>NC_136069.1:144753557-145953557 GCF_964261635.1 Lissotriton helveticus
AGGCCCACACTCGATGAGATCCGTCACAGCAGAAGCGTTGCTATTATCTGAAAACCATCCTGTATTGTGATTGGGGAGGGGACCGAGCCTGAAGCGGAAGATTCCAGGGATGACTCTTTGTACATCAAAGTTTTTACAATTATGTGTCACATTAAAAATATATAGCACTCCGACAAAGTAGTAAGATTATAAAACTTTAATAATTTATAAATATATACAAGAAAACAAAAATAGTAATAACATATAAACATTTTTAGGGAAAAACAACGAAGTAGCGGTCGGCTGTGCGAATAGTCCCAACGCAGCACAACGTCCAGATTTCCGGCGTGGGGCGTCGCGGGGGGTGGGTCATCAGTAGCAAACTGTTGTGCGAATAGTTCCAAGGCAGCAGAACGCGCCGAAATCTAGATGACACGAAAGTGATGTCTAGTAAGTTGCCACCCAGCAAATAACGGCATGGGGCGTCGCGGGGGGTGGGTCATCAGTAGCAAACTGTTGCGCGAATAGTTCCAAGGCAGCAGAACGATGGCACCAAGGTGATGTCCAGTAAGTTGCCGCACTGGTTTTGGTATCCTACAATGCTGCTCCGAATAACGGCGTGGAGCGCCCCGGGGGAGGCGGCGTGAACGGGCCTCTCCAGGTGGAGTCTCGTCTGTTGTAGTGGGGCGCCCCTTTACCGTTTCAGTTGCCATTCCGTCCGTTTTTGGTCCACTGTGTCAAAAGCCGCAATTCAGCTGAGTTGCGCCCACTCTTGCGGTGCAGCGATAGGCGGCTGTCACAGGACTCTCAAAATGGCGGCAGGCTGTTTCCTTTTTGGGCCTGGTCCACTGAAATGGCCCTGGGACACCTTGGAAATCGGACGCTTGTCTGCTAGGTCTTGGACCTCATTCTCGAAAGCGTCCCCTCCGCCTTGAGAATTCATCAAAAGTTTTGGGGGCTCCGACTCCTGCAGGCTTCTGGTGGGGAGCGGCTGCCATGATTGCTCGCGGAATGACCACGACTGAGCTACGAGATGGTGGTGCTTTCATGCTGACGCCAGCTTCAGTCTGAAACATCCAGAAACAAGGTGGGGCTTTCATCGTTTGGGAAAAAAAAAGTTTTCATCCTATGAAAAGTGTTGTTTTTAGGTCACATGATCAAGCCTTCCATCATTAGGAAACCAAAAGTAAAATGAACCAATGAAAAGTTTTATAAACAAGTCACATGACCTGTTATGCGGCATAGGGTGTAAAATTAGGAGAAAATACGTTGGCACGTGAGGCGGCGTCAGTAGCGGACCGATGTGCGAATAGGCCGAAGGCAACACAACGCGCCAAGATCCGGATGGCACCGAGGTGGTGTCCAGCAAGTTGCAGCACTGGTGTGGCCATCCTACAATGCTGAAAGTCGGCGTGGGGCGCCCCGTTGGCCTGTGAGTTTGCGTCAGTAGCGGACCGATGTGCGAATAGGCCGAAGGCAGCACAACACGCCAAGATCCGGATGGCACCGAGGTGGTGTCTAGTAAGTTGCCGCACTGGTGTGGCCATCCAACAATGCTGAAAGTCGGCGTGGGGCGCCCCGTTGGCCTGTGAGTTTGCGTCAGTAGCGGACCGATGTGCGAATAGGCCGAAGGCAGCACAACGCGCCAAGATCCGGATGGCACCGAGGTGGTGTCTAGTAAGTTGCCGCACTGGTGTGGCCATCCTACAATGCTGAAAGTCGGCGTGGGGCGCCCAGTTGGCCTGTGAGTTTGCGTCAGTAGCGGACCGATGTGCGAATAGGCCGAAGGCAGCACAACGCGCCAAGATCCGGATGGCACCGAGGTGGTGTCTAGTAAGTTGCCGCACTGGTGTGGCCATCCTACAATGCTGAAAGTCGGCGTGGGGCGCCCCGTTGGCCTGTGAGATGGCGTCAGTAGCGGACCGATGTGCGAATGGGGCCAAAGGCAGCGCAACAATATTTTCTGATTTGAAGACACCACAAGGCGCTGAGATGCCAAGATCCGGATGGCACCGAGGTGGTGTCTAGCAAGTTGTGGCACTGGTGTGGCCATCGTACAATGGTAAAAGTCGGCGTGGGGCGCCCTGTTGGCCTGTGAGATGGTGTCAGTAGCGGACTGATGTGTGAATGGGGCCAAAGGCAGCGCAACAATATTTTCTACTATATTTTCGGAGTAGAAGACACCACAAGGCGCTGAGATGCCAAGATCCGGATGGCACCGAGGTGATGTGTAAGTTGCGGACCGATGTGCGAATGGGGCCAAAGGCAGCTCAACAATATTTTCTGAAGAGAATACACCACAAGGCGCTGAGATGCCAAGATCCGGATGGCACCGAGGTGATGTCTAAGTTGCGGACCGATGTGCGAATGGGGCCAAAGGTAGCGTAACAAGATTTTCTGTATGGAAGATACCACTAGGCGTTGAGATGCCAAGATTCGGATGGCACCGAGGTGATGTCTAGCAAGTTGTGCCACTGGTGTGGCCATCGTACAATGGTAAAAGTCGGCGTGGGGCGCCCTATTGGCCTGTGAGATGGTGTCAGTAGCGGACTGATGTGCGAATGGGGCCAAAGGCAGCGCAACAATATTTTCTGACTGACACCACAAGGCGCTGAGATGCCAAGATCCGGATGGCATCGAGGTGATGTCTAAGTTGCGGACTGATGTGCGAATGGGGCCAAAGGCAGCGTAACAATATTTTCTGTATGGAAGATACCACTAGGCGTTGAGATGCCAAGATTCGGATGGCACCGAGGTGATGTCTAGCAAGTTGGTGTGGTCATCCTACAATGCTGAAACTCGGCGTGGGTCACCCCATTAGCCTGTGAGATGGCGTCAGTAGCGGACCGATGTGCGAATAGGCCGAAGGCAGCACAACGCGCCAAGATCCGGATGTCACCGTGGTGGTTTCATAGTTGAGAGGCACTTCATCTGCAGTGGGGCGCCGAGATCCGGATGGCACCGAGGTGATGTCTAGCAAGTTGCTGTACTGGTGTGGTCATCCTACAATGCTGAAATGTAGTGGGGCGCCCCTTTACCGTTTCAGTTGCCATTCAGCTGAGTTTCGGCCGCTCTTGATGCTACAGCGACAGGCGGCTGCAAGAGGACTCTCAAAATGGCGGCCTGTTCTTTGGATTTGGGCCTGGTCCAC
Source organism: Lissotriton helveticus (assembly GCF_964261635.1). NCBI lineage: Eukaryota > Metazoa > Chordata > Amphibia > Caudata > Salamandridae > Lissotriton > Lissotriton helveticus. The sequence continues at coordinate 144,756,688 of NC_136069.1, forward strand.
TAAAATGGCCCTGGGACACCTTAGAACTCGGACGCTCGATTTTTTTTTCCTTTCCTGTACATGCAAAAAAAGGTAAATGCCCGGTATGTTACACGCTTCATCTGCCACGATGAACTCTCCAGAGGAACCGAAAAAAAATATAGTTGTGGTAACTATACCATGCATCGTCATATGGAGAGGTGGCACCAATTAATTATAGTGCTGCATAAAAGAGAGATTTGGAGGAGAACCCCTGACCTGCTAGTACATTCATCAAAGAAGTGGCACTGAGAGCTTCAGAGGCAAGGGAAACGGTCCCAAATATTTAGAAGAACTTTGGAAAGATTAAAATGACATGTTTAGATTGTGGTAAATTAATTTCATGTGGGCAGATGAGTGTTACTCTAATAAATACAGCATATGAACATCATCATAGTCGATGGTTGGTAGAGACATTTTGACTATATCCTGGACCTGCCCGTCCTCGCCGAAAATGGCGCCGGAATAAATGGGACTCGTAACTCCTTGTTGTGTACTGGTTGCAGAACCTTGAAATCACGAGATACGTATGCAGTTTTGAAGCACATGGCGGGCGGGGACGAGAATTGATTGAATATTTCGACATCCCTATTGATATTAAGTTCTGATGTGTTATTGATTACTGTACTGTTGAAAATTCGAATTAACGTCACCCATGGTACTTGCCCGCAAATGTATATCTAGATAATTTTATTGTAACTGGCCCTGTCGTATTTTAATTATAAAATGTACGTCCACCGATTCCGTAACTGTTAGACACCTTCGTTTTTGCAACCTAATGGCCCGCCCGTTACGTTCCTCTACAGTGTAAATTCTATTCATCATATACGATTACAGTTTGCTCCGTGGCAGGCCCACGTGGTTATAGGCTCGTATTTGTATAATGAAATTTTCACAATAAAGGTTTTTAAAAGAAAACATGGTAGTAGTGTATACATTGGTAAAGTTTTTAATAATAGTCACTGTTTTAGAATCATTAAAAGGCAAGTGAAATAAAGCAGACCAATTACATGAAGGGTAAAAGGTATAATACGAAGGAACGCAGTAAAGATAAATGGTCAAGGGCTGTTGTGTTTTCTATTCCTGCAACATAAAGTGATCGATAAGAATCTCATATTCAGGCGTATCGGCGACTAAGACAGCAGGTCGACCCTCTTTTGCTCAACGGCTCCGTCATGGGACGAAGAAACGCTCTTTTTCTCGAAAAAAGAATATATTTTACTTGCAGGACAGTTGTAAAATTTCCGGGAAAGTACATTAGCCTGGAACATTATAACATATATTTAAGAGAAAATAATGTTCGGAAGTAATTAAAAGCGTAATTTTTAGGTGATATGACCAAGGCTTTCATCATTAGAATAAGAAAAGTAAAATGAACCAATGAAAAGTTTCATTAACAAGTCACATGACTTGTTATGCTTACGTTACGCGCTGCGCGCCCCGGATGACTTCCGGATGCGCTAACGCGGCGCGTCATATGACGCATGACGCGCCAACGCAGGTCCAGAATATAGTCAAAATGTCTCCACCAACCAGCGGTCGAAACACAACCCCTTTCAGCAGGCTAAATAGTTCTGTTAAATGACAACAGAAGGGACAGGCAACAAGAACCATCAGTCAAAGAGGGGAGGGCTAGTTCTTCTCTACCGGGTTACATTGGGGCGCTACCGGAACTGATCGAATTGGTAGTCTACAGTGTTTCTGGATGTTTCAGACCGAAGCTGGGGTTAGCATGAGAGCAGCACCATTTCGTAGCTCCGTTGTGGCCATTCCGCAACCAATCATGGCAGCCGCTCTTTATCGTTATTTTGGGCGGGGTGGGTGGCGGAGCCGAGCTGTTTTGCAGCCATCATTGTGTGGAGTTCAGTTCATCTCACTAGTTTTGTATTTGTCATGAGGGGTTGTTCCTAATGTTTCTATTTTAGCGAGGTCAAAAAGAGATCCCATTAGTGGCCTACTGATTTTGCTCGATTCCTTTTCTTTTTTTTTACACGATTTTTCGTTATCTGCAAAGACTAAACAGAGTATTGCGACTCTGTGTTTGTTTGTAAATAGAGAATGAACCAAAGAGAACTAATTCTAAAACAGTAAATACTTGGATAACAATCAATCAAATGGAGAGAGAAGCAGGCACGACGGATTACAACGGGGGCAAAGGCCTGCGTTAACTACCTTTCACTATCTGCAAAGAGAGAGTACTCCTAATAGAAATGAGGGGGGTGGGCACCATTCAAAGCAGATCAGTGTGCATAAACACGAAAATGTTTTCACTTACCACGTACTTGACATTCGACAGCTTATGATATTTGCTATTAAAAAACCATTGAAATTCACTGAAAAAACCATAGGTTATAGACCATATATAGTTAGGAATTAGCATTTACAAAACCTTGAAAATTCACTGAAAAAACCATAGATTATAGACCATATATAGTTAGGAATTAGCATTTAAAAAACCTTATTTTACTCACACAAAACCATTGAAATTCCATATATAGTTAGTTGCACTAACTATATATCGCGCACCCGCAATCCACTGCTGATCATGTCACATATTACATCATTCATGACATGGTCAGTGACATCACTGATGACATCACTGATGACATCTCAAATGACATCACTGATGACATCACTGATGACATCTCATTTGACATCAATGACCACATCACTGATGATATCATTCATGTGACAATACAATGCATCTCCTCACATTTTAATATAACCTCTGTTTCACCCAGTGTTAAATACAGAGTATAATTTTTGAAACCATTGACACACCAATACTAGTTACTACATACGTACTCACTGATTCCTACGTCTACACACACATTCACTCATTCACCCATACAATCATTCATACATACAATCACTCATCTTTACAACACTATCATATGCACTCATACACCTATACAGACACTCACACTCTGCCACTCATCCATGGAGTTACTCACACACCTAGTCAGTCCTGTAAAGAATCAATCACACTTCCATTTTCTTGTCTATACAGTTAAACATAGAGCACCTTACATTTTCAAACATATAGTAACACATACTTACTTTCTTATACAATCATTGATACAAGTACACATTGATCTGCACAGAGTCACACACCTCCCAGCCAGCCACACACACACTCAGTCTCCCATACAAATACTTGGACAATCAATCAATAACCCATATAGTTAATCATATAGCTACTGATCAACACATGCAGTAGTTTACAGAACAACAGACATAATGATGCACACATTAAGACAGTTTAGTCACTAACCCATGCACTCAGTGAGACACATTTAATCACTCACTCATACATTCAGTCATGCACCTACTAAATCCTTCGTCCAGACAGTTATACATCTACTCATTCTTCAATATCTAAAACATATTTAAACTTTACAGAAACACACAGTCACTGGATGATGTCATCAGTGATGTCATCAGTGATGTCATTTGAGATGTCATCAGTGATGTCATCAGTGATGTCACTGACCATGTCATGAATGATGTAATATGTGACATGATCAGCAGTGGATTGCGGGTGCGCGATATATAGTTAGTGCAACTAACTATATATGGAATTTCAATGGTTTTGTGTGAGTAAAATAAGGTTTTTTAAATGCTAATTCCTAACTATATATGGTCTATAACCTATGGTTTTTTCAGTGAATTTTCAAGGTTTTGTAAATGCTAATTCCTAACTATATATGGTCTATAACCTATGGTTTTTTCAGTGAATATATATATATATGTGTATATATATATGTGTGTATATATATATATGTGTGTATATATATATGTGTGTGTATATATATATGTGTGTATATATATATGTGTGTATTACCTACTGGCGGTCGCCAGTAGGTATATATAGTTAGGATTTTTTCTCTATGGGATTTTTGAAAATTCTATGTCTAATAACTTTGGCGTTTGTGGATGGAATTGGCTGAAATTTTCAGGAAAATGGAACATTTTGTTTCTGAGCAGCCTCTGAAAATTTGGGGGGGTTTCGTCAAGGGGGGGCCGAGAAAAAAGGGGGGTCCCAAAACGTGTTTTTAACATTGAGTTTTCCATAGGGCGGTTGGCCTCACTTTTAGCCCGAACGGCTGAATGGATTTGCACGAAACTTGGCAAAATTGTAGGGACTGGTAGCCCGATGTGCCTTTGCTAGGTCTCAATATATGTGCTCCAGTGGATTTTGAGAAATTAACGTTCAAAAAAAGATATATATCTGTAACAGCGGACCGGGCAGCGCTCCAGTTCGCGTACTTTTCGCGTTACGGAGCTTTGTGAAGCGAAGTTGATTGGTTCTCCGGCGTCTGTAAACATTCCAAACAGTCCGTAGCGGCCACCATCTTGTTTCTCGGTAGGATCGAGAGACAAGAGGAGGCCAAAGCGAAGGGGCAAATGACCATAAGGGGGCATAGTAGATCCTCCCTGACCCCCTAGGTTTGTTGTGGAGGTTTTAAAAGGGCCCCGCGGGGCAAAAAAAAAATAAAATAATCATAATCGAACGGCTGAATGGATTTGCACGAAACTTGGCAAAATTGTAGGGACTGGTAGCCCGATGTGCCTTTGCTAGGTCTCAATATATGTGCTCCAGTGGATTTTGAGAAATTAACGTTCAAAAAAAGATATATATCTGTAACAGCGCTCCGCTTCGCGTACTTTTCGCGTTACGGAGCTTTGCGAAGCTGATTGGTTCTCCGGCGTCTGTAAACATTCCAAACAGTCCGTAGCGGCCGCCATCTTGTCTCTCGGTAGGATCGAGAGACAAGAGGAGGCCAAAGCGAAGGGGCAAATGACCATAAGGGGGCATAGTAGATCCTCCCTGACCTCTTAGGTTTGATGTACCATTTTGCCAAGTTTGGTGTAATTCCGTTCAGCCATTCAGGCTGTAGACGTATCTAAATGTCCTATGGAAAATTGCATGGGGAAAACACATTTGAAAATGTTGAAATTTAGAACCAATTAAAATGTTACTTTGGTTTTGTATTTGTGTGTGATGAAAGTTAATTGGTTATGTATATATCTAAAATGAGAGGAAACCACAGCCATTTTGTGATACTACTGTCTGAGGTACATTTGTGAGGAATTTTTGGTGCTCAATTTCTGGTGTTTGATTTACACAGTACTAACACTTCTCCTATTTTTAAAAAGGTGAGTTGTTAATTTGTAAGGGGAACTATGTTGTACACTTTAAGATAATTTGAAAAATGTTTTCTGTTATTTATTTACAGTCCTTCTGTTATACTAAATACTTGATAAAGTTAGTTTTATATTATGTATTACTAAAAACGATAAATTAAAGTGATTATTTTTTTCTGCAATTTACAGCAAGCAATTTCAAAATAAAATGGCTCAGAATGAAGAGACCGTGGCAATTTCTTTTGAATTATCCACTACATTTATTGAAATTGACAGCACCAATAATGAAGTATTCTCACAAGGAGGAGATGACTTGAATGAGTTTTTGGATCAATCTCTTGATGGCGAATTTATCGAATGTTTGGAGACCATAGAGTTACAAGAATCATCATTGCAGACTTTTCATGAGGAGATTCCTGATGAGATGATTGAAGAGGAAATTCCTGATGAGGACATGTTAGTAGTTCTTTCAAATTTTGAAAATTCAGAAGAATAAATTTATATTTAGAAATCAAATAATGTTTGAGACATTATTCATTTTTATTTTTAATTCATGAGGTTGTAGCGAAGTGATTGTAGTATAAAATGAGACTTATAGTATAGAGTGCAACATTTTTATGTTACATGGTAAGTTTACTCATATTTACTTCCCTTCTCCCACTATATTATCTCCAATGTGTATTTGACATCTCTTCTTCATCTCCGGCCTCCTTTCTCTCACTGTCTGTCTCTGATGCATCTTATCGCTGCCATTTTGTGTAATTATAGAAGAGAGTAAAATAAAATAGTTCGGAACGTGAAAAGGGGGCAAAGTAGAGTACCCCTCACCCCCTAGGCCTTCTCAGGCGGTCCCAAAAGGATCAGTTTCTGTTTTCCTGAGAGATTATGGTATGAGTTCCATATACCACAATAACTTGCATTACAACATGCAAGATATCGATCTCCTATTACCAACTTTTGGAGATATTCGCGGCAAGCGCGAATATCTCCAAAAACTAACACCTGCCCTGAGCAGTTCTTAGCCATGTTATCCAATGGGAGGTGGATAACATGGCTAAGAGCATTAGCTCGGTAATGCATGAATATCGCTGACTTTTTAGCGATATTCATGCATTGCGGCCGTTTTTTATCGCATTTGCGATAAACCTTGATAATAGCAAGGTTTATCTGCGATAATTTCTGACGATGCTTAGCGGTAAAAAATTCGTTGCTAAGCATCGTTAGCGATAAATATCGCTTAACTTTGGTAATATGCACCAACGTCTGTTAACGTTCGATTCGAAGGAAATGAGGAAGTGTTGAAAAACATTGTCTGCGCCATCTTGCCTTTTTTGAAATGCCACACTTTTGTCGTGCACGGCAGCCATTTTAGACGCCTTGACCAGACCCACTCTCTGCACGCTGTTGATTCGTAGTATGGCTCCCCACCCTCGCAAGCATCTTCCCCAGGCACTGGTCACCCCCGCTCTCTGTCTTATGCATCGGCAATAAACCTCCCCCCATCTGCGCTGCTCTTCCCTGAGAATCACACTCTGTGCCCGCCCGGCACCTCCCTTTCGCCCTATTCACTACCGCACCCTCTGACACTCCTCTTCCTCTGTGTCCGATTGTCCAGGCTATCAGCTAGCCCTGCAGATGTAGTTTATGGCCCCAGCTGTAAAGAATCACCCCTCTTCAAAGGAGTTATAGTAGATCAAGGCGCACATCCGATGAGATCCGTCAAACCACACGCGTTCCTACTATCTGAAAACCATCCTGTATTGTGATTGGGGAGGGGACTGAGCCTGAAGCGGAAGATTCCAGGGATGACTCTTTGTACATCAAAGTTTTTACAATTATGTGTCACATTAAAAATATATAGCACTCCAACAAAGTAGTAGGAATATAAAACTTTAATAACTTATAAATATATACAACAAAACAAAAACAGTAAAAACATTTAAACAATGAAGAGACCGTAGAAATTTCTTTTGAATTATCCACTACATTTAATGAAATTATCTCTTGATGGCGAATTTATCGAATGTTTGGAGACCATAGAGTTACAAGAATCATCATTGCAGACTTTTCATGAGGAGATTCCTGATGAGATGATTGAAGAGGAAATTCCTGATGAGGACATGTTACTAGTTCTTTCAAATTATGAAAATTCAGAAGATGTTGCCTGGGGGTGGGTCGTCAGTAGCGGTCTGTTGTGCGAATAGTTCCAAGGCAGCAGAACGCGCTGAAATCTAGATGGCACGAAGGTGATGTCTAGTAAGTTGCCGCCCAGCAAATAACGGCGTGGGGCGCCGCGGGGGGGGGGGGGGAGGCAGTCCAAAGTTCCGTTAAAAGGGCAAAGGAAAGGATCGGTGGTTTGAACCATCAGTCAAAAAGGGGAGGGGGTGCAACAATTTTTCCTACCGGGTCACACCGTGCTTTCACCGGAACTGAGGTCTGCAGGATTCCAGTCATTCAAACTGAGGCTGGCGCCAGCATGGGAGCACCGACGTCCCGCGGCTACAGTTTCGTCACTCCACGGGCGATCATGGCAGTCATTCTCCATCGGGGGTGTCTGCGGGGGTCGGGGACTCCCGTGGCTCCTCTAGAATCTTCAAGGTCGTGGAGGACTACGGTGGTGGAGTCAACCAGTGACCGGGCCATTTCTTTATGCTGGGCCCGCTCTTGCCAGGTCGACCGCCATTTTGAGAGTTCGGTAGCTACTGGCGATCGCGGGGTCAAATGAGCGGACGGGCTCCACCCTGCCGGGCGAGACGTTGCAGCATCGCCACAGTGGAAGAACCCTTTTCCGGGCGCCTGGAGCGCTGAGGGTGCAGCTGGGAAGCCTCCACCTGGGGAGGCGGGAGAGGCCTGTTCGCACCGTCTCTCCCACCCAGTGCACCCCACGGCGTCTCGCTTGACATTTGTTATGGCCGGACCAGGCGATGAGGACGAGGGGGGGGGTCGGAGGCATGTGCAAGACATCCCCCCCCAGTGTTGTCGCAGCCATTATAAAAGAAAGAAGAAATGTCCCGTCCGTCTTTGGGCCGGACCTCCGGTGGATGGCGGCCGGACGCCCTTTGCTCTGGCCCCATGAACGGGTTCCTTGGCTCATCGGCTGCAGCCGGATCCCATCGGCCCCAGCCCCCGGCCGTTGGTGGCCGGACCGGGAGAGAGAGTGGGGGGACAACCTGCAACTCTCAAGTGCCACCGCGGCCGGACTGGGAGAGAGAGGGGAGGGTCGAGGACATAGACATTCCCCCCCCTGCAACTCTCCAGTGTTGTCAATCCCCGTGGCCGGGTCCCGCTGGCCTCGGCCTCTCCTCCGGCTACTCCTTACGTGATGATCTCCTGGCCGACGGTTGGCAGCAGGACCCGCCTTATATGTGTTGCTTCCGGCTGGGCGTAGCCGGAAACCTGTTGCACTTTGGAAGTTTGCAGAATGGGGCGGATGTCTGCTGACTTGTATTTTTCCCAGTTTGCCGTTATTTGGCCGTGGCAGGCGGTGGGACAGACACGTTTTGGGGCAGTGAGGGGCGATGAAGCCTCGTTGCCTTGTGGCCGTTGCAATGTCACACTTGGTTTCTCTTACTGTTTTCAGGTTTCTTATTACGGGCTTACTTCTAACGTTTCTTGTTTCTAGGACAATAATAGGTTTTATCATTACGTATTGTTATCGTTTCTTTGTTTGTTATTTAATAAAAAGTTCATCAGTGGCCTACTGATTTTCGTTTTCCTATTCCTTTCTTTCCAGGTTGTTTCATGCTAAAGTTTCTGTTAACAGGATACAGTGATCACTTCGTTATTATTGCATATGTCCTTTTCACTAGGGGTGCTCTCTGGTCGGGCCAGATGACCTATCTCTAGTAAATGGTCCGGGTGAAACAGGTGCATCAATCAGTGGGGAGTAGATAGGCATGACAGATTACAACGGGGGAGAAAGGTCCGCATTACCTACCCTTTCACTACTTGCAAAGATTTTCCTACGTTTATTTGCAAACAGGGAATACCTCCAAAAAGAACCGATTCCCAAACAGTCAATGTTCGGGCAAACAATCAATCAATGAGGAACGAAATAGGCACGACGTGTTAAAGGTTTGCGTTACCTACCCTTCACTATCTGCAAAGGGAGAGAGAATATTCCTATTCTTCCTCGTTTGCAGGCAGAGAAGATCCTTAAGAGAACCAACTTCGAACAATTCATTGCTCGATTCAAACAATCAACAAGGGGTACTGTGAACACAAATGAACGCCGCTTATGTACATACACATTGCTATTTTCAACAGGTTGTACCTAATGTTTCTATTTTAGCGAGGTCAAAAAGAGATTCCATTAGTGGCCTACTGATTTTGCTCGATTCCTTTTGTTTTTTTACACGATTTTTCGCTATCTGCAAAGACTAAACAGAGTATTGCGACTCTGTGCTTGTTTGTAAATAGAGAATGAACCAAAGAGAACAATCAATCAAATGGAGAGAGAAGCAGGCACGACGGATTACAACGGGGGCAAAGGCCTGCGTTAACTACCCTTCACTATCTGCAAAGAGAGAGTACTCCTAATAGAAATGAGGGGGGGGGGCAGCATTCAAAGCAGATCAGTGTGCATAAACACGAAAATGTTTTTACTTACCACGTACTTGACATTCGACAGCTTATGATATTTGCTATTAAAAAACCATTGAAATTCACTGAAAAAACCATAGGTTATAGACCATATATCGTTAGGAATTAGCATTTAAAAAACCTTGAAAATTCACTGAAAAAACCATAGGTTATAGACCATATATCGTTAGGAATTAGCATTTAAAAAACCTTATTTTACTCACACAAAACCATTGAAATTCCATATATAGTTAGTTGCACTAACTATATATCGCGCACCCGCAATCCACTGCTGATGATGTCACATATTACATCATTCATGACATGGTCAGTGACATCACTGATGACATCACTGATGACATCTCAAATGACATCACTGATGACATCACTGATGACATCTCATTTGACATCAATGACCACATCACTGATGATATCATTCATGTGACAATACAATGCATCTCCTCACACTTTAATATAACCTCTGTTACACCCAGTGTTAAATACAGAGTATAATTTTTGAAACCATTGACACACCAATACTAGTTACTACATACGCACTCACTGATTCCTACGTCTACACACACATTCACTCATTCACCCATACAATCATTCATACATACAATCACTCATCTTTACAACACTATCATATACACTCATACACCTATACAGACACTCACACTCTGCCACTCATCCATGGAGTTACTCACACACCTAGTCAGTCCTGTAAAGAATCAATCACACTTCCATTTTCTATTTTTTCCATTTTCCATTTAAACATAGAGTACCTTACATTTTCAAACATATACTAACACATACTTACTCTCTTATACAATTATTGATACAAGTACACATTGATCTGCACAGAGTCACACATCTCCCAGCCAGCCACACACACACTCAGTCTCCCATACAAATACTTGGACAATCAATCAATAACCCATATAGTTACTCATATAGCTACTGATCAACACATGCAGCAGTTTACAGAACAACAGACATAATGATGCACAAATTAAGACAGTTTAGTCACTAACCCATGCACTCAGTGAGACACATTTAATCACTCACTCATACAGTCAGTCACGCACCTAAATCCTTCATCCAGACACTTATACATCTACTCATTCTTCAATATGTAAAACATATTTAAACTTTACAGAAACACACAGTCAATGGATGATGTCATCAGTGATGTCATCAGTGATGTCATTTGAGATGTCATCAGTGATGTCATCAGTGATGTCACTGACCATGTCATGAATGATGTAATATGTGACATCATCAGCAGTGGATTGCGGGTGCGCGATATATAGTTAGTGCAACTAACTATATATGGAATTTCAATGCTTTGTGTGAGTAAAATAAGGTTTTTTAAATGCTAATTCCTAACGATATATGGTCTATAACCTATGGTTTTTTCAGTGAATTTTCAAGGTTTTGTAAATGCTAATTCCTAACTATATATGGTCTATAACCTATGGTTTTTTCAGTGAATATATATATATATATACATATATTCACTGAAAAAACCATAGGTTTCACACCAGTTATAGTTAGGAATTAGCATTTAAAAAACCTATTAAATTCACTGAAAAAACCATAGGTTTCACACCAGTTATAGTTAGCTGGAAATTTTACTCGCATAAAACCATTGAAATTCCCACGTTATAGTTAGTTGGACTGACTATAACTTGCGCGTGCAATGCACTGCTGATTTCGTCACATATTACATCACTCATGACATGGTCAGTGACATCACTCATGACATCACTGATGACACCATCCAGTGAATGTGTGTCTTTCTGAAAAATACATATGTTTTATATATGTATATGTAAAAGTTGATGGAAGAATAAATGTTTAAATAAGTGTCTAAAGGGATGTTTTTTAAAAAAAAAAATGATTGGTTAACTGGCTTATTAAGTGAATCTTAGTGAATACATATATTAGTGAGTAATGTTTAAATGTTTAAATATATGTATTAATGTTTCACTTTGTGTATAAGTGGCTGCATGGGTTGGTGAGTAGTTACATGTGTATGTATATGGGTTAGAAGTTTTTTTTGTTTTAGTATCTGTATGAGTGTCTGTATGGTTTGGTGGGGGTATTACTTAGCACATAGATGCATGAATGACTGACTCTCTGTTTGTATGTGTTTTGAAAACAGCATATGTGCAGGACTGTATGGGTGGATGAGTGTGTATATGTGTGTGTTAGTGAGTGAATGACTGTCTCACTAGTGTGATTATCAGTAACTACATATGTTTTAATCTAATATATGTGAATATTAATGTACATATTTATTTAAGAGGTTTTATATAGCGCTGGCTGGACCCAGGAGTATCAGAGCGCTTTACAAGGTGTTTCCATACAGGTACAGTGTGTATAAGCACAGACAATGGAATAATAAAAGAGCAAGTCCACATAGGATACATGACATCTAGATTAAAAAGTAAAAACAATTGCTAGACACTATGAGTCATACAAAATAGCGGTCACAGTTTGGCGGGAAGCCTCACTTAGGTATACAAAAAACATGCAAGAGAACTGACGGTCATGAGGAGGGGAGGAAGGTGATCAGATAGAAGGAAAGGGAGTTGGCCAGGCAGAGGGGCGAGGCTACCAGGGAGGGATTAGAAACCCCAGTATTTATTAAGGAGAAGAAGTTTGAGTTATTTTTAGAAGCTGGGGTAGGACTGGTTACAGCGGAGGACTTTAGGGAGGGCATTCCAAATAAGTGGGGCATTGCCTGAAAAGGAGCGTGACTGAGTGGAATTCTTTTTCTGAAGGGGGGGGATAAGTAGGAGGGTGTTGGAGCTTCTCAGTGATCGCGTGCAGCCTGCTTTGGTCAGTTTATTGGAGAGGTATGTCGGTGTGTTTTGGTGTAGGTGCGTAATGCAGGCGGTTTTATATGTGGATCTACCTTCAATGGGGAGCCATTTAAGGGATTTAAGGGCGGGAGACATGTGGTCAAATCGTTTACAGTCTGTGATAAGCCTAGCCGCGAGGTTGAGCACAGATTTTAGAGGTGCCAGGTGGGTTTTGGGAATTCCGGTGAGGATGGCATTGCCGTAATCAATGCGCGATAGAGCAAGCGATTGGACTGCCAGTTTAAAGTCATCAATTGGGATGAAGGGCTTAATTTTCTTAAGGTTACGGAGGGTAAGGAGGGCTCCTTTGGCAGAGTTGTTGATGTAAACGTTGAGAGTTAGGCGGTTGTCAAGGGAGATGCCCAAGGATTTGACTGAGGTGGCTAGGGACAGGGAGCAGTTGAGGGCGTTAAGGTCTGTGATCCACTTTTGAATGGGGAGCTGGTTGTTTTTTGGGGAGAAAATAATAATTTCAGTTTTGTTTGGGTTAAGTTTGAGATGGTTCGAGTGGAACCAGGCTTGAATTTTGATGAGGGTCTTGTTGAGGTGAAGGATGTCAGCATGGGTTTTTATCTTATGGTAGAGTTGTGTATCGTCAGCGTAGAGGTGATAGTTAATCCCTGCTTGTTTGAGAATGAGGGTGAGAGGTTCCATGAAGAGGTTAAAGAGAGAGGGAGATAGTATGGATCCTTGTGGAACTCCTAGAGAGATGGGGGAGGGGTTCGAAAGGCAATTGTCGATTTTAATTTGCTGAGCGCGGAGCTGCAGGTATGAGACAAACCAATTATGAGTCATGCCATTAAGGCCGAATCGTTCTTTAAGGACTTTGAAAAGAACAGAGTGGTTAACGCGATCGAACGCTGCGGAGAGATCGAGGAGGATTAGTAGGCTAGATTCGCCATTGTCGAGGGAGTGGTGAATGTCATCTATAATGTTAAGCATGGCAGTTTCGGTGCTGCAGCCTTTCCTGAAGCCAGATTGAAGAGGGTCAAGTAAGTTAAAAAGTTCAATGTGTCTGTCAAGCTGAAAAAGGACACATTTTTCAAGGGCTTTCGAGAGGAGGGGCAAGTTGGAGATAGGACGGAGGTTGTTGAGGTCATTAGGGTCAGCCGTAGGGTTTTTAAGAATGGGGGTGATTTGTCCCAGTTGAAGGGAGGTGGGGACACAGCCGGTGGCTAGGGAGGTGTTAATGATCGAGGTCCAGGCAGGTGTGATGATATGTTTGAGGTTTTGGACAAGTTTAGAAGGGAGGGGGTCTTTAGTGTGGGAGGAGGGTTTAAGTTTTGCAATGATGTCAAAGACATCTCTTTCAGTGACTGGCTGGAAATTATGCCAAGCGGCGTTATTTTTAGGGTGAGTGTTGGGGGGATTAGAATCTTGGAGGGTGGAGGGAAAGGGGGGGAGTGAGATCAGTATTATGGAGGGTCGTGGAGGGGGCGGGGAGGAGTGGGCAGGAAGCAGGTGCGGTAGGGGGGATGTGTAGTATGGAGGTAGGGGTCCGAGTCGGCAGGAAGGATTGCTCTATTTTTGTAATTTTTTCTGAGAAAAAGAGGGCTATTTCTTCGCATCTGGTCGTCAAGGCCAAAAGTACAGGCGGAGCGGCTGAGGTTTGATTGCGAACAATGTTGAACAGTTCTCTGGGTCTGTTTTTGGCTTGGTCAAGTTGTGTTCTGAAAAAGGATGCTTTTTGTTTAAGGGTCTGTTTTTTGTAAGAGGATCTTGCAAGTCTGAGGCTAGCTAGGTGCAAGGGGGAAGGGTGCAGTCTCCATGTTCTTTCCGTCTGTCTCAGTGAGCGTCTTTCATTGTTAAGCTCCGTATTAAACCATTGTTAGACCTGGCATCATTGGCATGAGTCTCTCCTCCATTTTTTCTGTTTGCCTCCTCTGTTTACGATGTTTTTGCTGGTATATGCTTTGGGCACTGTGCCACTGCTGATCAGTGTCACAGTGCAAGTGCTCCCTATGTGAAATTGCTGTATTGATTTACTTCCATGTTTGGCTTATTTGGTTTACTATCAGTCCCTAGTCGAGTGCACCAGGAGTGCCAGGGCTTGTAAATACAAATGCTGCTAGTGGGCCTGCAGCACATGTTGTGCCACCCACAAGAGCGACCTAGTAAAAGTATGTCTGAAGGTCTGCCATTGCCAGACCACGTGCAGTCTGACTGTCACGAGGACTGCGCAAGTACACCTACTTGCCAGTCCCTAAACCTTCCCTTAACTTCATGTTAGTCACCCCTATAGTAGGCCCACGGGCAGGGTGCATTGTAAGCATAAGGTAGGACAAGCCTGACAAGGTTGGCATGTCCTAATAGTGAATTACAGCCATAGTCGTCTTTCACTATTGTAAGGTAACCTGCTCTCCATCAGTTAGAATGGGCTGCCAGGATTATTAATGTTATAATCCTAGCGGGCTCGGGGAGCATGGTGCAATGTCGAGTTTGGTATCCCTGAACTCAGGGTTTAATAACGCATCCGTTTGTGTGGATGGTTTTTGGACTCTGTGTTTGAAAATAGCACTTTTAGAAAGTAGCTATTTTCTTGTCTAACTGTCTACCGGTCTCTGCTGGTTCTGGTGTGTGTGTGACAGGAGCTGGGTGGCTCCAGAGAGTCTGAATGAGTCAGTGTGGGATGAGTGGGGCATTTGCATTG
Source organism: Lissotriton helveticus (assembly GCF_964261635.1). Classification (NCBI taxonomy): domain Eukaryota; kingdom Metazoa; phylum Chordata; class Amphibia; order Caudata; family Salamandridae; genus Lissotriton; species Lissotriton helveticus. Next base: position 144,771,955 of record NC_136069.1, read on the forward strand.
AGAGTAGGGGAAGAGTAGCTCTTGATAGCCTGCCCTGCCTGATACAATGTTGGCTCCGCCCCCCTGCCAGGCGACTGATGACTCTGTGCTTGCCTGGGACTTTCCTGGCCCGCCTCCTGCCGGGCAGCTGATGGCCCTGCCCCTGCCAGTGACAATGCTGGCTCCGCTCCTGCTGAGCGGCTGAGGACTCTGCCCTGCCCAGTGAATAGGCCAGGTGCTCTGGCCTGGCAACACCCACAACAAACCCAGGATGGGGGGAATTTCCCCTGCATGGACAAAGGGATCAAAGCCAAAAAGGGGTATAAGAGAAGGACCCCTGAACCAAGAATTTAGATCACTTCTGACAAGGAAACCTGAACCAAGGACAAGAAGCCTGCTGATCTAAGGACTGCCTACCCCTTCTGCCAAGAGTGCTGTTGTTGGGGGAATCCTGCATTGCTTCTTTATTTTTGCCAAGGAACCAGGAGAGAGGAACTTTGTGTGTACTCTCACTCTTTGCTGAGAAAATCTCCAAGGGCTGGAAGAGTGCCAGTCTCCTGTTGAAGTCACAGGGCTAAAGGACTTCATCTGCTTAAAGTGCTATTTGCTGGAGTTTGTGAATCCAGCACCTCTGAAAAGAATCCAGCAATCTCGACGCCGACGGACGCCGCCGAATCCAGCTCGACATCGTGAGTAACGGCTCCAGTGTCCCGCTTCCTCGACGCCGGCCGCCGGGCCCGATCGACGCCAGCAGCAACGCCAGTGAGTAGTGAGTTCGGCTCCAGCTCCAAGTGACCCCGTGTCTGCACCGCTGCTGATCGCATCGACTTCGAGCCCTCTCGACGCCGTGAGCGCTGCTCACTCTTGCAACATCGACATCGACGACGCCGTATCCTGCTTCATCCCGTGAGCGCTGCTCCCGCCTGACTTCGGTCGACGCCGCTGCAGATCGCCCCGACTCCGAGGCCCGATCGACGCCGAAGACGCGACGCCGGATATCTCGATGCCGCTGATCATCGAGTGCTTCACTTTTCCAAGGTACTGTGTTGTTGGGGTCTGTGCGACTCCGGGCTCGACGTAGCGCTCCTCGCGGTCGACGCCGAACCTGTGGATTAACTTTGCCTCGACGTCGTGTGACTCCCGTGTGGGTTACATTGTTGCCAAGAACTGTGTTTTAGAGAAGAAGAGTTGCTTTTGATACTAAAGACTTTTGTGCTAAGAAGAAACCGTGCTTGAACTATTATTTTTCCTTCCAAGAGTATTTATTGAGACTGTGGTATATTTTTGTCGTTATTTGGTCTTGTGCTAAGCCTTATATAAAAATACTTATTTTTATAATACTACTGTGTCGTGTCCATTTGTAGTGTATTCACTTTATTACTGTATGTGGTCATAAATGCTTAACGCACTGCCTCTGAGATAAGCCTGTCTGCTTTGCCAAGCTACCAAGGGGGTGAGCAGGGGTTATCTAAGTGTGTGATCTCCTTGCCCTGACTAGAAAAGGTGTGTCCCTATTTGTCAGAAGTGTATACCTCTGCCAACTAGAGACAGCCGCTTCTAACATTGGTGGGTCAGCGGTGGGATTTTGAACTTTGCATTTATGACCCATGTGCAGTGATTAGTGTGCGCTACATAGTGAAAGCAGACCATAGCGCAGCCACAATCTGTTTTGGTTGGATATTCTATTTTTGTTCTCCGCTTTTCCTGAAGCTTGATTTTTGAACACTGCCAGTTTTAACCATGAGTGATACCGGAGTCACTCCCCTTGTTGTTGCTGAGGAGGAATTTGATAGAGCCAAGATAGGGACATACGAAAAGAAGCAACTGCAATACTTTTGCAAGCAGTTTAAAGTTCCTACCAAAGGCATCTCCCGGAAAGGAGACTATTCCAAAGCATTGGAGGCTTGGTTAGCGGCCAGAGATCCCTCTGATCTGGTGGTGGTACCGACAGAGGAAGGGGAGGAGGAAGTGCCCGTGACTGGGCCTGTATCCCCTCCTGGCAGCAGTGTTTCCTCCAAAGGTCTTTCCCCTGAAGAAAGAGAAGAAAGGGCGAAGGAGCGAGCCTACAACATGGAAATGGCAAAACTTAAGATAAATGGGCAGTTGGAGATAGAGAATGCAAGAGGCAGGAGAGAAGCTGATTTGGAGATCAAAAGATTAGAGTTTGAAAGAGAGAAGTTAGCTTTTGAGCGTGATACCAAGTTGAGGGAGTTGGAGCTCCAAGCTAAAAAGTTAGAATTGAATCCCTCTGGTGGCAGCGTCCCATCTGTGCCTGCAGAAAGTAGGTTTTATTTTCCCAAAGATGTGATCAAAGATTTTCAGAAGAATGAGGATATTGGTCAGTGGTTTAAAGCATATGAGTTAGCATTGTTGGCCCACCGGGTCCCTGAGAAGGATTGGGGAGCGGGGTTGTGGGGTCGCTTTGTGAATGAGGGAAGAGATACCCTGTTAGACATGCCTGTTGAGAATAGGACGTCTTATGCTCATATGAAAGATGCTTTAATGTTAAGGTATGGCCTCACCCCAGAAAAGTACAGACAGGCCTTTAGAGAATGTAAGAAGTTGCCTGGTACCACGTGGGTGGAGTATGTGTCATATTTTTGCAGAGCCATGGATGGTTGGGTAAAGGGCAGCAAAGTGGAAAGTTATGATGCTCTTTATGATTTGTTTGCTTGGGAGCACTTGTCTAATAACTGTTTTCCAGAGCTGCGCCAGCACCTTATTGATAGCAAGATATCTAACCCTAGAAAACTTGCTGAAGAGGCGGACCGCTGGGTCAGTACCAGGGTCCACAAGGGTCCAGTGGGAGACTCAGCCAAAGGTGGGCAGGGTCCCCAGCAGAAGAATGGGGGGGACAAGGGTAAACAGAGGGAGTTCCAGAAAGGGCCCCAAAGTAATTCCCAAGGGAACCAAGGGAAAGGTTCCCAGCCTCCCCCTGTGAAGAAATCAGAGGCCCCGCCAGGTAAACCTGGTCATAGGGGCCCACTGACCTGCTTCGTTTGTAAGCAGGTAGGACACCGTTTTTATGACCCTCAGTGTCCCTTGAAGAAGTCTGGTGCACTACCCAGTGCACCACCCCGTCAGTTGGCTAGTGTAGCTCTGGGAGGGGAGGAGATGGTTGCCCATGGTGGGGAGGGTCCCGCGGAGATGTCCCTGGTCTCTCTAGGAGACATGGAATTGGTCCCTCCACCCCCTCTGCCTAGTAACACTAAGAAATATAGGCAGTGGGTGACCATTAATGGCCATAGAGTGGAAGCTCTCAGAGACACCGGAGCGAGTGTGACAGCTGTCAAGTGTCACTTGGTGTCCAGAGAGCAGGTTGTTCCCCACGCATTCTACCCTGTGATAGCTGCTGACAACTCCCAGAGAGAGTGTGAGGTAGCTCAAGTTTCCTTTGAATGGGGGGGAGTTTCGGGTACTCTTCAGGTTGCTGTGAGGCCCGCCATGCCTGTTGATTGTCTCCTGGGCAATGATTTGGAAGACTCCCCTTGGGCTAAGGTGGAGAGGGAGACACATTTGAAAATGTTGGGTGTGCCAGAGTGGGTGTGTGCAACCACTCGATCCATGACAGCAAGTAAGGGTGTTGATGGGGTTCTGGAGCCTGAAAGTATGGCCCAGGACCCAGCTGTGAAGAGAAGAGGCAGGGGGCGCGGGAAACCGTCCCCCGTAGTTCCCGTGGTCCAGGAGGAGGCAGACCTCGAGGGGGATGCCCTGGAACCCACAGGTGAACAAGTTGCCGAACTGGGAGACCTGCCCGAGCTGACCCATTGGCAGCAGGATGGTGGTCCCTCCAGGGAGGAATTCTGTGCAGAACAGAAAGTGTGCCCTTCTCTTGTGGGTATGAGGCAGCAGGCCTCAGCCCAAACCTCAGGTGATCAGTCAGGGTCACATTTTGTGTACTGGGAGAACGACCTCCTGTATAGCGAGCCTAAGGCTGCTGAGCCTGGGTCAGCCCGTGTGCTGGTGGTACCCCAGCGCTTCAGAGCCTTCCTACTGGGTTTGGCTCATGACGTTCCTTTAGCTGGACATCTGGGGCAGGACAAGACCTATGACAGGCTTGTCACCCATTTCTATTGGCCTCAGATGCGAAGGGATGTAGACATCCAGTGCAAGACCTGTCAGACTTGCCAGGCAAGTGGGAAAAGCGGGCGGAAGCAGAAGGCTCCCCTCCAACCTTTTCCCGTGGTCAGTACCCCCTTTGACCGGGTGGGGATTGACATTGTTGGGCCACTGGACCCCAAGACAGCCCTGGGCAACAGGTTCATCCTGGTCTTGGTGGACCATGCCACACGGTACCCGGAAGCCATCCCTCTCAGAACAGTGACTGCCCCCGTGGTGGGACGGGCGCTGATGGGTGTTTTCTCCCGAATGGGGTTCCCCAGAGAGGTGGTGTCAGACCGGGGCACCAACTTCATTTCCAACTATATGAAGTCTCTGTGGAAGGAGTGTGGGGTAACTTATAAGTTCACCACTCCTTACCACCCTCAAGGTAATGGGTTGGTTGAAAGATTCAACCGTACCCTTAAAGGCATGATTATGGGTCTTGAAGAACCAATGAGGCGTAAATGGGACGTCCTCTTGCCATGCCTGTTGTTTGCTTACCGTGAGGTGCCACAGAAGTCTCTAGGGTTCAGCCCCTTTGAGCTTTTGTATGGTCACCCGGTAAGAGGACCTTTAAGTCTGGTCAAAGAAGGCTGGGAGCAATCTCCCAGGAAACCTCCCCAGGATGTATACAGTTACATGCTGGCCTTTAGGAACCAGACTAGGCGCTTCAGGGATCTTGCTCAGGCAAATCTGGAGGCCAGCCAGGAGGAGATGAAGCGGTGGTACGACCAGAGGGCCACTCTGGTAGAGCTTCAGCCTGGACAGAAAGTTTGGGTCATGTCCCCTGTGGAACCTTGTGCGCTCAAGGACAGGTGGACTGGACCATTCGAGGTTGTGGAGAAGAAGAGCGATGTCACCTACCTGGTGGATTTAAAGTCTCCCAGGAACCCCTTGCGGGTCCTGCATGTCAACCGTTTGAAGCCCCACTTAGAAAGGTCCGAAGTGGGCATGCTCCTAGCTACAGATGCTGGAATGGAGGAGGAGAGTGAGCCTCTTCCTGACCTCCTGTATGCAAAAGAGCAAGATGGGTCAGTGGATGGTGTTGTCCTCTCTGACACACTGACCCCTGAACAGCAGCAGGATTGTCGCCATTTGTTGGGGCAATTCCCTGATCTGTTTTCCTTGATTCCTGGTGTTACTCAGTGGTGTGTCCATGATGTAGACACCGGGGACAGCACTCCTGTCAAGCACAAGGCTTACAGAGTGACTGACAAGGTCAGAGCATACATCAAGGAGGAGGTCTCCAAGATGTTTGCCCTAGGGGTGGTTGAGTCCTCTAGCAGTCCTTGGGCCAGCCCCGTGGTCTTGGTTCCAAAGGCTGCAGCGCCTGGTGCTTCACCGGAACTTCGGTTCTGTGTGGATTACCGAGGACTCAATTCAGTCACCAAGACTGACGCGCACCCCATCCCCAGAGCTGATGAGCTCATCGATCGGTTAGGGGCTGCCCAGTACCTTAGTACGTTTGATCTAACGTCTGGGTACTGGCAGATCGCCTTGACCGATGGGGCAAAAGAGAGGTCAGCATTCTCCACACCAGATGGGCACTACCAGTTCCGGGTTATGCCCTTTGGGATGAAGAATGCCCCTGCCACCTTCCAGAGGTTGGTCAACCAGGTCTTGGCTGGACTGGAGGATTTCAGTGCCGCCTACCTGGACGACATCGCAGTGTTCAGCGCCAGCTGGGAGGAACACTTGTGCCACCTCCAGGAAGTGTTGTTGGCCCTGCGCAGAGCAGGCCTCACAATCAAAGCCAGTAAGTGCCAGATTGGGCAGGGTTCAGTGGTGTACTTGGGGCACCAAGTAGGGAGCGGCAAGGTGGCCCCCCTACAACCCAAGATTGATACCATCCTGGCATGGGCACCGCCCAAAACCCAGACTCAGGTGAGAGCCTTCCTGGGTCTCACGGGTTACTACAGGAGGTTTGTCAAGGATTATGGTAACATTGTGCACCCCTTGACTTCGCTGACTTCCAGGAAGCAGCCACGACTTGTGAACTGGACTGACGCCTGTCAGACGGCCTTTGACACCCTGAAAACTGCAATGTGCACAGCACCCATACTCCAGGCACCCGACTTTTCTAAAGAATTTGTTGTTCAGACGGACGCTTCAGAGCATGGCGTGGGGGCTGTTCTAGCTCAGGTGAATGAAGAGGGCCGAGACTTACCTGTAGCCTTCATCAGCAGGAGGTTACTTCCCAGGGAACAGAGGTGGAGTGCGATAGAAAGAGAAGCATTTGCTGTGGTCTGGGCACTGAAAAAGCTGAGACCCTACCTGTTTGGGACTCACTTCCGGGTGCAGACAGACCACAGGCCCCTCAGATGGTTGATGCAGATGAGGGGTGAGAATCCAAAGCTGTTGAGGTGGTCCATTTCCCTACCGGGGATGGACTTCACGGTGGAACACCGCCCTGGCACAGATCACGCCAATGCTGATGGTCTGTCCAGATTTTTCCGCCTTAGTGATGAGGACTCCCTAGGGTAAGGGTAGTTCTCCCCACATTTCAGCTGGAGGGGACACGTGTTAGACCTGGCATCATTGGCATGAGTCTCTCCTCCATTTTTTCTGTTTGCCTCCTCTGTTTACGATGTTTTTGCTGGTATATGCTTTGGGCACTGTGCCACTGCTGATCAGTGTCACAGTGCAAGTGCTCCCTATGTGAAATTGCTGTATTGATTTACTTCCATGTTTGGCTTATTTGGTTTACTATCAGTCCCTAGTCGAGTGCACCAGGAGTGCCAGGGCTTGTAAATACAAATGCTGCTAGTGGGCCTGCAGCACATGTTGTGCCACCCACAAGAGCGACCTAGTAAAAGTATGTCTGAAGGTCTGCCATTGCCAGACCACGTGCAGTCTGACTGTCACGAGGACTGCGCAAGTACACCTACTTGCCAGTCCCTAAACCTTCCCTTAACTTCATGTTAGTCACCCCTATAGTAGGCCCACGGGCAGGGTGCATTGTAAGCATAAGGTAGGACAAGCCTGACAAGGTTGGCATGTCCTAATAGTGAATTACAGCCATAGTCGTCTTTCACTATTGTAAGGTAACCTGCTCTCCATCAGTTAGAATGGGCTGCCAGGATTATTAATGTTATAATCCTAGCGGGCTCGGGGAGCATGGTGCAATGTCGAGTTTGGTATCCCTGAACTCAGGGTTTAATAACGCATCCGTTTGTGTGGATGGTTTTTGGACTCTGTGTTTGAAAATAGCACTTTTAGAAAGTAGCTATTTTCTTGTCTAACTGTCTACCGGTCTCTGCTGGTTCTGGTGTGTGTGTGACAGGAGCTGGGTGGCTCCAGAGAGTCTGAATGAGTCAGTGTGGGATGAGTGGGGCATTTGCATTGAGAGTAGGGGAAGAGTAGCTCTTGATAGCCTGCCCTGCCTGATACAATGTTGGCTCCGCCCCCCTGCCAGGCGACTGATGACTCTGTGCTTGCCTGGGACTTTCCTGGCCCGCCTCCTGCCGGGCAGCTGATGGCCCTGCCCCTGCCAGTGACAATGCTGGCTCCGCTCCTGCTGAGCGGCTGAGGACTCTGCCCTGCCCAGTGAATAGGCCAGGTGCTCTGGCCTGGCAACACCCACAACAAACCCAGGATGGGGGGAATTTCCCCTGCATGGACAAAGGGATCAAAGCCAAAAAGGGGTATAAGAGAAGGACCCCTGAACCAAGAATTTAGATCACTTCTGACAAGGAAACCTGAACCAAGGACAAGAAGCCTGCTGATCTAAGGACTGCCTACCCCTTCTGCCAAGAGTGCTGTTGTTGGGGGAATCCTGCATTGCTTCTTTATTTTTGCCAAGGAACCAGGAGAGAGGAACTTTGTGTGTACTCTCACTCTTTGCTGAGAAAATCTCCAAGGGCTGGAAGAGTGCCAGTCTCCTGTTGAAGTCACAGGGCTAAAGGACTTCATCTGCTTAAAGTGCTATTTGCTGGAGTTTGTGAATCCAGCACCTCTGAAAAGAATCCAGCAATCTCGACGCCGACGGACGCCGCCGAATCCAGCTCGACATCGTGAGTAACGGCTCCAGTGTCCCGCTTCCTCGACGCCGGCCGCCGGGCCCGATCGACGCCAGCAGCAACGCCAGTGAGTAGTGAGTTCGGCTCCAGCTCCAAGTGACCCCGTGTCTGCACCGCTGCTGATCGCATCGACTTCGAGCCCTCTCGACGCCGTGAGCGCTGCTCACTCTTGCAACATCGACATCGACGACGCCGTATCCTGCTTCATCCCGTGAGCGCTGCTCCCGCCTGACTTCGGTCGACGCCGCTGCAGATCGCCCCGACTCCGAGGCCCGATCGACGCCGAAGACGCGACGCCGGATATCTCGACGCCGCTGATCATCGAGTGCTTCACTTTTCCAAGGTACTGTGTTGTTGGGGTCTGTGCGACTCCGGGCTCGACGTAGCGCTCCTCGCGGTCGACGCCGAACCTGTGGATTAACTTTGCCTCGACGTCGTGTGACTCCCGTGTGGGTTACATTGTTGCCAAGAACTGTGTTTTAGAGAAGAAGAGTTGCTTTTGATACTAAAGACTTTTGTGCTAAGAAGAAACCGTGCTTGAACTATTATTTTTCCTTCCAAGAGTATTTATTGAGACTGTGGTATATTTTTGTCGTTATTTGGTCTTGTGCTAAGCCTTATATAAAAATACTTATTTTTATAATACTACTGTGTCGTGTCCATTTGTAGTGTATTCACTTTATTACTGTATGTGGTCATAAATGCTTAACGCACTGCCTCTGAGATAAGCCTGTCTGCTTTGCCAAGCTACCAAGGGGGTGAGCAGGGGTTATCTAAGTGTGTGATCTCCTTGCCCTGACTAGAAAAGGTGTGTCCCTATTTGTCAGAAGTGTATACCTCTGCCAACTAGAGACAGCCGCTTCTAACAACCATGATTTGGAAAGGACGGTTCTTTGGTTTTTGAGCTTAAGCGGGGACAGGAGATCTAGGGTTTCAGTAACTGCTTTGTTGTAGTGTTCTGTAAGCTCATTTGCGTTAAGTGAGGGCGGAATGGCGAGAAGTTGGGCATGGAGTTTGGATTTCAGTACATCCGGGGGGATATTATTCAAATTTCTGGTCAATTTCGAGGGTTTAGTGGTTTTCATGGGCGGGGGAGTGGCAGAGACCGCTATAGAGAACATTATGAGATGGTGGTCCGACCAGTCGATGGGAACAATGTTGGATAGGAGGGCTAGATCTTTGCTAGTAATTATTGCATCTAGGATAGCTCCTTTGGAATGGGTCGGGGAGTGACAGAGTTGCTCTAGGTCATTGATCTCGAGAAGGTTGGAAAGGAGGGTGATAGAGGGATCGCTGCGCTCATTCCAGTGGAGGTTAAGGTCTCCCAGGAAAATGTTGAGGGAATTCGAAAGTGAGGATCGTGTAAGAATGTTGGATAGTTCGTCAACGAAGAGATGAGTATTGCCGGGAGGGTTATATATGTTGTGAAGGCGAATGGGTTGAGAGCCGTGAATTTGAGTTCAGCTTCAAGGTATTCAAGGGTGGAGTAATTAGTATTATTGACAAGGGAAATTTGTAGTTCCTCTTTGAAGATGATGGCAACCCCACCGCCAATTCGGATGGGCCGGTCTTTCCTGAGAATAGAATAGCCCGGAGGGGCTAGGAGGTCCAGGATGCTTGTCGAGTGGTCTTTGAGCCAGGTTTCCGTTAGGAACGCAATGTCGATGGATTCACTAAGGATAGTTTCTGATATTTCAGTGGCATGTCGCACAGTGGACCGACAATTAACAAGCATGCAGTGAAGAGGTTTCGGGGGAGTGGAAGGGAGTGGATGGCTGTGAGTTGGGGAGGAGGCCTAGGTGAGCAAGGTGAGCAGGGAGTTCGGCTAGTCCCCAGTATGACAGGGATGCTGGAGGCCGGGGGAGGCTGGAAATTAGTGGGTGAGCAGTGAGGGTAGGATTTGCAGAGGTCGAGGATCTCCATGGGGGAGAGGGGGCAGGAGGTGCGGAGAGGTCTGTGTGTGAGGCAGTGTAGAAGAGTTGTGCAAAATGGTTTGGGGGTAGCGGGATTTATATGTCTAGTACGAGCGCAGTTTAACCGAAGTGGGAGGGCTCTGTTTTTGAGGGAATTGAAATCAGATCTAAGATGAGTGAGATCTCTGGTGAGAGTGGCGAGAGCGTGTTCAATGTTGCAAAGAGAGTTAGATATAAGACTAAGGTGGGATATTGGAGAAGGGGGAGGGAGCGGCACGGGATGAGCGATGTTCTTCGTAGGGGGTGGTTTGCTGTTGGGAGGGAGGGTGGGGTTCCTAGAAAGGGAGATTGGAGGACTGTGGTAGTAGGGCAAGAGGAGGGGCATGGAAGGGGAAGGTGGGTATGTGGTCATCGAGAGTGAAGAAGGAGGAAATGGAGGGGCAGGAGTGTTCAGAAGAACGGTGAGGGACGGGTCGGGAGGGGGGGAGCCATGATAATCAAAGGGAGAGAGGATGGGTCTGGGGGGGGTGAAGGGGCGGTTCTGGAATAGAGTGAGAGACGGTTCGGGTTGGTGGGTGCATTGAGTTTCGGGGGGACAGAGTATGGGTTTGGGTGAGGAGGAATAGGGTGGAGTAAGAGTGGGAGGGGAAGGGGAAGGGCAGGGAGAGTCAGAAAGGGGGTGGGGGATAGCACTCGTGGAGTGGGGAATGAGTGGAGAGGGAGGGCAGGTCGTATGTTTGGGAGATTGGGAGCTTTGGGGAGTAGGGAGGATCAGGGGAAGAGGAGGGTCCATGGGAGAAGGCCGGGCCAGGAGGGTATGCGGGGGGGGGTCAACAATTGTGAGGCATTGTTGGACGTGTACATGGTAAGCAGTTGTAGGGCATTATTGGTCGTGGACATATCTGCAGAGGGGAGTAAAGGATAAGGGAGAGGGGTTAAAGTGGAGGGCAAGGGGAGAGAGGGGGGAATGTTGTTGGGGGAATTATGAAGTTGGATGGTCAGCAATTGTAAGGCATTGTTGACTGTGGGCACGTCAGCAGAGGGGAGTATAGGGTGAGAGAGAGGGGTAATCGAGGAGGGCAAAGGATGTGCGGGGGGAAGGTCATTAGCGGCATTGTGAAGCTGGATGGTCGTCAATTGTAAGGTATTGCTGGACTTGGGCTCATCAGCGGATAAGTGAGTATATGTGAGAGTGAAGAGATTGTAAGAGTTCCTGTTTAAATAAATATGTTTTTCTATAAGTGATTGTTTAAGAGAGTAAGTATGTGTAAGTTTCCTTAGAAGTAAGGTGGTAGTGTGTGTATAGCTGTATATGCAAATAAATGGATGTTCAATAGTTTATTTGCATGTGTGAGTATGTGTGTGAGTAACTTTTGGATGACTGTCGGTGTGTAACAGGAGGTATAGGTGTATCACTACATATGATGATTGAGTATATGTATGAGTGACTATATAGAACTGTTGGTGAATGAGTGGATGTGTATATAGATGGTGGAATTACTGAATTTGTTTCTTGTAACTGGTATGGGTATCTCGATTTATTTTTAAATTGTTGTTTCTTTTTTTGAATATGTGTTTCAAGGGTTACATTATAGTGAAAGGAGGTCTGTAACTCTGTCACAAGGATGGTGTCATCAGTGATGTCATGAGTGATGTCACTGACCATGTCATGAGTGATGTAATATGTGACGTCATCAGCAGTGCATTGCACGCGCAAGTTATAGTGAGTCCAACTAACTATAACGTGGGAATTTCAATGGTTTTATGCGAGTAAAATTTCCAGCTAACTATAACTGGTGTGATACCTATGGTTTTTTCAGTGAATTTCATAGGTTTTTTAAATGCTAATTCCTAACTATATATAGGGCCTCAAACCTATGTTTTTTTCAGTGAATTTCATAGGTTTTTTAATAGCTAATTTCTATAGCTATGAAATATAATATTTTTTATAATAAATCCTATATTGTATATTTATGTAATACTATTTTTTGTGTATATTTTTCCCTTTTTTTTTGCCTTGGTGCGCTCTCGTGCGCGTACCGGTGAACGCACGGGTAAGCGCAGTGTTATGGCGCGCCCCGGTGCGCATACCAGTGAGCGTCTCGTTAGCGCCATTGCCGCAAACGAAAACATCATCGTGACGTATCGCGTAGCTGCGTGATGCGTCTTATGACGCATGGCGTAAGTGCACCCGGAAGCGCCCGAGCGCATACGATTGCGCAACGTAAGCGCCGTCGGGCGCGCCCCCGGGCGCGCACCGGGGCGCGTAGCGTAAGCGCGTCGGGTCATGTGACCTGAAAATAACACTTTTCATTGGTTCAGAACAGTTTTGGTTTCCAAATGATGAAAGCCCGGGTCATGTGACCTGAAAATAATACTTTTCATTGGTTCAGAACAGTTTTGTTTTCCAAATGATGAAAGCCCCCACCTTTTTTCCTCATTCTCACTTTGTTCTTTGAGTGAGGAAGACCTGCTTCTATTGATAGAGAAATGGCTACAGTAGCAGCAGCAGCTGGGGCATCTGCACCACCACCACCACCACCACAAGGGCCACCACAACATCACATTGGTGGTGAACAAGAAGAGGAGGAGGAGGAGGATGAGAGAAGGCAGTTCCTGCCTGAAGACATTCCCCCATATAAACCTAAGGAGCACTTTATATGGGAGTTTTTTAAAATCCCAAGGGATGCAAAGAAGGTAAACGCTGCAAAGGTGACCTGTCTCATCTGTGGCGCTGTACTATCCAGGGGGAACCCTGCCAAAAAATATTCATTTGGGAATCAAACAATGATTCGCCACATGCAACGATTGCACCCCAATAACTATTCTGCAGCAGAGGTGAGAGAACTGTGCAGAAACCTTCCCCAATCGTCTTCCAGAACCTCAACAAGCAAATAACCCACTCCATCGGGTCCAGAGGCAAGGGAGATGATCCCGAACATACAAACCAAGTTTGGTAGATACAAAATAGTTTGTATATTTTGTGGAAAAATAATTACCTATGGTGAGCAAAGTATTGCACTCATCAACCTTGCTGGTGATAACCACAAATGCCCAAAGAAACCTTAATTTTTTCCTGATTTTATTTTGCTCCAGTTGAGCTGATAACAATTCTGTTTTTTGTTTCTCCCCATAAAAAATACAAAAAAAAATAAAACTGTTCAGAAAAGCCAAAAAAAGTAAAAAATGTTCAAAAAAACAATAAAAAAATATAAAACAACAAAAAGAATAAAAAAACAGTTCTTTTTAGAACTACCTCCAATTTATAAAAAAAACTACATTTTTAAAAAACTCTGTCCGGGGCGCGCACCCAAAAAATATTAAATAAATAAATAAAGGAGTGAGCATGAGGGAAAGACACAGAGAGAGTGATGTTAAGAGAAAGAGAGCTAGAGGGAGCAACACAGAGGGACTGTTTATTACATAGTAAGACAGAGAGAAGGTCTAATAGGGTGTAAGTGAGAAAAGGAAAATGAATAAGGGAGCGAAAGAAGGGAAGAGAGAGGAAGAAGACTAAAGCAGAGGTACTGGGAGAATGTGAGTGGGTGTTGAAAGTAAAAGGGAGGACAGTAAAGGATGGGGAATGAGGGGTAGTGACGGAACCGGAGTAAAGGAACAACGGTGAGGGAGGGTGAGAAAAGAGCAGTGAGTGTAAGTAAAGAGGGGTGAAAGAGGGTGGATAAAAGTGAATAAGGGTAAGACATGGGGAGTGACAGAGAGAAAAGACAGAGAGAGTAAAGGAAGGAGTCACTGAAAGGGTCTGAGTGAAGTAGCAAAGAAAGGTAAGTAAGGGAGTGTGGGTGAGTTGTAGGGAATGAGCATGATGAAAGAGTAGTGACAGAGTGAGGGGACAGAGACAGAAACGGTAAGAGAGACAGAATGAGGGAACGGAAGTGAGGAACTGTGAGGACAGACGGACTGAGAGAAGGAGTGAGAGGAGTAAAGTAAATGAGTAAGGGAATGAGTGAGGGAGCGAGGGAAGGGAACAGAGGGTAAGGGAAGACTAAAAGAAGTTGGGACTAAAAGAAGTTGAATGCGGTAGGAGAGTAAGGAAAAGAGGAGTAAACATGGAGGATAAGAAGCAGAGTAAGGAAACAGGAGTGAGGTAGGGTGAGAGAATAGTAGTGAGGTTAAAGCAAAGGGTGATGACAAACTACATTTTTTTAGTCACACTTACCATATAATTAATGTAAATTTAATTACATGTTTTTACTACACTTTGTATCTGTGAAAGAGAGAAAAAAATAAGTTATAATTAGTAAAATATATATTTTAAAATAGAAGAGACAAGTCAAGAGGTTACAAATCATAAAAGTATACTAAAAATAAAGTAAGAGTGAAGGACACAGAAAGGGAAATAAAGTAATGTAGAAGGACCAAAAGAGGAAAAAGAAATAGAAGGAGAGCAAATTACTAAGAGTAAGGCAGATACATTCAGTGACAGAGAGGAAGAGAAGAAGAGAGAAATGAACTGAAGGTAAGAAAGATACTAAAAGAATGTGAGTTAGCAAAACTAAATCAGGAAACAGGAGTAAGTAAAAAGGGAATGACTGAGAGGGAAAGGAGTCTGATTGAGAATGCATTTACCAGAATGAGGAATGGAAGATGACTGAGAGTGAGTGAAGGGGAGTCACAGAGTAAAGGGATGAAGGGAGAGAGGATAATATAGAAGGATTGTGGGAAAAGGAGTGAGGAAGTTAGTAGACAGAGGGACTAAGGGAAGGACTGAGTGAAGTGGAATACAATGAGTGAGGAAAGGAAAATGAGTAAGGGAGCAAAAGAAGGAAAGAGAGGGGAAGAGGACTAAAGTAGTGGAACAGAGAGAATGTGATTCGGTGATGAAAGTAAAGAGAAGAATACTGAAAAATAGGAAATGAGAGGTAGTAATGGAACCGGAGTAAAAGAAAAGGGGATGAAGAACGATGAGAGAGGAGCAGTGAAGTTGTTGTAAGAGAAATGATAGAAGGTAGATAAACACAAGTGAGCATAACACAAGGAGAGTGAGGGACTGAGGACATAGAGGTAGTGAACAAAAAACAGAGAGAAGAGGACAAAAGAAAGGAGTAAAGAAAGATAAGTCAGGGAGAGTGGGTGAGTTATAGTGACAGACTGCGACAAAAGAGGTGAGTGAGTAAAGAGGAATTACTAAAAGAGCAAAAGAGGAAAAGACGGAAAAGGGAAGTAAAGCAGAGAGACTGAAAGCTGAAAAGTGGTGCAAGGGAGAGAGGGGATGCAGACAGTTGAAATGGGAATGAGGGGTTGTGAAAGAAGTGGAGTAAAGGAACGGGGGTGAAACAGAGTGAGAGAAAGACAGTGTGAGTGAGTAAAGAGAGCTGAAAGAGGGTGGAAAAAAGAAAGTGAGTGTTAGACAATGGGAATACAATTTAAATCACACATTACAAACTATAGACTACCTTGTACAACATGTTACATAGTTTATTTTTGCTGTTGTCAGATTATATTGAATTTCACTAAAATTAGTGAGTTCAAACTACTCATCATATGACATCGGGGAAAAAAAACACAATCTAAAAGATTGTGTTTTAAAAAAAAACATATAAACTTACAAATCACATATGTACACTAATCTTTGATTCACTTACTTTTCTTTTAAGCCAAATAGTACATCATGAAGGTCCTTTTCGCTGAAAAATACTCTGCTGTTCTCTAAAACTTCCATTTCATCGACTTTCTATAAGAAAAGCTCCAAGAACATGTGAAATATTTTTCAATGTTTTCATTCGCTTCTTGAGTTCAGTCATGACTCTTTGCTTATTCCTTCACTTTACCATAAGGCCAAATAGTGTCAGATGTATTAGTATGTTTTAAATTAGTCAAAAGAAACTCTGAAATTACCGTTTTCCCAACGTTCTGAAAGAAAAGCTCCGACAACATTTTCACAATGTTTAAATATTCATATTTCCATCTCTGGCTCACTGATATTCAACATTTCCTATAATACTGATATCACTTACTATGAGATCCATTTACAGTACCTATATGACAACTAGAATTTTTATATCATCTTGAACACTTTTACTCACAATATAATTTTAAACAGCAGACTAACTTTTATTAACTGCTCCCGTCTTCATAGACCAATTACCTTTACTTAAATTTTGGCTGTAAAAACACTAGGTATGAATTTTTTAAGTCAAAAGGCAAACGTTGTTTGAAAGTCAAATGAGTATCATTACAGTTAGTCCAACCTTTTCGACATTTTAAATAAATTGTATAATGCCCTGATGTTGTTGAAGGACCGTCATGATAAATAATAGCTACAGTTGCAAAAGTTCTTCCTGAAATTGATAACTGAGAAGCCACGAAATTTTTAATAGAAGTTGTCAATTTAGTTCCATCAGGTCTACATCGTTGGAACATTAAAATGACATACTGACCATAATTTTGTATAAATAATGTGGACAGCCTTGCAGACTTATATTGGGTACACACCATATTGTGATCAGCTGTTTTAACTAGATTATTAAAAGGCACTGATTTGCAGTCTGGTAAAGTCAAATATATAAATCTTTCGGTGTCTTGATAAACTACAGTTGTCGCAGTCATGCTGCCATTGATAAGAAACGCTAAAACGATTTTGTATATCTACACCTTCATCTTCCAATACATCAAACATATACATTAAAAATTCCTGACAATCTTGCTGAATATTCTGTGAAAATTGTTTTTGACCAGAACATATGTCTAAAAGATTTTGAATTTCTGAAACACTTTCTATTTTTGCTATATCACTGCTACATTTCTCAAACACAGAATTCAATAAACAACAGAATCTTTGATCCCAATTTTCAACAATCTGTTCTTGTAAAGTTTGAAGAAAAAAACCAAAATTAACCACTACATTAGCATAGCAGTTGACACCAGAACTGTTTTCAAACTGAAATCCAACAACATCTCCAACATAATCCTTTTTGTTTCTACTTACAATTACAGTTTCATCTACTTTTTGTCTTTTTGCTACTACCTCACTGCAATTATTCTCATTTCTTCTTTTTCGGCCTACCACACGTTTTTCAAACCGAGGATATTGAGGCAAATGTGGAGCATACTCTCTTCTTAACCTATTGTATTCTTTAACACAATCTAGATCTGCACAAATCTTTGTTTCATCACACTCAATCAAGTACAATCCTGATAAAGATCTGACTTGTGATAATGCCACATATGCCATACCCTCTTTAAACACAGAACTTCCAATGTTCACCAAAGCACTATCTACACTTAAACCTTGAGATTTATGAATTGTCACCGCATATGCCAAACAAACAGGAAACTGTTTTCGGCGAACATATAAGTCTTTCACAAGCAAAAATCTAGCTGAACAACGACAAATTTGTTCTATTTCGTCAATGCCATCAAATTTAATTTTTAAAATTTCAATTCCATCTCTATTTTTGTAATTCACAAAATCAACAACATGACCCATTGCTCCATTTACCAGACCTCTTTCAACATTTAAATTCCTTTTCAAAATGATACGACAATTTAAACACACTTTCAGAGTCTTTTCAAAACCAGCAGTTTTAGATATACTCTTCTCTAATGAATCCAATTTTGATTTCAAATTTCCAGACAAAATAATTGTTGCTCCCATATGCTCTATTTTATCTATAGCTTCCAGTTTCAATATCTCTTCATTTTCTAACTTTAACATTTTGTTGTTGAAGATGGAACATTCTTGCAGAGTTGGCATCAAACATATCCCAGATTTGTTCTCATTAATTTTCTTAAAAATATTCTCTGGAAGAATGTTTTTATTTGGATACAAATTTGAAATTAATCGTGCATTCTTTCCCATGCTCACTTACTTTTCCGATTCTTACATCTTGTAGAATATTTTTATAATCTTCATCCTTTGCCTGTCGCATATTTTGAAGTAGTTCTGCATGTTTGAAATTTAACCATATATTAACGTTTCCAATGCTTCCTAGGCACTACCTGGTATCTTCATGCGTGACCATTTTAAACACTGGTTGTCCTTTCACTGGAGTCAACTGCAGTAGATCTCCAAAAACAATAATGTGTTTCCCTCCAAATAACACATCATACTCTGTTCTAAGAATGTCTTGCATTCTCAAATGCACAAAAGCAAGCATTAGATTTGAGACCATGCTTACTTCATCAATGATAAGAAGTTTCATTTTCTTCAGGACTCTGGAAACTTCAGAACACGCATCTCCAGATAGCTTGTGATATTGCAATTTGTTATCATGCTCAACTGGTAGCATCAGTAAACGATGTAAAGTAATCCCTTTAATGTTATGTGCTGCCAGCCCAGTTGGAGCGTTAACAACACAAGATAGCGGTGGTTCAATCCTTTTCTGCAGATAAGTTGCAATTGCTTTAATCAGAAAACTTTTTCCAGTTCCCGCTTCTCCACTCACGTATAGTCGGACAGGCTTAAATGATGTACATGAGCACTCTTTTTTCTCATGACTGAATCCATGTTCAATCTGTTCTGTGACTTCGTCATATATCTGTTTCTGCTCAAGGTTTAGTTATTTCACCAAATCTTCTAAGTTAACTACATCATCTTGAGCTTGTTCCATAGCTCTTTCCACCTCATCCATGGCAGTGCAGCTTTATTTTGGATAATTGGTCCTCCTAGTGGATCCTGACTCAATGAAGTAGAACTCTGACTGTCTTGAGAACTGTTTCTAGCAATCTCTACAGCAATTGTGGCTTCTTGCTCTATTTCTTCGTTCAACATTTGCAGATAATTTGGAAAAACAGGACATTCTATGGCATCCTTTGTTGCATTAAAAGAATCTTCTTAACAGAGAAAATCTCCAAGTAGTTCCTCTTCTGTACGCCATGGCTTAAAGAGTTGCAAAAGAGCTAAATAGTAAAATTGCCTTTTCTCTGGATTTTCGCAACTCAATTTTCGATGATTAATCAAATGGCCTTTTCTCTGCTTCACTAGACATCCTTCACACCCAATGACAGCATATATTCCATTATTGATATCTTCTCTGATGTTCCTCTTATAAATATAGTTTTGCAGAACTTCATACAAACAACTGTTCTCAAGATGACTACTTCTATTTGGATAGTATGTATCCAACATGTTTGTCTTCAAAATATCTGTACTGTTTGGTTCTTTCTCCGCCAAATACTCAATTTCTTGTACAGATTTCAAAACTCGGTTTTGTGTTGTAGTAAGACCTAGACTCGCCCAAATAATTGTTCTAGACTTGGCGTAGAGACTTGCTGATGATAACCGATCAGAACATTCATATGCTCCAATTTCTCGATGCGACAACATCTTCAGACTGAAACTGTATAATTTTTTACTTATACTTTTTTCATGTGAAATGTCCTCCCACATTTCCTTCAGTTCTGTCTTTTCTTTTTTTGTGATGTAAGACGTCACATATCGAGCCACAGCAATAGAGTTGTCAGCAACGAACTGAATATCCATGTTAGCATTCCACATGGACAAAATCACTGGGTTGTAGTCGTTGATGTACTTGGACTCTTCGTTTCTTTTTAAATTGTATGTATTTTTTGGTGATTTCCTCGTCACAGTATGTCGCAGAGAAGACATCAAATTATTTACTCTTCCTTTAGAAATCACTGGTCGTGGAAACCCGAAACGACATTTTGTGTAGAACTTGTCCTTGTTTCTGAATTTTCGACGACAGTACTTTCCACAACGATGGGATTGAAAGCGTAAATCTTATTGCCTTAAACTGTTTTCTTCGGTAGTTTTCAGAACAGCACATGTTGAATACTCTTCAATGAAGCTCATCACTGTCTCATCCGAATCTGTTCCAAATTTGGGTGCATCTTTAATCCACAACAACATATGTATGTGAGGAGCACCTCTCGCTTCATACTCCTTTCTCCAAAAGAAATCCAAAACCTCTCCAAGGGGAGGATTTTTTTTGTTCGTAATAAAAGACATCATAGCTTCAAATCTATGATTGAAATATCTGCATACATTCACTGGATCCAAAGAACACAGTTCTCCAGGTGTTTTGAATTCTTTCGTTTGTAATACTTTATTCGAAAAAAATAAATCATAAAAGTACGAACATTCACACATACAAAGATACGTAAAACAGTAATACAAGCATTACAGTTCCATTAAATTTAAAATACCATTTGACAAAGCAGATAACGAATAAAATAAAGGGCATCACTAAAACGAACATTTCCAGATGGTACAGATGAACCATTGGGTAGCAGTTTAGATCTGGTGAGCCAAGCGCATGACACGTATTTGGCGACCCCACAGACAATGTACATAGAGGAGGTGTTAGTTAGAATAATACGCAGGGCTGTTCTATAGTCCCTAACTCCAAGCTCCCTACAAACAGGTTTCAACCATTTTGATCTAGCTTGTTTATATGCAGTGCAAGCAAACAAAAAATGGCCAAGAGATTCTTTTGGACACGAGCAACCTGGACATTTTAAGTCGGCCTCCCTCCTATCCTTCCACCCTTCCTTGAAAGTATTTAGAGGAAGGGTTCCGTATCTTAATTTAAGAAACAAAGTTCTATCGCGGGGAGTCTGGCTAAAATCTAAGAATGACTCTAACTTCCTGAAGGGCTTGTGTTCAAGGAAGTTATTCGTCAAGGAACCCCATTTCGAGTTCTTTAGTTCCTTTGCCTCAACCCAATCCCAGTAAAGTTTTTTAACAGTTTGTTTCAGAGGGGGAGATTAGGAGGCCCAGGACTCACCCAGTCCTATAGATACAACCAACTTCTTTAGATTATTAAGCCATTTTATTTTGTTCGCTGTATTCAAACTAAGAAGCTCCTCCAGTACTAGTGCATAATTAGATAATTCAGGGGTCCTTCTAAGGCATACCCAAAATAACAAGGGGCGAATTTGGACTAAATCAGAGATAGATCTTTGGCCCATGTCAAGGAATAATGGTTTCAAGGGGGTCGTAGAAGGTAGCGAAACTATGTCTCTTATAAACTTATTTTCGGCCACTACCAATGCTTTGATGTTCTTAGCACCTCACAGTTTAGAGCCATATACTGCCGAAGGTAGCGCTTTCCCCCCATAGACTGCCAAGGCGGGAGCTACAGGTCTACTAATGGAGAGGCGATGATTCTTTGATATCGCTCCAGATGACCTTTTAAGATTCAAAACCATTTTAGATATATGGGAGTTCCAGCTCATGTTATTACTAAGCCTCACTCCGAGGTAATCGAATTCAGCCACTACCTCCAGGGAGGTGCCATTAAGAGAGAGGTTAACCCTCCTGTTCTTTTTATTGGCGGACAGCACCATCAACTTAGTTTTGGTGGTGTTGACCGGCAATCCTCGGTCTCGACAGAAGGTACAAAAACGATCGAGTAGTCTTTGCAAACCCATAGGGGTTTTAGATAACAGGAGGGTTTCGTCTGCAAAGAGGAGTGTTGGTGTTTTCTCATCGGCAAGGACTGGGGCATCCGCAGGGTCCTCCCTCAAATGGTCCACCACCCCATTTATAAAGAGGGAGAACAGAGTAGGGGCCATCACACATCCCTGCCTCACTCCTCTATTGACCGGTATCCTCCCTGTCAATTGACCCTGACTTCCCCTGCGGATCCTTGCGTAGTTCCCTTCGTGGAGTTTAATGATAAGTTGCAGCAGATAACTGGGGAAACCCATATCAAATAGGACCGACCAGAGTTTGGCGCGTGGAATAACATCGAATGCTGTTTTGAGGTCTATGAAAGCCAGATATAGACTACCTTTGGCGATTAACACTGACTTCCAATAGATTGCACAGAATCGAAAGACCTGGTCCATTGCACTGACATTGCGCCTAAACCCTGCCTGGAAGTGAGATAGAATATCCTCGTCGATAAGCCATGATTCTGTTCGATTTATTATGACCCTGCCAACTACCTTTTGGATGGCATCTATTAAGCTTATTGGTCTGTAGTTGGCAGGGTCCTCTCTGTTGCCTTTCTTGTATATAGTAATAACCTCTGCACCTTTCCAGGATTCTGGAACAGGGTGACCCTGCTGAATGATATTCATTAAACACGCTATAAAATCTGCCCATAATTTAGAATCGTGCAGTAGTAAGTCCCCTGGAAGGCCATCAGGGCCAGCAGCCTTCCCCGGTAATATTTTGGAAATGGCGTCCTGTACTTCTTGCTGGGAGAATTGGTCTTCCCGGGGGCCTTGCTTAGTGCCATTCTTGCTTTGGGGTTCGATAACTGGAGATGTTGTTGTGCCTTTAAGACTATCCTCACAGTATAAATATAAAAACTGGGAAAACCATTGCTGTTCTGTTATTTGATTTTAAATTGGCCCTGCCCCCCTTCTATCAAGAGCATTGATCAATTTCCAAAAAATGATAGAGTTTTTCCCACTGGCTGCAGCCTTGAGCTGCTGCCAGTGCTCCTCCTCCCAATCCTTTTTGGCTGATATTATACTGCTGCGGTACTCCTTTCTAGCCATTCGGACTGCTACGGGGTCCTTACTTTTTATCGCTAGAGTAATAGCTTTCCTTTTTATCCTGCAATTTGCCGTATACCAGGGATTACTTTTAGGTAGTTCACGATTTAACGTAGGGTTCTCCTTGGACCTTTTACAGAAAAAGCCCCCTACTTTGGTTATTAGATCTTTGTAGGAGGTTTGCAGGTTAAATCCGGGGGGGTTAGCTGGTGCTAAAACCGCTCCTGTGAGGTTACAGGTTTCAACTGAGACTCTCTTTAATACATTTAAGTTTCTCCTCTTCACACTTGACCACATTCCATTTTAGTTTCCGATTACAGTATGTTGGAAAAACCTCTTTGGTAATCATCTCTGGTTTTTGACTTGAATCGGTCCCATTTAACCATTGGATTACCATACATAATGGATTGTGGTCGCTATCTGAAGATTGCCTAACCTCCATGTCAACTAGGGCAGGCCATGACTGTGTGTTCATAGAAGGATATAGTCAATTCGCGTGGAGCAGCCTAGCTTATTGTAGGTCATTGCTCCCTCACGATCTGACGCCGTCCGTCCGTTAAGAGCCCTTAAGTTGTGATCTAATACCAAAGCGTTCAGCTGGATTGCTCCGGCTGTCCATTTCTTAATGGGAACCAGAGCTAAGGGAAGTATGACCTGTCTCCAATCCTCTGTGTTGGAGCCCAAAGGTTCTTCGTCATCTAGGGGTTCAAAAGTGCAATTGAAATCCCCTCCTACTAGTATTTTAGATCTGGGAGGAAGGTCTGATAACATCCCATCTAGAAGCTCTATAATTGGTGAGGCTAGCCCGCCCTGGAGGCCTCTAGCATAAATACAAAAGAGTTCAAACTTAAAACCCCCTGTCTCACTCCTAAGGGTGATATGCAGAATGTCATTACAAACAGTATTGTGGGTGGTAACAACACAATTCAAACTCACTTTAACCCAAATAAGCAAGCCACCAGACGGGCGACCTTTCCCCGCCGTAACGGCAGGGATAAAAAAAGTAGAATAACCATTTTGTATTGCGGGGTCAAACACCAGGTTTCTTGGAACATACATATATGGAAAGTGTTAATAAAGTCATTCCATTCGGGATTAGCAAGATTTTTCTTTAATCCTGCTATGTTCCAAGACAGGATGTTAATGGCTTTTGAAGCTACAGTTGGTTCCCTAGATGTGATTAAGGTACTATGTTCCGATTCTCCTGGGCTGACTATACCATCCATGATTAAATTAGGTTGATTCCCTGGGGAGGCTAACACTTCCCTCTTTCCGGTTGGTCCAGATGACTGGGGTGGGAGTCAATCGACTCCCTCCAGACCACTGAAGCGATTATAGCAGGGAATTGGATAATTGAGCTGTGGGCCAGACCATTCCTCATTAAACTGGTTGCGACAGGTAAAGGGTCTCCCTACATCGTTTCACACAATGTTCCAACCACCATTGCCATCGCCACCCCAATTAAAAGGGTACTGCCCCTTCCTGGACTCAGGTCTTATCCTACCTCTATCATTGATAGGAACCCTAAACCAACTCCATCTATTATCATGATGCCCTGGGGACGTGAAGAAATATGACAGGGGTTTTACCGTGATCGTGGAATCGTTCTTACAGCGAGGCTCAGAGCAAATGTATTCTACTATTCTTGGGTCTTCAAATGTTATCACGACACAGTCTCCCTGTAAGCTATTCTTATTCTCCCCTACCCATGGGGCTCTCTCCACCATTAGTATTTTGTTATTAATATTAGGGGGAGGAGGGTAGTTTCTAGTCAACCAATGGCAAACTTTGTTCTTGAGTGCCCAAAAGGGTTCAGAAGTGGTGGGTTCAAGCTCCGGAACGCCTGTTAAAACCATCACAAAGGGACAGGCATCAGGGGGTAAACTGATGTTCCGCCGTGCACTGGACTTCTCAGGATGGGAGGGAGGGGGTTTGGGAGCTGGGGTGGAGGAACCAGCCGGTTTCTCAGGATGGGAGGGAAGGGGTTTAGGAGCTGGGGTGGAGGAACCAGCCACTTTCTGGGGTTTTGTGGGAACATTAGAAACTGGCTGTGAAGAACTACCCTTGTTACCTTTATTGGGAGCAATTTTAGGAGGGAATTTTTTGAAGGTGGAATTGACCCCTACAGATTGAGTCTTAGCTAAAGGTAAAGGTGTGGCAGAGGGAGTTGGTTTGTCGGGGGCCCCTTGGGCAGTATTTTCCCCCTTGGATTTTAGTTCCTGACAGAGGACCCGGAGCTGGTGTTCTATGCCTTGGAGTTTGGTTTCCTGAGGAGCGAGTAAAGACCTAATGAGGAAAGTTAAAGAACTTAAAAGTGGAGCATTCTGGTCTACCAGGTCGTCTAAGGAAACATCCTGGCTACTATTTTAAAGAATACTAGCCAGACTGCTATTCGAAACTGTGTCGTCCGGGATGCCCATTGGTAAGGGGTGAGGTACAAACTGTGCCCTATCTCTCTCTGCAGGGGATCCCAGGGAGACCCTCCCCACCTTGTTAATACCACTGGCACAAGCCTCGGTTCCTATGGAACCCAGCATATCTTGGTTAGTTATAGTTCCACCAATCACGTGAGGAGGTAATTGGTCAATATTGTGGGTTACACCTTCTAGTGGCCCTTTATTAGGGGTAGACTCGCTATGAACAGTGGCAGATATGACTATTGTGTTAGCAGCAGGGGGAATCGGGGTTGGGGAGGTTAGTAAGGGCACCGGGGATAAAACTATAAGGGGACAATGGGGCCCAGTAGTACTGGGAATCGCAGGAGTCACGGGATCAGCCTGCGTAAAGAGGGGAACAGAATTGCTCAAGACTTTGTTTGGAGTACGAGCAGAAGCTATACTCCCTAGAGATGACCTTTTGGCATGTGCAAGATCTTGTGAAACCCTCCTTTCCATCAGGACGATACCCTGGTCAATTAGGGAGTTTGTGCGTAGGATAAAGTTATCTAGTGTACTAGTTAGTTTTTTGGTTTTATTTTTGGCTCCTGCTGCAGCCTGACTGCGGGTTTCACGGGCAGACATAACTTTGAACCGATAGCTAGTATCAAGTAGAAGCACAACAACTTAATGTAATCAATAACGAAAAACTTGATAGTACTAGAGGATAGAAGAATATCAGCTAACCAAAGCAAAAATAAAAAGGAACATCTAATACGGATCTTTGCTAAGTAAAGGCATTAGGCTTGAAGTCTAGCAGGCTTAAGTGATTTTACTAGTAAGGGGCCTGGCCCAGTCCAGTCTTTACAGTCCACGGAGGGCCACAGAGGGCCCGCCCTTGTCCCGGGCTTCTCCCGGGACGCTCCGGCGCGCTCCCGCACCGCGGGAGTGGCAAACGGATGTTATAGGGCTTTAGGTTAGTGGGGCGGGGCAAGCAGGGAGAGCGGCCCAGGTGATGGTAGTTCGGACTAGCGGGCGCTCCTGGGAGATGTAGTCCCGGTCCCGCTGCTCGCAGCCCTGCCTGCAACTCTCACGCCCACGACAAGCACCAAGTGGCCTGCACTTCCAAAGGCCACGGACCCGCTACAACACCCCACGAAGCGGGACCCGCAAAGCGGGTACCGCGAAGCGTAGCACGAAGAACAAGGAGCAGAGCACAAGGTCCCAGTAAAAAAGGTAACAGCACAGCGTCCCAAGGATGGTCCAGTGACAGGGGTTTTTAAATCGTTGGTGGGGCGGGGCAAGCAGGGAGAGCGGCCCAGGTGATGGTAGTTCGGGCTAGCGGGCGCTCCTTGGAGATGTAGTCCCGGTCCCGCTGCTCGCAGCCCCGCCTGCAACTCTCACGCCCACGACAAGCACCAAGTGGCCAGCACTTCCAAAGGCCACGGACCCGCTACAACACCCCACGAAGCGGGACCCGCGAAGCGTAGCGCGAAGAACAAGGAGCAGAGCACAAGGTCCCAGTAAAAAAGGTAACAGCACAGCGTCCCAAGGATGGTCCAGTGACAGGGGTTTTTAAATCGTTGGTGGGGCGGGGCAAGCAGGGAGAGCAGCCCAGGTGATGGTAGTTCGGGCTAGCGGGCGCTCCTGGGAGATGTAGTCCCGGTCCCGCAGCTCGCAGCCGTGCCTGCAACTCTCACGCCCACGACAAGCACCAAGTGGCCAGCACTTCCAAAGGCCACAGACCGGCTACAACACCCCACGAAGCGGGACCCGCGAAGCGGGACCCGCGAAGCGGGTACCGCGAGGCGTAGCACGAAGAACAAGGAGCAGAGCACAAGGTCCCAGTAAAAAAGGTAACAGCACAGCGTCCGTTTTGAATTCTATATTTTGTATGTTTGCGTTTGCCTCTTGTAGAAATTGAAGTAAGTCGTCCCATGCATACTCAGCACAGCTAAGAGTGAGGAACCATGTAGGAGTTCCTAAGTTTCTTAGCATACATTTCAATTCCCCATGACGACGGAACTAATACTCGTTTGTACCACGTTGACATGCCATGAGATTGGTTAGCTGAGATTCCAAAATACTGTCTTGCAGATTGACTTTCTCCATGAAGTCCCTCGCCGAAACATTTTGCAGATGTGGTCCACTTTTCAGTATATGGTTCACTGCATAAGAAAGCCCAGACAAGTCACTTTCATACAGTAGATGAAACAAATACGGAATGCATTGACGAAACCTTGGATCTTCAGCATATAATCTTAAAGTCCGGTATTCAGATGCAGGAATTTGAAGTGTTCGATCGTCATATCGTCCACCTTGACCTGTTGGAAATAACTGTGGAATACAACGAGCTTCCAAACTTTCTTCCCATACACTAATGGGACTTCCTTTTGCTGCTTTCATTTGAAACAAGTCAATTGCATTCCCCATTACTTCTTTGGAATGCAAAGGATGAACAGTATAATGTTCATATATTTCTTCACTTCTAGACACATCAACTTTTTCAATTTGGCCGGCTGAACAATCACTGTCTTCTTCTGCAACTGTTTCCTCTGCTCCAACACATACATGTTTGTAGTACTCATGGTTTTTGACCAAATACAACGTTGCCTTTTTGACTTTCCTAACATCCACTAAATCTTGCCAGATTTTCTTACTTTGTCGGAACCCCATTAACTAGAATAACCAGAGGTTCCCCTTCCACTTTTTCTACACCAATTGTATCAATATTTTTCTTGAAATCTAGAGGCAAATAAACAACTCTTCCCTTTAATCCTCTCTGTAAATCTGAAGGAGGCAATTTCCCTATCTTAGGCTCCATGCGAACAATAGCCTGAAAAGGATGCACACATTGAATCAGAATAGACTCATAGGTATTTAAATCCATTAATTCAGAAGGAATGTCTACCAACTCCAGATTATTATGAACAGCTCTAGCAGGCATTCTGTTTTCATTTAATTTATTATAACAATATTTACAAATACGTTGATCGGAACCCAAATCAAAACAATTCTCTAACAACAAATAAGTTGCAAAATCCTTCCACTCATTATTATTTACCTTTTCGCTTTTACATTTAAATCAACTAATCTAGTCTGATGCTTATAATGAGTTTGTTGACAACACACACAACTAAAATGTGGCCTTTCACTTGATTTCACCTTAAACTTTGACATTTCCTGGTCAAACTTTTCTGTACTTGAAATCTGTACATTATCTTCCACATTACCTTCTATCACTGTGTCAATTTCTACACTGTCCTCTTTTTCACCAAAGTAACTTAACTCAATTTCTTCACAAATGTTCTTCACATCTAATTCACTTCCATGCAAAAGAGCACTGTTTAACTGTTTAAGCTTAAGTGCTGGACTTTTTGCATAATACAACATTCTCTCTAATTTCCTCATTTTAGTATGATGCACTGCTAACATCCTAAAATGATGAAAAACATTCTGACATACTTTTCTAGAAAGACAAGCCAGTGAATGCCCATGCAAACCTGTGTTTTCTCTCACTCTGCAAGGATCTAAGTCTTACAACATCTTCATTTTCTGTTTTAGACTTTTCTTACTATATGTCCGTAAGAAATTACGAAGCAAATCAATTGAATCCTGTCGGACACTACAAATACTACTACACTTCCAAGTGTACACAGGACCCTTAGTACGTCTCTCTAAAACTTCATCAGCCAACACCTCCTCTGCATCTCTAGACACAAGTTTCTCTTTTTCAATCGGACAACCGTCTTTCACCTCATATGCTCGACCACTGGTGTCAACTGCATGCACCAAAACATTCTCCTGGAAGTAACTCTCCTCATTAAAAAATGGCTCACAACTTGAACTATGCATCCATTCTCCAGAAAAAACTTTACAAAAATTAGTCCGATTAATTATTCTCTTGCATCTACTGTTTGATTTGAAAACATCAATTGCCTTGTTAAGTGTCCTAATTCTATTGATTACTAAAATAAATAATTTTTTCTTAACTTCAAAAGCCTGATCAACAATCTTCTCTACACTTTTCTTTTTCTTGTAAAAAGCAGCTCTCTGTTTACCTTTCTTAATGTGTTTTAACAAATTTAAAACTACCCTATTGCGAAACATTCGTCTACGAATGTCCCTAAATTGGTTTTGCCTTCTATTCCTATACATACTGTTCTCTCCTGCTCCAGTATTAACATTGTTGGGGGGCCTCTCCTTCTTTTTCAAATTTGCTCTCTCCTTCTGTATATTCACATTTCCATTAACATTTTTTTTTTATCTACATATGTTCCGAAAAAAAGACTTAGTTGTCTTACCAGGAGCTTTTTTGCTGTTTTTTGAAGTATTTATTATAGGGAAGTGCTTTAATTCCGTTGCTGTTTTTGATTTTTTCCGCTTGGCATCTTTCCTTCTCCTCTGCCTTGAGGGCATATTTCCTTACTATTGAAATCTTGTTTCCAATCTGTAGTAAACAAAAAAAATAAAACACATTATAGACCACTATTACCAAACAACAAAGCAATGACAATAAGCAAATGATATAAACACTAGTTTACAACATATCTAAGTTTATACCACAGCAACTATGTAACTAGGAGTAAGACAGAGAAAAAGAGCTAGAGGGAGTAACACAAAGAGACAGAGAGAGTCAGACAAAGAAACAGGTAGAGGGAGTAAAACATAGAGAAGGAGTAAGACAGAGAGAGTGTATAATATGTTGTAAGACAGAGAAAGGATGTAATAGGGAGAGGGAGTAAGTCAAAGAAAGGGAGAAAGGGAGTAAGTCAGAAAAAGGATGTAACAGGGTGGAAGATAGGGAAAGGGTGTAAGAGGATGTAAGACAGAGAGAGGGTATTAGAACGGGAGAGGATGTAAAAGAGACTAAAACAGAGAGAGACTGTAAAAGGGAGAGAGAGAGAGAGTAAGTTTGAGAGAGGGTGTAAGAGGAAGTAAATCAGAGAGAGGATGTAACAAGGAGTAAGTCAGACAGAGTGTGTAACACGAAGAGAGAAAGACAATAAAAAAATTAGAAAGAGGGAGAGAGGGTGTAAAACAGACAAAAGGTGTAATAGGGAGTAACTCTGGGAGAGAGTGTTACAAAGAGAAAGGTTGTAAGACGGAGTAAATCAGGAAGAGGATGTAAGAGAAAGTATGACTTACAAAATGCTGTAAAAAAGAGAGAGAGGGAATAAATTAGAGACAGGGTGTAAGAGAAAGTAAGTCAAACAGAGAGTGTAACAGAGTGTAACACAGAGTCAGGATGTAAAAAGGAATAAGTCAGAGAGAGGGTGTTAGAAGGGGACAGGTGGAAAAATAGAGTAAGTCAGGAAGAGAATATAATAGAGACGAATACATTGTTGATAATCCTTGGTAAAGAAATGTTGGTGCATAAAGGAATTGTATTTTCTAAATGAGTGAGGTTTCAGTAGTGTAATGAAATGCTTATACATATGACCTGTGCTCTGTTTTGTAAATGTTATTTAAAAAAAGATTTCGGGCACATGAATTGGTTTTACATTATTGACAAGGATTAGATAGTATCTGCATGATTAAAAAAATATATTAGCACATTTCACAATCATGTCACCTGTGTTTCCTCAGATTAGTAAGCAGATTGTGCAGATGAGGTGAGGCCTGTCCAGGGCTGCAGAGGACGTAAGTCCTGTGTCCAACAGTGTTGTGAACAGGACTCACCTCATCTGACCCTTAGACAAGCCTCACCTCCTCCGTGCCCCCTGAACAGGCCTCAATCTATTGGGTATAATAGATGGTAACAGGATGCAGATGAGGTGAGACGTGACCAGGAGTACAGATGAGGTCAGGCCTGTCCTGGGGAGCAGAGGTGTTGAGGCCTGTGTCTAAGAGGGCAGTGGAATGGACTTCATGAAGCCTCTACCCCACTGCACTCTTAGGCACAGGCCTCACCTCCTTTGCACCCCTGGACAGGCCTCTCTCCCACTACACTCTTGAACACAAGCCTCATCTCCTCTGCACCCGTTGACAAGCCTCAACTCATCTACAACCCTGAACAGGCCTCACCTCATCTGCACCCCTGGACAGGCCTCACCTTATCTACACCCCTGGACACGCCTCACCTCATCTGCACCTTGTTACCATCTATTATACCCAATAGATTGAGGCCTGTCCAGGGGGCACGGAGGAGGTGAGGCTTGTCCAAGTGTCAGAGGAGGTGAGTCCTCTCTATGGCACTCTTGGATACAGGCCTCACCTCCTCTCCACCCCTGGACATGCCTCACCTCATCTGCACAATCTACTTCCTAATCTGAGGAAACACAGGTGACATGACTGTGAAAGGTTCAAATATATCTGTTTAATCTTGCAGACACTGTTTATTCCTTCTCAAAAATGTAAAAGCTATTCATTTGCCCCAAAATCGTTTTTCCAATAACATTCAAGAAACAGAGCGCTCGTCCTATGTACAAGCAATCAATTAGTAAGCAGATTGTGCAGATGAGGTGAGGCCTGTCCAGGGGTGCAGAGAAGGTAAGTCCTGTGTCCAAGAGTGCTGTGGACAGGACTCCTCTCCTCTGACCCCTATACAAGCCTCACCTCCTCCGTGCCCCCTGGACAGGTCTCAATCTATTGGGTAAAATAGATAGTAACAGGATGCAGATGAGGTTAGACCTGACCAGGAGTACAGATGAGGTCAGGCCTGTCCTGGGGAGCAGAGGTGTTGAGGCCTGTGTCTAAGAGGGCAGTGGAATGGACTTCATGAAGCCTCTACCCCACTGCACTCTTAGACACAGGCCTCACCTCCTTTGTACCCCTGGACAGGCCTCTCTCCCACTACACTCTTGAACACAGGCCTCATCTCCTCTGCACCCGTGGACAAGCCTCAACTCATCTGCAACCCTGAACAAGCCTCACCTCATCTGCACCCCTGGACAGGCCTCACCTCATCTACACCCCTGGACAGGCCTCACCTTATCTGCACCCTGTTACCATCTATTATACCCAATAGATTGAGGCCTGTCCAGGGGGCACGGATGAGGTGAGGCTTGTCCAAGTGTCAGAGGAAGTGAGTCCTCTCCACTGCACTCTTGGATACAGGCCTCACCTCCTCTGCACCCCTGGACATGCCTCACCTCATCTGCACAATTTACTTCCTAATCTGAGGAAACACACGTGACATGATTGTGAAAGGTTCAAACATATCTATTCAATCTTGCAGACACTATTTATTCCTTCTCAAAAATGTAAAAGCTATTCATTTCCCCCAAAATCGTTTTTCCAATAACATTCAAGAAACAGAGCGCTCGTCCTATGTACTAGCATTCGATTAGTAAGCAGATTGTGCACATGAGGTGAGGCCTGTCCAGGGGTGCAGAGGAGGTAAGTCCTGTGTCCAAGAGTGCTGAGGACAGGACTCACCTCCTCTGACCCCTATACAAGCCTCACCTCCTTCGTGCCCCCTGGACAGGCCTCAATCTATTGGGTAAAATAGATAGTAACAGGATGCAGATGAGGTGAGACCTGACCAGGAGGACAGATGAGGTCAGGCCTGCCCTGGGGAGGTGTTGAGGCCTGTGTGTAAGAGGGCAGTGGAATGGACTTCATAAAGC
The DNA here is from genome assembly GCF_964261635.1 of Lissotriton helveticus. Taxonomy (NCBI): domain Eukaryota; kingdom Metazoa; phylum Chordata; class Amphibia; order Caudata; family Salamandridae; genus Lissotriton; species Lissotriton helveticus. Next base: position 144,804,342 of record NC_136069.1, read on the forward strand.
CTCTCCCCCACTGCACTCTTAGACACAGGCCCCACCTCCTTTCCTCTATCTTACAAATGTTGATACCAAGCATTATCGAAAACCATGACACAAATCAACAAGAAAAAAGCACAATCTGCTTCCTAATCTGAGGTAACACAGGTGACATCATTGTGAAAGGTTCAAATATATTTATTTAATCATGCAGACACTATTTATTCTTTCTCAAAAATGTAAGAGCCATTCATTTGCCCCAAAATCATTTTTTAAATAAGATTTAAGAAACAGAGCGCAGGTCCTATGTACAAGCATTCCATTTCACTACTGAAACCTCACTATTTTACAAAATACAATTCCTCTCTCTTGCAAACATTGATACCAAACATTATCAAAAACCATGACACAAACCAACAAGAAAAAAGCACAATCCGCTTCCTAATCTGAGGTAACAAAGGTGCCATTATTGTGAAAGGTTCAAATATATTTATTTAATCATGCAGACACTATTTATTCTTTCTAAAAAATGTAAAAGCCATTCATTTGCCCCAAAATCGTTTTTTAAATAAGATTTAAGAAACAGAGCGCAGGTCCTATGTACAAGCATTCCATTTCACTACTGATACCTCACTATTTTACAAAATACAATTCCTCTCTCTTGCAAACATTGATACCAAACATTATCAAAAACCATGACACAAACCAACAAGAAAAAAGCACAATCTGCTTCCTAATCTGAGGTAACACAGGTGTCATGATTGTGAAAGGTTCAAATATATTTATTTAATCATGCAGACACTATTTATTCCTTCTCAAAAATGTAAAAGCCATTCATTTGCCCCAAAATCGTTTTTTAAATAACATTTAAGAAACAGTGTGCAGGTCCTAAGTACAAGCATTCGATTTCACTACTGAAACATCACTATTTTACAAAATACAATTCCTCTATCTTGCAAATGTTGATACCAAGCATTATCAAAAAACATGACACAAACCAACAAGAAAGAATCTCAATCTGCTTCCTAATCTGAGATAACACAGGTGATATCATTGTGAAAAGTTCAAATATATTTATTTAATCATGCAGACACTATTTATTCCTTCTCAAAAATGTAAAATTCATTCATTTGTCTCAAAATCGTTTTTTAAATAACATTTTAGAAACAGAGCGCAGGTCCTATGTACAAGCATTCAATTTCACTTTTGAAACCTCACTATTTCACAAAATACTATTCCTCTATCTTGTAAATGTTAATACCAAGCATTATCAAAAAACATGACACAAACCAACAAAAAAGAAGTTCAATCTGCTTCCTAATCTGAGTTAACACAGGTGACATCATTGTGAAAGGTTCAAATTTATTTCTTTAATCATGCAGACACTATTTATTCCTTTTCAAAAATGTAAAAGCCATTCATTTTCTCCAAAATCGTTTTTCACATCACATTTAAGAAACACAGCACAGGTCCTATGTACAAGCATTCCATGTCACTACTGAAACTTCACAATTTTACAAAATACAATTCCTCTATGCAGTAAAAACTTTTTACCAAGCATTATCAAAAAACATGACACAAAGCAACCATAAAAAACCACAATTTGCTTCCAAATCATCTCCATAGAGTATACAAGTCTCTATCTATATTAAATGAATCATTACTCACCTTTACAAATGCTTTGGGAGATTGAGAACAGTGTCAGACACACACACCAATATTTCTTTAGCAGAGCAAAAGGTATGTACTTCAGGCACTGCAACCATGAATGGCACAGAAAACCTCTAATTCTACACACATATCCCTCATGTTAACCAATTAAAACTCTTCCCTCTCTATTTTCAAACCAACACCCTTCCCCCCCTCAGCCCTTTCTACCTGTTACCATAGCAACTCCCTCCTCACTGAGCTCTCAGGTTTAAAAGTTTATTCTACAATGTTGCAAATGAACTCAGCAGGGATGTTTGACCTCTCAATACACCAGCTTATCCGGTGCAATGTTTCTTTAAATGACTTTTTCTTAACCATTCAAATTACTTCTTTCACAGAACAGAACCATGCACCCTAACTTTCAGTTTTCAACTATCTGAATCTATCAATCATTGCTTGTGATTCAAGAGCACTGAAACTCCACTTTTTTTTTTACAAACTCCTACTGTTCCAACTGCCATTTCATTCCCACACTTCATCTGACTGCACCAGAACCTCCTCTCACCATGTATTCTGTCTGGATTATTGGACATAGCTACATTCACTGGGCTCAAAGGTATGCAGCTATCAGAAATTTTCAGAACCTTGATTTACCAAATGTAGACATCAAGTGGATTGACCAAAGAGGATTGAGATGTCATCAATTGATACCATTGGTGAAAACCTTTCACCATCTGCCACACCCTGACCTCATAATTTTGCACTGTGGTGGAAATGACCTAGGCACTTTGACTGGGGTAGGTCTGGAAATGCTTTTAAAGGACACCTTTGGGCAATTGATGACACTTTTTCCACGAACTGCCTTGGTATATTCCAATATATGCCAAAGACAGAAATGGAAGTGGTCCAACCAATTTTGTCCACAATTTGAGAAAGCACGGAAACATGTGAATAAATCTGTTTCTGCTTACATGAGAGACTATGGAATGGGTTCAATATACAACAATAACTTGCGTTACAACATGCAAGATATCTACAGAGGAGATGGTGTGCACTTCTCAGATGAGAGGAATAGAATATTCCTCCTGAATTTAAGACTGTGCATTGGAACCTACTTGTAGGTACCTAAATCAGCCACAGAACCCAAAAGCTCTTTTCAGGGCTACCCTACCTCTCATCACTCAAAATGATTACTTTTCTCTAACTTTTTTCCCTGTTTTTCACCAAAGTACGCTCCCCGGTACGCTTCCCGGTGCGCGTACCGGGCGCTTACCCCGCGAAAATTAAAAAATATATATTTTTTTTTTGGCCCATATTGGCCTCCTAAGCCCCCCTCTGAAAACCTAGGGGGTCAGGGGGTGTCTACCGTGCCCCTTTTTACCCATTCCCAACGTTGGTTATCCTCCATCTTGTGTCTCAATTCTACCGAAACACAAGATGGAGGACTCCCGTTGCGCTGCCGGTGCGCGTACCGGGCGCGCACCGGTAAGCGCCCCCAAAAATATTTGTAAGTCAATTTACTTAAAAACCACTGGAGAAACTTTCACCGAATATAGAATAGGCCCTACTACATAACAGTCCCTACCATTTCCCCAAATTTGATGGAATTCCATTGGGCCATTTGGGCTGTAGTCCTATCTAAATATCCTGAGGTAAATTACATGACAAAAACACATATGAAAGTGTTAGAATTTACAACCAATTAAAATGTTACTTTCATTTTCTACTTTTATGTGCTGACATTTGATTGGTTATGTACATGAATATGTATGAAAAATGAGAGGGAAACACGGCCATTTAGACTAGAACTACCTGAGGTACATTTATACAGCATATTCTCAGAAAACTTCAACAGATTTCTGTAAGGTAAGTTGTTAATTTGTAAGGGGAACTATGTTGTGCACTTTAAGTTAATTTGGAAAAACGTTTTCTGATAGTTATTTACTGTCCCTCTGTTATAGTTATAGATTGAGATAGGCTTCTCTGTTATAGTTATGGATTGAGTTAAGCTTCTCTGATATAATTATGAATTTACTTAGGCTTCATCACATGCACTTTTTTATATTTCTACTTCCTGCCTGATACCATACACTGCCCAAAGATAAATTGACTGTTAAAAACTCAGAAGTACCTCTCTGAACTTAAACCCAACAGTGTCCTAACTCCACTGATATAGTTATTTTTTATGCAATTTACAGCAAGAAAATGGAAGATACACAACAGTCCATCAATATTTCTTTCGAAATAACTGATGAGGAGATTCTTTTCGAAATTACCGATGAGGAGATTCTTCAAGAAGATTTTCTTGACTTCCTGGATGAGTCTCTTGACCAACAATTCATTGACTGTTTAGATAATATGGAATCAGGCATTACAAATTTGGAGGAGATTCCGGATAATGAAATGTTGCAAGTGTTATTAAATTATGAAAATTCAGAACAATAAATTTATATTTAATAATTAAAAATTGTTTGACATTATTCATTTTTATATGTAATTCATGAAGTAGTACCAAAATGATTATAATATAAAGTGAGACTTACAGTATACTGTGCAACTTTTTTGTGTTACATAGTAAGTTTGCTCATAGTTACTTCATTTCTCCAACTATATTATCTCAAATGTGTATTTGACATCTCTTTTTGATCTCCAGCCTCCTTTCTCTCACTGTCTGTCTCTAATGCACCATATCACCACCAATTTTGTGTAGATTCAGAAGAGAGTAAAATGTAATACTTCAAAACATCATAAGGGAGCAGGGTAGACTACCCATGATCCCATAGGCTTTTTCAAGGAGTGCTTAAAGGATCTGTTTCTGCTTTCCTGACAGACTATGGTATGGATTCCATATACCACAATAACTTCTGTAACAACGTGCAAGATATCTACAGAGGAGACGGTGTACATTGAATTTAAGACTCTGCATTGGTACCTACATGTTGGTACTTAAATCACCCACACAACACAGCAACTCTATTCACAGCTACCCTACCTCTAAGCACTTTAAATTATTATTTTAGCCTCATCTCTTCCAATATTTCCAACTTCGTCACTGGCTCACCAACCCCGAAATCGCTGCACTGGTGAGCCGCCCCATGTTGAAAAATGGCTGCTGACTAAAGATACAGATAAGCACCTCATCTCTGAACTCTACCAAATGCTCACACCACCACACACCGCGGCCAAAACTCCAAGCCAGAGACGTTGGGAGGCTGAATTGGGAAGAGCCCTGACGCCCACGGAGTGGAGACACATCTATCATAGAGCCTCACACACCACTCGTAACACCGCAGCAAGGGAGTCAGCAGTGAAATTAGCTATGTACTGGCATCTCACCCCAGTTCGGTTGCACAAGGGTAACCCAGCGCGTAGCGAGCTTTGCTGGAGGGGATGCGGGGAGAGGGGCACTCTGACCCACATACTTTGGGACTGTGCGGGTCTTGGAGACTTCTGGAAAGTAGTCTTAGATGAGATTGACTCAACATTCGAAACTGAAGTCCCGAGATTTCCTGCATACGCTCTGTTGGGTCTGCCGAATGCACTGACTTTTCCATTAAGGTCGTTGCGAGGCCGGCAAATGGGCATTGCCATGCAGGCGGCCACGCAACACATTTTATCACTGTGGGGATCCACAACCACACCTACGCACACGGGTTGGCTGCATAGGCTTTGGTTCACTCTTGGGATGGAGCGCATCCATGCTACACTCACTAATTCTGCAGAAGCCTTTCAGAAGACGTGGCTTCCTTTATTGAATCTCCTATCCAAAGAGTTCAATGAAATTACATGCCCTAAATACCTCCGAATCCTGCGTCTCACCAATACCACTGACGCCCCTCGGTGAAACGCCAGACGGCCACACTGATCTTTCCTGGCGCATTGCTGATTCCACTGGCATTTCAGGGCACACTGGTCGGGGTGGGGGAGGGGGTCTGGGGGGAGGGGCGGGAAGTTTATAGTTGTTGTTGTTCTTTTCATGTCATCTGACCGCTGAGCAGCCTTGCCGCACTTACGATGTCACAATGCTCTCCTGACATACTCATGCTGCTTATTCTTTCATGATAGGGAAGACATGCTTGTCTGTCCCGCCAGCTCTGTATGCCACATGCCTGCACCTAAGATAGAGATGTCTCATTATCTGCTCGTTGACTTATTCAATAAAAATACATTTGAAACTAAATTATTATTTTACTGTTTCACTGGGTTTTCCCCTTGGTATGCTCCCCGGTACGCTCCCCGGTGCGTGTACCGGGCGCTCCCCCGCGAAAATTGATTTTTTTTTTATGCCCCGTGGGGCCCTTTTGTGGCCCCCACATCAAACCTAGGGGGTCGGGGGGGGTCTACCATGTCCCCTTTTGGTAATTTCCCCCTTTGTTTTTGCCACCTCTTGTGTCTCGATCCTACCGAGACACAAGATGGCGGCCGCTCCGGACTGTTTGGAATGTTGACAGACACCCGAGAGCCAATCAGCTTTCCGCTCGCGTTACTCGCTGGTACGCGCCCCGGTGCGCGTACCGGGGCGCGCTTATAGATATATATATTTTTTTTAATCTAAATTGCTCAAAATCCACTGGAGCACATATCTTGAGACATACAAAAGCACATCGGGCTACCAGTCCCTACAATTTTGCCAAGTTTGGTGGAAATCCATTCAGCCGTTCCGGCTAAAAGTGAGTCCAACCGCCCTATGGAAATTAACATGGGGAAAACACGTTTGGGACCCCCATTTTATCTCGGCCCCCGCTTGACGAATCCCCCCCAAACTTTCAGGGAAGGAGCGCAGCGGAGCGGGCCATCTTCTTTGAGAAATTCAGCCAATTCCGTCCATCAACGCCAAAGTTATTCCCAATAGAATGTTGCGAATTTTCTATGGAAACTAGGTCCTAACTATAACTATCTACTGGCGACCGCCAGTAGGTAATATATATATATATATATATATATATATATATATATATATATATATATATATATATATATATATATATCAGGGGTGGGGGAATCATATCGCCCGACGCCCGAACCAAGTTGTTTTTATCAGTGGGCAAGAAGATTTAATGTCTATTTTGTCCGATGGACAAGTGGACATCAAATTACGTCAATAAAACAGGCTGTGGGTACTCTGGGGCTCACAGCCAATCAGAGAATCGTGCCAGAAGCCTTTGGAGGCTTATGATTGGCTAGCAGACCATAACTGGGCTCTAGACAGGGATTGTCTGAGGGAGTGAACACGTCACTCAGTCTCAGCAAGCAGGAGCTCGCGGCAGCCGCGAGGCATTACATTAAGGTAAAATAAGCACGGACATAATGCCAGCCATAGCACTTGTAGAGTGTTCTAATTACAGAGCGATCTGAGCAAAATATAACCCTTTTGAATAGAACTGGTGCGCCTGCTGTGAGAAACCGTGTGTAACCTTGTGGTTCTAGAAAGCGCGGGCTCTCATCTCTGCTATTGGAGTGTTAGACAATATAAAACGTGGGGGCGCTGAAGCAGAGGGCCCAGTAAAGCGGCGCCGCAGTACCGGGGGATCCGAAAAAAGAGGTAACTCGGGCTCACCACGGACTTGTGGGCCTGGGAGAGACTGCTGATCGATCGGGCAGGAGACAACGGAGTATTGGAAACAAACTGCAGGACTAATTAGCTGGGAGGCCGTATCCCACTGTCTAAGAGAAGTCACTGTCCCTTTGCCACGCTAACTTCAACTTACTCCACACACTGTGGCACTATCAGGCGCCCTAACAATCCAAGGGATCCGCAAATCAGATAACATTCTGCCCTCACTTGTTTACAGGAGGCGTCATTATGCTGCAGGACCCTGCAGCCGCCTCTACCTAGTCCTCCTGTCCCATGGGCCCCCGGAGATCACTGCTGCCGCCGGCTTCCTATCCTCGTTGCTTCGGGGTTGAGTGAGCGAGAGCCGACTGCAGGGTTTTGGAGAGGCTGTGGCCGAGGCGCTAGCAGACCACTATAAACATAACTGTTTTCCACTTCCAGAGAAGCCCGCCAAAGGATCCAGATACCGCTGCATTTGCATCAAACATGGTAAGGTGGGGAGTCTGATCGGCCTTATCAGCCAACAGCTGTTCACGCTGCTGCCCCTGTCTTATCGGTCCGGGTAGGACGGTTCCATCTGTGTGCTTTGAGGTGGCAGTCCTACCACCCTGTTTCCCCAGCCACCTCCATGGTTGAGTGCACGCCAGGGGGTGAGGTGGGGCCGTCACCTATATTCTAAAGAGCAAGTCACTGGAATAGAGCAACACCCAAAAGCAAGCGGGGACGGGGAGGAGTGTGGCTAGCCTGGAGCTAAATGAACCTGATGCGTTTGGTTAATGTAAGGGAAGGGAGGGGGGGGCGAGGTAGTAGGGTGGATATTGCACTTCAAAGACAAGCCTAGCCTGACCAAGAACCTACTGAGTCCTTATTATTGGGGCTCAGTCGCTGCCTGTTTACTATGGCTTGTGACCTTTTACCAAATCCTCCCAGTAGTACTCTGCCTCTGTTTGTAGGGTTTTGAATATTAATGTATAGCACTTTCGGCCTTGCATTTCAACTTCACTGTGCCCCTGCCCCTCCCCCAATTTGTGCTGTTGACAACGATTGTCTCTGTTGCCCATGGTGTTCGGCAAAAAACCCCTAGCTCCGGGAGCCCCAGAATTCAGTTAATTCCATACCCGAAGTACCAACAGATGCCACCAACCGCTGCTGATGGAGCCTGATTAGAACTCCCTTTCACACCAGATGTGTGACACAGAATTGCCATATTGGGCAATTCCCCTCACAAGTGGGCAATATATTTCACATTTGTGTGAGAAACTGATCAATTGGCCAGTGCCGAGTATTTTAGTGGGTATAATTAAGCCTGTTGTACGCATTTCTTTTAAGCTGCGGCGGCGCTGCAGTTTCTTTCTTGAGCTGCCAGGCTTGCTTAATTGCTAAGAGTAAAAGGACACACTCACTGGATAATTAATAGGTAAAGCGGTTGTCCAGATTACACCAGGTTGGTAAAGTGGGGACGACAGCTTGGATTAGAAGGCGCATTTTGGGAATCGACAACCTAAATGTTCCCTTTGCATAACACATTTGAATTCCTGTGCAGCTGCGCCAATTTAATAGTGCTACTTTAGAAATAAATGAATGTGACAGTCCATGTGTAAATGTAACTGGCGCTCATGTAAAGCGCTCCAATACCTTCAGGTCGAGTTAGCGCTATATAAAACCGCAATGCCATTCTTTTATTAGCACTCAAGGTCTTATTAAGGCCATATTAAAATTCACATTGTTCCATAGGGTGAAGAAAAAGATTGTCCTGCATTTTTTATTTAAGCACCAAACGCCACTTTAAAGTGTGTGCGCACTACCTATAGTGGAAGTGGCTGTGGGCACAGTCCATCTGCTCGGAGCATGGATACCCCTTGAGAAGCAAGACATTCTTTCCCTCCTTTATTGTGCCCCAAGGTGAGACAACCACACAGGGGTCTGCATGAGGGACATTTCTGCAAGCCTCACAGCCCACGGGTATTTCCACAATATCTGCACACAGCAGCAGAAAAGGGGAAACTTGACCCGGGCGAGAACAGGCAGCGCAATGACTCTTTGTATTTCAAAAGGTTGAAGCAGTTTTTTCCTCACCTTCTTATCTGTAACTCAGTGGTGTGGTGAAACCCCACCTCCCCCGCTCTGTCAGCTGGAAGAGGGAGCGAGGGCTGCTACTGAGCCCCAATCAGCATGTCAGCCTCAAAATAAAGAGCAATTAATTCTAGAGTTTTTGAAGTGTAGTGAAGTGTGTGTGTGCCCCAAATAACTGAAATGTTAGCGGGCCCAAGTTAGCTTCTAAGGGTAGAGCAGAACTACATAGTGGAGCAGGAACTCACTGCTACCTGTTTGCAACTTCTCACTCTAGCCGAGACCTGACTTGCTGCCTTAAGGCATTCTCATTGTTCAGACATCTTTCACCTGTGTCTGATTAAAAATAATAATTAAAACTGCTTTATTCATCTGAATAACGTATCCCCGTCCAGTAAATAAGTCAAGTCTTAAAATGACTTGATTAGTGAAATTGTGGTGAGGAAGATATGAAGGGTGCCATTAAAGAAGAAGAGAAAATGCTGATTTCACTTGGCAGCAGTACAACAATCTGGTGGTTTGTTCAGTTGGTATGTGCTAGTTTATACAAATGTGCAGAGCTCTGCCAATGAACACAACTAGTACAAAAGGGGGTGGTGATGGACGGAGCATCTGAATCAATCAAACACTCACACCCAGTCAAAAGATCTGGGTTTAATCCATCACCGTTCTTTAGCCCACTCTGCCACCCCAGTTCAGACATGACTATATGCAAATCAGTCTGACCCTGTGTCTCATGGGAACAGTCCAGCCCGAACTGCCAAGCCATGTCTTCCCTGGACCAGAAACAAGCTTCCGAGGACCGGTTTCTGGCATTCCAGCCGTCTTCAGCCCGGCTTGCTTGAATCCAGTGGCAAAGTGAGCAAGGGACTCACGTCTGAGCATACCCTGCCACACTTATGGCAGCCAAAAGCGGTTCAAACGTTCCGTCCATCATCCCCTTTTGTATCGCAATGAACACAACTAGATCACTCTGACTGTGCTTGTGTGAAACCGGGGGGGCCTCCATTTAAATACTCATAGTTTATGAACGAGAACCTGGCTAGTTACAAATTTGCTTCCATGCTTAAATTGTGTGATCTTAGGCAAATATTTTATTTCACCAAAACTAAATTTGTCTTCATAATCAAGAGAAGCACTTTCAAATGCATGCATTCAGAATACAAGCTGTACAAAAACCCGTTTTTGAATTAATATAGACCACAATGTTGCTCTATATTCTTGTCACATACAGTGTTCACATCTGCCGTACCTCTTGGTTCACTAATGTCACTGTCATTGGTGCGGTACATCGTCCATTCTTCAAGAATGTCAAGACTGATGGCGCGGGCAAATCGATCATGAGGGGTCCGTTTTCTCCTTCTACAGACAGATACATACTTTAGTGAGATTCTAGATCCTTGGCAGGGCATGATGCTTCCGTCTGTCTGTAGGCAAGCCAAAGGGTGTTCATTTTTATGGTGTAACTTGTATTTCTATACAATTTCTATATGTTTGAATAAATGGGATAATATTGCTTTTCAAGTTTTTCTTAGCATTATTATTGCAAAGCATTTAATGGTTTACTAATTTTAATAAAACAAAAATATATTACGTTTCTCTGTCAGCCCTCATGTTTGATGTATGGACGGACGGGAGTGGGTGGGACAAGTTGATTTTACAGGACATGTAGATCACAGTGGCATTTTGTCCCTTGGACAAGTAGATTATTTTGAAAATTCCACACCCCTGATATATATATATGTATGTATATTCCTTGACTCTTCCACCAACCGCTGCTCCACTTCACCACGGGTGCTTCTTACCGCACGGTGGAGTGCGTATTACTATCCAAAACACTCGGTCCCTATCCTCGGACCGTTTTCCAATAAAGAGCACTCAAGCTATTTTGCCCAGTTCACATGCCATATTTATTCATAGCATTGCAGTTTTCGAAAGGGAAGGAAAAACGGGCCGCACTCCCAGAGTGAAGATTTTACACTTTTTTTATTTTACAATTTTCATTAAATAAAGGGCTTAATGAGTGTGTCAGATCGACGCGTTTTGATGTTACCAAACACCTTGTTCACGATCAACTGGCGCCCCAGTAGAACTTCCTTAAAAGTATTCAGGATACAATGACGTAATTTCCTGTTTTCTTTATAGGTGGCCCTTTGCATTTTGGTAGTTGTTGTATTCAATACGGATTTTCATTTCTTCGAGGTCTGTGTTACATTCATATGACTCATTTCATACACTTGGGGTCGATTCCGATTTGGGAAAAACCGCTCCGAATAGCCGCTCGGAGCGTTTTTCCCGTATGAATCGTACCCTGCAACGTCACCCGTACGTACGACGAAGTACGAGTCATACAGAGACCGTACAACTCTAATCTCCGTATGATTCTCCCTTGGAACCCGCTGTACGCGACATCTGTACGGTTCGTGGCTGGTTTTTACGACCCAGCAAGTACGATACTGTTGTAAACTGTATACTTGATCTACTCTATGATCTGTTTTATTCTCTATGTTCTTGCATCAGTTCTAGAATTACCATGTTACTGTGGACTCTAGGTTTTGCCAGAACAGTTGGTTGACTGGTCGGCAGGCGCTAGGTCCTTCACTACTGTGCTCGTAAATAAAACCTCCTATTTACCTCAGATGGACTGAAGAGTATATTTACAACAATTTGGCGACTTGTGCCTGCTGACTCCTGACTTATTCTGCCTTCTGACACGAAGACAACTTTATGAAGCTTACAGTCAGAGCACGGTATCACAATAGGACCTAGCAACAACGAACCCAGTGATGCTGCGGTAATCTCTAAATGAGAGATTCCTGACATCGGAGACCTTCTCAGCGAAATTCGGAACTGTTCAAGCTTATTTCAAGAAATTACACTCGACTTACCTGTGAGTACCAACGTATCTTAGCAACGACTTTGAATCCCCTCTAAATTCTCTTCATGTACTCGAGCCTGCGAGCGTGACTCTGAGCGAGAGCCTGACGTATCAAAGACTCTTTCTGAGTGTCAAGCCTCGTTCTCAATTTTTCCGGCCATTTCCTATGACGCTTACATCATTCACTTGTGTCTCACATACCCGGAAGTAAAAACGTGCGTGCCAAGCCGTGTTTGTGTCCGGCGGCCATTTTAAAAGAACAATAATACAGTTTACGCTGAAGTTACCGATCTCCTCAGTTACAAACAAAGGTCAACTCCACCGGTGAGAAATCATTGTACACCGACAAAAGAGGTATTTATCTTCAGTCTTATTTGATATTTACTTCTTTTTAGCGATGGCAACAGCACAAAATATAAATGTAACGCTCCCTCCACCCTTTTTAAATGAACCAGGAAATCCTCATGTACAATGGGAGGATTGGTTCATCATGTTCGATAATTATTTGGAGGCAACTGATGGCCAGGAGTTTTCTTCCAAAAGAAAAAAGGCTATCTTATTGAGTACACTTTGGAAGGAGGGACAAAGAATTTTCAGATTTTTACCAATTGCACTACAGGCAAATGGTGAAGCAATTCCTGATCTCTATAAAGAAGCTATTTCCAGATTGGAAGTTAAATTTGCAAAAGAAGAAAACCTTGTGATGCATAGGTATACATTTTATACACAAAAACAAAGATTTGAGGAGAGTATAGATGATTTTGTTACCCGTCTCAGAGAATTATCTATGAAGTGCAAGTTTGGAACTATGGCAGAAGAACTTATACGAGATCAACTAATAGTACAGTGTAGCAGTCGCAAAATTCAAGAAAGACTCTGGGCGGCCAAAAATCGTACACTCAAAGTTGCCATTGAACTTGCACAAGTTATTGAAGAGTCAGAGAAATGCATCAGAGTCATTGAAAACTCCAAGAAAAAACAGTCGGATCAGGAAGTATCTATAGTTGCGGATAGAGATGGAGAATCTGATTCTCATTATTATTCGGATGATGCTGTTGCTGTCATCAAGAACAGGTCGAAAACTTTTCCTAAGAAGACCACTTCTCCGAACAAATTTTGCAATAGATGTGGCAGTAGTTCACATTCCTCGGAGGCCAGGTTTTGTTTTGCAGCGAACAAAGAGTGTTTGAAATGTGGAAAATCAGGACATTTTTCAAAAATGTGCAAAACAAAGAACAAGCAGAAAATTGCCGTTGTGGAAGATTTCTCTAATAACTCTGTTGGAGATAGGTTGTTAGTAGTTTGTGACTCAGATGTTGCTAATGTCAATGATCAAAGACTGAACAGACCTAAGGCTATGTTTATCATAGATGAGCGTGAAGTCCCACTGATGGTTGACACCGGATCCCGTCACACTATCATTCCCCAGTCGACATTTAGAAAACTTTGGTCTGACAAACCTTTGCTCAAGAGTGACATATCTCCCAAAGGGTTTCAAGGAGAAGCTATAGATATAGTTGGTTATTTCGAATCTAGCATTGTGTTCAAAAAAAGGTCCACAATTGGAAAAATGTACGTGTCTCTTGATGGTCCACCCATTTTAGGGTGGATCCACCAATATGACCTCTACATTATCATAAACCCAAGGGCTCCTGACCAAGTCATGGTTTTGGAGGATAATTCGATTGATATGATTCTGAGTGAATTTGATTCAATATTCAGAAGTGAATTGGGCGAAGTGAAGGGCTACTCCCATATGATAAAGATGAAGGAGGGGTGTATACCCATCCAGCACAAGCTCCGGAGGGTTCCTCTAGCTATAAGGAATGAAGTGAAAGAGTTGTTGGAAGAAATGCTACAAAGTGGGGTCATTGATGTAATAACTGGAGATACACAGGGCGTAGATTTTGTTGTAGGTTTATTAGTATAATCAACCCCTTCAGGCATCAAGGACCAGTTCCTTCAGCAACCAAGTAAGATCTCTCTGCCACCTGGATTCTACATTCCAGAATCCAGTAAGCAGGATGAGATATTAGCATATAAAGGAACACGCACATTATTAAAATACAACATATCTCCTTTCCTAAATAACTAAAAACAAAAAGAAATAAACAAAAAAGGTGACAATAAATTTGAATATACTTCTGAATACATTTGAACTTACTTCTGAATATATATATATTAAAGGTTACAGCTATTTATAGTTTATGTGCACTCATAGTCCTTCATCCAAACCGGTTTAGATTTAGGACGAACACTTCTCCCCTTCATACCTGAAATTGAATCCCAAAATTTTGTAGAATTAGATGCTGAATTGATACATCCTTGACTAGCAAGGAGTTTACACTCTAAATCATTGCATTTCGTTACACTCCTTATGTTCCATTTTTTCCCATCATCAAGTTTGACTATATTTCCAACAGTATAAACGATCTGTTTAGGATCGGACCACTTGAAAGAACCAGGTTTTCTGTTCTCCATGCGCTGTGTGCATACCCAATCACCACATTTAAAGGGTTTCAATGATGTCTTCACTCTGACATTGTGTTCACGAACATATTTTTCTTGATATCCTTGTACTTTATCTGATATTTTTGTGTCATCCTTGACTGTTTTGTCATTTTTCTTGATCATCCAATTGGGTTTGACTTTGGAACCAGCCTCTCGCCCTTTTAAAAGGCTAAAAGGAGATATCCCAGTAGCAGTGTGTGGAGTGTTCCTATAAGACCATAACATGTTTTTGTCAGCTTCTTTGCAGTTTTCACCATTATTGTTAGCAAGTTGAATACATTCTTTCAAAACACGGTTAAATCTTTCTACTAAACCATTTTCCTTTGGGTTATAGACTGAAGTAGTGTTATGTTTAATACCAACCATTTTGAGATAACCAGCAAATTCACCTGCCACAAATTGCGGACCGTTATCAGACAGAATTATACTAGGATATCCTTCTCTGCGAAAAACTTCCTCACAAAAATCAATAATGTTGGAAGCTTTAATGTCTTTTACAAAAGCTACTTCAGGCCATTTGGAATGGAAATCTACCAATACCATGGCATATTTGTTTTCAATTCCCTTTATATGAAAAGGACCACATATGTCCATGGCAACCATGGGACAAGGTTGCCATGTATTAAGGTACCTTGTATTTGAAGATATTAGCCTGGGGGTTGAACATTTTTCAGTAAGTTGAAGGACGTTTCTTCAATAATTCTTCATTAATTTATTCATCTCCAGCAAAGTTCAATGTAGATTCTTTGGTATTGTATCCCATCCTCGTGGCCACTGTAATAACTGGAGATACACAGGGCGTAGATTTTGTTGTAGGTTTATTAGTATAATCAACCCCTTCAGGCATCAAGGACCAGTTCCTTCAGCAACCAAGTAAGATCTCTCTGCCACCTGGATTCTACATTCCAGAATCCAGTAAGCAGGATGAGATATTAGCATATAAAGGAACACGCACATTATTAAAATACAACAATTGAACCTGTGGAAGGATCACCATGGGTTTCTCCCGTAGTTATATCTAAAAAATCAAATGGCAAGTTACGCTTCTGTGTGGACCTCAGGTCAGTGAATACGTGTGTGGTTGCAGATATTTTTCCCCTTCCAAACATCAACGTATTGGTGTCTACACTAGAAGGCGCGAAATATTTTTCTAAACTTGATCTTAAGAGCGCTTACCATCAGGTTAGACTACATGACACTTGCAAACATATCACCTCTTTCATCACCACGGAAGGTATTTTTCAGTTCACACGATTACCTTTTGGGCTAATATCAGCAGAGAGTGTTTTTCAGCGTATAGTTCATGAGTTGTTCAAAGGGCTGGAAAAAGTTGTCTACTTCCAAGATGATATTCTTGTATTTGGTGATTCTGTGGAGGAGCACAATAAAATACTCAGACAGGTGTTACATAGGATTGGCGATGCTGGGCTTACATTGAGTAAAGAGAAGTGTGTTTTTCTTGTCCAACAAATTGAGTATCTTGGACATGAGATAAATGTTGATGGCATTAAGCCTAAGAGGGACTTGCTGCTAGCTATAAGGTCAGCTCCTCGCCCAACTAATAAAGATCAGTTGAGGTCCTTTATGGGCCTCATAGAATACTATTCCAAATTTGTAAACAACTTCTCGGAGAAAACCATCGAGTTGAGGAGTTTACTCAAGAAAGGGTGCAAATTTGTTTGGGGTACCAGACAGGAATCGGCTTTCATATTAATTAAAGAGGAAATTTGCAAAGCTGGTATCTTAGCCCCCTTTGACACTAGACTTCCTACTATTCTCATGGTTGACGCAAGTGCGTTTGGTCTGGGTGCCGTCCTTGTCCAGAAACAGGGTCTTATTGAACGTCCTATTGCATTCGTCTCTAAAACATTGTCTGATGCTGAGAAAAATTACAGTGTCATTGAGAAGGAGGCCTTAGCTGTTGTATGGGGTACACATTACTTTCGAACTTATCTATGGGGAATCAATTTTGTTGGCAAAACTGATCACAAGCCTTTACTTAGGATTCTTGCTCCTGGTGGAGCTGTCAGAGGTTCTCCTAGGTTGGCCAGATTAGCTTCCAAATTGCAAGATTTTCACTTTCAGGTAGAGCATATTCAAGGTTGGAGAAATCTCCAAGCAGATTGTTTTTCTAGATTACCTTTGAAATCTACAGAATCTGATGTTCAACTTGATTTGCTGGATGAGACTGTTGCTTGGGTGCAGGATGTTACTTCTTTTGGTGTTGGTTCTTTCTCACTTTAGGATTGGGTTGATGCCATGGAAAGTGATGAAGTTCTCAAAGACGTAGTCAGACTACTCAAGGATGGTTCTAGAAGAGAGAGTTGTGTACAAGTTTCTGTTCGTCCATACGTCAAGATTTTGGAAGAATTGTCTACATGTGGGAAAGACATCATTTTACGCAATGACAAATTTGTCCCGCCTTGTAGTCTCAGGTGCAAACTTTTTGACATTGCCCATGAGGGGCATCTAGGGCAGACCTTAACACAGCAGAGACTCAAGTCAAACTTTTGGTGGCCTAGTATGGACACGCAGATTGCTATGTGGGTAGAACAATGTACTATGTGCAAGGAAGGAGAAAAACGTCTTAAAGTGGCAGTTGGCACTAACATGGGTGAGATTGCTTGTCCTGGTGGTGCCGTGGCATACCATATGCCTGGATTTCATTGGACCCATGTCTGAGCTTGGTCTACATCAGCGATTTGCCATCGTGTGTGTTGATGTTTTCTCTAAATGGATAGTAGTCAAGTTTGTTAAAGATATCACCACTGAGACCACTATTCTGTTCCTCAAATCATTATTTCACTCTGAGGGTTTTCCCAACTTTATTGTCACTGACAATGGGACCCAATTAGTCTCACAAAAAATGCAATCTTTTCTTTCCCATTCTGGTGTGTCCCATCATCGTACCTCACTCTATAATCCTCAAGGAAACGGATTGTGTGAGAGGATCAATAGGTTGGTGAAAGGAACAATCCAACTGGCTGTCTCTGGTGGATGCAGTGTGTCTGATCTTGTTCAGGAGATGGTATGTGCTCATCGTACGACTGTTCATGTGGACTTTTTCATGGAAATTCCACGAGATCTCCATTTGAAATATTGCGTGGAAGGCCTCCTGGCACAAAGCTTGTTCCTTCTTGGTTCAAGCAACTTATGAGTGATGGTGGTCATACTGATGTGTCATCTCCCACTAGGAATTATAGAATTTCAAAAGGGGATTTAGTCAAAGTCAAACCGGGGACATGTGCTAAAGGTTTATCGAAATTTCGAGGGCCTTTTTCTGTTAAAAAAGTTTTTTCCAATTGTGTCCTAATTGAAAATGGAGAAAAATTGAATTTGAGACGGGTTGCTGTTTATCAGAAATATGGACAAACTCCCTTTCAACCTGCTCCTGATGCTTCAGTTCCTGTTGCTCACAATTCTTGTTCTGTTTCTTCTAAGGAGGGAGGTGGTAGTGGTTACATGTTTTTACCCCAAGAGTGTTTTCCTTATTCTTCCTCTTTGGACAGGTTTTGCTTCGGGGGTGGTGATGCATCGGAATCTGGCTTCTCTGCTATTCGACACACCACCATTGATTCTTCTCCTCCCCTTCCTCCTCCCTTTTCCACTCCTAGAGTTTCAAGGTACCATAAACCACCTACTTATCTGAATGATTATCTTTGCAATTGATAATTTTTTTTAAATGTTGTTGCTTAGTTTATAAGGAAAGGAGATGTGTTGTAAACTGTATACTTGATCTACTCTATGATCTGTTTTATTCTCTATGTTCTTGCATCAGTTCTAGAACTACCATGTTACTGTGGACTCTAGGTTCTGCCAGAACAGTTGGTTGACTGGTCGGCAGGCGCTAGGTCCTTCACTACTGTGCTCGTAAATAAAACCTCTTATTTACCTCAGATGGACTGAAGAGTATATTTACAACAGATACGTGTCGGGTACGCACCGTGGGACCCTTTTTCTACGGGAGCTGAAAACAGCCGTAAAAGCAGAGTTCGCACCGAAACAGGTAGGGAACGCCCCCCCCCCCGGGTACGGTGCGTACCCCCCATGATCTCAGGGGTACGCACCGTACCCCTGCGATCATGGGGTGTACGAGCCGTACCCCATGTACGATGGGTGTACGAGCCGTACCCCATCGTACATGCGGTACGGCTCGTACACCCATCGTACATGGGGTACGGCTCGTACACCCCATGATCGCAGGAGTACGCTGCGTACCCCTGTAATCATGGGGGGTACGGACCGTGCTGTGTGTATGTATTTGTGTGCTTTTCCGTACAACGCGCCCTTACCTTACGTGGACCGTAGAAATCGCGTCCTCATACCCCGGTCCGGATTGTACTCGTCGGGTCGTACGGCATGTGTACGAGTCGTGCGGCATGTGTACGAGTCGTACGGTTCACGGTTTCAGCCTTGCAATACGTACGGATCGCGACGATTCGGACGGATTCACGGAATACGGATCGTACTACGCGACTCAGACTGACAGGTACGATTCGTACGGAGAGGGCACCGGATACAAATCGTACGGATGTTTTTTTTCCCGAATCGGAATCGACCCCTTGGTGTTTTTTTCATGGCTTCAAGATGTAAATAAACCCTTATTTACAAAAGCAGACTGCGTGAGTATTGGCGTTATTACACTGCGTGGAGTGCATGGTACATCTGTACCAGGACGCTGTAAATTACCGGGGTATCTCTGACCCGGACTGCACCTCGGCGAGAAGAGTCCCGGCATTTCCAGAGAAGGAGGAAGTAATATATATGCAGCTCCCTCTCTGTAAGAGAAATTGTGCTCCGCTTCCAGCAAGCAAAAGCATTTTAATGATCTTGCTTCCTGAACGTGGAGCACAGTTTTGTATGGCTCAGCGGGAGCAGCAAAGCTCCCACTGACCTATAGCAAACAGATGTGTCCCGCGGTGGGCACCCCAGGACATAGTAGAAGCTGGACATAGAAGGAGCCAGCCCCAGGAGGTGGTGGTCCATAGGGCCATGTATGGCTCCAGGAGGGGGCTGCGCAGCCCCCCTTCTTTGTTTGAACGCCATGGGAATGTGGTGGTACCTGGGGCTGCGGAGGGCTGCGCTCCCCGCATTCCAGTTGTCAAAGGCTTGGATGCAGGGTGGTATGTGTGCTCCCCATTAACTTTAAAGCTGTGGGGAGTTGGCGACCCCTGGGATGTGGTGGGGTCCATGCGGTTCATGCATTCTTCATACAAAAAGCCCCAGGGGGGCGGCGGTCCCCAGGTCTGCTTGGGGGTTTGCGTGCCCCCTTCTTAATGAAATTTAAAACCCCGGGGAGGTGGCGCCCTGGGCTTGTGGGGGGATCTATGTGGCCTTCTTCATATTCTTTAAACAAAAGGCCCCAGGCAGGTGCCGGTCCGTGGTGCTGGATGGGTCCAAACGACCCCCTCATTGAAAAATTATTAAGCTGCGGGAAGGTGGTGGTCCCCGGCGCATCAATGAGCTCCAGGAGGGAGGGCAGTGTTTTCCCCTCCTTTTTCTAAATGCCTCTGGGACCTGGCCGACCCGGGGGCCAATTGGAAACGAACTGCAGGAGCCCATGCTTTGTTTAAAAAAAAAAATAACATTTTTGGCATGATTCGTGATCCAGCGTGACTTGTACCAATTTTTTTTTTAAACTAAAATCTTTTTCTCACTCTGGGACCCTCCTCTTCCTCCCCCCCCCTCACCAAGAGACCTAAGGGTTCAAGGTCTTTCTACCCTGAACCCTTTTCTTTTTTTTACATGTTTTTGTCTGGCACTTGGCTAAACTGACCCACAAGATGGCTGCCAACACTTCCTTGTTTGAAGTGTTGGCAGCCCAACAGATATCAGCACGAGATCAGGAGGAGACGCGGGTCCTCTGCGTTTCTAGATATACAACTGGAAATTTCTTTAAATAACGCAACTACAGAATGGATTAACACCAAATCACAAAAAGGCAGTTCCTTGAACCAACATCTACCTTCCTGCCAAATTTGGTGTACTTCCGTTTAGCAGTTTGGGCTTTAGCAGTGTCTAAAGTTCCTCAGGGAATTAACATGGGGAAAATGCATTTTGGGACCCCCCCTTTTTCACGGCCCACACTTGATGGATCACCCTGACATTTTCAAAACAGCAGTTGAAGTGAGTGGCAAACTAGTTTTGAAAATTTCATGAAGATTTGTCAAACAATGCCAAAGTTATTGGCAAATGAAAAATCCCTCTTCCTATGGAAACTATATCCCAACTATAACTACCTACTGTTGACCGCAAGTAAGTAATGTATATGTTTATATATTTTTTTTATTTAATCTACTGCCGGTCACCAGTTGATAGTTATTATTAGGGCCATGTTTCCAAGGGAAAACTGTTTTTGGCTTTCCTTTACTTTTGGCGCTGGTTGACAAATGTTCCCAAAATGTTCCCAAAAAGTGTGCCGGTGATTCTATTTATGCATTAAAAGTTTCGAGGGGACAAGAAAAAAGGGGGGGGGGTCTAAAAAAGTGAGTTTTGCATGGTAATTCCTATAGAGATTTCAGACACCACTACATCACAAACCGTTGGACTGAATTTCACCAAAATTGGTTGAAAGGTAGCTCTTGGTCCAGAAGTTGAGCTTTTTGTTATTTGGTATAATTCTGTCCAGTACTTTTAGAGTTATTAAAAGAACCCAAATTGGTATGTATTCCAAACCCTCCCTATCTCGTGCTAAAAACTGATTAGCTGCCCACACTTCAACCAGGAAGCCATCTTGGGACTCGGCTTCAACCGATTCCCAGAAAAAATGTAAAAAAAAATAAACGAGAGCATGGTAGGATTAGCCTGACCCCTTTACTCTGGCCTTTTTTTTGCAGCGAAATTGCAAAGGAGTAACGATTCAGTGGCACAAATTAAAAAGAAAATAAGCGCAATCTCCTGTGCTTTTATTTTCAATGAAGCCTCCGGGCATGCTGAGATTATAAATAGGTGTGCACCCTTTAAGGGTTTTTTTGCCCCAGAGACCACCACTTCCTCGGTGATATTGTGAATATTTGATGCGGGCAATGCGCCCCACCGGATCTCGGGGACCACCACCTCCCGGCGCTATTGTGAATATTTAGCGGCTGATTGCGGACCCCATAGATCCTGGGACCACTACCTCCCCAGGGCTAATATTAAATAAAATATAAAGGGGGGCTTGTGGGCTCCCTGGGCCCCGTGGATCACCACATCCCCAGGGCCAATTACTATTCAAAATAGTTGGAGGGAAGCTGCGCGACTCCTCTCCTGGGCCATACACGGTCCTAGGGACCACTACCTCCCTGGGCCTGGCCCATGAAAAGTAAAGGAGGGGGACCCACTCGGCTCCCCTCATAGAGACATATATGGCGATGGGGACCTCTACTTCCAGGGTTGGCGCCTGCTATCTCCCAAGGTGCCCACCCTGAGGAGATAGCTGTTTGATTTTACTTGACGAGAGGTGTGACAGCTCCCCCAAGCAAAAGCAAACACTCCACTTCCAGAAAGCGGGCCCAGACATGCAGGCAGGGGAAGAGTTTGCAGGAGATGGAGAGCTGGCTAAAACCATGGGGCCTTGAGGCCCACCGCTGTCCCATAGCACACTTGGTGCCCTGGGTGAGACGTGGGCACACAGGGAGACATGGCCGGGCCCCTAGGAATGGGGTCTGCAGAGCTGATATCGGATACTGTGCCATCCCCCACCCCATTCAAATAAGGCTGGGCTTCAGGAGATGGGGTTCCCGGGGCTAAAATCGGCCTGGAAAGGGGAGCTGTGTGGCTTCCCTCCCCCATTAAATTTTGGCCGGGCCCTGAGGATGGGGTCTCCAGGGCTGAAATCATCCCGGGAAGGGGGGCCCTCGTCCCCATTTTCATTAGTAGTATGCAAAGTTCTTCTTGCCTTTTTTCGCGTTGATGAACAGCTTAACAAAAGACTCCCGATCACGTTTCCAGCCAATTTTGGTGACGCGTTATAGATGCAGAGCACTTACTTCATTTAGTTAAGAGGAAGCACCCCTTTTTGGTGGAGACTCATCTCTTTGTAGTCTCGTTGACTTCTCTTGACTACAATTCACATTATCACAGATTTGTGGATGAAAATGCATGAGGAACAATCACATTGCAGAAATTACATGCACATATGGTCACTGGAAACATTACCCTGCGGTCCTTTATGAAGCTGCAGTGCAGAATATGCACAAGCCATTTAGCCAATGAGGCAAAAGCTGGGGACTCTTCTGGGAAAAAATGAGGTTCCAGTATGCCCATGGTGTTCATTTCACAGAAACTAAACCTCAATAGGGAGCACTTACAAATATAAACGTAGCAGGTGCCCCAGTTTTCGCTCCACTTCAGTAAAGCACAAACGTTCATAACTTCTTGGGCTTGGCAAAGGCGAATCAAATGGGTTACCTCTCGTATCCCACGTTGATAAATATTCTGAAATCTTTAATGGAGGTGACTGCATTGTTGATCTAATGGAGCACTGTTGGACCCGTCTGCTTCTGAGAGTCCCCTCGCCAATATGATTTCTTTTGTTCCCCTGAACCTCCCAAAATTTGCCGCTTTTTATTTGTCTACCAGGACCTTTTGGTGTGTTGTTTCATGGGGCTAGGTGTTCCTTGATACCCAGTTGCTCACAAGGTTTCTGGCACCTATTTACAAGGCGCCTGGCGAAACCTGTGGACATGAAAACTGAGGTTGGCAACCTGTGTGTGTTTAACCTTAAAATGGTGGACACATATTTCCCTCATGTGAGTGACTCCCATTGGAGCCTCCTTGAACCCTGACCTTTTGAGGTTTTGGCGCCCTTTCTGGTTGCCGCGCTTTCCTGACAGGAATTTCATAACTTTCCTCAGGTACACAAAATGGCTGCTCCAGAGCCCCAGTACGGTGGCTCTGAGTGACCAAAAGACACCTCAAAAGTGCCATGCCATTGACACAGCCAGGGAAGGTTCTAGAACCTTCTGGCTCGTGCCAGTACCTCAGGGCACTGGCTATATAAAGCCCAGTCCCTGGCGGCCATTTGAGATGTAATTCAGATTCCAGACTTGACACCAGAGTGACACCTGCCCTGCTGACCCCTGAGGTGGCTGAGAGCACAGGCAGTAGAGTGGCAAGCGTTAATAGCCTGATTCCTGACTGGCGTTCCAGTCAGGCGTGTTCCAGTAACCTTGCGCCTACAGCGCCTGCCCAGCTAGTGCCTCATTGCCCCAAAAGACTGTGGCCAAGTTTATGTGCCTCCCCGCCCCCCCCCCCGGTGGCAAAATCGTGAAGAAAAGGCGAGTCGCGACCTTCCACAGTACCCCCTTCGTGAATAGCGCCTATCGCGGGGGACTCGGACGTCTCCGAGCCCCACCGGTGTTGCGCGCTTCCTGGTTGTGCAGTGATCGAAGGTGAGGTGGTGCGCCGGGACGGGGAGAGGCCGGCCTTCATTGGGCGGGATTAGCGTCCCTGCCCTTTCCCAGAGACCTGGGAATCTGTTGCCGTGGGCGGGACCAGCCCCCGTATGAGGAAGTCGGAGGGAGGTCCGTGAAGCCCCTGAGAACCCTGATGCTGGCGTAGGAAGTGCTCTGCCCCGACTGAATCGCTATTCGATTGCAGCCGTAGTGAGGTGGGTCGTTTCCCCTGGAGGGGTGCCGCGTTATCAAGGAACTGTGCACCGGCGTTGATTTGAGTGAGCGCTGAGACTGAGTGACCCCGCTGGCAGCCGTTCGTTCGTCTACTGACTTCGAACTGTGCTACCCTGGTGCCTGCGATATTGCCGAAGGCTCAAGTAAACCACACCGGCAAGCGGACATCCTTCCCCGGTGGCAGCGGAGGGCCAAATGTCATATTTACCGTGTTTCTTTGTCTTTAGGTACACGCGCATGGGCCCCGCGTGAACATAAAAGAGTCCCCAGTGCACCGTAAATCCAGAGAAGCCCGCATGCATTCCCCATGATTCCACAAGTACTGTTATCCTTTTCAAAGTGGGTTTATCTTGCAAATGTAAACTTCCTGATTTATTTAATTGGTGGCAGCGATACCAGAATGAAAATGTGGTTATGCATTTAAATGAACCAGGCTTTATTATTCCATGTATTGGTGATATATAAACCTGATATTCATTTTATTTATTGATAGAGCTATTCCTAATATTTATGCAACACCAGTGTTCCTGAAGTCCTATTTACTGTATTTATTCTCAGCCTGAATCCCAGAGTGCTGTAACAAATGAAATGTGAATGTGCTTCCCCAATTGATCCCTATTTACAGCAGAGAACTTTTATATAAAGGAATCGTATTTTTCTACAGCAGTGGTGTGGTGTCCTTCTTTTTGGTGTGACTGTGCAGGGGGTTATTATTGGGTCAGAGCTGGCTTAGCCCTACAGCCTTCACTGCCTTGACACTTGAGCCAAGCTACCCCCTTTGTGTTGGGCTGGCCCATCGCAGGTCCAACAAGCACAATCTGATCTATAGTGATTGTGATGAATGGTTTCTTTCTTGTCATTTCCTGGTGAGAGCAGAGTCCATGGCTCTCCCTTTTAAATACCCTAAGCATGCAAATGCCCACATTCCATTGCACCACTCACGCCCCCTTACAGACACTCAGAGGCACCTCCACACCCACTCATAGTCCCGCACAGCCACTCACACACCCACTCACTGACCCATAGCGCCATTCACAAATGCGAGCCACAGACCCACACACACACTCACAAGCCCACTCACAAGGCCACACAGGCACTCATGCACCCACTCAGAGAATCACATACCTACTAACAAACCCATAGCACAACTCGCACACCCACTCACGGACACACACAGACACACACAGACACTCACACACCCAGTCACAGACCCTCACAGCCACTCACACACCCACTCACAGACCCATAACACTACTCACAGACACAATCATAGACCCACACAGACACTCACACACACACAGACCCATAGCACCACTCATGCACCCACTCACAGACGCACAGAGACACTGGCACCCACTTACAGACGCACACAGCCACTCACACACCCTCACTGACCCACATTGTCATAGACACAAAGAGGCACTCCCAGACCCACACAGGCACTCACACACCCACTTACAAACCCATACAGCCACACACACATCCACACAAAGACTCATACAGCCACTCATACACCCTCTTGTAAACCCATACCGCCACTTGTACACCACCTCACCAACCTATGCACCCACTCACATATCTATTGTCAAAGTTTGAGGGTTATAGTTAGGACATTAAATTAATAAAACCTTCGAAATTCACTTAAAAAACCAAAGCTTACAGGGACGTTATAGTTAGTAATTAACATATAAAAACCTTAGAAATGTTATGAAAAAAACAAAGGTTGCAGGGACATTACAGTTTGGAAATAGAATTTTAAAAACCTTAGAAATTCACTGAAAAAAACACAAGTAAAAGGGACGTTATGGTTAGGCTCAGATTTCACTCCTGCAAAACCCAGTGAAATTCAACAGTTATAGTTACCTGAGCTAAAACTATAGCCTACACCCCCACAATGCACTGCTTATGACCTTACATATTACATCACTCATGACATGGTCAGTGACATCACTCATGAAATCACTGATGACATCTCAGGCACTGGTTTGGGAGTTCCTTGTAGTGAATGCAACATAACAAGCTCATTTGAAGATATCCTCTGCGGATGCATGTACATCCATAGCAGCTATCTAATACATAAAAGCATTTACAAAGACAATAAGTTTCACTGCCGAGATCAACGACTTTGCCAATGTTTGTTCCTAACTTCAACATCTTGGCACTTGCACAGCTGGCAAAGTTTGGAAAAAATATTGTGAAGTTGTAAAGTATTGCTGATCACAACTTCAGATGCCCCTAAGAGTAATACTTAGAAGTCTAACTTTGCATAAATCAAGAAACATCCAGACGTGTGAGATCAGGTACTCCAAGTGAACCCCCACAGTGCATTTGCCATTAATTCTGACTCCGGCTGTTTACTAATCTGGTAGAGACTGGGTGTCAGTATCGATCTAACATTTTGCCTGGTGTTGTTCTGGCACCTGATCAAGGTGCATGTAGCTGTTGAGCAAGAGAGGGAGTTGGAAGACTCCATATGACACCTTATGTGGGTTAAATACCATAGATACAATGAAACCTATTGCCTTTAGTCCAAGAGGAAGGGATGTGATTCAGTCTAAAGTGACTTTGGGTTCCCTGCATGCGTTGTTGTATAGACATCTATATATTATGGTTTGCAGTGCATTATTCCACAGAAAAACCAAGAATGCTAGGTCAGCCTTCATCAAGAGTGACAAATAAATCATTTTCAATGTCTCCTGTATGGTATTGCTTCTGAAGGGAACAATACCTAGTTGACAGTGCTGCAGAGGGTGGGTTTGGCTGTCGGTTTGTTTGTAGTTTTTCTGCACTTACTTTTTTCAGGATTTTTAGGATGTATCAGAGATATCAAGACCTGACTGCAAAAGGATTTTTTCTGGACTTCGGAGATAGATGCATGCTCGCCGGCTGTTTACCAATCTGGTAGAGACTGGGTGTCAGTATCGATCTAGCATTTCGCCTTGTGTTGTTCTGACACCTGATCAAGGTGCATGCAGCTGTTGAGCAAGAGGGGGAGTTGGAAGACTCCATATGACACCTTATGTGGGTTAAATACCATAGATACTATGAAACCTATTGCCTTTAGTCCAAGAGGAGATAGATGCATGCTTTAATTGGCAGAGAAGGAAACACATTACTCTGGGAGACGTTTATCAAATATATCCTGTTTACAGGAAGTAAAGGCAAGATTTACTATCCTCATCTACTGCTTTAAAGGCAGTGAAGGATGACTGAAGAGGATGGCTGGTGGAAATTTATTGCAATGTTTCGATTTGTTTGGAATTGATTTGCATATATGTGGTACCTTTGCATTGAGAAACAGTTGTAGAGTCCTTTAAGTAAGTGGTTCCCAAACTTTTGACTACTGAGGACCCCCACTGAATCACTACTGGAAGCCATGGACCCCCCAGCAATTTGTACAATTTAAATTTCTTTTTAAAAACGCCTTTTGAAGCGGAGGCAATTTCAAGAGGGAGACAGCCTGAATTGGGTCTATTGGCATGGACATGTATGCATACAGCAGTGTATCATTTAGTGGTACAAGACTCCTGCTCTCAGTCATAGTAGCACCTCTACATTCTCATTCCAGAGCCTTGGAGTGGTGACCTTTCCTTACAGCAACAGGTTGAATTATTGTGAATTATTAGCATTCTTACCTATTCACAGTTTAAGAAGGTCTACAATATTATACAATTATGAAGCATTTTATAATAAAGACATGCCCCAAGGAGCAACGAATATTGTGAACATTCTAACAAGATAGTGCACAAAGTGATGAGTCCAGTGTACAGAGCAAATTCAAGGTCTATATTAGGAGCTCACATGAGAACAACAAGGACTCCCTGAACCATGAATGACACGATTACTAGGACAGGGAAAAAGAGTTTGAAAAGTATCAGTCCTGGGCAATCTCAGAATCCAAACTCGTAACTGTATCAGTAATATCAAAGTATGGCACAAATAATGTGAAGAACTATCGAACACTTATACAAATCATATACAATTTTTAATAATTCTTAAAAGGTCCCCTTAAAGGAAATCATACAATACAATGCATATGGACACTCTAGAGTGTCCGAATAACATTAAAAAGATTAAAAAAGGTGGCATTATCTTTGAAATTTGTCTCGACGCACGTTTCGGCGTAATGAACGCCTTCTTCAGGAGTAGCCACAATACAATCTGTCCATGTAATGGAGATACATAATTTATAATTACAGAGATATTTTCATTAAACAAAAAAAAAAAAGGTTAATTTCACATTGTACAATTCAAACTTGACAATAAACATCAACCATATCACAATATAATAATTTTTGTCCATTAGTGTACATCTTAAATTTATACATTAGTTCTTCACAAGTGCATACCTCTAAAATATTTTGTATAAGTGTGCGATAGTTCTTCACATTATTTGTGTGCCGTACTTTGATATTACTGATACAGTTACGAGTTTGGATTCTGAAATTGCCTAGGAATGATACTTTTCAAACACTATATTAGGATCTCATCATGGAAGTTCAAGAGATGGCAGGAAGGTATCTGCACAGGGGGTATATTGTTTCAGCGAGATCATGGGACAATGCTATGCCAATTACCATAAACACCTGTTAGACATAGTCTTTAGTCACAGACAGAACAACATTTTACCACCAAGGGGTGAGCAGTGCACTTAGGGCCTATTTCAAAGAGGCCTCGCGTGGCACCTGACATGATCCGCTCCTGTTAGTATGCCCACTGCCCAGTCCCTTGCCAACAACAAACTGCAAAGGCTACACAGAATAAGAGCTTGATATGTCTGAATATGAAAGCTTGACAGCACACATAATTCACCCAAGGGCTTGTGGAAAGTGAGCAATCAGACAGCAGCACGAAAATCCTACTGCTGGTCCTGGCTTCATCTATTTTTACCTGCCTGCCAAGTAATGGCAACCTATACACATGTGCCTTTCAATGCTTTATTGCTTTTATTGTATTGCCTGTATTTTCATTGTTGTGTCTGTGACTGCTGTTGTCTGTCTTCCCCCGCTGCCTGTAGGTGGTCAGTGCCCCTCTGTTTCCCTCGCTGTCCATGTGCTCTCTCTGCCCGGTCTTTCCTTCTGTATCCCTCGATGCCCCGTTTCTCTGCCCTGTTTTCCCTTCTGTTCCCCTTGCTGCCCCCGTGCCTCTCTGCCCATTCTGCCTTCTGTTCTTAGCTGCCCCTATATTTCTGTATTCTGTATTTTGCCTCTGTGTCACTCGCTTTTTGAGCCCGTCGGCCCTCTGTGCCACTCGTTTTTCCCTCGGTTTTGTGCCCCTTTTGCCTTCTGTTCCACTACTTTTTCCCTTGTTTTTTGTGCCTATCTGCCCTCTGTTCCCCTCATATTTTGTGCCTTTCTGCCCTCTGTTCCACTTGATTTTCCCTTGTTTTTGTGCCTTTCTGCCCTCTGTTCCACTCGTTTTTCCCTTGTTTTTTGTGCCTTTCTACCCTCTGTTCCACTCGTTTTTCCCTCGTTTTTTGTGCCTTTCTAACCTCTGTTCACTCGTTTTTCCTTCGTTTTTTGTGCCTTTCTGCCCTCTATGCCACTCGTTTTTCCCTCATTTTTTGTGCCTTTCTGCCCTCAGTTCCACTCGTTTTTCCCTCGTTTTTTGTGCACTTCTGCCCTCTGTTACACTCATTTTTCGTGCCTTTCTGCCCTCTGTTCCACTCGTTTTTAGTGCCTATTTGCCCTCTGTTCCACTCATTTTCCCTCTTTTTTGTGCCTTTCTGCCCTCTGTTCCACTTTTTTTGTGCCTTTCTGCCCTCTGTTCCACTCGTTTTTACCTCATTTTTTGTACCCTTCTGCCCTCTGTTCCACTCGTTTTTTGTGCCTTTCTGCCCTCTGTTCCCCTCGTTTTTGTGCCTTTCTGCCCTCTGTTCCACTCGTTTTTCCCTCGTTTTTTCTGCCTTTCTGCCCTCTGTTCCACTTGTTTACCCCTCATATTTTCTGCCTTTCTGCCCTCTGTGCCACTCGTTTTCCCCTCATTTTTTGTGCCTTTCTGCCCTCAGTTCCACTAGTTTTTCCCTTGTTTTTTTTGCCCTTCTGCCTTCTGTTCCACTCGCTTTTTTGTGCCTTTCTGTCCTCTGTTCCACTCGTTTTTTGTGCCTTTCTGCCCTCTGTTCCACTCGTTTTTCCCTTTTTTTGTGCCTGTCTGCCCTCTGTTCCACTCGTTTTTTGTGCCTTTCTGCCCTCTGTTCCACTCGTTTTTCCCTCATTTTTTTGTGCCCTTCTGCCCTCTGTTCCACTCGTTTATTGTTCCTTTCTGCCCTCTGTTCCACTCTTTTTCCCCTCGTTTTTGGTGCCTTTCTGCCCTCTGTGCCACTTGTTTTTCCCTCGTTTTTTGTGCCTTTCTGCCCTCTGTTCCTCTCGTTTTTCCCTAGTTTTTTGTGCCCTTCTGCCCTCTGTTCCATTCGTTTTTTGTGCCCTTCTGCCTTCTGTGCCACTTGTTTTTTCCTTGTTTTTGTGCCCCTTTTGCCTTCTGTTCCACTCATTTCCCCAGCTTCTGTGTCCCCTGCGGCCCTGCCCCCCTGACTGCCTACTGCCCATTCGCTGCCCCCGCCTCCCGATTTGATTGTTGTGGTCTTGCCGCCTCTGCACCAACATTCACAGCTCTTGTGTGCTGTGAGGACGCATGGGGGTTTCATTTTTCACTACGACGACAGGCACTTGAGTCGTGCGGACCCCCTGGGAATGTCTCACGGACCCCTGGGGGTCCGCTGACCACAGTTTGGGAAACGCTCCTTTAAGTGTTATACACATGACATTGTTTAGTATTTCTTTGTTGGTCTTTTCCTTGCAATCATTAAAGACTCTCTTCTTTTTTGTTCTCATATACCTTTGTGATCATTACTGCTGTGCCCCATGCACATGACCCT
The DNA here is from genome assembly GCF_964261635.1 of Lissotriton helveticus. Taxonomy (NCBI): domain Eukaryota; kingdom Metazoa; phylum Chordata; class Amphibia; order Caudata; family Salamandridae; genus Lissotriton; species Lissotriton helveticus. The sequence continues at coordinate 144,835,463 of NC_136069.1, forward strand.
TTTGGCCTCAGAGTATAATCTCCAGGGTTCAGCTGTTGGGATTGATTCAAATACCATATACAATGAACACAATGTAACAATTACTTTTAACTGGGCATAGTTTTTAATCTCTCCTACGATTGTTTCTATTCAATATATACAGCCTACCTCTGTAGCTGCAAACATTCTGACCCAAAACAATTTAAATGGGTCTCTGACAGCATCACAAAAATAATTACAATATATTACAACAGCACACTAAAGATAAAAAGCCTCACTGTCCATCTCCTTGTATAGGGTTGTAATGGAGTCAGTACAAAGTTCAATCCACCCGGAGGTAGGTGCACTATCTTAAGCGTCCAGGGAACAAACCACCTTTGCTCCTTAAACTGAATTAAATTAACAATTATGTATGTAGTGAAACTTCTCCCAAACAAGGTTGACATGTTTCGGCCATTCTCAGGTCACATTATGATAAATATTTCCTACTAATATTTCTGGGTCATGATTGTGTGCTGGTATTGGCCCTGCTTCTTTATAATGCACATCACGTTCTTGCTCACACAGATCATTCAGACATCTAATAAGATTAGTTTTGCTCAGACTTGTTGCATCAATTTGGGCATTACAACTACGTTGAGAGGTTTTGATGATATTGTGCAAAAACACAATGATTCGCCCACTGTTGTCTGTAGCAATATTTGTGAAAGCGCATGCATGCATTTTGACGTATGCTCACGCATGTATCACCATGCACGCACACCTTCAGAATAAAGGTGCCTTTTTTAATTGACCAATTTAAAATTTTGGATGCCACTTAGATTGGTAAATAAAAGATGTAGTGAATGCTAAGGGCCCGATTCACAGAATGAACTTAAGACTCAATCCTAAACTTACTACTATTTTGGTATTCACAGAATGCACTTATTACTTTTGGCATTCACAGAATGAACTTACTACTTTTGGTATTCACAGAAGTTAGGATTTTGTCTTAAGTTTGTCTTAAGACAAACTTAAGACAAACTTAAGACAGACTTAAGACAAAATCCTAACTTCTGTGAATACCAAAAGTAGTAAGTTCATTCTGTGAATGCCAAAAGTAGTAAGTGCATTCTGTGAATACCAAAATAGTAGTAAGTTTAGGATTGAGTCTTAAATTCATTCTGTGAATCGGGCCCTAAGTGAGCAAAAGCACTTTTGTGCACAGTGCAGTGACTCAGCTCCAATGGACTTCCCCCCCAAAAAATATACAGACACAACTGAATTGTCACCAAGGGCTTCTTGAAACAATGGAGGAGTGGCCGGGGGCAAGCAGTGGGAGGACTGGGATTATAAAATAAAAACAAAGACTTGTGGGTGGGTGAGGAAGAGCACAGCACACCTGAGGAAGAGATGAACAGGGAGTGCAGTATAAAAGCAGATGAGAGAGCAGGACGTGAGGGAGAGAGCAACATGAGTGCAGGTGCTGTGATGGACAAGCAGACAGGAGAGAGCAGCACACAAAGCAAATCACTGAGCACTCAAATGGGGTGAGGGTGTTTTGCAGCGGGAAGTAGTGTATATGGGAGAGAGGAAGAAAACACATGCACTGTTGTGAAGTGCTAAAAGAACAAAGTCGTTCTTTAAGTTTTAATCAGTAGATTTTGGGCTCCGCTTCAAATAGACAGAGGGGACAATCCATCCATTAAGAAGCAAGCACATAAAAGGGACAATCAAGTCAAAAAATGGTAGCAATGGATGGACTCTAATCGCACTGTAAGATTTTGGTAAGTCCATAATAGGTCACATAGGTGAGACCTAAAATAGGACAGCCTCTAAATGCTGGCTAGTCATGGAGTCTAGAAGGAGTAGGCTATCATATTTACTAGTTCTTTACCTAGCCGTGCAGAAAGATACAGGCTTTCCTCTTTACCTTTAAAGGGATACTGTCAGTTCATGAACTAGTTTAGTAGTTTAGATAAATGCTAGCTTGTTGCCTATAACTGGCTACTAGTCGGCTTGTGCCCAGTCATGCAGTATACAAGCACTCTACACTCTTTGCATACAAGAGAACGGTTCAGTTTTTTTTGTTTAGACATACAGTCTCACCATTTTAATTGATCACTTGTAATGGGATGCATACCATTTTTAAGTGATTCAAACAATTTCAGTTTCAGTTTTTTTGCACTTTTGATCAGGCTGCCATTTGTGAATGTTATATTAAAAGTATATATAAAGAAATAAAAAAGGCAATAAAAAAAAGTATGCACAAGCAAACAAAAATGGAAAATATGACAAATGAGAGAAAAGTTAAGAAACAATATAAGAATGTATTGAACATAATAAGACTTTTGGCTTTACAGTTGCTTCCTGACGGAACTGAATTTTCCTTGATGTATTGTACACCACCGTGTGTCAAATGATGGAGGCTACTGAGATGATTACTCACAACCCATTGGTTTCGGATCCTTCCCGCCAAGTAGCCAAGTTTCACCTATAAGGTGTGGAATCTTTGTGATGGCTTCTTAACTTGCTAACTGGTTCCCCTTGGATAAGCTTCTTCTTAATTGTTGCCTAGATTACTCTTTTCTGGCTGTGATGGTAGCCCTGAGAAAGGATCATTGAAATGGCTTCAATTATCTCACATTTTTACATAGATCTACTCGACCTAATCATAGGCTTCAGAGCATTTTACAGGAGTACCTCACTTGCATTTGGATCTAGAGGCCCATCAAAAGTAGTGACCATGATCTCTTCAGAATACCATGTGACTGAAAACAGTGATTAAGGAACCATATTGAGTTAATCATCAAAGGAGGAGTGAGAACATCAAGACAAAGGGCCCGATTCACAGAACTAACTTAAGACAAAATCCTAAACTTACTACCATTTTGGTATTCACAGAAGGCACTTACTCATTTTGGTATTCACAGAAGGCACTTACTCATTTCGGTATTCACAGAAGTTAGGAGTCCTAACTTTCGGACTCCTAAATGCCTTCTGTGAATACCGAAAGTCTTAAAATAAGGATTTTTCTCAGTTTAGTAGTAGTAAAGATAGGACTCCTAACTTTTGGACTCCTAAATGCCTTCTGTGAATACCGAAAGTCTTAAAACTAGGACTTTTTCTCAACTATACTACTACTAAACTGAGAAAAATCCGAATTTTATGACCTTCGGTATTCACAGAAGGCATTTAGGAGTCCTAAAGTTAGGAGTCCTAACTTTACTACTACTAAATTGAGATAAATCCTAATTTTCAGACTTTCGGTATTCACAGAAGGCATTTAGGAGTCCTAAAGTTAGGAGTCCTAACTTTACTACTACTAAACTTCGAAAAATCCTAACTTTAAGACTTTCGGTATTCACAGAAGGCATTTTGGAGTCCAAAAGTTAGGACTCCTAACTTCTGTGAATACCGAAATGAGTAAGTGTCTTCTGTGAATACCAAAATGAGTAAGTGTCTTCTGTGAATACGAAAATGGTAGTAAGTTTAGGATTTTTTCTTAAGTTAGTTCTGTGAATCGGGCCCAATGTGAGTTGTTGAAGTAGATGGAAAGAGGGAGAGCGAAAGCAGTTGATGAGGGGCAGGGAAAGGGAGGGGAAGAGGGTGTTAGATGGACAGAGTAACATTGATTGCAAATGACAGACGTAGATCAGACATATTAGACACATTGATGCTGACTGTCTTAACCTCCACCTTCAGCACACTATGCCGGCCTTTACTACAGACGCTGACGTTATTCAAAGTTGGCTTACAATGTCTATTGACACCTGCCTATCTTTGACTATGAAAAAATTGAATAGTCAATGCTCCCCTGCCCCCTGGTTTTCTGATAGACTCAAAACGGAAAAAAATAAGTGCAAAGCGCTGGAGAGACGATGGAGAAAAGACTACGCCCCGGCATCAATATACTCTTACAAACAGGCCATCAAAGGTTATCATGCCCTGTGCAATGCAGCGCGTGCTGAATACATAAATAACATCATTCTGCTGTCTCAAAACAGCCCCAAAACCTTGTTTAAGGTGGTGCAAGAATTGTCTGGCGCTACTCGCCAACCCGGGCCTCTAGAGCTAACCGAAACACAATACGAAGATCTAGCTGGGTTTTTCATAGATAAAATTGACAAAATGTATTCTGAGTTCGATAATAATGGAGAACCGCTTTCTAAGACCAACAATTCATTATCAGACTCTATGCCTATCCTTGGAACGCTGGACAAAAGGGATAGACCTGGTAATACACTTGATAACTGGTTGCCTCTTGATATTTCGTCTTTAAGTCACATCTTAAGCAGTATCAAATCAGGCTACTCCAAGGATCCCCTTCCCATTTCCGTTCTTCAAAAATTGGACCTCCCAATTCTTAAACTTATTATGAAACTTCTCAAAGCCTCACTTCGTGAAGCAGTAGTACTAGCGGCGTGGAAACATGCAATGATCCTTCCTCTGCTAAAGAAAGCAAATTCTGATCCGAAAGTTTGTCCGATCTCGTTGCTCCCGGCCTTTTCCAAAATTTTGGAAAAACATATCACCCTCCAACTGACGCAATTTGTGGATTGCCAAAATATTTTACATCCGTCCCAATCTGGTTTCAGAGCAGGTTTCTCCACCGAATCTACGCTTTTGGGAGTCACCAAAACTATTCGCCAACGGCTTGATATGGGAGACATGGTGGGACTCCTATTAATTGACTTGAGTGCCACTTTCGACACTGTGTCCCACTTGTCCCTTCTTCAAGTATTACATTCTAAGGGCATTGTCAGAATAGCACAGAAATGGCTGGTGAGCTTTCTATCCTGCCGTACGTTTCAGGTTTTTTCCCCGGCAGCCAGCTCTAAAGCCCATGCTTCCCCTCATTGAGTGCCACAAGGCTTCTATGGCTTCTATGGGAATTCTCAAGGGCATATTATCAAGCCCCTTATCGCGGCTTTAGCGGCAGTTTCCTACCGCTAAAGCGGTAATAATGTTATCGCCATTCTTGATACTATAGCCCCCAGCTTTCAAATTCTTAACTGAAGATTTTGGGAGTTGAGGGACTGCTTGCATGCTCTGTCAATCAAATAATTGGTATGGATAAACGTTCTTTCATTGCATAGAACAATGGAGTGTCACATACCCTAGACTGGTCTCCAAAGGACCTGTTGAGGCAGACTCCAGGAGCTCATCAACTCTCCTCCTAAAGTACCATTCCAATCTTCCAATTCCAGTGCAGTCAAGAACTGTGCCCCAGATGCCTGCCCTCGGAGGAGTAGTCCCTCTAACTTTGGCCTGAACAGTTTGATATAGAGAGTTGTAGAAAACCTTTCCATTTTAGCGTGCAGTCTGAAAGTGCCCTGTCATGATTACCTGCAAAGAGATGCTGGCTGACTCTTAGCTGAGTTAATCTATGAAAGAGCCGAGCATCGTTCAACCACAGAGGCTGCTTTCCATAAACCATTGATGCATTCACACAAATCTGCACAGAGAGGCTTGCCACTGCCCACTGCTGGTGTTAGAGACCACACACTAATAATAAAAGAAAATATGTATTTTTTTTATTGCAAATTTTGCTTTTTTCTTGTTACCGATTTGTCACACCAATGGAAAATCACACTGTTAATGCCTCGTGTGAGCCGCAGGTCTAATTAACTAGACCGCCTTCAGCACAAATTAAAACCAGGTTTGTTGAGGTGTCGTTAGGCAGACTGACCTAGTTTAGGTTTCTTGTTTTCCGCTTTACAGTTTTCGTTTTGACCACAAGTGTCTGGACCTTCTTTGCTCTATTTCACATCATTTCAAGTCCACTTGTTGCCTTTATGACACGTTTAGCTTCAGTGCTAAGTAGCTCTCTAATGAGGCGCTATTCAAGTGCACGTTTAACTCTTTGGTTTCAAACGCCAACATAAAAAACAGTTTATTATATTAGTGTTGCGATTGCTTAACATCCCAAATCGGTGCTCTTAAACTGTGCTAAATGGTCCACTTTAAAAGCATTACGAGAATGCAGCCTTGAATTCATAATTAGTTAATTGCCCTGGGCCAGATTTTCTACTGGGCACAATTACAGGGACGCCAGTCTGAAATTCACGTAGTTGTATACTCATCCTCTGAAGCCCATCGATGAATGTCTGCATCAGCATGTCGCTGCATCCTTTATACGTCATTGAGGCCGCGTGGGCTTGTGTGGCCTTCCAACAGTGGCTGTGTTGGGTCTTTTTCAGGTCTGAGGGGTATATTACCAAGGGTGGCGATAGGCAATTATAGCCGGTTTAGCGCCGTTTTCGGCCGCTAAGCGGCGATAATTCTATCGCTCTATTAGCAAGCTGTCGCTAACTGATGTTAGCGACAGCTTTTAGGCGATAGCGAGCGGTTTGGGGCCCGCTTTGCATGTCAGCGATATTTATCGCTAATGACATGCAAAGTGGGCCTACCCAACCTGATAGCGACTGAAAGCAGTCGCTAACGTCGCTATCGCCTATTAGCAAGGCAGGCGTAGCGATGGAAATATTCCCGCTATCGCCAAAAACCAACGCCTGCTCAGACCAGTTCTTAGGCATGTTATCCAATGAGAGGTGGATAACATGGCTAAGAGCATTTCGTCGCTAATGCGTGAATATCGATGTATTCTCAGCGATATTCAGGCATTTCGCGGCTATCGCTGGATATTTTAGCACAATGGAGAAAAACGTTGCTAATAGCATGTTTTCTCCGCTAACATATCCAGCGATAGTCAGCGATAAAAAAATCGTTGCTAAGCATATTTAGTGATAATTTTCACTAGTTGTTGGTAATATGCCCTTGAGTTCGGGCAGCTTTAGCTATTTAAAAAGACCTCATGTCACCAATATGCACAACGCGCATCCACACACATCATTATGCATAAAGGTGCTTTCGGGAGGCCACTTTCAACCATTGCTTGTTTGGCAAGTCCTTCTCAGTTCCATGGGCTGCCCGTCACCTCTTGGATCAGTCTATGGTATCTCGCAAATGTCCGTGCACATCAAGTTGAACACCTACTGATAAGGTGGTCACATATGAAACAAGCATTTGCAATGCATCGGTCTCGCCTTTGGGACCTTATCTGTATTTAGCTATGCAGCACATTAGCCTGGCTGCTGAAAGATCTACTGTTCTTTAACACAGAGGGAAAGTAAGCACCAAACTGTATGACGCGCCAGGTAAGGGAACACATGGAGAGAAATATTGCCTTTCAGCGGGAAATGGTGTAGTCCAAAGCTCTGTTTTTAAATATAAAATCAGGGCCATTGGTGGTGATATACCCTACAGTATATAGCTCTGTGGGGTACACCCAGAAGCAGTGATGGCACAACCCAGAGACAACAGAACACCCCATAGTATATAGGTCTATCTAGATGCAGAGATGAAGCATACCACCGGAGGGGGTACTCCTAAGGAGCGGCTAACCTTAAGCCCTTCTGGTCCACAATATTGAAGAGGTCACAGGAAGACTGCTGTTGGACTTGGCCCTTTTTGCAGGGTCATCCCTGAACTTTTTGCCTTCCTCCTCTATTTTTCTGACCTGTTGTTGGCTGTTTTATGACTCTGGGCACTTTACCACTGCTGATCAGTGCTAAAGTGCATATGTCCTCCCTATTGTAAATTGATGTATGGATTAGTGATTCCATGATTGGCTGATTTGGTTTACTGGTCGGACCCTAGTACAGTGCACTGAGTGTGCCCAGGGCTTGTAAACCAAATGCTGCTAGTGGGCTTGCAGCACTGCTTGTGCCACTCACAGAAGCAGCCTGTAAAAGTGTGTCTCAGGACTGCCATTGCAGAGCCTGTGTGCAGTCTGATACTGCCATGTCGACTGGGCATGTGCACCCACTTGCTAGTCCCTAAACCTTCCATTTTCTTCATATCAGACACCCCTATGGTAAGCCCAAGGGCAGGGTGCATTGTAAGTATAAGGTAGGACAAGCCCTGATGTGTGTGGCGTGTCCTAATGGTGAATTACATCCATTTTTGTTTTTCTCTATTGCAAGGTTACCTATTTCACATAGGCCAGAATGGGCAGTTCGAATATTACTCTTTATAATCCTAACTGACTCAGGGAACTAGGTAGAAATTCGAGTTTAGTATGCCTGAACTCAGAATGATGAAATGCATTTTTTAGTTAAGCTGGTTTTAACATTCTGTGTTTGAAAATACCACTTTTAGAAAGTAGGTATTTTCTTGTCTAACCATCCAAGCCCGCCTCTGCTAGGTTGTGTATTCCTTGTCTGGAGTTTGAGTGACAGGGGGCTGGGAAATTCCAGGAGACAGGGTGAGTCAGCCCAGTGGTGAATAGAGAGATCTGCATCTAGATGGGAGGGAGGAGTTGCACCTGGGACCTGAATAGGACTGTGCCTTCCCTCCACAATGCTGGCTCCACCTCCTGTGGTGTGTCTGATGTCTCTGCCCTGCACTGTGAAAGGAAAGAAGGATTCATGTAAACAGAGTGCTCCAGGACTGACCAGAACTGGTTTGGACTAGGCAAAGGCCCGTCTGCCCTCAAAGGAAAAAGTATTTTGGGGTATAAGTATTGGGACCCTGATCCAAAGAGAATTTAGATCACTTTTGGACAACAACAAGAAACCTCTGCTGAGGAGTGGGACCAGAGAGACTGAGGAGAGACTATCCCTTAGCTGAAGTGCTGCCTTGGGGGATTGCTTTATTCATCTTGGGAAGGATCTCCAAGGGCTTGAGAGAATAGCTTGCCTCCTGCTGAAGTTTCAGGGACAACAGACTTCAACCACCAGCTGCCCAAGAGTTCTTTGGAAGTTCCTGCAGCTGTTTTGGGCCTTCTGAGGGACTGCATGTCGCAAGGAGCTGAAAGCACGACTCACGAAGAAGAAGCGTGTCGCAGCCGCTGCTGTCTCATCACGGAGATGTCGCCGATGTAGCTGTCGCATTGTACTGCATCACAAGAAACGTCTCGCAACATCGAAGAAGCGTGTCGCTATCGTAGCCGCTGCCGTCGCATCACTGAGCAAGGGTGTCGCCGCAGTAGCTGTTGTATTGCACCGCAGAAGCGCCTCGCGTCCATGGAGAAGCATGTTGCTGTAGCAGCCGCTGTCGTCGCATCACTGAACAAGGGCGTTGCTGCTGCAGCTTTCACATCGAGCAGAAGCGTCTCGCATGTTGGAGAAGAGTGTTGCCGCCAAAGCCGCTGTCGTCGCATCACACTACAAGGGTGTCACCGCTGTAGCTGTCGTATCGAGTCGAGACATCTCACAACATCGAAGGAGCGTGCCGCATCAAGAAGAAGATGCCATCTTTGTTTCTTTGCACCGGTTCTTCAACGTAGCACTGTCTTTGCGTGTAAGGAACTACCATATCACCATCACTGCAACACTTTCATTGTAGAAGCGTTACGCATCTTAAGGTACATTGACTCAAAGTGTCGCATTTTTAGATCTAAAGAGAACTAAGTTAATTCTACCATTTTAATTACAGCATTGTGGATTTTTGTTGTTTGTGGTCTTGTGTTAAAGAATACTTATTTTTAATATACAACTTGTATGGTATCCATCTGTAGTGTTGTCACTTGATTACTGTATGTGTCCACAAATGCTTTACACACTGCCTCTGAGATAAGCCTGTCTGCTAGTGCCAAGCTACCAAGGGGGTGAGCAGGGGTTATTTTAGTAGTGTTCCCCCTTACCCTGAATAGAGGCAAGGGTCCCTATTTGTCACAAGTACCTACCTGTGCCAAATAGAGACCCCCAAATCTAGCAACGACCTTATCCAGGACATAGAGATGGATGTCCTGGAAGGAGAGGTTACAAGGGTAGAAGTGAAAAAGGAAGGGGGCGAGCAATCAAATTAAGACGGGAGAAGGGATTGGAATGTAACTGGTGCTCATGTAAAGGACTCCAATACCTTGAAGTAGACCCCGAGGTATATTAAACTGGATTATGATAAAGCAAGCCGACAGCGCACATATTGGAATAAGGGAGGCAGGGAAGAAATACTTTGTACCGTCAAGTATTTTAAATGCAGTTTCTCTCAAGTAATCATAATTTCTGCAACAACAAAAAAAACCTGATTGGCCCTTAGGTCCGTGGGCAGGTGACCGAATGTGCCTTTAAATGTGCCATTCACCATTCATTCTGCTAAAATTCATTGATGGAGAATCCTTAAATCCCAGTATAGGATATTACGTTGAGACCAATGTTATTGGCCAAGTATGCTTTAAAATACACCAATGACCACATATTGTGCAGAAAACTGCTCCCAATATTATCCAGCATAAAACTGCAAAAAGAGCCCCTACAAGACATTTTGACACAGGTTCTGCATATGCCCCCACTGTTCAAAGTGTCCCTCCATCCCCACAAAGTTTGAATCCAGTTTCACCCCTGTTCCTTGTGCTATGCTAATTTTCACATGAATACCAGTCCGTCCGTTCAGATATTTACTTTATCCATGCAGGACTGAACCCTGCAAAATGTAACTTTATTTGAGCTTACATCAGAACCCAACCTCTCTTAGCGCTGCAAGAACAGTGCTAGATACAGTCCGACTGGGCAGTGGGGTAATGCTAATGACGCACACCCCTGCTAAATGGGATGAGGGCACCTATATCCCCTATACCTTACAGATATTCATTGGTTTTGGCTGAATAAAGGGGGCCCAGGACGGTTGCCTCCCCCTCCCCGCACATCGTGCCGCAGGGACTGAGAGACATGCATTACGCCCCTGTCATTGGGCATACAAATCCAGCTACGAGTCACAATGCTCTTGTGGGTAAAGTAACATGTTATTATCATTCATTTAATGCTGACCTCCCTGGTAAATAGTATTTGCACAGAGAAAGAACACCGCAGGAGTCGTGCCAAAGCCAGGGACGTGGCAGCGCTGATCGCTGCACTGATGTGAGGCGTGAGCAACAATGGAGGGTTGCGCTCCGTAGCACCCGTCAGGCTCCATGTGTCCCATTACCACAAACCTGCGCGTGGCCTGGAATGCCCGACTTTAACATACAAAGAATCCTCATTGAATCTACCTCATTATAGCTAATTTCCCAGAAGAACTGGAGTGATGATGTCAGCGTAGGTTTATTCAGGTATGAGATAAGCAGGTACACAGGAAAACAAGTCCAGGTATAAGTCATTGATAACCCCACCGGGAGCAGCCTGCTAGCTGCTCAGCCCCATCCATCAACTGTCATTCCTGATTCAGTCACCCAAGCATTCCACTCATAGCCCACACACCAAACATTCCATTCAGAACACTCACACAGGCTGAGCAGCCAGGGACAGGGAAACATGAGCGAGGCAATCCATAACATCAGGATACTACGCATTACAACACAGATCTCACTCAAAAGGTAAGAATGACAAATGCACTCTGCACGGGACATTAGGCGCTGGCTCTCAGATGAGTTTTGTGCAAGCTGTACTTCAGAACTAAATGAGATGGTTTGTCCTTTATATCACAGTGCAGTGTATTGGGTAATAAGGTTGTCTGCAAGGATGATAGACTCATGTTTCACTGCTCCTCTTGCAGTGTCCAGCACAAAGAAAATGTAGGTTATTGTTGATGCAGGGGGCGCTCATGTGTTGAGGCATGTACAGACAGATATACAATGACATACCACACAATCGATGTAACCCCTCCACTCTCTACCCCTTGCCAGTATTAAGAAGAACATCACAACTTTCCAGTGCGTGAATGCTTGCGTCATTTATAATCTTTGGTTATTCTCCCTGAGGCACACGGAGACACCTGGAAAACAGATGTTCTGCAAGATCTAACAGAATATGGCACCGCCATGCAAATAGACAGGTTATGCGGAAAAGTATCTTTTGAGTTGGGTTTCCACACATAGGCAGACCCTCTAAAGAAATGTTAGCTTTCCTTCTCAATGGGAGATTTGGAGCGGCCTTTTAAACGGGAGAAATCCACACCACTACTATGTCAGCATCTTTGTTACCCTACAGGAAGCTTGAGGGAGGCGAAACGGTGATGGTTACCAAATTTATGTCTATTGCCAAAGGACTCACCACCTCACTCTGTCTCCCCTCAGTTTCACCTGGCAGTGGCAACCTATATTAGTTACTACGTTACTTTCTGTAATATCGATGCACATTTGCCATTACCTATTAACATTTATATACTTTTTGAAGACGTGTGTAATTGACTTCATTCAGATATATAGATATATATATATATATATATATATATATATATATATATATATTTTTTTTTTTTTTGTAGAATTACAAATGTGTTTATTGTATATAACATCGGACAGACACTAACCCTTTAGATACGGTAAAGTTGGTACTTATTAGTGTTACTCGCTCTTTTGATAATTACTTAGCTCGAGACATTCACTGCTCAGACTGAACTGAAAGCAGGCTGCCACTACAACGATGCTCTACCTCCCTTAAGACACATCCCTGTTCTATTTTTTCAGTGAACAAGTCATTCATCTCCGATATGGAACGTGTTGCATCTCTAAGTTAATAGCATTCTCAAACACTATTCTATGTATACTTTTTCCCTGCAACTCGTCCATCAAAGTGTGGCTTCTACAACCACATTCTACGAACTTAAGTATTTTAACAGTTCATCTCTGGGAGTGTCACATTCCACGCTATCTCCTTCCAGCCACAGCCCACTGTAGCTATCAGACAATATGAGATGGACGTTTGGGGGCAGACAGAGTAGCGGCAGACAGAGTAGGGCTGGGGGCAGACAGAGTCAGGCTGGACGGGCAGCAAGGATTGGAGATTTAAGGTTTGTTTGCTTGAGCGGCAGTTCTCACCTTGAAGTATGCGTACTGCAGATACTTGTAGGGTTCCCTGTCAAGAAACTCATCCAAGGTCTGTCGGGTGGGCTGGGACTGCCTGAAGACGGGCAGCCCCTGCTTACAGAGCTTCAGGCACTGCGTCCTTTGCAGCAGGTCCCGGAACCCTCGCAGCTCGGGAAATCCTGCAAAGCGGTCTGCAGGTTCCAATGGCCCCTGGGTAGGCTGCCCCTTGTCCTCCTGCGGCCTCTTTGCAGACTGCTCCTGGTCCTCCCATGGTCCCTCGGGCTCTATGGGCACCTCTGACGGTGGCCCCTCGGGGTTGGCCAGATGGGCACTGCTGCAGTTCAGCTTGCAGAAGGCCTCAATGTCCCGCAGCAGGCGGTACAGCCGCAGGCTCACCTCCAGGTAGTGCACGCTCTCCTGACAGCTCTCGTTGGTGTACTGGTCCAGCCCGTACTTGTAGGCCGAGTCCAGCGGCATTAGCTCATCCCCCGGGAAGCTCGTGAGCTGGAGCGCTCGTAGTGTGCACCGCCCTCGACTGCCAGCAGCAAGACGAGGAGCAGGGGTCCCATAACGGCCAGTAGCGTCCGTACCCTGGAGTGGAAAGGCATGGTGGGTGCCAGGAGCCTGCCGGGGCACTGGGACAACCCTTCCATGTACCACAATCATGGTTACTAAGGAGCGGAAACTTGAAAAGTTTCTACTCTGCTCTAGTCAGGCTCGCCTCATTTGGGACGAGAGGAGTGGAAGCCTTAGCCCTGTGCTCTACTGCACTCATAGGATCAGCCTTCAAAAGGGAGGAGAGAAAGGCGAGATACCGCCAAAGACAGCTTTTATAGCAGCGATTCAGACCTCCTGTCTCCTATCAATTATGTGTGTCCAGAAACGATTTCTTTGTATTTTTCAAAAGATTTTGGTGTGGAAATCATTTTCAATGCAATAGGACTCGCATTTACGCGCGACCCATTGCATTGGAAACTGGAGTGCGGGCGGGCGGGAGAAGGCACGAGTACGACCGGGAGTGCGTGGGAGAGGGCCCCAAGAAGTCACGGGAAAAAAGTTGTATGTGCAGTAAAGGGGCCAGTTGCCATGGAAGGACACAAATGACGACATGGCAGTCATGGGGAGGGACCAACAAACCTAGTACCAATCGGAAAGCAGCATTTAGGACCTAGCCAATATAAAAGATGGGCGGAGAGTGGGCGGGGTTTAAATGAAGCTTCCACACTATAGTATATACTGCATGTCTCAACGAGACAGCGCAAGCACTGCCTAGGCGAGACCTAAAAAATAGTGCTGCAGAGTGTCCCCCCTGCCCTTCATTCCAGTATTATTGCCTCTGTCCTAGCAGTTGCCTCCACCAGCATGAAGGCTGTTATTGTTGTTTTGGGCTCCACGTTTGACACCATTTCAGCATGGTCTGCAAACATGCGCACTGGTGGAGCTCAGCAATGCTCATGTCTGGTGGCTGTATTCGAATCTCCACTCTCCTGATTGATTGATTGATTGATTTAGAACTTGTATAGCGCTTACTGTCACCCCACGAGTATCCTGGCGCTTCCGACAAAAAACCTGAGTCACAATCAAACAGATCACATCAGCCCTAATCTTAGAATGGAATTTCTACTAGGCTTTGGGAAAGAGCCAAGTTTTCAGGTTCCTACGAAATTCTAGCAAGGCGCTGGTCTGTCTAAGGCTTTGGGGGAGTCCATTCCACAACCGAGCGCCGGCTACACTAAAAGCTCTACCTCCCAATCTGGCCCGTTTGAACCTAGGCACCGTAAGTAGTGAGGCACTAGATGATCGCAGCTGCCTGGAGGGTTGATACCTAGAGAACTTTTCCTGCAAAGGGACTGGCCCTAAATCATGTATCGCTTTAAAAACCAAACACAAGGACTTGAAGCGAATACGTTCCGTCACAGGTAGCCAGTGCAGCTCCCTCAAGGCCATTGTTGTTGAGGATCGGCGTTGCCAACCAAGGGCAAGTTTTGCTGCTGCAGACTGGATTCTCTGGAGCCCTTGTAGAATATAAAGCGGGGCCTCCAGATACAGCGAGTTACAATAATCCAGCCTGCTGCCCACTATGCTACTTACTACCAGTGGGCGTGCCTCTTTAGGCAGCAGGGGAAGAATTTTACGCAACATGCGTAACAGAGCAAAACAGACATTGGCGGTCTTGTTAGCCTGCGATTCCAACTGGAGGTCCTTGTCAATCAGCACCCCCAAGTTACGTACTTTGCTCACCGGAATCAATGGTTCCTCCTCTGGAGTTAGCCTGAATTCAGAAGGAAATTGTCTAGGTGGCCCACCCGACGAGCAGTAAACCACCTCGGTTTTTCCTGCATTGAACTGCAGAGAGTTCCTGCTAAGCCAATCAGCTGTGTTCCGCATACATTCCTGGAACAAATCAAGAGATACAGCATCGGCACCCTCCAATGAGAATGCCAATTGTGTATCATCCGCGTAATTGACTGTACAGACTCCGGCAGACTTTATAATGGGGAGCAGGGGTTGCAAATAGATATTAAATAGGATGGGGCTAATTGCAGACCCCTGTGGAACCCCATGGGTTACTGATGTTTTCCTGGCAGTAAAAGGGGCCAGTGTTACCACCTGATGACGTCCTGCCAGGTAAGACTGTAACCATTGCAATGCCCGCCCCCTCACTCCCAGATTCTGTAGTCTTTCCAACAGGATTAGATGGTTCACTGTGTCGAATGCGGCCGACATATCGAGAAGCACTAACACAGTTGCATTCCCGTTGTCGGCACGCATCCGCAAGTTGTCCAGCATTGTGACCAAGGCTGTCTCCGTTCCATGACCGGGGCGGAAGCCGAACTGGTCTTTATCCAGCAGAGAATTTTCCTCCAGGAAGCTTGACAGTTCCCTACTAACCATTTTCTCCAGGATCTTCACTGGGTAGGGTAGGAGGGAAATGGGTCTAAAATTGGCCGGTACCGAGGGATCTAGGGAAGGCTTTTTGATCAGAGGAGTCACCGTTGCCAGTTTCCATTCCTCTGGAACCTCTCCTTTCTCCAAGGACTGATTACAAATCTGTCTCAGCCAGGGGAGAGTGTCACGCCCAGATGACTTCCATATTCTGGAGGGGAAGGGGTCATTTGGGGAGCCTGAGGATACACTCTCTGCCAGACTATCAAAGGCCTCTTTTGGCAGGATTTGGAAATTGTTCAAAGAGGCCACATGTGATTGAGCTTCTACTCCCATCTGTACCGAAGAGAGTTGGTCCGTCATATTGTTAACCGAGAGGCTGTCCACTATCTTAGCGATCTTGTCTTGGAAATGTGAGGCAATTGCATCACACAGTTCTTGCGATGCTGCCACTTTATTATCCAGACATTTGGGGGCGGACAACGTTTTAGTAATTTCAAAGAGAGCTTTTGTCCCATTGGATGCATGGGTGATTGAACTAGCATAGAAGTCAGCCTTAGCCCTAAGGATACTTTCCTTATAGTGTAGCTGTCTCCGTCTTAGTTCCGTTCTATCTTCATCCCCGTACCCATTCCTCCATTTCCTTTCTGCCTTCTTACGAAGGAGCCGGAGCTGTTTCAGCTCCTCATTAAACCAGGGCGCCGATGCCTTCTTCTTGTTTTTTATCCTCTTCAACGGGATTACCTGGTCTAAGATGGCAGAAATATGGTCAGTATAGATTAAATAGTTCTCTTTCACTGATATCATGGGGTCAAAGTGCGTGTCCTCCGGATCAAATATTGGGGATCTGCAGTGGCCTAATTTTGCCCAGTCCCTGCCTATTCTGTAGGACCTCTGCTGATCTTTGCTACCCCTAATATA
This sequence comes from Lissotriton helveticus, assembly GCF_964261635.1. Lineage (NCBI taxonomy): Eukaryota > Metazoa > Chordata > Amphibia > Caudata > Salamandridae > Lissotriton > Lissotriton helveticus. Next base: position 144,851,976 of record NC_136069.1, read on the forward strand.
CAACATCCTGATACTAAACAGGACAAGGTGATGGTCTGACCAACTCTGAGGTATTATATCCAGTATCCTTGTTGTAACTTGACTAGAAAATATCAGATCGAGGACATGCCCCCCCTCATGCGTCACACCTTCCACCATCTGGGTGAGATCCAGATTGGTACATGTGTGTCTTAAGTCCCGCAAGTGGTTATTCACCTTCCCATCCTCCCAGAGATTAAAGTCTCCAAGAATGATCATCCTGGAATGAGCCAGCGTGAAGTTAGTATTGACCTCCAAAAGACTCTGAAAATCTGTAGAGCCCCCCGGGGGCCTATAGCATAGGAGACCAGTGAATAGATTCCCGCTGGAGGAGTGTAGTGCAAACCCCATCATTTCTATGCCCTCCACTTCAGTAATCTCTACAGGTCTAAAATCCAGCTCTTCCTTGAAGATTACTCCCACTCCTCCCCCTCTGCCCTTGATTCTAGGCTTATGTATAATTTTATAGCCACTAGGGCAGGCAAATCCTAACACAGCAGTGGAATCAGAATTCAGCCATGTTTCCGTTAGGAATAATGTATCGAGGCGCAGATCCTCTATCAGATCAGAGACCTCAGCAGCATGTTTTATAGTTGAGCGGCTATTAATCAGCCCTCCCCTGAGACTCCTCCATTCATCTTTTGCCGTGGTCCCAATCTTACCTAACTCCAGGAGCCGTTCCCTATCGTATTGTATCCGCCTGTGTCCGACTCCCCGGCGGGCAGCGATTCCTGCACCAAGCGCCTCCGGAGCGCGGACGGGCGCAGACGGGCTTGCCTCTGGCGCGCCTCTGGCGCGCCATCGGCGCGCCCGCTGCGCACGCGCGTTGCGCACTTGCATTCTCCCTTTCTTGTATGCTGCGCAGTGTACTCCACCGAGCAACACAGACTTGCGCGCCTCCCAAGATGGCGCCTACCAATGCTCGTCCCCTGTCTCTCCCTCACTCAAGATGGCACTGTATCTGCCGAGTAATTTCAGTTCACGCCAAAATAGCGTGTGAATGGTAGGTATTTTATGTGCAAGTAAGCAAATCTAATGCTGCAATCAGTTCACAATTAAAATCAGCAAAATAACATGGTTTCTAAAAAAAACGGCGATTTTCGAAATCAACAATTTAATCTTTCTAAAATGATGTGCCCTGCGAGATCGTGCTGCAGTTATTAAGTCTAGGGCTGCGCGCTCGCTTTCCCCCCTTTTTATATGCTGCGCAGTGTACTCCACCGAGCAACACAGACTAGCGCGCCTCCCAAGATGGCGCCTACCAATGCTCGTCCCCTGTCTCTCCCTCACTCAAGATGGCACTGTATCTGCCGAGTAATTTCAGTTCACGCCAAAATAGCGTGTGAATGGTAGGTATTTTATGTGCAAGTAAGCAAATCTAATGCTGCAATCAGTTCACAATTAAAATCAGCAAAATAACATAGTTTCTAAAAAAAACGGCGATTTTCGAAATCAACAATTTAATCTTTCTAAAATGATGTGCCCTGCGAGATCGTGCTGCAGTTATTAAGTCTCCTGGCCCAGCAATGTCTCTGCGACTCAGTTCACCACCAGAGGTAAGACAGGAGCACATTTAATCTGGACAACAACCACCATCAGTCTACCACGAGGCAAGGAGGACAAAGACCGTTGCATCCGTAAACATTTTGTTCTACCTATCAAGCAAGCATTTTATTGCCCACCAAGACACTCAGAACAAGACTAAGACAACATACATCTTCCCCCATCGCTAACTACAAAACAACACGCAAACACAAACATAACAAGCATTTGCAATGCACTAGGTCTCGCATGTATGCAAATTTGAGCTATTGGCATTGTAAATGACAATGCTTTTTATTTAGGTTTTGGTTTTAAAAACATATATAAAAGGCATTGTCATTTACAATGCCAATAGCTTAAACGCACGTAAATCTGAGACCTATTGCATTGTAAATGCTTGTTTTCTATTTTTGTTGGACGCTTTTCCTTGGGAGGAGAGCGAAGTCTCTACACCTTATAGGTCTACACATGCCCCAACACACATGCAGTCTCTACACATGCCCCGCCACACATGCAGTCTCTACACCTGCTCCCGACACACATGCAGTCTCTACACATGGCCCCTCAAGCTTTGAACATGCTTTGCATCTCATGCTCTGCACGCTCAGTCGAGTAATGCACATTGATGGGGTTCCCTGCAGAATGTGACAAGGGCCCTTAGTAATCTATATCACACAGGTAATCATTGGCCATGGCCGAATGAGGGCCCCCTGAAGAGTTTGGAGGCCCTGCACCGGAGATGGCTTGTGTTACACTCCTGCACTTGGTACACTCCAGTCCCTTACACACCTCTACACATGCTCCTCACAACTGCTGTCCCTGCAGGTGTCTCACACACCTGCTCGCACTTTCTCTAAACACACACCAAGCACATCTACTTACACTGCCTCTACTCATCCTTCGTTCTATACACCCCTGCACCTCACACTCTCACTACCTTTACTTGCTCCTCACTCTGCACACACACTGCCTCTATAGCTCCCTCACAATGTATGCACCCCCCCTCGCACACTTGTTCACACTGCCTCTACAGCTCCGTCACACTCCATGCACCTGCCCCTTGCACTTACTCACGCTACACGTCCACCATACTCCTCACTCTGTACACACCTTCCCTTCGCACTCTTAATCGTGCTACCTCTCACGCACCGGCACACGCTGCTACGGCCTGTACCATAAGCTCACAAGCTCAGGTGACATCACCTCCAAATGCTCCTCATAGACTCCGTGTCATGGCAAAGCATGTTCACGTACATCTGTCACAGACACAAGGGCGCAAACATGAAGTCATCTTCCAGACGGAGCGGTGCTTCTGAGAAGCAGAAGGAAGCACTGCTGCAAGCAGTCATGGTAGCCTTTGCTCCCCGCAGCTGTGCGCCCCACACTGCCCTCCACCAATCAGCTCGCCCTTCCCCAGGATTTACCTGCACACTGTGATCAGGTTCTTCCGCTCCACCGTCGAATTCATGCTGATGCTCTTCTTACGGGAATAGCTACGGTTCAGGGAAGCCATCCCGTACCGCAGCATTTGTTTCTGCTTCTGGTGCGCTGCCTCCTCAAGGCTAGTGGAAGGGTGTGTTCAGCCCGCATCCCCTCCATTCACCAGTACTCGCCTGCTGTGCCTCCGGTGCGCATGTGCTCCCTCAGCGCTGAGAGGCAATGGTTAGCCTGAGGTGAGGGTGGAGTGGTTCACTGGCGTTTGCGGGGGGAGAAGGCTTGGACAGTGGGACTGGGGAGGGAGAAGGCATGGACAATGGTTTTAAACAAGGCACTACAAAGGGAGGGAGGGAGGGGGAGGATGGAGAACACGGACAACGGGAGGAAGGGACAAAGGAAACACGAACAATGGTAGGGGGCAGGAGGACAGAGAACATGGACAATGGAAGGGGCGGGAATAAAGGGATCACTGACAACGGGAGGTGGGCGGGTGGATGGAGAACAATGACAATGGGGGCGGGCGGGAACAAATTAGAGCACAACAGGAAACTAAACAAATAGTACACGTACTGTGTAACAACCAAGTAAAGGGGCCAGTAGCCAAGGGAGGATACAAATGAGGATATGGCCGAACTAAGGAGGGACTAAGAAGCCTATTAAGGAATCAGACACAAGCATTTACGAAGGGCAAAGATACAAGCCAATAAAAAATAAGGACGGGGGACTGGGCGGGGCTTTTCTCCCGTACAGAACTACAACAGATATTCGCTGAGTAGCGCTCAACCAAAAAACTATACATACCATAACACAGTACAGTCCACGAATAACAATGTCTGTCAGATGTAATGATTTTTCCAAACTCAGGGGCATATTACCAACAACTAGCGATAATTTTTGTCTCTAACTTGTTTAGAGACAAAAATTATCGCCGCACATCGGCGATTTTTATCGCAGATAAACCTTGCTATTAGCAAGGTTTATCGCAAATGCGATAAAAAACGGCCGCAATGCATGAATATCGCTGAAAAGTCAGCGATATTCATGCATTATCGAGCAAATGCTCTTAGCCATGTTATCCACCTCCCATTGGATAACATGGTGAAGAACTGCTCAGGGCAGGTGTTAGCTTTTGGAGATATTCGCGCTTAGCGCGAATATCTCCAAAAGTTGGTAATAGGAGATAGCGATGTTAGTGACTGTTTCCAGTCGCTAACATCTTGTCACGCCCACTTTGCATGTCATTAGTGATAAATATCACTGACATGCAAAGTGGGGCCCAAGATGGTCGCTATCTCCTATTAGCTGTCACTAACTGGTGTTAGCGACAGCTTGGTAATAGGGAGATAATTTTATCTCCGCTTTCTTGGCTTTTAAAGCCAAAAAAGCGGAGATAAACCCCCTTGATAATATACCCCTCAGTTCTTGTGAAGACATCTGGACTGATAAAGTTTAGCAGGAGACATTTTATCCTTCAAAGATAATAGTGGTAACACTACACGCTTCTCCTGTTTTTAAAGTTTCAGCTCCAACTTCACATAGAGGGAGTCGATTTTTGAGTCTTGCTTCACACCGCTCTCCTATTCATCTGGTTCATACATAGCAAGCTACTTATTTACTCTTCCCCAGCCTAAACCACACATTAACTTCACCGTTCAAAGGCACAACTCTACTTTTATTCCACCACTTGTTACATTCTAAATGCACAACTAACTTGGAGACCTCTACCACCTTCCTTGAAAGTCAAAACAAGGCCTTCCTTTGTGGGTTAATCCTTCAGGCAACGTCACTGTTAACCAGTTGCCAACTGTCACTTCCAACTCTTTTACACATTATCATTTTAAGAATTGCTTCTTCTCTGTACCTTCTCAACATTCTTTTTTTGCCCGTGGAACATAGTTGTCTCCGAGTGCTCCAACGTCCTAATAATTTGTAGCACTGATGGAATGCAAAAATGTAAAACCTTTCCTGCATCTAAGACTGCATCTAAGAGTTTATAAGGGCCTTAATTTGGTAGAAGAACGAGGTGAATTGTAATAAGATCTCAACATTTCACAGGCTCTTGTCTCAACCTATTGATTAATGCAAATCTCACACAACTACCATCTAGTCTATTAGCTATTAGCTATTACCTTGATATATATACTTATTCTGAGAGTTATGTCATATTTATCCAGGAATGTCTTCATTTCTCTAGGCTCAAACTATCAGATACCAGCCCCCTGCTGGGACCTTCATTAGCAAACAACTTCTCTAAGGCACACTATGCTAATGACGTATGTGGCTCAGAAACAAAATGGTGCATTCCCTGACCTTATCCTTATCATGCTAAAGCACTGCTACAGTAATCGTGACCCCATCATTTCTTTCTGTGTTTGCCTTATTGCCATTTAATACAACGTACTTCAAGTCTGTATTAGAAGTTGAAGACCAGAATAAATTAAATGAATAAATAAAAACACTTACTTTGCGCTCGCAGCCTCACCGAATGAAACCAGATTGGTGGGCATCCAGAAGGTGATCTAATTCCAGGCAAATGAAGGAGGAGAAGAGGATTTTTCAAGTAGAAAGTAGTGCTCTCCCTAATCATGCAATTCAATCTACTAGAAAGTACTACTCCCTCTGACAACACTCACACTCTAGGTCCCAACTGGGGGTCCTGCATGCAGCCTTTTACAGACTACACTATGGGAAAGACACCCAATTAGGACCTAGCCTATGAGTGTAAACATAGGCAGTAGTTCTTCATTTATGTGGAATATATTGTAAAGCCCCTGACAGTCCTAACAGTTAGAGAACAAGGCATATGGAGCGGCAGAGACATATTAATTGTAGTGATCTGCAGTGTCTGACCAGCACAAGATCCTTAGTATGGGTGTCCTTGCCTTTAAAAGCTGATCCCAAAAATATAATGTCAGCAGACACAATGGCATTTTACTTTCTGGCACAGAAATGACAATGCAATATTCATTGTCAGGGGCTTTATGTCACCCCAAAAAGTATTTAAAATGGGTGTTATTTCTCCTTGCACATGATAGATGATGGGCATTTTTTGGTCTGGCTCGCACTGTATCAGGCAAATATTCTACTGTGCAACAAAAATAAGTGTTGGTAAGCCCCACCTGCTACCACTGGCTCAGGGCACTCAACATTCGGGCCGTGGATGATCAGTATTAGGTTGATAGTGGGAGAGCGCTTAACTAGAAATTCTATCAGCATCTCTAACCCCCCTCCCGGACCCATGACGTGAAACCAGTCTTTACTTCACAGTCCTGTGGCTTTTGGAAATCCCAAAAGGCCGCATAGGTAAAACCGTGAATTTTGCCGTCCATAAGCCTCCACAGGTCAGGGTACGCCTTAGTGAGCGTATACCGCCGTGGAGCTTCGGTCCTGATGAATGCTTAGCATAATTGCACTGTAAAGCAGAAACATGTCGACCACTTTTCACTTTTTTTACTAAACCGGATGGGTCTGGTTAATCTAACCAGCTAGCTGACATACGTCTCACCTGTTTTTAACAATTGCTGGTTTTCCACCATTAAAATTACTTTTTTAATAAAACCAGCCATCTTTTAAATTTGCACCACCATCTGCGCTTATATCCTGTCACAAAAAACCTGCTCCGCTGTAATTCATGGGTCATGGCACACGAGGGGGGCCCCCACTCAGCCTCTCTGGTGGGAACCCAATGAAGAAGCATGTCACCAACTAGGTTGGTGAGTGAGGGTTCTTTTAAACAAAGAGGTTTTTCCTTGTGCTGTTTTATGCCTTAGTGCTTTTTTCTTTGGAATTTGTCAGTCATTCTTTTGTCAGAAACCAGACCTCTTCAAACAAGATTATTATCCCCACGCCGTAGATAATCTCCTCGGTCCATGAGAAATCAGAAGCCCCTTCCCCTACACACAGGATTTGCTCTATGACTGTATCCTTCACCTCTGGCCAAAGCATGTAGTTTCTGTGGTGAAAAAGCTGAAAAATAACTAAAGAAAAATGACCCACCCGATCTTTGTCTGCCGAATGCCTCCCACTTATGTGTTCATTAACATTTGTCAAGACAAATCTTTACTCTTAAGTGGTTTCAAAGTAAGCCCTTTATTTCTCAATTTTTTTCGGGTGGGGAGTGCACCATGCATCAGACTGGCTGACACTTCACCCTGTTTGATTTCAAAGGAGCATTTAGGCGGTATTATATCCCTGCTGTGAGGAAGGTACTAGGAGATCACAAGCAGGCATCGAGTCCTCTGTGAACCGAGGCTGCATTGCGGCACTCGGCACTTTAAATAGTTTTCTGGAAGAGGCAGACTCGCATGCACATGAAACGCATGTGACATAGAACAGGATGTGCCACGCTTAGCCACCCACAATAATTGAGAAATATCCCAAAATTAGAACCAGATAGGCATCATGGTTTTGATGACAGCGAGATAAAGCTATGCGCTCAAGCATTTTTTTTCCAATTTATTTCAAAATAATACACTTGACAGAGAAGATGTGTTTGAGAGAGAGAGAGAGGGAAAGGGGCGAGGGATTGCTTAATTTAAGCCAGGGATTGCAGGTGGGGCCTACCAGCACTTGACCAGCACTTATTGGTGCTCAACAGGCTTGTAAACAGAGCAAGAAAGACAAAAAAAAAGAAGAAAGGAGCAGGAAGAGAAAGACTCAAACAGTGACCAAGGGAGACAGCAAGGATGAAATAGAACTTGCAAGAGTGTGATAAAGGGGCAGCGAGTGCATGGTGCTAGAAGAAAGAGGCATGAGGTGTAATCTACATTACTTAGCCTTGGTATTCAGTAATCCTGACATTAGACAGTGCCAGCTGCGAGCATCTGAGAAAAACTTTGGGCACTGGCACTTATTATTTATACAAACTAGGCACTGTGGTTGAGAATGGTAGATGGACAGAAAAAGGGGAAATAGAGAAGTTGGGGGAAAAGGAAAAGCATTGTTCGAAAGAGTGGAAAGGAAAGGGAGAGAAAGAGACTGAGGAGAGAAACTGCGTGCATATATACACACACATATATAATATATATTTATGTATATATAACCTGTGCATGTATATGTATGTATGTTTATGCATATTGCCTACTGGCGGTCACCAGTAGCTAGTTATAGTTAGGACCTAGTTACCTTAGGAAATCGCAACATTCTATTCCCAATAACTTTGGCACCGATTGACGAATCTTCGCAGAATTTTCAAAACTCGTGGGGCGCTCCGGTCCGCTCCTATCTTGGTGATTCGGTAAGCGGGGGCCAAGAAAAAAGGGGGGTCCCAAAATGTGTTTTCCACTTTGCAATTTTCCATAGGAAACTTTAGACACGGCTACAGCCCGAACTGCTGAATGGAATTACACCAAATTTGGCAAAAAGGTAGCCCTTGGTTCAGAAAGATCCCTTTTTAGGTCTCGCCAAGCCGCGCGCATGTGCTGCATAGGCAGAAAGACCTTTAGCCATCGCTTCGGCGTTTCAGCCAAAAACGTGCACGCGTTCCATTGCCTTCAATAGCAACGCATGCACGTATGCCGATTCACTTGCGGGAGCGCGCTGCGCCATATTGTAGCAATTAACTCTCCTGACGCTGCACACTCTCGCAAGTGAAACGCCTGCTTGTTTTTTTTACACTGAAATAAGGAAAATTCCTTTCAAATGCAAACACGTTACAGCATTTCATATGGGTGGCGTTCCAAGGCTCAGCATTAATCCCTTGTGCAAATTAGTCTGAAGCAAAATGAATTAACATATTTTTATTTGGTTTGACACTGTAAAAGCTAGCCTGAAACATGGTTAACCCATGTATAGAATTACCCCAGCGCATGCCTGTCTTTAACAGCACTGCTCGTGGAATCCCAGGTTCGTTAGTTGACAATGACGTGACAAACAAAAACATTCACAACTGCACTCATCAGAATTTGCATTTGTTTCAAACTTTGAAGTAAGATGTTGAGACTCTGCAAAGTGTGCTTTCTTTTTTAAATGTATGATGTGACCACAGTCAAATAAAGTGGTTGTTGTTCTGTATCTTTCTAACCCCAATACGTTTTAAATTTTAGGGTGCTTCAGAAATATAGTACTTACTAGAACTAATTAAAGCACTTTAGGGGTACAGTCCTTGTTCCTTACTTCTAAGAGAGACGGCTTACTGGTCTTACCTGGTAAAATCAAACCCATGCAATCTGTTATGACTGGCATGATGGCATCCCTCACTTCCTGTCCTAGTGAATGCGATTAGCCTAGTTCAGTACATGATCGGATGGCGTGCTGTTGAACCAATTTCTTGTGAGGAATTAGCACCAAACAACAATTTTGCCAAGAGCAGGTGGCATTTCTACCAAAGCATCAATAATAAATTATTTTTCAGTATAATATCCCGCAAATCATTAAAAGTGATTGAGAAAACATCAGTGCACATTAAAAACAATGCAACGTCCATTCAAAACAAACAAGCATTGGCATAGCCAATAGGTCTCGCCTTTGGGACTTTATAAGTGTTTAGCCAAGCAACAGTTGATGTTGTTGCGCCAAGGATATTGTGCTTCATAACTAAATACTTACAAGGTCCCAAAGGCTATACCTATTGGCTATGCCAATGCTTGTTGTTAAATGGTGTAAATCCATTCAGTAGTTGCTGAGAAAAATCAAAATTAAAAAAGTTTCGATATATGGAGGCACGCAGGATCCACCCACCCTCCCGATCACAAGCTTTATGCTAATTGGCTGTCAACACTCCAAACCAGGAAGTGTTGGCAGCCATCTTGTGCCTCGGTAGAACCGAGGCACAAGAAATCTGGAAAACAAACGCACACAACACAAAAAGGGGGCAAGGTAGAAACACCCTGACCCACTATGCCGGCTCAGGGGGTCCCACAAGCCCCGGGCTTTTCAAAAATATTTATGGGGGTCTCACAGTCCCCCCGCAACCCCATGGGGCTTCTATTTTTCTAAATAAAAAGACGTGTGTATGGGGCTTGAACCCCCCCACACGTCCAGGCGACAGCCACCTCCCCGGGGCCTTAAATATGAAAATTGGGGGGTCCGTGACAGACCCCCAAGCCCTGGGGACCGCCACCCCCCAGGGCCAGCTCCTGCAGTGTCCCGGGGTGCCCACCCCTGAGACACTGTTGTCCCACGGATCTTCCCTCAAAACCCGGCTGGACAACAATGCACACGACAGCAAAGAGCTTTTCAACATAGTGAAGGAATTCTCCAACCCCAGCGCCAACACCAACGACATCCCGCCCTCGCAAGATCTGTGCGACTCACTGGCCACCTTCTTCCATCGCAAGATCACCGACATCCACCACAGCTTCAACACATCACCCGCCCCGACCGCAACAAACCCTACCCCGACCCCACCTGCACCAACCAGCAGACCTCCTGGACCCACGTCAACGACGACGAGACACGCAAGGTCATGAACTCCTTTCACTCAGGATCTCTGTCAGACACCTGCCCACACCACGTTTTCAACAAAGCTGATACAACCATCGCACCCCAACTACGGAAGATTATCAACATCTCCTTCGACACAGCGACATTCCCGGAAAGCTGGAAGCACGCCGAAATCAACGCCCTCCTCAAGAAACCCAAGGCGGACCCAAAGACCTCAAGAACTTCCTGCCCATCTCCCTGCTCCCCTTCCCGGCCAAGGTCATCGAGAAAATCGCCAACATACAGCTGACCCGCCACCTCCAGGACAACAACATACTAGACCCTTTCCAGTCCGGATTCAGATGAAACCACAGCACCGAGACAGCCCTCATTGCCACCACAGACGACATCAGGCGCCAACTAGACAACGGCAAAACTTCAGCCCTTATCCTCCTGGACCGGTCAGCCGCCTTCGACTCGGTCTGCCACCGCACACTAAGAACACGCCTCCAAGAAGCCGGAACCCAGAAGAAGGCCCTGGACTGTACTGGACCACGTCCTTCCTCTCCGACAGAACCCAACGAGTCCGCCTCCCACCCTTCCAATCCGAAGCCACTGACATCATCTACGGAGTACCTCAGGGCTCATCCCTCAGCCTGACCCTGTTCAATGTCTACATGGCCCCCACTCGCACAAGTGGCCCGCCAGCACGACCTGAAAATGATCTCCTACGCCGACGACACCCAGCTCATCCTCTCCCTCACCAAGGACCCACACACCGCCAAAACTAGCCTCCACGAGGGAATGAAGGCCGTCTTCGACTGGATAAGGAAAACCCGCCTGAAGCTGAACTCGGACAAGACGGAAAGTCCTTATCCTCGGCTTTACCCCCTCTGCGTGGGACGACTCCTGGTGGCAGACCGCACTTGGAACAGCTCCAACACCCATGGACCACGCACATATGTTATGTTATGTTAAATTTAGCTTATAAAGCGCACGTACGCCCGTAGGCTTCATGGCGCTGTAGGAGGTTTTCAGAGCATAACACAACAACAGGAGGACAACTTAGAACGTCTAAGGATAAGCTTCTCTAAAAAGCCAGGTCTTAAAGGCTAGTCTAAAGGCTAGAATATCCTCGTGTGACCTTAAAGAAGCTGGCAAGGAGTTCCAGAGGGAGGCAGCAAGAAAATGAAAAGAGCTGCCGCCCTGACGTTGTTTCCTAACAACCGGCACCATGAGCAAGTTTTTGTGACCAGAGCGGAGGTTGCGGGAGGGGGTGTATCTGGCAAGCAGATTGATAATAAATTTGGGGCCTTTACTTTGTAATGCCCTAAAGATAATGCAGCCGGTTTTAAAAGCCACCCTCTGGGCTACCGGCAGCCAGTGCAGGTCTGCCAGGCCTGGCCTGATGGACTGCCATTTAGGAAGCCCACAGATCAGCCTGGCCGCCTGATTTTGAACCAGCTGCAGCCTCTTGAGCTGCCCGGCTGGAAGGCCCAAATATAAACTATTCGAGTAGTCCAGCCTAGACAGCACAAGGGCGATGGTCACCTGTATCAGGGCAGAATGGGTTAGGAAATGGGCAATCTTTCTAATCTTGCACAGCTGAAAGAAGCAAGCGGAAACCAATGACCCTACCTGACTTTTCAGGGAGAGGTCTTCACTAAAGGTGACTCCAAGGCTCTTAACTGTGCGGGATTTGGAGGGGGGGTTTCCCATCTCCGGAGGCCAAAATTGAGGTCCCCAGCTGAGTTCGCTCTTCCCAGGCAAGATCAATAACCTAGGATTCATCCTCGACTCCTCCCTCTCCATGTCAAAGCAGGTCAACATCGTCTCCTCCTCATGCTACAAAACCCTCCGCATGCTTTGCAGGATCTACAATTGGATCACGACGAAACCAGAAGAATGGTTACCCAAGCCCTCATCATTAGCAGGCTGGACTACGGCAACGCACTCTATGCAGGAATCCCGGCCAAACACTTGCGACGACTACACCGCATCCAAAACGCCTCCGCCCGACTGATCCTCAACATCCCCCACTGCAGCCACATCACCTCCCCCCTGAGAGACCTGCACAAGCTCCCCATCACCAAGAGGAACACCTTCAAGCTCCTCACCCACGCACACAAAGCACACCACAACACCAGACCAGCCTACCTGAACAACAGACTCAACTTCTACAACCCCGCCCGCCAGCTCCGCTCCACCAGCCTCGCCCTTGCCGCCATCCCGCGTATCCGACGAAAAACCGCTGGTGGCAGATCCTTCTCCTTCCTCGCCGCCAAGACCTGGAACACCCTCCCCACCCATCTGCGACAGACCCAAGACCTACTCACCTTCAGACGACTCCTCAAGACCTGACTCTTCAAGCAGTAACAGCACCCCCTCCCCCCCTCAGCGCCTTGAGACCCTCACGGGTAAGTAGCGTGCTTTACAAGTTCACTGATTGATTGATTGATTGCTATGTCATAGCAAACTGCTTTGTTTTTTTATCTTCCAAAAACCAAAGACGATTGCTTTTCCACACGAGGACCTGCATCTTAGCAGCTCCCTATGTGGAAAAGCAATGCTGGCTCCCGCAGGACGCGGGGAGCTGGCGGGACCGTGGGGCGAATAAAAAAATGGGGTTTCAGTGAGTCATCTTAGTTTCTCTCATGCCCAATTGGTTGTCGATATCGTTTGGATATCTTTGGACAACCAGTTGGAGTTTAATTGAACTTTGTTTAACGATTTTAAGTGTTCACAAAATAGGCTTTAATTTAACCTATTTCACCAGACAACTTTATTCTTTTTCCACTCCTGTTCTGTATGCCTTTTGTGTCCCCTGAATGTCCTAGCCAAAGCCATAATGTGGAAGGTGGTTTATATTATTTTTTTTAGGTCTTGCCTACTCGGCAGAGCATGTGCTGTCTGTTGTCTGTTGCGATATGCATTGTTAGAGTAAATTTGGAAGTTTTGTGTTACACTTTGTGTAATTACATGCCATTTGCAGCACAAATTTACCACAAATGTGCCATTTTAGTAAATATTTACAGCAAACACATGGGAATATTGTGTGTGGTGCTTTTGTTTAAATGTGTCCTTGCCCAGACATTGATACTAAAATATAACCAAATATATATGTATGACATATTTACAACTCATATAGTTACATGTTATTTCTTGTTATTTTGCTGACATTTTGCATAAATATGCAAAAGCAAATTACACGGATTTCACACACAGCTAAAGATGGGCTTAGACCCTGCCTATTGCTTACCATTAGTTGGCTTCATTTTCACTCTCATTTGCCTGCTTCTTAATGGTTAACTGGTGTGGGCTTTCCTTCCTCTTTTCGTGATTTTCCCTCCCATGGAGCACATTGAGGCATTACTGTGTCCTTACACTGCTAGTTGTTTCAGGTGCAACTTTCATTTTTTGTTTAAGCACGGCTCCAGAGTGCATGTGTTTTCCAGCGGTCTCCCTTGTGTACTGATGCACCCCTCCCACCCTCCGCTAAGCTCCATGTTCCTCACTCTTCCACATATACTTCTCCTCCACTTCCTCTACATTGCCTTCACACTAGTGTGCTTCTCCCATCGAGCACCACATTGCTCCCTTTCTCCTTTTGCTTCCCCCATCAGCGACTCCATGTTGCTTTCCGCACCAGTTCCCTGTTTTGCTCCCCCCCACCCCAGGCCCCTGTTTCTTCTGCCCCCTAAAGTTTCCAGTAACTCATGAGCTACTCATTAGGGAAGCCTGCTCTACACAATCCATCCACAAATAGGATTTCAGTATTGCTAGTATTTTAGAACCTACATTTTTGATAAACCTGTGCCCAATCTTTTCAATTTTCTTTTTTCGTATGTGCACTGTTCTTGTTTAGTACTAGGAGTTATGGAGATAAAATAGATATTTAAGTAAAAGTAAAGCCCCCTTCACAAGGTGCATAGTGTTCCCCGATCAATTTGTGTCGACCATATTCTGATGGATGACCTCGGTAACAGATCTTCTGAAAATGATGCTCTTGCCTCACAATAGAGGATGCTCTCAGTACTACAAAGTTGATAAAGACATCTTGTGGGCCATATAGAAAGCCAGAAATAAAATAAACTAATCTGGTACATCTATAACTCACTCATTAATGTATGTGCACTCACTCATTCATCCTTGTACCCAATAATTCAACAGAGCATTTCTGCATTCACACACCTATATGCACAATCGCACAATGCAAACAGATCAACTAATAAAGAATCACCGTAATAAAAAAGGCAGACCTATTGTATTTGCCAGTGCCTATTTGTTATAGTCCTATGTTTGAACAACTAACATCAGTACCTGGAATGGGCTCTTTGGGAAGGCTGAGCAAGTAAAATCACTTCAGCATTAAAGCCCAAGGATATAACCGATTTATCATCGCATGGCACCAGAACAGTCACTATTGATGCAACACACACACCTACCAAGAAAGAGTTGATCGCTAAACTACGAGTTGTGAGTGGCCTGTTGTTTGCCTGGTCCCTAGGCTGTGAATGTATATCCATCAGTGGTGAGGAGTGGGGAAAATTGACAGGTGCCCCATTATCTTTCTCTCATACTAAATGAGAAGGAAGACCCATAGTCGGGTGCAGGCAGTCCTATCACAGATTCAGCATGTTAGTGGTGGGTTCTCCTCAACCTACCCATCCAAAGAAGAACAGACACAAGACATCCGAACTAGTGTGTTAATATATTTTATTATATGCCAAACTAGTAGAGAATATATCATCATCCTCAGCATAATCCTCATCAATAAATTGTATTTGTTACTGTTCAGTAGCATAAAAGTACATAAAAATAATCAGCATATAAAATTTCACAATAAAATCATAAACAATAAAACTCATAACCTTACAAAAATACAATTCAATTAAAAGGAGTCCACCCACAAATTTCCCTAATTTTTAAAACCTCCCATAGATAAGAGATACCAGTGGGTTGTTAAGTTGTTGCAGAAAAAGCAGAGCTGGTCTGCACTGTTTTATGTTGTATATTTTAAAATGAGGTAGGTCATTTTTTTTATGGGAAGCTCATAATACTGACAGAAAAATACAATGTGCAAATTTGGTAGGAGGACATACCACCACAAGGGCACAGGTGAAAGATCTGACAAAGAATACCAATTAGCAGGGAACCCTACCATCAGTGGCAACAGATTAGCCATTAATCTGGTCAAAATAATCTGGTGCTGGGCATTTTGCACTAGGGGCAGGTAAGTTTGTAGGCCCTCCTGGGGGCGGGAGGGGGTTGGGTGGGGGGACATCGTATTATAGGCAACAACAGATGACTTTGATTTCTCCACCTCCCATCTTTTCATCTTTATTCTGAGCACAAAGGTTCAATTTGCCCTCAGCAAGCATTCTATGAGAGTCTGGGTTGTTTAAGAGATCAGCTAAGCCAATCTCCTCACAGCAAGACTTTACATATCTTAACCACTGGATCTCCAAAGCATGTTCTAAGATCAAGCTATCCATAAGGATAAGTTTATTCAGACCAGTTTCCTCTTGTGACTTTAAGGAGTGCCGCAGCAAAATCTGAATAAAGTTTAAAGGGTTTTGTGAGGAGCAAAATCTGAGCCATCTTAATCCTATCTGTTAAATATGAGGCTCCCACTTCAGAATGAGAAATGAAGTTCGAACACCTTGGGGGAAGAGCTAAAAGTATTTAAAAATAGGAATATTTCACCCTTCGGATGCTCTATGTATTAGTCATTCCCCATACCCCAGCGCCATATGACGCCACCGCCTCTTTTTTTTTTTTTGTAAGACCTTTATTGTACATTTGTTGTTATGAACACAGTATTGCGCCTGCAACCTTAGAGGCCGGCGGCATCCATCGCAGGTGTCTTATAGTACCTTTCGGAGTTACACAGCCCTTCAGCCGACAACCAAAGGTCCGGCGGCGTGATATAGGTAACATATGCAGATTATACTTTTAGTCACATAATAGCAGTCATCTTACACTGTTTTTAAAAACTTTTAGATTTGTATACTAACGTAAAACAACAAAAAAGAAAAGGAAAGGTAACATCAACCACTGCACCACAGCATTCTCCCTCCCATCACCTGTACTAGGATATCACTAAGCTTTGAACATCCTGACATACACGTTGTCCGCACTTTATTCATTGAGATCCGGTAACTGCGCTTTAAGATAATCAAGTAGATAAACCCAATAGTCTTTGGGTCGTGATCTGGCCGGAAGTTCTTCTTCATATGTGGTCAATGTATCTTTACAATAAACTAGGTCCACCAACCAGAGCCGTACCGTCGGACACCGTCTGCCGTTCCAATGGAGTGAGACCCTACGCTTAGCCATCAGTAGAGCAATGACACAAAACTTTCTCTTCTTTGCTCTGACTTGAGGGACAAGGCCCAGTAGACACACACGCACTGTACAGTCAATTTGTGTCTCCAGGATAATACTGAGTACTTTCGTCACCTGCACCCAGTAGTCTGCAACTCTCGGGCAATGCCATGCAAGGTGAATAAAGTCAGCGTCTTCCTGCCTGCAGCGCTTACACCTACGCCGCCGCCTCTTTTGTACGCTCATATTTATTTATTTATTTATTTAAAACACTTGTAGAGCGCAGCTGTCACCTGGCAGGTATCCTGGCGCTGAGAGCTTACTCCTGAGTTGGAAGCAGTGGGAGACTGTTTAGGGAGATGGATGTGGCGGGGAAACTAGGGGAAGAGCCACGTTTTGATTCGCTTTCTGAAAGGCAGGAGCTGTGGAATTTGACGAATGTCGGCGGGCAGACTATTCCAAAGCTTAGCAGCAGCCACTCTGAAAGATCTTCCCCCGGTCCTTACCTTGTTAAATCTGGGTACCATCACAAGGCAGGCTGTGGCGGATCGTAGAGTTCTGGTGGGGATATACCAGGAAAACATTTGTTGTAAGGATCTGGGGCCCGATCCGTGTAAAGCCTTGAAGACCAGGCAGAGAGCCTTACAAGCTATTCGTTGTTTCAGAGGAAGCCAGTGTAGCTCGGCTAAGGCTGCTGTGGCCGAAGATCTCCTGGTCCAACCAAGGGCCAATTTGGCTGCCGCCGACTGGACTCGTTGGAGTCTGTCCAATAGTACAGCTGGGGAGTCGAGCAGGAGAGCATTGCAGTAGTCAAGGCGACTAAGAATAGTACACCTGACTATCAGTGCTCGGGCCTGGGCGGGGAGTAGTGGCATGATTTTGCGTAAAGAGCGCATAAGGGCCGAGCAGGTTGAGACTGTTTTGGTTACCTGCGTTTCCATGCTGAGGTTGTTATTTAGCATAACGCCCAGATTGCGGACACTGGTAACCGGCTGTGGTTTATCTGAGTTTTCCGGGGGCCAGAATTCCACTGGAAAAGGGCGAGGGATTCGGCTTCCGGGACAGAACAAGACCTCGGTTTTAGAGGAATTGAATTGCAGGGAATTCAAATGCAGCCAGCCGGCTGTGTCTCTTAGGCAGTCATGAAATGCTTCCATGGGGATTGAGTCTTCCCCCCATGGGGATTGAGTCTTCCCCATATATAATGAGGAGTTCCCTGACCCCCTTTGTGCCCAATTTATTTGTAAAGAGAAGCACCCCAATGATAAATTTCTCCATCAGGGACCACCTATTTGCTATCATGGGGATCCGGGAATGATTACTATCAAAAAAGATCCCCAGGTAGGAAAAGTTTGGGGTTTCACTCAATTTGAGCCGCTCAGCACAAAATATGTTTTTTTTCTAGGTTTAATCCCACGGGTCACAGTATAAGTTTTGGTACCATTAACTTTCAGATCCAAATCGGAAATAAAAGAAATATAAGCATCAATTAAACTTTGCATCCCCCTCCCTGTTCTAGCAATCAATACTGCATCATCTGCGCAAAGTATTATAGGGAGGGGGTGCGATACAATATACGCCATATCCCTCACTCTTGACCAAACTGATTCCACCTGGTTCGTATTCAGGCAAGACAGGAAGGGGGCTAAGATACACCCCTTCCTAACCCCTCTTCTGAAGTTAATGCTACCTGAGCATTTGCCACCTGTGCCGAATCGCACTCTGGCTTTAGCATCACAATACAGTTGCCTAGTAAAGGTGGCGATTCTCGCCTGTACCCCTGGATCCTCCATAATTATCCACAGTTTTGAGTGCAAAACACAGTTAAAAGCTGCTGAGAGGTCCATAATGATAAGTATATCATGCCCTTTTTAGCCACTGTATACTTCCCTATAATAATATTCAAATTCAGACATTGGTGAACTGTGCCCAACCCCTTTTTAAAACCATATTGTGTATCAACTAATATATTATTATTTGTTACCCAATCTTCCGGTCTATGAAGTAGTTTGCACCCCTTTCCTATGCGGTAGCATCCAGGAGTGATATGGGCCGATAATTTTGTGGTAGGGCTTTATCACCTTGTATAGATCAGAAAGAAAATCGTAGATTTCCATGAGCTCGAAGGTCCTGTGTCACCACAATAGCATTAAAAACATTTGTAAGCAGCAGGTCCCATAGATCTTGCTGCTCACGGAACATATCCAGGGGAATCCTGTTTTGGACTGGAGCCTTTCCTTTGCGGCTTTCAGCCAAGGCCCTTTTGACCTCGAGTAAAATGCATTGCAAAGTATTTGTCCTCTGAGCCACTTGTGCTCAGAGAATACTCTGGGCGCCCTGCTCTACACTCAAGGTGGAGTAATTATCATAAATGGCAGTGAAGTGGTCGACCCATGCCTCCTCTGCTATATATACCTCTGTTGAGGGGTTGTTAGACTCCCTTAAGTAATTATTATTACTGACCTTCCAGAAAGCCCTAATGTCTTTGAGAGTGTTGGCCTGCACCAGAGCCTCCCATGCTGCCCCTTTTATAAATTCTTTTCTACAGGCAATGGTCTGTTTAAAGTGCAGACGTGCAAGCCTTATTGATGCCATGCCCCTCGGTCCCTGCTGGAGGGCTTTATGTAGCTGGTTGCTAGCTATCACAATCTGAGTCAAACCAACCCCTCGCTTGCACCAGCGGCACCTGTGCCCTACGGCTCAGGGCCTGTTTTACATGTAAAGCAATAGCTGAAAAAGCAATGATAATCTTCGGGGGTCAACCTTGGGGTCTAAAGATACCTTCACCACAGCCATAGTATGCTGCAGCTAGGATGGGAGAAACAATGAATGATCATCTTTCTCGCATTTGATTGAGAAACCATTTTTAGCAGCCAGAATTAGCTTAATTCCCAGCTTTAGCAAGTTGTTTCTTTTCCTTGCTAAACCCACTCTAATTTCCAGAAGTGCTGCATCACTGTATCCAGAGAAACTCGTCTCAAAGCCATTAATAACAGTGTCTTAGGCTTCAGAGGCCATCGTGTAATTAAAAGGGATGGCATAGTGATTGCTAAAGAACGTGGGTACTAAACCTCTGTTCTCATTCACCTTTGTATTGTACATCCTAAGGCTTAACTTAATCATTAAATTGCTCAAAACTATTCCATACGGATCATTTTTAAAATGAACAAGGGCCCCGCCTTGTGCATCTACCATCCCACAGATTGATTTAGATAAAAATGGGCAATAGTGTGCATTAAAGTCTCCATCCCATATGCTTCTCTTAGGGTTGTGATGCAAGGACATTTAAGACAATATGGCTAAATCCAGGTTTGCAATTACTTGAGTTCAATTATTATAAAAATTGACTAAGAGTATGTCCCATGAGTCACCCACCTCACATACCAGAAGATGGAAAAAAGGTGATTTATTAATACGTTTCAAAGTTTTCCAAGGTAATGTATTTACAATGTATATCATTAGCACCCCCACTTTGCCCTACCCTTGGCCGGAGTCTGGAATTCCATATCCCCATTTATGGGATTAGCCACCATCTCCCATGTTTCCTTTAGGCAGATAAAATAGGCACTAGAGATCAGTCTGTGCCAGTCCGGTATATCAATCTTATTTTTAAGCCCTGCCACTTTCCACGAACGCCCACCCCATGTTGCCTACAGATGTAATCACCTTCTGTATTACCTACGGATTCATTCCCTTCTGGACGCATAACGGGCTTAAAATGGTTATAACGATTCATAAAGGGGATGGTGATGGACAGAGTATCTGAATTAAGCAGAACACTCCTACCCAGTCAAAAGATCAGGGCTTGATCCATCACCGTTGTTTAGCTCACTGCACCATCCCAGCTCAGAACCTGGCTACATGCAAATTAGTCTGACCCTGGCCCAGTGCATCATGGGAACAGGGCAGACCAAACTACCAAGCCAATTCTTTACTGGAAAGGAAACAAGCTTCCGGGGACCGGTTTCTGGCATTACAGCCGTCTTCGGCCCGTCTTGCTTGAATCCTGATGGTGCAGTGAGCAAGGGACTCACATCTGAGCATACCCTTCCACACTTGTGGTGGCCAAAACGATTCATAAAGGGGATGGTGATGGTTATAAGCACACTTTTGTTCGTCACAGGGCATAGTCACTTGTGTTTTACACATTTCCTAATCTCCCTTTATTACAGGCCTTCCCTTGTCTGGACCAAGTCAATCCTGGCCATCAAGTCTACAGAGGCACTCCAACCTGTTCCCCTCTCTCCATTAGTATATTGGACTACCACATATATCTGTCTGTTGCCAACCCTCTGTGCCAGTCTTATTGTTAGCCAAAATCTGGGGATTCTGGGGGGCTCGAGCTACCCGTTTGGGTCTATAGAAAAAAATTAGTGGGACTGAAGGAATGTTATTTGGCAGCAGTACGTATGACCCACATACATGCAGTACCCTCTCAGCAAGGGCGGAGTTGCGAAAATTCACAGCCATGCAAGCGCCCTCAATAGATTTCTCTGCTCTGCCCACCTAACTCACCCATCTAACCATAATGATATTATGGTAAAGCTCACTCACATCTGTCCGTATAGCGCTTGCCCATATCCATTGGACACATTTGTTCTTTAATTCCCACCAAGAATCAGCCTTGTCTGCAGGAATCGAGGGGACTCCCACCAGGGCAACCACATAGGGTACATATTCAGGTGGCAAATCTAGGATACAGGGGAAAAGTGAGCTATTACCCATTTCCCTCTGAGGCTTATGTACGGATGCATGATTTGTGATTACATTTTTTGGGGGGCCATCACAGGTTTTTGGATCCCTAGGCTTGAGTTAGTGGCTCCCCTTATGGAGCCCCCAACTGCCCCAGCTGCCTCTTCTTCTCCTTTCACCTCCATGCCTGTTTGGTTGACTGCAGCTTTAATGCTAACAGTCCTCTTCATTATCTCATCCAGGCTCCACTACAGGACTGTAACAATTTCTCAACTGTGGTTAATCGATTAGATAACAATATTATACTAGACATTCATTGTTCCATGGTGACCTGTGAATCCTTGATATTCCTGTAATGTCTTACCAAAGTCTCGATACCACTGTGTACATTCACGGTACATTCACAGGGGGCATTGTCATTATGTCTGTAACTTCCCCTAGACACTTTCCCATCTTAATGCTTATCGGGGAGGTGTAAGCTTGGAATAGGCCACTCGTGGGTCCTTTTGCTTAGATTTCTTTTTAGGGGTAGTAACTATGGAGCACCTGGGGGTTAATGAATTAGACTGAAAAAGACAGGAACTCCCCCAGGTGGTTGAACTGGCCTTGAGTCAGCAACAACCAAAAGGCCCTCGTGTGTGGACAAGGATGCTGTTGCCAGTACCACGGGGGTAGTAGACTTTGTCATTGTGGAGGTTGCTTCAATAAATCCTTGAGTTTTGACTCGGTATGCATTATTTCGTTGTTTAGGGCTCCGATTACCCCCTTGAAATGTATTTCTAGTGGGCCAGTGATAGGCCCCTCTGTCGTAGTGATCTTTTTCCCTTACTCCCTATTTATAGACAAGAGCCTGCAGGCCATCTTCTTAATTGACAGGAAGTATGCCCCCCCCAAACTTGAACGGATCTTCATTACCAATCCTCTCCGGTAATCAGGGCCTCTTGAGAATGCGATGAGTTGGATTCCAGTTCAGCCGAAGGACAAAGCCAAGGGGGATAGTCCAGCCCAGTCTCCTCCAGTGACTGATGGGCCCGCACTTGGCCCAGACTTAGCCCAGGCTTAGCGCAGGGGCGTCCCTAGCGACCTTGGGCGTAGTGTGTGTAGCGGGGCTACGCGAAGGGCCACGGAGTTGGAAACAAACTTCGTAGAAATCTGTGGAGCTTCCCTTCACCACCTGCCTCCACCCCACTAAAGATATAAGTTACAAGTAATTTAAAAAAAAAAAGGTAAAAACCACTTACCTGTGTACCTCTACGTCCCGGGGCTGCCCTCCTCCTCTTCCTTGAATGCTCAGTTCTCTCAAGCAGTAACCGTATGGCACGGAAGAGGAGTAGGGCAACCCGTGCTCCTCTGTATTCGGATGACTATGTTGTGTAATCTTTCATCCTCTATGTTATATTTTGATTTCTGAACTGGAATTGGAACTTATGTACTTACGTTTATTGTTATGTTTCTTTGTTTTGTGTTAGTGAGGGAGATGTGTGGTAATCTGAATAAAGCACATATCTGCCATCTCCGCCCTGCTGATACGAGTGTGGAGGTGCAGTAGAGATATTTCATATGCTTAAAAAGTGGGATGAATTGAAGCATGGGATGGTATTTATGCTGCTCGTCTCTGTGTCCAGCTGAAATAGTGTCCAATGCAACTAACGTTGTTTACTGTTCTTTTTTTGGTCTAGTAAACAAATACACATTGAATGCAAGGAGTGCCCAGGAGATTGCTATTAACTGCTCAACCAAACCAATCACCCAGCTGTCATCGAGGGTCTGGAAGATAACAACGCCCAATACGTACTGCATTATGTCATTCAGAGCTCATGATGGAAAAACAATTGCAAACTGCAGTGAGAACCTAGGATCGAAGCCTGGAAATGAAACTTTCTCTGTTCTCCTTATAAATACAGTTGGAATAAAGGATGACGGAATTTACATCTGTGAAACTTCAAGTGTGGAGGGTACTTACTTCAGCAACATTACGTTGAATGTACAAGGTAAGACTTACGTCAACCAGACAGACCTACAACCAGTGCTTAATTTGAGCAGGTGGTTTCCGGTGATCAGCACCCACATTTAGCCATCAACACCAGCACTTGTCATGAGCATCAGTTAAGGACACATTCATTTATGGTAGGCACAGGGAGATTAAGTGATTTTCCCGGAATCACAGGATGTCGAGCCAATGCCCTTGACTCCAACCTGGTTCCCCAGCTCTAAAGTCTGCAGATCTGACCATTACGCCACACCCTCTCCCCACGTTCATGGTCAGTAGTTGGTTCTGTTTTAGGTGGTGTTGACAGGAATACTGGGCTGGAGCAAGCTACCTCCTGACGAGAGCCCGGCACTTCTGTTTTTTTTACAAATTAACCACTGCCTACAACTGATTCACTCTCTCCTATCATAGTAGGTTAGAGCTATTGTTGGAGCACCTGTGAACTGGCACAGGGGGCAATAGAGGCCAGCAGGTTTGTGGGAAGACTTAAAAGAGGGTCGTGGAGGCTGGTGCTACTGCAGGTGAAGAGACTGGAAAGCAGTCGAGGTAGAGGAGGAGGTGGCACAGGGTGGGCCTGGAGGAAGAACGGGTGCAAGAACCTCATGAGGAGCAATAGGGAGCTACCACTTGGTGGAGGTAGGAGGAACAGTGATGAGCAAAAGTGCACTGACTGAGGGCTGCCTTGTTTAACTTGAGCTGATGGTCGAAGGTGGGGCCCACTGGAACCTATTTTTGGGCACCAGCACCTATTTATTCTCATTAGTCTTTGACCCAGAACAAGAGAGAAAAAATCACAATAGGGAGAAAGAAGGAGAAAGATGGAAAAAGAAAGACAAATAAAGAAAGACGAAAGAGAAAGTGCAGGAATGAGTTTGATGGGCAGGGAGTGTCTGGTCAGGGATTAAAGATGATTAAAGATGCAGGAGGTGGAATCAAGACTACGCAGCTTTGGCATTCGCCACCAGGGTCTTGTGCATTGCCGGCTGCAGCTTCTGAACAAAGATTTGGGCTCCAGCACTTATTGTTTTACAAATCAAGCAATGGCATGGCTATCTGGACAGAAAAAAGTAGCAGACATGAGCTTTGTAATAAGGAGTTGTGGCAGCAATCAGAGCGAGCAGGTGGAGAGCCTGGACACTGGTATAGGGGAAGGGGGCACCAGAGGAGGCCCCTTGCCCCTTCCTCTAGTGCCCCTTCCTCTAGTGGGCACTAGAGGAAGGGGCAAGGAAAGTGGGAAGCCCACAGGCAGACCCTGGAAGAGGAGCTGCACAGACATCCCACAAATCAGATGACATGTTAGCTGATCTATGGGAGAATGGTAGGCCAAGGCACAGAAGAGCTATGCAAGAAATCTCAAAAGACTGCTTGAACATGCCTGGTTCATATCTGTGCACCAGGAGCCAGTGCCAGGCTGCAGAGACAGTGCATGTGGATAAAGCATGTTGCTATACTACAGCCCACTCTCGTATCACATTTATAGCTTGTATCGTATTTTATTCTAGTATGTGTATAGCGCTTCTCAGCCCTGAGTTGGTCACTGAAGCACTTGTCCATGATGGCAGCATGCTACACTGTGTGATTGTGTGGTTGGAAGAGTGTGTTGGAAATGTTTCTAGGTCCTACCTGTTGACCAGGGAGGTGCAGTTATCGTGTCATGAAATGCAGCGCTTAGTGGTGTGATGGAGGAGATCTTAACCTTGGTCCCTCGCCTGGCTCAGAGTAAAGCTTTTGGGGAACATCAGCACATGACATGTCACGCTCCAACCGCACTCCCATGACACTGCCAACGATGAGGTGAAGAGTGTCTCTGCGCATGCGCATAACAGCTTTAGAGTAAAATATTATCCTAATTGTGCCGGCTCAATCTGCAAAAAAAGAAAATATTCACAAAATCTGTGAAGAAAGAATCTGTGGGAAAAATCACAAATGATGACTTACGTTTTGCGATATATTCAAAGTACACATACACTGGAAAAAAAATGGCCCTATTGAGGAAAAAAACATAACCAACAACCAAAAATGTGATCAGCAGTAGGTTTTAATAAGTAACAAATGTATCTATGAAAAGAAAACCTATTAGTGTAGATTGAAAAAGAGTGACCAGTAAAGAAATGTAGATTTTCGTGTTTCAATCAATAATGCAAAAAAAACATAACATTATACATTGTTTATGTTTATTCACCACCATTAATTAGAAAGCAAAGCAATATTCTGTTCAGAATAATATAAGGCATACCCTATATTGACAACTATAAGATAAAGGGTCAGAACACTCTGCATTCTGTGTTTTCTCATCAAAACTGCTAAATAACCTCATGTCATAAGGGTGATTTCAGCTAGATCCTATGTTTTTCAACTAAATGATCGTGCATGCTCGGACTTGAAGTTTTATTATGCTAATCAACTTCTTACCTGGACACACCTTTATGTAATTGGCTGAAAAATAAACAGGACTGTCAGAAAGTCACTCTAAGGATATGTGGCCACTTGACAGCTGCTTTGCATGTTTTGTACTTATATTAACCAGAAATCTCACTGTGACAGGTTTACATATTTTAAAGTAAGTTTAGTAGCATAAAAGCACTGACAAATCAAACAGAAATATATTACGAATAGGAACTTCCCCAAATGTTATATCATTTCTCATAATATTTTGTATTTGATTCAGTTTTTACCTGTTTTATATTCCCAATGAAAGACAAAAGACCCTCAAATTTTAAATTGATTTTCCCTACATTAGCATACCTATCTAAAACTGACGTTTCTCAATTTGGTCTGTGCCTGCTTTTGAGATTGAGGGGCATATTGATCAAATATTCACGCAATGCAACACAGCAAGACACCGTGCTGCACGCTAGACACTGTGCTGCACTGCGCTGATGAAAGGGAGAGGACAGCAATGCACCTTATTTAACATTTTACGGTGCATTCCTGCTGTCTGCCTGCGATGATGGCAAACTTCTGTCCAGCACCTACGGAGGCACCTTTGCACCTTTCTGCACAAAAACAATCCCTGAGGCATTATCCTCTTTCTATGTGTGCTGCAGAATGCATCGGTGTATTGTGTGTCTTTACTTATGAATGTTTCCATCACAATGAAACAGGACTGAGATCACCCCTTACTTAAGGGATGCCTCAAAAACCCATCTCTTTCACTTCTTCAGGAACTAATGGCTGCACCTCATTGCTAATTACAGTTCCCAATGCCTCTTTAGAAAAACCTTTCTCCTTATGCCTGGAGCCCAGCTACATCCACTGGTTATTAGTGCAGCTGTTCAAAGTACAATTTGTAATCTAAAAAGATACTAAAGAAAAAAACCTGCCTCTGATAGAGGTGAGCGTTATATCTCGCTATAAGAGGAGAGCAAAGCACGTATGGACAGTGACTATAATATCAGTGTCTCCTTCTACTGATACCCCTGACAAGAGTGGAAAACATCCTTGTTGGCACCTGCAACTCCATTTCTTCTCTCCCCCTCAATTTCTCTACCCTACATCAAGTTATGAAATATTACATCTGAGTGCCCTGAAGAAGTTTGTGCCACCTTTCCTTTACCGAAAACGCATGTCAGCGCATGACTGAACAGGAATATTAAGATCCTAATACAGGACGATGTTGTTTATATTTTATTTCATAAAAAAAGATTGCACAAAACTGAATGATTTTGAATAGATCTATGTCGTACATCAAGAGAGTGATTGAAAATGTCCTTCAGCGTACCAAGGGCCTTATTATCAAGAAAGGGCGATACATTATCGCCGCTTTTATTGGCAGGAAGCTGCCGCTAAAGCGGCGATAAAGGGCTTGATAATATGCCCTTGTGAATTCCCATAGAAGCCCACGTTCTGGTGTTAACCTGGGCTTCTATGGGAATTCACAATATCTATTCATTTATATTTTATCTACGTTTTTGGAAATAGTCTGTATGCGGTATGTATGATATTTGTGTGGGTGACATTGAGTAGATTGAGTGAATACTTATTTTGTATTAAATAGTAAAAACATCTTTGAAATCAATGTAAGGATGTGGGAGTTTATCGTTCAAAATAAGTTGGAAATTTAGGCTCGATCCACATGGTGATTTGCTCTCCTCTTATAGCAAGATATTCTGCTCACCTCTATCAGAGGCAGGTTTTTTTATTTTATTTCTTTTAAGGTTTCATGTTTCCCCGGTCCTGCCTGCATTATATTTCGGGGGTTCCTCTCCTTATTTGTCAGAGTACAATTTGTATTATTTGTGTAGATAATGTTTTATTGCAATTTATGACCTTTGTCTAACATGTAAAGCGTCCTGATACCTTGTGGTCCAGGTGCCCAAAATAAGAACACTAAATAAATAAATTGCAAAGTAATAGATTGGACGAGAATGATACAATATTATAGAATGAGGCGTTGTGATGTGATGCCCTCCCCACAGTTGGAGCACGCAACATTTTAAACATAATAATAATAATAATAATAATAATGATAATATCGACGAAGCCATAGCGCCGGGACACCTCTGTTTAAGGTAGCTTTTTGCGCTCTACAAATGTCGGTATTATTATTATTGACATATTGAAGGGTGCTTGCTGATCAGCTCTGTGCCCTGAGAAAGCCCCTGCTTGCAGCTGCGCTCAAGAACATAGCTTTAAAGCATTCACATTTGCCAGCTTACTCTTACATTTGAATACCTATACAACCAAACAAATGAGCAGGTGAACCACAGTCCAAAAGAGCTCCCAAACATATAAAAAGCTGTGACCCCTTCACAGCCCAAGGCTCCTTTGAAAATATTAGGTATTAGCAAAGTCATTTTGGCATTGAGATTAATTAGTAACAAGTATAATTAGGAGGGTTAGAAGGGTGGCTACAGAGATATAGGAGAAAAGCGTATGCTGTATGTATTTGACTATTATGTGTAGTAAAGGCTAAAAAGAGCACTAGAGATTTTTTATCTTGAAATCTGTGCACATTGTACTACATCCTAGGTGTAGTATCTAATTCTGGACACAATTAATAAGCAGATCAGCATCTGTTCTGAGGTGTATCCTTCCCAAAAAGGGATATCTAATATAGTTTCCTCCAGAAATATAAGCATTGTGTCGTTAACAGAAGCATTGCATTAGTCTGAGTGTGTCTTTTGCCCTAATAATTGAATATCTTATGAATCTCATATACGTTACATAAATACTTAGAAACATTGCCAGTGATCACATTGACCATCTTCGTTGTCACAGTCCTTACTTCAGTGAGGGTTGTCCTGCGCTTTCTGACAGGCCTCCACGATTGGCTCTAAAATATTTTCTTTGAGGACTTAAAACGCTTACCATTTATCGTGGAATATAATATCCTAACCCACCCACACTCATGCTTTATTGACCTGTTTTGTGACCGGGACCACAGAGGATGAGGAGGATCCATTGAATACTTACAAAGATTTGTTTGATAAATAATAATACTACATCTTGGTTTCACATGTGCATGTCATGGTGGAGCGAGTCCATAGGCGCCTTGACATTTTAGCTCATGTCTGTATCTCACTAGGATGCTGAACATGTAGGTAGGTAAGTCACAGCAGGGCATGCTGCCGTCTACTGCATGGCTGCAGAAATAAGACACACTGGGACATACTTATGATGTGTCAGGCTATACCTGTTTTAAGCTAATCCTTCAAAATGTGTACTTTATCACTGCTTCCACCCCACAGTGGAGATACAACTGCTTGATGTTTGCGTATTACCTCAGGATACGAGAAGCCAGGAATACAGAGCCCAAAGGTCACATTGCTTTTCCATTCTAAAATGGTGGCCATGATGACTTGGGGACTGGCAAATGGATCCTTTGCAATTATAGCTAGGCATAGAGTGCCCTGTTCCATTGATTGTCAATGCCAAGTTTCAGGTTCGGAAAATGACATAGAGGCTGCTCTTTGACACCAAGTCCAGACACTTACCAATTCACTCTCAAAACAGCCCATTCATCCACTGATGTCTTGTGGTGGGTGATACATCACTGTCTGTGTGTGGGCCACCGCATACAGGTTGGGCCCATCAGGAGCTAAGCTTTCAGAATATGAAGATGTGGTATTGGAAATCTGGGTCCAGATTTGCTATGAGCTTACATCGCTGCTGCATCACGCAAGGTGCCGAAAACCCTTAAGTGAGATTTACTATGCCACACAGAGCCACCTTGCATTGCTCTACTTGCCGTGGTAAATCTGGAGGAAGGCACGGCAGCACAAGCCGCTGACTTGTGTTACTCTGCCTTGACAAGGCGTTCCATGGGTGGAGCGTGGGTGTTTTAGACACATGCCCAGATTTACTGACCCTAGTAAACCTCGGAATGCTTAAAAATGCTGCACCTTCCCAGGTGAGGCGTAACAAGGAGAAACACGTTTAGATTCCTTGGCATACATGTGCTGTAGAAAAAGAAAAAAGCCTCAGGGGATGGTTTTCGTGCCGGAAGGTGTCCTGCTCTGGTGCTAGGCTGCACTCAGTGCACCAGCGCAGGATGAGGGCTGGAAGCACTATATCTTAGTAGATATGGCACATTCCTGCCCTCTTTTGTTTCGCTGTGTTGCGTTTCATGACTTATTAGTAAATCTGCCTCTCCAGTTTCAGATACAGTGGTGCGATAAAGAAGTTAAAATCAAAATTTCAGTCCCTTGTAGGTTAGGGGTCCCTCATGAACCCTAGAATTGTAACTATTCTAAGAACAAGCACATTTCTGACAGATCTGATGTCCAGATACATTTCTGAAACATGGAGGTGGTGGTCGTAGCTCAGAGACTGTGATTGATATCTTGGCCTATTCAAGACTATGGTCCAAAAGACCCAGAATTATTCATCATCAGCTGGAGGGAGGGAGTTGGGTGAAATCAAAGACTATTTGACAGCCGAGCAGCAGGGTTAGGAAAGCCAGTGTTAGAGAAAGTGATGGAACATGTGAGAGTGAATTTAGACTTTCCAGTTTCTTTTAAGTCGGGGACCAAAAAAGCCTTAGTTGCCCATACAGTCACTTGTTGCCGCTCTGTACCTGTAAGCTGACCAGAGTGACGTGGAAGCACTATTCCTACAATATGTTTTTTCTATCCTCTCCATTGGTATGAAGCAGAGTTCTCAAGGATGTCTGCGGTGGATTCCTTGTAGTTGAATCTTTGAATGTACTTCTTTCAGACTTCCAAGACGTTTGCATGATAAGCATGTGGATGCAACCTTCAAAGGAGTTAGACCCCAAATAATGTTGTGTTGAAAGCAGGAGCATTTTGAAAAGGTTGTGAAGTAAACTTCACAGAACTTCCTCTGTCAAGCAAATATTCTTAAAAAAAGCCTTTTCAGAAGAATATTTCGGCAAAGTGAGAACATTTTCCTGCTAAAGATACATTTTTGGTGGGTTTTCTTCAGGAACGCCAACCTTTGATGGATATGTATCTCATATACTGTTTTTAACTTTATCAACATTTGTGAGGTTTATAAAAAGTAACTTCACAAAGTTTGTGTAGGAAAATTCTTGACACCTGGCACTTTTGTCGCTTACACATAAAAAATCCTGTTGCAGGACTTCATAATATTATATACAATCCTAAGGCCTAGAGCTCTGCAGTTTTGAAGAACTTACAAAGGTAAGACCCCTTTGCAATCAGACTGGTGCCAGGTTCCCCAGAGCCATCAATACGAAATATATGGTTCTGTTATTGGATGTCAAGGAGCCATCAAAAAAGGAAAAATGCCACCTACACTATTTGGGTAAGAATATTTCACCATCAAATTGAGAAAGTCCTGAAGAAGACATTGAAGGACAGTCCAATTTCCAGTACTGTTTCAGTCCTGCACCTCATTAGCTCAATAAGGTTCGGTTCTCAGTCTATTGTAGGTGCTGATTGAGGTGGCTCGACTTCTGGTAATCAACAGTGAATCAGCCACTGATCCACTGTTTTCAAATGAATAACTAGACATCTATTATTTTGATAGGTTATCATGTTTACCACCCATGCATCTATCTGAGAGACATTGGTAATTGGAAAGTGATTGCTTGAGATTATCATAATAGGCTTTTTCTGCATTTTCTCCCTTTCTAAGTTCAAGGAAAGTTGGGTGAGGGGTCAGCTTCGTAAAGTAGTCAGCGGCATATTTAGGAATTTCCAAACTGAGAGCCATCACATTGGTGCCAGTATGATAATGGCAATAGGGATATTACGCCTTACTTTTTAGGTACAAAATTCAAATGTGGAGCACAAGCTAGGCCAGCACTTGCAGTAGTTTAGTTTCCTGATAAATAAATGTAACTGTACATCCAGAAACTCGTACTCATACATGACCTTCTAATGCATGTCCACCCTATCATATCTCTCATGAGAATACAATAGTGAGTTGTCCGGTTCTGATAGAGTAGCAACCACCTTTAGTCATCCACATTATTGGGAAACTACCTCCCATCTCAGATGGTCTTTGTAGGAGTTAGTAGAAAAGGGGGGGGGGGGGGGGGGGGTTGGAAATCAGAAAATGAAATAGTGATGATGATCTCAAGGGCACCAAAGGACTTATTTCCCCGGCACCCCCTCTGTCCTTCTGTCCTCAGTGAGAGTAGTCTCCTTTCTGATTCCCAAATGGCGTGCTTGTAGCAACTGCCCCATGCTGACAAATACATTAATTACTTTAGAGAAGTTGGCAATTGGTTTTACTTCCTCCCCTGGCCTGAACCTTCTACCCTGAACAGGGACTGTCGCCAAAGGCACCAATCCCTGTAAGTAGCTTTTGCTGAATGTTTACCTCAAAGCACATCTTCTGTCAAACTGGGACTGCAGAGTACTGAGGAGCATCGGGTGCAGCAAAAAGACTTGTGGGCATATTAACAAGGACCAGCACTGGCCCCACATAGCGATAGAAAAATTATCGCTGGCTATCGCTGAATATCATCGCCATGATAACGCTATATTTACAACGCATAGCACTATGGCGATAATATTTCAGCGATAGTGATGTTTTCAATGGAACACCGCTGGTTTTCCAGCGATGTTCCATTGAAAACAGCGATAACATAGCTGATACGAACCTGTGGTCATATCAGCAAAATCCACCTACCATTACTAGTATGCCTTAGTCAGAAATTTAACAGACGGTAAATTCCTGAGTTAAGGCTGAGGTAGCGTGATTTTTTTTATCGCTGCACCTCCTTGTTAATATCGCGAAGCTGCCTTCACGATATTAACAAGTGTTATTTTCACAGCCACGCCTTCAGTGCATCTCATTAGCGATGCGAGGCTGTGAAAAAAGCGGGCTCTACATCAAGGAAACGCGCGTTAGTGTGTTCTTGATGATATTGCAATATAATTATCACCGCTTTTTGCCCAAAAACGGATGCTAAAGCGGCGATAATTATATCGCCAGCCCTTGCTAATATGCCCCTTATTGAGGGAAGAAATGGAGAAAACATGAGTAAAGAAAGACAACTTCTCCTGGGGATTAATTGCATTACTCCCAACTGTCATTTTCACCCAGTGCCCCAAGCCTGCACCATCAGGCCTGGACATTTAGGTAGCTGTGCACTCCAGGCAAAGACTGAGTTATCAGTGCCTTACTGTGACAGTGTATATATTTCTTGTGTGTTTGCATGCTGTGGCTTTGCATGCAATAAGGAGGTGTTGGTTAATAGTTGCAAATGTTATTAATTAATTCTAAGGTTTCTTGAGCACACTTTTATCAAAGGTGCCTTTTCGAAACCACTGCGGCCACAGAAACCAACCCAAAAGCATAATGTACTATCAAAAGGCTTCCATGAGAATAAAAAATGAGACCAGGTGTCACTCTTGAGGAAGTGCAACTAGATGGTATACTGAATATGGAGTAAAGAGGGTGATGGTTCACCCTGGGCTAAGGGTTGGAGTCTCTCAAATTGACACTGATTCCAAGTCTCTTCCAGGTATGTTTGCTAGAACTACAGGTGCTAAAACATAGAAAATTCGATTTCCTCTATGATCTCTTCCTTGACTAACTTTTCAGGCTCTCTTCTCAAGAGATTTGGTACTAGAGGGACTTTTGAGATTACTGTTGTAGCACACACTTTGACAATTATCTAGTGTTCAAACATTTTTTGAATCTTAATTATTCCATGAAAACCTCTGGAAATAATGCAAATATGTCTTCCCCAAGAAGGTTTCAGTCTGCTTTCAAGATGTTCACTTCAGTGTTGGGATCTAGTTTAATCCCCAGCTAATTTTCGTGCCTCGTGTTTTGTAAGGAAATGTCTATGGTGGCTCCTTCCAAAGGACCTTGCAACTAACAAGGGATAAGCATAGATCAGTTAAACCCTTAAATGTACCGTTTACCCCCTGCACTGGAGGCACCTTTAATGGTCTGAACGCCAGCAATCCGTATAACTCTAAATACAATATCCTTACAATGGGCATGACAGAACAGGAGGGATGCATTGATCAAACATCAGGCCTATTGGCTTTCTCAGAGTGTCACCACGTTGATTAATTATATATTGAATGGGGACTGGTTGGTGTGTATGGGCAAAGGGGTGTTTTGACCCAAATAAAATGTAGTGCAACTGAACAGCAGCTCGTTGACATAGATTGACATGGGAGAGAGCTTAGAATAACAAGGCACACAGGCTTGTCATGGATTGATGTGAAGAAAATTACATTTGTAGTTCGCTTATTAGGCTGGTTGTACAGACAGCATATCTAACTCAAGTACTATATTAAAATAAATTGTCATTTACAGTACAAAAAGCATAAAATAAACATTTCAAATTGTTTAATACTATGAATAAACATGTAAAGGTGCATTCAGACTCCATCACCCAAACATATTGAGCACAGGTGTATATAAATGTGGAGGTGGATACATAAAATATTTCATGAAGCCAAGCATATGAGGTTTAGGCCAAAGCCTTTGAAAGGGGTAATAGCCCAATCCTGGGGACATGGGGAATTGATCCTCTGTTCTCTTAAGTGTTTATTCCAAAATGGGGGCTCTTGAAGACAGTAATGTCTATTGATCTCAATGTATCTAAAATAGTTCAGTACTAGATACACCATATATGTGATAAATTATCTGTCCTGGCTTCCTGTATACAGAAACTATTCACCCCTTGGTAAGTGGTTGCAAGGGTCTTTTTGAGAATTGGATATGGGGGTCCTGACAGTGATCTGCAGATTAAGCTGATACTGTGTCTTTTGTACATGACAATGGTCCTTGAATTGGTTGACAAGTACAAGTACATTGATTTTAAATAATTCATGTCAACGTTGTGTCATGAGGGAAGCAGGGAGCTGCTGTGCACAAACCCCAACACGTACTTGTATTCCAGTGTGTGTTTACTGAAATGCAGACTTTCGAGGGGCTAAAGGCACGTGCTTTGATGTTGTCTCGCCATTGCTATGTAGATTGGCTTTGACCTGTGGTCAGTGATTGGCCAAAGCAGGAGTGGAACTGCTGCGTTCTG
Source organism: Lissotriton helveticus (assembly GCF_964261635.1). Classification (NCBI taxonomy): domain Eukaryota; kingdom Metazoa; phylum Chordata; class Amphibia; order Caudata; family Salamandridae; genus Lissotriton; species Lissotriton helveticus. Next base: position 144,886,778 of record NC_136069.1, read on the forward strand.
GCATGTCTCTCAATGATTTCCTTTTATTCTCTCCCTCTTCAATCTGTGACCAGTGAGGGGTTGTTTAGTTGTTCTACCACAATAATTAAGGGAAAATATAGAACCAAAACATAAGGCGATAGACATTGAAAATCTTGCATGATGGTAGTACTTTTCTATAACATTCAGCAATATGTGCAATGATTCACAATGAATATTATTGCTGTCAATAAAGAGTTCAATGATAAAATGTATGTAGTGTATACGTCTTTTTTCCTTTATATTTTTTGTAAAGCAGCCACAGGGCGTAGAAACAAAGGTCCCTTCACCCCAGAAAAATAACGCTAGCAGTCCCCATTCCAGAAGTACTTGAAGACTTGGATAATTCCTCCAGGGGCCATGAATTCCTTTACCGTGAGACCCATAGTGACATCCTAAAATAAGAAGGAGACTCTCCTGAGGGTGCACTGCTTCTCCTGGCAGCCCCCCTAAGCTGATCAGAACACCTTGTTTTAGGAGACTCCTCTGCCCTCTTTTTTACACCATCCAGACAAACATGCATATTCCTTAGACAGCCCAGGGACGTCTAGGGCATGCTGTGTATCCCATAGGGTTTTCTTCTGATGCACCATTGGCTTCTTTTTCATTACACTCCTACTGGTGACATTTTTTACATTACCTAGTGCCGCTGCCCCTCCTGTGGGGCACTCATCTGTTGGGAATGCAAGGACCGCACAGGAACCCGAGTCCATGCGGCCTGGTCAGCTCCCTGCCCACTCAACACAGCTTTTGTGTGTCGGCACGGAACCTGACTTTTTCCTTCCATTCTCTCCCGCATCTGTGTGGGTGAGGACTGTGGTGTGATGCGCTGTCTGCTGCCACCAGGCACAGACACGGGGAGTGGAGGAGGCACACCATAATCCATCTGGGACTCTGGCCTTCCATGGAAATTCCTCTGAGTTGAGAGCATTGGTGCTTTATGACGCAGCTGGGTACTGCCCCTCCACCAGTGTAGTAGGTGTTTACAGAAGGGAGACACCACACAAGCTGAAGGCCAGACGGCACTTAGGGGTCATTCATAACCACAGTCTTCCCAGGGACACCAGGTAAGACCACTCAATGTGGTTGGATTCTGTTTGACCTGGGAGACTTGAGAACCTGGTGGTCGAGACCCAGACTGAAGGGGCCACTCTAATGCAGATATTTTCTTCCAGGTGGTATGCTCCAGCTCCCAGATGTATTGGATTCAGACCTTCTGGCTTCTAAGTTTTATTAGATGTTTTGGGAGATGGTTTTGAGCTTGACGTGTCTCTAATTAGGGAGAATGCCAGAACTTTCCCTCCTGCCACTTTAGCTCTTAGCAGCCTGCTTTGCCTGGTGTGTCTCAGCAGCAGCACTTAGTGGCCCTCGAGGCTGCCACAGTTCGTGCCTGCACTCCCCGGTTTCAATAGTGTCCTGGTCACTTGCAGGGACCCGTATTTTGGACTGCAACCTGGGATACCCCTCACATTGTGCCTCTAGCCAGACGTGGTCCACAGAAGTTCCAGGTGGATCATCTCAAACAGGAATCCTCAGACTTCATCACTCTACTGTCCCTCAGCAGTAAAGGGGAGGCCGGTGCCACTGGACCTTGAGACACGGGTCCAACGGATTCCAAATCAGTACAAGTCCATAGTATCATACCAGGCCAAACAGGGGTACATAGACAAAGGGTCCTCCTGCCCTTGCCTTCTCTAAGGTTTCATTGTGTCTCAAAGTCTCTCCCTGGTGCGTGGGTTTTTTGTGGGTATGAACCGTTCCTGAAGGTATTCACATCTGCTCAATCTTAGATGACTTCTCATTACTGTACCCCTGCACCTTCCCTCCTGCACAGCCCTTTGGGAATTTTGAAGATGGCAGATTCAAATGGTTAGTGAGTGCATGAGCTTGAAGCCCATCGCTAACTGTCATTGCCAAACTGATTCCTTCCACACTTCTGGCGTGCCTAGAGCTGGCAGTCAGTGAGAATGAAATTACCCAATGTAGATCCCTACCATTATCATCTCCCAGGAGCAGGCTTTCTCCCCTCTAAACAGGTCTATTATCTAGGGGAGGCTTTGATCTACCTGTTGCATACCAGAGTAATTAACTTGGCTAGTCGGATAGGTCAAAGCCTCAATTTAAGTCTGGGCTGACTCAGAAAAATATGACCAAACCCAGAGAATATGAAGAAGTGAAAATAGAGCCAAATTAAAAATATATTTTCACTCAAGGCATTTGTGAAACTGGAAAGCGCGTGTTGATTTTTTGCAACATTTTTAGTTCAGTGCAACGTTCACCAACTGTGTGAATACAGCAACACACTTTGTGAAGCACTATAGAATAACACTATATTCAACAAGAAAAGGTGATAGTTTTTCTTGAATGGCCAATTAAATTATAAGTCCTTCAGAGGCCATAATCAATTCATTAAAGGTCCCATCTGTGACAGACTACCTGTGTGCTGATACTGGGTAGAGTTCGACAGTAGTGCCACTTGCTCAGCCCACATACATATGCACACAGGAGAGAGCCAAAAATTGGGTGATCCATAAGTAAAAAATCTAGCGAGACAAAATTGAGCCAGAGTCCAGCTCATCACAACTCGCATCTTCAGTGCTCAACTTCGCCTTAAATGCATCATTAGCTTCCCAGAGTATAATGTGACCTTGAATCTACCAGAATATTCACAGTTTTACCCTCAAACCCACTATTAATTAACATGGCTAAGCTGCATTATGAGAAACATCCATTACATCTTTAATGCCTCGCCTCATTCTCTATATGACAGAAACAATAACATTTTAGTTTAAACTCTCCTTTTACTTTTTTTCCTTGGTCATATTAGTCTGGTGCAAGCTAACCTTGTCCACTATCTGGCCCCTATTTATTTTATTAGGCCTATTCCTAGCTCTCTTCTGTTTTTAATCTCTCTCAAACAATCTGCAGTGAGTTCAACTCAGCCAAAACCACTGATTCTTTAAATGAGGGTATGGGGTAACAGGGGACTGCTTGTACAGGTTTGCCGCTATAAGTGGATCACATAGGAAAACAAATAACCACCTTTTGACCAAATTAATTCCATAGCATTTCCAAATTATTTTTCAGATATGTTCACATTTATATCTTCACTCCTTCCACCGCTAGGTTATACAGCAATACATTTTGTGGTGTCAGCTCTCCTTTTCTAATTGAAACCATGGGTAGTTCAGACACGCCTACTCTTACCATGGTGAAACACAATAATATAATATAATTGTAAACTAGTAATATAGAATAGAGAAAACTAAATTCTGAACTGAACTAAATTGATACATAAAATTAACACGATAAAAAAGAAAATGAACGTGTTACAAAAATATCCTCATTGAAAAGCAGTAAATGAATGCAGAAACGCTGTTGCAGTTCCCCTTTTCTTTAAAATTAGCAACAGCTAGCAGCATGTCCAATCGATTATCAACTTGCATTTGAGAGTAGCAGTTGGTGAAAGTTCCAGTTTTTTGTTGTTGTTTTGCTTGCAGAGCAGAATTAGGTTTACTCCGCAGGAGGCAAAAACACACCCAGCCCAAACAGTTGGTTTTAGGTGCACTTTGAGAGGTTAGGCAATGTAATTACCTGAATAATAACTACATTAAAGAAATCACAATTCCTAAAACCTGACAATGCTCCTGAAAGCAACTTTTCCAGCAGTGAAGCCTGTGTGAGGCATCGGCCAGCGAGATCCGCCGAGCACACTAGTAGGTAGGTGCCTCACACAGGTTCCTCTGCGGTGGAAATTGCTTTTAAAGCAGTTACCATTAAGCTAATCACATTGCCCAGCCCCTGCCAGTGGAAGAACACACAAGCTCTGCTAGGGGTCTATCTACTAAGATTTTACATCGTGTTTGTGTGAAAATCACTTGAAAGTAACGCAAAGCAGCGCATCGTACTGCTTTGCATTACTTAGAACCAAGGAGGCGTGCTATGGGGGGGTGCATGTGCGTTCCCATGCAACCACCCAAGCTTTCTGACGCTAAGCCCTATTTACTTAAAAACGTGGACAGGATTGGGGGGCGCTAGGTGGTGCCAGACCAAGATGGCTGACCTTTAGCGAAGCTCTCACCTGGCCGAGCACTTCAAGATCCTTTAACAACATCCTGACTAGATATAACCCTTCGAAACCGATCTGGCTGTCACCGCGGGACTGCGAGGCACACAGCGATACCGAACTTGCCCATCTCCGAGATTCCTACACCGCGTCGCTGGCCCGGTGCCCTGCCCGCGGACGCTGGTGCTGGACTGAGGAGTCTGCCTGCCGGCGGAGGCGCGCTGGGAAAGGCCGGGGATCCATGGCCTACACGGGAGACGCTGCCTCGTGGTTCGTGGAGGCCGCCAAACTGCCACTGCCATACAGGTTGGACTCGGGGACCTTGCCCCGCTGCAGTGCCTCTACCCATCGCGGCGAGACCCCCCCTTGCCACGTCCTGCGCACGCAGCCGCACGGCGGAACGGGAGGGGGAGACCGCCCTGGGTGGGCGCTATCACACCGCTCGCCATCCTGAAACACCCCACTACAAGAACTCAGGTAGGTGATAGCTGGAGGCCCGTGACCCGGACCCCCCGCGGCCGCTCCCACCTCGGGCGACACAGAACGTTGCGGCGGACCGCCATCTTGCCACCTACTCGTGTGGACTGCCTGTGGTGCCACTGGACCTCGCGGATGGCCCCTTGCGGCGCCAATAAGCTCCTCACGTCATAGGCCGCGATAGGCTGCACTCCTGTGGTGCTTCTACCGGTGAGAGGCCGGTGGCGGGTGACCCCGGGGGCCGCACGCTGACCGCCGCTAAGTACCAGGATGACCACACATCAGCTGCCTTCAGACACGCCACACACCGCCTCGGCGGGCGCACCTCTAGGGAACAGCGAGCAGCCGCCATCAGAGTCCCTTGTGCCTTTACCACTTTCCGGGGGAGAGACTGCCCGCGCTCCAACGGACGTTGCCATCACTGCCCTTCCGCCCCGTTTGTGGCATCGTGCTGGTGACCGCTGGGAGGTGGACGGCGCCCATTCCAGTTGCACCATCACGGCTCAGCCATTCTTCCGGTGTCCCGGAGAATCTGCCCCACTACAACTCATCCACTGCACCTTTGCAATGGGCCGGAGCGACACTAAACAGACAAAAATCCCCTTCGAGACTCGGAAGACCCCCAGATCCCAGTCCGTGGAACATGGGGACTCCGCAGCAGACGCGCCTCCGGAAGAGGATTGGAAGTCGCTGCTGCTCAGTATGAAGCAGAGCCTAACATCTATAGACTCGAAGATTGACACTCTCAACATGAGAATGGATACTGTGGTATCCAAACTCGGACAGCACGAGACACGAATCAAGGAGGCGGAAAGCAGGATTTCGGACCTAGAAGATGGCGCCACTTCCAGTGGTCAACACATCATGCAAATAGACAAACTGCTCAAAGTCATAGCAGATAAAAACGAGGACTTGGAAGCGAGGTCTCGGAGAAATAATGTGCGCATTTTGGGCCTGCGGAATCCACCAACACTGGCAAGATGGAGGACTTTGTGGAAAATCTACTGGCAGGCATCTTTGGGAGGGACTCCTTTTCGCCTCACTTCATTGTGGAGTGTGCACATAGGTCCCTTGCGGCCCGCCCTCCTCCTGGAGCTACTCCAAGGCCCATTATAGCTCGATTCCTCTATTACCGCGACCGAGACACAGTCCTGCGCCTGGCACACGAGAAAGGACAAGTCCAACATGAAAACACAACACTATCTTTTTTTCCCAGACTTCACTCCGCTGGTACATGAAGCGAGACGCAAGTTTGCAGGGGTTAAAAAGAAATTTCAGTCCCAAGAAATCCCTTACGCAATGCTCTATCCTGCCAAGCTCAAAGTTAGCCACCAGGGGAAACAGCTTTTCTTCACCACCCCGCAGCAGGCAGAAGAATACCTCAAACAAAAAGGCGGCATCGAAGGACCGGGCAGAACAACGCCGCTCCAGATCGCAGTCGTCCATGTCTCAGCAGGATTGACCCATGCATTAGCTGATTACGAGAAAGAACATTCTCATGAACACTCAGATGGTGACGGACTACTATATATCTGGTGATGTATATATGGGGACACTCGATCTATGGTCTATGAACTACATGTTGCTCGGCCGCCCACCTCCGTCCCACGGTTAGGCTGCCTCGCTCCCTGTGAGGATGCCGGTGGGTGCAAGTAGGGAGGTGGAAGGGCAGGTCGGGCGCGCCTAGAGACTCGATCCCCCTAAGGGCGAACCCCTGGTACCCCTCCCCCTTCTGGGCAGGGGATATCTGTTGTTTGGCAAAGTTGTCACTAATGTTGGGAGGGGTCTATGTACCCGGCAAGTTGGGGACGCCGGAGTGTGTGGGGGGGATACTTAGTCTTTCTTATTGCATTGCTAGTAGCCAAGGATGGGTCTGACAGTTGCTGTGATATGCCTACCACTACACAGTATTACAAAGATGACAGGTGACACACAAGCACTCCGACGCATTAGGGCGGTTTCATGGAATGTCCGAGGGCTCAGTGACCCCAGGAAACGGAGACAAATATTGGGATATCTGGACAGACACGGATAGCCGTTGCCATGTTACAGGAAACGCACTTAGCGCCAGGGGACTCCCCCCCAATTCGTGACACGCTGGGCCTCGTGCCGCGTATTTGCCTCCTACTCCACCTATTCCAGAGGGGTGACTATTTTAATCAAAAAGGGAGTGGAGTTTACGCCATTGGGAACAGACACTGACACGGAGGGCAGATTCTGCATGGTCTGGGGTAGAATGTTATCACATACTGTCCTCTTTGCTTGTTATTATGGGCCTAACATTGACAATCCCAACGCCCTACTGGTGTTATGGGGAAAAATTCAGGCACTGGATATTACACATGCCATACTTGGGAGAGATTTCAATACAGCGCTGTGCCCTTCTGCAGACCGGTCCCACCCCCTCCCAATGCACTACACAACCACACAAAGGACGCTCAGGGACATCGTAGAAGAACACTACCTACTAGACGCATGGAGACACAAACACCCCACAGTCAGACAGGGCACTCACCACTAAGCGGTGCACTCCACCTGGGCGCGCTTAGATTATGTCTTCTTGACAGCTGGATTGACTAACTGGCTAGCGCTGGCGACGCACCTGGCCCGCACGTTCTCAGACCACTCTCCGGTCCTCGTTGAACTCCAAATCCCTGTGAGCTGCTCCCCCTACCTGAACTGGCGGCTCACCCCCTCACACCTCCACGACTCTGCCTTTCGGACTGAACTAGAGCAAGACATTCAGGAATTCTTCGAACGCAACTTGACTTCAGTGGCTAGCGTCAAAACGGTGTGGGAGGCATTCAAGGTCACCGTGCGGGGCTGGTGCATTGCAAAAGGGGGGGGGAATCCTCAGATCCCTTCGAGGGGAACTAGGAAGATGGAGACTGAACTCCGTGACCTGGAACAAGCACTTGGGGATGGCTCATGGCGCCACGACATTAAAGCCCAGATGAGGGACAAGTTAATCGAGTACGAAACAGTGGCTGATAGGGAGTGTAAATTCCGGGGTAAGCCGTACACTGCACGTATATATGGTGAGGGGGACCGCCCAGGAAAAGCCTTGGCATCCTCTGTTAGACCCCCCCCGCTTTGGCAACTATGTCACTGTAATAGACGACGAACGGGGTGCTGCATGTAGGAACTTAGTGGATCAGCTCCGAGTTTTTAAAGAATACTATTCTGCCCTATACGACTCTCATAGGCACACGACAATTGACCTGGATACTTACCTGGGCGACACCGCCATTGCCTGGTTGGGCCCGACCCAACAGAAATTTCTCAATCTGGAACTAGAGATCGTTGAGATCACTGAAGCTATCATGACGACCAAGTCCGGACGAGCCCCCGGTTCGGATGGCCTTCCGATTGACTTTTACAAAACATACGTCCATATACTTGCCCCCATCCTTAAACAAGTCTACTATGCGGCTCTGCAAGAGGGCAGCCTACCCAGCACCATGAGTGAGGCCCTGATCACCTCCCTACTCAAGCCTGGCAAACCCCCTGAAAAGTGTGATTCCTATCGGCCCTTGTCCTTGCTGAATTCCGACACCAAAATACTCGCGAAGGCCCTCGCTATCAGCCTTAATCTACTGATGGAAAGGCTGGTACTCCCAGATCAGGCAGGATTTGTCCCTAATCGTGCGACATCCCACAATCTCTGCACACTCCACGCAGTCCTACAGGATATTGATCCCAATTGCGAGCCGCTGCCATATTCCTGGACGCCACAAAAGCGTTCGATTCGCTTGAATGGGACTACTTGTTGGCTCTTATGGAACATAAGGGGATGCCCTTTAGCTTTCTAGACTGGGTCAGGCTGTTATATTGCCAACCCACTGCTACCGTGGTACTGAATGGGACACGATCTACCCCATTTAACATCCGCAGAGGCACAAGGCAGGGTTGTTCGTTATCCACGGCCCTCTTCGCACTGGCAATAGAACCACTAGTGGCCAAACTCCGCCAGCACCATAATCACCGGGCACTAATCTACCCGGATAGGCAGCTACTCATCTCGCTATACGCAGATGACATCACGCTTTATGTTCAGAGGCCCCAAGATAACCTTAACCCAATATTGCGCGAGATCACGAGATTCGGAGGCATTACGGGGATACAAATAAACTGGTCCAAATCAGCGGTGTTTCCCCTCACGGACAAGACGCAACCGTATCCGCTGGACTACCCCTTGATTTGGGAAACCGATGAGTTAAAATATCTTGGCATCCAAATCACCATGCAGAGGGACACTTTGATCAGGGCCAACTACGGTGCATCCCTCGATAAAATCACCGATACTGTTACCAGGTGGATACGCCTCCCGCTCTCGATGGCCCAGCCGCATCTCCCTCATCAAGATGGTGGTGCTGCCAAAATTTCTATACTTATTTACTAACATCCCATATAACCCGGGGCAGCATTTTTTTCGCGCCCTATGAGCTCAACTAACGAGGCTCATATGGGGAGGAAAGCAAGCCAGGATTAGCCTAGCGACACTGATGCTTCCGTACCAAGGTGGGTTTGAGGTTCCTAACTTTGAACATTATTATGATTGTGCTCCGAGTCACATTGCCACCTACTGGTTCCACCCGCCACCATTTATGGCACATCTAGCGGTTGAGGATGGGTATATGAGACCCGAGATACCCTCCAGATTTGTCCACACAAAAGTACGAGAGAGAGAACGGGATCCGTCCACGGTGGACTGCACGGTATTGGCATGGATATGCCTAGCCAGCGCCATGGGCACGTCGTTCCTATACTCACCCCTCACTCCACTGACGAAAGACCCCCGGTTGCAGATCACCCATGAGGAGATCGGGCGCAGACTGTTGACTAAGTTGGCGTACCACACCTGGGGGGGATCTGTACGTGCAGAGCCAATTCCGCACGTCTGTCCAATTCTTTGGGGAACAGACACCCACCATAATGGACACTTTCTTATACACTCGACTCCACCAGAGCATACGAGCCGCCACCCTGGACTTCCCTGAGGAACCAGACACGTTTGAACCCCTGCATGCTCTCTTACAAAAAGACACCCCCCAGCACGTCGTGTCTCTCCTTTACAAGCACATACAAAACGCGAAGCCGGCTACTACGCCACGAGCCCGCTTGGACTGGGATGACGACCTCGGTGAGCCTATGACAGACGAGCAATGGGAGATCAGCTGTACTCAGACAAATGCAGTGACAGGCAATGCTCGATTACGCTTTGTTCATTTTAAGTTTCTACACCGCCTGTATTACACCCCGGCCAAGCTTTGCCGATTCCGTTTACGAGATAATGACCGTTGCTATCGTTGTGGGAGGGGGGAGCAGACTTTTTACACCTGGCCTGGACCTGCCCAGCAGTTGCCAAATACTGGATTGAGGTCTTTGCAGGCTTATCTGACATGCTGGGCGTGGAGCTCGCACCATGCCCGCGGGTGGCACTGCTGGGCCTGATAAACAACATCGCGACCACACACAGAAAGTTCCTTGCGATGAGCCTGTTCTTAGCCAAACGGCAGGTGGCGTGCAGGTGGGGCCGAGGCTGTGCCCCCAAATTCAAGGCGTGGATATCAACCATGTCTAAATGGCAAGACCAATTACACAACTATGCAGAGCAGCTGCCACACAAATCACGCCCTAGGGATATCTGGAAACCCCTCACAACCTACCTTCTTAAGCAACAAGCAGATGAGGACACGGGACTGGGAGGGGCGGGGGATGCGCCTGCAATGGATACCCAGACGACCCACTGATCCCACTAGACCTCATTCACTCATGTGCACCCTCATACTGGGCGTAATGTATGCAGGCAAGCCAAAACGCAGACTTTGCCCCGCATACCAAGATGCAACGACTGCACCAGACAAGGTACCCGCAGAGCCACATGCCACTCTCCGACACGGTTGATCCTCGGGGACGAGGCGCCTTCCACACTACTGTATGGCACTGCCACACCTGTCACATTGACACCCATCAATTGACGACTCACTATGCCAGACATCTTGGTACAAGCATGCATGGGAGCCACGACCCATGGAGGGAGTGTGGGGTATTGTTTACTTTGTTTGTAGTTATGACTTTCTGATTCTGCAGATATAGGTTGTCCTGTACGGGAAGGTGCTAACTGCTTTTGCCTTTATCCGGTCACTGACTAGATGTACTTATTGCACTGATGTACCGTACACTTAATGCAATAATAAAGGTTTTTGAAAATCAAAAAAAAAAAAAAGTGGACAGGTTTAGCGTCAGATAATAGCGCCCATTTCAAGTAGGTAATATGAAGGAGAAATGCTTTCCTTTCTCCATCCTTTCCTGACTTTGTATGTGTGCTACACTGTACAACACACATACAGAGTGGGAAACGGTTTAACCCCTTGCATGCTCATGATGGCCCCTGGCCGTCATGCGTCATGGTGGGCGTGTGCTGAGGTAGGCCAGGGGCCGTCCGAATCCTGCCCACTTTTAAAAAAGCCAGCACAGCGCGAAAATTCCCCGTGTATGCAAGGGGTTAAAGTTAGTCTGAGTTTAATATTATGTACTTGAAGGATATCCTTTCAGTACAAAAACTTTGCTAGACTCATACAGGCACCTTTGCATTATGGTGCAAAGGTGTGTGCATGGTGCACAGCTGCTAATTTCAGCGCCAACGCTAGGGAGAGGGGGGAAGTGCCATCTTTTTTTGTCCACTGTGTTCCATAAGATTTTAGTAAATCCACCCCTGTATTCTTCCCATTCACACTGCAGGCAACGAGGAATGCGTATGCAGCAGTGCATTCCAACTTTTTTTCTAATCTTGTGCAGGCTTATTTGAAACAAGAAAACAAGCATTGGCATAGCCAATAGGTCTCGCCTTTGGGACCTTATAAGTGTTTAGCCATGCAACAGTTGATGTTGTTGCACCAAGGATATTGTACAGCATAAATAAATACTTATAAGGTCCCAAAGGCGAGACCTATTGGCCATGCCAATGCTTGTTTTATTTGTTGTTTTTTGAAGTAGAAATGCTGCATTGTTCGCAAACCATGACTAATTGGCTGTACAAAAGGAAGTGGTACTATGACAAGCAGTACGAGACCTTTTTACGTCTGGCTTGACAGCGCATGGACCAATGTCTCCAAAACTTCTCAGAGAATAGGCACACAAACCGTGTCGGCCCTCGCCCTCATTTTACATCCTGACCTGTTGCTTGCTCCAAACGTCAAATATATACTTCCTTAATAATAACGTTTACAAATAATTTTAATAACTTAGAAATAAATACAAATATTATAAATTACTAATAAATGTATACACATAAAATAATAATATAAATAAAAATTAATGCAAATTTAAAACAAATTTAAAAAAGTAAGTAAATGTTGAATACCGTAGCGGTAAAAAATACTATTCCCACTCAAAAAAGTGCAACAGTAGGGAAAGTGTTGGATAGCGTAGGGGTAAAAATTACTATTCCCACTCCAGAGAGTTTAACAGTAGGGAAATTGTTGGATAGTCCAGGGATAAATATTACTATTCGAACTCCAGAGAGTGCAACAGTAGGGAAAGTGTTGGATAGCGTTGGGGTAAAAATTATTATTCCTACTCCAGAGAGTGCAACAGTAGAGAAAGTGTTGGATAGCGTAGGGGTAAAAATTACTATTCCCACTCCAGAGAGTGCAACAGTAAGGAAAGTGTTGGATGGCGTAGGGGTAAACATTACTACTCCAACTCCAGAGAGTGCAAAAGTAGGGAAAGTGTTGGGTAGCGTAAGGGTAAAAATTACTATTCCCACTCCAGAGAGTGCAACAGTAGGGAAAGTGTTGGATAGCATAGGGGTAAAAATTATTATTCCCACTCCAGAGAGTGCAACAGTAGGGAAAGTGTTGGATAGCGTAGGGGTAAAAACTACTATTCCCACCCCAGAGAGTGCAACAGTAGGGAAAGTGTTGAATAGCTTAGGGGTAAAAATTACTATTCCCACTCCAGAGAGTGCAACAGTAGGGAAAGTGTTGGATAGCGTAGGGGGTAAAAATTACTATTCCAACTCCAGAGAGTGCAACAGTAGGGAAAGTGTTGGATAGCGTAGGGGTAAAAATTACATACTTATAAATGAACTAATACTTTAAAATATTTAAAAAATATAATAAATAAATATAACACTATTTACAAATACCAACACATAATAATAATAATTAATTACCTATTAATAATTAATTAACAATAATATATTTAACAAAACAAATAATTAAAATAAAATATTACTTAATTAAATTTAAATTACTTCCCACCCTATTCCCCTATAAACCCACAACCCGCTACAAAACATAATTATCAATAATCAATTAATTAAAATTAATTACCAATTAATAAAAAATTTATAATTCCTAAAAATCAAAAATTTATTTAGCATAATTGAGTTACTTCCCACCCTATTCCCCTATAAACCCATAACTCACTACAGAACATATTTATCAATTAATTTTAAAAACTACTCATTTATAAAAACTAATTGCCAATTAATTAAAATTAATTTACAATTCCTAAAAATTATTAATTAATTTAGTATAATTAAATTACTTCCCATCCTATTCCCCTATAAACCCACAACCCACTATGGTACTAAAATACAAAATTTACTTAAATTAGATTTAAAAAAATACATATTAAATGCATAATAATATACATTAAAATATTATAAAAATAGATATTAGTAACATCGATATTACTAACATCGATATTACTAACATCCATATTACTAACATCCATATTACTAACATCCATATTAACAAAATCGATATTACTTACCTTCTGTATTCTGTCCCTTCGATATTTAAACATCGACATTATTGTATGTCGATATTTGAAAATCAATATTTTGTCTGCTTAACCCCAGTAAATGAACAAAATGATGGTGATCATTTTATCATTGAAATTATGGGTAATGCCTTAGAAAGCAACAAAGACAACACACTTTCTGTACATTCCCAAATAGCTTTCTTAGTTATGTCAAAAATGAAAGTCTGGCATGCTGAGTGAAATTGTGTACTTCCAACACAAGTAGCAGCTTGTCAGTTGACTCCCATTTGTTCTAATATACTTCTGCCACAAAACTCTAATGAGCAAATAGAATGCTACGTTTCAATATTTAAAAGAAAGAGGATGCAAGTACATGTGGGATTTTGTTTGTTGTGCAGGTTTTTAAGTGGGATGGAAAAAGCGGGTTCTATAAAAGGGGCATGTCTTATGCATAACTCTCATAGAGGCGTGACCTATATAATTAAGGATGTGGTCTATAACACATAACTAAAAGCCTGTGCTTCCCACAACGTCTCACCAAATGAGTATTTTGCTGCCTTTCTATGAGCTTTTTGCTATTTCAACCAGGCATATCACACAGTAATGGACACTCACCCAAAACAACGGAAGGCTATTTACTTTGCCAATACATGTTAGCAGTTTCAGATGAATAAGAAACAATTAAACATTATAAGAACTATGCAAAGGGTAGCAGTCTTCGGAGTGTCTCAGACAACCCCATCCTTTCCTTGACACAAAGGGGCATATTAGCAAGAACCTTGTTAAAGTTATCGCCGTTTTAGCGGCAGGAAACTGCCACTAAAACTGCGAAAATGGGCTTGCTAATATGCGTTATAGAATTCCAGTAGAAGCCCAGGTTAGATGTCCTGCACATCTACCCCGGGTTTCTATTGGAATTCTATATTGCATATTAGCAAGCCCATTATCGCAGTTTTAGCGGCAGTTTCCTGCCGCTAAAACGGTGATCATTTTAACGAGGTTCTTGCTAATATCCCCCCATATTTCTCAAAAGTCTCTCTGTTAGACATTTACGCCCTTTTTCTCCCCACATCTTTTTTAAATCTTGCATTTGCATGTCTCACACCTCAGCTCTTTCCTCTACTGCACCCTCTCCTGGATGTACTTCCTTGCATCCCCTTCGCTTCACCAACCCCTACACACACAACTCAAACACTTACTACCCCTACACACACAAATCAAACACTTATCTGTAAGCACTGCATTTTATTTTACATTTGCTCTGTCAGTATTTCAACAGCAGTGTAAATCCATCATGCACTTTTGCATAGAATCACAAATAGCTCACCTGACCATTGCTCTGAAGAGAGGTCAAGGATAGGATGAGCATGGATTCTGAACCCCTGTATGACCAGATGACAGGTGTATGGCTATTATCTATTTATGCACCCAACCATGCCACACAACATGAATTCATTATAACAGAGTACATCAAAGAATACCTACAACTGTTATAAAACAGACCTATTGGGTTTGCTATTGCATGCGCATATGATACATTTCTTTCCACAGCTGCCCTAGCTCTTATTGGCTCCAAACATGACTCCCATATCACTCATTAGGCTAATGTTCACAGTCTTTGCTGGTTTCGTTTAGCTAAATGACATTTATATAGGGCTTTTAGTTCTGTCCTTGGGGTAAGCTCTGGCAGGGCTTTGTTCCGTGTACAAGGACACAGCACTGTGCACACTCAGGTCTGACACCCTAGACCCATGCATAAATCCAAGCTGACAACACTTGAAATTAAAAGTATAGAGAGGAAGACTTGTGTAGTGAGGAACTCGTACTGTCTTTGGCCTGAACTTTAGAGCTCTCAATCATGCCTGTTATAAACACCCGCCCAAAACCTGAACTCACGTGTCTCAGTACACTGTACGCACTATACAAGAACAATATGCCTCACGAAAAAAGACTACAGAAAAACAACATAATGGAAAAAGCAAACAGTCCTAGACAATGCAAGATTAGGTATACATGTGAAGTGTCAGCAAGAACTACATCACTGACTTGGATTACCTTATCATTTTTACAGTCATTATTTAAAAATCCATCCATGTTTTTACCTGCAGAGTTAAGGGCTTAAACATAGAGCCCGATAGGGAATTGTTTCCATGGCACTTTTGCATTACTGGGGGGTCTGTGACCCAGTGGGACCTGGACCACACAAAGTCCTGATGTTGCATATACGTGCTCTCAAGGGAGAGCACTAAAATGGCAGTATCTCTATCCATCCAAAGAGAATCAGGTTGATGTTTCTCATTCTTGCACCAGTACTCGGTAAACAAAACAAGCCTACTTGTAAAGCGCACATTCACCCCTTGTAGCATCTTGGCGCTGAATAACAGATGTTTGCTGTTACCCAGCTCAAAGACACTAATTTTTTTTACCTCAAAATGATGAGTTGAACTGCCAGAATAAGAACCTGTGAGCCAAGAGTCAAAGACATATGTCCGGAGTGGACACATTAGTTCCACTGAGCCACCTGACCAGCAGGCTCAGTGGACTGTTTGCCTCGGTCTTCATTTGGGGAGGAGACATTTTCCACAACATGGTAGTGAGTGTTCACCCGTGTGGGCATCTCTGGAGGGAGGAGAAATGCATTAGGTCCTAGTTCCACATACCTTAGGGCTCATCCATGGTGTCACTGTCAGTCGTACATGTGGGACATGTTTACAGCCTATTACCATGGCAAAGGACCAAGACGGTAAGTCCATGTCTGGGCTGCCTGGCCAAGGGGCATCAGAGTGCCCTCCTCGCTCACCCCAAAGCTTAATAAGAGGTGCCCTCTTGAGGACCCCTGCACACACACACCATTTAGCAGCCTTTTCCTATTATTCAGGCTCCAGCAAAATGTCAGAGAAAAGGCATTACCTAAATCACCAATACCTAGCAATACTTTTTGCCAACAGTGTTTGCTTTCTTTTATAATGTAGGCTCCCTTGTATTATATGGAAGTTTTTGAAGTACAATACTGCAGATGAGGCAATGCAGCGCCATCTCTGGGTAACTCTACATCTAGAACCATCCACTCACACCCATAAACTCATCTATCCACGAATCTCGCGAAATTGCAGAAAAATCCGCGAACTTGCGTGCGGGACGGATTTTCAAAAACTGAAGTACATGAAGCACTTACAGGGTTACATTCACAAAATGGTTACAAAGAAATTAACTTCAACTTGGGCACCTGCTGTAACCCTGTAAGTGCTTCCTGAGCGGCACCTCCAGAGTTGTTGCCTACTTTTCTCTGACCCTGCTCTGAGCCTCGAAGCAGGGTCAGAGAATAGTTACAAGTATGGCACAATGCTCCAGGCTGTCACAAAAATTAAACCACAACAGGAAGCACTTACAGATAAGGAAGCAGGTGCCAGACTTGAAGCCCAAATTCAGTAACACATTAACTAGCTCCCGGTTGAGGCTGGGCAGGTGTGCTTTCTCCCCATAATCTACAGTGGTGAACAAGAGGGTGCTGTGATCAACCAGAAGGTACAGTTGTGAACCAGAGGGTGCTGTGATGAACCAGAAGGTGGCAGTGATGAACCAAAGGGTGGCAGTGGTGAACCAGAGGGTGGCAGTGATGAACCAGAGGGTGGCAGTGATGAACCAGAGGGTGGCAGTGGTGAACCAGAGGGTGGCAGTGATGAACCAGAGGGTGGCGCTGCTAAACTGCCCGGGAACCCTGTGGGTGTGAGCCCCCGCGCTGCTGGGCTGCCCAGGGGTTGTGAGCCCACGCGCTACTAGACTGCCCAGGGGCCCAGTGGGTGTGAACCCCGGTGCTGCTGAACTGCCCCGGAGCCCTCTCAGTGTGAAAGTCATTCATGCCTGGGAGCCCTCTGGGTGTGAGCACACATTGTGCTACGTGCCCCCCTTGCCCACAGTATATATATACCCGTACTGCACAGCACCATTATGCTCTTGCACCATGAAGTCTGGTGCCTGGATGCTCCTAATCCGTGTAGGTGGTACCACCGTCTGGTGCAGTCAAAATGTAAAGTCATAACTTGCTACACAGCACGAATAAACCCGTGTCCCCCTTGGCACTGGTATGCGCATGTACTAGGCGTGGAGCACCCGCATGCCACTGCATCCTACTGCCCAGCGCCAGCATATGTCTGTACGGGGCAGTTTAGTATGAGATGGGACATTGTCCAGCAGCAGCAGCTGCATGCGCCTGAACCCACTGAGCAGGATCAGAATGGCTTTGTACCAACACGCGCAGCAGAGCTATCTTGGACATCTGAAGGATTTTGAGGTCCTGTGCCAAACGTATTTTTGCATCCATGAGTTTCCCGAGCGCCATCCCTGTGTAGCTCCTGTGACCAGGAGGCTGCTTTCTCCTCATCTGCTGCTCTGCTCGGTCTCTGACCCTTTATAAACAAGATGCATGTGAACTCGCATAGAAGCCCCGCCCGTTTGGCCCCATCCACCACACACTAGCGGTATGAAACGTCTTCCCGCCCGTCCCCACTATAATGGCCAGCTCACTCTAGGGACCTCGGCGTCTTATGACGCGCTGGCAAAGTTACAGGCACACGTGGTCCCATATTTGTGCACATGGGACAAAAATCCGCGAGTTTGTGGGAAAATTCGCGAACTCGCTGACTTTTTTGCCATTTCGCACAAATTCGCGGATCGCGAATTCGCAAATTTCGCCCATACTTAGTTTCTTGCCACGACTGCTCGAGATTTGTGTGGTTCCAGAAATTACTCTCATATTACTCATTATTCTTATTCTTGTTACTAGTTTCTGTTAGCAAAAAATATCTACCATTCGGCTTTTACTGCCGCCCTAGAGGCAGGATTTTGTTCTGTGTACAAGGACAAATCACTATCTAGACTTGGGTCTGATTCCCAAGACCTGTGCATAAATTCACACTGCCTGTACTTGAAAACAAGCTTTGACATTGCCAATAGGTCTGGCTTTAAAGGTATGTTGTATACTAATGTGAAGCATTACAAGTAAATAGCATTGGAATAGATATGTATTTGTGTGGAAGCAAAGAACTGCAGAGTAATAAAGGTGTAGTTTAAAAGATAAGTGACAGTTACACTGTCAAGACAGAACTAAAAATCTATGTAGGTTAATGACTGGCCTCATCAAATCTGTGCGGCTGCTAGACCAACATAAACTATCTAGCTATCTAATGCACTTTACTAGCATTCCAATGTCATGTGTGTGCCCCTGAAAGCTCAAACTTAGGCAGTTGGATAAGTGAACAAAATAATCACATCTGGTGGAGGGCAAGCACATCTTTGTGGAAGCACAACAACTTCTGCCCAATCAAACATGCACTCCCGGCTCCCAGCATGTGGGCAGAGCCAAAGCCTCTCTCTAAAGATGAGAACATAATTGTCTGACGACAGCTGTGCTGTCAGGCCAAAACCATAAAAAAGAATAGAGATGAAGACCTTTGTTTAATTAGCCACAACCTTTTGGGTTAATGTGACTGGAAAGTTAGAGAAAGAAAGGGGTAAAGATATAGAGGATAGAAAGGTATAAGAGTTAGAGAGACAAGTAAAGTAAATAGCGAAAGGTGAGGTAGCTAGAAGGAAAGATAAAGAAAGGTAGAAAGAGGAAGATGTAGGCTGAGAATTAGGTATGGTTTTAGAGTGAAGTAGAGAGATGCAGAGCGGGATAGGGATGGGGGAAGGAAATGTAGAGATAAGTGGAGGAGTAACAGGAGGTGAGGTAGACAGCGAGGTAATATAAAAAAAGGAAGTGAATTAGCGAGTGGTAGAGGTAGACAGAGAAAACTGAGGAAAATCAAAGTGATGCAAGGTAGAAAAGAGGTATAGACAAATGGCTCAGATTAAGATAGTAGTGTAAGTAGTTGAGAGACATGTGGGGCCTACAGTAAGAAAGATGAGGTTTATACAGAGGTAAAGAGTTGTGACAGGCACAGATGGTGAGGTAGAGAGAGCCATACAGAAAGAAGTTGAGAGATAGAGTTGAGTTGGAGAGGATGAGTTGAAATGAAAAAGGGGGTCCAGAGAGAGAGATATTTGTTTGTGAGGGAGAGAGAGAAAAAACAAGAAGGCCATTACAGAGAAAGAGGGGTCGAGGTACAGTAATGGAGTAACCCAGAATTGAATAAGAAATTCAGAGAGATGAAGGAAAGGAAACAGAGGTAGAACAAGTGAAAGGGGAGGTGGGGAGGTGAGGTGAGGTGAGGTATGTGAATTAATGGTGAGGCAAATTGAGAGGTACGGTAGTTAGAAAGAGTGGTGTGGTAGAAAGATGTGTGGTAGTGAGAGAGATAGGAGGTAGAGAGAGAACTGAGATAAGCTGAGGGGAAGTGGTGAGGTAGAAAAAAGACAAAGTGAGGTAAGGTAGTTGGGACATGTGGGGAGAGATAGAGAAGTGAGGTTAAAAGAGAAATGATGTTTCAGAAGTGAAGTAGGTGGAGGAGATACACATGGAAGTCAGATGGAAAATGAGCAGCGAGATACAGAAGAATGGATAAGGTAGAAAGTGCTATGGTAGAGAGGGCATCGAAAGTGATAGATAAAGATGTATGCACATAGAGTGATACAGAGAGGGGAAGATCATGACATAGAGGTAGAGGGATACGAGTTGAGTGACACTGGCTGCTTTGAGAGAAAAGTGAGGTAGAGGAAGGGGAGATAGAGGTAGAGAGAGCTGAGATAGAGAGTTAGAGAGGGTGAAGATTCGTAGAGAAGGAGAGAGAGATGGTTAAGATAGAAGAGATGAGGTAAAGTAGGGAAAGAGAAATGACACAGAAAGATAATTTTTGAATTTAAATGCCACCAACGGCCTGAGTGTGTAAGGTAAAAGGCTGGGCCAGCCAGGCACTCACACCAACTGGCAGATTTATTATTTTTAGTGCAACACAGTGTACTAATCGTAATTGCTGCGATGCAGTCCGTAAGACGGAGAAAGCGCCACAAATGAATATTTATTAAAAAAAAGCCACTGCTGCTGTACACTATCTCTGCGCTGCTGCTTAAACAGGGTGCCTAGAACCAAGCTCAATATTTGCACCACGGTGCTGCCTCTCATAGGACGTGTATTGGATGCATACTTTTTCAGTACAAAATTCTATGCCTAGACTAGTCTTCAACATTACACACATTGTATATGTGCTGTAAAGTACAACACGTGTGGAATATTTGAGAAGTTGCAACATTTATTCATGTTAGCAACTGCTTCGGGGACTCATTATTCTTCTACACAAAGCACAATCCATTTTAACACCTTGAACGCTATGGGGATTTTTCTCCTGTGCTGTAACTTTACAAACACCATTATTCATGACGAGCTGGGCTCGTCATCAGCGTAGCAGGAGGCTACTGCATGACGAGCCCAGCTCGTCATGAGCGTGGAAGGGGTTAATAGATTGGGATTTCTGTCAAAAACTATGGGTGCTTATGCTACTCCTTGAAACCAAGTAGAGGTGCTCTTAGAGTTCGAAAGGGACAGAGCACCAGTAACAATTTTGTTAAAAAGATTTCACCCTTTGGACTGCAAAGCAAAATAATCTATCTAGTCCATACACACCCCACTCATACACTTGGAACAACTCCAAAAGCGGTAAAGTATTCGTATTACAAAATATTTTTTATTTAATACAAAGCAAGAATTTAAAAAAAGGGATTTCCAACCCCAAATAGATGGCATTTTAATATTAAAAATAAGCATCGAGAATCATAACATCCCAAATAAAAACAGTTAAAAATTCATGCTCATCAAAAGATGAATAACAACATCACAACAATGGAGGATACTACATACGGAAGGAAAACATAAATGAGGCAACCAAGGTTAGCCCATGCGATGCTAATCTGTGGCAAACTAAAGACACTGCATGAGACCAAAACTCAGTCACTATGCCCTTTGTCCTGTATTCAGATTTAACAATGAGATTAGTGTCAACGCGTTTCAGTGGAGCTATATTGTTCCTTCCACCTTCAGGACAAGAAATAAAGAAATCCTTCCTCCTTTACTTCCTTTATCATTATCTAAGAAAAGCATAAAATAATAAATATATTAAAACACATACTTGTACCTTTGAACTTTATACACAGTACACATCATTCATCTTGTGAATATATATTTCTTTTAACAGGATAAGTCCTGTAAAATTGCCTTTAATACCCTTGCCCAACAGTGTAGTATTAGTAAGGGACAGAGTAAATACCAGTTAATAAGTAAGTCACAATTAGAGCTCGAATACATTTGGGGATGTTCCACACCGCTCATTACCAGATAACAACCACACACCACAAACACACTAGAGCAATTAATTAAGCTTGTCTGATCAGACCTATTCATAGACCCTAACCAGCTTAGGATCTCATGCGTCTTGTAATATCCACTAAGTTGGTGGTATATATTTATATTAATTTTTACCTTGATGGGGTGTCTCTTAAATCAGCCCCTTTGCAGCTTCATGTATGCAGTGTTCAACTTTCTGCCTACTTGGCATCCAGCCTATAACATGAAGAAAATAATGCTCTATATTTTATGTAATAACTTGTTGGTATTTAAGCAAGCTGTATTATCAGCCCACCGCTGCTGGTGTTATTTCAGTATTCCAGAAAGACCAACATTCAGACCTCACCTTATTCAGATTACACGGGTGGCTTCATATTAAATTGGCCTCTTCTCTGCACTATTTTCTCAAGTTAAAAAGTAATTCCTCAGTGGACGATCTGCCTAGAAATATAAATATATACACATATATATATATTCACTGAAAAAACCATAGGTTTCACACCAGTTATAGTTAGGTTTGAATTTTACTCGCATAAAACCATTGAAATACCCACGTTATAGTTAGTTGGACTCACTATACCTTGCGCGTGCAATGCACTGCTGATGACGTCACATATTACAACACTCATGACATGGTCAGTGACATCACTCATGACATCACTGATGACATCTCAAATGACATCACTGATGACAACATCCTTGTGACAAAGTGGCAGACCTCCTATCAGCATAAAATAACCTTTGACACACACATTAAAAAATAGAAACTAACATTTTCTTAAAAAAGGAGAAACCAATACCAATTACAACAACTTATTAGGTAATTACAACATCTACATACACATCCACTCATTCGCCAACAGTTCTATATAGTCACTCATGCATGTACTTACTCATCATATGTACTCATACACGTATACATCCTGTTACACACTAAAACTCATCCATATAGTTACTCACACACAAATTCACACATGCAAATAAACTATCAAAAAACCATTTACTTGATTATACTGCTATATACACACCACTACACATACTTCTACAGAAACGGAAACATATTTACTCTCTTAAACAATCAATTATAAAAACACATACTCACTAACCTACCCATACAAACAATCATCCACCCATACAGTCTTGCACACATGCTGTCTTCAAAATACATACAAATAGTGAGTCACTCATTCATGCATCTGTGCTCTAAGTAATATCCCCCACCGAACCATTCAGACACTGATACTGATACTCAAAAAAACAACTAATAACCCATATACACACTCATGTAGCTACTCACCAACCCATGCAGCCACTTATACACAAAGTGAGACACAGATACAGATATTTAAATATTTAAACATTACTAGCTAATATATGTATTCACTAAGATACATTTAATAAGTCAGTTAACCAATCAATTTTACACAAAAAAACATCCATTTAGACATTTATTTACCCATTTATTCTTCCATCAACCTTTAGATATACATATATAAAAAATATTTATTTTTCAGAAAGATACACATTCACTGGATGATGTCATCAGTGATGTCATTTGAGATGTCATCAGTGATGTCATGAGTGATGTCACTGACCATGTCATGAGTGATGTAATATGTGACGTCATCAGCAGTGCATTGCACGCGCAAGTTATAGTGAGTCCAACTAACTATAACGTGGGAATTTCAATGGTTTTATGCGAGTGAAATTCCCACCTAACTATAACTGGTGTGAAACCTATGTTTTTTTCAGTGAATTTAATAGGTTTTTTAAATGCTAATTCCTAACTATAACTGGTGTGAAACCTATGGTTTTTTCAGTGAATATATATATATATATATATATATATATATATATATATATATATATATATATATACATATATAGATAGATATATATAAAATTTCTATGGCAAAATGAAACCCCTCATTTTGTTCCTTTTCAAATTAAGTGTTCCCACTTTATTCCAATCAAGATGTCTTCAGGTGTGCCATACTTTTGTCATAAGTAAGACTGTTAGCGTTCTAGTTGTTCTTTAGAACACTCTGGGACATTCTGTCATTGGGCTATAGTTGGGCTACATCTGGCTGATATTTGGGCTACATATGGGCTCTTTTGTCTCTGGTGGCCATCTTGGGAGACTGCATATCATAATTTTTTTAATGAAATATAAGAGGATTTGAGAAGTCACTCAAAATGTGTCCTAATTTTTCTTTCTTCAGCACTAATCATAATTTCTATGGCAAAATGAACCCCCTCATTTTGTTCCTTTGCAAATTAAATGTTTTAAGTGTTAACACTTTATTCCAATCAAGATGACTTCAGGTGTGCCATACTTTTGTCATAAGTAAGACTGTTAGCGCTCTAGTTGTTCTTTAGAACACTCTGGGACATTCTGTCATTGGGCTATAGTTGGGCTACATCTGGCTGATATTTGGGCTACATTTGGTTTTTTTTTGTCTCTGGTGGCCATCTTTGGGCTACATTGGGCTACATTTGGGCTCTAACATATATATAGCCCAATGTAGCCCAATATATATTTTTCAAAGTTAATTTTCGTAAAAACCACTGGAGCATATATCTTGAGACATAGCAAAGGCACATCGGGGTACCAGTCCCTACAATTTTGCCAAGTTTGGTGGAAATCCATTCAGCCGTTCGGGCTAAAAGTGAGTCCAAACGCCCTATGGAAATTAACATGGGGAAAACACGTTTTGGGACCCCCTTTTATCTCGGCCCCCGCTTGACGGATCCCCCCAAAACTTTCAGGGAAGGAGCGGAGCGCAGTGAGGCAAAGTTAACGAACATTACAGGCAGATCCCTCATTCGGTGCCAAAGTTATTCCCAATAGAATGTTGCAGATTTCCTATGGAAAACGATCCTAAGTATAACTACCTACTGGCGACCGCCAGTAGGTAATATATATATATATATATATATATATATATATATATATATATATATATATATCCACAACTCCATTCACCTGGTCGTTCGAACACAACAGCGGGTGCCTCCGTCGGGTGGGTGAAACCTTCTTGCCTCGCTAGCACAGTAAACACACGGAGCACTTCGGGACAAGTCAACATGATGGCTTTATTTCGGCAAATGCATTTCGGTTATTTTTACCTTCTTCAGTGCCAAGCCTCTAGTTAGTCCTCTGCTCAGCCCCCAAATTTAACATACTTCTAATCACCTCATTGGCGGGGCTTCACTCAGTTCAAAGCGGCAGTTCCTCCTATGGGAAACAAGAACGAAGACGGTGTGAACTCCATGTTCCGTGATGCACCAGTAATTGTTTTTCGTTCTTGTTGTTTATAATTTGAGCATTTTCATGTCGCTTTGCTCGAATGAAGTCCTTTGCTTTCTAGTCGGGTTTGAGCAGGTTCC
Organism: Lissotriton helveticus; assembly: GCF_964261635.1. NCBI lineage: Eukaryota > Metazoa > Chordata > Amphibia > Caudata > Salamandridae > Lissotriton > Lissotriton helveticus. Next base: position 144,911,779 of record NC_136069.1, read on the forward strand.
CCTCGCTTCCCGCTGATGACACCAAACGCAGACGCTTGTGGGTGACCCTCCTATGAACGGAGCACCCCAGGCTTGACTAGTCCGCGCCTTCCGACACCAAGTGCTGGTTCAGCGGGGGTTCAAACAACCCAATTAATATCCACAACTCCATTCACCTGGTCATTCGAACACAACAGCGGGTGCCTCCGTCGGGTGGGTGAAACCTTCTTGCCTCGCTAGCACAGTAAACACACGGAGCACTTCGGGACAAGTCAACATGATGGCTTTATTTCGGCAAATGCATTTCGGTTATTTTTACCTTCTTCAGTGCCAAGCCTCTAGTTAGTCCTCTGCTCAGCCCCCAAATTTAACATACTTCTAATCACCTCATTGGCGGGGCTTCACTCAGTTCAAAGCGGCAGTTCCTCCTATGGGAAACAAGAACGAAGACGGTGTGAACTCCATGTTCCGTGATGCACCAGTAATTGTTTTTCGTTCTTGTTGTTTATAATTTGAGCATTTTCATGTCGCTTTGCTCGAATGAAGTCCTTTGCTTTCTAGTCGGGTTTGAGCAGGTTCCCCTCGCTTCCCGCTGATGACACCAAACGCAGACGCTTGTGGGTGACCCTCCTATGAACGGAGCACCCCAGGCTTGACTAGTCCGCGCCTTCCGACACCAAGCGCTGGTTCAGCGGGGGTTCAAACAACCCAATTAATATCCACAACTCCATTCACCTGGTCGTTCGAACACAACAGCGGGTGCCTCCGTCGGGTGGGTGAAACCTTCTTGCCTCGCTAGCACAGTAAACACACGGAGCACTTCGGGACAAGTCAACATGATGGCTTTATTTCGGCAAATGCATTTCGGTTATTTTTACCTTCTTCAGTGCCAAGCCTCTAGTTAGTCCTCTGCTCAGCCCCCAAATTTAACATACTTCTAATCACCTCATTGGCGGGGCTTCACTCAGTTCAAAGCGGCAGTTCCTCCTATGGGAAACAAGAACGAAGACGGTGTGAACTCCATGTTCCGTGATGCACCAGTAATTGTTTTTCGTTCTTGTTGTTTATAATTTGAGCATTTTCATGTCGCTTTGCTCGAATGAAGTCCTTTGCTTTCTAGTCGGGTTTGAGCAGGTTCCCCTCGCTTCCCGCTGATGACACCAAACGCAGAAGCTTGTGGGTGACCCTCCTATGAACGGAGCACCCCAGGCTTGACTAGTCCGCGCCTTCCGACACCAAGCGCTGGTTCAGCGGGGGTTCAAACAACCCAATTAATATCCACAACTCCATTCACCTGGTCGTTCGAACACAACAGCGGGTGCCTCCGTCGGGTGGGTGAAACCTTCTTGCCTCGCTAGCACAGTAAACACACGGAGCACTTCGGGACAAGTCAACATGATGGCTTTATTTCGGCAAATGCATTTCGGTTATTTTTACCTTCTTCAGTGCCAAGCCTCTAGTTAGTCCTCTGCTCAGCCCCCAAATTTAACATACTTCTAATCACCTCATTGGCGGGGCTTCACTCAGTTCAAAGCGGCAGTTCCTCCTATGGGAAACAAGAACGAAGACGGTGTGAACTCCATGTTCCGTGATGCACCAGTAATTGTTTTTCGTTCTTGTTGTTTATAATTTGAGCATTTTCATGTCGCTTTGCTCGAATGAAGTCCTTTGCTTTCTAGTCGGGTTTGAGCAGGTTCCCCTCGCTTCCCGCTGATGACACCAAACGCAGACGCTTGTGGGTGACCCTCCTATGAACGGAGCACCCCAGGCTTGACTAGTCCGCGCCTTCCGACACCAAGCGCTGGTTCAGCGGGGGTTCAAACAACCCAATTAATATCCACAACTCCATTCACCTGGTCGTTCGAACACAACAGCGGGTGCCTCCGTCGGGTGGGTGAAACCTTCTTGCCTCGCTAGCACAGTAAACACACGGAGCACTTCGGGACAAGTCAACATGATGGCTTTATTTCAGCAAATGCATTTCGGTTATTTTTACCTTCTTCAGTGCCAAGCCTCTAGTTAGTCCTCTGCTCAGCCCCCAAATTTAACATACTTCTAATCACCTCATTGGCGGGGCTTCACTCAGTTCAAAGCGGCAGTTCCTCCTATGGGAAACAAGAACGAAGACGGTGTGAACTCCATGTTCCGTGATGCACCAGTAATTGTTTTTCGTTCTTGTTGTTTATAATTTGAGCATTTTCATGTCGCTTTGCTCGAATGAAGTCCTTTGCTTTCTAGTCGGGTTTGAGCAGGTTCCCATCGCTTCCCGCTGATGACACCAAACGCAGACGCTTGTGGGTGACCCTCCTATGAACGGAGCACCCCAGGCTTGACTAGTCCGCGCCTTCCGACATATATATATATAAATATATATATATATATACATATATATATACACAGCAATCATTTATCGATAACGGTGTCAATATGACACTTCACCCCTGCCTTTATTGATTTAAACAGGAATATTAGTATAAAATGCGTACCTCACACCCTCTGGCATAAATATACCAAAGTAATTTTGGTATATTTATTCCAGAGGGTGTGAGGTACGCAAAAGTAAGTTCTACCAACAATGCAACCACCATGCGTGGGAATGACCTCTGCGGTCGTTTTGGTTGTGCCCGGATATCGTCTGTATATAGAGGGAGTAAACAAAAAAAGGGGAAATATTTGAACTATACCTTAGCAAAAAGTTATCTGTATATAATCTTGGTCCCCCGATGTTACCCTATTTAAATCTACCCTTGCGTGTTGCATCCTGTACACTTCGAGTCTCCCGATATTTTGGACTGCGACTCAAAGTACATGTGTCTCACAACGTCTATGCTCCTTCGCCCCTCTCTATGTTCGTATTTCTCATTGTGCAACCCGATTATACCGCGGTGAGATGCGGCCGCTTCAATTCAGTTACTTAAAGTGCACCGATCTTTTTTTACAAATAGTGAAGTGTGGTGTTGCGCTCTAGTTGTTGCACGTCACGCCGTGACGTGACGTGCGGGCGGCCGTATTGCGGCTGCGTGCGCAGCAGAGATGAGAGGCGCGAAAGCCGGCACTGACGGCAGATCGGCTCAGCGCTCTTTAGGGTAATTGAAGTTAATAAGTAGAGTCACAGCCTGAACGACTTGTGGAGTCTTTATTGGGGTGAACCACGACATTACAATGGCGACGAGGACGGGATCCCGGACCCCTGCATGCTGAAAAAAAAATCGAAAGACGTACAGAAGGAAACAACATCCATACCGGCGCACTGTAAGTCCAGAGCAGGGAGCAGGACAGCAGCGCCAAGCAGCCACGGGAAGTACACAGTCGATAAGAGGCGAGCAAACCACCACATGAGGCGGCATACCCTAAGAGCGCGGCAGAGCCCAAACCCACCCCGGGGGGAAAGACAATCACGCTAGGAGGTGGAGTGCAAAGAACCAGGTGGAACCAGGCGAAAGCACGCCAAAGTGCACGGTGTACCAGCATACATAGAGGAAACCGCGCTGGCTACCTTGAGAAAGGAGGAGGGGGCCGACACAGAAAGTCCCCAGTTACAAGCGGGAAAACAGGAGCCAGACAGTACACCAGGCAGTCCCAGAAGTCAAGAGAGCGCACCGACCACGGTCAAAAGCGAAAAGATGAGCGCACAAGCGGGATACGCAACGGCGCCAGTACAATTCCTGCCTAAACCAGGGGAACCACTCATGAAGTGGGAAGACTGGAGGGAGTACATCAACAACTTCATAGAAGTCTTAGAAGATGAAAACGACGAAAAGCTCAACCCCAAGAGGAAAAAGCGCATCCTACTACTCAACTTAGGCCCGGAAGGACTCGGGATTTACAAAAGCCTGGTGCCTAAACAAAGAGGAGGCACAGACGATGATGTGTATGCCCATGCCATTGATGACCTGAACGAACACTACAGGCTGGCAGTGTGTGTATCAGTGGACAGGTTCAATTTCCAGCAGAGGAAACAACGCCTGGGCGAGACGGTAGAGGAATACGTGGCGGCCTTGAAGAAACTGGCAGCCACGTGCAAATATGACACATGGGAAGACGAGTTCATCAAAGACCAGGTGGTGCACACCACGAGCACCGCAGTACAGGACAAGCTTGGGCCAGCGGGGAAACCACGCTGAAGGAGGTGATGGTAATAGTCAAAAGGGCAGAGTTGGCACGCAGATGCGCGGAAGTGACGAAGAAGGAGACGGCGCCCAGTATCATGGTGAATAAAGTCGACGAGGAGGAAACCCGCAGAGACTACAGGTACAAGGGGTCGTCATCGAAGGGACCCAGCAAATGGCAAAGCAACCCGGGCCCACCAGGAAAACTGATGGGGAGCAACAAGAAATCGTGCTACAGATGTGGGAGCTGGTCCCACGAGGCGCACAACAGGAAGTGTCCAGCGTTCCACGCCAAATGTACGTTCTGCGGCATTATGGGCCACTATGAGAAGGTATGCCGGAAGAAATCCTCCAAAAGTATGGTGAAATACGTTGGCCAAGATAGTGAGGAGCAAGAGGAAGGCACAGAGGAAGACGCCGTCACTGTACTTTGCATATACGACCAGGTGCTGAGTGTGGATGGCAGAAGAACGACAAAACCGGTACTGGAAATGACGATAGGGGGCGTGCCGATAAGCGTGGCGGCGGACACAGGCTCACCTTACACCATCGTCCAGAGAGCGGTATGGAATGAAATCTTTGTGCCTCACCTGGGCCCAGAACTGGAGAAGCTGGATATCCGACCAGTCACGTACAACGGGGACCGCATACCCATGGCAGGATTCAGACCCTTACAGTTTGAGTTCAGCGGCCGTTCCGCTTCCTGCAAGCTTTACATATCGGAGAGAGGGCCCTCAGTGTTAGGATGGCTGGACGAAGGCGATCTGGGCATCAAGCTGGATCCAGGGGGCAAAGAACAGATACTACTCACCGAACTGGAAGCATGGCCAGATCTGGACAAGTGGAAGAAAGAATTCCCCAAGGTATTTGGAGGCACGGTGGGAAGGATGGAGAAATTCTCACACAAGATAATCCTAAAGGAAGAAGCCGTGTCAGTTGCCCACAAGGTCAGAAACGTGCCCCTGGCAGTGGGAGACGCAGTACAGGAAGAGCTGCAGGACTTAGAAAAAAAGAGGATCATCGAACCGATCACGTGCGCGGAGTGGCTCGCGCCACTGGTGGTAGTCATGAAACCCAGCGGGAAGGTCAGGCTATGCGTCGACCTGCGAGAGTTAAATAAGAACATTGTGGTGGAGAAGTTCCCCTTGCCCAGAATTGAAGAAATGCTGGCCAAGACCAGAGGAATCCAGTGGGACTCCACCATAGACTTGACCTCAGCGTACCATCAAATTGCCTTACACCCAGGGAGCCGGAAATTAACATCGTTCATCACCCCATTCGGGTGCTACCAGTTCGGCCGCATGCCGTTCGGACTGGCCTCGGCGGCTGCGGTGTTCCAGAAGCTGATGCACCAACTGTTTAAAGACATGGATGGCATCCAGTATTTTCAGGATGATATCCTGGTAATGGGGTGAGAAAAAATAAACCACGACGTGAAACTCGGCAAGGTACTGAAGATTCTGGATGGCAAGGGCCTCACGGCAGAATGGACCAAGTGCGGGATAGGCATGGAGTCGGTGACCTACCTAGGGCACGAAATCAGGGTGCGAGGAGTTACCCCCAAAGCAGAGAATGTAAAGGCAATCTGTGAAGCGCCACCACCCACCAACAAAGAGGAAGTCAGATCATTTTTAGGCATGGCGGAGTACTACAGTAAGTTTGTGCAGCACTTCGCCACCAAGACACATCACATGAGGCAGCTGACGAGAGAAAGTACAGAGTTCCGTTGGACGGAGGAGGCACAAGGTGAATTTGAAGCCATCAAGAGGGAGGTGGTAGGAGCAGTACCACTCCAGGGTTATGACCCCCAGGAAAAGACAGTGCTCACCACCGATGCCAGCGACAAGGGGCTGGGAGCTGTATTGATGCAAGACCGAGGACAAGGAAGGATGGAGACGCTCAGCTTCGCATCCCGCACACTGAGCGACACGGAAAAGAAATACAGCGTCATAGAGAAGGAGATGCTGGCAGTCGTGTGGGCAATGACGAGGTTCAGGCAGTTTCTGTGGGGCACACGGTTCCAATTGAAAACTGATCACAAGCCCTTACTCAAAGTACTGACATCCAGCGGACACGCCAGCGCCACGCCCAGGATCTCGAAGATGACCCTGAAACTACTAGAATTCAGATACGATGTAAAATACATCCCAGGCAGCAGGAACAGAGTGGCAGACTACTTGAGCAGGGCGGCAGCTATGGAACAGAGCGAGGAAGACCAAGCAGGAACAGAAGAATTGGTGGCACTCACGGAGGACCAAGAAAGAGTAATCGGAAATCACGAGTGGAAGGAAGCGTATGAGGATGACCAGACCATACAGGAAGTGAAACAGTACATCACAAAGGGCTGGCCGGACAAAAGACAGACCTGTGAGGACCTGAAACCCTACTATGAGGTCAGAGAAGAGTTGTCAATGGATGACCAAGGGGTATTCGTGTACAGAGGAGAGAAAGTCATTCCTCCGGCAAACATCATCCCCAAGCTACTGAGCATGCTCCACGAAGGCCACTTGGGGATAGGAAAGATGAAGTTGAGGACCAAGCAGAAATACTGGTGGCCAGGGATGGATCTACGAGCCGAGAGACATGTCTGGGCCTGTGTGCAATGCCAAGGAGCAGATAAGACACTCAAACTCTTACGCCCTGCACTAGGAAAATTTGACCCGCCGCAGAATCCGTGGGAAGAGTTGTCGGTGGATATCCTGGGCCCGATTCTGGATGACCGAGGAGTTAAAAAATATGTGTGCGTACTCATTGATAGATATTCGAAATGGCCTGAGGTGAAAGTGGATGAGACGATGGATACAGAGACAATCATAAAGTTCCTGTCAGACACCTTTGTGAGAGAGGGCATCCCTAAGTCCATCCTGAGTGATAATGGCCCCCAATTCAGGTCAGACAAATGGAGCAACTTCATGCAGAGGAATGGTATCCTAGCCAAACACACGGCTATTTACCATCCGGCCGGAAACGGACTGGTGGAGCGATTTAACAGAGTAGTGAAGGGGTCGGTGCAAGCAGCCATCACCAGCAACAAGGACTGGGAAAAGGAGATAAGCCACATGGTGTGGGCGTATAGAATCACCCCCACAGGGACAGGATATAGCCCCTTCCAAACTCTGAGGGGTCGGGAACCATTCACTCGGGACAACCGTGTATGGAAGGAGAAAACCATAACGAGCAAGTGGTCCCCAGCAGTGGTGCAAGCCAATTTGGAGAAGGCACAGGCGATCTACTCGAGACACTACAACAATCACAGAAATGTGAAGGAGACAGAACTGGAAAGAGGCGAGTGGGTGCGAGTAAAGCAAACACAGTAAGCCCATGCAGGTCAAGGAGGTGTACAGCAGAGCGGCCCTGTTAAGCGATGGTAGCGTGTGGTCCCAGGATCGCATGGCAAGATGCAACAGAGTGCTGAGATGGAGCCAAGGTGGAGCAGATCTAGAAGACATAGAGGAGAGAACTGTAGAGTCGGAGCAAATGGGGCAGAGTTGGATGAGAGCAGAGGAGAACCGCGTGAAGGGAGAGCTGACGATGGCAGCCAGGGAGCTGCGAGGAAAGGAGACATGAGGAGGCGAGATGAGAGCGCGGCTGCGCTCAGAAGTGGAGAGGAGGACGTAGAGACTCAGGAAAGGGAGACTCCGTCTACCCCGGTGAGGCTGACCCGGAGGGGAAGAGCCGTGGTGATGCCGGTCAGGTATCGAGACTTTGACATGAACAGCGGACTGTAAGTTAACAAACTCATTGTTTGGAGAAAGGGGAGATATGTGGTGTTGCGCTCTAGTTGTTGCACGTCACGCCGTGACGTGACGTGCGGGTGGCCATATTGCAGCTGCACGCGCATTAGAGATGAGAGGCGCGAAAGCTGGCACTGACGGCAGATCGGCTTGGCGCTCTTTAGGGTAATTGAAGTTAATAAATAGAGTCACAGCCTGAACGACTTGTGGAGTCTTTATTGGGGTGAACCACGACATTACATGAAGCTGCGTCCACTTCCCAGTTTTCTTTAAAACAACACTAGGCATGGACTGGCATTACTAAAGCGGATCGGGGGGAGCAGACATGTCCATTATCATCTCAATATGGGGCGTGTCCTATTATTAGAGCTGACTGCATTCCCTGTGGCCAGATATAATATCGGTATGTTTAAACCATGCGGCACTAGTCAAGTCTTCTCCCTAGGCGCCACTATTTCACCCACTTTATAGTGGGCATGCCGCCATACATATCCGCCCTTACCTCTATTGCTCCTGTGTCACCTCTTACACGTGGCGTTCGACGTCTGTATTTCAATTTCAAGCCCAATAAAACATTTCATCACCTGTTTCGCGCACTTTATATACGTAGGGGCCATGAGATATATCACGTTTCCCACAGGGGTTCTTAAAACAACAGTGCACACCTTCCTCCGTAACGATCATTATATTTACTAGATCTATCCTTTTCAATCTTCGTGCAATGTTTTATAATATTAATTCGCTCACCGAGTTTAAATTGAGTTGTGGACACATAGTTGGGCTGATGTTGCCAAAACATTTCTCGCTCTTTTGCTGGCTCCTATGTAGTCCTTACTAAAGGAACATTTTTTGTTTAAAGAAAACTTTATTGTACCACATATTTTTTGCACTCAAAATATTGCGCGAGTATATAGTGACATCAAAGTCACACCCTAGGCGATAAAAGTTCTATGTTTTAAACAAATGTTCCCACAGATATATCTCAGAAAGATCCTTCCCAAATTTTCATTTATCCAGTGGAATTTACAACGGGGAGCTCAAGAAATGTTGCTATGAAGAACAAAACAAAATTATTTCAACAAGGACCTTATTATCCATGACCAAAATGACCCTACTTATAGATAAAATTAAATTACTGTCTATAGAAGCCTATTTTAGGCAGAAGTTAGGGAATAGCATATGGTAGGTCAATCACTACTCTGAGTTCAATGGGAAATGTGGGCAAGATTTTATTAGAAAAAGGGCCAACCTATCAGTTTCATCCAGTCTTCCTTTGAGTTGAGCCTACGTTCTATGGTATTTAAGGTGGAACTATACCACCGCTCCCTGTTCTTTCTTTTAATTTCAGTATTGCCAATCCTAAAACTACAGGTGATTTTTTCAATTATTAACCACTCGATTTCGGTATGTTTGTGTCCAGCTGTAATGTAATGCTCCACTAAGGGGGCATTAACCTTTTTGGTTTTAATGGCAGATCTATGTTCTAACATATACAGTCTCAATTCTCTCCCTGTCTCTCCTACATATGCCAGCCCACAGGTGCAGCACAAAAAATAAACTACGTTGCTGCTCCTGCAGTTGTTTAAGCTCTTTGATGTCAAGGTCAACTTATTATGACTAACCTGTTTTGTGACTAGACAGTGTTCACAGACAATGTACGATCCACATTTGAAGTTGCCCATTATTTTGTTCATCTGCAAATCAAACTGTATTTGGGGCTTATTTATTCTGTATGTGTTTACTAGGCCTTTTCTAATGTTATCATTCTTTTTAAAAGCGAACAATGGTTTGGGAAGTTTAATGTCCTGGCCTTCATTTAAAATATTCCAATTGGAATTGACCACATTCTTAAGTTTGTTACTAATGTTTGAGTACTGTGTTACAAAGACAAGACGTTTGTCAGTTGTTGACTCTTTGTTTTAACTACTGTCTTGATTTTGGTCAAATATGCTCTTGCGGTTGTAAAATCTTGCCCGTTTGATTAATCTTTTAGGGTATCCTTGATCTAAAAGCTTGCTTTTTAAAATTTCAGAATGTCTATAAAAATCATCAAGTGTAGTGCAGTTTCTCCGTAAGCGGAGATACTGATCAGAGGGAATATTATCCCTCTGTGCTCTGGGGTGATAGCTCCCATAGTGTAGAAGGGTATTTTTGTCCGTGGGTTTGGTGTACAATTCAACAGACAAACATCCTGATGTGTTTTTAATAGTAATGTCAAGAAAGTTTAGAGCTGTTTTGTCACTCTGCGCCGTGAATCTCAAATTGGAGTCTCCTAGGTTTAACCATTCCAGAAACTCCATCAACTTCTCTTCTTCACCTTCCCATATGAAGAAGATATCGTCTATGAAGCGACGCCACATCAAGATGTTCTCGTAGAAGGGCGCCGCCTCATTGTAAATCTGTTTCTCCTCAAAGCTACCCACGTACAGGCAAGCCAAGCTCGGCGCACACGTTGCCCTCATGCTGGTACCCTTGCACTGCAAATAGAGGTCCTCCTTAAACAAAAATAAATAATTTTTCAAGACCAAGGTCATGCAGGTACCAATAAAGTCCTTATCAGTGCCTCTAGCAACCTCCGGTGTCAACAGGTCCGCAATGACCTTGATTGTATCATCCTGTGGTATGTTGGTATATAATGCTTCTATGTCTAGGGTCACCAACCACTGTTTATGATTACAGAAGTTGGTGCCCTCGACCTTAGAGATTATACGTACAGAGTCCCTGACATAGGATTTCTGTTTCAATACCAAGGGCTTCAAAAAGGCATCCACATATTGGCTAAAAGGTTCCAATAGGGAGTCTATGCCACTAACTATTGGGCGCATAGGTGGTGAGGATGAGTTTTTATGGATCTTAGGAAGACCATAAATTGCTGGTGTCTGGACATTATCTTTCCTAAGAAATTTGAGCTCTGTATCACTGAGCCAATCCTTGTTTTCTGCCTCTTGAAGAATCTCCTTCACTTGTTTTTTAAGTCGTTCAAGTTTAGAGTGGGGGATTCTCAAATAATGGTCAGTAACGCCCATTACGGTCATCATCCGCTGGTCATAGTCGCATGTATTGAACACAACGACTCCTCCCTCCTTGTCAGGCTCATATCTTCCGTTAGTCATTTGTGAGCGCTCCTGAGAGCACCCGACATATTGTTCTTATCTGGGAAAGAATTCCTAACTATCTCTTTAACCTTCGTGTCTACCACGTGTTCAAAAATGTCTACACTTTTGCAGACCGAGCCTATGGGGGAGTAAAGGTTGATTTCCCTTTTAAAACCAAGATATTTTCAGGAGCTGTATATTCCCTATTTTCAAAAAATCCAGTCAGTCTGATCTTTCTAACGAAAGCCTTCAAGTCCTTTTCTAAAGTAAATGTATTCACTTTGGACGTGGGTGCAAAGGTAAATCCCCTCCCTGTACTTCTATCTCCTCACTAGTAAGTAGTCTATCTGACAAATTTATAATGGGAATAACATTATTTATCCTACATTCTGGCGCCAGAACAGCTGATTGCGGGTTTTTAGATATTCCTGAGGAGGAACCCTCTGATAATCTTGGGGGGATTTCGCTGATATTGACCCCTCCCATGTCCCTGAGTTATCCTTGTGCCCCTCCTGTGGCGTGGTTCTAAAAAATCACCACCATAAGTATTGTGGGGTATATGGGCTCCTTGATCCATCAAATTAAATCCTTCCTCCTCACTGCTGGAGCCTGAAGTGTCAGAAACAGTAACTCCTTTCCTACCCCCTCTTGAATAAATTGGTCTAGGTTTGTATTGTCCAGCACCTCTCTGTTCAGTACTTTGTTGGAAATAATCCTTTCTGGTATAAGGATAAACCAGCTCTAAACTGAATTTATTGACATCCTTCTTAAGTTTAATGGTCTTCCTATTAGTCAAATACTCTCTATACCCATTGACCTCAAAGTTGAGTTCCTATAATCTTGTTATGGCTGCTTCCAACGCTGTGCTTTCTTTAAGTAATTTCTCATGTTCCTCATTCTCTTTTTCCTCTAAGATAATCATTTCTTGTGCAGCCTCGATAATAAGAAAAATCCAGTCGCGACTGCATCTGTTTGTGATGTGCGTCCAGATCTCAAGGAATTTAGGATTATCTATAAATAAACGGGGCTCATTTCTTACTTGTAATCCAATGGGGATTACACCGGCTCTGAGGTATTGAGTGAGAAACTCAGCAAGGAGCTCTGTGCGAGCTAGCTTATTTTTAAGATTGAAAGCCTTACCCCGCCTGTCATTATTACCTGTCAGGACCGTTATTTTATTTCCTGACTGCGTGGCTGAACCAATGATCTTATTATTATATTGGTCCTCCGAAAAACCAAATGTTTTGAATGGGTCCATAATACTGTGTGCCGTTAACAAACGGTCAGAAACTAGAACTCTCCAACCAGTCGGTTGTGCTTAAATACCTTGAAACCAAGGGGAGGGGCTCTTGGAGTCCTAAAGGGACAGAGCACCAGTAGCAATTTTGTTAAAAAGATTTTACGCTTTGGACTGCAAAGCAAAATAATCTATGTAGTCCATACACACCCCACTCATACACTTGGAACAACTCCAAAAGTGGCAAAGTATTTGTATTACAAAATATTTTTTATTTAATACAAAGCAAGAATTTGAAAAAAAGGGATTTTCAACCCCAAATAGATGGCATTTTAATATTAAAAATGAGCATCCAGAATCACAACATCACAAATAAAAACAGTTAAAAATTCATGCTCATCAAAAGATGAAGAATAACAACAATATCACAACAATGGAGGATACTACATACAGAAGGAAAACATAAATGAGGCAACCAAAGTTAGCCCTTGCGATGTTAATCTGTGGCAAACTAAAGACACTGCATGAGACCAAAACTCGGTCACTATGCCCTTTGTCCTGTATTCAGATTTAACAATGAGATTAGCGTTGATGCATTTCAGTGGAGCTATATTGTTCCTTCCACCTTCTTCAGGATAAGAAATAAAGAAATCCTTCCTCCTTAACTTCCTTTATCATTATCTAACAAAAACATAATATAATAAATATATTAAAATACATTATTGTACCTTTGAAATGTATACACAGTACACATCATTCACCTTGTGAATATATATTTATATTAAGCAGATAAGTCCTGTAAAATCGCCTTTAATACCCTTGCACAACAGTGTAGTATTATTAAGGGACAGAATAAATACCAGTTAATAAGTAAGTCACAATTAGAGCTCGAATACGTTTGGGGATGTTCCACATCGCTCATTACCAGATAACAACCACACACCTCAAACACACTAAAGCAATTCATTAAGCTTAGCTGATCAGACCTATTCATAGACCCTAACCAGTCTAGGATCTCATACTTCTTGTAATATCCACTAAGTAGGTTATATATATTTATATTAATTTTTACCTTGATGGGGTGTCTCTTAAATCAGACCCTTTGCAGCTTCATGTATGCAGTGTTCAACTTTGCCATGCTGTACACTGGCACTGCCCACTTATGCCACCATTCGTCCACTGCTTCCCACTCGCCTCTCTTTCCTATCTCAGCCCTCTTTCTCTTTTCTTTTCTTTCGTTTCCCTTCATCTCCTTCTTTCGCCTCTTTTGGAGGCGATTTTTCCCGCACCCCCGTCCCCTCCCCCCACTCTAACCGCCAACAAATGACTGGTTCTGTTGACCCCCTCTTGCTTGTCAGTTATGTTGGATAAGCATGCATCACACATAAGGGTTGTATTTTTCTCTTGTGTCCATGATGGATATACGTGACATTACTCCTGTTGTTTCCATTAGAATTTTTGTCATCAATAACAATAATTACAACAACAAACAAGTCATCGCTGAACAGTATTCCTCTCATACCCTTCTGAGAGTGACATGTCCCAAGGGTATTCTTAAAAGATCCCCATCTCAAGGAAATCTTCGCAAATAACCACTGCTCTATATAAATCCAGCCTTAAAGGAGGAGAGCACAGTTCCATCATGTAGAGGAAGCATCGAGAAACCAATAGCTTGTCTAAGCTTGCTGTGGCTACCGTGCACAAAGTAACAACCCGAAAGGTGATGGATGGAATTCTTGAATTAATCTCACCCACTGGCGATTGCTCCAGTCTGGATTCTAGACCATCATTTTCCATCCACTATGCTACCAACAGGAACAGTCCAGCTCAAACTGCCAGGCCAGGTCCCATCCAGATGGAAGAACAAGCAAGCCCAAACCAGTTTTGATCTACTAAGGTCTCTGCAAAAAGGTATAACTTTAGTCCTTCGAGACAGTGAGCATGGGGCCCACTGGGCCTAAGCGTTGCTCACTGTGCCACAGAAAGCAAGCTTCACCCCTCTGATGAAGCTCAGATAGGCCAAAACCAGTCTTGGTTGCTTGTGTCCCATTCAAAGGGGACCTGACCTGGCAATTCGAGCTGGAAGCAGGACCAAAACTGATTTGCATATAGCTGGATCCTAGCTGGGGATGCATGGTATGCAAAGAATGATGGACTGGGATGCAGCCAGGAGTAAATTACCAGTGTCTGATGTTAATTCAAGAATTCCATCTATTACTTTTTTGTTTACCTACAGTACACAAAGTGGTACGATCATGGACTCTTCCGCTCACACACTTGCAACAACAGCATATTAATCACTGCACCTCATATTCAAACACACTAGCTTGCTCACATGCTGTCACGAACCAGCCGGCGGGCAGGTTGTTGTGTGAGGCATATAGTTGCACTAGTGCGAGGGACTACTAGGGCCTTAAGTACTATAATTGCATTAGGCCAATGTTTTTGGACTGATGAGGTTTAGCAGCTTCATCAACAATGACGTTTTGCAAAAAACATGACATAACTAGAGAAACATTGACAAAATTAAAGGGTTAACAGCCAACACCGGACCTATGGGCTTTGCCAATGCTTGTTGCAGTTTGGAATTAGGTTCACAACATATCAAATGCCTAACGCACAATAAAACACAGTCACTCCCGTGTGGAACTGCTTTGCCGCTGTAGCTGCCCTCCCGCTATCCCTGTGACCAGGAACCCCGTGAATTGCACCCCTGACAGCGGCTGCACCCGCCCGCCAGTCTCCAGCTGCCCGGCCGCTCGAAATACCACCAAGAGCGGGGGCGCCAGGAGGAGACCGGCGAGGGGCTACACTCCAAGATCCAGAAGCCCTTGCGAGCTTGCAGCGACGTCACTGTGCGCCAGGCGGCGCTTTAAATCACCATCAAACCCGTCTCGCGGGACGCGAGCGGGACGCTGGGCGAAGCCTGGGCCAAGGGTGGGCCCGTCTTAGCCCGTCAAAGACCGGAGGAGACTGGGCTGGGCCCACCCCCCCAAGATCATCTACAATACAAGAGTCTGATCAGTAAGTAATTTGTGCACGCAAAGTCATCAATGCGTTGATCTGAAATTACTTTTTCTCTATTGCCTCTCCTGTCTATCAGCGCATAAATGTCTACTAGAGGCTCTAGGAGCAAAACCCTGAAAAACATGACATCTACTGTTGGTCCTATCGATCTTTTCATCACCAAAGTGAATCAAACCATCGACCAAACGGTAATGTTGATTGACCGACGAGTATCCTACGAATTAGACCAGGCCAGACGCTCGTCAATGGGCCTGATAGCACAAGCACAAACCCCAAACGCTCCATTACAAAAATCTATAAATCTGGAAATAAACGCGGACATCCACGTAATCCCAAACACCGTGGATCTTTCCGTATCACTACAACTTTCAGACTCACAATTGAGTCAAGGTCTGGAACAGACCCCTGACATTTTTGCCAGCCCGCAGCGAAAATCTGCTGAACTCACACAACGTGAGTCAAGAGGAATTAGGGAAGGAGCAATTTCGAAAGTGCAACATCACAAAGAAAAACTCCAAAAAAATTCAATAAACAAAGACGCAGTAAACTCAAATTCAGATTCACTCATCAAAACGCGTGATCCAAATAACGCTCCACATTTACATAACGACAAAACCGTCGCTACTTTGGATTCCAATAGTAACACTAATTCCGAGGTATTGTTAGTCGAAGATCACAATGAAAGATCCAATTCTAAATTAACTCATAAGAAGCCGGAGGCTTGTACCATAACAGAAAACGTACTTAACAACAAAATACAAGCTTCTCTACTAAAAGAAATGTCTGAAATGGTCAAGCACCAGCTCCAACCGCTTCAAAAAAGCATACAAATTATAGAAAAGCAATTAGCAATACTGGTCGAAAACTCAAAAACAACCTCTAACCCGAGAAATAAAGATCATTTAAATCTACCAGGACTTAAGGTCTCATCAAGTATTGTACAATTCACAGACAAATCAAAACAACCAGTTAGTAGTATGGCCACCATAAATAATACAAATACTAAACCAGTTGAGATAACAAAAACAATCACTAATAATCAGATACCTTCACCAAAGAACAAGACTACTCAAGAAACTCCTAATACAGTTACAGGCTCTCAAAACAAATCACCAGGAAAACTCCCTAGCGTAGATGGTGCGGACAAAAAAGCTTCTCCAGTAAAAACCCCTTCTACAGTTCCTACCTTGAATACCTTTGGTAATGATCAGACACAGAGACAATTTAACAAATCAGAACGGTCAAATAAAAAACGGCCAAAATTGGTAAATCTTCCACCGGAAGCAGCACCTTTTGTTTTCATCCTAACAGGTGTTCCAGAACTGAATAACGACACAGAAGAACCAACTTGGTCATTATTTAATAAAACTCGATACTGGTTAAATACCAACAGACCTAACCACCCAAACAACATCACCAGTATCTCAACTGTGAAAAGGGTTTCATGGATAGGTCATCAACCTAAAACAATATCTGGAGACTGTATAATTGTCAATCTCGAAAATCCCCGTGCAGTGGAATACATATGCTCTTGGGATCAATCAGGCAATACAGGAGGAATAAAGGTTAAACGTCTATCCTTCTTTTACCCCCAACAAAATCGTCGCCCTGATGACTTCAATTGCCCCCCAGAAAGGTCCTGGAACCACCATGGTCATGAACAGAGAAACCAAAATCAGAGATACTGGGACCAAGGACACAATCAGAGAAACCGGAACCAGGGACACTGGGGCCAAGTAAACAACCAGAGAAACTGGAATCAGGGAGATTGGGATCAAGGAAATAATTATTCGAGCTGGCATCAGGAAGATTGGGGTCATGACTACAACGACCGGGGCGATTGGAACAATTATGGCAGGAGGTCACGACAACCACTTCACAGAGACACATGGGCTGGAATACCAACATCAAATAGTTATAGCTGCCTGGACATGGTCGACTGACCACCATCAAACCCCTGTACTGTGACCAATTCGCACTACATTAGAGAGTGCTTTGAAAGACCAGCTGAACACCCGGTGACCACGATCTCAAACAAAATCCAAGGTTCACCAAAAGCGAGACAACTGGAACCAAAAGTAACGACAAAACTCCCACCTACGGTAAAACAGGCCGAAGTCCCTCCGTGTATAACGAATGTCAGCAACAGACCAACAACCTCGCTACAAACCTCCCTAAGGTCACCTGTCAATCCTATTAAATATCATGACAGGAACTTGTTATCCTGGAACGTGGCGGGACTAGCAACCAAAAATATGGAAAGCAGCTTCTTAGATTTGGTTCACTCAAGCGACATAGTCTGTCTACGAGAGACATGGCTAAATAATCCAATCCATCTTGTGGGATATAGAACATACTTCTCCCAGGCAACAAAATCAATTTCAGGGAGAAGTAAAGGAGGTTTAACTACATATATCTCCAACCTTTGGCCATGTCGTGAAGTAACTCCTGTTATACTCCATCAGAATTACCAGATTATTAGCATCAAAGGAACTAATCAAGAGGTTTATACCCTCATAAATTTCTACAACAACATGACTACAAGTGAGCTGTCTAAAGCCTTAAACGAAATTTTAGAGGAGATCAATGAATCAAATAGAAAATATGCAAGAATTCCACACACAACAATATGGGGAGGCGATTTCAATCTTCATTTATGCAAAAATAGCGATGCCTCCATTTGCGGGATTACAGACGAATACGGAAATCCGTTACCTCATTTTTCTCACCCCCCCGAAGGTACCAATATGCAGGCCATTATGGCTGAATTAGACATAGGGTTTGCAAACATGTTAAAAACGCCCATAACGCAGTTTTCTCCTACCTTTCATGGCAGAGGCTGTGATTCGGTAATTGACTATATTCTGATATCCAGCAGCAAAGCTAAGTGCATAAAATCATTTGAAGTGGAGAGCATTGCACTTAGCGACCACTTTCCACTCAGAATAACACTTCAAGAACTAGATCCTCAAAAGAGCTCGGAAAAGACTCTGCCTGGTTTGCTTCACCAAGAAGTATTAACACTGAACAAGAAAAATGGGTATACCCTTAAATGGGGTAATCTAGATCAAGACCTTATCAACGAGAAAATAATAAAAACATGTAAGATCGAAATTGATAAATGCTTGGACCCTCTTTCAAACTCAGTAGAGATCATGAGTAGCTACTATGCAATAGCGAACACAGTAAGCCAAGAATTAACCAGACCTAGCAAAAAAAAAATAATACTTCGAAAAATGGGTGGTTTGACACAAAATGCACAAAATCATACTCAAACTTAAAGAAAGCCCTGACAAAACAACCAAGAAATAGAGCAGAGGTAACTGAATTAAGGAAAACTTATGTACAGGCAATCAAACAAAGGAAAAAGGAGTTACAAATAAAGCTTTGGACACAACACTTGAAAAACAGTGCCCTGAAAGACAGCACAGCCTTCTGGGAGACAGTTAAAACTCCATTCTTAACCGATAACAATGATGGCCCCTCTTTGGATGTTGCCATAACTGCATAAAATTGGGTACAGCACTTCTCAGGGGTTTTTGGAGAGGTTGAGTCTGAAGACTCGGCTTCTCAAGTTTCTCTTCCTTTGGTGCAATACCCAATAAAGATACAATTTACACGCAAAGAAACAACTAATGCCATAAAATCTGCAAAAAAGGGCAAAGCACCGGGACCAGATTCTATTCCCATGGACCTCTACAAATTGCTACCTGAATTATGGGCTCCTCTTCTGACTAAAGTGTTAAACGCAGCAAAAGACACTGGCCTTCCTGACTCCTGGTCAACCTCGATCCTGGTCCCCATTTTTAAAAAAGGCAACAGAGACAGTCCAACCTGCTACCGCCCCATATCCCTTTTGGATTCAACTGGAAAGATGCTAGGGCGTATACTTTTAAATCGACTCCAGGAGTGGTCTAAAGAGCAAGGGGTGCTCTCAGACCTCCAATACGGCTTCAGGGCCGGGCTAAGCACCGTGGATCAAGTCCTAAATTTAACATTACTTGTAGGAAAATATGTAACAGCGAAGAAATCCTGTTTACACATGGTGTATGTCGATCTAACAGCGGCCTTTGACTGCGTGAAACACTCAAAGCTCTGGACAATAATGCTACAAATGGGGATAGAACCACCTATAGTAGATATCCTCCGTGAGCTATACTCCGGTGCTACGGGTAAGGTCAGATATGGAATAACAGGACAACTAACTAACAGCTTCCCAATTCAGAAAGGGGTAAGGCAAGGGTGCGTGCTGGCTCCGTTCCTATTTACACTTTATACGAACGGTTTAGAGGCCGCACTGCTAAAAGGCGTTAAAGACCTGCCGGAAGCCGGACGTCGACAGATTCCAGCGTTACTATACGCCGACGACGCGGTAATCCTGGCAAGAACACCTGTCCAGCTTCAGAGGGCCCTAAATAATTACTGTACCTTTATGACCAGTCTTGATCTAAAAGTGAACATAAGGAAAACTTATGTTATGCACGTCGGCAACAGAGGGAAAAAAGAGAAAAAAATCTTCGTGGACAATCTACCTCTTGAAAGAGCTAACACCTATCCTTATCTTGGTATATCTATTGATGAGGCGTTTAACTGGAGAGAGGCAATTAATTCCAGAAAGTTAGCCCTCATAAGAACAGTCGGCGCCTTAAAAGCATTCTCACTTCGCTTGGGAAAAAGACCACCCACCGAAATGATTAAGATATATAATGCAAAATCCATCAGCACAGCAACCTTTGGAGCAGGAGTCTGGGGCACAACGAATGTGGAGCCACTCCAAAAAATTGAAAACTCCTACCTAAAGTTTTTATTAGCTGTTCCTAAAAGCACCACCACTTTCGGCTGTCACCTCGAACTCGGAGTACACTATATATCGGACATTATTAAGATTCAGCCTATCATGCTATGGCGTAGAATATGGGCCACGGAAGAATGCCACCTCACAAGAACAATAATAGAGGATTGCATGAAACTAGATCATATGAAAAAGATTAAATGGTTGGTATATGTAAAATCTTTCTTCACTGACATTGGCCGTCCGAGCTTCTTCGAAGACCCACCATCCGTAACAGACATTTCAAAAAAAGACTTAAAAACACTCTGTCTGTCACACCTGTCTGAACTCCGAATGTTGTGTGAAATAGGTAAACCCTCAGTACAACAATGCTTAATGATACAGCTGGTTCCAACCATCCAACCTTACTTACAGTACGATTTGACGCAATATGAAAAGCTACTCCTTACTCGTTTCAGGTTTAACATATATCACTTTTTGGTTTTATTTCCCACCCAGAATGTATGGACTCACAACACAGCAGTGTGTCCGTGTGACTCTATGTCCCCACAGTCCACAATTCATGTCATATTTTTTTGTAAATTTTATACGCAACTACGCAGGAGGTGGATATTACCACTACTAAAAGTTCTGAACATTCGTAGATGTCGCCCTGCCTATTTAGCATTGCAATTTTTGGAAAATTCTTTGATGACAAAATCTGTGGTACAATATCTAAAACTATGCATTAGGCACCGTACAAACCTATAATGACGTATAACAGTTTTAACAATTCCTTTATAATGAATGAATAATGATTTTTTAAAATATTTATTGTGTTTTTATGTACTTTTATGGTTTTCATACATGGAATCCGAATAAAGATATTTTGATTTGATTTGAACACAGTCACTCTCTCTCTCTCTCTCTCTCTCTTCCTCCCTCACTATGTAACTCCAATGTATACTCTTTCTCTGCTTAAACCAAATAAGCTGTCTTTGTAACATTAACACCTCTGGACAGCAGGTTGCACACTGAAGCCTGCAGCAGGCAGTCAATTTCCTGAGCTACTTCATTGGTATTGGTGCCTGTAACTTGCAGGTTTCACAATTTCTGTGGCATGTGCCCAGCTCGCCATTGTAGTGATTGTCACCTTTCCTCGAGCTACTCATGTTTTTATCTAAGCTTCAATGCTGGGATAGATGCATGGATTTGCAGGGTTTTAGCAATATCCCTCGCTTTTCATTCCCCCTGCCAATTGGCACCCCTATTCCCTTCATTCTCCTCTAAACAATTCCCCAAAGCACCACCCCCTTCCCTCTGACCTCTTAGGCTATCCGATCATGATTTGCCCAACTAGCACAACACAATCTCAGGGAGCTGTCAGCAGCATTGTCCCATGTCACCTGGCATGAACTGCTGCCCTCCTGACCTCGCACTGTTTGCCTCACCTGCTCCCTGAAACACCTGAGAACGGGAGGGCCTGTTTGTGTTACACTTTCTCCTTATGAATAAAATGCATAAGTAAATAATGATGTAGCCTGTTTACTACCTGGTGTGATTGACAAACCTAACATCAATTTGTATTACATTTATCCTGGACATCTTGCGTGCCGCATACAGTAGTTTTAGTTAAGCAATGACGTCATGTAACCTGCTAACTAGTGTATTTATTTGAAAGACGGTTAATTAGCATTTATATCTCTGAATTAAACAATCATTTGCAATGAAATAGGTCTCCAATTTACGGGAGACCTATTACATTGGCAACTTGGAATCATGGACATTGGTAGGGAGGGAAGGGGAGAAGGCAAGGAAAAGGGGGGACTGGAGAGAAAAGAAGGCACGGACAAAGCTGCGTGACTACAGTGGAAATAGTACTCGCCCGTGTAACAACGAAGTAAAGGGGCCAGTAGCCATGGGAGGTTACAAATGACGTCATGACCATACTAAGGCAGGACTAACAAGCCTATTATGGAATCACACGCCAGAATTTACGGAGGACAAAAACAGAGGCCATTCAAATATAAGGGTGGAGAGTAGGGGGCAGGTTGTCTCCCATGTTCGACTTCTGCATGCCTCGCGGAGCGAGCAGCGCATGCTCCACTGTCTAATTAGGAAAACAAGCTTTGTTTTTTATGTGAAAAACATTATTATGAAAAGGAGCAGAGGAGGTTGGGCAATTGCCCACTTTGTCCATGGCTTAAAACGTCTCTGCAGTACCTCTTAAATCACAAATTTCTCCAAATCTTTTGCTCCGCTGAACATATTGTAGATGCACATTTATAAAGGGTATATCATAAAATTATTCATTGGTGAAGGTGTTTTCAGTGATGTTTTGCAAGTTCATTTGACAAATCAACTCAATGAATATGTGAATCTTAGTATAGATTGTAATTTGCTTGTGTTCCACTGTAGGGACCACCTTTAAATAAACTGATGGTGGGCTTGATGTGTCTCTTAGAGAGCAGATTAGCAAAAGACAACAGATTGGATCAAAACCATTTAATCCAATTTCAAAACTTTATCTGCATGTGCCAAAAGTGACCTAGGATATGTTTACACGTCATGCCTATCAGCGAGTGATTTTAGAATATTTGTCCAATGTCCAGTCAGATGGAAGGCATCTCAACTACCTGACTGCAGTGACAGCTCCAGGCCCCTTAGCAGTCTAAGCCAAACAGATGAGATGTCTTATTAGTTGTTCTTACCCTCCACCCAGCTGCATTCTAAGCCAAACTGAAGTGGTGTCTTATTGGTAGATCTCATCCTCCAATGAGCTGCAATCTAAGCCAAACTGAAGTGGTGTCTCATTGGTTGTTCTCATCCTCCACTCAGCTGAAATCTAAGCCAGACTGAAGTGGTGTCTCATTGGTTGTTCTCATCCTCCACTCAGCTGCAATCTGAGCCAAAGAGAAGTGATATCTTATTGGTTGGTCGTAGCCTGTGAAGCAGCTGTATTTAATACCATTGTTCTCCTCATCTCCTAGTCCCTCCTGTGGTTACCCTTACTAGAGAGGACCCCTCAACGGCAGTGTGCCGGGCCTCCGGAGGAAAACCAGCAGCGAACATCTCCTGGCACCCGGCATGTGAGAGCTGCATCACCGAACAGCAAGTTCACCCAGACAGGACAGTGACCGTTATAAGTACATACAGAGCGAGCAATGAAAATGAAACACTCGTCACATGTGTGGTGTCACATCCAACCTTTTTAGAACCACTAGACAACTTCACCATTGAAGTTCACGGGAGAGCAGGTAAGGAAGGCATATTCCTTAGTCTCAGGAAAGAATGAATGCTTTGATGTTCTTAGTTTAAGTAGTATTCCACCTCCCTATGTTAAGTTCCCTTAGACATGTATCTTTTATCTTTCATTGTCAAAAACCAAACATTATCAGGAGGGCATAAATATTTATCAGGAAAATGTTGAGATAGTGTAGGGACGTTTCTGAGATGTAACATAAATGTAAAATATGTCCAAGTAGTGGGACCTTAACCTTTTTATGCTTTGCGGCTTACCTATTCCGCACACACACAAAAACAGAGGGCCATTATATTTCATGTGAACTGCACTGAGTATTATTTTAAGAGATCTCTTCTTGGGAAAGTGATGAAATACCTACACCCAGCAAAAGATGTATATTGAGATTAAAAAGTGATGATTGAATGAATTGGAAACTCGTCTAAGGGATTAGCTAACCTAAGATTTGGAAACCGTGTCTGCATTCATTACTAAAAATGTGAATTTGTTGATCTTTAGCAGTATCCGTGAAAGAGCGAGAGTATGGCTGCATCCGGATAGCAGCATTCACATTAATAGTTACTGTTTCTGGGTGTCAAGCTGGAGCTGAGATTAATTGATTCATACCTTTACACAGTTCACAAAAGTAGATTACATTTGTAAGTGCTGTGATGAGCAGCACCATTTTAGATGTTGTACAAGTGGGAGAGCCATACTTCCTCTAGACAATCGGTTCTAACTTAAACAGACTCAGGGATTCTGCTTTTTTCACATGCCTTTTCGCCAACTTTCCTGTGACTTCCTAGGGTGGTTGTTCTACCCTTTCCCTCTCTAGGACCATGGCAGCCCAGATTCCCCAGCGTAGGCATAATTCCAGGCCTATCTAATGTTTAGTTTAAAATGTAGAGTGGGTAGTGCAGCTTGATGCAAATTCACAGCTTTTCGTGGCATAACACAATATTTCAATTTTCAATCATGTATTCTGCAGTATTTCCAAGAAGGGATACAGTCAAATAGCAGATTATCTAATGCTAAAGCTAATTACTTCTGTGAAGTCATATTAACGGCAGAAAATTGTCATAAAACATATTTCAGGCAATAAAACTTCCAAAATTCTTTTGCCTGACACTGTCTTTTCTGAATTCACCTGCATTTTGTGGCAAACTTACATTGTTTTCAGAAAGATAATCACTGATATCTATAATAACATCAAAAAAGAAATTTCTATAGGCGACAGTGACACAGAAAGGTTTGGATGGCCAAATTTTAGTAGACAGCCTTCCCATGATTTTAGTGTTTGAAGTAGAAAGGCTGCTTCAAGTGAGAAATCATGCTCAACGTTGGATATTAGGCCTACTGACATCCTGATATTTCATCTTGCTGGCCTGTACTACCTTTTTAAACCGTTCATCCCAAAAGCACGGGTTCTTACCCGCTGTGAAGTTGCCAGGGATGAAACCCCTCTTGAAGAAGCTGAATGTGAACAATTTAGAAGTTAGTATTTACAGACCCATCTCCTTGATTCTATTTAGGCCAAAATTGAAGAAAAATATGAGCTCTATTTGCTCTCTAGTCTTCTTGAAAACAATCAAATATTGCCTGATACCCAAATAGGCTTCCCACCAGGCCTTGGAACAGACACCACCTTGGTCACTAACTTAAATCAAGCGAGATTAGACCTGGAGAGAGATAACTCCACCTGCCTTGGATTGTGTGATCTGTCTGTCTCCTTTGATATGGTGGATCAAGGAAATGGAGGTAACAGGTTCTGCTTTTAGTTAATTTAAATCATTTTTTTAGAATAGAAAGTTTATGGTTAAAATATCATATAATTCAAATATTTTCGGTGCCATTTGCTGAGTGCCTCAAGGATCTGCATTATTCCAAATCCTGTTTAATATATGAATGCAGCTTCTGGCCCATTTTGTTAAGGGATTTATATTCAACATGGTTTCATATGTAGGCAACTCCCAGATTCTTTTGAGGTTTGATGCTGCACTGAAATAGGAGAGGTCTTTCAAAACTGTTTGATGGAGGGAAAGCATGGAATGAATTGCAAATGTTTAAGATTGAAGCAGAACAGACAGGGATGATTGCTTTTGGAAAACGTCAACCCTACTCTTCCTCAGTCTGGACTGATACGCAGGGCTCACCTCCTTCTGTTGCTGAGAAGGTTAAGGCCTTGGGCTTTATGCTCGATAAGGAGCTTTCTCATATTGCTCAAATCAATGATATTATATCATCCTCCTTTCTACAGCCAAAACTTGTACATAAGATTTTCTCATATGTTCTGACTAATCTAAGAGCAATACTAACCAATGCATTGTTAAACTATTGTTTGCACTGCTCAAACTAAGGGGCTCATTAGGATCGCGGTTTTCCCGCATCCTCCGGGCCGGCGGAAGCCACCGCCGGCCCACAGGACGCGGGAAAACCGCCGCAGAGCCTCCAAAGACCCACCGCCAAATTAGGATGGCTGGTGGATCTTGGTTTATGTCCGCCGCTTTTCCGCCGCGGTCGGCTTACAACCACGGCGGAAAAGCTCTTATATGGTGGCGGTGTCTCTCAGACACCGCCAGCCATATTAGGATTGCGTATCTGATATGCTTTTCCGCGGCGGGTTCTCCGCCGTGGAAAAGCATACGGATGTGCACTTCGGGGGCCCATTGCAGGCCCCCAGGGTGAAGGGGGGGTGGGGGGTGCACATGGGGGGTACCTATGGTACCCCCCATGTGCACCTATGGTACCCCCCTGCATTTACATGCAGACAGCGGCAGGCACCGCGCGGTGCCTGCAGCTTTCAGCATGTAAATGCAATGCGTGCTTTTTTACCATTGCGGCGGGCGCAGCTTGAAGCCGCACCCGCCGCAATGTTAAAAATAGAGGATGTGACCGCCAGGGTGGCGGTCACATCCTAATTGCAGAGGAGGGAACGCCGCAGCCCATGCGGACGTTCCCTCCTCCTCAAGGGTCGCGGACGGACTCAAGTCCGTCCGCGATCCTAAAGGGCTCCTTAATTTGGACTTACCAGAGAAAGCTAATCACAATCTTTAGGTCATACAAACTTAGCTGTAAGGACATCTTTAATCTGCAGAAACATGATATCATCTCAAAGGCACGACAATCAATATATTGCTTTCCTGCGGCGATACCAGGGCCGGCTCTAGGGCAGTGCGATCTGTGCCACTGCACCGGGCGCTGACTTGGGGCGTCATTTTTTGCAAGTACATTATCCTTTTCTTTTTAAAACACATGCTGCCGCATTCCTGCTGCCCTGTTCCTGGCATCAATTAAAATGTCACAATAACTCCAGTGATTAATTGTCTTCCTGGAAAGAGACTGGAAGGTTTGTCTAGTGAAAGTTTTGACTCATTCTAAGGTAGTGCACAGGGTTAAAATGCCTGCTGCTAAGAACGTGTACCATGCAGTTCACAAAGTGCGTACAATGTAAATAGGTCAGTGAGTTACTGCTTATGCAAGAGAGATCCTTTTGGTACTTGTCTTTTATAAGGGAAAATCCGTATATAGAACATTGAGCTATTAACTGTCATCAAAGAGCTGCATGGAAACTCAATATGTTAGAGCTACATGTTTTTTCCCAGTCTTTCACTATCCTAATCTTGCCAAAAGGGTTCATTTGGGTAGAAAAAATTCTTATTATTGAGGAAAGAATCCCTGATAATGTTGTTATGTTTTTCATCCTGAATTTGTACTTTTCCGGAATAAGGACTATTAAACTATACTGCCTACCAGTATTGTTGACATGTGCCTCCTACATCGTGTAGTTCTGTCGGATCTAACATTTCCTATACACTGATTTAAACTCATATGATTGTCTCTGTGCAATGTGTGTGTAATGTAATGTGTAATCTGAGAGACAGTGGTTATGGAGACTTGAGGGACACTGTTAAAGGGTGTTAGTGAGGGAATGTCCACCCTCAAGCTCGCCACCCGGAAACACCACCAACTGATCCGCGCCACCAAGAAAACTGCATACAAGGACCGTCTGGACAACAACGCACACAACTGCAAGGAACTCTTCAACATCGTGAAAGAGCTCTCCAACCCCAACGCCGGAAACAACGACATCACCCCATCGCAAGACCTCTGCAACTCCCTCGCCTCCTACTTCCACAACAAGATCGC
Organism: Lissotriton helveticus; assembly: GCF_964261635.1. Classification (NCBI taxonomy): domain Eukaryota; kingdom Metazoa; phylum Chordata; class Amphibia; order Caudata; family Salamandridae; genus Lissotriton; species Lissotriton helveticus. The sequence goes on from NC_136069.1 coordinate 144,939,118, forward strand.
GGACATACACAACAGCTTCAGCATCCAACCAACGCACGCCAAAACCGCAGCAACGCCACCCACCACCACCCTCCGCGCCTGGACCCCGATCAGCACCGAAGACACCATCCGCACGATGAACTCCATCCACTCCGGATCTCCAACCGACCCCTGCCCTCACCACGTCTTCAACAAGGCCGACGCTGTCATCGCACCCCACCTGCGGGACATTATCAACACCTCCTTCGACACCGCCACCTTCCCTGAGAGCTGGAAGCACGCCGAACTCAGCGCTCTACTCAAGAAACCTACAGCGGACCCCACCGAACTCAAGAACTACCGTCCCATCTCACTCCTCCCGTTCCCGGCCAAAGTCATCGAAAAGACCGTCAACAAACAGCTGGCCGCCTTCCTCGAGACGAATGGATCCCTCGACCCCTCACAGTCTGGCTTCCGAGCCAACCACAGCACCGAGACCGCCCTCATCGCCGCCACCGATGACATCCGTACCCTGATGGACAACGGAGAAACAGCGGCCCTCATCCTCCTGGACCTCTCCGCGGCATTCGACACTGTCTGCCACCGCACCCTAGTACAGCGCCTTGGCAACATCGGAATCCAGGAGAAGGCACTGGAATGGATCACCTCCTTCCTCGACGGAAGAACACAGAGAGTCCGCCTACCACCGTACAAGTCAGAGGCCACCGAAGTCATCTGCGGCGTCCCTCAAGGATCCTTGTTGAGTCCCACCCTCTTCAACGTCTACATGAGCCCCCTCGCGGCCATCGCACGCCAACACAACCTCAACATAATCTCCTACGCCGACGACACCCAACTGATCCTCTCCCTGACCAACGACCCCGCCGCCGCCAGAGCCAACCTGCACGAAGGGATGAGAGATGTAGCCGAGTGGATGACAACCAGCCGCCTGAAACTGAACTCAGACAAGACGGAGGTCCTCATCCTGGGCTCCTCGCCCTCCGCCTGGGACGACTCCTGGTGGCCACCCGCCCTGGGCACCGCACCCAAACCGACGGACCACGCACGCAACCTGGGCTTCATCCTGGACTCCTCCCTCTCCATGACCAGACAAGTCAACGCCGTCTCCTCGTCATGCTTCAACATCCTGCGCATGCTACGGAAGATCTTCTGGTGGATCCCCACCGAGACCAGGAAGACTGTCACCCAGGCCCTCGTCACCAGCCGACTGGACTACGGCAACGCCCTCTACGCCGGAACCACTGCCAAGCTCCAGAAGAGACTCCAGCGGATCCAGAACGCCTCAGCCAGACTCATCCTCGACATCCCACGAAACAGCCACATCTCCGGGCACCTGAGAGACCTGCACTGGCTCCCCGTCAACAAAAGAATCACCTTCCGCCTCCTCACCCACGCACACAAAGCCCTACACGACCAAGGCCCGAGCTACCTCAACAACCGAATCAACTTCTACGCTCCCAAGCGCCACCTCAGATCAACCAGCCACGCCCTCGCCGCCGTCCCCCGCATCCGAAGAGCGACAACAGGAGGAAAGTCCTTCTCCTACCTGGCCGCCAAGACCTGGAACTCCCTCCCGACCGACCTACGCCTGACCCAGGACCACCTCTCCTTCAGGAAGAGGCTTAAGACCTGGCTGTTCGAGCAGTAAAGGCACCCCCCCCTCCTAGCGCCTTGAGACCCTACGGGTGAGTAGTGCGCTCTATAAATGTACTGATTGATTGATTGATTGATTGAATCCAAGGCAGAGGTGGTCATGGGGGGGGCGCGAACAAATATTGTCGCAGAGGGCCCCACTAGTGTTAAAGCCGGGCCTGGGCGATACGGATCACATTTAAAACTTATGTTACTGTTATATAGCTGTGGATGCTAGAGAAAGCTCCATTTTCATGGGTTTTCTTAGGAAGAAACCTGTCCTAGAGCAATATGATTGGAAAATGTACTGCTCTTAGCGATTGAAGGATAAGAAAATCTAGATCAGATACAAGAGTTATTTCTGTTAGGACCCCCCCCCCCCAAGCTAGGGAACGCTTTACCAATCCACATACCAGCTGTCTCATCTCCTTCACAAAGTAGCCTAAAAAGTTTTTTTTCTTTTGATAGGTACACTTTTTAGGTTTAGTATGTTGTACAGCAATTCTGTTAGCGCCATGAAGCCCTCATAGTTTACCGTTAGCGCTTTACAAATATTGCACTCATTCACTGACTCTTGGATTAGAAATCGCAGGCAGCTGAAGCTGATTAAGAAGGAATGTAGAGTGTGCAAAGGCACTTCAGTGTGTAGACGTCCATTTTAACAGTGGCATTCAACGAACTGCTGCTTGTGTGGGTGTATTAAATGTAGGGTTCCTGTCCATGTTCCTTCGTTTCCTGCATTGTCTGTTTTATTCTAATGTCAGTGTTCTCATGTCTCTGTATTCGGTGCCAAGATCTATATCTAGGTTGACTTGTACAATCCTGTGCCCAACAAATAGTACTTTATTTGCATAGATTATAAACACTCGTTTATTTCACTATATTATTGTCTTACAAGCTTTGCAACTGCATGCAGGCGTCACTTCTAAAAGAAGATTGGAAGTCTAAGAATAGCAGAAATTCCATATCTATTTGCTGTGTAGATCAATAATGCAATGAGATCTCGTTAGCATTCTCAGTTTCTGTTGACAGTAGTATTTTTTTTAATGTTTGCTTTGTAATCACTTTTTTGCCTGTCTGTGCAGGTGTATGGAGTTCTGGTGGTTTGCAAGCGGCGCTCTCTATTTGGCTCCCTATCGTTTTGTGCTTCCTCATATTTTCCTCTATTTTGGGATTCCTTCTCTACCAGAGGCCTCAGGAGCTCAGGTATTGTACATATATCTAATTTACCTAAGAAAAGGGTCAATGGATAAGTGATGCTAATAGCAGGATGTGCATTGTAAAGACACCAACAAGTACCTCAAATATTGCATGCTTGTAGTGCTTAAAACATTTTTTTTTACAAATGGCTTTATACATCAGAGGTGGAAGTGATTGGTGATATATGGGGCAAATGCAATGACAGTATATCACACATATTGACCCATTTTTTTATATTACACATATTCTCAGTTTAAGGATGGAGGGCAGATCCGCAAAGCTTTTTTCCATTGGCTGGTGTGGCTTACTCCTGGAATACAAGGGTAAGTCAGTAGGAAGACACTTTTTCAGAGGAAAAAGTTTTTGTGAATCAGACTGCCGAAGAAGTTGAGTCACATGTGCCCAAAATCACACATGTATGGCAAGATCTCAAAACGGAAATCAGAACCCAATTTTGTTTTTTTACCAGCAACTTAGATTCTTGATCACTTTTCCTCGTAATGATATATTTTACGTTATGTTCAATCTATTCTTTACGTCTGCCTACTATCTACGTCCACATTTGGACCATCCAGATGGGTTTTCTGGGCAAAGATTATTAAAGCCGCCATCTTGGAAAGCTAGAACACATTGTTCCTGGGTGCTCTTCATGCTTGTTCCATCAAGCTCCACCCCTCTCCACAGCTGTCAGACATATAGTTTGATATTCCTGTTTTTCTTTTTCTGCTCTAAATGTGCATTCCTCCTTGTAACACAAACTCTGTAGTAGAAGCCAGTCTGTACTATACGGTACAATGTTGTGGCTTCTTTCTTTACACATCAGGATAGGTTCCAGAAACATCAGGTACAACTGCTGGTTGCAACTATATGACTACAAGAGACCTGCCCTCTCCCGCTACCCCCACAAGCCCCTCCCCGCCCCAGGAGCAGGGCTCATGCCTGCTCAGCCTCTTCTCAGATGAACACTCCAACTGATACAGCAGCATTCCAAGTGGCTTAACATTCATGGTGACGCAGGGACCCATCGAACAAAGGAAAGCAAGATGCAACACTCCCTTCATTCATCTGACTTACATTGGGGTTCTCCCTCTTACCAATCTTCACACAGGTGCAGCATACCCAGTGGCGGCTGGTGACATTTGAAAGTGATTGGGCATAAAAGTTGAGAATGTGTCTTGTCGCGAGTGAAGGAAACGACCCTGATTGACAAAAGGGAGCGGGGATGGGAGGCTCTCACTCCAAGAAAATTCTGAATAAAAAGTTGCAAATTTGCATTTCAGAAAGCAAGAAGATTTATAAAGTAATTGTGAACGTGTAGTCTGGAAATATTTAAACACATTAAAAACTGTCCTATATCTTACTGCATTATTTATGCTCAACAATTACTGTATTTGATATATTTGATATTTATTTTTAGGTCTCTCCCATTGCTTTGCGAGGCATGCAGTATACACTTTAGTGTGGAAGCTTTGTGAAAGCTCCGCTCATTCTCCAGACCATCTTCTTCATTGGCTTGGGTTATAAATGCTGCTTTCCGATTGGTTTTAAGCTTGTTAGTCCCTCCCCATGACAGCCATGTCAGTCATTTGTATCCTTCCCTGGCTATTGGCCCCTTTACTGCAGACTTCTTTCTTCCCGTCCCTCCCTAACTACCCGCCTGCACTCCGTAACTTCTCAGCACCCCCTCTATCCCCCTCACCCTCCCACTCCCGCTCGTTCCTTCCCGCCCGCCCTCACTCCTGTTTCAATGCAATAGGTCTCGCGTCAATGCGAGTCCTATTGCATTGGAAATGCTTGTTTAAAAAGTTGACTCCCCTGGAGTATTGCCTCGGGATTGAGTGGCAAAGCGCACGCAATCCTATCCCTGCATTTCCATTCCCAGCGCAGCTCGTGTCTTCAGCATTGCTGTGTTGTACCTTGCAGTTTACAGGGCCCAGGGGCACAAGCAGGGAACAACTACAGTGCTCCTGTACAAGCACGCAGTCTACGGTCCCCGGGGGCACAAGCAGGCATCCACTCTGGTGTGCTTTTCTTGTTGGAACTGGAACGCGAAAAAAGTGAGGTCGGCAGACGTGAACAACAGTAAAGTTAACTAGAATGGGTTAAGCACTCCAAATGAGCTCTTGTGTTTACAGATATATGCCTCGTGAACTTCTCTCACCTCCGCTGTGTGTAGCTCTGTCGCCTTTGTGCTTCTCCCTGTCCGTCCCCCCCATGTTGCTCTCTGCCTCGGGTGCTCCCCCTGTTGCATTCTCCCGCCTGCTCCACATTACTTTCTCTTTTTCCGGTTTGCTCTCCTCCATGTGCTCCACTTTGTGCTTTCTCACTCTGTTTTCTGCTTCCCCCACCTGCGACCCGGTGTTGCCTCCTGCACCAGACTCCGTGTTGCTTCCCCCTCATCAGTTAATAAAAACCCGTGCGTTTCATTTCCTTTTATACATACTAGCATAGCATTACAAAAGTGTCTGTGCAGACTAAAAGGATGGTATTGCCTATTATTTCTTTGTTGACAGTGCAATTGCCGGTATATGCTTTATGCTTATTGAAGATCCGCTTTCTTGTTTTTATTTCTTTGATTTTGATTTGATTTGAAAAGAATTTGTTAAGCGCGGCTAACACCATTAGGTTTCTTGGCGCTGTGCTGGGGCGTGGTGAAAAATAGATAGAAAGGAAACAAGATCTAAGGATACGAGATAGTAAAGAGGAAAGTTTTGAGAAGTGATCTAAAGCCAGAGTATGAGGGTGCTAGTCTAAGAGAAAGAGGAAGAGAGTTCCAGAAGGATGGGGCTAAAAGAGAGAACCTCAAGCCCCCGTGTTTTTTTCTCTTGAACCTGGGGGTGGATAGCAGGGCCATTTGGGATGAACGTAAGGTGCGGGACGGAGTATAAGAGTGAAGGAGAGAAGAGATAAAGGAGGGACCTGAACCAGAGAGAGACTTATGGATGGTGCAGCCTAGCTTGAATTGGCAGCGGGCAGAAACCGGCAGCCAATGAAGACTCTTTAAGAGTGGGCGAACGTGCTGATCTCTGGGCTGGTGAAAGATCAGGCGAGCAGCCTGATTTTGTATCAGCTGGAGTCTTCTCTGTTGGTACTCAGGAATACCGACGTATAGCACGTTGGCATAGTCGACTCACTAATGCCAAGAGTGCCAACGTAAGCGCTTCGGTGGTAAGAAGGCGGGATATTTTCCGGAGTTTCCTGAGTTGGAAGTGGCTGGCGGACACCACTGCGCTGATCTGGGGGGTCATTGAGAGATCATTGCTGATAATGACACCCAGACTTTTGGCAGAGTAGACTGGAGAGGGAGGGCTACCAAGACTGGCAGGCCAGATGGACGGTTGCCATGGGTTGGAGGCTCCCCCGACAAGAATTAGTTCAGTCTTGTCGGGGTTGAGCTTCAGATGATTTAAGCTCATCCAGTCACTGATAAGGCAGAGTGTATTTTGAAAAGTGGAGATGGAATCCTCAGAAGAATCAATGTTAAAAATCAATTGAATATCATCCGCGTAGTTGAACGCAATAACGTTCAACCCGCGGAGGGCACGGAGTAACGGGGCCAAATACAAATTAAAAAGAAGAGGGGATATTGAAGAGCCCTGAGGGACACCACAGGACAGCTCAACCTGAGTGGCGGAGAACTGAGACAGCCTGACAGCTTGTTGTCGTCCCGTCAGAAAGGACTGGACCCAGTCAAGGGCGGTCCCTCGGATGCCAGCCTCCTCGACACGATCGACCAGGATCCCATGGTCGACCGTGTCGAAAGCGGCCGATAGATCCAGAAGGACCAGGGCTTGTCGGATGTTAACATCAGCCCCTCTGCGCAGTTCATCCATCACGGAGAGAATGACAGCCTCCGTTGAGTGCGCAGGTCTAAACCCTGCTTGCTTAGAGTCCAGGACACACGAGTCCTCAATGAAGGAACTAAGTGTGGAAGTAACATGCGATTCCAGAACTTTGCTGAGGAAGGGGAGAAGGGATATAGGGCGGTAGTTGCTCAAGATAGAGGGGTCTGCTGAAGGTTTTTTTAAAATGGCAACCACCTCCGCTTGTTTAAAAGAGCAGGGGACAGCCCCAGTGACCAAAGAGCTATTAATAAGGGCCAAGGGGGGCTCAGGACAGGAAATGAAAGCTGCTCGAAGAACCAAGGGAGGGCAGCAATCACGAGGAGAACCAGAAGAAATTTTGTGCAGAAGCGAAAGAAAGGTAGTCATCGGAATGGGGGGAATGGAGGTGAGAGTGTGAGAGTTAGAATATTTAGAGAACTCAGGGGTTAGGGAGTGAGCGGGTAAAGTTTGAGCAGCAATAGTAGCTTTAATTTTAGCTATTTTTCCGATAAAGAAAGCATTCAAGGAATCGCACAGAATTTGGGAGGGAAGTGGCCCTGGTGTGAGTCTGGCTGGGTTAGATAGTTCCTCCACGATGGCAAATATGTCTTTCGACTTATTTGTAGAATCCATAATTTTGGTGGAAAAATAGGAGGATTTAGCAAGAGCTATAGCGATTTTATACTTTTTCAGAAGAGAGGAAAATACCTCCTTATTCTGAGGGGAATAACCTCGACGCCAGCGTCGTTCTGCTTGGCGGAGGCCTAATTTAAGGGCTCTCAGGTCCTCGGTGAACCACCTTTGAGCATCGTGGCCGCGTCTGGCTCTGACTAATTTTAGTGGGGCTACTGCGTCAGCGGCGGAAGTGAGCCAGCGATTGAGATTTAGTGACTGGGTATCAATAGGGACAGATGGATCGGAAGTAGGAGGAGCAGAGGAACCAAGAATAGAATGAAAAGTATTAGAGTCAGACCTATTCCAATTGCGGGCCAAAAAGTTCATCTCTTGAGGCTTGACGGTAGGGCAGGGAATCCCTAGCGTAAATGTAATTAACGAGTGGTCTGACCACAGGCATGGCAGAATAAGGGGAGCTGAAATGTCCACGCCCGATGACCACACCTGGTCCAGGATGTGCCCTTTTGAGTGCGTAGGCGAGAAAATATGCTGAGTGCAATTCAGACCTAACATGAGGTCCGTAAAAGCTAATGAACTGGGGGATTCGTGGGGGTCCGAGGGCCAATAATTAAAATCGCCTAAGACTAATATATTAGAATTATTAATGGAGAGCTGGGCAATGAGGTCCCCAAACTGGGCAGGAAAATTAGGCATGGATGAGGGAGGACGATAAGTCAGAGCGCATATAAGGGAGGATCCTGGCAGTTCCAACCGAATTACCAGACAGTCCACTAAGAGAATGCTGGTAGTGGGCACTGTAGAGAAGCGAATCGGGTGCTTAAAAAGGGCGGCAACTCCCCCTCCGACTTTGCCGGAGCCGGAGGCACGATTAACTTGTAATATATGATAACCGGGGGGAGTGGCAGCCAAAATATCGGGGGCGGAATCGTCAGTCAACCAGGTCTCGGTCAAAAATAGGATGTCAGGTTGTTCTGACTCCAGAAGATGGAAAATGTCAAGTTGGTGACTGACCAGAGACCGGGTATTGAGATAAAAGACTGAGAGGGAGTGATAGGGAGGTTTTGTCAGCAAGTGAGGATCAGATCTGGGGTCAGAGACCAGGGGCCTCGAGATGGTGAGTGGCCGTGTTATTTCGGGAAAAGAGCTACGGGTGGTAAGCAGGCCTAAAGAAACCAGTCTAGGAACAGACCCAGGTGGCGGAAGCGCAGGATTGTGACATGCAACAAGTGATGCGCGGGTATACGTAAGAAAAGGGACAGAGTGTAACGCCCCTAGCCCCGGCCGGCCGCGGACGGGCGCAGACGGGCTTAACTCTGGCGCAACTCCGGCGCGCCTACGTCGCGCCCGCTGCGCTCGTCCGCTGCGCTGACACATAATGGCCGTCTATATAGGCGGTGACGCGGTGGGGGAGGGGTCAGGAGGGCGGGGTGGGCGTCGTGAGTTTTAAAAATGCAGGTAGCCGTTCCCCGCTTGTAATCAGTGGGACGGTGATAGGAAGAGCAACGAAGCTGCTAGCAGTCAGCAGCACAGATTAAACAGATTTAAAATACCAGAAATCTATTCCCAGCGCTCAGCGCGAAGCCCTCAGCCCTCTGCCACAGGGCTTTAGACGACGCGCGAGGGGGAGCAAGCAGAACTAAATAGATGGTGACGCGTTGGGGGAGGGGTCAGGAGAGCGGTTCCAAGGTTGAAGGTTCCATCGCCTGTTTGAGTTTGTGGAAAGTCACCTTAGCTCTTTTGTTTGTTGTTTGTTGAAGGGATCATTGCCTGATTACTATTAACACTGCGAGCTTTGACTCCCTGAGCAGCTCAACCTGTCAGCAGCCTCTGGTCTGATTTCGGCTCCTCATCGCGGAAGCTGTAATGTAATGAGTGATTTAAGGAGCTTTCTCAGGCTGTGTGATAGGTTATTGATTGTTTTGCATCAACATTTTTTACATAATGATAATGTATTTCTCCTGGAGAACTTGGAATTAGCTGAAGTTGAGCCATGGAGGTTACTCATCTGTTGTTCTTTATCTATCTGATCATCTTCTTCCTGTAGCTTTACTGTTAGAACATCTCTTGTGTGGCATACTCACACAGTTACCATTGATAAATCGGTGACATTTACCCAGCTACATTATTAAGTTAAGCAGGCATAGTATGCTTCGCTCTGTTTGCATTATCCTTCCAAGCAGCTGCAATTTCTAGAACCTCATACGTACAAGCCACTTACTGAACCATACTGCACATTCAACCTAAATGTATCTGACAGTAAAAACATCCATGCGAGCATATACAGATGGCTATGCCGTGGTGGCGAAAATAAATGTGGCCCAATAGAATGTCATGCAGAACAACTGTACATATAAACAAACACGAATTCACACATTTAATAATACAGTGCAAGGTCAGACTCGACGTTATTACCAGAACAGATATGACATAATAAACACTGTAAGTGACGCACAGATTGCATATTTCAGTTGCTTTACATGTGGAAACACCTTTCATTATGGCTAAGAGGCCTCATGTGTCTTCAATGTATTGCACAAATGTAACCTCTAGCACTTCTGACCTGGTTGATTTTAGTTATGTACAGAAAATGAAACACGCATTGACAAAGCCAATAGCCAAGTCTTGCACTTTGAGGCCTGCTGAAGTGAAAAAACAAGCATTTGCAATGCAATAGGTCTCACGTTTATGCGAGTTTGAGCTATTTACATTGCAGATGACAATGCCTTTTATGTTTGTTTTTCATTTTAAAACATAAATAAAAGGCATTGTCATTTTTTTAAAAATATGAAGCGGCACAAGCGCGGCATGGTACTTCTTTTATGTTTGCAGCTTCCTACTCCGTGCCCGATTCCCAAGGACTCATTGTTCGTCGTGCATGTAGCCCTGCCCCGTGTTCCCCTTCCAGTATCCTGGGATATGGCAGTGCTGCTGACGTCATTTAATTTGCGTTGGACGTGGTGGTGTGCAGTAACGGGCAGGCAGTTATACATGTACTGCTTGTGGAACCGAACATGTTTTTTTCTCCATGATCTGGATTCATACAAACTATCCCGACCCTAAACCATCCATAGCTCAATAATTCAGAGCAGTGATTTTGCCTATCTGCTACTAGTTTGTGCCAACCCACTGGGCACCACCTGAGTTGTCGCAGACTGTCCCACATGCTGTTTTCCCCCTGGCTCTACCTGCTCTCATCTCTTACTTTGTCGGGCTCTGGCTGACCACGTTTCGTTAGATTTGATTTAAGTTTAAGTCATCAGTGGGATATGCTTCTGCCCCTTCTCTCTCTCTCTCTGAGGCTACCTTGGAAATAACTGTGCCAGGGCTCTGGCTTGGCTCTAATAACTAAAGCACGAGCCGAGCCATCAAAATATGTAAAGAAGTAAGCCATGAAACAAATCTCAATAAATCAAAGGCTGGTTTTCTTTGCAAGGTAAACAACTATATATGAATGCGAGCTGTGTCAGATATTTAATTTTCACTTACTTGAGGATGCCATCTCTCTGTTTCCTAATTTATTATTGTTGCAGGCACGGTGCATTTGGCACTTTAATTATTACCCGCAGTGCTGCTACTCTCAGGTTTACAGGGAGCAGCTGATTCCTAGGACAGCAGAGCAAGCATCAGTAGCCAGATTACTGGACACATACATATATATATATATATTACCTACTGGCGGTCGCCAGTAGGTATATATAGTTAGGATTTTTTCTCTATGGGATTTTTGAAAATTCTATGTCTAATAACTTTGGCGTTTGTGGACGGAATTGGCAGAAATTTTCAGGAAAATGGAACATTTTGTTTCTGAGCAGCCCCTGGAAATTTGGGGGGGGTTCGTCAAGGGGGGGCCGAGAAAAAAGGGGGGTCCCAAAACGCGTTTTTCCAATGTTAATTTCCATAGGGCGGTTGGCCTCACTTTTAGCCCGAACGGCTGAATGGATTTGCACGAAACTTGGCAAAATTGTAGGGACTGGTAGCCCGATGTGCCTTTGCTAGGTCTCAATATATGTGCTCCAGTGGATTTTGAGAAATTAACGTTCAAAAAAAGATATATATCTGTAACAGCGGACCGGGCAGCGCTCCGGTTCGCGTACTTTTCGCGTTACGGAGCTTTGTGAAGCGAAGCTGATTGGTTCTCCGGCGTCTGTAAACATTCCAAACAGTCCGTAGCGGCCGCCATCTTGTCTCTCGGTAGGATCGAGAGACAAGAGGAGGCCAAAGCGAAGGGGCAAATGACCATAAGGGGGCATAGTAGATCCTCCCTGACCCCCTAGGTTTGATGTGGAGGTTTTAAAAGGGCCCCGCGGGGCAAAAAAAAATAAAATAATAATAATCGAACGGCTGAATGGATTTGCACGAAACTTGGCAAAATTGTAGGGACTGGTAGCCCGATGTGCCTTTGCTAGGTCTCAATATATGTGCTCCAGTGGATTTTGAGAAATTAACGTTCAAAAAAAGATATATATCTGTGACAGCGGACCGGGCAGCGCTCCGCTTCGCGTACTTTTCGCGTTACGGAGCTTTGTGAAGCGAAGCTGATTGGTTCTCCGGCGTCTGTAAACATTCCAAACAGTCCGTAGCGGCCGCCATCTTGTCTCTCGGTAGGATCGAGAGACAAGAGGAGGCCAAAGCGAAGGGGCAAATGACCATAAGGGGGCATAGTAGATCCTCCCTGACCCCCTAGGTTTGATGTACCATTTTGCCAAGTTTGGTGTAATTCCGTTCAGCCATTCAGGCTGTAGACGTATCTAAATGTCCTATGGAAAATTGCATGGGGAAAACACATTTGAAAGTGTTGAAATTTAGAACCAATTAAAATGTTACTTTGGTTTTGTATTTGTGTGTGATGAAAGTTAATTGGTTATGTATATATCTAAAATGAGAGGAAACCACAGTCATTTTGTGATACTACTGTCTGAGGTACATTTGTGAGGAATTTTTGGTGCTCAATTTCTGGTGTTTGATTTACACAGTACTAACGCTTCTCCTACTTTCAAAAAGGTGAGTTGTTAATTTGTAAGGGGAACTATGTTGTACACTTTAAGATAATTTGAAAAATGTTTTCTGTTATTTATTTACAGTCCTTCTGTTATACTAAATACTTGATAAAGTTAGTTTTATATTATGTATTACTAAAAACGATAAATGAAAGTGATTATTTTTTTCTGCAATTTACAGCAAGAAATTTCAAAATAAAATGGATCACAATGAAGAGACCGTGGCAATTTCTTTTGAATTATCCACTACATTTATTGAAATTGACAGCACCAATAATGAAATATTCTCACAAGGAGGAGATGACTTGAATGATTTTTTTGATCAATCTCTTGACGGCGAATTTATCGAATGTTTGGAGACCATAGAGTTACAAGAATGCCGCTGGCCGCGCGACGCAAAGGGGAGCTGAGCGAGACAGCGTCTTAGTACCACACGACGCGCGAGAGGAGCCTACAGCGCACCAACCCCCCTTCCTCACCAACGGCCAATGGGAGGGCGCTCCTAGGCGGGGGGGCGTTCCCGGGGGGTTTTATAGCAGGCCCAGCGCGTTGCTCGGTCTTTCCTGCCGCGTCGGTGCCTTGGGCTGCTCTGCGCTGTTCGGGCGTCTGCTTCAGGTCGTCCTGTGTATGCTGCCACGTTGGTCTTGCGTCTGGGTTTTTTCCCTTCGACGTGTTTTGCGGTGAGTGCTGTTGTTCGTGAGCCCGCTTGCGGGCGTTTCGGTTGTAGAGGGGCACAGAGCGGTGGAGGCAAAGAGCGGAATTTTTGGGGGCTTTTGTTGTCCCCGATGCCGAGCGGCAGTTGTGTGGCCTGGGGCGCCGAGGGAGAGCGCGCACGGGATGATGGTCGGGCCGTGTTCATCGGGGGTGATGCATACTTGGGATGCCTGGGTCGTGGGGGTGCTTTGCCGTGGCTCGGGAGGCTCTGATGTTGTGGAGTTGGCTGCGCAGCGAGGTTGCAGTGCGGAGCTGGCTGTGAATATGTGACGCCGTTGGCGTGCATCCAAGGTAGAGCGGCCGAGGCTGGACTCACCCTGGTGGTCACGGGGTGCGCCAGCCATTGGGGCACCGTCCCCCGCGGCAGTGGCAGGGACTCGGGCCTTGTGAGGAGAGACAGGCTTTGTGTGCTTTACTTCATTGGTCTTGTTGTCTGCGAGCGTTGTCGTGTGTGAGAGGGTGTCGGCATTTTGAGGGAAACCATGGTGCATTTAGTACGACGAGCTGAGGTTGGATTTATCCACTGACGGTCACGGGGCCTTGGGCGGAAAATGTACAATGGCGATGTGTTTTGATGACGACCGGTTTCTGCACGTTGTACTTTTGGAGGATCGCTATCGTTTTGATGACTGAATTTGTTCTGTACCTTGGACTTCGTGGCCACTGCCTCTCACGAGACCTTTCCTCTGACGCTGAGAAGTTGCTGCTTTGAACGGTTGCATTCCATTTGGTTTCATTGCGGGCTAGACGCCACAAGATTTAATCTTCACGATGCAGCTTTTATAAAGGTCTAGGTAACCCTCGAGGACCTTGGCAGACGGAGGGTCGCTGTGGGTTTGGCGAGGTCGAGGGCATGGCGCGGAATGCCCCTTGGCGTGTGCAGTGTTTATCCCCAATTGGGGTTGGTTTTTGGGGAGAGTGTGGCCTGGCAGTCGGGGCGGTCGACCGCAGAGCTGGGGATCCGGGTTTGAGTCTCGGTGGGGATGCGCGGCATTGCGTGATTGATTTCTCCGTGCCTGATTGGAGTGAATGTGTCCGTCTGTGCCCTGGTCGACATGCTGTGTTTCCATTTGTGATACAGGTTGTTTTGTGTAAACTTAATGCATGCAGACTGTTGTCATGGTGGTTGGGGTTTAGTGTTGGTTATGGGAGGAGCTCGTGATCCGGGTTCGAGTCTCGGTGGGGATGCAGGTGGCTGTCTGGCGGATAGATGTGTTCACAATTGTTGTTGCTGCCCTGTCTGACTAGTGCCACAGGGCCTCTGTTGAACCACAAGTGCTTTGGGAATGTGATCTCCGTCAAGGCATTCACCGAGCGAGGTTGCTTCAGTGTTTCCCTCTGGGGTCTGGTCTTTCCCCCTGTTGTCCTTGGCTCAGCACCTTTGTTTCGTGAGTTCGCCTCCCACTGTGGGCTGCCCGCCAGGGACAGTGCCATCGAGGTCGAGCGGCGGTGACTCGCGCAGAGTTTAAATGGCGACTACTTTTAGCTTAGGCGTTCGCATGACTCTGCCAACATTCTCTTGACACATTAGTTTCTATATAGTTTGTTTCGTTAAAATACTCGCCCGATAAATCTGATGATTGATATACGCACACGTGTTTTCATCTGTCGCAATTCTGAACCGTCTCGGCTATTTGAATATATATTTAAACTATCAGGGGCCTCTGTAAATTGATGCGTTCTACATACTGCATCTGCTTTCCTCAGTCATGGCATGTGGATGTTTCTTTTTTGGAAATGTATTCACTCGTGCCTTCACAAAAGTTAGGCGTTATGAATATTTAACTCTGCGCCACAGTTAATCTGCAGAAACAGTGACACGAGGCAGGAAACGTGTCGCTACCAATGTTCCAATTTCTCTTAAGAAGTTAAATTCAATGTTTTGCATAAAGCGGCAGTGTGGTCCCTTTAAGAGCTAATTTTTGAGGTGATCTAAATATATTAAAACGTTTCAATACAACTGTATTTCATATCTCGTTCTGGAGATCGGCGCCTGCGAGTTCTTTTTCCATTTTAATGTGGGGGTGGCGGCTCGCTTTCATTACACATGGTGACCGTGGGGAGGAAAGGTACATCTAGTAATGCACCCAGGCGAGCGAGCGCTAAGGTTATGTGCGTGGTTTCAGTTATGGGAGCTCCGTGACAATGGCAGAGCTCTGTGTCAGAGAGGTGGCACGGCGAGATAAGGCACAGGCCGCGAGGCCGTGCTGGGTTGGGGTCAGATCCCGCTGCCATTGCTGGCCACGTGTTGGCCATAGCCGGCCGCCATGGCCGGCCATCATACCCGGCCGCCATTGCCGGCCACGCGGACATTGTGCTGCACGTTTAGTGCGTGGTTAAGAGCAGGGACAGGAACTTCACCAGTTCGAGACACCTGGGGAAGTACAGGTACGGCATTAGTTCCACCCCAGCAGGGAAGAGAAATCAGGTGATGAATAATTAGTAATGACTACAAAAAGCAGTTTGCATGTACTGCACTATCAGTGGATGAGCACGAAGGACCGATAGATATACTGCATTATTGGTGCATAATAAAATGTACACATGCAGTAATTCACTAACGAACACACAGCCGTCTAAAACTCCAGTGGAAGGGATGTATGGGTCGAATTGAAAACGGAGCAGCTCCTAACAGTTCGCAGATATAGTGTGCAACAACAGCTACCACAACTGCCCAAATATGTATATATTCACAACAAAGCTCCCGCACTTCCGAAGTTGCCAGGGCGCTTTACCGATTGAAAGCGCTCCTTCACCCAAATGAAAGGACAGTGAGGAAGTTCTAGCAGGGGATAATACGATACGGGTTTTAAATTAAATTTAACTTGTTTGGCGCGGGAGCTGCAGGGAGCTGTCATCGGGGGGAATTCACTTTGATTTATGATCACCCCTTTTCTACAAATTGTCATTACAGGCGGCAGTCTCTCTACGTGACTATTGCCCATTGCACTCTATATTTTATATTTAACCTACACAATTCTCTTGATCTCTGTTTAACCTCGTTGTTTCCTAGCATAATGTGCATAAAACTACATAAAAGCATACAAACATTGTGGTGAATTGATGCAGAACTTACCAATAGTGGACATAGTTATTGACGTGTGAAAAAAGGAAGGCATCATTTTAAAATAGTTTCTTGGGCCTCCGCAACATATGTATTTCCCTGCTGATGCACTTTAGTGAGAGCAGAAATGTAGCATTCATATGTCATGCACAAGTCCTGTAAAAGTGTGCCTGTGCGGTTTAAAAGTATTTACGTTTCTGGTGTTCCCTGCTGATGCACTTTAGTGAGAGCAGAAATGTAGCATTCATACGTCATGCACAAGTCCTGTAAAAGTGTGCATGTGCGGTTTAAAAGTATTTACGTTTCTGGTGTTCCCTGCTGATGCACTTTAGTGAGAGCAGAAATGTAGCATTCATATGTCATGCACAAGTCCTGTAAAAGTGTGCCTGTGCGGTTTAAAAGTATTTACGTTTCTGGTGCTTCATACAGGAGGTAGGACACAGGAACCCTGTGTTTCGGTGGGGTTATGCCATGTAGATAGGGTCTGGGATCGTTTGGATTGCTGAACGGTTTGAAGGGGAGTGTAAAGGCCACGTGATTCTACGCTCAGTCCCTTCCTGGGCCGCCGCGTGTCTTGGTGTGAGGTGCTGCTTCCTCTAAGTGTGAGCTGTGCATGGCATGGAGGGAAGCAATGTATGAGCATTGCGAGACGTGTGTGATTCATGCACCGCGTGGCATTGGTGAACAACCCTTCTTGGTTTGATCTTCTAGAACATATAGCATGGAATAGATTGTCACACGTGACCGCACTATGTCTGGGATCACTTTGGCACTGGACTGGTTGGAATCTTTTTAAAGGTCAGTTGACCACGCAAGTTATTTTGGGACAGCGGGTGTGCTGATGAATGTCCTCCCAGGGATGGTCATGTTTCGGCAGTTTATGGTGTGCATGCGGTGGGCTTCTTTTATTTGACCTCGGTAGCCGTCTCAGTAAGCCTTGGCTGATGCACACTAGTTTACACGAGTCCCGCGGGATAATAAATGGGAAAGCACCATTTATACATTAATTCTAAGTGGGTATTTAATTTATATGCTGTGGTAGTTGTTGTACTTGCTGACTGGTACCTAGTGTCTTCTGTCAAGAACTGCACAAAGAAAAGCTGTTTAAACGGGCTAACTGTGGAGTCTATCGTTTTCTACAACTGCCAAAAAACAGAGCTTTGAACTGGACTAATGAGCTCGAGGGTACATTATGACGCGCTGATGCCCTTACACGCTTTTCACATGTCATATTATTCTTTGCGCCTATGTGATCTGGGCGTTGCCAAACACATACCCTGCGCCGTTGGGCCAGAGTCCGCTTACACCGTGTGTTACCGTATAGTTAAAAGAAGGAACAAATAGCACTGGAACACTTAACTTGTAATATTACTAAATTATATTAAATCATATGGAAGTTTCTAAGTGGTATTTGGTAGTATCTTGGGGGCGCACGTCCCGGAAGATACCATTCCAGGTCCGTTCGGTTTCCGACTTTCTATTCTGCTGCGCCACAATATCACCTTTGAAAGTCCCAGTAGGTGGGGCCTTTAATCCGGTACTAAAGGTGCTACATTGGAGGTCAACAAGTGGAGCTTGACCAGTCAGCACCCACAACAGGCCCAGCGATGTCATGAAGCGTCAAACTTCACAAGTGCGACACGAGGTCATAATCCGAAATAAGAGTACCCCCAGAGTAAAAATTATTTACCAAACGGGTATTTTGAGTGGCCTTGAGTAATCCCCTCAGGGAAGGGACTGGCATCATTGTTTTTAATGTCACGCATGTTTGCCACAGGGATTGGAAATCTTTCCCTGGCTTGTAAGCCGAGCCACACATCTGTGATACAGCCTTCATCGGTAAGATGGAGAGTGAGATATGAAACATGAAACCATCGCAGCGTTTTTACACTTCCCCTCCAATAAAATCTATCTGTTGTGAAGTTCAACTATGCGAAGTAACTTCAAGCAATAAAAACTAATAGATCTGGTGGGGGGACACGTGGAAATATATTTTAAAGGGGAATTAATCCTGCAAGCATAAATCCAAGTGTGTCTAACTCACACATGTAATCCTGAAAGGCACTGCAGTATGATGCAGTAAACTTCATCACTTCAGGATTGTCATTTCGGATGTTTTGACATATTAATGCAATATCATTTAACTAAACGTGCAGCATTCTGACATAAGCACTCTATCTCAAAGTATATTTTGCCTTATTTTAGTCCGGGTCCAATGCCACTGAAAGCATCTCAACATCCACCAGGTAACCATTATGACGCAAAGGTGTCTTCATGTGTAAAGCGAAGTGTATATGACCATTCAGGCTAGCTTATGTGTCTTCTTTACTGACTACGTCACACAGCTGCTGTAGTTTTAATTAAACAGTTCCATCGTTAGGTCGGAGCGAGTTTATGTACACATTGAGAAGGTATCCATTTGTAGGAGCGAGCTCTGGTGGTACACACATGGCCGAGTGTGCGGTAGGTGACATGGGGCGCACAGTGATTGATACGTTATGTAACGGATTATTAGCTAATATATCTGGTTGTACTAGCAGTGCACAGACAGGCTCAGGTAAAGTTGGAATTATGGCATATTAAACTGCCGTTTAGGGGCGCCAGTCGAAACCGCCCCCGAACTTGTTTTCAGCAAGGAAGCAATACATGCCCGACAAGGCTTCGTGATGAACAACTGTAATAGTTCACTGTCGCCACCTGCTGGCTACCTGGCTATCAGCCCCTTACAGAGAAGGAATTTGTTTTATGCACATATATTCAAATATGATAGTAAAGATTCTGAACACCAAGTGCTCTAGCAGGCGGCACAGCCCCTTTCCTGGCTCTCACTAAAAAAAAAAAAAAAAAATCAATTATGCAATGCATGGTCGACAAGCACGTCATCCTGAATGAGGCAGTCCTTCATTGGCTCGAGGTCAACTTTTGTTCATTTAATTCATTTATGCATTTTTACGTAGCACGGACGCTACCCGAAGGCGGAGCTCTTCACAATAAGTACAAGAAATGTCGGAGAATAATAGTACAAAAGCAGACGTTAAGTTTCATGAGATCAAGTGACAATTGTGAAGCAAACAAAATACATGAGGTAGCAAACAGTGCATTGCAGAAGGGATAAGTGATAAGTGTGCAGGTTGCAAGTGGGACAAAGTACACTGGAGGTTAAATACTGCAATATGTGCTAGACACTCAGGCCTAGAACAGACGTAATGTAGGCGATGGTTGCACTTGGGCAAGCAGCAAAGGCGAACAATGGTTACAAGGGAAAATACAGTATAATTAGAGATGAAATACTGCAATACAACAGAACTGGGAATGACATTTGACGGCTTCGGGCATCTGCTAGTGCGTGCTCTAACCAATCTCAAATAACGATCTTGCAGTGAGTTGCCAGGACATTCACTGTCAGGATTATTACAGCACTGGACATGTCTTTCACAAGCCCACCACTTTGCTTGGACAAATATCATTGGTTTGCCATTATCAGCAGATACAATAATGCTAATAGTCACCTGCCGATCCCCCGTATAATATGTCTGGACAAAAAGAACTAACCGCCATGGAATCTCTGTAAGAGATGTGGCTTTTGTAACAAAGGGCGTGGCCTAAGAACAGTATCTAAGCAATCCCCATCAGAGGTGCTGTAATAGATCCCGAATGTGATGTGCGGGGATAAGTAACGCCACTAGGTAAACAAATACATGAGGTAGCTAACAGTGCATTACAGAAGGGAAAAGTGGCAAGGGGCAGGTTTCAAGCGAAACAAAGTACAATTGGAGGCGAAATACCGTGGCACAGGTTCCGCAGGGACTTAAGAGAGGCTTCCCTGATGGCGCCCTAATTACACGTTACACACCATCTGCGGGCTATAGAATTGTTGCCTTGTAAGAATGCCCTTAGGTTGGGTACACTTGTCTGGACTGGGGGGCGAACATATCCCTCCTGGATGTACAAGTAGTACGAGACAGCGAAGTGAAGTAGCTAGGTGGGTGGGGGGCTCTGTCATCGACGGGGGCCTCCTCCAAAGCTGTGGCGGAGTCACAGGGCGATCTGGAAGCAGATGGACAGTAGGGGTACCTCTGCGGCAGAAGGATACAGTCTAAATACCTCTGCCTGGCACAGTAAGGGTGCCTGAGCCAAGAACCTGGAGCCGAGGGGGTTCCAGGAAACAGCGTCGGCGCCCCGTTAGTCCTTCGGGCGGTCGGGGGGCCTGAACCGACCGGGGGTGTGCCTCATCGCTCCGCCCTGACAGGGGGGGCGGGAGTAGATCGAAATAAAGTGATGATGTACTGCACCGTCAGAGCATCGACTCGCCGTGCAAGATGGCTCGTTAGGCATGCGGGTCAGCGAGGGGCTGCCGCATTGGATCGCCTGTAAGATGACCCACCTTATCTGCTACTTGTTGTGCAAAATAAACCTGCACCACTGCTTTCCCACAAATATGTCTTGTGAGTTTCCTTGGTATGTAAGTGTTATGGTGCACAATGTGGAGCGAGCGCTGGCGTTGTGGGCACTATGCCGCTGGCCGCGCGACGCAAAGGGGAGCTGAGCGAGACAGCGTCTTAGTACCACACAACGCGCGAGAGGAGCCGACAGCGCACCAACCCCCCTTCCTCGCCAACGGCCAATGGGAGGGCGCTCCTAGGCGGGGGGGCGTTCCCGGGGGGTTTTATAGCAGGCCCAGCGCGTTGCTCGGTCTTTCCTGCCGCGTCGGTGCCTTGGGCTGCTCTGCGCTGTTCCCACCCTAACCCTGACCCAGCGGCAGAGCGGAGGGCGAAAGTTGTGAACTTTTAATGGTCATGTTTTGTGTTGCAGGCGGAGTCACAGGGCGATCTGGAAGCAGATGGACAGTAGGGGTACCTCTGCGGCAGAAGGATACAGTCTAAATACCTCTGCCTGGCACAGTAAGGGTGCCTGAGCCAAGAACCTGGAGCCGAGGGGGTTCCAGGAAACAGCGGCGGCGCCCCGTTAGTCCTTCGGGCGGTCGGGGGGCCTGAACCAACCGGGGGTGTGCCTCATTGCTCCGCCCTGACAGGGGGGGCGGGAGTAGATCGAAATAAAGTGATAATGTACTGCACCGTCAGAGCATCGACTCGCCGTGCAAGATGGCTCGTTAGGCATGCGGGTCAGCGAGGGGCTGCCGCATTGGATCGCCTGTAAGATGACCCACCTTATCTGCTACTTGTTGTGCGAAATAAACCTGCACCACTGCTTTCCCACAAATATGTCTCGTGAGTTTCCTTGGTATGTAAGTGTTATGGTGCACAATGTGGAGCGAGCGCTGGCGGTGTGGGCACTATCATCATTGCAGACTTTTCATGAGGAGATTCCTGATGAGATGATTGAAGAGGAAATTCCTGATGAGGACATGTTACTAGTTCTTTCAAATTATGAAAATTCTGAAGAATAAATTTATATTTAGAAATCAAAAATTGTTTGAGACATTATTCATTTTTATTTTTAATTTATGAGGTTGTAGCGAAGTTATTTTTTTTCTGCTGAGTGACGTCTCGGCCTATCTCCACGGGATGCAGTCCCTACCATCTCGGCGTTTAAGCCCAGGGGGACCGGTAGTGTGGTAGAGATAACGTCTGTTAACGTTCGATTCGAAGGAAATCAGGAAGTGTTGATAAACATTGTCTGCGCCATCTTGCCTTTTTTCAAATGCCACACTTTTGTCGTGCACGGCAGCCATTTTAGATGCCTTGACCAGACCCACTCTCTGCACGCTGTCGATCCTTAGCATGGCTCCCCACCCTCGCAAGCATCTCCCCCAGGCACTGGTCACCCCCGCTCTCTGTCTTACGCATGGGCAATAAACCTCCCCCCATCTGCGCTGCTCTTCCCTGAGAATCACACCCTGTGCCTGTCCGACACCTCCCTTTCGCCCTATTCACTACCGCACCCTCTGACACTCCTCTTCCTCTGTGTCCGATTGTCCAGGCCGGTCCCAGGCTATCAGCTAGCCCTGCAGATGTAGTTTATGGCCCCAGCTGTAAAGAATCACCCCTCTTCAAAGGAGTTATAGTAGATCAAGGCCCACACCCGATGAGATCCGTCACACCACACGCGTTCCTACTATCTGAAAACCATTCTGTATTGTGATTGGGGAGGGGACCGAGCCTGAAGCAGAAGATTCCAGGGATGCCTCTTTGTACATCAAAGTTTTTACAATTATGTGTCAATTAAAAATATATAGCACTCCAACAAAGTAGTAGGATTATAAAACTTTAATAACTTATAAATATATACAACAAAACAAAAACAGTAAAAACATTTAAACATTTTTAGGGAAAAAGAAGGAAGTAGCGGTCGGTTGTGCGAATAGTCACAACGCAGCACAACGTCCAGATTTCTGGACGGCACCCAGGTGATGTTGCCTGGGTGCCGCACTGATTTCGGTATCCGGCGTGGGGCGTCGCGGGGGGTGGGTCATCAGTAGCGGTCTGTTGTGCGAATAGTTCCAAGGCAGCAGAAGGATGGCACCAAGGTGATGTCCAGTAAGTTGCCGCCCTCCGAATAACGGCGTGGGGCGCCCCGGGGGGGGGGTGAGGCGGCGTGAACGGGCCTCCCCAGGTGGAGGCTCGTCTGCTGTAGTGGGGCGCCCCTTTACCGTTTCAGTTGCCATTCCGTCCGCTTTTGGTCCACTGTGTCAAAATCCGCCATTCAGCTGAGTTGCGCCCACTCTTGCGGTGCAGCGATAGGCGGCTGCCACAGGACTCTCAAAATGGCGGCAGGCTCTTTCCTTTTTGGGCCTGGTCCACTGAAATGGCCCTGGGACACCTTGGAAATCGGACGCTAGTCTGCTAGGTCTTGGACCCCATTCTCGAAAGCGTTCCCTCAGCCTTGAGGATTGTACAAAAGTCTTGGGGGCCCCCGACTCCTGCAGGCTTCCGGTGGGGAGCGGCTGCCATGATTGCTCGCGGAATGACCACGACGGAGCCACGAGATGGTGGTGCTTTCATGCTGACGCCAGCTTCAGTCTGAAACATCCAGAAACAAGGTGGGGCTTTCATCGTTTGGGAAAAAAAAAAGTTTTCATCCAATGAAAAGTGTTATTTTTAGGTCATATGATCAAGCCTTCCATCATTAGGAAACCAAAAGTAAAATGAACCAATGAAAAGTTTTATAAACAAGTCACATGACCTGTTATGCGGCATAGGGTATAAAAAGCGTAGAAAATCCGTTGGCATGTGAGGCAGCGTCAGTAGCGGACCGATGTGCGAATAGGCCGAAGGCAGCACAACGCGCCAAGATCCGGATGGCACCGAGGTGGTGTCTAGCAAGTTGCCGCACTGGTGTGACCATCGTACAATGCTGAAAGTGGGCGTGGGGCACCCCGTTGGCCTGTGAGGTGGCGTCAGTAGCGGACCGATGTGCGAATGGGGCCAAAGGCAGCGCAACGCGCCAAGATCCGGATGGCACCGAGGTGGTGTCATAGTTGAGAGTTCTGAGCAGCGGTTGTAACACTGTCTGAAGATTATTTGCAGCTGCTGCAGCTTCACTACGCGCCAAGATCCGGATGGCACCGAGGTGGTGTCTAGCAAGTTGCCGCACTGGTGTGGCCATCCTATAATGCTGAAAGTCGGCGTGGGGCGCCTCGTTGGCCTGTGAGTTCGCGTCAGTAGCGGACTGATGTGCGAATAGGCCGAAGGCAGCACAACGCGCCAAGATCCGGATGGCACCGAGGTGGTGTCTAGCAAGTTGCCGCACTGGTGTGGCCATCCTACAATGCTGAAAGTGGGCGTGGGGCGCCCCGTTGGCCTGTGAGGTGGCGTCAGTAGCGGACCGATGTGCGAATGGGGCCAAAGGCAGCGCAACGCGCCAAGATCCGGATGGCACCGAGGTGGTGTCTAGCAAGCTATGCAGCTGAGTTGCGTGCGCACTTGCGGCGAATAGGTCGAAGGCAGCACAACAATATTTTCTGAATAGAAGACACCACAAGGCGCTGAGATTCGGTTGGCACCGAGGTGGTGTCTAGCAAGTTGCCGCATTGGTGTGGCCATCCTACAATCCTGCTCCGAATAACGGCGTGGGGTGCCCGAAGGGGGGGGGGGGGAGGCGGCGTGAACGGGCCTTCCCAGGTGGAGGCTCGTCTGCTGTAGTGGGGCGCCCCTTTACCGTTTCAGTTGCCATTCAGCTGAGTTTCGGCCGCTCTTGATGCTACAGCGACAGGCGGCTGCAACAGGACTCTCAAAATGGCGGCCTGTCCTTTGGATTTGGGCCTGGTCCACTAAAATGGCCCTCGGACACCTTAGAACTCGGACGCTCGAATTTTTTTTCCTTTCCTCTACATGCAAAAAAGGTAAATTCCCGGTACGTTACACGCTTCATCTGCCACGATATACTCTCCAGAGGAATCGAAAAAAATATATAGTTATGGTAACTATACCATGCATCGTCATATGGAGAGGTGGCACCGATTAATTATAGTGCTGCATAAAAGAGAGATTTGGAGGAGAACCCCCGACCTGCCAGTACATTCATCAAAGAACTGGCACTGACAGCATCAGAGGCAAGGGAAACGGTCCCAAATATTTAGAAGAACTTTGGAAAGATTAAAATGACATGTTTAGATTGTGGCAAATTAATTTCATGTGGACAGATGAGTGTTACTCTAATAAATACAGCATATGAACATCATCATAGTCGATGGTTGGTAGAGACATTTTGACTATATCCTGGACCTGCCCGTTCT
Organism: Lissotriton helveticus; assembly: GCF_964261635.1. NCBI lineage: Eukaryota > Metazoa > Chordata > Amphibia > Caudata > Salamandridae > Lissotriton > Lissotriton helveticus. The sequence goes on from NC_136069.1 coordinate 144,963,859, forward strand.
CGCCCAAAATGGCGCCAGAATAAATGGGAGTCGTAACTCCTTGTTGTGTACTGGTTGCAGAACATTGAAATCACGAGATACGTATGCAGTTTTGAAGCACATGGCGGGCGGGGACGAGAATTGATTGAATATTTCGACATCCCTATTGATATTAAGTTCTGATGTGTTATTGATTACTGTACTATTGAAAGTTCGAATTAACGTCACCCATGGTACTTGCCCGCAAATGTATATCTAGATAATTTTATTGTAACTGGCCCTGTCGTATTTTAATTATAAAATGTACGTCCACCAATTCCGCAACTGTTAGACACCTTAGTTCTTGCAACCTAATGGCCCGCCCGTTACGTTCCTCTACAGTGTAAATGTCTACTCATCATATACGATTACAGTTTGCTCCGTGGCCGACCCACGTGGTTATAGGCCCGTATTTGTATACTGACATTTTCACAATAAAGGTTTTTAAAAGAAAACATGGTAGTAGTATTTACATTGGTAAAGTTTTTAATAATAGTCACTGTTTTAGAATCAGTAAAAGGCAAGTGAAATAAAGCATTCGAATTACATGAAGGGTAAAAGGTATAATACGCAGGAACGCAGTAAAGATAAATGGTCAAGGGTTGTTGTGTTTTCTACTCCTGCAACATAAAGTGATCGATAAGAATCTGATATTCTGGCGTATCGGCGACTAAGACAGCAGGCCGACCCTCTTTTGCTCAACGGCTCCGTCATGGGACGAAGAAACGCCCTTTTTCTCGAAAAAGGAATATATTTTACTTGCAGGACAGTTGTAAATTTTCCGGGAAAGTACATTAGCCTGGAACATTATAACATATGTTTAAGAAAAAATAATGTTCGAAAGTAATAAAAAGCGTAATTTTTAGGTCATATGACCAAGCCTTTCATCATTAGAATAAGAAAAGTAAAATGAACCAATGAAAACTTTTATTAACAAGTTACATGATCTGTTATGCTTACGTTACGCGATGCGCGCCGCGCCCCGGATCACTTCCGGATGCGCTAACACGGCGCGTCATATGACGCATTACGCGACAACGCAGGTCCAGAATATAGTCAAAATGTCTCTACCAACCAGCGGTCGGAACACAACCCCTTTCAGCAGGCTAAATAGTTCTGTTAAATGACAACAGAAGGGACAGGCAACAAGAACCATCAGTCAAAGAGGGGAGGGCAAGTTCTTCTCTACCGGGTCACGTTGGGGCGCTACCGGAACTGATCGAATTGGTAGTCTACAGAGTTTCTGGATGTTTCAGACTGAAGCTGGCGTTAGCATGAGAGCACCACCATTTCGTAGCTCCGTCGTGGCCATTCCACGAGCAATCATGCTAGCCGCTCCCCACCAGAAGCCTGCGGGAGTCGGGGGCCCCCAAGACTTTTGTAGAATCTTCAAGGCTGAGGGGACGCTTTCGAGAATGGAGCCCAAGCTCTAGCAGACAAGCGTCCGAGTTCCAAGGTGTCGCAGGGCCATTTTAGTGGACCACGCCCAAATCTGAAGAGCCGGCCGCCATTTTGAGAGTCCTGTGGCAGCCGCCTATCGCTGCACCGCAAGAGCGGGAGCAACTCAACTACATGGTGAGCGAGACGTTGTAGTCGAAAGAGCGGGCGGTAAACAGCTGAATAGCGGAAGAGGCACAGTGTAGCAAAAGCGGGCGGAATGGCAACTGAAATGGTAAAGGGGCGCCCCACTACAGCGTGTCTTTAGGTGAAACGGATTGTGGGACAAGGTCAAGAATGGAAGAGTTACCAAAAGGCAAAAAGTTCCGCTTGATCCCGGGAGCCGGCCACCTATGTCGGGGGCGATCTCAGGCCACACCAGGAGAACACGACTTGGGGAGGGGGCCGGAGCCAAGCGCCCCCTCCGAGTCCGCGCCATCACACCGTCCCTCGGGGGCCTCCGTTAAGCGGTTCAGGGTGGCACCGCATCACATTGTTTACAAATGCAGTAACGTACTCAAACAGCCCCCACTTACTTTTAGAATAGTGAAGATGAAGCAAGTGCAAATAGGCTTCAGACAGTGTTACAAGCACTCTTCAAAACTTTGAATCATCAGAGTGCATGAGTTTCATGCTCGATCGATTGAGCTAGCCGGATCGGGCAACAAAAAGTTTAAAATAGTTATGTAAATAGTTGTTTAATAAAATGTTTTACCCTGTTACTTTGCTGGTGTGTTGTATATATTTGCATAGAGTTTATCGTTATTTTGGGCGGGGTGGGTGGCGGAGCCGAGCTGTCTTGCAGCCATCATGGTGTGGAGTTCAGTTCATCTCACTAGTTTCGTATTTGTCATGAGGGGTTGTTCCTAATGTTTCTATTTTAGCGAGGTCAAAAAGAGATCCCATTAGTGGCCTACTGATTTTGCTCGATTCCTTTTGTTTTTTTACACGATTTTTCGCTATCTGCAAAGACTAAACAGAGTATTGCGACTCTGTGCTTGTTTGTAAATAGAGAATGAACCAAAGAGAACCAATTCTAAAACAGTAAATGCTTGGATAACAATCAATCAAATGGAGAGAGAAGCAGGCACGACGGATTACAACGGGGGCAAAGGCCTGCGTTAACTACCCTTCACTATCTGCAAAGAGAGAGTACTCCTAATAGAAATGAGGGGGGGGGCAGCATTCAAAGCAGATCAGTGTGCATAAACACGAAAATGTTTTTTCTTACCACGTACTTGACATTCGACAGCTTATGTTATTTGCTATTAAAAAACCATGGAAATTCACTGAAAAAACCATAGGTTATAGACCATATATAGTTAGGAATTAGCATTTACAAAACCTTGAAAATTCACTGAAAAAAACATAGGTTATAGACCATATATAGTTAGGAATTAGCATTTAAAAAACCTTTTTTTACTCACACAAAACCATTGAAATTCCATATATAGTTAGTAGTACTAACTATATATCGCGCACCCGCAATCCACTGCTGATCATGTCACATATTACATCATTCATGACATGGTCAGTGACATCACTGATGACATCACTGATGACATCTCAAATGACATCACTGATGACATCACTGATGACATCTCAAATGACATCACTGATGACATCACTGATGACATCTCAAATGACATCACTGATGACATCACTGATGACATCTCATTTGACATTACTGATCACATCACTGATGACATCATTCATGTGATAATACGATGAACCTCTTCAGACTCTAATATAACCTTAGATACACTCAGTGTAAACAGACACTCACAGACTGTCACTCATCCATGGAGTTACTTACACACCTAGTCAGTCATGCAAAGAATCAATCACACCTCCATTTCCTCAACTATACAGTTATACATACCTTACTTATTCAAACATATACTAACACATATTTACTCTCTTTTACAATCCCTGATACAAGTTCACAATCATCCATACAGCCACTCACACATTCACTGGCTCTTATGCACAGTTATTTATATATGCCAACTCTCACATGTACTGTGTTTTACATATGTACTTACTTTGACATGTAGCACTGAGATATGCATTCACTCACCAATGCACAGAGTCATACACCTCCCAGCCACCCACACACACACTCAGTCTCCCATACAAATACTTGAGCAACCAATCAATAACCCATATACTTACTCATATAGCTACTGATCAACACATGCAGCAGTTTACAGAACAACAAACATAATGATGTACAAATTAACACAGTTCAGTCACTAACCCATGCACTCAGTGAGACACATTTAACCACTCACTCATACAGTCAGTCATGCACCTACTAAATCCTTCATCCAGACACTTCTACATCCACTCATTCTTCAATATGTAAGACATATTTTAACTTTACAGAAATACACAGTCACTGGATGTTGTCATCAGTGATGTCATTTGAGATGTCATCAGTGATGTCATCAGTGATGTCATTTGAGATGTCATCAGTGATGTCATCAGTGATGTCATTTGAGATGTCATCAGTGATGTCATCAGTGATGTCATCAGTGATGTCACTGACCATGTCATGAATGATGTAATATGTGACATGATCAGCAGTGGATTGCGGGTGCGCGATATATAGTTAGTACTACTAACTATATATGGAATTTCAATGGTTTTGTGTGAGTAAAAAAAGGTTTTTTAAATGGTAATTCCTAACTATATATGGTCTATAACCTATGGTTTTTTCAGTGAATATATATATATATATATATATATATATATTTTCTTTTTTTTTTTTCCAAAATTATCCAATTTAGACGCGCACTCAGAGGTAAAGTGGTACACAGTGTCGCTTTATTTTGCTGTTACGCGTTTCGGAAGCCTTAACTCCCTTGCTCAGGTGAGCAAGGGAGTTAAGGCTTCCGAAACGCGTAACAGCAAAATAAAGCGACACTGTGTACCACTTTACCTCTGAGTGCGCGTCTAAATTGGATAATTTTGGAAAAGCGATTGACTGGCGGGGCTCTGCCAGCCGTAAGCGCGCCACCAGACTGTGGGAGGTTCCGCCGCGAATGAGCCGTGGAAAGTAAGCATATATATATATATATATATATATATATATATATATATATATATATATATATATATATGCGCAAACTCCTGAGAACGCCACTACAACCCAGGAACAGGAACAGCAAGGCAAGCAGGAGACGGACCGCAAATCTAAATTCACAGGTCTTTTATTGCAGGAAAGGTGTAGGCAAGAGGGCAAGACGCGTTTCGGGCTTACAAAGCCCTTGTTCACATGCATCAGTAGCCAGATTACTGGACACATATATATATATCATATATATATATATATATATATATATATATATATATATATATATATATATATATATATATATATATATATATATATATATATATATAACCATGCATGCAGGAAAACATATTAATTTCCCTCAATCTGAAGAACATGATCCGGCCTCGGACAATGACGTAAATATCTTGAGAGTCAATAACACACAAGATCCGGAGGACATGATAATTGTACTTGATGACGCAACTCTGATAGAAAATGAAGAAGTGTTGGGATTGGGATCTGGCTTAAAAGCAAGTGATCACACACCTTTCAGAGTACCTTCCAGACCCCTACCACAAACCACAAACTGTTAGGGACAATTTGGACATTTTTGGAGAGAATGTAACAAGGGACCTAAAAAAGCTGTATATTGTGGAAAACCAGAAAAAACATAAAATGTATCCAAGGAAAGCTTTATTTCACAAGACAGTAAAGAGACTACAAGAGGAAGATGGACTCCTTATTAAGCCCTTGGATAAAGGGGGAAATGTTGTTTTGTGGGGGAGGGAGCAGTATAAAAAAGAAGCTCTTAGTCAATTACAGGATTGTAGTTGTTATAGTAAAATCCAATCCCAAAGAGTATGATAAGGTAGTGGCAAATTTCTTTGGGAGGTTGAATTATTGGAGGGATGAAGGGCTCCTTAGCTGGGATGAGCATAAGTTTATTAAAAGAGAAAAACTAACCATCCCAGTATTTTACATGCTCCCCAAAGTGCACAAGAACCTCACTAGTCCACCAGGCAGACCCATTGTTCCATCTTGTGGTAGTCTATTTGAGAATGCTTCCCGTTACATAGATTATTTTTTGAATCCTATAGCTAGGTCCCTTCCCTCATACATCAAAGACTCAACTGATTTGTTGAAATGTATTTTTGACATCCGACGGGACAGTGAAACCATGGTCTTACTGACATTAGATATTGCTACGTTATATACAAGTATTAGACACATAGAAGGCTTGAGAGCGAGCAAATATTATCTTAATAGAAGACCAGCTCGCTTTGCGGCCCAAAATAGGATGATCCTGGAACTAATGGAATGGTGCCTCACGAAGAATATATTCTTATTTGGCAATGACTTCTTCTTACAGGAAAGGGGGACCGCGATGGGCACCTTTTTCGCCCCGAGTTATGCCAACCTACATCTTGGCTGGTGGGAGGAATGGGTGCTCGGGGGTGGTCCCCTGGACCATTGGACAGATCATGTCCTGCTGTGGGTCAGATTTATCGATGACGTCTTCGTGCTGTGGCAGGGCACGGAGGCGGACATTGAACTATTTATTAGTGATATTAATCAAAACGCCATAAATCTGGAGTTTGTGGGTCACCACAGCAAGACCACAATAGATTTCTTAGATGTCAGAATAAGTAATGATAAATTGGAAACAACAGTTTTTCGAAAAACAACTGCTGGGAACTCTGTTCTCCATGCGGACAGTGCTCACCCTGCCGCATTAATCAGATGTATTACTTTTGGGGAATACTAGAGCAAGGAGAATTTGTAGTAGCGAAGAGGAGTTTGACAGAATTGAAAAAGAGATGACCAATAGATTCATCCAAAGAGGATATAAACCAGGCATTCTTAAAGGAGCAGCTAGCAAAGCTAGGAATTTAAAAAGACATAAGATTTTATTTGAACCCTCGAGGACTAAAAAACAGCAAGAACAGAACAAACAACAGGGAAACCAGACTAACTCTAGATTTATCACTACTTTGAATGTAAAACATAAGGAAGTAAGTTCAATTTTAAAGAAGCACTGGTATCTTGTAAAAAATTATCCAGTGCTCGGCCCTAAAGTCCAGAAAAATCCTGAAATCACTTATAGGAAATCTAAGTCTTTAAAAGATCTAATTGTTAGTAGTGAATTTATGGAGAAAAAGAAGGTTTCCTCTGATTGGCTGAAACAGAAACCAGGTTTTAAGAAATGTGCCAAGTGTAAGGCGTGCCAACATGGCATGAATCGAACAAGCCTTAAAACATTTTTTAATAAAACCGTTACCATCAGGAGTTTCATAACTTGTAAGAGCAGTTTTGTTGTTTATTTATTTACCTATTTATTTATTACAATGTTCATGCCCAAAAATATATTTAGGCAGTACAACTGTACCTGTACATCAAAGAATTCTTCGGCACAGGCGAGCAATTGTCAATCGGGACAGAACATATCACGTCGCTAGACATTTTGAGACCCATCACCAGAGTAACCCTGAGAGTCTGCAGTACACTTGTATAGCAGAAGTCCGAAAGAGAAAGAGAGGGTGGATAGAGAAAGGGAACTCCGGAAGTTAGAGACGTATTTCATCCTAGATTTCAACTGTAAAGAACCATATGGGCTCAATGTGGACGAGGATCTTTATACATGTCTGTCTTAAGGAATGTAAAATAATATGATGAAGAGTTGAAGCATAGATGTGCATCTGTAACCATTAATTATTTGAGTTTTTAACTAGGAATATTTTTTTCTTCAAACAGGGGTAGTATTGTTTGAATATATAAGAAATGGACCAGTATATTCAGATTGTTCTTGAATTTTATGAATTATTATGCATTTGTACTTTTATACAGAATTTTAGTACGGATTAGGAGTGAAAATTATACTGCTATAGAGTGGAAATGTTTACTATAAGAGAGATGAATCTAGTTTACATAGGCACTTGCACTTTATTATTGGAGTACTGTATTGGAAAAGAGTGAAATGTTTACATTGAGAAAATTATCAAAGTTTACATGAGCACAAGCACCTTTTTCTATATTATGATTTACATAGGCATAAGCACTTTTTCAAAGGGGGTACTTTCTTTCTTTGAAGAATTTGGTATATTTTTGAATGTGCATAAAATGCAGTAATTGGTTGTTCCGTACTGTATTTTAGTCTGATGTTTCTTTATTCTCTGTTGAAAATGCGTAATTTGTAGAAATTAAGTATTAGCACTTTTTTATTCTCTTGCGAGAATAGATAAATAACTGAAAATGGCACTTGCCAACCATCATTGAAGAAAAGACTTCAAGTGAGAACTCTTTTAAATGCACTTGCACTTTAATTGTAGAATGTTTGCACATGGTAATCTATGCTAAAAATAAATTTGAATATGTTTTTAGAGGAATTAATATTCCCTAGCAATATACATAATCAAAATGAAAAAAGATAGTAAAATGAAAAATATCTTTTTGTTTAGAAAGCGCAACAGGAATTATTGCGACAAGGTAAAATGTCCAAGTGATTACTGTGTAGGAATACGTTAAAAAATGTCCGCCATATTCTAGTTAATTGTGGTTTATGTGTTAAACACTGAGTCCATTCTTTGTTTTTAGTATCCCTGTGAAGTGTATTTGAACTAGGCAAAAATAGTGGTGAAACATCGTGAGCAAGGGAGCGTGACTCCCGAAACGCGTCGATATAATTGTCATTTTTATTAAATTAAAGGACTGTTTTGAACCTATCTTGGAGTGCCGGATGATTTGCTGTTGGAATTGGGGAAATCTCATAAACAATATATATATATATATTTGTAGCTTTAAAAAGCATTTGTGATCGCAATACAATTCTTGAGTGCCACCTACCGACGTAACACTTTTAATGTGAAACGATCACGGCACTGAGAAAGAATATAAACATGCAGCGTGCCCAAATAGATCATATCCATGCCCACTGTCTCTAAGATATGTGGAGCAATGGAATGGGAAGTTCTGTGCACCATGAAGGGGAAAGTATTTACAAATGCAAGTTAAACACAATTAGACCTGACCAGGCAGGCAACTAGAGCCAAATTTCGGGGGGGTGGGAGGGGCGGGGGCTGAAAAAGATTTTGGGGGGGGGGCTAATTCTTCCAGCCGTAACCAGAGTGGCTGTAAGAAGGGGTAAAAACATAACAAAAGCATCACTTGCAAGGAAACGGTCTTTGAAAGACCTGTGGAGTACTCAGGTGTGGCTGCAATTATACGTCGCCAGCCGCAAAGTCGTCTCGGCCCGGGCTGACACACACGACGGGGGCTGAAGCCCCGTGAGACCAAAGGGTGTTGCGCGCCTGGACCTGATAGCGTTAGGGTGGTCTTCCTCCTAACTTTTTGCCTTCCTCCTCCACTTTTCCAACCTTGTTTTTGCTGGTATTAGGACTCTGTACACTTTACCACTGCTAATCAGTGCTAAAGTGCTTGTGCTGTATCCCCTAAACATGGTAATGTTAGTACATGCCCAGTTACCATGTTTAATTTACTTATACATGCCTAGTAACCTGGTAATATATATACCCAGGGCCTGTCAATTAAATGCTACTAGTGGGTTTGGAGCACTGGTTGTTCCACCTACTTAAGTAACCCTTTAACTATGTCTCAGGCCTGCCTTTACCGAGCCTATGTGTGCACTTACCACTGCGCAATTGACCTAGCGAAATAAAACTTTTGCCTTGCCCAACCCATCCCTTTTTATACTTATAAGTCACCCCTAATGTATGACCTGGACAACCCCGATGGCAGGGTGCAATGTAGTTAGAAGGCAGGGCATATACGTTTAGGTTTTATATGTCCTGATAGTCAAAAACTCTCAAATTCGTTTTTCACTGTTCCAAGGCCTATATCTCCCATAGCATAACATTGGCATTACCTTATTACATATTATAAGTGTAATTTCCAAATAGAAAGGTATGTATCTCTGAAATTCTAATTTAATTTGAGCTTATGGCGAAGTCGGATTTGAAATTGCAATTCTGAGAATGGCACTTTTAGAAAGTTGTTTTAACTCGAGGGGTTGGACTTTTAACCTCATCACTGCGGCGCGAATTCCGCCCCAGTGCTGAGAATTCCGATCGCGGGCGTGGTCATGACGGCTCCCGGCGGGCTCACACCCCGGTCCGGCTCACTCCCACCGTGACTCATGACGGCCCGGAGCCGTCATCAGCATCGAAGAGGTTAAAAACAGACTAAGGCTAGACCACATTAATTGTGCAATCTCTGTTTGGCCTCAGCTGTAATTATTTACCACACTTTTTATGTTTTTGGGTTCAGGATTGTGATTGCCCGAGACCTTGGTTTTTTATTTACCAATGCTTTGATTCAGTTATACAATTTTCTTATGTCAAACACATTAGATCACATATACCAAAGGTTTCAGTGCCTACTTGGGCCTTGATGAAATCATAATAACAATTCATACATTCAAGACAAATACTTACAATATTAGATTAATATCTTCATATGCGTTGCCTGAAACACTGCCTGTTTCAAAACAATCTATTTGACACAAACCTATAAATTTAACACATTTTTAAATGAATACAGAGCAAACCAGTCTGAGGAAAATGATATTTTGCCTGACCAAAAATGTCCACTACATATACCCTATGTTACATATATGTGCATGTCACCCATGCATATTTCTCGCAGTGGCCTGAATCACTAGGCCCCTGCAATCATGTCCTGCATTAGAAATGCCAGTCATCCAAGTCTCCCAAACGTTAAGGTAGCATAAGGCCCATGTAATTGCAGTTCATGACTCCTGACACACTGAAGCTGCAGTTACGTCCCTCTGACCTCACATACTTCTAGCTCAGCCGAGAGAAGCCCAGCAAGAGGCCTGCCAAGACAGTATTATGAATAACAGTTATCTGTTTGCTGTACAGAGTGGCATCCCTGCCCGGTGGGGAAAAGTAAACAGAACCCGTCCGAGGGAGATAGGGCCTAGACATTCTGTCTCCATCTAAGTGAATTACAGTGCTTGCACCCATAGAAAGCTCATGCAATGAACGAATAAATATGCCCTCTCTGTCTTTTAGTGACAAACAACCTTTTGCTTCAGATAATACATCCCCTATCATATCAGATTGTACAAGACGTGCTCAAGTCGCCTTGACACAAGAGATCTCTTGCTAGACTGAAAGTCAGCTCTCCTCCCAGTTACACGTCAATTGCACGTCATGCTCAAAGTTGCACAATTAGGGCACAGTTCCAGCTAGCTATCCAAACTCCTCCTAAGTACCCACCCACCTATGACACCTACCTATCACCTACCTATGACTCATCAAAGTACACACCCTCATGTACACCCACATGTTCTTATCTCATTTTCTTTCTCTGCTCTGCCTCGAGCGTTCCTTCCTACGTCCTATGTACAAGACTAAATGTATAAATATCATGTTCAGTAAATAATTGTTAGAAGACTCTTCCTGAACCTCAGAGGCGATGGAACATATTCTCCCTTTGACTCGAGTTATTGGAATAAAGCCCATTTAACTTGGACACCACGGATCCTGTCTCTCATTTGATGCATGATACTTTGTTAATGCCTAGAAATTCTGCCAGGGTAATATTTTATTTACCACATAATTTGGCGCCCTTACAGGGACATATCCCTTTCCCCACTCGCCGAAGTTGTCGGTCTAGTCTTTGCCCCCTTCTACAGCCGTGACGGACTCAAAGTGCACACGCGATCGGGATTTCCCGCTACTCCCTCAGGCCCAGGAAGAGGACGGACTGCGACCAGGCATCCATGCGAGGCGGTGAGGAACGCGGATCGTCTCAACCAGAGCCCAGCCCGTGAGAGAGCAAGGTCCGAGGTCTCCAGAGGTCCACCTGTTCCAAGGCGCAAGCGTAGTCAAGTCAAGTTTCCGAGGCCTTCAAGTTTCAAGTTCTGCTCTCCCGGTGAGTACCACTATGGGTAATGCATCAAGTTCAAGACGGGCTCATTTTAAATGAGAACGGTCAAGACGTGTCCATGGTAAACGTGGGCACGGTCAAGACGGGTTCACGCTATTTGTGAATCCGGTAGAGACGTGCCTCATTTTTATGAGCACGGTCAAGACGGGCCCACGGTAAAACGTGGGAACGGTCAAGACGGGCCCACGGTTAAACGTGGGCTCGGTAAAGACGTGTCTCAAATTATTTTGGGACCGGTATGGTTGTACTGTATTTTCAGTGCACAAAACTGTTTTTTCAAGTACATGTTTAACTCTCTGTAATGGTATTGTTTTAGTGTTTTCATGTTATGATGTTCTAGTGTGAATGATTGTTACTTGTTACAGTTTATTTCTGTGTATTGTGTTTCCATTGTGTTGATTTCATCATGCCACTGTTTTCAAAGTTGCGTCAGATAGGGACCAGAAAAGGTATACTAGAATAGACAGTTAATATCCGGCCTAGAGACACACGTGGTCATTTTCTGTATAATAAGTATGGGCTAGACGCCATTTGAAAAAGAAAGTCAAGACCCTCTCAGAAAGACGCTATTGAGTTATGGCGCAAAGAGTGACACAGGAGATCAGAGAAAGAATTCAATAAAGCAGAGAGAACTAAAACAAGCAGAGAAAAAAGCCAAAGAAAAAGAACTACGGGATAAGGGGGAACGGGTCAAAACAGAACAATCTGATAGAGAATGAAATTCCGTCATTACTGGTATTTATCCCGCCCTGTCAGAAGAACTAGTTCAAGTGACCACCTCAGTAACACCCAGTAGGTAGAGAACGCCACCACCTGTACCCTTTAGAGTATGTAGAATTAAAGCCGACAGCATCTGAAGCGTTCATTTCCTTGTATCTAGACAAGTCCCTTCTGGACTGCGCAAGTGCCTTGTGAGTAACTAGTTGGTTTATTTGTGAATTGCGCTTTGTGCTTAAGACTTGTGAATAAGTTTGTTACATCCATGTGTGTAACGCTTTGTGAGTGGCTTGTAGTTCCTTGTAAATAGCGCTTTGTGATTAAGACTTGTGAGTAGTTTGTTGAATTTTCTCAAGTATAGCTCCTTGTAAATATGCCTTGTGAATAGCATGTCATTTTTGTGTCTTGTTGAGTTTCTTGTAAATATGGCTTATGAATAGCGCCATGTGGTTATGGCTTGTGCAGAGCATGTTATCATCAGGTCCCTAGCCGTTACGTTAGGCAGGAGAGAGCTGGATCTCTTTCAAGTACTTGGAGAAAACGTTTTGAAGATGTGCGTACGTGTTATGTGATAACGTGGAGAAATGAGTTCATGACTTTCCCATGTACTGCAGTCATTGGGGAATGATTGTGCTTCAGCTGCCAAAGAGTTAATATCTTGTATTGAGTAGGCAGTATTCGTTTTAACATGCTGTTTAACCCCTTCGCTGCTAGGCCTTTTCCCCTCCTGTGCTAAGCCTTTTTTTGGCATTTTGGAGTAGTGCGCGCTTAGGCCCTTGTAACTTTTTGACCACATAAGGGATCCGCGCCAAATTTGCGTCCTTTTCTTCCAACATCATGGGGATTCTAAAGGCGCCCAAGGTTTGTGGATTCCCTTGGAGGGGTCCCAGAAATTAACCAAAATATAGTGATTTTTTTGTTTTTTTCAGAAAAATGGGAAAAACGGGCTGCAAATGAAAGCCTCTGGGTTTTTCCCTGAAAATGGTATCACAAAAGGGTTTGTGGGGCTGAAATCTCCATTTTCTCAGCTTTCAGGGAATGACAGACTTTTGTCAGAGAACCGAAATTTTTCACTCAGTTTTGGCACTTTTCTGGGACATAGCCTATTTTTGCTATTTTTAGAGCTTTCCACCTCCTTCCAGTTAATGGTAGAAATGAGTTTGAAAGCAATAATGGATCCTGGAAAGCTTTACATTTTCGAAAAGTAGACAAAATTCTGAATTCAGAAAGGGGTCATTTGTCTAAATCCATGAAGGTTTCGTTATAGAAACTAACAGTTAGATATTGGAATATTTGAAATTTTGTTGAAAAAAACAGCCTTTTGTCTCAACGTTTTCACCTATAACTTGTTCTAATTTCGACAGCTCTTGGAAAGCAATATACCGTTACATTTGTTAGACCTTCCTGGTTGTGGGGATATATAGGACTTGTAGTTTCACCAAGAACCCGACGAACCCAGATCCAAAAACTGAGCAGCAACTTGCAATGGTATTTTTTCATTTACTGGGTATAGTGCACTTTGTCTTGGAAAATGTATACATGGAATAATCTGTATGAAAGACACCTATGTATTTCTGAATTGGGTACAAATTATAGAGTTCAGAAACAGTATATAATTGCACATTTTCAAAGTTGGGAATACTCATACTAGCATGAGAATTATTGGTCATTTTTCATAAAGATTTTTTTTTTACACAATGTCTTTCATTGAAAGGGAGAAATGCATGAAAGCTCAATTGGTAATAACAGTTGATTTACAAATCTGAATTACCCCAAGTGTCCCGATAAAAACGGTACCTCACTTGTGTGGGTCGGCCTTGTGCCTGCGACAGGAAACGGCGCAAAATGCAACGTGGTCACACCTAAATTTAGCAGTTACAAATTGACCCTTTTTTGGCAAAGTGCCTGCCTGTAGTTTTTGCACCCTAGCTCTTCCGGCACCTAGGGAAACATAGCAAACCTATACATTTTTGAAAAGTAGACACCCAGGGGAATTCAGGATGGGGTGACTCGACTGCCTACCACCAGGTTTTGTTACCCAGAATCCCTTGCAAAACTAAGATTTTGACAAAATAAACACATTTTCCTCACATTTCTGTGGTGGAAAGTTCTGGAATCTGCATGGATCAACAAATTTCCACCCACCCAGCGTTCCCCCAGGTCTCCCGATAAAAACAGTACCTCACTTGTGTGGGTCGGCCTTGTGCCTACGACAGGAAACGGCACAAAATGCAACGTGGTCGCACCTCAATTTCCCAGTGAAATTTTACGTTCTTTGGACAAAGAGACTACCTTTTGTTTTTGAGCCGTAGCTCTGCCAGCACCTAGGGAAACCTAGCAAACCTATACATTTTTAAAAACTAGACACCCAGGGGAATTCAGGATGGGGTGACTCGTCTGCCTACCCCCAGGTTTTGTTACCCAGAATCCCTTGCAAACATAAACATTTGACCAAAAAAACACATTTTCCTCACATTTCTGTGGTGGAAAGTTCTGGAATCTGCGTGGATCAACAAATTTCCACCCGCCCAGCGTGCCCCCAGGTCTCCCGAAAAAAATGGTACCTCACTTGCGTGGGTAGGCATAGTGGCTGCGACATGAAACAGCGCAAAACGCAGCATGGTCGCACCTCAATTTCCCAGTGAAATTTAGCACGATTCGGACAAAAAGACTACCTTTTGTTTTTGCGCCGTAGCTCTGCCAGCACCTAGGGAAACCTAGCAAACCTATACATTTTTGAAAACTAGACACCCAGGGCAATTCAGGATGGGGTGACTCGTCTGCCTACCCCCAGGTTTTGTTACCCAGAATCCCTTGAAAACATAAAAATTTGACCAAAAAAACACATTTTCCTCACATTTCTGTGGTGGAAAGTTCTGGAATCTGCGTGGATCAACAAATTTCCACCCACCCAGCGTGCCCCCAGGTCTCCCGAAAAAAATGGTACCTCACTTGCGTGGGTAGGCATAGTGGCTGCGACATGAAACAGCGCAAAACGCAGCATGGTCGCACCTCAATTTCCCAGTGAAATTTAGCACGATTCGGACAAAAAGACTACCTTTTGTTTTTGCGCCGTAGCTCTGCCAGCACCTAGGGAAACCTAGCAAACCTATACATTTTTGAAAACTAGACACCCAGGGGAATTCAGGATGGGGTGACTCGTCTGCCTACCGCCAGGTTTTGTTACCCAGAATCCCTTGAAAACATAAAAATTTGACCAAAAAAAAACACATTTTCCTCACATTTCTGTGGTGGAAAGTTCTGGAATCTGCGTGGATCAACAAATTTCCACTCACCCAGCGTGCCCCCAGGTCTCCCGAAAAAAATGGTACCTCACTTGCGTGGGTAGGCATAGTGGCTGCGACATGAAACAGCGCAAAACGCAGCATGGTCGCACCTCAATTTCCCAGTGAAATTTAGCACGATTCGGACAAAAAGACTACCTTTTGTTTTTGCGCCGTAGCTCTGCCAGCACCTAGGGAAACCTAGCAAACCTATACATTTTTGAAAACTAGACACCCAGGGGAATTCAGGATGGGGTGACTCGTCTGCCTACCCCCAGGTTTTGTTACCCAGAATCCCTTGAAAACATAAACATTTGACCAAAAAAACACATTTTCCTCACATTTCTGTGGTGGAAAGGTCTGGAATCTGCGTGGATCAACAAATTTCCACTCACCCAGCGTGCCCCCAGGTCTCCCGAAAAAAATGGTACCTCACTTGCGTGGGTAGGCATAGTGGCTGCGACATGAAACAGCGCAAAACGCAGCATGGTCGCACCTCAATTTCCCAGTGAAATTTAGCACGATTCGGACAAAAAGACTACCTTTTGTATTTGCGCCATAGCTCTGCCAGCACCTAGGGAAACCTAGCAAACCTATACATTTTTGAAAACTAGACACCCAGGGGAATTCAGGATGGGGTGACTCGTCTGCCTACCCCCGGGTTTTGTTACCCAGAATCCCTTGAAAACATAACAATGTGACCAAAAAAACACATTTTCCTCACATTTCTGTGGTGGAAAGTTCTGGAATCTGCGTGGATCAACAAATTTCCACTCACCCAGCGTGCCCCCAGGTCTCCCGAAAAAAATGGTACCTCACTTGCGTGCGTAGGCATAGTTGCTGCGACATGAAACAGCCCAAAACGCAGCATGGTCGCACCTCAATTTCCCAGTGAAATTTAGCACGATTCGGACAAAAAGACTACCTTTTGTTTTTGCGCCGTAGCTCTGCCAGCACCTAGGGAAACCTAGCAAACCTATACATTTTTTAAAACTAGACTCCCAGGGGAATTCAGGATAGGGTGACTCGCCTGCCTACCCCCAGGTTTTGTTACCCAGAATCCCTTGAAAACATAAAAATTTGACCAAAAAAACACATTTTCCTCACATTTCTGTGGCGGAAAGTTCTGTAATCTGCGTGGATCAACAAATTTCCACTCACCCAGCGTGCCCCCAGGTCTCCCAAAAAAAATGGTACCTCACTTGCGTGGGTGGGCATAGTGGCTGCGACATGAAACAGCGCAAAACGCAGCATGGTCGCACCTCAATTTCCCAGTGAAATTTAGCACGATTCGGACAAAAAGACTACCTTTTGTTTTTGCGCCGTAGCTCTGCCAGCACCTAGGGAAACCTAGCAAACCTATACATTTTTGAAAACTAGACACCCAGGGGAATTCAGGATGGGGTGACTCGTCTGCCTACCCCCGGGTTTTGTTACCCAGAATCCCTTGAAAACATAAAAATGTGACCAAAAAAACACATTTTCCTCACATTTCTGTGGTGGAAAGTTCTGGAATCTGCGTGGATCAACAAATTTCCACTCACCCAGCGTGCCCCCAGGTCTCCCGAAAAAAATGGTACCTCACTTGCGTGCGTAGGCATAGTTGCTGCGACATGAAACAGCCCAAAACGCAGCATGGTCGCACCTCAATTTCCCAGTGAAATTTAGCACGATTCGGACAAAAAGACTACCTTTTGTTTTTGCGCCGTAGCTCTGCCAGCACCTAGGGAAACCTAGCAAACCTATACATTTTTTAAAACTAGACACCCAGGGGAATTCAGGATAGGGTGACTCGCCTGCCTACCCCCAGGTTTTGTTACCCAGAATCCCTTGAAAACATAAAAATTTGACCAAAAAACACATTTTCCTCACATTTCTGTGGCGGAAAGTTCTGGAATCTGCGTGGATCAACAAATTTCCACTCACCCAGCGTGCCCCCAGGTCTCCCAAAAAAAATGGTACCTCACTTGCGTGGGTAGGCATAGTGGCTGCGACATGAAACAGCGCAAAACGCAGCATGGTCGCACCTCAATTTCCCAGTGAAATTTAGCACGATTCGGACAAAAAGACTACCTTTTGTATTTGCGCCGTAGCTCTGCCAGCACCTAGGGAAACCTAGCAAACCTATACATTTTTGAAAACTAGACACCCAGGGGAATTCAGGATGGGGTGACTCGTCTGCCTACCCCCGGGTTTTGTTACCCAGAATCCCTTGAAAACATAAAAATGTGACCAAAAAAACACATTTTCCTCACATTTCTGTGGTGGAAAGTTCTGGAATCTGCGTGGATCAACAAATTTCCACTCACCCAGCGTGCCCCCAGGTCTCCCGAAAAAAATGGTACCTCACTTGCGTGCGTAGGCATAGTTGCTGCGACATGAAACAGCCCAAAACGCAGCATGGTCGCACCTCAATTTCCCAGTGAAATTTAGCACGATTCGGACAAAAAGACTACCTTTTGTTTTTGCGCCGTAGCTCTGCCAGCACCTAGGGAAACCTAGCAAACCTATACATTTTTTAAAACTAGACTCCCAGGGGAATTCAGGATAGGGTGACTCGCCTGCCTACCCCCAGGTTTTGTTACCCAGAATCCCTTGAAAACATAAAAATTTGACCAAAAAAACACATTTTCCTCACATTTCTGTGGCGGAAAGTTCTGTAATCTGCGTGGATCAACAAATTCCCACTCACCCAGCGTGCCCCCAGGTCTCCCAAAAAAAATGGTACCTCACTTGCGTGGGTGGGCATAGTGGCTGCGACATGAAACAGCGCAAAACGCAGCATGGTCGCACCTCAATTTCCCAGTGAAATTTAGCACGATTCGGACAAAAAGACTACCTTTTGTTTTTGCGCCGTAGCTCTGCCAGCACCTAGGGAAACCTAGCAAACCTATACATTTTTGAAAACTAGACACCCAGGGGAATTCAGGATGGGGTGACTCGTCTGCCTACCCCCGGGTTTTGTTACCCAGAATCCCTTGAAAACATAAAAATGTGACCAAAAAAACACATTTTCCTCACATTTCTGTGGTGGAAAGTTCTGGAATCTGCGTGGATCAACAAATTTCCACTCACCCAGCGTGCCCCCAGGTCTCCCGAAAAACATGGTACCTCACTTGCGTGCGTAGGCATAGTTGCTGCGACATGAAACAGCCCAAAACGCAGCATGGTCGCACCTCAATTTCCCAGTGAAATTTAGCACGATTCGGACAAAAAGACTACCTTTTGTTTTTGCGCCGTAGCTCTGCCAGCACCTAGGGAAACCTAGCAAACCTATACATTTTTTAAAACTAGACACCCAGGGGAATTCAGGATAGGGTGACTCGCCTGCCTACCCCCAGGTTTTGTTACCCAGAATCCCTTGAAAACATAAAAATTTGACCAAAAAACACATTTTCCTCACATTTCTGTGGCGGAAAGTTCTGGAATCTGCGTGGATCAACAAATTTCCACTCACCCAGCGTGCCCCCAGGTCTCCCAAAAAAAATGGTACCTCACTTGCGTGGGTAGGCATAGTGGCTGCGACATGAAACAGCGCAAAACGCAGCATGGTCGCACCTCAATTTCCCAGTGAAATTTAGCACGATTCGGACAAAAAGACTACCTTTTGTTTTTGAGCCGTAGCTCTGCCAGCACCTAGGGAAACCTAACAAACCTATACATTTTTGAAAACTAGACACCCAGGGCAATTCAGGATGGGATGACTCGTCTGCCTACCCCCAGGTTTTGTTACCCAGAATCCCTTGAAAACATAAAAATTTGACCAAAAAAACACATTTTCCTCACATTTCTGTGGTGGAAAGTTCTGGAATCTGCGTGGATCAACAAATTTCCACCCACCCAGCGTTCCCCCAGGTCTCCCGATAAAAACGGTACCTCACTTGCGTGGGTAGACATAGTGGCTGCAACAGGAAACGGTTCAAATCGTACGGTGGTGAATTTACATTACCTTATTGCAAAACTACCTTGATTTTGGGGGGGGGGCATCTGAGTTTGTGGCCCGGGGCTCGGTGGTATTCTTTGCAAAGTAGCAAACCCAAACATTTCTGAATACTAGACACCCGGGGGAGTCCAGGGAGGTATGGCATGCATGGGTCCCCCAATGTTTTCCTACCCAGAACTCTCTGCAAACCTTAAATTTAGGTAAAAATTGCACTTTTCCAAACTTTTTGGCGTGGGATCGCCGTGCCGGCAAAAAAGTCGTACCACCCTGCGTTCCCTTTGTTCTCCCGAGTAAAAGGATACCTCACTTGTGTGGGTGCCCCAAAGCAGAACACGCCAAAAATGAATTTTGAAAAAAGTAGTTTTTACTCATATTTACGTTTTACAAATTAAGCACCCCAGCCTAAGTCACATGCCTTTGGCCCACCCACACAAGTGAGGTATCATTTTACTCGGGAGAACAAGGGAAACGCTGGGTGGTAGGACATTTGTTCCGGCAGCGAGATCCCACCCAAAAAAGTATGGAAAAGTGGGTTTTTTGACCAAAATTTCAGGTTTGCAGGGGTTTCTGGGTAGGACAACATTGGGGGACCCACGCATGCCATACCACCCTGGACTCCCCCGGGTGTCTAGTTCTCAGAACTGTTTGGGTTTGGTAGTTTCCAAAGATGCCTGCCAAGCCCCGGGCCAAAAGCTCAGGTGACCCCCTCAAAAAATAAGATTATTTGGCTAAAGGTAATGTTTTCGTCTCCACAGTATGAATTGGGCCTTTTCCTAAAGCAGCCGCTATGCCTACCCACGCAAGTGAGGTACCATTTTTATCGGGAGACCTTGGGGAACGCAGGGTGGGAGGTAATTTGTGTGTGCCCAGTGATGCCACGCTTTCCCACACTAAAACGTGTGAAAAAACTGATTTTTTCCATGCAAAAAATGAGGTTTGCAAGGGATTCTGGGTATAGGAACGTTGGAGGATCCACGCAAGCCATACCTCCTTGGAAGCCCCCGGGTGTCTACTTTTCAGAAATGTGTGGGATTGGTAGGTTTCCCTAGATGGCTGTCTCGCACGGGGCCAAAAACCCAGGTAACCCCTCTTGCAAAAGCTGGTGGACTTAAGATTTTCACCATTGTTACATTCACCAGCTTTTGCAAGAGGGGTTACCTGGGTTTCTGGCCCCGTGCGAGACAGCCATCTATGGAAACCTACCAAACCCACACATTTCTGAAAAGTAGACACCCGGGGGCTTCCAAGGAGGTATGGCTTGCGTGGATCCGCCAACGTTCCTTTACCCAGAATCCCTTGCAAACCTCAATTTTAGCAGAAAAAAATCAATTTTTTCACACGTTGTAGTCTGGGAAAGCGTGGCATCACTGGGCTCACACAAATTACCTCCCACCCAGCGTTCCCCCAGGTCTCCCGATAAAAACGGTACCTCACTTGCGTGGGTAGACATAGTGGCTGCAACAGGAAACGGTTCAAATCGTACGGTGGTGAATTTACATTACCTTATTGCCAAACTACCTTGATTTTGGGGGGGGGGGGCATCTGAGTTTGTGGCCCGGGGCTCTGTGGTATTCTTTGCAAAGTAGCAAACCCAAACAGTTCTGAAAACTAGACACCCGGGGGAGTCCAGGGAGGTATGGCATGCATGGGTCCCCCAATGTTTTCCTACCCAGAACTCTCTGCAAACCTTGAAATTAGGTAAAAATTGCACTTTTCCAAACTTTTTGGCGTGGGATCGCCGTGCCGTCATAAAAGTCGTACCACCCTGCGTTCCCCTTGTTCTCCCGAGTAAAAGGATACCTCATTTGTGTGGGTGCCCCAAAGCAGAACACGCCAAAAATGAATTTTGAAAAAAGTAGTTTTTACTCATATTTACGTTTTACAAATTAAGCACCCCAGCCTAAGTCACATGCCTTTGGCCCACCCACACAAGTGAGCTATCATTTTACTCGGGAGAACAAGGGAAACTCTGGGTGGTAGGACATTTGTTCCGGCAGCGAGATCCCACCCAAAAAAGTATGGAAAAGTGGATTTTTTGACAAAATTTCAGGTTTGCAGGGGTTTCTGGGTAGGAAAACATTGGGGGACCCACGCATGCCATACCACCCTGGACTCCCCCGGGTGTCTAGTTCTCAGAACTGTTTGGGTTTGGTAGTTTCCAAAGATGCCTGCCAAGCCCGGGGCCAAAAGCTCAGGTGACCCCCTCAAAAAATAAGATTATTTGGCTAAAGGTAATGTTTTCGTCTCCACAGTATGAATTGGGCCTTTTCCTAAAGCAGCCGCTATGCCTACCAACGCAAGTGAGGTACCATTTTTATCGGGAGACCTTGGGGAACGCTGGGTGGGAGGTAATTTGTGTGTGCCCAGTGATGCCACGCTTTCC
Organism: Lissotriton helveticus; assembly: GCF_964261635.1. NCBI lineage: Eukaryota > Metazoa > Chordata > Amphibia > Caudata > Salamandridae > Lissotriton > Lissotriton helveticus. Next base: position 144,985,629 of record NC_136069.1, read on the forward strand.
CACACTAAAACGTGTGAAAAAACTGATTTTTTCCATGCAAAAAATGAGGTTTGCAAAGGATTCTGGGTAAAGGAACTTTGGAGGATCCATGCAAGCCATACCTCCTTGGAAGCCCCCGGGTGTCTACTTTTCAGAAATGTGTGGGATTGGTAGGTTTCCCTAGATGGCTGTCTCGCACGGGGCCAAAAACCCAGGTAACCCCTCTTGCAAAAGCTGGTGGACTTAAGATTTTCACCATTGTTACATTCACCAGCTTTTGCAAGAGGGGTTACCTGGGTTTCTGGCCCCGTGCGAGACAGCCATCTATGGAAACCTACCAAACCCACACATTTCTGAAAAGTAGACACCCGGGGGCTTCCAAGGAGGTATGGCTTGCGTGGATCCGCCAACGTTCCTTTACCCAGAATCCCTTGCAAACCTCAATTTTAGCAGAAAGAAATCAATTTTTTCACACGTTGTAGTCTGGGAAAGCGTGGCATCACTGGGCTCACACAAATTACCTCCCACCCAGCGTTCCCCCAGGTCTCCCGATAAAAACGGTACCTCACTTGCGTGGGTAGACATAGTGGCTGCAACAGGAAACGGTTCAAATCGTACGGTGGTGAATTTACATTACCTTATTGCAAAACTACCTTGATTTTGGGGGGGGGACATCTGAGTTTGTGGCCCGGGGCTCGGTGGCATTCTTTGCAAAGTAGCAAACCCAAACAGTTCTGAAAACTAGACACCCGGGGGAGTCCAGGGAGGTATGGCATGCATGGGTCCCCCAATGTTTTCCTACCCAGAACTCTCTGCAAACCTTAAAATTAGGTAAAAATTGCACTTTTCCAAACTTTTTGGCGTGGGATGGCCGTGCCGGCAAAAAAGTCGTACCACCCTGCGTTCCCCTTGTTCTCCCGAGTAAAAGGATACCTCACTTGTGTGGGTGCCCCAAAGCAGAACACGCCAAAAATGAATTTTGAAAAAAGTAGTTTTTACTCATATTTACGTTTTACAAATTAAGCACCCCAGCCTAAGTCACATGCCTTTGGCCCACCCACACAAGTGAGCTATCATTTTACTCGGGAGAACAAGGGAAACTCTGGGTGGTAGGACATTTGTTCCGGCAGCGAGATCCCACCCAAAAAAGTATGGAAAAGTGGATTTTTTGACGAAAATTTCAGGTTTGCAGGGGTTTCTGGGTAGGAAAACATTGGGGGACCCACGCATGCCATACCACCCTGGACTCCCCCGGGTGTCTAGTTCTCAGAACTGTTTGGGTTTGGTAGTTTCCAAAGATGCCTGCCAAGCCCGGGGCCAAAAGCTCAGGTGACCCCCTCAAAAAATAAGATTATTTGGCTAAAGGTAATGTTTTCGTCTCCACAGTATGAATTGGGCCTTTTCCTAAAGCAGCCGCTATGCCTACCCACGCAAGTGAGGTACCATTTTTATCGGGAGACCTTGGGGAACGCTGGGTGGGAGGTAATTTGTGTGTGCCCAGTGATGCCACGCTTTCCCACACTAAAACGTGTGAAAAAACTGATTTTTTCCATGCAAAAAATTAGGTTTGCAAGGGATTCTGGGTAAAGGAACGTTGGAGGATCCACGCAAGCCATACCTCCTTGGAAGCCCCCGGGTGTCTACTTTTCAGAAATGTGTGGGATTGGTAGGTTTCCCTAGATGGCTGTCTCGCACGGGGCCAAAAACCCAGGTAACCCCTCTTGCAAAAGCTGGTGGATTTAAGATTTTCACCATTGTTACATTCACCAGCTTTTGCAAGAGGGGTTACCTGGGTTTCTGGCCCCGTGCGAGACAGCCATCTATGGAAACCTACCAAACCCACACATTTCTGAAAAGTAGACACCCGGGGGCTTCCAAGGAGGTATGGCTTGCGTGGATCCGCCAACGTTCCTTTACCCAGAATCCCTTGCAAACCTCAATTTTAGCAGAAAGAAATCAATTTTTTCACACGTTGTAGTCTGGGAAAGCGTGGCATCACTGGGCTCACACAAATTACCTCCCACCCAGCGTTCCCCCAGGTCTCCCGATAAAAACGGTACCTCACTTGCGTGGGTAGACATAGTGGCTGCAACAGGAAACGGTTCAAATCGTACGGTGGTGAATTTACATTACCTTATTGCAAAACTACCTTGATTTTGGGGGGGGGGGCATCTGAGTTTGTGGCCCGGGGCTCGGTGGTATTCTTTGCAAAGTAGCAAACCCAAACAGTTCTGAAAACTAGACACCCGGGGGAGTCCAGGGAGGTATGGCATGCATGGGTCCCCCAATGTTTTCCTACCCAGAACTCTCTGCAAACTTTAAAAATAGGTAAAAATTGCACTTTTCCAAACTTTTTGGCGTGGGATCGCCGTGCCGGCAAAAAAGTCGTACCACCCTGCGTTCCCCTTGTTCTCCCGAGTAAAAGGATACCTCACTTGTGTGGGTGCCCCAAAGCAGAACACGCCAAAAATGAATTTTGAAAAAAGTTGTTTTTACTCATATTTACGTTTTACAAATTAAGCACCCCAGCCTAAGTCACATGCCTTTGGCCCACCCACACAAGTGAGGTATCATTTTACTCGGGAGAACAAGGGAAACGCTGGGTGGTAGGACATTTGTTCCGGCAGCGAGATCCCACCCAAAAAAGTATGGAAAAGTGGGTTTTTTGACCAAAATTTCAGGTTTGCAGGGGTTTCTGGGTAGGAAAACATTGGGGGACCCACGCATGCCATACCACCCTGGACTCCCCCGGGTGTCTAGTTCCAGAACTGTTTGGGTTTGGTAGTTTCCAAAGATGCCTGCCAAGCCCCGGGCCAAAAGCTCAGGTGACCCCCTCAAAAAATAAGATTATTTGGCTAAAGGTAATGTTTTCGTCTCCACAGTATGAATTGGGCCTTTTCCTAAAGCAGCCGCTATGCCTACCCACGCAAGTGAGGTACCATTTTTATCGGGAGACCTTGGAGAACGCTGGGTGGGAGGTAATTTGTGTGTGTCCAGTGATGCCACGCTTTCCCACACTAAAACGTGTGAAAAAACAGATTTTTTCCATGCAAAAAATGAGGTTTGCAAGGGATTCTGGGTAAAGGAACGTTGGAGGATCCACGCAAGCCATACCTCCTTGGAAGCCCCCGGGTGTCTACTTTTCAGAAATGTGTGGGATTGGTGGTTTCCCTGGATGGCTGTCTCGCACGGGGCCAAAAACCCAGGTAACCCCTCTTGCAAAAGCTGGTGGACTTAAGATTTTCACCATTGTTACATTCACCAGCTTTTGCAAGAGGGGTTACCTGGGTTTCTGGCCCTGTGCGAGACAGACATCTATGGAAACCTACCAAACCCACACATTTCTGAAAAGTAGACACCCGGGGGCTTCCAAGGAGGTATGGCTTGCGTGGATCCGCCAACGTTCCTTTACCCAGAATCCCTTGCAAACCTCAATTTTATCAGAAAAAAATCAATTTTTTCACACGTTGTAGTCTGGGAAAGCGTGGCATCACTGGGCTCACACAAATTACCTCCCACCCAGCGTTCCCCCAGGTCTCCCGATAAAAACGGTACCTCACTTGCGTGGGTAGCCATAGTGGCTGCAACAGGAAAAGGTCCAAATCTAACGGTGGTGAATATAAAATACCCTGAAGCAATATAACTTTGATTTTTTGGGGGGGAGGCACCTGAGTTTTTGGCCCGGGGTGGGTGGTATTCTTTGGAAAGTAGCAAACCCAAACAGTTCTGTAAACTAGACACCCGGGAGAGTTCAGGGAGGTATGGCATGTGTGGCTCCACCAATGTTTTCCTACCCAGAACTCCTTGCAAACCTTAAAAATAGGTAAAAATAGCACTTTTCCAAACATTTTGGCGTGGGATCGCCGTGCCGGCAAAAAGGTCCTACCACCCTGCGTTCCCCTTGTTCTCCTGAGTAAAAGGATACCACACCTTAACAGAGTTACTCAAAAGTCAAACATTCAAGCACGGCTATCTATTCCTCAAAGACACACACATACAGGTTGGATTTGGCACGAGGGCGAGTGATGGTTCAGTACATAAAATTTTATTAACAAAATATTTCAAAAAAATGAAATGCTCTGTCAATAAATAAATGCATAAAAACTGAACCAGTGACTCGCAACTCGTGAGCTGTAAAGCCACGACAAGGCACCAACCGTTTTACAGGCCATTCACGCACCTTTCATACCTGATACAAACCAGACCATTGACACCATCCGAATGGAAAAGCAACACATAACAACAATCACAATAAGGGGCAAGGTACACCCTACTGCAGAAAGAGAAAAAAAACAATTATTACTGCACACCCATCTAATCCGCAAGCACACACACATACTGGTTGGATTTGGCACGAGGGTGAGTGATGATTCAGTACATACAATTGTATACGCAAGTAATTTCACAAAAATGAAATACACTGTGTATAATTGAAAGTATGATAAACTGAACCACTGACTCACAGCTCGTGAGCTGTAAAGCCACGTCAAGGCACCAACCTCTTTACAGGCCATTCATACACCTTTCGTACGCGTGACACATACAAAACATTCACACCGCCAGCCGCGGACCCATCACATTCCAACACTCACACCAGCAAACAGCGCCATTCAAGGGCCCATCACTTTCACACGCCGACATTTCGGACACTGCAACTACACAAAATGATGGACTGTGTGGAGTGTCACTCAACTAGCAGTGTGTGTAGTGACCAACAGAAAGTAACTACTCACACACCGCCTGCCGAGCGCCTGTCCACCCACACCACCATCCAAGCACCAGACCATGCACACCGCCAGCCAAGCACCACTCCGTGCACAGACAGCCAAGTACCACTCCATGCACCCCACCAGCCAAGCGCCCCTCCACACACACCACCAGCCAAGCGCCACTCCACAAACACAACACCAGCCAAGCACCACTCCGTGCACAGACAGCCAAGTACCACTCCACGCACACCGTCCAGCCAAGCGCCACTCCACACACACCGCCAGCCAAGCACCACTCCACACACACCGCCAGCCAAGCACCACTCCGTGCACAGACAGCCAAGTACCACTCCATGCACACCACCAGCCAAGCGCCCCTCCACACACACCACCAGCCAAGCGCCACTCCACAAACACAATACCAGCCAAGCACCACTCCGTGCACAGACAGCCAAGTACCACTCCACGCACACCGTCCAGCCAAGCGCCACTCCACACACACCCCCAGCCAAGCACCACTCCACACACACCGCCAGCCAAGCACCACTCCGTGCAGAGACAGCCAAGTACCACTCCATGCACACCACCAGCCAAGCGCCCCTCCACACACACCACCAGCCAAGCGCCACTCCACAAACACAACACCAGCCAAGCACCGCTCCGTGCACAGACAGCCAAGTACCACTCCACGCACACCGTCCAGCCAAGCGCCACTCCACACACACCCCCAGCCAAGCACCACTCCACACACACCGCCAGCCAAGCACCACTCCGTGCACAGACAGCCAAGTACCACTCCATGCACACCACCAGCCAAGCGCCCCTCCACACACACCACCAGTCAAGCGCCACTCCACGAACACCACCAGCCAAAGACAAATCCAAACACAACACCAGGCAAGCGCAAGAGCACGCACACTGCCAACCAAACACCAGACCACGCACACCGCCAGTCAAGCACCAGTCCGCAGACACCGCCAGACAAGCATCAGTCCACAGACACCGGCAGTCAAGCGCCAAACCATGCACACAGTCAGACAATGGACACTACACGCAAACCAACATCATACATTAGTTTTTTTTTTTAAATAAAAGAGAAATTAAAACAAATTGCAAATTGATACAAATCTACTAACTCGACAACTAAATCTAAAAAGACTACACAAATACAAACTTTGAAACTGAACAATAACTATTACAGAATAAAGACCAACCAGTTCACTTTACCACTCATTGATACTCCCAAAAATTATTTTGCGTGTGGTACAATCTAAAACAAGCAGGTACACACAGCCCGGGGTTTGAAGGGCAGTCGGGGCAGTACATGCGAACCTCCTTCCGCAAACCTCTTCGCCAACAGACTCTACATCTCCGACTGGGAAAGTCTTTTGAGGTTGTAGGAGGAATTGTATCAGGAAAGTGGCGATCTTTCAATCTGGCAACATCCTCCACCACTCCAACTCTAGGAACACTTGCCTGTTCCACTAAAACAAGGCTGCCAATTACAGACTCCTGAAACTTTACAAAAGTCAACTTTGACTGGGGACAAGATTTCTGGAACACAATAAAAGCATTAAAGGTTGCCAAGTGGAAAAGATGGATAGCCAACTTCTTGTACCAAATGTAAGCCTTACGAAGAGCAGCATACGGTTCCAACCTCTGATCAACTCTGTCAACACCACCCATGTACTTATTGTAGTCCAGTATGCACACAGGTTTGCGCACTTCTGCAACCTGACCCCAAACATTCGGCGGTTCAGTGCTTTCATCATGTATTGTAGTCAACATGTAGACATCTCTCCTGTCTGTAAACTTCACAGCTAGAAGCTCCTCACAACGCAAAGCACTGCAGTGTCCCCGAGCAAGCTTTCGACAAACAAGTTCTTTTGGGAAACCTTTACGGTTTGAGCGGATTGTGCCACAAGCAACAGTGTCCACTTTGGCCAATTCCCTAAACAACCGCACACCAGTGTAGAAGTTATCGACATACAAATGATGGCCTTTGTTAAAAAATCCACGACCAAGTTCCCACACAATTTTCTCAGTCACTCCAAAAGTCGACGGACAACCAGGGGGGTTAATCCTGGATTCCTTACCAGTGTACACCCTGAAATTAGAGACATATCCAGTCTCACTGTCACACAGCATATACAGTTTGATTCCATAGCGTGCCCTCTTACTAGGAATGTATTGCCGAAATACCAAGCGGCCCTTGAACAACAGCAAAGACTCATCCACTGCAATTTCTTTCCCAGGATAAAAGATCTCAGAAAATCGATCAACCAAATGATCAAGGACAGGCCGAATCTTGAAAAGACGGTCACAATCAGGGTGATCTCGTGGCAAAGCAAGACTATTGTCAACAAAATGCATCATCCGCAGCAGAAGCAAATACCTATCACGACTCATGACTGCCGGAAATATAGCTGTTGCCATCAAGGGACTAGTAGACCAATATGAAGCCATTGATGGTTTCCTAAGCAAGCCCATCAAAAAAGTTAAACCCAAAAACTTTTTCATCTCCTCCAAATTTGTGGGAGTCCACCGGGTAGCTCTAGCGTGGGGCTTAAGGCTGGCACTGTTCACCCTCAAAAAATGTTCAGCATACAAATTAGTCTGCTCTACAATCTCTGCCAAAAACACATCATCCATAAACAACTTGAAAAAATCAATAGGCAAAAAGTTTTCAGTGTTCACCCTACACCCTGGAACACCAGTAAATTTAGGCAATGCCGGCTGCACCATGCCTGGTGCAACCCAGAGGTCAGAACTTTCATCGTCAAGTCTTGCAGCCGCAGGCCGCCGCCCAGCTAACCCTTGTCTCACAACACCAACTGGAAGTCTAGCAGCCCCAGGCTGCAGCCCAGATGTCTCTTGCCGCACAATTGGCACATCACTGTCCTCCGCAACCACATGCACAAGCATGTCCTCCAAAACCGTAAACACAGCAATGTCCTCCCCAACCACAGGCACATCATCCACACCAAAAGTAGCTTCATCAGCACTCAAAGTGTCTTCATCATCAGATGAAGCCATGCGTAGAGAAAACTCACTACCTGAATCTTCACCCCCCACCTCTGGCTCAGAATCAGAGTCAGACTCTGGACCATGGTCAGAGGAAGAATCAAAAAGCATTCCAACAACTTGCTGAGCAGTAATCCGGCGGCTAGCCATTATCCTTACAAATAAAGGAGTCTGCACAAACAACTCAACAACCCCAACACTGCGCAAAGTAAGATAAAAATGTAAGACTTTTTCACCAAAAAATAGATTTAGAAAAAATATACAATTCACTTACAAGACACAACTACACTCACCAGCACCTACTCTGCAAAGACACAGCAAATAGGCAACGATATCCCACTAGAAAGAAGAAAAAAAAAACTTACATCTACAGTAGGACACATCAAAAACAAATGCAAAACATGTTTTACAATCACAACAAACAGCAACAACACATACTCGTATTACTACACACTTTGCAAAATAAACAATTACATTACAATTGAACAAAAAAAAGGTCTCTTACCAAACACATGCAACTACAGAAACAGCAGCACAACAGAACCACCAGTAACAGAACCGCACACTGCAACAATCTAAAGAGAAAAAAAAAAACACATTAGAAGAAACAAAAACAACACACATTACAACATGCTATGTCACATGGGAATGTCACAAATGGGGTGTCTGTCCCCAAGGGGGGAAGATTATAAATCATTATAAACGTGGGCCCCCTGGAGCAGAAAAGTCGAAAAAAATATTAGGGCCACTAGGAAGCGACCCTTCCCCAAGGGGTCGCTTCCTTTTCAAATAAAAAACAATCCCTGGTGTCTAGTGGGCTTTTCTGCTCCCCCTGGGTGCAGATCGGCCAAAAAAATGGCCGATCTGCCCCAGGGGGGGCAGAAAAGTCTGAAAAATATTTTATCCCCCTAAGGAAGCGACCCTTGCCCAAGGGGTCGCTTCCTTTATAAATAAAAAACAATCCCTGGTGTCTAGTGGGCTTTTCTGCCCCCCTGGGTGCAGATCGGCCAAACAAAACGGCCGATCTGCCCCAGGGGGGGCAGAAAAGTCTAAAACATTATTTGGCCCCCTAAGGAAGCGACCCTTGCCCAAGGGGTCACTTCCTGCACAAAAAAAAAACAAACACAAGCAATCCCTGGTGTCTAGTGGGCTTTTCTGCCCCCCCTGGGTGCAGATCGGCCAAAAAAAACGGCCGATCTGCCCCAGGGGGGGCAGAAAAGTCAGAAACATTATTTGGCCCAAAGAGGAAGCGACCCTTGCCAAAGGGGTCGCTTCCTCGACAAATAAATATGCCCCAAAACAATCCCTGGTGTCTAGTGGGCTTTTCTGCCCCCCCCTGGGTGCAGATCGGCCAAAAGAAACGGCCGATCTGCCCCAGGGGGGGGCAGAAAAGTCTGAAAACATATATGCCAGCCAGAGGAAGCGACCCTTGCCCAAGGGGTCGCTTCCTACACACAATTTGCCCCAACAACACAATCCCTGGTGTCTAGTGGGGCATTCCTGGTGCACGATCGCGACGCTGTGCGCGATCGTGCACCAGGAATGCCGTGCATTGGGACATCAGGGGAGAGGAAACACAGTTTCCTCCCCCCCGATGCCTCAAGGCACCGAAAAACAGCCCCCCCGCCCCACCGCAGCACCAAACACCCACCTTGTTTCTGGACGCGCTGGAAGCAAATGGCTTCCAGCGCGTCCAGCGCTTCCTGATGACGTCGGCGCGCGCTGTGCGCGCTGACGTCACCAGGAAGCGTGGGGGGGCCAGGGGGTGGCAGCGGAAAGTCTTCCGCTGCCCCCCCTGCAACAAAAAAAAAATCGCCGCACAGGGGGGGGAGCGCCAGGGCTGTATTGATGACGGAGCGGTTCCGTCATCAGCACAGCCCAACCGATGCTGATGACGGAACCGCTCCGTCATCAGCATCGAAGGGGTTAACAAGGTGTTGAGGGATTTTGGCGTTTTTTGGTGTTTGCGGGGGGGGGGGCGTGTTTTTGAGCGGAAATTCGTACCCGTTCCAGTGGAGGGATTTGGTTGTTTTGCTGTGGAAGTGGTGGAAAAAGCATGTTTTGTGTGGAGGTGCGATTTGCCATGTTATCCAATGGGCGTATTCAGTTTGCAGATTGAATGGTAAAATGTTGCATGGAGAGTAAAGAAGTGTATTTGTAAAGGGTTTGCCTTGGAACACTTGATTTAATGTGTTTGACTCAGAGGTCGGTAAAGTTGTAAATAGACCAGTCGAATTGAGATAAGGGTTTTTGCACGGAGAGTGCTTTAATGTTTTCACGGTTGAGAAGAAATTATAGAACAGACCGATCTTAGAATGTGCTTTTAAATTAGTGTAATGCAACAGTGTTTTTTGTTTAAATAGGAATGTTTCTACAGAATATTTTTCCCAATGCAAGCTGCCCTTTAGAATAGCGTTGTGACAGTTAACAGACTCAATTAGAAAACATGGGTTTTTATTTGTTTGAAAAATTATGAATCTGGCCCTTTTTTTTTAGGTAGAATAGAAGAGCTTGCACACTTACTTAGGAAGAAATGGTTATTTATACATTACTGAACGTGGCCCTTTTTGATAGCTGTAATACACTACCATCTTAATGCATTGCTAAGTGTCCCCTACATTAGTTTAATTTGCATTCATTTAGTTTCAAGGCTCACCTATGTACTTTGACAGGCTGCTGATAGAATGGTAATATCTTGCACGGTGAAAGCAGTGTTCATTTAACATGCTGCCTGTTATATGTCCACCAGCCTTTGTAAATAGGGTTTATTATGTCTGATTCAGAGGTCAGTTAGGCTATAATGCCTACACAGATGGTTTCAGATAAACATTTAGTGGAGAAGCTTCAATTGATATGTGCAGAGAACAGTCCCAACACAACAGTCCATGATAATTCGTTTTTTTCTCTCAACTACAAAATGCATAGCCTTGTGTGCAGAAGCAAACTGTCCCTTTTTGTGTATTAATTTGCATGCTAAACAAATGCCCATGTTTCAAATGTCTTGCCTTCTAGCTGAATTAGTTAGACAAAAGTGTTTTTTAGAAAGTGGAGTTTTTAAGTAGCAGTACATTGTAACAGAATTATTTTAAAATGCTAGCATGTCACTCAGTTACAGAAAAATACATGTCTTTATTAATTTACTTTTTACAACGTTTTAAAAATTTGCTTCAGTTAAGTTAGAGAACGTGGGTTAAGCTCTCTGTCCTGGGAACAGTTATGTTTTGAATGACTTAGAATGTGTTTTTCGACCTTGAAGTGGCTGAACAACTTCTCCTGGCTGGCTCCCAGGGACAGATGTTTATGTAAAGGGAGGGCTTTTCCCTCTTGGAGCGAGCAGTGCCTGTCTTGTTGATATTGGCCATACTCCAATTCCTTTCCGCGGAAGATTATTGGCTGTTCTCCAGCTAAGTCAGGCTTCCTTCGCAAGCAGAATAAAAATACTTGACGAGCCACGGAGAAAATGTTTATGTGAAGGGGGGCCAAGTTGCTCCTCTGAAGCAGTCAACACTAAAAGCTTCATTGACTTCAGATAAAGTCACGCTTGCAAATGGATAGTTATTCCCCCAGTAGTGTAAACAGCTTAATTGGCAGGAGTCTTGCTCTTGCGATGGGTTCAGCATCTGGCAGTCATTCAATTTTAGATCACAGTGTAGCCCGGCTTGGAATTGATTCAAAACTCCGAGCGCGAACATAATTCTAGAGGGAGGGGCTGCTTCTCAAAGGAGTGAGGAGTGGCGAGGCTCTAGGCCTTCTGTCTATGACAAGAATACTTTGGTTTTATTCAAATACATTTAGAGAGCATATTGTAGGTAGTATGGTCATACTATTCCCAAGATTTAGAGTAGGATTTTAGTATAACCTGCAGAGCTTTTGGAACGAGGCTCCACTTAACTTAGAGGTTAACAGAGGTTCGTGGGCGTTTGTTTGAGGTTCCCCCGAAATAAAAATTGTGGTTTTGGATTGAAAATTCATTTTTATTTATTTATTTATTTTTATGTAATTCATTTTTGCTGGATTGATGACATAGGGTCCTAGCATTTGCAGTCAAGCATTAAAGCGACAGCTAGTCAGTGTTTACATGCCTACCAACGCAGCACTGATACAGTACATAAACGACATTCTAATTACAGCAAGATCAGAACCAGACTGTGACATTGCATCTCTGACAGTCTTACACTTTCTGTGAAAAGCAAGTGGTGTACATCACTTGCTTTCCAAGGAGGGTACACCAGGTATACAGCTAACATAATGCCTTTATTGGCCCCACTTCTTATTGTAGGCAATGGATTCCCCAGTATGCATATCTAGCCAAACCATTCATACAGTTAACTACACAGGAGGCAGCCACTCTGACTGTCCTCCCTGGACATAAGAACATACCTTAGCTTTATGTCAAGCGCCAATTTTAGCGACTCCATGTCACAGTAACCATTTTATGCTTTTTTATTTTTATTTATTTTTACATTTGACTGTAGCGAGACTGACAGGATATGAACTGACATTATTTCAGCCACACATAGAGATCAGACGTTGTAACATTCTGAATCCTGCAACACTTTTGCCCTCAAGTACAGTAAATGCACCACCACATGACTGTGTGGAAGTTATGAATATAGTGACCAAAACAAGACCTGACAGACATTGTACTCCCAGACCCTGATCTGACGCTCTATGTAGATGGATCATGCATGAGAACGAGTGCAGGAGAGTTAGTAGCAGCGTATGCCGTGACCACAGAGGTCATAGAGACACAGAAAATAGACACACTGTCTGCTCAAGCAGCAGAGCTCATCGCTCTGACACAAGCCTGCATAAGAGCCAAGCACTTGAAAGTAAACATTTATACAGATTCACAATATGCCTTTGGCGTTGTTCATGATCAGCTTATCCAAGCCCTGTTAGAAGCCATACATTTACCTACAGCCATTTCTATCCTGAAATATAAAGCTCACACCAAAGTTACAGACACCATTTCCCAGAGTAATGACCTGGCAGACCGAACCGCTAAACTTACAGCACAGACACCAACAGACACGACAAGGACAGAGGTACCATTACTGACAACATGTATGACAGTCAGGGATCCCACACAAGATGTACTTGACATACAGACACATGCCACAACAGATGAGATAAAGAATTGGACTGAACAAGGAGGGGTCCAGACCAACCAAGGTTGGATGACTAAGGGAAAAAGCACATGGTTTCTTTCAGATTCTATGGTACAAATAATCATAAACACAACACATAGTCCCGCACACTTAGGAGAGAAGGCAATGATACACAGCTTACAGAATATTTGGTTTAACAAGCACCTACGTGCAGCAGCGAAACAGAAACTGCGAACATGTATGATCTGTGAACATGTATGATCTGTTGCCAGTTCAATCCAGCCAAAGGCATTCCGGTGGAACAAGGCGGATTTCATCCTCCTGACCACCCTTTTGAAGTTCTCCAGATGGATTATATCCAAATGGACAGATGTAGAGGTTACAAGTATGTCTTAGTAGTTGTGTGTGCACTATCTAGATGGACAGAAGCTTATCCAGTTCCAGATTATACTGCTGTTACAACAGCCAGACAATTAGTGCGCAGTACTTCCCCAGATATGAATTACCTCATGTGATCTATTCAGATAACAGTCAGCCATTCTCCTCTGAATTAATGAAACAAGTGTCACTTCTGTTAGGATATAAGTGGAAGTTCCATTGTGTACGACACCCAGAAGCAGCAGGCCTTGTAGAAAGACATAATCAGACAATTAAGACAAAAGTTGCTGAGATCTGTACAGAAAAAGGCGTGGATTGGATGGTGGCCTTGCCGGTTGCCCTCTTTTACATGCGTATGGTAGCTCATTCCAGAACAGGCCTATCTCCTTATGAAATAGTTTTCGGTAGACCGCCAAATATGTGAGGTACGCCTGTGCCAAAGAAAATTACTGATGTTGACAGTAATATGCTGACAGATTACCTGGCTTCCTTGATTTCTGCACTACTCTCTTGTTGTTCACAGGTTGCTGCTGCCTTCCCTGACAACACCCAGGTCAAGGAACACGCCATTGTTCCCGAGAATTTATATGCATCCGGAATTTTGATCGTTCAAGTCCCCTTGAGCCACGTTGGAAGACGCCGAAGTTGGTGGAAGGACTTAAAGGCCGAACTCACCTTCATCACTACAAAAGATACTTTGGACTATTTGGAACTTTGGAACTTTTATAGAGAAACATTGACACTAAAAGACGATACAGACTTTGTGCCGCCTTTGCTAGAAAAAACTCCACAGAAGGAGTATAGGTCCAAGCTAGGATCTAGTAAGTCAGACATAGTTTAATTGTTTAAGCCCACCCGGTGGTGAATCGGTTAGACAAGATTTCTGACATGTATAAGATCACATATGAGAATAGCAAGAAGAGAGATAAGAAGGAAAAATACTGCAAGACATTACGCAGTAGATGTATTGTTACCTTGATCATTCTTTTTATTCTGTGCATTGTTATAATTGGTATCAGTTTATTGCTACATGTTTTCTTTCCCATTTCCTCACATATACAGTCTTCCAGTAATAGCACCGCAGAGCATACATTTAGTGAACTGCCACCCCATGAATTGTCATATCGACTTGCACTACGTAACAATACATTTATTCGAATGTTACACCATTCTCACCAGACCAGCAATGCGACTGATTGCTGGGTATGTGGCCAACTGCCCCCTTATCAAGAAACGAAGGGAGTTCTGCCCTTCTACCCTTTACCGTTCTCACACAATGGTTCGTGTGGAGCATGGTTTGCTCTAATGACATCAATAGATAGAAGGTACATAGCTTATCCAGGTGGCTGGATATATGGAAACCTGAATAAAGTAATGAATGAAGCATGCTTTCCAGACAAAGACGGATTCCCCCAAAGAAAGGGAACCGATTTAGAGAATGAAGAGTACAAACAGGTAAATGCATCTGTTAATTTTATGATGTTAAACGTTCAGCCCAAGCAAAACACAGGTCCACCGTTTATTTCAGTCCTGCCAGCTAAAGGTGATTTATGTGTTAAAAAGAAATGCTCAGTACATATGGGACACAGCGAGTGTAACACTGTAGTAGAGTTTAATGATAAAGGACTTTCTTCTTTCAAAACATCACGCCATACCTATTTCATTTGTGGTCAGACAGCCTATGTACATCTGCCCTTAGACTGGGGTGGGACTTGTTATATAGCATTCTTATTGCCACCCGTTTTTCTAGCCCCATCAAATTATCATAGAGATTCACGACTAGAACATGTTAGACAAAAGAGAGAGACAGATTCCGCAGGGATCGATCAGACTGAAACAGCTTGGGAGAAATATACAGATTTCAACAAAGGATTCTTTTTCTTCATAGGTCCCGTCCAAAACAGTAAACTGATACGCAGGTTTGTGGTAAATAAATAATTAATTAGCGGTACTATTTTTGAATACAATGAATAAAACAGATAGCTCAATAAATAAGAGACAGGATTCGAGGTATCTTGAGTCTACAGGCTTTAATCAGGCATAAGGGACAGGAACAGGACAGCCTGCAATAGCACGGGATGGCAGCTGCCGGGGGCAGGATAAAGGGTAATAAGGGTAACTTTTAGTAACAGTGCACAGTATATATACTTAAACAAATACATTACATTCAATACAGTAGGCGTAGCAGTAGGCGTAACTAGTAGCAGTCGCGAAAGATAAGGGCAAAATGATGTAACAAGAAGGCGTGTACAGGGCGTATACATAGACATGTGATGTAAACGTAACAGAAGTGTCATAAATGGGGCGGAAACATGGAGGGGGGCTACCTGAGCAGCTGGGACCTTTAACCTAATGGTGCGCGCAAACGGGCAATGACGTGTTACCAGGGAGAACTGGGGGCTATGACTTCTGCGCTAGAAGAGGAGACTAAAGTCTGGAGTGTCAGAACGACTTGTACCTATAGCATATCTAGTATCTAGTGTTTGGAGTACATATTGATAGAATCCAAAAGTTATCAGGGCAAAGGCTACTAGACACTAAGACTGGTGCGTGCATAATTCTACATGTATTGCGTGTGCGAGGAATATTCTATGAATATTAATACAGTATTTCTCTTACATGGAGACAGTAAGGCTAGACTATGACGGAAACTATTGATGCGATTCAGTAGCTTAGGAATGCAGAGAAGGAGGGCTGGACTGATAACTAGAAGCATAACATACTCTTGGCAGACTGGCAGGCAGAGCCAGGCCGGTCCGGGCACTGTGAGGCAGGAAGTAAGTGAAGGGTCAGGGATGCAGGTGGGGGCTGTATCGCTCCTCGGAGAGGGTTCAGGAGACAGGAGCTGAATCTGATGTCCGGGCCCTTTTGAGGCCTAGAAACGGGGACAATTCAATGAATTAACGTGCACACTGTAAAATGTGGCAACATAGGTTTACATAGGCCTAATACTCGTTGTTTTCACGAGAACTGGAAACTGGCATACTAGAGTTGGACACAACTATAATTGCGTTTTTAATCGATCATAGGGGGATACATGCATATCGATCATGCACATATAGCATAATATGGGGAACACGTAGGCACATACAACATGGCAAAATTTACTTTTCCACATTCCCTCCTTGTGCCCTACGTTTCCCTCAGGAAACATCAATTTTCATGATACCATCTATCTGTTCATATAGCATCATTTGCTCGTCTCGGATTGTCTTGGAACGGGATTTAGGACTAGGAATACAAGAGGTAGCACACATGCCGCAAATCGCAGGGCCACATTGTATACAGAGGCAGCAACTGAATATGATCATTACTGCTATACCCAGGAATGACAATACTTTCCATCCCCAGGCAGATATAATACTCCAGAGCCAACCGGACCATGTCCAGGTGCCTGGATTCTGGTGTAACTGATGGGCAATTTTATGAAGTCTGGTTATAGCTGAATAAACAGACGGCGCGTTATTAGGAATGAAAATGCAGCAACTAGATCCGATGACTCTACATGCTCCTCCTCTATCGGCCAGTATGACGTCAAGAACGAGACGATTTTGGAGCACGACAAATCTCATAGCAGATTGCTCTTCGGTTAAGTTACCTAGAGCAGAAGTAGTCTCATTCACTACTGCTTCAAGGGTTCTGGTTAACCTACGTATTAGCTTACTATTCTGGACAGGTCCTATAAAGAAGAAGAAACCTTTATTGAAGTCTTGATATTGTTCTAGGGTAGTTTCAGTTTGATCGACAATCGGGGACTCAGTCTCCCTTCTATGTCTAACCTGTGCTAGATGTGTGTTTCTGTGATAATCGGATGGGGCTAGAAAAACTGGTGGCAGTAGGAAGGCAATATAACATGTTCCATCCCAATCGAGGGGCAGACGAACATATGCGGTCTGACCACAAACAAAATAAGAATGACGTGAGGCTTTGAAAATAGATTTCCCACTGTCACTATACTCGACAATAGTAGTACAATCACTATGTCCTACATGTGCGGAACCATTCTTTCTGATACATAATTCGCCTTTGACTGGTAGTACTGAAATAGCAGGCAAATCTGGAGTAGTATCGGACTGAACATTCAAGACCATGAAATTCGAGGAATAATTACCTAAATCATACACTTCATTCTCTAGATCTAACCCTGTTCTATGGGAAAGACCTTGCTTGTCTGGAAAACATGTTCGATTCAGAAAGGACATATCATTGGACGATGACGTTAACGTGGACCATGCTCCACACAAACCATTATGTGAAAACGGATAAGGAAAGAGTGGCAGAACTCCCTTCGGTGTCTGGAAAGGGGGGAGTCGACCACACACCCAACAATTAGTGGCATTGCTGGTCTGATGTGAATAGTGTAACATTCGGATGAATGTGTTATTTCGCATAGCAAGACGATAGGATAGCTCGTGAGGAGGTAGATCACTAAATGTGTGCTCTACTGTAGCATTAGAAAACATATGTACATGTGAAATCGGAAAACATAAATGTAAAGCATAACTTGTGCAGGTAACCATAAGACTCAAAAATAACAAGAAAAATAGAACGATAATACATCTTTTAGAGTTTTGACTAACTCTCTCACTGTGTGGGTCTGTCTCATACATGTCAGGAACCTGTCTAACCGTTTCACCCGAGAGGGACTTAGACAATTAAACTGGCTGACTTATTTTACTAGACCTGAGTTTATCTTTATACTCCTGTTGCGGAGTTTTCTCTAACAGTGGAAGCTTGAGTTCAGAGTCTGTTTTTAGGCAGTCTTTAGGAATAAGGCAGTCCTTAGCAAAAGTCTTTTGTCGTAATCCATGGAACTTTTTAATATGGCTGATGTGGACCCAGCCCTTCCTGCCCTCTAGTTTCACGGCGGTCCTTGTTGTTAACAACACCATTCGAGGCTCTTTCCACCAGGGCTCCAGCGGACTTGAACGATCAAAATTGCGGACTAATACATGTTCTCCAGGAACGACTTCATGCGGTTTCACCTCCGTGTTGTCTGGAAATGTAGCGGCAACCTGTGAACGACAAGAGTGTAGGGCAGACATCAAGGAAGCTAGGTAATCTGTCAGCATATTACTGGAAACGTCTGTAATACTACGGGGTCTAGGTGTACCCCACATGTTTGGAGGACGGCCGAATACGACCTCATACGGGGACAGACCTGATCTGGAATGTGCAACCATCCTCATATAGAATAGAGCGACTGGCAGGGCAACTAGCCAGTCTACACCTTTTTCTTTACACACTTTAGCAATTCGGATTTTCAAAGTCTGATTATGTCTCTCTACGAGACCGGCTGCTTCAGGATGGCGTACACAATGGAACTTCCACTGGTACCCTAACAGAAGGGAAACATGTTTCATGAGTTCGGATGAGAATGGCTGGCCGTTATCTGAATACACGACCCTAGGGAGTCCATAGCGGGGAAAGAACTCACGAACCAACTGCCTGGCAGTGGTCGCAGCTGTGTAATCCGGAACTGGATATGCTTCTGTCCACCTGGACAAAGCACATACAACTACGAGGACATACTTGAAACCTCGACATCGCTCCATCTGAATATAATCCATCTGGAGGTCTTCAAAAGGGTGGTCAGGAGGTTGGAATCCCCCTTGTTCCACCGGGACACTTTTACCTGGATTGAACTGACAACATATCATACAGGTACGGACTTTCTGTTTGGCTGCAGCTCGTAAATGCTTGTTGAACCAAAGGTTCTGAATACTGTCTAACATAGCTTTTTCTCCTAGATGTGCTGGGCTATGTGCGGTATTGATAATGACTTGAACCATAGAGTCGGGGAGAAACCATGTGGCTTTTCCCTTCGTCAACCATCCCTGATCTGTCTGGACCCCTCCTTGTTCGGACCATTTCTTGATTTCTTCGGGAGTAGCATGTAACTGTATGTCTATGACATCTTGTGTAGGGTCCTTAACTGTCATACAAGTAGTCTGATCTGGAGTGGGTGTCTGTGTCGTGTTAACTAGAATGTCTGGAGTCTGAGCTGTAAGCTTGGCTGTTCGATCTGCTAGATCGTTACCTTGGGAAATGATGTCAGTGACTTTCGTATGTGCCTTGCACTTCATGATAGCGATAGCTGTCGGTAAATGTATTGCATCTAACAGAGCTTGAATGAGGAGACCATGCTGAATCTTGGTTCCATGAGAAGTCATGAAACCTCTCTCCTGCCAGAGCACTCCGAAGTCGTGTACGACTCCGAATGCATATCGTGAATCTGTGTATATGTTTACTTTCAGGTTCTTGGCACGTATGCAGGCTTGGGTCAGAGCGACTAGCTCTGCTGCTTGAGCAGACAGGGTGTCAATACGATGTGTTTCTATAACTTCGGTTTCAGTAGTCACTGCATACGCGGCTACTAATTCTCCTGTACTTGTTCTCATACATGAACCATCCACATAGAGTGTCAGGTCGGGATTAGGTAATGCAATATCTGTCAGATCTTGTCTTGGCTTTGTCATAGTGTTAACAACTTCCACACAGTCATGTGTGGCAGGATTGGAAGTGACTGACGGTAACAGTGTAGCAGGATTTAAAATGTTGCAGCGTCTGATTTCTATGTGTGGCTGGAACAGTGTCAGTTCATAACCTGTTAAACGTGCAATTGTCAAGTGCTGAGTCTGGGTTCTGTTTAAAAGAACTTCCACGGAGTGTGGAACTTGTACTGTCAGGGAATGTCCTAACACTATGGAATCACTTTGTCTGATAGCTAGAGCTGTGGCTGCAACTGACTTGAGGCACGCAGGTAGAGCCTGGGCCACTGGATCTAATGTGCTAGAAAAATAAGCACAGGGCTTGTATTGTCCTGCTTGATCTTGTGTGAGAACAGATAATGCAGTACCATCACGTTCTGTGACAAAAAGTGTAAAAGGCTTACTGTAGTTCGGTGTTGCTAGAACAGGTGCTTGACATAAGGCTTTCTTTAACTCATTAAAAACAAGTGTATGTTCCTGGGTCCAAGGGAGGACAGTCGATACGGCTGCCTCCTGTGTCGTTAACTGTATCAGTGGCTTGGCTAGAAATGCATACTGAGGAATCCATTGTCTGCAGTAAGAAGTGAGGCCGATAAAAGCTCGTACCTCCTTCTGAGTCTTGGGCTGGGGAAGATGTGCTATTAACTGGATACGGTCAGGTGTCAACTGCCTACCCCACTTGGACAGTAAGTGTCCCAAGTAGACCACTTGCTGGACACAGAATTGTCATTTGGAAGGGGACACCTTGTGCCCCTGCTCGGCTAGAAAATACAGAACTGTAAGTGACGCTCGCTCGCAGTCACGTTCAGAACGGGCTGTGATCAGTAGATCATCGACATACTGGAGCAGGGCAGTGTCAGTTGGCATGTGAATATTGTCTAGTTGTCTCTTAAGTGCTTGACTGTAAATACTAGGACTTTCTGTAAAACCTTGAGGAGCTCGTGTGAATTTATAGCTTCTTCCATTTAAACAGAATCCGAAAAGGAACTGGCTGTCTGGATGAATGGGGACACTGAAGAATGCGTTCTTGAGATCGATAACTGTGAAGAACGTAGCTTCAGAATCAATGGCGGTCAAGAGGGATGAAATATCTGGAACTACTGGATACTGGGGTATGATACATTTATTAAGTTCTCGAAGGTCAATCACTAATCGATATACTGGAGGTGCATTTGGATCAGTACGTTTCAGGACTGGAATGATAGGAGAATTACATACATTGGAGTCAGTTTCTACAACTACTCCTTGAGCAATAAGCTCGTCAATCATTTTGGATAAGGCTGCTACAGCCTCAGGTGGCAATTTGTACTGTCTGATTCGTGGCAAAACTACACCTTGCTTCAGAGTCACACGATAGGGTGTGATATGCATACAACCTACATCAGTTGGACCTTGCGCCCATAAATGCTGTGGTACATTCAATAATCTTGGATCAAAATCTCGTAATACATAATGACCTTTGAAGTCTCTCAAAAACAAACGAACCCCCTCTGGGGAACAGCAAATTACTGCACCTAACTCTTTCAATGTCTTAATGCCTAACAAATTTTCTGGACATGATTTCGTGAGTAACAAATCAGTAGTTCGGGACAATGGACCGACTTCTAGAGTAACTGGTTTCGAAATTTCATTAACAATCGGCTTTCCTGAAAATCCAAGGGAAACATTTCTAGAGCCTGAGAGCGGAGCCCCTGGAACCTCGTCATGACTGATAGTAGTCCTACTTGCCCCTGTATCAATCAGAAACTTTCTGTCTTTCCCTAATACTTGACTGTGTACATAGGGACCCTCTTGATCTACAGGTATCTCGATGAGAGGCCAGCCTACCTCCCTCTCTAGGCTGTTTCATGAATACGGCTGATAATCTGGATATTCTGTCTGGGCATACTGGTACATCTGTGGTGTAACATGCTGTGTTGCAGCGATAGGCTGCGGTACTGTAACTGTCTGTTGTGCATTCTGTGGTGACTGAGAAGTCTGTGAAACTTGTTCTTGTCTAGGCGGACGTGGTCTTTCTTTAGTTTTACCAGTAACTATGTTGTGTTTCAGAACTGCACACTCGTTTATAAAATGACCTGGTTGTTTACAGTAATTGCAAGTCCCTTTAACGGGAGCTGCAGGATGACTGGCTTGATTCGGACCCCTCTTCTGGCTGTCTTGTGGAACAGATTGTGCAACTAATACTTTCATTTTCGTGTCTTTCATACGTCTCCTTTCGTGTTCTTGCTCTTCCCTGATTCTGTTCTGGTGATACTGGAGCATTTGTAACATTTGTGACGGAGTATTAGCTTGCCAGGTACTTTCGACTTTCAAAACTCGATTTTTAACTTGTGGACTCGAATTCTCGACTAGTTTGGTAACAAAAAGATGAGGGTACGATTCACTACTTGTTTTCAGACCACTGTTAATAATAAAACATTTTTCGAATCTAGAATAAAAATCACTAGTATCTTCGTCTTGTTTCTGTTTACAAGCTGAAATGGCATCCCAATCTTCCTTTTTCGTGGCTAGTAATCTTGGCAAAACTTGTATCAATAACTCGGGCAAATCTTTACATTTCTCCCCAAGACCGGTACCTGGTACTCGTAAATTGTCTTCAGCTTCTAAAGCTGTCCAATCAATCTTTTTCTCTCCCACCTCCCATTCTTTTTCCTTGAGTTTTTCATATACCCCTGCGGGCAACAGAACCTTTAACATTTTAATGATATCAGGATACGTGTATTCTCCCATACGGAGCATGTCTTTTAATTCTCGATGGAACCCTGCTGGATCTTTGTCGTGACAGGGAATTAACTTTTTCATCTCTAAGAGTTCCATTTTCGTGATAGGGGTGTAAACAAATACTCGTTCTAGATCACCACCCGCTGTCCTAACTGGGTGTACTTCTCGTAACGGATGCTGTCTATCTATGTAAAATGATTTACTTTCTGGAGGTGGGACGTGAACAAAATGCGTTTTCAAAAACGTTCGATATTTGTGGCGCTGTTCTAGAATGATACTAATTAAATCAGTACCTAGACCTCTCCATCTATACTGGAGTAACTCGTTCAAAACATCATGTAGTGGACCTGGATCAGAATGCTGTCCCTCATACAGTGTAATGAGGTGCTGGATCATATACGTACCCACCAGTCGCTGCTCGGCTGGGGGCAGTTTCAGAAACATTTGTGCCACTATTTCGTCTGGAAAAGTGGTAGAATCAGTAGTCCACCGGACTGCTGATCGGGCTAGTTCTTGTTCATGCATTGTACTAAGCTCACTATAACCTATTCGTGATTTCAGAATGTGATCGGTAGCTTGGAATACTTGCTCAAGAGAACCTTGTTCTGGTGCTGGAGGAGGGAAAACTTTCTTGTGATCTGGGCGTGAATGTCGGTCGGGAAGTCTAGTTCTACCTACATACGCTATTCTGGAGGGATTCTCGTCGTCTACCTCTTCATTATCAGAGTTGTCTTCTTTCTCGGTTACTTGTGCTGCTTCCCGTTTCTCATGTAACTTTATTATTTCCCTACGGATTTTCTTGTACATACTCTCTATACAGTTCTGTGTCTTGTGTCTTCCCTCGGTTATATGGTCACTCCACCTGGTCAGGACTTTCATTTCTTCTGGATCTTTATCTGGATAATCTTGTTCTCTTATTAAACAATTAATTAGAAACTTTAAAAGCATAAGCTGGGTCTCGACTTTTCTTTGAGCCATAGCGTCGCGAACACTTTCTGGATCTACTCCTGTACGGATAAAACGATATATTCTGTCTAGATATTCTTTCATATTGGGCAGGGTGTCCAAATAGTCGGTCACCCATCTTAAACGTAATGAATATATAACCATATTACCATCGCCTGGAACTGGATCATAACGGCATTCGGTAAGTGCTCGCTTGATATCTGTAAATGTTTGAATTTTTGGCGAACGCTGTAACGCTCGTTCATGTAGCTCAAGTAACGTCATACGTCTGTGTTGAGGCGGGGTTCCAGGAGGACTTCCCCCCGCCGCTCCTAAACTAGAATCGTCGGTATGTACTGTACGTGCTGGGAGAGTGACTGATGTAGCGGGTACATGTACTGTAGGCTGGACCGGGGGTACCGTAACAGATGCTGTAACGGGTGCCCCGGTGGCTGGAGGAACAGGAATGACATTATTTACGGGAGCAGGCGGAACAGGATTTGCATATTCTGGGACTGTATCGTCCAAATAGGACGAGAGAAAAATATCAGCTGCAGTCGGTTTGTGACGTAGCTTAATGGGAACCAAGGGCGGCGGAAAATTACATGGTGCTTCCGGGGTTGTTTTTGGCACGCCCTCGGCAAGAAGAGGATACATACCCTTAATAAGGGCATTTCTCTGTCTGTCTGACTGTTCTGCTTTTACTCGTTCACCTACTTCGATTAATTCCCTTTCTTGGGCTCTTTCTAAGGATTCCCTACTTAATTCTGTTTTTCTGATCTCTTTTTCTGTTCTTCTATGAGATTCTTTGCGCCATAACTCGATGGCATCTTTCTGGGACTGTCTGGCTTTCTTTTTCCATAATGCTTCTTCTACTCGCATGATGCACTCGGCATCCCATGTACCTGACATGGGCCATCTATACTTCTCTTCTAACTCCTTGGTATAATCCACCCATAAGTCTAGATATAATATGGCACTTAAGCCATGCTTGTGATACATAAAATGACCTGGACTGTCCCTAGGCGGGACAGGAACTGCTTCCTCTAGTAACCCTTTTCGGGTCTTTAACTGACGTAACTTGGAGAACAGAGGCATTGTCTAGGCTGGAATACTGAACACAATACAATACACGATAAACACAAAAATGACTGGAAAAACAAATCACTCATACCACGACATTGAAAACACATTAAATAACATTTAGAATAACAGTTCGGACAGAATATTACCTGATATACTGAGAACAGAGCATGGATTTCTCGAGAACGAAACTTACTAGAAGTACTAGATGCACTGCTAAAACAGTACAAAACATACCGGTCCCATAAAGAGACACGTCAGGACCCGCATCCACCTAGGTGGACACTTCGTGTTGGATCTGTGTACCCAAACCCACGGACCAGAGACAAATTAATTGACCCTGTCTAGATACTACCCCAGCAACGGTACTCACCGGGCAGCAAGAACGGAAGGCCTCGGACTGGACTGGACTGCTACGACGTCGGACTACGAACTTCGGACTTCAGTTACAGGTGGGCCTCCGGATACCTCGGACCTTGGACTCTCGGCTTGGGCTCTGGTCGGGACTCGCCGCGTTCCTCACCGCCTCGTCTGGATGCTGGACCGCAACCTCCGTCTCCTCCGTGGGCCTGAGGGATACTTGAAGCAGAAATATCTGCACGTGCACGGTATGGTTCCGTCACGGCTGCAGAGGATCAGGGGGCCTGCGTGGCTTCGCCGGCGCGTGGGGAAAGGGCAAGTTCCTGTTCGGGCGCCATTATGTGGTAAATAAATAATTAATTACCGGTACTATTTTTGAATACAATGAATAAAACAGATAGCTCAATAAATAAGAGACAGGATTCGAGGTATCTTGAGTCTACAGGCTTTAATCAGGCATAAGGGACAGGAACAGGACAGCCTGCAATAGCACGGGATGGCAGCTGCCGGGGGCAGGATAAAGGGTAATAAGGGTAACTTTTAGTAACAGTGCACAGTATATATACTTAAACAAATACATTACATTCAATACAGTAGGCGTAGCAGTAGGCGTAACTAGTAGCAGTCGCGAAAGATAAGGGCAAAATGATGTAACAAGAAGGCGTGTACAGGGCGTATACATAGACATGTGATGTAAACGTAACAGAAGTGTCATAAATGGGGCGGAAACATGGAGGGGGGCTACCTGAGCAGCTGGGACCTTTAACCTAGTGGTGCGCGCAAACGGGCAATGACGTGTTACCAGGGAGAACTGGGGGCTATGACTTCTGCGCTAGAAGAGGAGACTAAAGTCTGGAGTGTCAGAACGACTTGTACCTATAGCATATCTAGTATCAAGTGTTTGGAGTACATATTGATAGAATCCAAAAGTTATCAGGGCAAAGGCTACTAGACACTAAGACTGGTGCGTGCATAATTCTACATGTATTGCGTGTGCGAGGAATATTCTATGAATATTAATACAGTATTTCTCTTACATGGAGACAGTAAGGCTAGACTATGACGGAAACTATTGATGCGATTCAGTAGCTTAGGAATGCAGAGAAGGAGGGCTGGACTGATAACTAGAAGCATAACATACTCTTGGCAGACTGGCAGGCAGAGCCAGGCCGGGCCGGGCACTGTGAGGCAGGAAGTAAGTGAAGGGTCAGGGATGCAGGTGGGGGCTGTATCGCTCCTCGGAGAGGGTTCAGGAGACAGGAGCTGAATCTGATGTCCGGGCCCTTTTGAGGCCTAGAAACGGGGACAATTCAATGAATTAACGTGCACACTGTAAAATGTGGCAACATAGGTTTACATAGGCCTAATACTCGTTGTTTTCACGAGAACTGGAAACTGGCATACTAGAGTTGGACACAACTATAATTGCGTTTTTAATCGATCATAGGGGGATACATGCATATCGATCATGCACATATAGCATAATATGGGGAACACGTAGGCACATACAACATGGCAAAATTTACTTTTCCACAGGTTAACAAGGACTCTTGAAACAGTTGTAAATATAACTGCATCTGCCCTGGCGAACTTGACCCAGGAACAGTCTGCTATTAGACTTGTCGTTCTTCAAAATCGGCTCGTTCTAGACGTCATCTTGGCGGATAGAGGCGGAGCTTGTAGAGTGATCCGATCTAGTTGTTGCGTTTTCATCCCAGATAATGCACCATCTGTGTACGAAGCAATAACAAGACTCCACAAAATTGCTAATGTCATACATCAAGACCCAGGCACATGGACTTGGTCCAGTTGGTTCTGGGGTGTAATATCTGCATGGGGATGGAAAGTTATGTCCTTCCTAGGAATGATCCTACTTATGATATTTGGTTGCTGTCTCTGTTTGCAGTGTGGCCCGGCGATTTGCAGCCTGTGTGCTACTGCCTGTATTCCACATCCACGTAAACAAAGGATAAAAGATGAACAAATGATTCTGTATGATCAACTATACGGTCTCATGAATATAGATGTATCCTAAAGGATTATGTAGGGGACAAGGAGGGAATGAGGAAAATGATATTTTGCCTGACCAAAAATGTCCACTACATATACCCTATGTTACATATATGTGCATGTCACCCATGCATATTTCTCGTAGTGGCCTGAATCACTAGGCCCCTGCAATCATGTCCTGCATTAGAAATGCCAGTCATCAGAGTCTCCCAAACGTTAAGGTAGCATAAGGCCCATGTGTTTGCAGTTCATGACTCCTGACACACTGAAGCTGCAGTTACGTCCCTCTGACCTCGCATACTTCTAGCTCAGCCGAGAGAAGCCCAGCAAGAGGCCTGCCAAGACAGTATTATGAATAACACTTATCTGTTTGCTGTACAGAGTGGCATCCCTGCCCGGTGAGGAAAAGTAAACAGAACCCGTCCGAGGGAGATAGGGCCTAGCCATTCTGTCTCCATCTAAGTGAATTACAGTGCTTGCACCCATAGAAAGCTCATGCAATGAACGAATAAATATGCCCTCTCTTTCTTTTAGTGACGAACAACCTTTTGCTTCAGATAATACATCCCCTATCATATCAGATTGTACAAGACGTGCTCAAGTCGCCTTGACACAAGAGATCTCTTGCTAGACTGAAAGTCAGCTCTCCTCCCAGTTACACGTCAATTGCACGTCATGCTCAAAGTTGCACAATTAGGGCATAGTTCCAGCTAGCTATCCAAACTCCTCCTAAGTACCCACCCACCTATGACACCTACCTATCACCTACCTATGACTCATCAAAGTACACACCCTCATGTACACCCACATGTTCTTATCTCATTTTCTTTCTCTGCTCTGCCTCGAGCGTTCCTTCCTACGTCCTATGTACAAGACTAAATGTATAAATATCATGTTCAGTAAATAATTGTTAGAAGACTCTTCCTGAACCTCAGAGGCGATGGAACATATTCTCCCTTTGACTCGAGTTATTGGAAGAAAGCCCATTTAACTTGGACACCACGGATCCTGTCTCTCATTTGATGCATGATACTTTGTTAATGCCTAGAAATTCTGCCAGGGTAATATTTTATTTACCACAAGTCTTGAACTTTTTACAAGCAAGAGTCAATATTTCATTACACCTTCTGAAAGAAGACTCATTATTGTCCATAAAAGCGAAGGGGTTGTGTCCGCAAATAATTGTTTTGAAAAAGGCACTTGTCACAGTCCCGGGTTGCCTCAAGTTTAAGACTACATTTTATTTGTTCAACTCCCTTGCTGCGGATAAAAATCAACCTCCTCAATTTGAGGTCTCTCCAAGACAAAGTCTGTTTTTTAACTGTAAATTACAATAGAAACATTTAATTATTTCTCAGTCTTAATTATCAGTTGGGCTTTGTGTATTCCTCCTAGAAGCCACCCACAATGTGATCTTAGGTGTTTCTTAATTTGGCCATCTCGGACAGGAGGACATTAACACAGCAACACCTGAACAGGCTGTGTTACTGTCCAAACAGTCTGAGTCTGGAGCCAGGAACCCAGGGTGACTCCAAGCGCTAGCTGGCGGGCCTGATTTGAAACCTCAAGTACACATCTGGGTTCAAACCCCTGCACCTGGACTCTACCATGTGTGAGTCTACCCTGCCAAGTGGTGTCACCCCAGTTCTGAACCTTTGAAAGTGCCAGCATAACCAACACTTCTTCTCTGCTGAACAACGCATCCCTGAGCAGAACCGGCATATCTCCTCCGCTGAGTTGTGTATCCCTAAGCAGAACCGATGCATCGCCACTGCTGCGTGGATTGGACCCATCGCAAAAGACTTACATTGCCACCCCCTCATGTATCTTGGGACCGAAGTGTTCCCTTCAGAACCGCTGCTGTGTGATGTTGCTCCTGGTGCAAGTTCCTTACATCTTTTGTAGGCTTCGCATCGCAAGCCCCATCAAAAGGATTTCCGAGTTCGACGCAGCAGGACCTCACACCGCAGCCTTGTCACATCTTGGAACTGATGCATTGCCTCTGCTACGTGATGCATCTTTGGTGAAATGCTCCTCAACCAGAGTTTAAGCTACTTTCTTCAGGTTGCCTATCTAGGGCCCTATAGCCGCATCACAGTCTGACATCCAGCGTGACCCGATATCCCCAATAGCGTTTTGTGCTTCTTGGTGCTATTTTTTACTATAAACTTTAAAAATCAATATCTCTGGTTCTACTAATGGGATTTTTGTCATTTGGTCTTGTTTCGTTTATTAAAATCAAAGCTATTTTCATTAACTGGTCCTGATCAATTTGTGTTGTGTTTTCACAGTTTTCACTATTTAACTGTTTAAAGTGTTACACAAATACTTTACACACAGCCTCTAAGTCTATAAATTAAGCCTGACTGCTCTTTGCCAAGCTACCAGAGGGTGAGCACAGTTTAATCTAGGGTTTGCCTGCCTCTTACCCTGACTAGGATTGTGGTTGCTACTTGACCAGAGCTCATACCCCAGTCAACCAACGGCCCACTTTCGAACTCACACTGTTTACTTTCATTTTACTTGGCTCGAGTACCATTAATCAAGTTGTCATGTATCTCTGAACAGATTTGGTGTTCTTCAGAATCATAACTCCTGTGCACTGCACAGAGAAGGTTGTTACAAAAAAAAAGAAACAGCCAGCATCAGATGAGAAGAAGTATAGGGCTTACTCTACGGCCGGAGAAATGCGATTAACTCTGTCAAGTCGCCGCCTCACCCTAGGCCATTATCTTTTCTATGATCTTGTGCATGATGACGAGGGAACAGTAGAGAGTAGAGCAAGTGACCGAAAATGGCCAATCACTGCATGGCTTCATAATAAAGCCACACAGTGGTTGGTCATAATCTGAGAACCCACACTTCCCTTCTCCGTGCTGGCTCCATCATGTACAATACTAAACGCCTTCTACTCACCTCTCCTGAGCAATCCAGATCCTGCTTCCATGCAGTTTATATTAGAAAACAGCATCACAGCAGTGCCAGGATTGACTGGAGTAGGCAAAATCAGCGCTCCTTACGAGACTGGGAAGGCTGCGGCTGTAATCCCCTTGTTCAAGTAGGAGAGGCCTCAACTGGGCAGAAAAACACCCGCCCAACCTGACATACACACTAACACTGCAGCTAAGAGCAGACCCATCCAGCCTGCCTGCCGCCTATAATTAAGCCCCACCCCCACCTGCACACTGATGTTTGAAAGGCATCCGCCTGCACTGTGGACCCGACCCACCTGCAGCAGGGCAATTGGAAAAAAGAAGCACAGCGGCTGGGGGAAAAAACTAATTTTATTTAGCATTTTTAATATGGGGCATGGGGCAGTAAATACAGGGGATGATGCCTGTTGTACTTTGATCTCCTTGTCTTGCTGCTCAGCCTGTATGAATGTGTATTGGAATGTTAGAATGTTGATGTGAGGGCAGAATGTTGGTGTGCCTGGTTGTGAGTGAATAGACAGTTGGAGACTGAGGGCTGAGCAGCTAAGAACATGCTCCTGGTGGGGCCTTGAATTATACTTGAATATACCATCTTCTATCTATACTTGAATAAACCTCTACATTAAACTTACCTCATGTCTACAAAGTAACAAACTTTTATTTCTTTCATAAGCATACTGGCTAACCCCACCAGTGACCAATCCACCGGTCGCCCTTTTCTGTAACCTGCCAGTCCCTGCTGTATTTGTTACCTCTATTATTCCAGTCCTTGCTGCAATTTTCCTTCCTGTCTTCGTGAGGATTCTGCTTGACAGCTATATTAAACAGTCTGCCTTGATAGATACTTGCTGCCTTCCTGCTACCTATCTGCCATTATAAGCACCTTCTGCCTCGACCATTTCATGTTCCTGAAAATGATGGATGTTTAAAATCAAAAGACTTTCTCTAAGCAGCGTGCTTCAACAGCGTGCTTCCACATTTGCCAACCTTCAAATATGTCTTTTTATGACTTCAACTTAACCTGCTGTTTCATTTGTGCCACTGGATAAATATTGAGACATTTGTGGCTGCCAACTTTATTCGAGCACCAGCGTTCAATTGGTTGTGTCTGTCTGGCAAAATTTCCCTGAACAGGTGACATTCGTTACGTTTGAAAGTTTGAGTGAGGGAGGCATGGCTAATTCAGTCGGTGTGTGACTGTGTTTCAACACTGTAGGCTGTTTTGACAATGTTTTTCTTTTCGCTAGTATAGCAACCATACTTTCATTATTTGGTGAGTGTTTATTTTTATAGTGGCCATCTTTTTCATTTTGCCGTTATCGTGGGCACCGTTTCAGTAGATGTGCCTCGAGCTTAGAAAAGCACCAGCACGCACATCTTACCTGAGGCCCTGTGTATTGCGCAGCTCTTCAAATCCTTTTGTGACGTTCCTGAGCTTCTCTGGTTGTTTGGCCACGTTTTCATGCACAAGCGCACCGTGAACCACCCGACCCTTCCTCACGTCGACGTGCTGCCATTTAGGTCTTTCTTATTAGTATTGCAGCATTGCCAACCACGTTTCAACTTATTTGCCAACCACGTTTTTTTTTTTGTTCCTTTCAATTCTTTTCTTCTAATAAAGACTCTCCCACCGTGGTTGTTCACTGCATGTCTTCAAATGAGGCGTCGTGGGATCGGTGTTCTTTCATTCTTCTTTTAATGTTGTTGTCCGATGCATGAAGCTACTATAAAAGCATAATTAGATCAATTGTGACACTTTGTGGTTTGGCAGCAGTATTGCGTTTGGACATTCTGTCAGTGATATCAATGAGTACATTATTTCCTTCTACATTTCAAGCTTCTACATTTCAAGTGTATGCTGGTATTCTTTCCACATGAAAGATGACAGCGGTGACTACTTTTGTTATTTTATTTCTTTATTTTTTTTGCTTATTCACCGTATTGTGTTTCTACAATAATTATTTATTTATTTAAGGGTATGCACAATTCTGTAATGCATGTTTAGCTTGCAATGCATTATATTTCTCTTTATTCATGTACTCATTTTAATGACATTCTCATTTTACTGTATTTTCACTGTTATTTTTATTATGACATTCCATGTTTCTTCGTTTATGATATATTCAAAATGAGATTCTTATTTAATTCAGAATTTCCACACTTGCGATTAAAGTGTTGCACTTTGTATTTCTTTATAGGTTCCTTGAAATTTCTTGTTAGGATATCGACTCCTATTCATATGCATATATTATTTTTTACTCATGAGTTTTTACAGGAGTTCTGTGCACGGAACTCTTGTTAATTGGTATTCTTCTTAAATTATGCCAGGTTCTTTTCAACTTTGCGCAAAGTTTTCTTTCTGATATTCTCCTGGCAATTACGGTTAATTTTTATTCATGCTTTATTGTTACTCCTTTCGGGTGTGTTTTTTCCTCACTCTTCTTCCTAACCCTTTTTCTCCTTTCTGCGTTCCATGATACATGCATCCATTCCGGTCTGGCCAACTGGTGTGTCTTGCTGTATCTTGAATGGTTTTCTATATGTGTCTTCTCACATTCTTTTTTGCATTTTTCATTGTCTCTTTCAGTGAGAAAAGGGGATGGTGTCCTTTCTGATATTCTGTTTTGTTGAATGTTTGTATATTTGACTTTTCATTCTTTCATTTCATACTTCTTCTTCAATTTTCCTTCTTCTATTCTATGAAATATTTACATTTATTAGTTCCATCCTGTTTCCATCACTCTATGCTGTGATTTTTACTTGATCATCTTTATTTTCTTATCTCCATTCGGTTATTGCATTTTTTCCACTTGTATTGTACCTTTATTGTGCAAAGCTGTAATTATTATTGGTTTATTGTGTTCCCAAGGACAGGGGATATGTTGTACTTTGATCTCCTTGTCTTGCTGCCCAGCCTGTATGAATGTGTATTGGTATTTTATAATGTTGATGTGAGGGCAGAATGTTGGTGTGCCTGGTTGTGAGTGAATAGACAGTTGGAGACTGAGGGCTGAGCAGCTAAGAACCTGCTCCTGGTGGGGCCTTAAATTATACTTGAATATGCCATCTTCTATCTATACTTGAATAAACCTCTTCAGGAAACTTACCTCATGACTACGTCTGGAGTTCCTATCATTCATCTTTGTTCCAATGCCCTTTCGCCCTCGTAGAGGAATCTCCCCAAAGCATATCCCCTCCTTTCTGAGGTTTTATGCAGTTCTGTTTGCTCTTATACATTTCTGGCCCCTCTTGATTTACAGGCCTCTAACAACTTCTCCTATGCTTAGGTCCAATTTCCTGCTCTCCCAATAATCTGGTCTCCCCTGCCCTTTCTGTAAAGATCACCTCCCTCCCAACAACTGAGTCAAAATCTGTGGAATCAAATTGCAAGAAGCATCCTTACCTCGCCATCATCCACCAATGTGGCCTCCTCAGTTTCCTGTCAGGACCTCTTACATTATCAGACTTTGCATCAAATTGAGGAAATGGGGACACCAAGTGGGAAGAAAGTGTTGTGTACCAAGGCCATGAAAGTGTGCAGCAGGATCAAAAGTAGGCATACACTGCTCCTGGAACGCATTTAATGTAATGTTGCTAAGTGTGGGAAGTGCCAGTCAACCACATTGAAAACTTAAAAACATTTTGA
This sequence comes from Lissotriton helveticus, assembly GCF_964261635.1. NCBI lineage: Eukaryota > Metazoa > Chordata > Amphibia > Caudata > Salamandridae > Lissotriton > Lissotriton helveticus. The sequence goes on from NC_136069.1 coordinate 145,019,019, forward strand.
AAACTAACACCAACATCCCTCCTCATTACAAGAATTGTTTTTCATTTATATTCATGCTGAGCAGTAATAGGACAACTGCCAAAAAGTAGCACCTGCTGCGTTACTTACAAACCCCCCAACTTGTTTGCTGATCGGCAGATAGTGGTTTTCTAACAGCTGACCTGTCGCCAGGTTTGCTGTCTTGAAAGCATTTTAAGCCATTGGTGTACAAGGCGCAAGATGGCCTGGCCCTATTTATGACTTGCTTTCCTATGCCATGTGTACAAATGTTTGTTCTCTATGAGACAACCATGATCACCACTTTATAGATCACCACTGTTAGAAATCGGGTGTCTTGTTGGTTAAGGTTTGCACCTGAGCCAGGCAGAACCCACCACTCTAGTCAGGGCAAGTTAGTCAAACATCAAAGATAACCTGTGCTCACCCCCTCGCAGCTTGGCACAGAGTAGTGAGGCTTATCGCAAGAGGTCATGTGTAAAGTGTTTGCACAACATACTCACACCTGTAGCACAATGAATACACCACAAAAGAGATTTCACACAGAATTATATAAAAGTATAAAATATATTGTACATAAAACATAGACCAAAATTATATAGTTTTGAAAACTGTGCATTTTATGCAAATACTGAGGTAATGCTTCTTCTACCATGCACAAATTGGAATAATATACATTATAGTCTCAGGGCATGAAAATGAAGCAGTTTAGCTAGAAGCAGAAATACATAAATCACCACCTACCACCATATTTACTTAACCACAACAACATATTCCAGGCATACTTCACTGGTAATGCAGCAGTCTTAGAGGCAATAACCTATAAGGCAGAGAAGCACATGAATCACAATAGGCAACCTAGGGTATAGGCACGCTTGTGTCCCTATTAGTAAGGTTATGGTAATTCATATGGGATTCTACTCTAGTTCATGTGCATTAGCAAAAAGAGTAGGCCGCAGAAGTACCTGCGCACCTACTATACGTGATACAGTAATTGCTGGATATGTTGTTGGTAAAGCTGTCTAAACTCTAGAGGCCATCTGGACTCCAAACAGGGCTGTTTTCAAAATAAGGTATGGGCAATCAGCTGCGTGGAGTGATCCCATATTGCAGGCTTCCGTAGGGAGACCTGGCTGAGTTCACTGTTTGCTGAAGGCGTAAATTATGGAATGAGGGCTTTGAAGAAAACATGCGGGTGCTTCCTTTAGGGGAGTGGCGGTAATGCTCACAGGCCCTCTGAGACTCCGAGGTGCAGCGTGCCTTAGCTGCTTCTAGTTGTCCATTGGGATCAGTCCCTGCGATCTCTGCTGAGTAGGATTCTCCTGCAGCCTCCGGGTGCGTCCTGATGCTGCTCTGGTGGCACACTGACAGCAGGCCACGCTGAGAGGCGCGCTGCAGCAGCTCCTAGGCCAGTGGTAGGCTGTACAACTTCCCCCTGGGCTGTTAGTGGAGCCCTGAACGTTGGAAGCATGTGCTGCCCCAGTCAAAGGATGAGGCTCTCTCAGTAAGCGCTTGCACAGCAGCCAAAGATGAAGTGCTTAGCACACGCACTTGAGTGAAAATAAAGCACACCATGTCCTAGCCTTTTGAAAACACAGGTCATTCAACCAGGTCTTGGGGGAACACTGAGAGGGGGGCATATGTAGTGGGCAGGAAAGAAGCAGGCCAGCACATGAGAGCAGATATTCACACTGTAGTTCACCCTGGTCGCCCATCGGTGCTTAGTGAGGCCAAAGGCGGGGGCAGCTGGCAGCAGGGCAACAAGCTGAAAAGAAATGCTGTGAGTCCTTTAGGTCACTCAACCAGTAGCAGGGCAACAACAGAAGAGCAGTCCAGTTGAGTCTTTTGTCCATAAAAGGCAGGTCTTCCGACAGAGGTTTAGTCCAGGTTCCAAAGGTGCTCTAAAAATGTGGGGTCAGATTGCCTGTACTTTACTCAAAATGTCTTTGTTTTAGAGGTGACTTCAAAAGGAACCTTAGACATACACAACACTGCCTTTGAACCCCAGCCCTGGCTTTAGACATCAGAGGGGGGTAAACAAGCCCTTTGTGTGAGGACAGGACACAACGTATACAAATGTAAGTGAGCCCCACCTCCCTCTCTCCCAGCCCAGAAAGAGTTGCAGTGTGCAGATAACTCTTGTCACACCCAGCCTTTTTAGGGCTCGGCTGAACGCGCGGAAGCGCGTCTCCGCCGAGAACCCTATTGTGGCCGTGTCTGCTTCCCAGGAGACAATCCTGGCCACGCGCATGGCGATTTGAAACTGCCACGCGCACGCGAACGCGCGCTGTGGCCAGGTGCTGTCTCCTGGGAAGCTCGAATCACCACACGAAACACCACACACGCATGCGCATACACACAGACACAAGCGCCCATGCACGCATGCACATACATACATACAGACACCCCCCACACACACACATACACACACACAAGTGCACCAAGGCCCCCCCCTCCCCGCCCCTCCCCCCTCCCCGCCGCTCCCCCCTCCCCGCCGCCGTCACCGTCGCACACACACGAGCATACACACACGAGTCCCCCCAGCCCTTTTGAACTTACCTGGGCAATCTCGGGGGACTCTGCTCTCCGCACGCGGTGCACAACCTCCTGCTGGCGCGGACCCGGGGCTCTCTACCGCTCACAGGAGCCCCGGGCGCGAGACGCATGGACTCTGCCTGCCTCCTCTTCCGGTCCGGACGCGGCCCCGCCTCCGTCACAGGCGACCTTGCCTGACTTCCGTTTTTCCGCTTCTTGGTTTTCACTGCCGCAAGTTCTTTCACAATCTTCGTCAGAACTCATAATGCAAGCAAGATTATGGACTTTGTCAACGCTAACAATTCTTTTTTTTACTGTGTCTAGGCAGCAGGGGCACTCGGGTGAGCCAGGAATAAATTAAATGACCTGTCGATAATTGAGAATGCATGCTCGGATAGTACTGTGCCGAGATGCCTTAATGTCAAACTGATAACTTAGCAATGTTTCCCATATTAATGTTGCCTTTGATAGAGCGCGCGAGGCCACCCGACCAATAGTTTCGCCGTTTCCGGCTTCAGGGCCCATATACTTTTCAAATCACCATATACATCGATCAGGTGACTTCACGAGCTCTACCAAGTTGGTGTGTGTGTGTTCCCTGCTACCAATTTTCGGTGCACCCGACTTACCATCCACCGATGCGGGTGCCTAATGACCACAATGAATCAGGGAGCTAGCTGTAAAGGAAAGGCAGCAAAATACAAACTCAACCAATAACATTCAAATACTGTTTAAATGACCACGGACAACTGGAAGTTTTAAAATGTTTATCTAAAGTTCATTATTTTCTTGCATGAGGTACAATAAAACAAGGCAATCAATAACCAAGATAACGTAAATTATATATGCATAAAGAAATAATGACAGAGTAATCATCAAGGTACTAATAAAATGTAACGAGAAAAGATACTATGCAAGTCAGTATTATCTAAACAGGGATACCCTAAGTGTGGGTGACTATAGGAGAGCTTATAATGAATAACACGCTTCACTTAAGGTGAAGGGGCCTTTGAACAATCTAGGCAATGAAGTTCTAGACCATATCAGGAAATGACACACTGCTATGCAAAATATAATTTCTAACAAATGAGAAGACATAGGAATAAACTTATGTAAAATATAAATGACTTTCAATAGTTGCAGAAAGGCATGGAAAATATCACATGTGCAATGTTGAACTTTATTAAAGCCAAAGTTAGAAATTCAGAAGGTGCAAGAATTTTAAGAATTTTCAGAGCAATATTTACCTAGAAAGGTGTGGAAACCAAACCCTGGCCACGGGTCAGTTAAGGACAGGAAACCCTCAAGGAAGGATACCCCTCAAAGGAAAGCAGGTGCAGAATGGACACCCAGGATAGGACAGGATACCCTCGGAATAGGAATCAGGACAGGACCCTCAGGATAGGACAGCAAACCCTCAGGACAGGACCCTCTTCAGGACAGGACCGGAACCCACAGTTCGGAAGCAACGCCTGCGCTCCACCCGCTCTGCAGCTATCGATCAAGACCCCGATTGGGTCAGCGAACTCCCAGCAAAGTGCTTCGCCAGCACTTTAAGGTTCAGTAGAACCTCAGTCTATGGTCAAATTCGGACAGAGTGCTTCGCAGCGCTCTGTATCTTCAGTCACCTATTGAGTGCGTTGGGTCAGTGACAGGTCAGCTAAACCAGACAAGTCGGACGGTTCACTAGGTGAACCCAGGGTAGATATACAGTTTGGGGACAGTGTACCACCCCCCAATGTTGCAAAGTGTCAAAATCCCTCAATTTGGATTGGTCCTAAGGTAGGATTTGGGTAACACACCAATCAAAACAGTCTATTTGTATGCCACATTAACATTTTCTGGTACCGCCTATTGAGCTAGGGGTTCCCATGAGAGACTACACGACAAGCAGCAATACATTTACATTGTATCATATAATAAGCCACATTCGCTGTTCTCGCAGGGCAGAGGTGACTTTCTCAGGAGCATCTTGCCCATCACTGCCAACTGGCGGTGTTCCATCTGTCAAGGTCCCTCGTGCTGCCGAATGTCGCACAGGCGCAGAAGGGACCTCCAATATGGCTCTCCTCTCACTCAGACCCCCATTTCCCGCGGTACATAAAAAGTAAGCGAAAACAAATTAATACATAATAATGTCATTATGAAAACACATCACAGGGTTTGTACTTTTAACTCATCATCAAGAAATAAACTTATTGCATTTAAATGTTAGCTACATTGATACGGGCACAAGAGCAGTGGCACGAGCAGTACCACATGATAAGCACAGCTATGAATTACGCATGCGCATAACTTTCCCTCCACTTCTGCAGACGCGTCAGGACACGTGAGTGTGGCTGACGCATGCGCAGTAACTAAAATACAAGCGGCGGCCATATTAGAGGACACGGATTAAATTCATTAGAAATACACATAGGCAAGCTTCGGGAATTTTGCCTAAACAAAATAAATGTTAGTAAAACATACGTTTTGTTACCTTATTACACATAAATGAGGTTCTTGACTTCGGCAAGCCGCAAAATATGCGAAGCTTTGCTTCATCAATCCCCTCTTTGATGATATTTACTATCATCACAAATTATAATGGAACCAGATGCCAACTTTCTTTCATACTTTATAAAGTTCTATTTCTTCCAGCAGCCGTTCTAACTTTTCTCTCTCAGTTTTAGCAGGGTGAGAAGTCTTCACCTTTTTGTATATCTGATCATTCACTTCCTCTAATTCAATCTCATCCACACTTCGTTTCACTCCTCTTGCATTTACCTCGTGCTTTTTGGTGCGCTTGCGGTATTTACAGCATAAGAAAATGGAAAGTATAATAAGACCTATAATACCAATTGGCATCAGAATTTTGAATAATAAGCTTTTACCTATGCTAGCAAGCCAATGACCTACATTTGAGAGACCATCTACCAGTCTCTTCCAGGCACTATCAACCTCGAGTGGTTTGAGTTCCTTTGCCAAATTAGTAATGTTTTTCACATATCTTTTGATCTGTACACTTTTATCCGGAATATAAGTGCAACAATGTTGCGCCTTCAACATCCGGCAGACTCCGCCCTCTTTCGCTAATAAGGTGTCAAGAGCAAGTCGATTTTGTAAAACCATTGATCTGATCGCAACCATTTCGGTATTGACCAGCAGAAATCCATGAGCTGTTTCAGTAGACAGCACATCTACTATAGTAGACAATTTGCAAATTCTGTGAGTGTTCAGAACCACTCCCACTCCAGGTATCAGTGCACTGAAAATACTACCCATAATTTCACCTATACTTTCTCTTTTACTACGCACTAAGCCATTAGTATCTTCATTGCTTCCAGCTTTTCCATTCACATGGTATATTTTCGGGAAGACAATGCCATAGTAGCAGCTTCCATACCAGTGATCCGGCAATTTGAAATAAGCCTTGTCCCCACAAATATAATAAATTCCAGGAAACACAGGCTCTGACCCATTTTTGAAACCCCAACCTCCAATTACCTTGTAATTATGTTCGCATTCACTGGAACCAATGAAAACATTATTATAATAGCTAGTCTTCTCGCGGTGAAGACATAGCTTGCCTTTCTTTTCAAAATCCAGCAACAGAGCAGGACCCGCTCCACCAGATGAGGTGCCTTCCATGTTCTCTGCCCACTTTGGCTTTTTCTGACTTTCGTCATTAGCCTTCTTCTGAATTTTAATTCTCCTTTTCTCTGCCATGTTCAGGAACATCTTTTCCTGCTCACGCAAAGAACAAGTCAAGTTATCTCTGTGTGCGTCTGCTATGTCAATGTTACCTATAGTCAGAAAGTAGTCTCCCATATATCTTATGGTGTCAGTTTTGGTATGTACAGGATTCAAGTTCCCACGTATAGGAAGTTCAGAAAAAATCACGTCATTGTTAGAGTAATAGTACTGTAACGGTCCTCTTTTATAGAATAAACTAGCTAAAATGCTACAGGAGATTCCATATGTCAATGGCAGATGATGGTATGTCACGCCTTCAGCCACAGAAGTAGGCAGCTTCATGCAGACATAGCAATCTTCAATTTCCATAGTCTCTACATAGTGTATTAACAAGTTTGCGAAAACATTTAAGTGTGTCCTGTTCTTCATTCCATGATAATGTAGTCCTCCCTCATCTGATGCTTCTAAGTTCTGTTTTGTTTGTCTCAAAGCTCTTTCATGTCGTGCTACACTCTGTGTTGTTAGCTCCTCATTGTCAGTATTTACAACTTCAGTAGGGACAATGTTAGTATCTTTACTTACAGCAAAGGGAATGAAAATTGTTAATCCTATCCAGATAACTATCAGTACTACTACACTACATATACACACCTTGCAACACGTCTTAAAACGGCTGCAACTAGGTCTACCATTCACCGTTGAATCAGACATTTTGGCTCAGAAGGAGTGTCCTCACCCCTCTTTTTGGCTTTTTACACAACTAGCTTACTTTGTGCAAATTCACGGTGGTTCGTCTTCTTCTTCAGCTGAGTACTCAGGGACGGGTTCTCCGTCGCTCACGTCAGTTATATCAAGATCTTCAAGCTCCTCCAAAACCAGTGTCCATTCAGGAGACTTGTACTTTTTGTTTTGTCTTTTTATTCGCTCACTCCTTCTTTTGGAAGAGTCTTCTTCTTGCTCTGCTATCCGAGCACTTCTTCTTGCTTCTGCACGTTTTTCTTCCACTGTCTTTATCCTAAGTCTCAATCTTTTTACAAACCTAGGCTCAAGGTTGTTTCTTTTCTTTAGTCTCTTAGTCGGTACTTGGACTTCACTTTCTTTTCTTATTCTCTTGTTCTCCTTATCTTGTGGTAATTCTTCTCCACTTTCTTCTCCTACTTCCCTTATCTGGCTAGTTCCAGGGCTAGCATCAAATTCTTCTGCCTGGTTGCTAATCTGTCCTTGTTCAGGAATATTTTGTTTTTGGCTTTCGATTGTCTCTGTTTCTGTTTCTGTTTCCTGAACCCGTTCTTTTAACCCTCTCTGATCCTGTTCAAGCACTTCGATCTCTTGATTTTCTTCTGCTCGAACTATCACTCTATTTCTAGTCTCTCCCTTATCTGCATCAGGTGTTAGCGGTGGTGTATCGAATACCTGCTCTGTCCCTGTCTGACCTTCTCCTTCCTCAGTTTTGATTTGAATCTCAAGCGGCTGAGGTTCTTCGCCTGTGCCTTGCTTTTCCTGACTAGTCCACTCTCTACCTTCACTAAGTCGTTCTCTTGTTCTGATAGGATCTTCGGTCAGATCAATCATCGGTATCCATTCTTCTGGCCATATGCTTGGCAGCTCGTCTTCAGCTACTCCTGGCTCAGTTTCCTGGACCTCTTCCACAGGCTGGTTTCTTGGCAGTTCGTAGTCAACTACTCCTGTGCCAACGTCTGCTGTTCCTGCAACCTGACTGGTGCTGGGCTGCTCGTTGTCAGTTGCTTCTGGTCTGGCTCCTTCAGGGTCCTCTGCTGGTTGCCCTTCTTCTTCAAATCCTTTGTCTGGCAATACCTTCTGGGTGTGTCCAGCGTGGATCCACTGAGGAACACCTGCGACCTTCACTGCAGTGGTTGTCACCAGGATTACTTGGCGTTTCTTTCCCCACCTTGGTGCCAGACAGCTTGATCGAGTGTGCTTCTTTATTTTGACCCAATCTCCTGGAACCAAGCTGTGGAGAGGAGTCGTTGGATTGAGGATGCCGTCGTCTCCAATCTGGCGAGAGATAGAACGCACTTGGTCACCCAATCTTCTGCAGTATTCAAGCACCAAATCATCAGTAATACTCAACAGTTTGCTTCCTGGCACCCATGCTTGTCTCATCACTCTTCCCATAATGATTTCATGGGGACTTAGGCCTGTCTTGCGGTCAGGAACACTTCTCAGTCCCATCAGGACCAGGGGCAGGGCCTTCACCCAGGTCATGCCAGTAGCATCTGTCAGCTTTGCTAGTCTGTTTTTGATAGTTCCATTTACTTGTTCCACTATTCCAGAAGCCTCTGGGTGGTATGCACAATGGAGTTTCTGCCTTATTCCAAAGGCCTTACACAGTTCAGCCAGTATTTCATTCTGGAAATGTCCACCCTTATCTGATTCAATAATGTATGGTATTCCGAATCTAGGTATCAGTTCTTTTAGTAAACACTTCGCTACTGTCAGTGCGTCACTTTGAGGAGTAGGGTAAGCTTCTACCCATTTTGAAAATACGCAAACAATGACAAGGACATATCGTTTCCCTTCACAACGGGGCATGGTGATGAAATCAATCTGTATCCTTATAAAGGGACCCCCTGATCTCCCAATCCTGCTCAGTTCAACCATTGTCCTCTTGCCTGGGTTCATCTGTTGACATGACAGGCACCTCTGGCAGAGGGACTCCGCTACCTTCCTGAACTTTTTACTGTACCAAGTCTGTTGAAATACCAGAATCATGGCATCCCTACCAATGTGTGATCCTTCATGTATTAATCTTGCCATTGTGCCAAGCAAGTGTCGGGGTAACACAGGCATACCAGTTGGGCCCAAAATCACACCATCCACACGTCTCGGTCTACACCCATCCTCCTTCCATTTCTCTCTTTCTTGCCAAGGAGCCGATTCCTGCCACTCTCTCACTTCATCCCACGTAGGCACTTCTTCAAACACCTGAAGCTGGCAGCTGGTTCCTGGCCCCCCTCGTTTTGGATTTACAATATACCGATCTTTGGCACACCATTGGGCCACTCGGTCAGCATAATCGTTTCCCAGTGATACTCTGTCCATGCTCCTTTGATGAGCAGCACATTTTACCACTGCCAGTTCTTTGGGCAACTGGATGGCCTCTAAAAGGTCATGAACAACCTTTGCATTCCGAATGGGAGTACCTGAGGAAGTCATGAATTCCCTTTGTAGCCATAATTGGCCAAAGTCATGCACAACTCCATAACAGTACTGACTGTCAGTATACACTGTTATGCGTAAGTCCTTCCCAATTTTGCAAGCCTTTATCATGGCTATCAATTCGGCTACTTGTGCAGACTTGATGTTATATAGGTAACCTGCTTCTTCAATTTTGGTGAAAGACACTACTGCATAAGCAGCACTCAAGCCTCCTAGTTCATGTCTTAGACAGGAACCATCCACAAATAGTTCTTTATCATGCTCAGGCAATGGTACTTCTTTTATGTCTGGGCGTGGCTTAGTACTGAACTCTGTCAGGTCAATACAATCATGTTCATCATCATCCCCACCTTCTATTTCCAAGGGGTCGGGGAGTAAGGTGGCAGGGTTCAGAATACCGCACCTAACAATGCTTACATTTGCTGCACCCACAAGAATCCTCTCGTATTTAGTCAGCCGACTAGGGGTGAGATACTGTGTTTTAGTTCTGGTCAATAGAATTACCACTCCATGTGAAACATACACGGTCACAGGATGTCCCATGACAATGGACTCACTCTGTTCCAAACTTGCACAGGTAGCAGCTACTGCTTTCAGACAGCCTGGTAACCCAGCAGCTACTGGGTCCAATGTGGCAGAGAAATAAGCCACAGGCCTTCTGGTCGTGCCATGTTCTTGAGTCAGGACTGACAATGCGCAATTATCGCGAGTGTCACAAAATAGGGCAAACTCTTTGGAATAATCTGGCATTCCCAACGCAGGGGCTGTACACAGACAGTTTTTCAGTCTTGTGAAAGCCATTAGACTTTCATCGTCCCACTCTACAACATCTGGCATTCCTCTTGTGGTCATTTTTATCAAGGGCCTGGCTAAGGCTGCAAATCCCAGAATCCACTGTCTGCAGTATCCTAATACCCCCAGGAACATTTTGACATCTTTTTGAGTACGGGGCAACTGCATCTTTTGAATTATTCTCACTCTTTCTGATGTGACTTTTCTGACACCCTTTTCTATCTGGTGTCCTAGATATTTTACTGATTTCGCACAGAACTGTAGTTTGTCAGGGGCCACTTTATGCCCTTTCTCACACAGATGATTTAGGAGGGCAATGGTGTCAACTACACAGTCCCTGTGACTCTTAGACGCCAATAGAAGGTCGTCTATGTACTGCACTAACACAGAGTTCCCAGGTAAGATCAAAGTCTCTAGACATTTTTTCAAGATCTGATTAAAGATAGAGGGGCTCTCTGTATACCCTTGAGGGACCCGGTTCCAACAATACACGTGACCCTCGAAGGCAAATGAGAAAAGAAATTTGCTGTCGGGGTGCAGGGGTATCGAAAAAAATGCATGACATAAATCAATCACAGTGAACCATTCAGCATCCCAAGGAATCTGGTACAATATCACTGCAGGGTTCGGGACAATAGGGCAGCAAGGAACTACAATTTTGTTAACCTTTCTCAGGTCCTGCACTACCCTATACTTGCCACTAGGCTTTTTGATGCCCATAATCGGGGAGTTGCATGGGCTGCTCATCACTTCCTGTATGATGTCTCCTTCTAATAATTTTTGTATTTCCAGAGTGACACCTGCTTTCACTTCAGCATTCATTCGGTAGGGCCTAGTGTTAGGATATACTGCATTGTCCTTGATGGCTATCTGTATGGGGTCCACATCCTTCATCAACCCCACATCCTTTCCAGTGAAATCCCACACCTCTGGCTTTACGGCTTCCTGTAGTTCTTGGGGCAAGTCCTGCAGGGTCAATCTTTTAATTTCTGAGTCAGGTCTAAGTAACAATAATTTATAAATGCCATCTTCATCTGGGGTCTGTATTTCAACACCTTTTGGTGTGCAAAAGATGGTACAGTTCATTTTGCACAGCAAATCACGACCCAGTAGATTCACTGGACTGGTGTCACAGACGACAAATCTATGCATCTGTTTAAAATTTCCAATTGAAATCTCCATTGGTTCGGTAACAGGAGTACTAATCAATTGATTAGATACACCCACTACTTGGATATTTTCTCCCGAGAGGGGTAGGTTTGGAACGTCCACTGTTCTTACAGTAGAACGGGTAGCGCCAGTGTCCAACAGAAAGGTGACATCATTTCCGTCAACCTTTCCTTCAATATATGGTCCAGACTGGTCTACCGGCAAGGAAGCGCCAAGTACGCACTCCTCGTCCTCCCCTCTCAGGCCCCGTCAGTCCTGATCATTACAAAGGAAGGTATCATTCAGCAGATACTGCGAAGTTGCTGTATTTCTGTTCTCCCCGCTTTCCCAAACCTCTATCTCTTCATCTTCTGCCTGTCTTCCCCTGTATACCTGCTTGGGTGCTCGAGGCACCTGAACTGTTTTTACCTGGGGTTGAGTCTTTCTTGGTCTTTCTTTCTGCGTCTGTGGAGTTAAATCAGGAGTTTTTTCATTAACATCGACTAATTGGGGACACTCGTTTCGCCAGTGTCCAATTTCGCCGCACTGATGGCAGGGAAATTTTTTCATAGCCTCTTCCCTGCTAAATTTGGGCCGGGGCTTTCCTCCACCCCCTCCCCCAGGACCTTTGTTCTCAGCATTTTTAACCATGTTACTCAATTGTTTTTCCTGCTGTTCTGCGAGCTTCACCTGAGCCCACATCACCTTTTCCTTGAGGGCCTTTTTCTTTTCTGCCATCTCATCCTCGCAGTACTTAGCGTACCGCAGGACCTCATCCATTTTCTTAGTATGCCAACAGATTTTATTATCTTTTATCCACTGACAAATTTCAGGTCTTAAACCATTTACAAACCTGTAAATAAAGTGCGTCATATCCTTCAGGTCGATGTTATCAATACCACTGTATGTTTTAAATACCTGCAATAACCTCTCATAGAAGGAGTGCACTGTCTCGTCCCTTTCCTGTGTTGTTCTATCTATTTTTGTCCAATCAGTTTCCTTTGCGGGCACCTTTTCTTTCAAATGCTGAATTACCTGCTCATATTTTCGCATGACATCCTTTGATGGCTCTCCAGTTTCCTTGTTTCTGGGGTACTCCTCACTCGGCCAGTCTATGTTTATTTTACACTGGGTCCATAAATCTACTGGAACCACAATGTCGAAAAACCCATCCAGGTCTTTCCACAGACATTTCTGTACCTTCACGAACCTTTCCACCTGTCTGTACCAGTCAACTGGTTTCTCTCGTAATTTTGGAAAATCGTTCGTGAAGGACACAATATCCTGCCTAGACCAGGGCACATGCACATATTTCCCTCCTGGAACTTCGCGCATGGGGCATAACTGCTCAGGTTTTTCTACCTCTCTTAAAGCAAACTCAGGAGTCACTTGTCGGGAGCGAACCTCTTCTCTCTTTTTCGCCCACCTGCTTCTCCATCTTTCCACATCTCCCCATTTCTGTAGTACCCCCATTAATTCTTTAATCTGCAACTTCTTCCCTGCCACATTCAGGTGTTCTATATCTTTGTCTGAGAAGTCTGCTCTGTACGGTTTCTGTAAGGGCTTGGATTTTGAGATATCTACCCCCATACTAACTGCTGTTTCGGTCAGTTTTTCGTGGAGCACTCTGGTGTTCCTTGTAAAGCTTTTACATATGAACGACAATTCTTCTTCAGAGTAGGTATTCAATCGATCCAACCCCACATTTCCTGCCATTAATTCTTCTATTTCGACCCTCAGCTTGTAGAGGTCTAAAGGTTTTGTTTGCGGAGTCTGTTTCTCTAATTCACGACTCCAACTCTCAATTTCATCCGGAGTTACCAGAGAGACATTCCTAGTACCTGTTGCTGTCTCTAATTTAATTTCTTTTGTATTAAAAGGGTTATGCCTCTGCTGTATTCCCTTTCCAGTCTGTTTGTTTGGCAATTCCAAAAACGCAACTTCTGACTCGCACTCACTGGACTGATCATCTATGATGATCGGTTCCTGTCTCGGGGTTGCCATGCCTGGGGTCATAACTGGAGTAATCGGATTTCCCTGACCATTTCCGTATAACGGGACCACCGGTCCAATAGTTACTGGAATAGTCAATGCCTCAGGACTGGTATTTAACTGGGAAATTTTCTGAATTATTTCTGTCCTTTGTCTAGCTAGAGCCTCTTGCTCCTTTTCCACTAGTACCCTTCTTAAAGTTGTGTCATGTAATATCTGTGGGGTCAACGGAGGAGTAAAACTCGGGGCAGTAGGATGCGTTTCACTTGGTCCTCCCCCATAATTAGGTTTCGGGAATAAAGTTCCAGTATTAAAGGACCTGCGCTCTTCCCCATATGGAGGTTGAACAAAAGGCAGTCCTGAATTCGATGGTTTCTCTTCGCTTTCATACAAGGGTCTGGGAAAAAAGATTTTCGTACGTGAATATTTTTCTTCCTGGCTTGCGGGCACTTTGGGATATATATCCCTTGTTTCCGTCGGTTCGGGTTTTTCAGGATAGGGCAATACTTGACCACCCCCTCCCAGTCCCAGGGACCTGTCTTCTTCCTTTAGGAAGTGGCGTCGGGGAACATCTCCTACACTGGAAGGTCGGGTTCCCTCATTGTAAGGTGGCGGACTTCTGGTACAGATGTCATCTATTAGTTCATCATCTGAATCCCCCAGGGCCCCCCAATGCTTACATTTTTCAGTACTTTTCTCACCCGCTCCAATGTTATGACATGCCGGCATCATGGGAAACAGACCCTCAACAATCATGCTCTGCCTCCACTGTTTCATCCTTTTATCTCTGGATTCCTGTTTCTGCCTGGGGTACCACTTGGTCAAACCCTTGTCCATTCGGGGTCTTTCTCTTTCAAAAGCCTCAATCTCCCATTCCTCTAATGCCTCATACTGCGTTAGTCTCGGTCTGGGATGCAGTTCATTCATTCGGGTTCTTAAATTAAATAAGATCCTACCATTGAAAGTACCATCTAACGGAAAAGCCAATACTCCGTCATCTTTTGTGTACTTCACCCAATTCTCCAACCACACACAGGTATTGTACCCTCGGTCAAACATCATGAATGAGGCAGGAGTATTGGGTGCTGGGACAAGAACACCTTCTCTAGATTTTATCGGTTTGTCCGTTTTGAAATAATTTTTCACCTTACTTACAAGGGACATTTTTCTCTTGGTTCCGTACATAATATCGTATCTATTAGTCTTCCACTGATCCCTTTCAAACCCTAGGTGCCTTGGATCAGGTCGAGTTCCTGTAGTCTGCGAGTGCCACATACGACTTCTGCGCTAAACTTTGTTTACAAACTACCTCCAATCAGAACGCGCTTCAGAAATTCGTGCAACCAATGGGTGCGCGACACTAAATAAGCTCCGCCAATGGGTGCGCGGCCCCTTCGTGAGACAGTTCCCACGCTCCGGCGCTCACCCCTCCTTTACAATTCCAGGTCCGCTACCCGCCCGCTGCTTCTACCAATCCCAGCGCGGCACAGAGTGACGTCAGAGGCGCTTCGCGACTGACTCCCTCCCTTCACAAGGTAACGGAAACTTTCTTTCTTTTAAAGTGCTCAGTGCTTGGTTAATTTACAACAAATACACATTCGCCACAGTGTTCAAGTGTCTAGACAGAGAAAGAATTGTTTTACTGCAAGTAAACTACTTCCATTTACTTTTCACTCGCTGCGGGCAGATCTCTTCCGCCTACCCTTCACTCTAGCATCGGTGAACCTGTTATTCCCCTAAACTCATCCACTTCTTTCCGGGATATATTCCGAGTTTAAGGTTTCTCAGCGGACCCCTCTGCTTTCACGCTAGCTCCGAGGAACCTGCTACTCTTCCGATGTGACCCTTACTAGGTTACGCCACTATGGGAATTTTGCCAATGAATCCCGTTACTGTCATTTATTCACACATGTATTCAGAAAACCCTAGTTAGTGCTTCCCGGTTATCCTAACCTGCACCTAACTTTCCTCGAACCTGTGACCTCAGGACAATGGATTCTATTCACCACTTGCCCTTTCAATTCCCCGGGGAGTTCGGACAACATACAACTAGACGATTGACAATTGCATGGATTAGTACATATAACAATATAAGAACAAGAATAATGGCAATACAGTAATTCATGAATTTCAGCAGCGTATTCACAAGAGAGTGATCAGTTCCCTCAGAACAGCCGCTCTTATAGCAGCATTAATATAATAGCAGCTTCCGACTTACCTAGTCCAACTAATCCCTGCCTTACTCTCAACTAGTCCCTAACCATCCTCTAGCTACCAGAAAACTGATAGAGCGCGCGAGGCCACCCGACCAATAGTTTCGCCGTTTCCGGCTTCAGGGCCCATATACTTTTCAAATCACCATATACATCGATCAGGTGACTTCACGAGCTCTACCAAGTTGGTGTGTGTGTGTTCCCTGCTACCAATTTTCGGTGCACCCGACTTACCATCCACCGATGCGGGTGCCTAATGACCACAATGAATCAGGGAGCTAGCTGTAAAGGAAAGGCAGCAAAATACAAACTCAACCAATAACATTCAAATACTGTTTAAATGACCACGGACAACTGGAAGTTTTAAAATGTTTATCTAAAGTTCATTATTTTCTTGCATGAGGTACAATAAAACAAGGCAATCAATAACCAAGATAACGTAAATTATATATGCATAAAGAAATAATGACAGAGTAATCATCAAGGTACTAATAAAATGTAACGAGAAAAGATACTATGCAAGTCAGTATTATCTAAACAGGGATACCCTAAGTGTGGGTGACTATAGGAGAGCTTATAATGAATAACACGCTTCACTTAAGGTGAAGGGGCCTTTGAACAATCTAGGCAATGAAGTTCTAGACCATATCAGGAAATGACACACTGCTATGCAAAATATAATTTCTAACAAATGAGAAGACATAGGAATAAACTTATGTAAAATATAAATGACTTTCAATAGTTGCAGAAAGGCATGGAAAATATCACATGTGCAATGTTGAACTTTATTAAAGCCAAAGTTAGAAATTCAGAAGGTGCAAGAATTTTAAGAATTTTCAGAGCAATATTTACCTAGAAAGGTGTGGAAACCAAACCCTGGCCACGGGTCAGTTAAGGACAGGAAACCCTCAAGGAAGGATACCCCTCAAAGGAAAGCAGGTGCAGAATGGACACCCAGGATAGGACAGGATACCCTCGGAATAGGAATCAGGACAGGACCCTCAGGATAGGACAGCAAACCCTCAGGACAGGACCCTCTTCAGGACAGGACCGGAACCCACAGTTCGGAAGCAACGCCTGCGCTCCACCCGCTCTGCAGCTATCGATCAAGACCCCGATTGGGTCAGCGAACTCCCAGCAAAGTGCTTCGCCAGCACTTTAAGGTTCAGTAGAACCTCAGTCTATGGTCAAATTCGGACAGAGTGCTTCGCAGCGCTCTGTATCTTCAGTCACCTATTGAGTGCGTTGGGTCAGTGACAGGTCAGCTAAACCAGACAACCCAGGGTAGATATACAGTTTGGGGACAGTGTACCACCCCCCAATGTTGCAAAGTGTCAAAATCCCTCAATTTGGATTGGTCCTAAGGTAGGATTTGGGTAACACACCAATCAAAACAGTCTATTTGTATGCCACATTAACATTTTCTGGTACCGCCTATTGAGCTAGGGGTTCCCATGAGAGACTACACGACAAGCAGCAATACATTTACATTGTATCATATAATAAGCCACATTCGCTGTTCTCGCAGGGCAGAGGTGACTTTCTCAGGAGCATCTTGCCCATCACTGCCAACTGGCGGTGTTCCATCTGTCAAGGTCCCTCGTGCTGCCGAATGTCGCACAGGCGCAGAAGGGACCTCCAATATGGCTCTCCTCTCACTCAGACCCCCATTTCCCGCGGTACATAAAAAGTAAGCGAAAACAAATTAATACATAATAATGTCATTATGAAAACACATCACAGGGTTTGTACTTTTAACTCATCATCAAGAAATAAACTTATTGCATTTAAATGTTAGCTACATTGATACGGGCACAAGAGCAGTGGCACGAGCAGTACCACATGATAAGCACAGCTATGAATTACGCATGCGCATAACTTTCCCTCCACTTCTGCAGACGCGTCAGGACACGTGAGTGTGGCTGACGCATGCGCAGTAACTAAAATACAAGCGGCGGCCATATTAGAGGACACGGATTAAATTCATTAGAAATACACATAGGCAAGCTTCGGGAATTTTGCCTAAACAAAATAAATGTTAGTAAAACATACGTTTTGTTACCTTATTACACATAAATGAGGTTCTTGACTTCGGCAAGCCGCAAAATATGCGAAGCTTTGCTTCATCACCTTCCATTGCTACTCTTTTTGCAAACCTCTCTCAAGCTCTCCTCCGCTAACTTCCAGGCCTTTCTCTGAGTTACACAAAAAGCAAAACCACACGGCTCCTTGTTTAAATGGTGCATGCGCTTCTTGAACTGAATGGAGTTGTGCATGTGAATGGAGTCTGATCACTGCCCAGTGTCGACTTAATGGGCTGCTTGGAAGTCGGTTAAGGTAAATGATCGACTTTCCTTGCATAGAGCTAGGATAGATTAGTCATTAGGACATCCGCTGCAAAGATTTCTGTTTAATGTGTGCTTCACCCTTCTCTAATATTTCTGAGGGAAATTTGCGCTTCCGCATTGCTCAGCCAGTTACCGGTAAGGCAGACTTACACTACCGCATTCCCTGAACCAGTTTTGAGTGACGGAAGCGTGCACATCTGCTTGCTGTGGGCACAGCCTCAGGGATGGAAATTTGCATTCTTGTGTGTGTGGATCTTGTTCTTAGCGATGAAAGTTTGCATCGCTGCGACTTGCTTCAGAGATCTCAGGTTCCTCGATTCAGGTGAGAAGCAAATCTAGCCCGGAAATTTTCTTTGCAATGTTACATATTTCTGGAAATCCAGTTATAAAATCATGAACACAACTACAGGAATGTGAGGGGACAGACTGGATGCTTATGCCGGGACCTGGGTTGCTTGCAAGCTCTGCTGTTCTGTACTTGTACAGTCTTTATTTCAATATTATTTCTCATAGAGAAAGTCACTTCATCCCCAAAACCGCACGATTTAGGAGTGTTGCCGTCATAGCCCAACCCTGGAATGGGACTTAATCTGGCCATTAAAAGGAGTGAATCTCCTATTATTTTCTGGGACAGAATGGGTTGAAAAAACGTTTGCACAAGCGCAAAAGTTTTTGGGTGCTCCAAAACTTGCCAGAGTATCCCCATGTACCCTTGGAGTAGGCTTTACCCTTGCATTAATAAGATTGTTACTGGCACGAGCAATTTAATGTAAGAGGGCAAGTTATTTTAAAAAAATGCCATGCACCCGAAAATTAAGCCGTTTGCATGTATATGTTGAATTTACAAGCTCAAAAGAGGGTGTGAACTGGGCCCACATAATATCCGACTAACGTCGTTCTCACTTTTGTTCAATTCCATTTTTTCTACCTGCTAACTCGTGTTTCCATCACAACCGGTTCCCTAACAGCGCAATGTGTATTTTTGAAGATCCCCAAATATTATGCACCTTTTAAGGACAGATGCCTTTATTATGCATTTACACTAACGAGCCCGGAGCTCCTCTAGTGTGCAGCCATTACTGTTGGCTCCAAGCCACGCCCCTCCCCGATTTTCAGTTTTTTTGCAGAGAGGAATGATAGCGCCCCTAGGTTACTATTTATTCCTCTCACTGCTCTCAGACCCTAGTCCACCCCCAACCTCTCATCTTAAAAAAAAACATTTTGACAAAAAGCTAATTTATAGCCTTCCATACTTTCTGTTCTTTGAATATCAAACTCATGCAAAGGCTTACAGAAAAGAACACAACAGCAGAAAATACCTACAGTTAAATACATCCCAGAATAGATAGTATTTTTATAATTCTGGAGTAACAATACATTTGGTTCTATTGCTCACATTTTATTTAGTTTGCCTTACTAGTGTTGGCATCTGAACCTCAGTCTGGATTTTCAGACTGCATAAGTGGGGGTTTTATTAAACAGGTCCCACAGGCCTTAGGTCAAAACTACACAAGTCAATTCACAGAGGATTTTGTGCATGGGCGAGAAGTTCAAATAATATGACCAGAATTGCAAATGCATTCTTATCCGGATTGGAAGTCAACATCATTTAATCAGTCTCTTTGATAGAAGCAACTCTATCTTGCAATTACCTTTTTTGCTATCTGTGCATGTTGACACCTATGGATCTTCAATTATAGATTGTTTTATTTGTGCTGGCAGAGTAGGTACACTAGTTTGGATGGTGCCTTTAGATATGCGTTAATTCTTAAACAGTGGGAGCAGACTCCCATGGTGAGGGGAGCATTATCTTTTGTAGTTTGAGATTTTATTCTTAAAAATACAAAAGATACCAGTTTGGCGCATGGCTCCATCATGTTGATGGAGCCATGTACCCAACTTCGCAATGCATTGACAGGAACCACCGTAAGGGTGGTTCCCACCAATGCTTAAAGGAATGATCGCCTGCTTGGTAATTTGCTCCATCTCCCTAACAGAGAAAAAGGCTGCCCACCAATATATTGTAAATGGAAAACGCAATATTTAAAAATATAATTTAAGGTGGGAAATACTACTTTCCAAAAAAGCCTGACATTTGGCCATCTTTTAAAGCGCAGCAAATGTGACCAGACAAAAAAAAAAATGTAAAAGCATTTTATTGCTCATTTATTTTCTGAATTCCAGCATGTTTATGTTGGGGGTACTGCATCACCCTTACTATGTGCACGCTGCACAATGCTTCACTCTTCACCCTCACACCTCCTCACCCTCAAACCCCCTCACCCTCACACCCTCTCAAACTTACACACGCTCACTCACCCTTACACCCTCACACGCCCTCACCCTCACACCCTCACCACCCCTCACCCTCACATACCCCCACACACCCCCCCTCACCCTCACACCCCCTCACCCTCACACCCTCACACCCCCTCACCCCCCCCACCCCTTCACACCCCCACACCCTCACACCCCCTCACCCTCACACCCTCACACCCCCTC
Source organism: Lissotriton helveticus (assembly GCF_964261635.1). Classification (NCBI taxonomy): domain Eukaryota; kingdom Metazoa; phylum Chordata; class Amphibia; order Caudata; family Salamandridae; genus Lissotriton; species Lissotriton helveticus. The sequence continues at coordinate 145,039,402 of NC_136069.1, forward strand.
ACCCCCCCCACCCCTTCACACCCCCACACCCTCACACCCCCACACCTTCACACACCCTCACTCACCCTCACTCACCCTCTCACACCCTCACTCACCCTCACACACCCTCACTCACCCTCACACACCAGCATAGCATAACAAAACATAGCATAACAACACACAGCATAGCATAACAAAACACAGCACATCATAATAAAAAAGCACAGGATAGCAAAAGATAGCATAGCATAATTATTCCCAACTCTCCTTATTATTGAGCAACATATGACATTTTGCAAATCATCTTTATACACCAATTCAGAGTTTTCGGAAAATTTATGCAACTCATTGTCATACACAATGCCAATAACTCAAACTTTAATGCTGCGAGCCCTATTGCATTGTAAATGCTTGTTTGTATTGTGGCTGTCTGGAAAGTATGCACAAACTGCAACTGTCACTTGGCCCTAGACGTGGATTGGAGTCAGGCTGCAAAGCACATAGAGTTATAAGCACAGAACAATTCTCACTTTCTAAAAGTAGCTGTTGGACTTGAACTTTTTGCCTTCCTCCTGTATTTTATCTGACCTGTTGTTGGCTGTTCTATGACTCTGGGCACTTTACCACTGCTGATCAGTGCTAAATTGCATATGCTCTCTATTGCAAATTGATGTAATGGATTAGTGACTCCATGATTGGCTTATTTGATTTACTTGTCAGGCCCTAGTACAGTGCACCATGTGTGCCCAGGGTAGATCAAATGTTGCTACTGGGCTTGCAGCACTGATTGTGCCACCCACAGAAGCAGCTTGTAAAGTGTGTTTTGGGCCTGCCATTGCAGAGCCTGTGTGCAGTCTAGTACGGCCATGTCGACTTGGTAAGTGCACCCACTTACCAGTCCCTTAACCTTCACTTTTCTACATGTTAGCCTCCCCTAAGGTAGGTCCTCGGGCAGGGTGCATTGTATGTGAAAGGTAGGACATGCCCTGAGGTGCGTAGCAGGTCCTCATAATAAATTTCAGCCCATTTCGTTTTTCACTATTGCAAGGCTACCTGTCCCCATAGGCCAAAATGGGCAGTTTGATTATAACACTTTATAATCCTAACTGGCTCAGGAAACATGGTAGGAATTTGAGTTTAGAATGCCTGAACTCAGAATGATAAAATGCATCTTTTAGGGAAGTTGGTTTTAACATTCTGTGTTTGATAATACCACTTTTAGAAAGTAGGTATTATCTTGCCTAACCATCCAGCCTGCCTCTGCTAGGTTGTGTATTGCATGTCTGGTTTGTGAGTGACAAGGGCTGGGGTGGCTCCAGGAGACAGTGTGAGTCAGCAAAAGGCTGATTAGACCTATCTGCATGTAGAGTGGTGGGAGGAGAGGCCCCTGGGCCTGAATAGGACTGTGCCTTCCACAATGCTGGCTCCACCTCCTGTGGTGTGTCAGAGGACCCTGGCCCACACTGACAAAGGAAGAAGAGGCACTCTGGCAGAATGGACCCAGAACTGGTTTGGACTAGGTACATGTCCCTCTGTCTTCAGAGGACAAATCATTTACTGGTATAAATATTGGGGCCCAGACCCCAGGACTTTAGATCACTTCTGGGAAAACAAGACACACATTTGCCAAGGAGAAGAACCAAGGAAGCTGCTGGAGTTTGGAATACCCCTCTGCCAGTGTGCTGTTTGCTGGGTTGGCCTGCAGTGGTTTCTTTATTGCCAAGGAAAGGAGAAGAAACTCTTAAGGAACTTTCATCATCGTGCAGAAAATTTCTCCAAGGGCTTGAATTTGAGCGTGCCTCCTGTCTGAAGTCTCAGGGATACAAAAGAATTCACCCTTTCTGTTTGCCTGCATCTGGAACTTGCTGTTCTAGCTGCTACAGAAGGACGTTGCAACACCCATGCCGGACTTTGCATCGAAGCCGTGACCACTGCTCCGACTTACAAAGTAGACTCGCCGCCAGCCGCCGAGCCACATCGACGCCAGTGAGCGACATCGTAACCTGCCATAAGCTGGGAGCGCTGCCCCGACTTATGACGTAGGCCCTACGCCTGCTGCTGTGTCGCATCGACTCCAAAGCAGACATAATCGCGGAGCCCACTCTCGATGCGGGTGGTCAAGAATTCATCGACATCGTACGGAACCGTGGTTTCAGCGCCATCGTAACGCTACCTCCTCTCCGGTAAGGAACCAACGCCTCCCCTGCTTTGCGCAAGCATCGAGGACCCGACGCATCGCCCCCCGAAGCAAGGTACTGACGCCCAGCTGCAACGACACCGCATCTCCCCGATGCAGTGAGCTGTCTTTGTTTTCACTTTTCCAAAGTACTGTTCTGTGTGGTTCTGTTTTGACTCTGGGCCCGACGCCGCGCACCTCGCAGTCGGCGCTGTACTTTGGGATTTTTTTGACCTTGACTTCGTGATAATACCTAGTTGGCGTTATCTGTTGCTAAAGACTGCTTTAAAGTGCATAACCTAGTTTTGAAATACCCCTACCATCTTGAAGTATCCATTTCGATTACAGTATTGTGGATTTTTATTGTTTTATGTTCAGTCTATATAAAGAATACTTATTTTTATAAAACCTGTGTCGTGTCCATCTGTAGTGTTTTCACTGTATTACTGTATATGTTCGCAAATGCTTTACACACTGCCTCTGAGATAAGCATGTCTGCTCGTGCCAAGCTACAAAGGGAGGATCACTGACTAAATATGGACAACAAAACTATAGAAAGGACAGAATATCGACACCAAATATCGAAGGTCACAATATCGACTCCCTATCTACAAACAGGTAAGTACAAAAACATTGAAGACAAAATATTGTTGTTTAAAATATAGTTTGTAAAGAATATCGAATTTTTTAAATATCTTAAAAGTAATATTGATTTAATTAAATAATCAATATAATTAAATAAAACATACTTAAAATTAATTACAAAATATTAAAATTAATAAATAATATATGTAATCTCTAAAAAAAAAGATTTACATCAGCGTTGGATAGCAGGAGGGTAAAATTTACTATTCCCACTCCAGTGAGTGCAAAATTAGGGAGACCATTGGATAGCAGGAGGGTAAAAATTACTATTCCCAGTCCACTGAGTGCAACAGTAGGGAAAGCGTTGGCTAGTGAGAGGGTAAAAATTACTATTCCCACGCCAGTGAGTGCAACTGTAGGGAAAAGGATTGGATAGCGTAGGGGTAAAAATTACTATCCCCACTCCAGTGAGTGCAACAGTAGGGAAAGCGTTGGATAGCGTAGGGGTGAAAATTACTATTCCCACTCCAGTGAGTGCAACAGTAGGTAAAGTAAAGTAAAGATTTAATTTTTAAATAACAATTAATTAATTATCAATACCAACAAAAAATTAATTAAAACAAATTATCAGTTACAACATATCTAATAATTAATTAATTATAAATACCAATAAATATTATTTATTAACAATTAATTACCCATTAATAATTAATTAACAACCAATTAATTTTCAATACCAAAAATGTAATAGGTAATAAAAAAAGCCAAGTAATAATTAACAATAAATTAATTATCAATACACAAAAATAATGTCAATAATTATTTAATTACAATTAAATTACTCCCCACCCTATTCCCCTATAAACCCACAACCCGCTCCGAATAACAAATGAATACAATTAACATAATTATCAATTAATCAAATAAAAAATAATTATCTATTAATAAAAACTAAATGCCAATTATTCATTAATTAACAAAAAATTAATCATCAATACCAATACATAAAAATTAATATTTACTTAATTTCAATTAAATTACTTCCAACCTTATTTCCCTATAAACCCACAACCCGCTACAGAACTAAAATGCAAAATGAAATAAAAAATAATTAATAATTCCTAAAAATTAATATACTATAATTAAATTACTATAATTAAATTACTACCGACTCTATTCCCCTATAAACCCACAACCCGCTTTGGAATTAAATGATGCAAAAATTAAAAACCATAACATTCGTTACTTTAAAAAAACATACATAACAAAAATAATATACACCTTGAACACATATACTAACATACAAAACACTTTAAAGAAATCGATATTATAAAAATTCGATATATTTTAATGCCTATATTATGTACTTCGATATTTTGACAGTCAATATTACTTACCTGCATTTCAATATTATTCACAACTATATTATGTCCATTCGATATTATGTCCATTCTATATTTAGAATTCGATATTCTGTCCATTCTATATTTTGAATTCGATATTGTGTCTAGTTACCACCAAGTAATAAAGAATCCACCTACACCAGTAAGCTTCATTTATCACTACCATTCTAAACACACCAACCATTGCAAAGCTACTCCTCTCAGATCAGGAATTACCACTTAAACATGTGTAAGGGGATTTCCAATGTTAGCCTTTGGAAGTAGCAGGCCTCACAGTAGTGAGAAACAAAATAGGACATGTCACACAATAAGGCATATGTCCTACCTTTTACCTACACAACACCCTGCCCATGAGACTACATAGGGCCTACCTTAGGGCAGACCTACATGTAGAAAAAGAGGAGTTTAAGGCTTAGCAAGTAGTCTTAAATGTGGCAGTAAACTATGCACGCAGGCCAGAGACAGGTTTGTAAGGTTACTTCTGTGGATGGAACAGGCAGCGCTGCAGGCCCACTAATAGCATTTAAAATATAGTACCTGTGTATTTGGGATACAACTGTATACAGGACTTATATGTAAATTAAATATGTCAAACAGGTGTGAACCAATCAAACCATTTTTAAAGGAGAGTACACATGCACTTTAGCACTGATTAGCAGATGTAAAGTGCCTAGAGTCTTAAAGCCAACAAAACGAGAGTCGGAAAACTAGGAGAAAGAAGGTCAAAAGTTTGGGGATAACCCTGCAAAAACAGCCTGGTCCAACAACTACGTTCAACCATCAACAGGAAATTGCAAAAATGTCTCTCATGCACTGTCTGAAAACTCCCGCATGTCATGGACTTTAGCTCTTTTCTTAGGAGATATCCCATTCAGGTCATCTGCCATAAGAGAATGCAAAAGGAGATGTCACCGGTTCTTTTTATTCAGCTTGGATAACGAAAGTATGTTTACTCCATTGTCAGAATAGCATAAAGTACTGCGTTTGCATAATTTTAGAATGAGTATAACATTTGCTGTCCTGACAGATAACACAATGCAACCATGTGTTATACAATATCAGGGTGGGTTTTCATTCATCTTTAGAGGGTCTTCACATCCTATGTCCATTATGGGTTTTAAAACCTTTTGAATATATATCTTTGACAGCCTCAGACGTTTTTATAGTTTGCATTTTGTTATTGGGCAGGGAGAAGAGTAGAAGTGCTTCCCATACAGCGCTCGGAATAAGGCCCACCACCCCCTCCAAAGCCCTGTCCCCTCTCAAACCCTGCCCCTCCTCTCACACAGTGAAACGTTTTTAGAAGTTGACTGGTCTGCATTTATGCAATCTGGTCCAAGGTGCCAGAATTTCACACAACTCACACAAATTAGTACATCATGGTAAACCAAAGTTCTTTTTCCTCAGGCACTAAAGTATGTTGGACCTGATTTCGCGTTTAACAGAAGGTTCAAAGTTTGCTTAATTGCCCTCTAATGATTCAGCTTACTGCAAGAACATATCATCCTGAAAGTGCCACAAGCTTTAAATAACATGTTTGCAATGCAGGAGGAAGTGCTCATGTCGCTTGTTTTCTATTTCCTCACAGACGATGTTACAAATTTACACGTTCACAGAACAGATCATTACAGAGAGAACAGGAGACTACTGAGGTAAGAGACATACTTTATTAATCAGTTCATGATGCTGCTTAAGAACTACTTTTCAACAAGCACATAAGGGCAAATTAAATTCTATCAGCAAGGAATACCTGTGGGGTTAGCAGTGTTTGATGGTCGTGAACAAGGGAGATTGATATAAGGTATAGTTATATAAAACAACTTTAAATACAATTATGATTTGTATCAAAGGAGACGTTGCGTTTATGATATATATTATGTGGCTTAAGTTGCTTCTTTCAACACCTTTCACCATGCCACAAAATGGAACAAAGCGGTGAAGGGGAAATTCTGATACCGAAATTCTGATTCACCCTCCAGAGCTCAGGTTCAAGCAGATGTGGCAGAGTCCACAGGAGCTACTTGCACATCCTGGAAGATTCACAGTGTTGGGACAAAGGAGAACAGCTGTGTGCTGACACAAAGTCCCAGAGGCATTCTCCCTCCCGCATTCCAGACATGGTGACCCCTGAGAGTAGGTTGCGAATCTATAGAATGGTCAGCACTCCACTTCCTTAAGCATGGCAAGCCAAGGATCCCATGCAAGGAGCACCACATGTTCATCCTCCATCATATCTGTTGGTTGGACGCATGGTAGCAGGATTTGCATTTTCTAGAACAGGAGGCACCATGGTCATCTTGCACACCCTCTAGCATTGCACCATCACTGATATCACTCAGAGCACCCCAGTGTGCCTGTGAGGAAGTGGGTTCTAGCTAGCCCTAATTACTTTCTAATTCAGCCTGGTGTTGGTGCACAGGTAGCCTATTGCAGATGGAACCTTTAATATATAAACACAATACGTTGATTATGACCTATACTGTTTACACAACCCTATAAATTATTTGAAAATTAGATTGTGTGAGTCTGTAATGCTTTACTGTAAGCCTGTAGTGGAAGGAGGTGGGAAAGACATCTGCATGGGCTAATTGACCCACACGTATGGACTAGCAAAGGAAGGCCCTTCACCAGTGTAACAATGAGAGACAGCCAGAACTCTCATATCATAAATATGTCTCCCCCTGAACTTTCCGATGGAAGGAACCAATTTGCTATGTAATTTAGGGAATGAGCTCATGACTCTAGAGTATCTGTGATTGACCTAGAGATCACCCCTGATACGCCTCCCTCCACCCAAATACAGTGCAGGGGAATGAATCAGGTGTGGAGGGATGATGTGGCATATTTAGATTGATCAGAGATGCCCACATTCTAGATTTGAACTCTCCACATCAACGTTGAAACCCCTACACGAGAGAATAACTGAAAACATTTCCTGTACCTGGGAGGCAAAAGAATACCATGTTGGAAGAAAGATGACTCCAAGTTTCTGACTCCTGCTGGAAAAAGTGGACTCCAGAACTCAAGGACTCTTGCTGGCACCCAGCGACTAGAACTGAGCTTCAGAGACCAAGTGGTTAGTCTCTTGTGTGCCTGCTTCAGGGGCATAAAAAGCTGAATGACTCTTGCCTGAAAAAGGGCCCTGTTGACAACTAAGGACTGGGCCTTAAAGGAGTGAGTCCTGGCTGGAGAGAGATCTGGTGTCTAGAGCCTCTTCTGAAGAGCGAGGACCTGAAAGACATAAAAGGATGAACTTTCACTGTAGTTTCTAGCAGTTGGCAGAAAGTAGAGCCTAGTAATATTTTACACTGCCAAAGGACCAGGCTAGGTGCTGCTGCTTCCCCAGGGAGGTCTTTCCCAAGGAGAGCAAATAAACTAGGTTCATCCTACTCAGAAATCTTCACCGCACTGAAAGCAGGTTTACCAGGACCTCCTTGTAAAGGTTTGCAGCCTTGTGTAGCCTTGCTGAGGTACAGCTTCTAGCCTTGCCCTGCTGGAGGATTTTGAGAAAAGTCCAAAGATTAAATCTGTGACTGGAATGATCGGCTTAGTGTATCTGACCTTGCTATATTGCGGTTGGGCTGAACTCACACCTACTTTGTGGTGAATTACGAACTGTGGTACGTTGTGGACTTATTTGGCGTAAGCCAGTTGATTATACATAGGTATTTACTTTAGCTGTTAAATTTCCGTAACCTGAACACATGACCATGAGTAACAGTAGCTAGGATAAAAGGACAGTTAGGGTGGATTCATACACATTTCTTAAACAGGGGTGAATCCTGGTGCCACTATTGTTCCCTTTAAACCAGGGTGAGTTCTGGTGTTACTACTGTTCTCTTTGTTTATATATGGCCTGCCTTTGTCTTTAATGAAATGTACCTATAACCTCCCACTAATAAATTGTGCACCAGTAAATTCTCTACTTTATGCACATGACCTGGTTATCTCGAATCACACTCTCATCAGTTTACAAAAAAACTACCTGCATTGGAAAATGACAGTAAAACAAACAAAGTGATTATTAATGCAACGAAAACCAAGGTTATGCTGTAAGGGAAAAAACAACCATATTTTACATGGAGCTTTTTTATGCAAAACTGAGTAGGTTTAATTCTATAAATACTTTAGGGAGCTAATTGATTTCACTACCCGCTTAGCAAAGCAAGCGTAACTACGCTTGCTATGCTAAGCAAACGCATTTAAAGTGCAGGTAATCTTGCTGGACCTTTGTAGATTTTACCACCAATATGGAGTTACTTCAGTTTTACCATTTTTGAGTTATATTTGGCAAAAAGTGTTCCTACTGTCACGTATGGCAAATCGGCATTCTTTTTAGGCCCGCCACCAGATTTGACAAAATATGTGAAATCCAATGCCTGTTGAATTGTCTTAAACATGCCAGGTATGGTTGGTGTTAAAGCTCTGCCTCTCAAATTTGGATAGAGTTCCTTATCTATTTTAGTAGAAGAGACCACAATTAAATGTATTGATACTTTTTTGCAACATGCCAGTTTGTGGCTAAAGACTGTTTTTATAAACTTAGTAAAGTGAGATATTATTTGCAAAGAATACAAGAATCAGATTAACTACATTATGTTCCAAGTTTGGCGTTTCAGTTGGATACAAGCACATTTTAAAAGGGAACCCAGTAATAGTTTTAAAAGGTCTGCTCAAACTAAATGCAAACAATTCTCTTTTAAATCAAGATTTACTAATTACCTCATCGCACCCCACGCCATCGCCTCCATGGACTACATACTCATCAGAGACCTCAACTTCCACCTCAACAACCTCAGCAATTCCAAATCTGCCACCCTCCTGGACAACCTCACCAACCTCAGACTAAAACAACTCGCCACCACCCCCACACACAAGGGAGGACACACCCTCAACCCCATCTTCGCAGGAGGAAACTTGCAGTTCAGCTACACCATGCAAACACCATGGATGGACTACCACTGTGTACACTTCCACGTCGACAAGCCCACAGCACCCAAACCTGCGCTCCACACACCATGAAGAAACTGGAACAAAATCACTGAGGAGCAGCTCAACTCCACCCTCAACCGTGATGTCCCCGCCACCCTGACCAACGCCAACCTTGCAGCCAAAGAACTCCACAGATGGATCGTCAACTGCGCAGACGAGCTTGTGCCCCTGCGTAACTCCAACAGACAACGCCCCAGGAAGGCCACCTGGTTCATCGACGATCTCCAGGAATTCAACAGCATCTGCAGACTTCTCTAGAACAACTGGAGAAACAACAAATCCTCAAAAGACCGTACCTCCTAAAACAACACCATGATAGGCTACCACCAGAGCATAAAATCCACCCAAAAGGACCTTCATCCAGGACAAGATCCTCGCCAACACAAGAAACTCCAAGGAACTCTTCAGCATCATCCAGGAAGACACCCCTGCACCCAATGCGCCATGGCCCAGCTGACAGTGTACAGCCAACCCCCAGCATCCCAAGTTACCTCTCAAGTGGTGGTCGCACTCAGGAGACCTTCGTCCCCGAGCCTGCAGTATGAGTGCAAACCGGAGACTCCCTATTGGAAGTAACAGGGCACCTGATGACAAACCAGCATCCTGTACCAGGCCACCCTAGTGCCACTGAGGGTGTAACAAAAGTGCATCCTTTATCCTGGGGTACCCCTGAGTCTAACCCAAGAAACACAACTCTCACAAAAAGTACTTACCTGTTAACCGATAACACTATTTCCTCCCATAGGATAACATTGACTGTTTTCTGTGAAAAGGTTTCTAAGTGTGGAATTGGAAAATCAATAAAATGCCTCTGAAACTATAACCAAATACCCATAATCGTTTTAGTTACCTGTTTACTGTGTAAGAAAGGTAATCTGTAAAGTAATCTACTTGACATCCTATTGAAAAGCCAAAACAAAGAATATGTACAATATTCAAAGGAATTGCATTAACCATGATTCCACTCTAATCTTGTTATGTTATGTTATGTTATGTTATGTTATGCTACTCCCAAAAGTGTCCTGGCGCTAAGAGCAACAGGTAAACCAAGTTTTGGAATGTTGAAACCGCATTCAGTTATCTTGAATTCGCCTGAGGTAAATGGGGTGGTTGGTGCACCGGAGTAGTACTCCCGGTGCTAGGAGTTAAATAGTAAATCACAAATGAGCCCTGTTTCCCACGGGAGCAGAGTCTCTCCAGTGCACTCGAGGAGAACGAAGTTCTTTAAATGATATGTTCACAATATTTTGATTGGTAATTTCAAAGTTCCTTTTTATTCCTTTTTAATTGTAGTAATTTCACATTATTTCATCATAATGTCATGTTACTTGTTATTTTTTGCCCAGTGCATTTCGGACATTGCCCTTCATCAGGGGACTAAATGTCTGAAAACAACCATAGTAAAACATAGAATTAGATTGTACATATGATTTGGTACATTTTCATTTTAATGACTGACGAACATTCGAGCTGATTACTGAGTAAACTTGTGGTTTGAGACTGGTTTGATTGGGAAATTTCAAAACGAAAGCGTGAATTGAAAGTTAAAGAAAGAGACCTACTCGTTCAAACAATAATGAATTGGTGCTCGTGTGAAAGTAAAAAGTACATGTGTTTACATGCGCCAAAAACGAAAACGAAAACATGGAATGGAAGTCAGTGAAAGAGACCTGATTGTTCGAAAGATAATGAATGCGTGCTCGTGTTGAAGTCAAAAGTACCAGTGTTCACATGCACCAAAAAGCGTGCCTGTTTCGTTAAATACACATGTTGACGGAAGAGAAGTACACCCAGTGATTTAAAAGCGCTCGTTCTTGTGAGGTTTCAAGTCTGACCTGGTCGGACACAATGGTGTACATCGCGTGTCGAAAGAATCAACTAGGTATCACCTGGAACAAATAAAGTTTGTCAAATGACTAGCGTGATACGAGAGCTGCATTGCCTCGTACTACTGTGAGCCTACTTGTACGCTTACCGGGTAATGTCGGACGTGTTCCGAATAATGGTGCGATGGATTGTGCTCGGGAAGTCAATGCCAGAGTTATCTTGGTCAAAGATTTCCTGACGTGATGTCTGATAGGTTTCCAAAAGGTCACGTGACCGGGCCAGAAGAACAAACCGTTCTGATAGGTGCAAACTGAGTTAAGTGATGACGCACCCCTGCTATGTTTTTTACAAAATGAACTTTATGCAAACGCTGTTTCAAAGGACAACGAAGTGCTAAATGGATTAAATAAAATGGTGTGTGGCGAATCGAAGATGTAAAGAAGGTGAATAATACATGAGAGTTGTGATGGAATACGGTATAAATAACGAAAAAAACGTGATAACAAAAAAAAACGTACCGGTAATAACGAAAAAACGTGATGAAATTGAATGTTATACATATAAATGATCAAATCCTAATTAAGTCAAAAAGAAAAAAGGCATAATAATCGGATGTATGACGTTAAAACGCATACTTTTACAACGCATACTGTTACAACGAGACTTTTACAACGCAAATACTATTACAACGCATGTATTTACAACGCATGTTTTTACAACGCAGGTACCTTTACAACGCATACCATTACAACGTAAGTATTGGTAAGTATATATAATTTTTTTAATTGTAAATTATTTAAAATTAATATAATTTAATGTAATTGTATTTAATTTAATTTAATTTCATTTAATTAATTTAATTTAAATTTAATTTTATTTTATTTTTACCCTCTACCCCTGTACCCCAAAAACCCAAAACTGACCCTGAACCCAAAAAATACCCCTTTACCCAAAAACTGAAAACTGACCCTGAACCCTAAAAATACCCCTTTACCCAAAAACCCAAAACTGACCCTGAACCCTAAAAATACCCCTTTACCCAAAAACTGAAAACTGACCCTGAACCCTAAAAATACCCCTTTACCCAAAAACCCAAAACTGACCCTGAACCCAAAAAATACCCCTTTACCCAAAAACTGAAAACTGACCCTAAACCCTAAAAATACCCCTTTACCCAAAAACTGAAAACTGACCCTGAACCCTAAAAATACCCCTTTACCCAAAAACCCAAAACTGACCCTGAACCCTAAAAATACCCCTTTACCCAAAAACTGAAAACTGACCCTGAACCCTAAAAATACCCCTTTACCCAAAAACCCAAAACTGACCCTGAACCCTAAAAATACCCCTTTACACAAAAACTGAAAACTGACCCTGAACCCTAAAAATACCCCTTTACCCAAAAACCCAAAACTGACCCTGAACCCTAAAAATACCCCTTTACCCAAAAACCCAAAACTGACCCTGAACCCTAAAAATACCCCTTTACCCAAAAACCCAAAACTGACCCTCAACCCTAAAAATACCCCTTTACCCAAAAACCCAAAACTGACCCTGAATCCTAAAAATACCCCTTTACCCAAAAACCCAAAACTGACCCTGAACCCTAAAAATACCCCTTTACCCAAAAACCCAAAACTGACCCTGAACCCTAAAAATACCCCTTTACCAAAAAACCCAAAACTGACCCTGAACCCTAAAAATACCCCTTTAAAAAAAAACTAACGTATAACATTTTAAATATAATTATATACTTACCAATACTTACTTTGTAATGGTATGCGTTGTAAAGGTACCTGCGTTGTAAAAACATGCGTTGTAAATAAATGCGTTGTAATAGTATTTGCGTTGTAAAAGTTCCGTTGTAATGGTAGTGCGTTGTAAAAAATGCGTTGTAACGGGTGTATACCATAATAATCATGTGGTGATTAAACACTACTGACGTATATTTAACAAGGACCCCCTGAAGACATAGATACTATAGTTCCTAGGTCAGGGAAAAGATATCATTTGACAAAAAACAACCTAGGCAACCAATACTTTGAACATAATTTGATGTAGAAGGACAAATGGCTACAATATACTATAAAATCAGTGTTTTATTATGGAATTAAAAATACGACAACCAATAACATAATACAGTTCTTAAGTCATAAAAATTAATCCCAGAATGACAAAATTAAAATTCATACATAGTGCATTACACATGGAGATTACTATACAAAACTCTGTACAAAAAGGGGAATTAAAAAAATGGCAAATAATTAACACAAAAATTGTCAAATGGCGAATAAGTGGCACAATAATTCTCTACGCGCGTTTCGGCGACCAGCGCCTTCTTCTGGAGTTGCCACGTGAATTTCTAAAGGATAAGAAAAGCCATACAAGAAAAATACAATTACTCATTGTAAATATGACATAATATATAAATAAATTCATAATGTCAATAATTTTAGTTCAGCTGTCACTTGAAGCCTTCTATAATCACATTAATCATAAAGCTGTACAGATGATTAGATTATTTATCCTGTTCATTTCCTTACAATATCTAACCTTTCAAGGGGGGCAGTAGGATACGAGGTCAGTGGATATAGAAAGACTGTCACGAATTGACAATACGGGAGCAGGGTTGGGCAAGGGGGTTATGGAGTGGGGGGGGAAAGGGGGAGCGGGGGGAAAGCAATTTTGAGGGATTATGACTCAATTTGCTAATGATAGTTTCTGTACAATTGACTGATATACCTTATACACACTGTTATAGTAAAGGCGTGATATGGTAATTTTAATTTTGACTTCTTAACAGGAGCTAGCTATTTTCTTTCCTTATATGTAATCAATACTTACAAGTAGCACTGAAACTGAGGCCCGTACACTGTAGTCTGTATTTCTTGTACAAGGTCTCCTTTTGGAGGACAGACGTTGCAGGAGCTTATGTTATAGCTTAAAACAAAAAAATATAATAATATATATTATTTATCTTTTGTAACAGGCGCTCATTTCTCTCACTAGGTTTTGAGAATAGGTGGTTTACTTATTCATTTTTACCTATTAGGACAAAACTTGTGGATTTACTTCCTGCCCACTACACTTTTTTTCTGGATAGTGTGTAGTTGATCGTGTAGACTTAATCGATAAAGTCTTCCGATTCCTTTATGTTTTAGGGTCCTGTAATGCAGGTCATATATTTAAGATTTATGGGCAAGATGTAACTGCTATTCTTGATTTTCTTTAGACTCTCTTTTTTACGTATTCTTGAGGTAGCCCAACAAGTTTAAAAGATAATAGCTTCCCTTATCCTGTCTTATGGACTAGAAAACATTTTTTAGCATTAGAGCTAATGAGACTACTACAACTTCTTCTTATACCTTTTTCGTTTCGCATACATTCTTAACGATTAATTGTATTCTTTTCTACATATTACCCTTACCTAGTAGCTGTTAATATGGCATGGATAGCATCTCAGAAATGATGGTCAGAAATGCAGTCGCGGTGTATTTTCTTATATGGGGACAAAATGAAGTGGTTCCTCCTCTGTTGATAAAGAGATGAAAGGCGTCAGATATCTATTACTCTTATTATAGGTTCTTAAGGTCAAATGGTTACCACCTTCGCTTTCCTTACCAAGATTGTAATTCCAGTTTCTTATTTGGAACTAATGCGGTCTTTAAAATCACGATATGATATATTAAAAAAGAGGGGTTTTTTTTGGTTGGTCCGGCTGGTATTACAAGTAATTTCCAGTCTGAAAATAGAAAACGTAAGGGATGAAATATCTATATTTTTTTTAAATATTAAAAAACTTCTCTTATTTTCTTTCCTTAATAATTAAGGGGGACGGAATTGCCAACATTCTTACCCGAAAAAAATGGGACTCCTCACTCAACCCTCATTGAAGAAAGTTATCTCGGATTCAGAGATTTTGAACACGAGGCGATAATATTAAAAGATCTCCCTGCCTGTAAAACATAAGGAGTGGATTGACTAGAAGCATAAAGTTATGATCTCACAGCAATCTGTTCAGCGAGCAAGTGACTTCTTGTCGTTCTTACCCGAAGATAATCGGCAGGGCTCTGTAATTCCGCCGACAGGATGCGAAGGATGGCGTCTCGACCGGGAGTTCTGATGAGTAATTGTGTGTTCCCGTGGTCGCGTTTAAATACCGTTACTGACGGGTCAAATTGCCTCCATCTGTGTAAGTTTTTGTTTTGCCGCTAGTAACAAAGATAGTACTACTCTTCTCATTCTGGTGTTAACGGGTCAAAAACGGACTTCCGTACTGATCTGCAGGGACATTGTAACTTCCTCATTAGGGTAGTAGCGAGTAAGAAGGGACTATCGTTTTGTCATTTCCTATATGGATTATTCTTTATGCTGTTGAAATTGAAGATAAGACCCCAAAATATTTATAAAATGGCTGCAATAACCATATACACCCGAATGATATATCCTTTAAGGGCTAGAAATTGTAACAGCCAAATGTACCCATCACAATTATTTTTGTGACTAGAATTGTGGTATAGACAAATAAGGGGCAAAATTATGTTACTTACTACGATAAAAAACGTTCATATGTGGATCATTTAAATATACAGTGTATACATACAACTATTGTATCGGTATATCGTACCAACATGGTATAGACAAATAAGGGGCAAAATTATGTTACTTACTACGATAAAAAACTTTCATATGTGGATCATTTAAATATGCAGTGTATACATACAACTATTGTATCGGTATATCATACAAACATGTATGTATCTCTGTGTATTTCAACAAATCGTAAGGTTAAACACTACTACAATCCAGTGTCATAATTACAAGTAGCAGCTGTACTCTAAACGTTAGTTTAAACCTTTCGGTTGTATTGATGACAACGGGTGTATCCAGAGGAGTTCTCTCCTAAGTAGATGTTATGTCTTGTCTCTTCCTGGTAATATGGGTACCATTTCCAGGATACAAAATCTTAGCTGACTGAGATTGTGATTATGTTCATTGAAGTGGATGGCCACTGTAGATTTCAAAGATTTCAATCGAATGTTACTTTTGTGTTCAAAAAGTCTGGTTTTTATTTTTCTTGCTGTTTTTCCCACATATGCAAGGCCACATGGGCATTTCAGCATGTATACTAAATTCATGCTATCACACGTTCCGTTGACGTTTAATTTGATGTTGGTTCCTTTTGTTGGATGTGTAATTTCATTCCCTTTAATAATGGCGTTGCAATTTCCACAATTGTGGCAGGGTAATGTTCCTTTATACACTTTAGTTGAAGTGTCATTTTTTTGATTGAGTAATTCTTTGATGTTTTTGGTTCTTTGGTAAGCAAAACGAGGATTGCTGGTGAATAGTCCCTTGAAATCTTCTTCTAAGGCTAATAATGGCCAATGTTTTAAGATCGCTTTTTTGATATGGTGACTGCGTGTAGAGTATTTTGATACAAACACAGCTCTTGGTTCGTCCTTTGTCTGTGATGGTTTGAGCAATTGTTCTCTAGTTAATCCTTGTACTCTGTCAACGGCTTCAACCAGTGTGGTTTCAGGATACTTTTGATCATGAAATTTTTGTAGGGTGATAGTCTTATGATGTTCATACGCATCTTGTGTGGAAGCAACCCTTTTAACACAGAGTAATTGAGAGAATGGTAAGTGTTTTTTGAGTGAAGGAGGATGAAAACTGTGAAAATGGAGTAGGTTGTTTCTGTCCGTTTCTTTGTGATATACACTGGTTTCTAATGTGCTGTCGTGTTTGGTCACAAGAACATCCAGAAAGGATACCTGCGTCTTGCTTATGTTGGATGTAAATTGGATGCGTTCATTGACTTCATTCAAGTTGTGAATTGCTGTTTGTAATTCGAGATCTGATCCTTTCCATAAAACGAAGATGTCTATGTATCTCTTATATAGGATGATTTTCAGACATTTAGTCCCCTGATGAAGGGCAATGCCCGAAATGCATTGGGCAAAAAATAACAAGTAACATGACATTATGATGAAATAATGTGAATTTACTACAATTAAAAAGGAATAAAAAGGAACTTTGAAATTACCAATCAAAATATTGTAAACATATCATTTAAAGAACTTTGTTCTCCTCGAGTGCACTGGAGGGACTCTGCTCCCGCGGGAAACAGGGCTCATTTGTGATTTGCTAAGAGCAACAGACCACATAACAGCAAACCAATGTATATATACAACTGCAATTCAAATTGTATTATTACTTCAAAGTATAAATCACTTACCTGTGCCAGGCTTGCTTGGGTCTAGGAAATAAAATAACTAATCCATACATTACAACCCCCACCCTGCCCCTCCCCCTCCCTACGTCACCACCCTGCAGTTACACCTACTACCAGCCGTGGCTGTGCAGGTAGCCCCTAGGTCTTTTATCAAGGCTTTCGAAGCTTCATAGATAACGTCAGAGAATGGGCCTTATCTTCAGCCACAGCGGTGTAGGGAATAGGTGCCTCCCCATTGTCTATCAAGAGCTATGTCGCCTGTTCCCCTGATGGTGAAATGCAGTCGCCCTGTGGCTGGGTGAAATTTATCAGTATATATTAGACTGAAGAAATATGTTTGAACGCATTTCTTCCAGCCACGGCCGCTAGTAGGTGTAACTGCAGGGTGGTGACGTAGGGAGGGGGAGGGGCAGGGTGGGGGGTTGTAATGTATGGATTACGGACTTTAACAGGTAAGTAAACATATAAATAAATAAAACGAATTGCGTTGTGTGCACTGCATCACCAAATGCGATGCAGTGCGTGCAAACGAAATTCGTTTTATTTATTTATATGTTTACTTACCTGTTAAAGTCCGTAATCCATACATTATAACTTCCCACCCTGCCCCTCCCCTCCCTACGTTACCGCCCTGCAATTACACCTACTACCGGCCGTGGTTGATTTCTTTCAAATTGTGTCTTTTTTTTTATTTAAACATCTTTTTGGGGAAATGCATCCTGTTTTTTTACTATACGAGCTCAAGTTCTTTTAGGTCTGCTGTTAGACAGAACGTTTAGATTTTTCTAAAATTATATATGAAAGTGTATTTGTTTTATAGTGGCTTCCTGCTATCCCTGTTCATCCCTTGGTCCTGTTCTTTCACAAAGAGCACATCGGCACACAAAGGGCCTAGTTTACAAAGGTTAACTTACACTTTTGTGTAAATTTACGATTTTTTGCAGGCTACAAAGCAGTTTTAAGAGTAGCATCTGTACG
Organism: Lissotriton helveticus; assembly: GCF_964261635.1. Classification (NCBI taxonomy): domain Eukaryota; kingdom Metazoa; phylum Chordata; class Amphibia; order Caudata; family Salamandridae; genus Lissotriton; species Lissotriton helveticus. The sequence continues at coordinate 145,057,580 of NC_136069.1, forward strand.
AGTGCGGAGTCTTCACACATAAAACGGCAAGAAGTCATAAAGACACTACTTATACATTTGCTTTGTGAATTGCACTAAATTGTAAACTTACACAAAAGTGCCCAAATCGGGCCCAAAGTAGTTACCTTCAGTTCTAGGGACTACTATGGCAATGTATGCTTTTGAGACCAAACTTTTTCTTTTGCATTTAAGCAATGCGTTTATGTTATTTTTATGTTATTTTGTATTTGCCATTTCAAATAACACTTGATACATTTATTTCAATGGTCTTCCTTCTGCACCAATACAATTCACTGCTACCGAATATACACTCTTTTGTTATTTCACTGGGAGGATGGGGGAGGATTATATTTTCCACATATTTTTTCATATATTTGTCTCTAGTCTCACCAACTGTAGAAAGCCAGAAGCTCTGTATTTGACAGTTATTAAAAAAAAAAACTTGTCTCATAAGATCAACACTAAAATCAAAGGGCTAGATGCGCCCAAGAGCAGAATTCAAGGGAAATTTCTGAAAAGTTGCTTGACCTTTAAATTTACAAGCAATAAATATAAAATATCATAAGACTATTTGGTCTGAGTTATAAAGCAAGAAAACAGCAACTAGTAGGAACTCAAGTGCCCCAGGATGCCTGGCATAGTTTCGGCAGAGACTCACCAGCATGCAAGGATTTCTGTGATGGCTTCTATCAGAGACTCAACAAAGTCCTAGGATTTTGTGATATTCCAGCGACATTTTGAAAAAATAAAAATGAGCATAAAGCTGACATGAGGCATGATGCATGAGGCCAAATCAGGCTATTTAATCCTGTCAACATAAATGAGCTGACAAGGTGGGAAGAAGGATACATTCTCAGCATTGCCCAAATTAGAATTGACGGAAGTTGCAGCTCTGATTCTGAAACATTTGTTTTCACTGCCAGCCTTTGAAACTCTCCCCTGCGGTGTGAGGCTTTTCCAGGACCAGGATTCTATTAGGCAGCTATATGATCTATAAAACTTGAATTAAATGCTTCATTCATTCATTCGATGCTGTGTGATATGACACATTAGATTAGTTACAACAAAAGTCTGCATTATCCAGAACCCAATTGACAGATACTCTTGCTTTAAAGAAACTTGGGTCAGAATGTCCTAACACCTTACGATTTACAAATGAAGAGTGTCCAAGCTATGTGCAAATTTGGTCCCACCAGCTCTCTAGGTGACCTGGTGAAATCTGATCAAATCTACTAAGGAATTTCGTGCCTCATTATTGCTTTGTCTTCTGTAAATTTTGCGATAAAACATAATATTCTTCTTATACTGACATTTGTTCTTCTGAATTTCTCTAGGTTGAAGAAGTGGAGCCTTATGCAAGCTACATGCAGAAAGTGAACACAATTTACTGTTCAATTTCAGAGCTGGCCGCCTGAGTGGATTCAAAGTTGCATCGAAAAGAGCCCCTGCCGCGATCCCAGCCAGGAGAGCACATACATGCAGCGAGTGCTCTACATCTTCTGAATGGATGTGTTTTTGGGACATTACTCTTTTAAAAGTGCCAAAACCCACAGCAGAGAACCTCCACTTGTTGTGTAATGTGGTAATTTGGGGAATCAATTCTTACTACTACATTCTATAGCCATGAACATTTTAAGGATTGGCTACTAAGAGACAATGTAGCAGCAATGTTTTGTGCATATTGTATGTTTGGTATTTGCAGCATTGAGACCCTAGTGGTACAATAGAAAAAAGACTACTGTGAATAAGGCTTGAATGACGTCATCAGAACACAAGCATCCATAATACCTGGGACACTGGCTGATTGTTGTAGCTAGACTAATCAACCCTTGCTAATCGCTATCTTCATACGAAGACCAGCCATTCTGAGCCAAAACCAGCTTCCCATGTGTGCCGAGGGACATCAGTCAATGGGCATGAACTGCCTACCAATGTCAAACATAACACACAAGCCCCTAGTATGTATTGCATGTACACGCAAGGACAGAACATCCAATTCCACCCCAAACATTAAGTGAGCTAGAACTTCTGTAAGAGCATGCTACAGGGTGTTTAATATCCATTTATCATGTGCCAGTCACTTAACAGGGGCAATAGGAGGGACACGCACGCAGTGAACAAATAGAGACTGCAGACATAGGAAGCAATACTTGCTTAGTATTTGTGCATGTGAAAAAGTATCATTTCTGTACTCTGTTGCAGGACACATTTAGGAATTTGTATTTAACTATTGGGCCCGGCATGCTTAATTTGACATTCAAGAATTTCTCTCTAGTGAGACCTTTTGATAATTCAAACCACATGCAGTGAGATTATTTGAGACGTCCAAGACACTGCAGATTTTCTCTTTCAAACTGGAGGTGTGCCCAGTATGTGCCCATTGCAAGTCCCACCTTCCTTATTCCAGAAGAGTGTCTTGTGCGTGACAGCTGAACTAACTAATCAATATTCCTCTTGATTGGTTTCTATGTAGGAGTGGTTATGGAATATGTCACTCAACAAGGTTTTGTGGGTATGTGTCATTTCTCATTAGCTTCAGGGTGGTGTTAGTCTTGCACTTTAATACTCAAGCTACGTATGATGATAACCTGTCTGATTAGATACCTTGCACTTTATGATGCCCACCATAGTGCTTGCTCAAGGGGACTCTATGGGCCTGATTAATAGTTTAGTTCTTTATCACAAATATGACGAATATCACATACTCCTCAGTATGAGTGCATTATATCCTATGGCACTTGTAATGAGGCAGTTTCTGATGGAGTAACCCTTCAGGCCCTAAGGTTCCAAGTGTTGCACTGAGTACACGTTGATTTAAGACTTCCGGGACATCTTTGAGACAGAATCTTTTCAAATGCCTGCAGGAGTGGATAATATTTTAGTCTTAGCTTTAAGTAAAGCTCTCTGTCTAACAAATATTAAGACCTATTTTATTGTGTAAGGCCCAGCTCTGCAAATGTACTCCTGCTCATTGTTCAGTTGCTGATGCACAAACATTGGATCAGTGTCTATATTCTGAGATCAATAGTCTAGTTACTTTGTCATAAGAGATCATGTTCTGGTGTAGTAATTTTTACTATGTAGTTTTGTGTTTCTTTGCTTAATACTGTTCTTTATCGCAGCTTTTATTAGCAGGAGCAACATGTAGGAAATAGTCCATCATTGATTTGATATTATTCACTAGACTAGCTAATGCCATACACTACCTTCAACCCAGGATACTGATTTTCTTCACTCTTAATCGAGTGACAAGTATGCCAATTACAAAATGGAATATGAATGCCCTTTGGGTTCATAAGATGAAAGCGATCAAAAGTGCATCAGCACTCCCCAGATAATGTGAGAAGTCTCTCGAGTTAGAAACTACATACTTCTGCCTATGGTTATCAAAACGTTTAAGTTTATGAAGTAAAAATATCACATCTTGAAAATGAGCCAGGCAACCGGTCAGAACCACTAGAAGCCTTTCCATTTTTCAGAATGAAAATTAGTGTGTTGAATTAATTACAACATATGACTTAGGTGTAATAAACTGTCTTGCCCTGTATTTGGTTATGCTGTCCCAGAATTCTATTCGTAAGCATTTCTCCAGGTCCTGCTGCTTACAACTACTTAACTTGACCACTTTCTAACTCTGATGCCTACTTCATGATTTCTTCATCCGAGATTTGCTGGGAGCTCTATTGCATTCTTGCACAGTGGCATCACAATTTAACATATAGTATCCATCCATATGTTTTATCATTGTCTTCAGTGGTGTAATGGTGCTCATATTTTAAAAGAATCTGAAAAGGACGGTAGGAAACGTGATTGAGTAGAATTATCATTTTAGTCTTATGACTCTAACAGGGACCACAAGAAATATTTTTACTACTAATGAAGTGTTTATCTGACCTTCTTAATTTTTACATTTAGCAGACATGATCTGGGTGGGGTCTACAAAGCAGTCATTCAAAAATAGCATTGATTTACAAAGCTATCACATATTCAATCTGGAGAGAGAGCACTGTACCTCCTCTAAAATATTAAATGCTACCTGAATGTAGCTTAAAGCCCAACAATACTGCTTGCTGTTTATGAACCTGTTTAAAAGGAGCATTTGTGAACTTTAGGGTGTGCTACTATAAAGTGAACCAGTGCAACTTAAAGTGTACTTTTGGTGGAATGCTACTTCAATGAAGTGACTTCAGTGACAAGACAAGCAAATAAAGTTAATTTATGGTCATTTTAAGAGGTTTATTACACGAGTAAGAAAATGTGTAAGACTTGTTTTATTTTAAACAGTATTGCTGTTACTTTAGTTATGCGTTCTTGTATCCACTATAATACACATGGAAGGAAGAAAATTACTTTTATTGCTGATGATACGTGTATGAAATACATTTTGACTGCTTCAAGTTCATAGACAAACAATTATACGAGCAAATCGGAATTTATTGGATATCACAATTTTCCTTGGTTTACTTCCCTACAGAACAAATGTCAAGACACATACTTACTTTTTTACAGAAGGAAACCATTCTCCTCGTGTTTTTTATTCTGGAGTGAAGTTGTTTGAAACATATGTGTAGCATACACTAGTCAATTAAGAGTCCGGCTACATAATTTATGTGGATATAAACATTTTGCGTTGCCAATAAATTATTAAATGAAGACACAGCAAAATATCAAATTCATCCTCCTAAATGCTATAAAAATCAGTTGCATTGATTAAAAAAAAAACAGCAATGGTTTAGTGGACTTATTCAATGAAAACATAGTGAATACCCAGATAATCACTTTGTCCTGTTCAACAATAAATGTAATAAGCATTTTCAATACAATAGGTCTCGCATTTGTGGGAGTTTAAGCAGATTTATCTGCTTTGATAAGTAACACAAAAATAAAAGGCATTGTCATTTACGATCCCAGTAGCTTCAACTCTTGTAAAAGCGAGACCTCCGACACCATTGTCCCGGGCTCCTTGGAAAGTGAAATGATGCATGGCACGCTGAATGTTGCAGGATAGCATGTCGTGCCTGTAGTAATGAATTATATTGGTGTGGGAGAGGTGCACAGCCCAAAAAGATTCAATTTGAAAGTAATTTTGTAGGCAGGCCGGGTGCTCCTACAGGTAATACAGCCGTCCTGCTGTATTGTTAGTAGACTAGAAGTAGTGCGCACTTACACTGTGTGCGCATCCCTGTGTATGGGCACACCATAGGTTCTACGACGAAGAATCGAATTGTTTGTTATTTACTGTTCTTTTATTTCATCATTTGTTTTTAAATCTTTAAATCTTTAGTTCATATCTGATTCATTACAGTTTCTTTAAACATTTCCTTTGATAATCATATTCAGAATATTTTCAACCGCTCCGATGCATTTCGGGCTCCACGGCCCTTTATCCAGGAGCACTATAGGCAAAAGTAAACAATATATCCAATATCACTAATTAATTTACATTATTCACATTAGTATATTAACATACGTGTAACATATCCATCATGCAAATGTGAGCAATGTGTGTAGGTTGTCAAAAAGGTACGAGTCGAAAAAAGTGAGGCCGGCGTGATTTTTGTGCACGTTTAAGTTCTAGCGAGCGTGATTAATGTGGTAGATCTCATACTCACGAAAACTCAGATGTGTTGAGTTTTTGAAATTCTAAAACAAAATGGCAGGAAGATAATCAGTCGATCGTATTTCCCTCAGTACACAACTATGGTAACGGTTGTGTAAACTAGCATCAAGCTACTTACTTGATAAACGCGTAGCGTTTTCTAAGCGGTCGGTACCCCAGTTAACATGCACTCGGTGCAACCGGGTGGTCGGTGTTTGTGATCGCGGAAGTGTTGCTCTACATCATGTGATGTAGATCACGTGAGAGGTCACGTGGGAACTGTTGTCATGGGGATCGAAAACGGGCTACCGTGGTTAGATACCATCGCGGTTAGGTGCCATCTTGAAGTGTAATGTGATAGAATTGTGTGTGAAATGTAACATTGTATACCTAAATAATAAAACAACCTAATGCGCAATGTAACACAAAGTACAGTATAAACAGATTTGCAGCAAAGATACAGTTAGTCAGTAAAACCATAAATATGGCTATATTCATTCCTGAACTCCCTGCCTGCCTCTCTCTCTCAGTATTACACTTGAAAGAGCAGAGGCTACAGTCTTCGCCTTGGCTGACCATCATGCTATGTCTACACAAGCTGGCTATAAGGGGCCCTTAGCATGTAGATCTCTCGAGTTAAATTGTGTTCTTACCACTGGACGGCCAGGGGTTCTGTCCCCGGTCCCCGTACGGCCACGGACGGGCGCAGACAGGCTTGCCTTCTGTGCGGCCGCTTAAGCATGTGTCTTTTATCCCTGGTAGAGTAACCACTAGACCGTTAACCGGCCCTCTGCCCACCGGAAGTGCCTGGCTCTCTCTTCCTTGCCCTCCGCGCAACAGTGCTAATCACCGCGTCGGCTCGGGGCGGGAAGGAGGGAAGATTGAGCCCAAGCCTCAGGTACGTAAGAAAAGGCACTTACACTGATAAAAAATATTGGAAGGATCAGCGTAATAAATGCCCCCAAGTTGGTTTTTAAAATAGAAAACAGGTAGCCACACTACACATAAAATTAAGATTTTAACAATCCCAGCAGATCACATTTATTAGACGCAATGCACCAGCAGTTAGAGGGCTCTGCCACCGCCAACTTCACAGGCACTTCAAGGACATACGCCGGGCCAAGATGTGTTGTAAATATGTGTGTTTTTCTGTTATGTGGTGAGTGAGTTCAGGTGTGCGTGTGTGTGTAGAGGTCACGGCGCAGTAATGGAGCACGCGGAGCCGCTGTAGAGTTTAAATAATACTTTATTTGCCCCAAGCACCGGGAGAACAACCTTGCACTGGCGTTCGGCATGTAAAATGGCCGACGCTATGTTCCCGGCATGCCCCGGGTGACGTCGCTCGAACACTAGAGCACGACACCACATATCTCCCCCCTTTGCAAAGGATGGAACTAGAACTGTTAGGGGAGGAAGGGGGCAACAGAAATAGGATACAATAGTCTTAGTTGGTCTTCATTTTTTTTACAAAGTCAAAGGTTTATTGCATAATTAATTAAAATCATTACAATTTCCACATATTAATGTTATGATACAAAAAAATGCTTACTAAAAAGATTAGACTCTTCCTTTGTTAAAATGATGTAACACAGTTTTTAAAAGGGGTTTCTTCCGGGGAAACTCCCACCGGCATTGGGAGGTCAAAGTGTTATTGCATAATTGTGCAAGGATTACCAGTCATTGGGATCAGGGCAGCGTTAGTTAACCCACTTGGTCTTCATATCTAAGTCATCAAATCTCTTTGGCAACTTGACCAGTCTGCCCAAGCGTGTGCGTGATGGTGTGGGGACAAAGTCCGCTTGCTGTCTACTCACTGGGAGACTTCTGTCTACTGTCGCTCCAATCTGCTGTGCCTTTCCTCCTCCACAGGTACCTGGGCTCTGCGGTATAGACTGACTGGATTCACCAACACCAAACCTCCCGTCATGGGTGTCTAGATCTCCATCTCTTCGCCTAGGCATGGTTGGACTTTGCACCACTCCTTCAGGTGTATGTGTTGTTTCCGGTGGACTGTTCCATTCCGGTGAAGTTGGGACCATTCCTGCAGGGTTTTCCCACTTCATGATCCGGTTACATCTTGCCATCCTGTCCTGTGACCATATTTTGCCGTCACTTATTAGGGCTGACCTGGCGTATGTTTCCACTACTTGTAACCGTGGACTAAACTTACTGTCTCCCTTCTCCTTTAATATAGCCTCTTTCACCCTTACCCACTCGCCCTTTTCCAGGGTGACTTCCTTGACATTGTGTCGTTTGTTGTAATATTCAGTGTATAAGGCCTGCGCTTTGTCAAGATTGCGCCGAACCACAGCCGGAGACCACTTGCTTTGGATGGCGAGTTGTTTCCATGCTAGATTGTCTCTCGTGAAGGAGTCACGCCCAAGTAAGATCTTGAACGGACTGTATCCGGTGTTCGCCGGGGTGATGCGATAGGCCCAGATCATTCTTTTGAGTTCCTTCTCCCAGTCTTTTCCTGCACTTATTGCTGCCTGTACCGAACCCATGATTACTCGATTGAACCTCTCTGCTAGTCCATTTCCTGCTGGGTGGTACACTGGGGTGTGCTTAACTTCAATCCCATTGCGTTCCATGAAGGCGTTCCATCTTGCCGAGTTGAATTGTGGTCCATTGTCACAGGTCACGATTTTACGGATTCCTTCTCTTAAGAATGTGAAGGTGAGGAAGGACAACACCGCTTCTGTATCGGCTACTTCACACACATCCACTTCCGGCCACTTGGAGTATCTGTCCACTACCACAATCGCATATTTGGGTATCCTGTTTGTATCCAGTATGGGGCCCAGGATGTCTACTGACAGCTCTTCCCATGGACTGGCAAATCTTCCTAGTGGTGGGCGTAGCATGACCTGGGCTTTATCTGCGTTGTTGCACTGTTCGCACTTCCTAACATGCCTTTCCACTAGACTGTCTATGGCAGGCCACCAATACGCCTGCTTCGCCCTTGCTTTGGTTTTCACTATTCCCAAGTGTCCTTCATGTAAGATGGTAAGAAGGTGATTTATCAAAGGTTGCAGGGGAACCACTTTTTCACCTCTCAGTAGGAAAACTTGGTTATCTCCTATGGATAATTCTTCCCTGACTTCCTAAAATTTCCTCAAACTGCTGTTCAAGTGCTTCTTGTCAGGCCACCCTTGTGTCAGGTATTTCATTACTGTTCTAAGCGTGTCATCACATGGCCTTCTCCCATTCTTGCGTGCTTATCACTGCTTCATGGTCTTCCGTGAACGCGACCATGTACTCTTGTCACTCTGTTGGCTTTGTGGTCCGTCGCAGGTTCCATTGCGGCTGCCCTGCTTAGGAAATCTGCAACCTTGTTTCTGGTGCCGGGAAGGTACTCCACTTCGTATACAGGGTCATCTTCGCAATGCGGGGTGTTGCATGTGCGTGTCCGCAGGAGGTCAGGACTCTCACCAGCGGTTTGTGATCCGTGCGGAGAAAGAATTTCGAGACCCATATGAACTATCTGAATCGCTCCATGGTCCATACTGCTGCCAACAGTTCCTTCTCGATCACCCTGAACTTCTCCTCGTTAGGTGGTAATGACCGTGATGCGAAACTGGTTGTGGTGACTTCGCCCTCCTGTGACTTCTGCGTTAGCACTGCGCCTAGCCCCTTGTCACTGGCGTCAGTGGTCAGAATAGACAGTGCTGCCTGATCAAACCCATTGAGGGGAACTGCAGCGCAGATATCTAGCTTCAAGAGGTCGAATTCCGTTTGCTCTTCCTCCGACCATTTGAAGGCATTCTTCTCCTTCAGGAGTTGTCGCAGGGGGTGTGTCTTGGATGCGAAGTGAGGTACAAATTTACTGTAAAATTCTGCCATTCCTAGGAATGAGCTGACGTCTTCTGTCTGCTTTGGCATGGGCGCTTCTTTAATAGCTGCTACGTTTGCTCGTTTTGGTTCTATGCCTTTTACGCTTATCTTGTGGCCCAGGTACGTCACCAATCTCACTCCGAATTTACATTTTTCCCACTCTGCCGTGAGTCCATTTTGTGCTAATACTTTCAGGACTGCCTTTAGTCTTGCGTCGTGATCCAGTTTGGATTTCCCCATGATGAGGATGTCGTCTTGAAAGTATTGTACACCTTCTATCTTCTGAAACAACCGGTGCATAACTTTCTGAAATACTGCGGCCGCAGACGCTAAGCCAAACGGCATTCTCAGGAATTTGTAGCATCCAAACGGTGTGATGAATTATGTGAGATGATTGCAAGAGGGGTGCAGGGCAATTTGGTGGTATGCAGAAGTAAGATCCACTGTTAAGAACCATTTGACTCCCTTTGTCCTTGCTAGCATTTTGTTTATCCGGGGTAGTAGGAATTTGTCCACCACTATGTTCTTGTTGAGTTCCCTCAAGTCCACACAGAGATGTACCTTGCCATTTGGTTTCTGCGCGACTACCAATGGTGCCAGCCACTCCGCACTTTCAATGGCCTTGATGTCTCTGTTTCTTTCCAGATGATGTAGTTCTTCCTGTACAGCCTCTCTGCTCCTGAAAGGGATATTGCGAACTTTGTGACTTACTGGTTTTGCTCCAACCTTGAGGCAGATTTTATGGGTGAATTTTGTCAGTGGCCTATCGTGCCTTTGAAGACTTCTGGGAATTCCTCCTCCCATGCATTTGTCCCATAAGCTTGGACTGTGTCTGTCACGAGCACTTGGGTCGTGGCTCCCAGGTTCAGTTGGATTCCGAGGTCTCCCTGGTCCATCCACCCTAGTACTGAAGGTCCTTTCTCTGTGACATACAATTATGTCTGTGGGATCCAGGTGAGCGCCTACTTTGGGTGATTATTGTGTACGGGGAGCCTGAATCAGCTACCATGGTCACTTGTACGCCTCCAATCAACATTTGTGGTGCAGGCTTCCAGGATCTTGTACAGTCTACTCCTAGTACTTGATCATCTATACATAAAACTTCATCTTCCCCTTCTTCTTCAGCGACCTCTTCGTCACTGTCCGATTCTTGTGTGACGTACTTCATTTCCGCTTTCCTGGGCTTGCGCGGCACACCTTTTCATAGTGTCCCATTATTCCGCAGTATGAGCACTTGGCTCTGAAGGCTGGGCATCTTTTATCGTTGCTTGCGTGTGTCTGGCTGCCACATCTGTAGCAGGTATTTTTGCTGTCTCTTTGCGGTCTTTGGGGTTTTGAGAACTTGGACGGGTATTTCTTTTGGTACCTCGCTCCCTTTGGCATTTGTTGCTGCATTACTTCTTGTTTGTTTCTGTCCGAAATTCTGCACACTGGGGTCCTGTTAAGGCTTTCTCTTTTAGCTGCTTCTGTGCACCTTTTTGATAGTTACGCTTTGTTCACGAGTGCTACAACTTCCTTGAGGGAGGCATCTCCATTGACCCATCATTTTTCTTGGATCACCGTGTTTACTGTGTGCATTATGATCTGGTCTCGATGAGTTTGTCGTGTAGCACGCCAAACTTTTTTTTTTTGTTTGTTTTTTGAAAAACCTTTATTTTATAAAATGAAGACAGATACAGACCTACAACCACCAAGGGCGGTCAGTAATGCGAAGCAAAAAGAATAAATCAGTACACAGCTCATCAGCCGACAACCCAAGGGTTCGGCAACGTAGAGGCATGATGTGGTTTGGAGCATCTGGCAGATGAGGATAAATAAAAGGTTCTTATATTTTATTACATACAAACAACAAACAAGAAACCCCACAAGAAAAAGAGTCGAGGCAAAGGTATCAATATAAGGGCCGCTACATGTGGCATGAGGGAGACGACGAAAAGCAAGCATCAAGAAATCATGGAAATGGGTAGCGGGGACCAAGAGCAAGCAATATTTCACAGCCAATAGAAAATCAAAAACACTGGAACAAACAGTCAAGAAGAGCTTGTAGTATCAGGGGGTTCTGCAAGGGGAGGGACACAAATCTCTCCAGATACGAGTTTCACTGACCCCAAATCCTATCCCACTTCTTGGGCCTACCTCGGGAGATGTATACAATTTTGTCTCTAAACATGCACCAGTCCATGTTCTCCTCCCAGGCCGAGACCAGCGGTGTTCTATGAGACCCCCAGAGCTGAGCAATGTCTCTTTTTGCAATAATGTTGCCCAGCGTGACCCATTGAGTCTGAGCAACGGTACAATTATTCGGTTCCCAAACATTCAGCAAACAGCGTCGGGCCTCAGGAAGTAGCCCGACGCCCGTCACTTCTCTCATCACCGCATGCACTCGATTCCAAAAAACCACTACCGCCGGGCATTCCCATATAATATGGAGGAAAGTAGCAAGCAAACCACATCCACGCCGACATAACCCATCCACAGAATAGCCCATATGCATCAATTGTGGACCCGTGACATAGATACGATGAAGAATCTTGAGCTGCACCAGTTGGAGACGCGCCGGAATAGCGACTTCTTTCGGAGAGGATACTGCAGCCTGCCAGTCCTCATCATCTAACTCCAGCCCGTCATCAGTCCATGCCTCACGTAGCTGTAGGAGAAGGTCCGAACGGGTATTAATACGTTTTTTGTATATGAGGGAGATAGTGCTGTCGGGGACATGTCCATCCAGCACTCTATCCTCCAAGGGAGAATACTCAGGAATCGAGATACCAGCAGGGAAGCCCGAATCGAGCGCATGGCGGATTTGAAGGTATCGAAAATATTCTCTGTCACTCAGCTTATATTCCCGTTTTAACTCGTCAAAAGTTTTGACTCTATCGGTGGCCCAAAGATCACCCACTTTGCTAATACCAATAAGGTCCCATCTATCGAACCCCTTCGAAGACCACGGACCACCCAATCTCTCAGCTGCATATAGAGGAGTCGCCCTAGTAAGTTTATCAGTCCAGTCGGTGGCCGATGTTGCACTATCCCATACACGTAGTGCCACCGCAGTGGGGCCCATCAAATACCTCCTGTCGGTCTTGGAATAAAGCGCTCGATTATAATCACCCCCGGGCAGTTGCCACCTATCCATATCATAAGCGGGATTAGGAACAGGTCCATACATGGCATGGTTAATAGCACTTAACTGGGACGCCCAATAATAGCGTTTGACATCCGGTAAAGCTATACCACCGTCATACCAGGGCAAAGTCAACTTCGCAAGCACTATGCGCGGCCGCCACCCCCAAACCAATTTCCTCTGGAGGCCCTCGATTTCTCGAAAGTAACCAGCTGGAACCAGATCCAGCGTGTTCTGGACGGCGTACAAGAACCGGGGAAGGGACATCATTTTAAACAAAGCCGCCCTCCCCAAAGGGGAAAGAGGCAACCCACACCAAGCCGCCACATCCGACCGAAGTCGGGCAAGCGGAGGCAGTAGATTTCGCTCGAATCGGACCTTGGGGTCCAAAGAAATATAGATCCCCAAGTACTTGAAACCAACACTGGAAACAGGTATAGGGCAGTAGCGAGGCAGAGAAGGCTGTCCACCCGTAAGTGGGTAAATACAGGATTTAGTCCAGTTGATAACCAAACCAGAGTTCTTCCCGAAAGAGCACAGGACATCAAACAGGACACCCAATGACTTACGGGGAGAAGTGAGGTACAACAATATATCATCGGCATAAAGAGACACCTGATCCTCGAAGGTAGGAGACCACCGTATGCCCTTGAGCGAGGGCTCCCATCGGAGCCACGCGGCAAGTAGTTCAAGAGCCAGCGCAAAAAGGAGAGGCGACAAAGGGCAGCCCTGTCTCGTGCCACGCCCGAGGACAAAAGGATCCGAGGCCCTTCCATTAACCACCACCTGTGCAAGCGGTTGTTCATATAGAAGTTTAACCCACCCAATAAACTTAGGACCAAACCCAAATTTAGCAAGAGCAGCCCACAAATAAGGCCACTCCACCGTGTCGAAGGCCATCGAGGCGTCAAGGGAAACCAAAATGGCCGGTTCCGCAAGAGACCCCGGCCTCGCCAAGACACCGTGGAGGCGACGGAGATTGAGTGCAGTATTACGGTGGGGGATAAATCCGCACTGATCAGGGTGCACCAAATCACCGATCACCGTGATCATGCGGCTCGCCAAGATTTTAGCAAGAACCTTGGGCTCCACATTTAAAAGCGAGATCGGCCGATATGACGAACAGTGTTCCCGGGGTTTAACATCCTTGTGGATGACCACAATGGACGCCAGTCTCTGATCTCGGGGAAGAAGCCCGAGATCTCGTGACGCCAAGAATGACCGATGAAGATACGGCGCCATTTTGTCGGGACACAACTTATACAGCTCGACCGGCAAACCGTTCGGGCCCGAAGCCTTACCAGAGCGAAGTGCACGGACAGCGAGCGCTACTTCATCGGTAGAAAAATCCGCCTCCATAAGCTCCCTGTCCGAGTCCGACAGACTAGGCAACGTGATATCTCGGAGCAACAGATGCGAGTCCTCCACAGGTCTGTCCGAGACCGGCGAGTACACCTCCCGAATGTGCTGGGCAAAGACCTCAACTATCTCGACCGGGTCCACAACCCGCACACCATCCACACGTTCAATAACAGGCACAACACGATTCACTCTATCGCGTTTATCAAGCCAAGCAAGCAATTTCCCAGCCTTGTCACCCACATCATACAGACGACCCTGCTGTTCACGATTCATCGCCTTAGCCGCATCAGTCACCAGAGCTCTATATTCAAACTGTTTAAGTGCCAAGGAGTGCAGGCTATCAGGCGTAATCACAGATTCCATCCGTTCCTCCAACTCAGAGATATCGTTTTCAAGTCGTACCACTTCTGCAGTTCTGCGCCCCCTTTCACTGGCAATCAAATCAAAGAGAGAGTCTGACCCCGGATCACAGTTTTACACGCCTCCCATAAAATAACAGGGGAGGATACTGACCCTTCATTCTCAGCAAAGTAATAATCTATACATTTAACCACTTCCTTACTAATGTTGGGGTTACGAAGATGCCACGGATTAATAGGAGCAACACGACCCCCGGACTCCAGCCGCACATCAATAGTAAGCCATAGTGGGGAGTGATCTCAGATCCCCCTCGCCAAATGCCTGATTTCTCTCTCGGAGACCATCTGCGCCGCTGGTATAAAAATGTAATCAAGTCTCCAGAGACTACCATGGGCCCCCGAATTAAAGGTGTACTGGAGCTGTCCGGGGTGAAGTTGTCTCCAACAATCTGCTAATCCCAGTGTATCCATGAAATTTCCCAACCATAGCTGCGACGAGGGGAGGGTTCTACGAGGGCTACGATCTTCTTCTCCACTGACAACCGAATTGAAATCTCCATCCACCACCAGCAAGCCATCGGGGAGTCCCAGGACCACCCCACCCAAATCAATCAATCAATCAGAACATTTGTATAGCGCACTACTCACCCGGAGGGTCTCAAGGCGCTGGGGGGGGGGGACCGCTACTGCTCGAACAGCCAGGTCTTGAGCTGCTTCCTGAAGGCGAGGTGGTCCTGGGTCAGGCGGAGGTGGGTCGGAAGGGAGTTCCAAGTCTTGGCGGCCAGGTAGGAGAAGGCCCTTCCTCCTGTGGTGGCTCTTCGGATGCGGGGGACGGCGGCGAGGGCGTGGCTGGTGGATCGAAGCTGGCGCGTGGGAGCGTAGAAGTTGAGGCGGCTGTTGAGGTATCCTGGTCCTTGGTTGTGTAGGGCTTTGTGTGCGTGGGTGAGGAGCCGGAAGGTGATTCTCTTGTTGACCGGGAGCCAGTGCAGGTCTCTCAGGTGTCCGGAGATGTGGCTGCGGCGGGGGATGTCCAGGATGAGTCGTGCTGAGGTGTTCTGGATCCGCTGAAGTCTCTTCTGGAGTTTGGCGGTGGTACCGGCGTAGAGGGGGCGTTGTCGTAGTCCAGACGGCTGGTGACGAGGGCCTGGGTGACCGTCTTCCTGGTCTCGGTGGGGATCCATCGGAAGATCTTGCGTAGCATTCGCAGGATGTTGAAGCACGACGAGGAGACGGCGTTGACTTGTCTGGTCATGGAGAGGGAGGAGTCCAGGATGAAGCCCAGGTTGCGTGCGTGGTCAGTTGGTTTGGGTGCGCTGCCCAGGGCGGGGGGCCACCAAGAGTCGTCCCAGGCGGAGGGTGGGGATCCCAGGATGAGGACTTCCGTCTTGTCCGAGTTCAGTTTCAGGCGGCTGTTCGACATCCATTTGGCTACGTCTGTCATCCCTTCGTGCAGGTTGGCTCTGGCGGTGGCGGGGTCGTTGGTGAGGGAGAGGATCAGCTGGGTGTCGCCTGCGTAGGAGATGATGTTCAGGTTGTGCTGGCGTGCGATGGCTGCGAGGGGGCTCATGTAGACGTTGAAGAGAGTTGGGCTGAGCGAGGTGCCTTGAGGAACGCCGCAGATGACTTCGGTGGCCTCCGATCTGAACGGGGGGAGGCGGACTCTCTGTGTCCTTCCGGCGAGGAAGGAGGTGATCCACTCCAGTGCCTTCTCCTGGATTCCGACGTTGCCGAAGCGCTGTACTAGGGTGCGGTGGCATACAGTGTCGAAGGCCGCGGAGAGGTCCAGGAGGATGAGGGCCGCTGTTTCTCCGTTGTCGAGCAGGGCTCGGATGTCATCTGTAGCTGCGATCAGGGCGGTCTCGGTGCTGTGGTTGGCCCGGAAGCCAGACTGCGAGAGGTCGAGGGAGCCGTTCGTCTCGAGGAAGGTGGCCAGTTGCTTGTTGACGGTCTTCTCGATGACTTTGGCCGGAAACGGGAGCAGCGAGATGGGGCGGTAGTTCTTGAGGTCGGTAGGGTCTGCTGATGTTTTTTTGAGTAGAGCGCTGAGTTCGGCGTGCTTCCAGCTCTCCGGGAAGGTGGCGATGTCAAAGGAGGTGTTGATGATGTCCCGCAGGTGGGGTGCGATGACAGCGTCGGCCTTGTTGAAGACGTGGTGAGGGCAGGGGTCAATCGGAGATCCGGAGTGGATGGAGTTCATCGTGCGGATGGTGTCTTCGGTGCTGATCGGGGTCCAGGCGCGGAGGGTGGTGGTGGGGGGCGGTGGTTCGGTCATGGGGTGCGTTGGTTGAGTGCTGAAGCTGTTGTGTATGTCCGCGATCTTGTTGTGGAAGTAGGAGGCGAGGGACTTGCAGAGGTCTTGCGAAGGGGTGATGTCGTTGTTTCCGGCGTTGGGGTTGGAGAGCTCTTTCACGATGTTGAAGAGTTCCTTGCTGTTGTGTGCGTTGTTGTCCAGTCGTTCCTTGAATGCGGTTTTCTTGGTGGCGCGGATCAGCTGGTGGTGTTTTCGGGTGGCGAGCTTGAGGGCAGTCATGTTGTCCGGTGTTGGGTCTCTGCGCCAGGTTTTCTCGAGTGCTCTGCAGTTCTTCTTGGAGCTCTTGAGTTCGTCGTTAAACCATGGGGCTTTCTTGCTGCCCGGTCTGCTCGGCGGGGTCTTCAGAGGGGCGAGGTCGTCTGCGCAGTCGCTGATCCATTTCGTGAGGTTGGTGGCCGCTTGGCTGGGGTTCGTTGTGCTGGTGGGAGGGTTCTTGCTCAGGGAAGTAGTGAGCTGGTCTGCAGTGATCTTGTTCCAGCTTCTGCGGGGAGCCTGTTGCTGGTGATGGTGGAGCGTGGTCCTTCTGTAGCTGAAGTGGACGCAGCTGTGGTCCGTCAATTGGAGTCCTGTGGCGTGGCTGAAGGCGATGTCCTTGCTGGAAGAGAAGATCGGGTCGAGTGTGTGTCCGGCGTAGTGGGTGGGGGTGGTCACCAGTTGCTTGAGTACGAGGTTCGCGAGGTTGTCCAGCAGGGTGATGGTGTTGCGGTCGTTGTTGTTCTCCAGGTGAAAGTTGAGGTCTCCGAGGAGGATGTAGTCGGCTGAGGGGAGGGCGAGCGGGCTGACGAAGTCGGCGATGTCCTCGCTGAATTGTGTGCGTAGGAGGCGGCAGGAGGAGCAAGGGGGTGACCCGGCCTGGTGAGAGGCGCAACAAATCAGAAAACATGGTAGCCTGTAGACGAGGGGGAACGTACACAGACAAAATGGAGATCGTCTTCCCCTCCCATCGACCTACAACAGCAGCATAGCGACCCCTATCATCCAACACCTCTTCATCTATCTCGAGGGGGAGGGAGTTCCTAACCAAGATACCCGCCCCTCTCGACCCAGTGGTAAATCCAGAGTGGGCCACCAAACTGTAGCCCCTTCTATTCAGTGCACGGCATGTATTTCCTACCAGGTGCGTTTCCTGTAGCAGAATAATATCCGGGGAGTGCCGCTTCAAATACTGTAAAACTATTCCCACTTTTATTCTATCCCCGAGACCATTAACGTTCCAGCTCAACACTCTCAGCCCCCTACCCCCCATCCCAGACAAAAACCAACAGTCCCCCCGCCACAAAGCAGGCACAAAGGATAAAATAGCGACCAAATCAGAGCCTCGAAACAAACAAACAAGAAAAGACCCCCTCCTCCCCCCAAGGAACCATCAACACGCAACCCCCCACCCTGCACCCCTGCGGTAGACCAAAAAGCCACCCCAACTTGCAGTGTGCCTGTCGCCCCATTAAACTAACCCACAAAAAGAGAGAGAAAAATGTCCCCTGAGGAGGAAGAGTCCCGAATCCCCTCACCCCCGGGTACCCACAGCGTATAAACATCGCTATCACAGAGCCACTGCAAAGCGTCCAAGAATGGCTCATCAGCACTGACTCACTACTCCTGTTCTTCCAGGCCGCCTTCGGCACCTCTCGAACTCTCCGGGCTGGTACGCTGTGTCGGCAAGCTATCCAGCCAGTCACTGGCCACCTCAGGGCGATCAAAGAAAAATGTACGTTCGTTATGCTCAATCCTCAGGCGAGCCGGAAAAAGCATGGCATACTTCAGTTCCATGTCTCTGAGGCGGCGTTTCACCCCCGAAAGGCCATACGTTGCTTCTGTACTGCCTGAGTGAAGTCCGGATAAAAGCTGATCGATACATTTTCAAACTTAGTGGGACCATTAGTGCGGGAGGCCTGCAGGATAGCGTCTCTGTCCCGGAAATTAAAAATCCTGGCTATGATAGGCCTCGGAGCTGCCCCAAGCTTGGGCTTCCCACCTGGAATCCTATGAGCACGCTCCACTGCAAAAAGATTACTAAGGCCCTTCGGTGACAAATAGCTCTGGATAAGGTCCTCTACCAAAAGATCCGTTGGTACATCCGTAGAATTCTCCGGAACGCCAACAATGCGAACATTATTTCGTCTGGCCCGGCTCTCAAAATCATCCAGCCGACGGGCAAACGAGTCTCTGGCCATGCGAAGATCGCGGACCTCGGTTTGAAGATCCGAAACATCTGTAATTAGGCTTGCTGTCTTATCATCCAGAGATTTGACCCGTTCGTTGGTTTTCCCCAGGTCCGTCCTGATAAGGTTGACCTCAATCGCAACTGTATCTCGCAGGAGTACCGTCACCAGCCTCTCCGAGGGACTTGCTTGATCCACCCGGGGAGCCCTTCGGGCGAGTGAAGCGTTCTATAGTCTGGGTCTGAACGGCTCCCCCTCGATTTGGGCCTCTGGTGTTACGCCTCTCAGGGTCCGTCCTGCCCGCCATGATGGTCGACGAGCTCCGAAGGGTCCTCTGAGATCTGGGCAAAATGATTCCTTCTATGGCAAGCTTATTAAGTCGAGAGGTCAAGGAACGACAGCCAGAGGAGAGTTGGCGACGAAACCAGGGCAGCAGTAGCAATCAGCAATTAGTCGGCACCAACAATGACCGAAATCGAAACCGAAAGTACCACAGAGGCAGCGGAGGCGTCTCTCCAGCCGTTGTTGTTCAATTGCCACCTGGGCACCCCGGCAACTCAAGACCCTGGATGGTCACTGCCGTAGGCCTCAGAGTACGGGGTGCAGCAAGTCCAGTTCCCGGCGGCCAAATCAATTTCTGGAAAAAGCTTTCAATATCAGCAGGGCATCAACAAGAAATACCCGTCGTCCAAATCAGGATGTGTGGCAGGATAGATGAGGGCGGCGGAAGGGGTCTCGGGAACCCTCTGCTCACGCGTCCATCTTGGATCCGCGCGTAGCTCCTCCTCTAGCACGCCAAACTTGCACGTCACTGCTAGCTTCTGTAGTGCCTCTACGTACTCATCTATTGATTCTCCACTGTTTTCGTTGGTAGAGGTTGCACCTGTCAATCGCGTTGCACACTACTGGGCGATAGTGGGAGTCCTGGTCCTCCAATGCATGTTGGAATTCATCAGTGTCGCCTGGGGGTCTGGTCTTCTTTACCAGGTTGTGGTACACTCTGATTCCTTCAGGCCCTAGGTTGTGTAGTAGGATGTTCTTCCTTCTTGAACTGGAGAAGGCCGCATCCCCTTCTTCTTCAAGCGCTGATAAGTAATTTAGGAAATAGTGCTTCCAATCTTCCCATGGCATTGCGGGATCACCCATTTTGGGTAAGAAAGGAACCAAGTTGGTGAGGGAGGAAGCTTGCGCACACATTCTGGAGGTGTTGCGTAACTGTGGGGTTGGTTGGTTTGCCACTCCTGGCAGGCTCACTGGGGCTTGCCTCTCTCCAGACTCTGACACCTGCGTGGGTGAAGGCATGTCATCCCCTTCGTGGGCTGAGCGATGGTTCGCCAGCATTCTGCGACCACCAGTGGGTGTGGTGACCGTCGCTGGCTGGGGTCAATCCCCCCCTTCTGTGCGGTGTCTCGCACGTGCAGGCATGCATTGCAGTATGTATGTAGTTGGGCACCACAGTTGTGTGGGGGTAGTGGTCTCCTTCCGCTCATTCACGTGGCGCTGGCCCATCCTGTGGGGTGATTGCCCTCCTGCCAGTAGGGCAACTGCTGACTGCTGAACAGAGCTTGCTCAATGCTCCCCTCTCAGGTCAAGGGTGACGTGCGCTGCCCTTTTCGCCACTGTGGGTCTAGGGCACTTCCTTATGCACCTCCTGGTGCGGTGGGACCAGGAAGACAGGGGGGTCACTGCTCTTGGACACGCAGACTGTGGGCCCTCGGCGCCCCTCCGTGGTTTGGTCACCTCCACTGCTGCGCTCGGGGTCAAGTGTCTGCTGCACAGTGGTTCACAAGGTGCACCGCTGTGTGCGTTTTTGTGGCGGTACCTCGCCGAGCCTCGTCGCCAATTTGAAGATGTCGCGGTGCAGCAATGGAGCATGGGGAGCTGCTGTAGAGTTTAAATTATACTTTATTTGCCCTGAGCGCCGGCACTGGCGTTCAGCATGTAAAATGGCCGACGCAACGTTCCCCGGCATGCCCTGGATGACGTCGCTCGAACACTAGAGGGCGACACCACAGTGTGGTCTGCATTTGTGTATGTGTGTTGGATGTATTGTTTATGCATGTGTCCCTGTGTTCTTCGCTCTTCGTTGATTCCACGTGGATGTGTGTCATGTTTTTGCTAACGTAGTGCACACCGAAAAACATAACGGCTTCTAGAAGCCTAGGTTGTGCTTTAATGTTTTTGTATGTTGAGTGTATCATTGCGTGTATTAATAGATTCTGATTTGTTGTGTGAGGAAACGCCCATTGGATCTATTGGCATCAAGACGAAACGTTGTTTCTTCATTTTAATTGCCACACAAGATATAATTATTTGAGTTTGGAACTATTGCTGTTTCACTCTGACAAAAGCCGCATTGAGCCATTCACTGGGCGAGGCTGCCCCGTGAAAGTGTAGACACAAATGAGATGTCACAGGCCACACACGCATGTTTACAATATAAAACAGAAGGTTCCGTAGGACACACCCCACGAGCTGCCCTGGCAGCACGCCCGCATTCATCTCCATCAGACAGACAGCTCCTTATATACATCACTGCCTGCCAACCTGAGACACTGACGGATCCCACACATACAGCATTCCTTCTTCAAGGTTTACGGTGCACACATGCGTTTTTCAGAAAGGTTGTAAACCGCTTTACAGGTGATTACCAGTGACTGTCGTGCACGGGCCCAGGGGGATTGAGACCTCAGGGACGGAGGCAGCAGTACTCAGACAGTCTCCTTGTGCACAGAGATCACCGGGGGCTTCATCTATCACGTGACCTATTCATAGCCGAGCAAAATGAAACTTTAAGGAATGAAAAGCAAAACAAGAAGGAGGGGCCATCACATGCTGTGTGAAATCGCCAGGGACTAAACTAAGCAGGCAAAGGAGGGGCATTTACACAAAAGCACCAATAACAAGCTGGCATTTCTGAATGCCACAGATAGGAACCAATGGCAAACGGTGGGTTTTCCAGAGCCCACAGAAGAGGATAGAACGGGTCAATCCAAGCTCAACCTAAAAATGTAAAGCAACGCAAGTTGAAGTTTTAAGTGATCACACAGAGCTCAGGTGACACAAGTACCAAATAGGAAAAAGGTACACCGTTCACCTTCAGCTAATCCCCGGTAGTTTATGGGGTACCGCAGGGCTCGGCGATCAGCCCTATTCTTTTCAATATCTACCTGCAGCCCTTTTTCCCCATTATTAAATCTTTCAGAGTCGACCTGGTCAACTACGCTGACGATACTCAACTAGCGTTTTCCCTGGAAGGGAAACACGCAGTATCCATGGACACGTTCCAGGAGTGTATGCGTCAGACTGCTAGCTGGTTCGGGAGAAACTCTTTACAGTTTAATGGTGGGAAAACCGAGGTGGTGTATTGCTCTTCTGTTAAGATGTCTAAGCACATACCACTGGAGTTCAGGGTCACCCCTGAGGAGGATCCTCTGGTCCCTGTCAGCACGGTGCACAATTTGGGGTTCCTGATACTAATCTCCAAATGGAGTCGCAGGCAAATAAGACCGCCAATGTGTGCTTCTCCTTGTTGCGCATGCTGCGCCAGATACTCCCACTACTACCATAGGACTCGCGCTACCTCGTAGTGAGAAGCATAGTGCTAAGCAGGCTGGATTATTGCAACTCCCTGTATCTGGGAGCACCACAGTACATCTTTCAGGGGTTGCAGAGAGACCAGTCTGCAGCAGCAAAATTGGTGCTAAATAGGCAACGCAGATCCTCCACTACCCTGGCTTTGAGAGATCTCCATTGGTTACCTATTAAGGAAATGGTCCACTTTAAAGCGCTCTGTATGCTTTACAGAGTGGTACACGACTTGGGCCCAGTCCCATTGCAGGAAAAATTCACCTGATACCATCCCAAGAGGCAGCTCTGCTCCTCTAGTGCAAGTTTGATGCGAATCCTAGATTTAAGCCTTCTAGGATGGGGGGAGGGCCTTTAGTGTGGCTGCTGCCCATCTTTGGAATGAGCTACCTCAGAGTATCAGACAAATCAATTCTCTGATTGAGCTCAGAAAGAGTCTGAAAACTTGGCTCTTTCCCAAGGACTGATCCCTCTTCTTCCGGATACCTTGGCCCGCCTGCATACTGGTTGTTTTTTTTAGTCTAAGCGCCATGATACCCGCAGGGTGGCAGTTTGCGCTATATAAGAACTTATTACATTACATTACATTACATGTGTAGCTAGCAAAACAATTGTTACCTTAGATGGTCATCATCAAGGCAAGCCACACTTCGAGAGCCCAAAGGGCTTCAAAGAAATAGAGGAAATTAGCACTGAGGTATAATTATAGCAAGTTGGACAAAAAAAATGAATAATTGCCAAAAAATGTTCCATGCACAGTAATGAATACTGGGGGCATAAACAAAAAGCAGGTAAGTAGTGATTTCACAAGGTGGACATAGGCCCTAATGTTGAATTTGGCAAATATCACACTTCATGGTAGCAGGTATGGAGTACCCTGCACAACAAACTCTTGGTCCACATTCTTGATTTTGAGCTTGCAGGCCTCAAGATTTAAGCAGGCAGAGTAACATTTACTCCATCAGTTTACACCTTCCTCTGATGGCCTGAGGGAGTATGGCCCATCAGAGATAAGCCATCCACTAGTCTGCCGTATTTAGAGTTGGTGGTCAGATGGCGTTTTTTTTTTTTTTACTGTCCCTCACCTCCAGGAATCTTGGCGGCGGGCCCAGTTAAACGAAGAAAGAAAAAAATGACCCCCACATCTATCAATCAACCAGTCATTTGTTAAGTGCACTACATACCCACAAGGGTCTCAGGGCACTGGGGGGGGGAGGTGGGGGTCGCTACTGATCGAACAGCCAGGACTTTAGTGTCCTCCTGAAGGGCAGCAGGTCTTAGGTCTGTCGTAGGCTCAGTGGGAGGGTGTTCCATGTCTTGGCGGCGAGGGGGTTGTTCTTCGGATGCGCGGGACGGTGGCGAGTGAGAGGTCGGCGGAGCGTAGCTGGCAGTTGGGGGTGTAGAAGGAGAGCCGTCAGTTGAGATAGGCTGGGCCGGTCTTGTGGAGTACTTTGTGTGCGTGGATGAGGAGCTTGAAGGATATCCTCTTGTTGACGGGGAGCCAGTGCAGGTTTCTCAGGTAGGGGGTGATGTGGCCATGTTGTGGTACATCGAGGATCAGTCGGGCCGAGGCGTTTTGGATGCATTGTAGTCAATTTATGAGCTTAGTTAGGGCTCCCGCGTAGAGGGCGTTTCCGTGGTCGAGTCTGATTCTGACGAGGGCCTGGGTGACTGTCTTTCTTGTATCTGTCGGGATCCATCTGTAGATCTTGCGGAGCAATCGGAGGTTGTTGAAGCAGGAGGAGGAGATGGCATTGACTTGCTTGGTCATTGAGAGTGTTGAGTCGAGGATGATTCCCAGGTTGCGTGCGTGGTCGGTGGGGGTCGGGGCTGCCCCCAGTGCCGTTGGCCACCAGGAGTTGTCCCAGGCTGAAGGGATGGAACCGAGGATGAGGACCTCCCTCTTATCTGAGTTCAGCTTCAGACAGCTGATCTTCATCTAGTCGGCGACGGCCTTCATTCCTTCATGGAGGTTGGCTTTGGCTGTGATGGGGTCCTTGGTAAGGGGGAGGATCAGTTGAGTGTCATCAGCGTAGGAGATTATGTTGAGGTTGTGCTGTCGGGCGACATGTGCAAGCGGGGCCATGTAAATGTTGAACAGTGTTGGGCTGAGGGAGGATCCTTGGGGTACGCAGCAGATGAGCTCGGAGGCTTCGGAATGGAACGGGGGAGGCAGACGCTCTGGGTTCTGCCAGAGAGGAAGGAGGTGGTCCATTCCAGAGCCTTGTCTCGGATCCCTGCGGCGTGGAGGCGTGCGCGTGGTGTGCAGTGGCAGACGGTGTCGAAGGCGGCGAAAAGGTCTAGGAGGATGAGTGCTGCAGTCTCCCCGTTGTCTAGCAGGGTCCTGATGTCGTTGGTGGCGGCAATGAGGGCGGTCTCGGTGCTGTGGTTGCTGTGGAACACTGACTGGGAAGGGTCCAGGATTCTGTTCTCTTCGAGGTATCGGGTTAGCTGTCTGTTAACAATTTTCTCGATGAACTTGGCCTGGAAGGGGAGCAAAGAAATGGTTCGGAAGTTCTTGAGGTCTCTTGGGTCTGCCTTGGGTTCTTTGAGTAGGGCGTTGATCTCGGCGTGTTTCGTTTCCAGCTCTCTGGGAAGGTCGCTGTCTCAAGGGAGAGATTGATGACGTTGCGTAGGTGGGGTGCGATGGAGCTGCTTGCTTTGTTGAAGACATGGTGCGGGAATGGGTCTGGCGGAGAGCCAGAGTGAATTGTGCCCCTGGTCTTGATGGTGTCATCGACGCTCACGCTGGTCCAGGCTAGCAAGGGGACGTGATCGATGGTGTGCGGAGGGTCTGTTGTGTTGCTGTCTGTTGGGGCTTCTGGGTTTTGAAGTTGTCGTGGATGTCTGCTAGCTTGAGGTGGAAGAAGGTGGCGAACGAGTCGCACAGGGCTTGTGACGGTGGGATGTCGTTGGTGTCGGAGCTGGGGTTGGACAGTTCCTTCATGATGTTGAAGAGCTCCTTGCTGTCATGTGCATTGTTGTCGAGGCAGACTTTGAAAGAGGTCTTCTTGGCAACCCTGATGAGGTTGTGGTGGTGGTGGTTGCGGACAGCGTCCTTGTGTGCTGCGTGGCTGTGCGGAGTTTGTTCATTGTGCCATTTCTTCTCTAGTTTCCGGCAGGCTTACTTGGAATCTGGGAGTTCTGCTGAGAACCAGCTGGCCCTCTTGCTGGTGTCTCTGTGGGGGGGTTTCTTCAGCGGGCGAGGGTGTTGGCGCAGTCCTTGATCCAGCATCTGAGGTTGTGGGCAGCAATGTCGGTGTTGGACAGTTCGGTGGGTGGGCTGAGAGCGAGGTTTGCATGTAGTTGGTCTTCGGTGATTTTGCTCCAGCGGAGGCGGGGGATCTGTTGGGTGCGGTGGTGTGTGGTGGGTTTCTGGAAGGTGAAGTGGATGCAGCGGTGGTCGGTCCGGAGGAGTTCGGTGGTGCGGCTGACGGAGACGTGCGGGCTTGAGGAGAAGACGGGGTCGAGCGTGTGGCCGGCGGAGTGGGTGGGCTTTGTGACGAGTTGTCTCAGTCCGAAGTTGGCGAGGTTATCGATCAGGGTTGTTGAGTTGCTGTCGTTGTTGTTCTCAAGGTGAAAGTTCATGTCTCCGAGGAGGATGTAGTTGGTGGAGGTCACGGCGTGCGTGCTGATAAAGTCAGCGATGGAGTCGCTGAACTGGGGGCAGGGTCCGGAGGGTTGGTAGACAAGGGTGCCTCTGAGGGTGGAGTTGGGGTCTGTGTGGATCTGGAAATGTATGTGTTCGGCGGTGCTGAGCGCGTCGTCAGTGCTAGTCGATAACCTGATGCTGTTCTTGTGGACGATGGCAATTCCTGTGTTGAGCAGGTCCCAGAGCTCGACGACGTGTTTGCGTGCGGAACGGGTGTTCAGTAGTATGCATCGGAGGTGGTTGAGGTCTTTCTTGGCAGGTGGTTTGTCTGCTCTGTGGCTGGTGTAGCTGCAGTTCCGGCAGGTGAAGGGACCGTGCGTGCGTTTCAGGGCGGCCTTGAAGCAGTTGTGGGTCTGTCCGGGATTGAGAGCGTGCAGACTGCTGGCGTCATAGTGGCGGTGGTCGTCATGGCGGGTGCGGGGGCCAGGGGTTCTTGCACTGGGCGCGGTCCAGGCGCGGACGAGCGCAGATGGGCTTGCCACGCGCCAGCAGCCGGTATGTAAGGGGAGGTGTGAGTGAGGAGCAGCTGGGAGGCGGGGGCAGCGAATGGGCAGTACGGAGGGGCGGAGCTGCAGGGGACGCAGCAATGGGGGTCGGTAAGGGGCGACAAAGGAAACAGAAGGCAAAAGGGTGCAACAATTGAGGGGGAAACGAGTGGCACAGAGGGCAGAAAGGTCACAAAAAGGGCAAAAAGGTCAGAAGAATACAGGGGGAAACGAGTGGCATAGAAGGCAAAAGGTCACAAGAAGGGCAAAAAGGTCACAGAAAAACGGGGGAAACGAGTGGCACAGAAGGCAAAAGGTCACAAGAAAGGTCACAAAAAACAGGGGGAAATGAGTGGCACAGAGGCACAAAGGTCACAAGAAAGGGCAGAAAAGGTCACAAAAAACGGCGGAAAACGAGTGGCACAGAACGCAGAAAGGTCACAAGAAAGGGCAGAAAAGGTGACAAAAAACAGGGGGAAACGAGTGGCACAGAGGCACAAAGGTCACAAGAAAGGGCAGAAAGGTCACAAAAAACAGGGGAAACGAGTGGCACAGAAGGCAGAAAGGTCACAAGAAAGGGCATAAAAGGTGACAAAAAAGGGGGGAAACGAGTGGCACAGGGGCACAAAGGTCACAAGAAAGGGCATAAAAGGTCACAAAAAATGGGGGAAACGAGTGGCACAGAGGCAAAAAGGTCACAAGAAAAGGCAGAAAAGGTCACAAAAAATGGGGGGAAACGAGTGGCACAGAAGGCAGAAAGGTCACCGAAATGCAGGGGCAGCTAAGCAACAGAAGGCAAAAAGGGCGGAGAGACATGGGGGCCGCGAGGGGAGCAGAAGGAAAAACCGGGCAGAGAAATAGGGGGCAGCGAGGGGAGCAGAAGGAAAAACCGGGCAGAGAGAAACGGGGGCAGCAAGGGGAACAGAGGGAGAGAACGGGCACAGACCACGTACAGGCAGCGGGGGAGACAGACAACAGCAGTCACAGACACAACAATAAAAATGCAGTCACTACAACGGGGTCAATGAATGAAAATACAGGCAATACAATGGAGGATGAGCAAACCTACGGCCTACCACTGGCCACCAGGGATGAGGCGTAGGTGGTAGCCTGCGGGTGGAGGAGGGCCTTGAACTTCCTCAGCAGAGGCAGCTGGGCAGGGAGGCACAGGCGGTGCTGTGCAGATGGGGAGCGACCTACCTGGAAGGGGTTTTTGGGGCTGCATAGAGCTATCATTAGAGTAGACTTGTGGCACAGCATCGAAAGAAAGGATTGTTGCTCAAAGAAGCAGATACATCAGATTTTACAATAGGCAGCAATTAAAGTGGCAATATTTAGAGTGAAAGGAATCCTTTCAGCATAAACCAATGATGTCATCTCTATTGTTACTCAAAGCCAATTTTGTTGAAAAACTTTAAGTTCAATATTGGTGCTAAATTGTTGCACTTTGATTTACATTTTATATTACGTTACCTTCATATCAGTTACGGCCTGGCCACATAAGATACATGGGAAGTATTTGGCGATTATTAAATTATGTTATGGTCATTCTTAGAGCTACTCAGCCTGGTAATTCTATCTCCATGGTAACGTCTCGTGTGGAGACAGTTACAACCTGGAGTACTGTCAGGCTGGCAGCTGGAGTTGGTGGCTCTATGATTCAAGAAATAACAGACTTTGAAACTTACCAGTGTGAGTCCTTTTAACACCGGCAACGAGCGACGCTTTCGGGGGAACAAGCCTGCCACCAACTTTTCCCCTTTCCTTAGAACCAGCGGATCAACTTTCTTCTCCACAGTTTTTGTGTGACTAGAGAAGAAGCATGCATCGTTATCCTCAAGATTTCCTACATCTGCTGCTGTGATTCCCGTTTTCCTGGGAGTTTGGAGCCAATTTTGGTCGAATTTCTACACTTTGCCATTCCTAACAGTTTTCACCGCTCGCGACTCTTCTGGTGCACTCGTTGACATGCACAGCCTGAGCAACACTGAGCCTCGTCATCACGCTCACACACGCTAAGTCATTTGTGTGCTGCCATTTTGTTTGTTCGGATATCCATGGCAACCTCGACACAGAGCAACTCGCTACACGCTACAGGTGAAATTGACATTCTCCTTGCTTACCAGCGAATTTAAACATGAATCGGTTGAGACTATTTCTCTAGTTTGTTATTCCTATAAGGATTTCACAAGTACTGTGTCATTTAATTGCAGCAATTTTTGTTTTGATGTCTTAGTTGTGCTTCAATTAGAATTACATGTACTGTTTTTCTTGCTTTGGCTGTAACTGACATTATTAAGCTACCTGTGCCAGCGCTTACAAATTTTCAAGTTTACACTTGCTGCCTGTGCTTGCTAACTTCCAAGTCCAAGCACTTGGTTGGGCTTTACCCATGTAACTTTTTCTGCCTCAGTTGACTTTTTGCCACATTATCTTTTTAGTGTGTCATTTCTAAAAGCTTCACCATGGCTGCCACTACAATGTGCCAACCACCTCATTTTCTTTCTGAAAATGGTGAACCACTACTACCATGGAAAAGATGAAAATTACTTTTTGACTCGCATTTAGTAGCTATTGGAGGTGAAAAATTCTCAGCTCAAAGGAGACAAGCCATTCTCCTTCATAATCTTGGAGTGTAAATGCGCAATATTTATGAGAGTATAGACGTGATTCCTGTTGGTGAAGGTGATAGTGAACCGTCTGAGGTGTTTGAAATGGCCATAAAAATTTTAGAAATGTACTATGGGCCACGCATCAATGTTGTTTTAGAAAGGCACAAGTTTTTCATGAGGATCTAAGAGCCTAATGAAAAAATTGGGCATTATATAGCTTCGCTATAAACACTTGCCAGCACTTGTGAATTTGGGAACCTTACTGACTCATTGATACGTGATCAACTGATCAGGTGCACTAATAGTCCTAGAGTTCAAGAAAAACCTCTCTCTAAAAACCCATCTCTCAAGGAAGCTATAGCCATTGTAGAGGGGATGGAAAATACCTCTGACTGGGTTAAAGAGATGAAACCCATAAGGCAATAACTGACAGTGCTCCAACTCCTAGTAGCATTCATGAGGCGACCCAAAAGGACACACCTCAAGTCTCTGTCAACAACGTCTCCAAAAATCTATGTGGAACCAAGGCCAAACCTTCAACAGATTTTTCAAGGATAAAATGCTACAGATGTGGCAGCACCAACCACTCCTCTGCTTACCCTAACTGCTTTGCGAGAAACACAACCTGCCACAAACGTGGGATCAAGGTTCACTATGCCAGAGTATGCAAGTCCAGTGCACACTGTAGAGAATGTCGAGACTTGTGACACATCGAGAACTGTTATGCTTAGCGTGCGAGGTGATGGCATGCTTGATGCTGATCTCATCAGTATGCCAGAATGTGAGGTGATGATCTGTGACAAGTTAATTGTGGTTTTGGCAGACTCTCGTTCTCCTTTTACTATGCTGGGCAATGAGCTGTGGGTCAAGACTTTTCCTGAGTTGCAACTCTCTGACCCTGACATTAGACCTGTCAGTTTTGGCGGCTCACATATTGATGTAATTGGGTTTGCCATCATGAAGATTCATTTTAAAGGGAGAGAGAACATTGATAAGATTTATGTCGCCAAACGAGGTGATAATCTCCTTGGGTGGAGACATCAGAGAGACTTGGGGATAATCCTCAACCCGAATGCTCGTTATCCATCTGAGTAAGTCATGCTGGTTGACCAATCAGCAGCCTCTAGTACGTTTTTTGAAGAGTTCCCTCAAGTCTTCTCTGACAATCTTGGTCTTCTTAAAAACTTTGAACACCGTATAGTACTCAAGCAGAACGCAGTACCTGTGGTACACAAGGTTAGAAAAGTTCCCAGCATGATGCTTGAACCTCTCAGAAATGAACTCAAGAGACTGGTATTACTGGGTGTGATTGAGGAAATTGAGTCCTCTGAAGGGTTGGCCCCAGTGGTTTTGGCCCCCAAGGATGGAGGGGGAAGTATTAGGATGTGTGTGGACTTGAGGCATCTAAACAAGTGGGTATGGGTAGACCACCAACCCCTGCCAAATATCTCCGAGACAATTAACATGCTTGATGGTGCTAAGGTTTTCAACGCATCATGAAGATGATCCTAGGCGATATTTCCAACGTCATGTTCTTCCAGGACGACATTTAGGTCTACGGAAATGATGATTTGGAGCATGACAGAGTTTTGAGACCTGCATTACAAAGACTGAGTGGCAATTGTTTGACTGTGAATAGACTAAAATGTTAGATTGGTGTGACTTTCGTCACGTATTTGGGACATGTTATTTCTGGGGAGGATATCCAACCAAAACTGGATCTGGCTAGGAGTATTGTGGATGCCCCTGCCTCAACAGATAAAGAGCAGGTCAGGTCCTTCCTTGGCCTTGCCGGGTTTTACTCTAAGTTTGATCCAGGTTTTGCCTCCACTGTTGAACCCATAAGGGCCCTTTTAAGGAAAAGAACACACTTTTTGATCACCAGAGTGTGTTTCGGCTTTTAATTCCATCAAACAGGCAATAGGTAAGATGCCTATACTTAGTCACTTTGACGCCAAGAGGAAAACTTTCCTAACTACTGACACCAGCTTGTGTGGCCAAATTGATGGAGGTGCGGAAAACGTAATTGCATTCGCCTCAAGAGCGTTAACGGAACCGGAGCAACAATATTCATGTATCTAAAGGGTGGCTTTGGTTATTGTCTGGGAAATAAAACACTGACCATCGCCCCTTAGTTCAGGTTTTCTCGTGTGCTGAGAGTGAAAGACTTACCCCTAGACTTAAGCGCTGGAGTGAGGGGTTGGAGATTTACAATTTTCAAGCACAATATCTCCCTGGCTCTCCCAATAAGGCAGCAGATTGCTTATCGAGACTCCCCATTGACTGTTGCAGTGATGCTTTGGACTGTGATACTGTAGGTGTTTGCTGGGTCAAGGAGTCTGCCATTCAAGAGCTAGAGTGGGGACAAGCTTTATTGAAAGATGTGTAGCTTCCTATTGTTATGGATTTTGTTGTAAAAGGGTGGTCCGACAGCAAGAAACTTGATTCTGACCTATTTCCCTACTGGACCATTAGAAATTAACTTACTCTATGTCAAGGGCAACTCATGCATGATGAGAGAGTAACTCCCCCTGGTGCCTTGAGACCTAAACTAGTGAATTTCGCTCATACGGGGCCCTTAGGGAGAAATTTCACGAAGTCTCGTCTCCTTGAGAGGTATTGGTGGCCCAGGATGGATAGCCATGTTGAAGAAGTAGTTAAAGAGTGCTGTCTGGGGGGAGGTGCCGCGCCAGCGACCAAGATGGCCGCTTAGGGACCGGCTCCGCCGACCTTCCCATCCTGACTCGCCATCCTGTACACTATCCTGGGCCCCGTCCCTACCGTTCGGTGGGGGAACCGCAGCGGTGCCAGGTGGCGAAATTTTGGACTTTTTGCATGGTCCGGTGACCAGGAAACGTCGTCTAGAAATTTGCGGCCTACTGGG
Source organism: Lissotriton helveticus (assembly GCF_964261635.1). Taxonomy (NCBI): domain Eukaryota; kingdom Metazoa; phylum Chordata; class Amphibia; order Caudata; family Salamandridae; genus Lissotriton; species Lissotriton helveticus. Next base: position 145,089,552 of record NC_136069.1, read on the forward strand.
GGGAGAAGCCGGGACCTTGAGCATGGCCTGACCCGCTATGGAGTTCAACAACATCGGCGATCGTGACAGGAAGTGGCCGATCGGGTACCCGGCCGTGCGACCTGTGTCAATTCGGCGGTTGCTGGGGGGCTCTACTACCCACTGGCATTGCCTGGAGGATACCGCAACGAAGGGGGCGACCTGCAGCCGCCCGGTCCCGGTTTGATTGGCGGTGGTGCTGTAGTCGGACCCCGAATTACATACAGACTGCCTAACTGTTTTGTGGGCCCCCAATTTGCTTGAGTGCTACAGCCCGGAGTCACCGCGATTTTGGGCGGGGAATTGGCTTCAGGGGGCGAGATGGTGGCAAGAGCGGACCACAAAAAGCCCCAGACCAAGAATGTAAGAGGTGCCAGACAGGTCCAATCTAATAAACTGGATCGTTACACTATGCCTAAGAGGTCCCTGATCGAGTTGAAGAGAGGCCCAGCGGGGGGCCAGGAGGGTGATCCCACCGGGGAAGAGCCCACGTTAAAGGATCTCATAGTTGCCATCACCGGGGTCCAGTCGGCCCTGAGTAGGATGAACAATAAATTGGACACGGTCTCCATTGAGGTGGGACTTATAAGGGCGAACCTCACGAAGACGAGTGAGAAGGTTAAGTCCCTGAAAGTCAAGACGTCTAGTCTGGTCGAGGATGTTACTGAGTTGCAACAGGAGGTGAGAGAGCTCAAGGCGGCCAGGACACTTGTGGACCGGAAACTTGATGACTATGAAGGGCGTGCAGGGCGGAACAACGTTCACATCCTTGGAGTCCTGGAAAAATTGGAAGGTCCTACTCCGGACCTCTTTGTGGAGAATCTCATCCTCAATCACCTCAAGCCCAAGAGCCTTAGTAACTTCTTTACGGTCGAACGGGTGCACAGGGTCCCGGGGGGAAGACCGAAACTGGGGCCAAATCCCCGTCCAATGATTGTGCGGGTCTTGAACTTCAGAGACAGGGATGTTACCCTGCAGACGGCTCGGGCTTCGGGCCCGTTGGCCTTCGAGAACGCCTCACTTTCGTTTTTTCCTGACTTTACCCAACTCGTACAGAGGCAGAGTTTCATGGCGGTCAAACGGAGGATGAGAGACAAGGGTGTCAAGTACTCAATGATGTTCCCGGCCCATCTCCGGGTGGAACTCGATGGCAAGGCCTGGTTCTTTGACAATCCTGAGGTGGCGGCAGACTGGCTGGATAGAGTTCGCGGGCCTGTTTCCGAGGCTCGCGCCCAGGCGGAGACGATGTACAGTGACTCTGTTTCTCTGAGGAAGAATGGAATTCATACTCCTGGTGCAGCTGTTGGCTTGTTGGGGCAGATAATGGACTCCCCAGAGTGCAGAGTATTGTTGGATTGATCTGTGTTGGAAATTGAAAGGGGGGCTGTTTCGAGTCGGGAGGGGGGAGGGGTGGCGGACCTGTTAGAAGGTCCTCCTCCTACTTTCTACTTTTAGTTACTAGTAGTCTAGTTTGGGGGAGACAGGCACACTGTTAGTTGGGGATGAGCGCAAGCTGCATGCAGGGGTGCAGGGTGGGGGGGTGGGGGCTGGGTGAATCGCTTTGTTTTGAGTTGTGTTTAGTTTTTGTTGATTTTTTTATCAGCATTGGGTGTCACTGACTGCTTCAGAATTGCTGATCTATTATTATGACTTCCTGTAGACCGGGATTGGGGTTTTCTGCACTCAGTTGGAATTGAATTGCTTAGGGGATAACATCAAACGAGCTATGGTGGGACAGCTCCCAGGATGTGGTAGTGTTGCAGGAGACCCACCTTATGGGTAAGAGATGTATGGCACTACACAGAGGTGGATACAAACTGGTGGCGCACGCAGGTTTCACTACTGGCTCTAGAGGGGTGGGGATCCTGGTGAAGAATTCGTTCCCACTCAATATACAGGCAACTTGGGCTGATAATAGGGGCAGGTATATTGGAATTTTGGGGTTGTGGGAAGGGGAGAGCTATCACGTTTCGGTCTGTATATGTCCCTCCGGCCCTGCAGGCAGATACCTTTCGCGACCTGTGTAAAATCTTTCTTACTCTGCCTGTCGGGGTACTGTGATGGGGGGTGACTTTAATGCGGTGATGGACGGTGAGGCAGATAGACACCCTTCCCGGGTTTTGTTGCCGTCCCGTAGATGGTTGTCGGACTTTGTAGGAACCACCGGCCTGGTTGACGGGTGGAGATTGAAACACCCGGGGGACGTTCAGTATACGCATGTCTCGGCAGCTCACAGCTCCCTCTCTAGGATAGACTATGTTTTGGTGCAGGAGTCCCAAGCGGCATGGGTCCATGAGGTGCGGCATCTGGCAAGAGGGGTGTCTGACCATTCGCCGATCTGGCTTAGGTTTCAGCTGGGGCAGGGTGATGTGGCTAGGATTGCCCCGATTAGTGCGTGGCGTTTGAGAGACCCCGACACCAAGAAAGAGATCGTAGGCATTACTGATAGCTATTTCCGAGAGAACGCGGGCATGGTGGAATCAAAGTGCTCCCTTTGGGAAGCGTACAATACTGTCGTCAGAGGAGAGGCGCTTTCGCTCATCGCCGGGAAGAACAAGAAGAGCAGGGCTGAGATTGATAAGGTGGAGGCGGACTTAGTGGCCTTGGAGAGGGAGGTGTCATCTTGCGCTGGCCCGGCGGGCTTGCACCGCCTCCGGCTTCTTCGGGATGAGTATAGAAATCTTCCGCGTTATAGGGCCAAGGTGCAGCACGCTGATACCCAGAGTAGAATTTATGAGCATGGAGACAAGGCCGGGAAATTGATTGCGTGGTTGGAACAGGGGGAGCGGGCGTTTCGACTTGTGCCGGAATTGCTGATTGGTGAGTCGGGCAAATCAAAGGAGCCTCAGCAGATAGTGGACGAATTCGCCCTGTACTATGAGGAGGTGTATAAGGCGGAGGGGAGATATTCTGAGATTGAAAATTCTGAAATGATACAGGATATCCCAATGCCTGCACTGTCGGAGGCAGACCGGGATTATCTGGACTCCCCCTTTACGAATGACGAGGTGGCAGCGGCCATTAGAGGGCTCCACTCCGGGAAGGCCTCGGGCCCAAACGGGCTCCACATTGAGTTGTACAAGGTTAACGCTTGTAAGTTGGCTCCGTTTCTTAGGGATATCTATGTGGAAAGTAGTCTGCCATACGATCAACGTGTCGCGAATATAATAGTGATAGGCAAGGACGGCAAACCGAGATTGGAGTGCTCCTTCTACCGGCCGATCTCGCTTCTGAATATTGAACCAAAGGTGTTAGCCAAGTTGCTTGCGACCAGACTGGTGAAAGTCATCACGACACTGGTCCATCTGGATCAATCCGGTTTTATGTCGCGCCGCAACACCGCTCTTAATCTGCGTAGATTGCATGGCGTCTTGGGAGGCGCGTCCCACATACATGAACCGGCAGTTCTTTTGTCGCTGGAAGCCACTATGGCTTTTGATCGGGTAGAGTGGCCCTATCTCTTTGCGGTTTTGGGCAAGCTGGGGATTGGACCAGAATTTGTGCGATGGGTCCGTCTTCTTTACTCCGACCCTCTGGCTCGGGTGGTTGTCAACAATCGTAAGTCGGTGGACTTCCCCTTGGCAAGGGGTACTAGGCAGGGATGCCCCCTCTCCCCGCTATTGTTTGCCCTGGCGCTCGAGCCGTTTGCGGCCTGGGTCCGGTGGGACAGATCGATCAAGGGGTTGAGATGGACATCGGAAAGGGAGGATACAATTTTGCTTTATGCGGATAATATCCTGTTGTATTTGAGCTCCCCTAGACACTCATTGATTGTTTTTTTGGATATCCTGGCGATCTATGGGAGGTACTCTGGCTTCGCAAGTAATTGGTCGAAGTCAGTCCTCTTTGTTTTGAGTGGCGACCCGCCTAGTGTTCCGGTGAATTGTCCGGTAAAGTTGGAGTTGGAGGGGTTTCGTTATTTGGGAATCTTTGTTTCGAAGGACCCCAAGATAAGATATGGTGCTAATTTGGCGCCCCCGCTGGCTAGGCTCCGGAGAGATGTGGCTAGATGGAAGTCTTTGCCGCTCTCTCTGCTGAATCGGGCAGTTTTGATGGCCCTTCCCCGCTTCCTGTATGCACTTCAGAATACCCTTGATCTGGTACCCCCCTCTTATTTTAAAGAAATTGAGTCCCTACAGAGACAGCTCCTTTGGGAAGGAAGACCGCGGATTGCGTTGTCGAAACTTATGTTGCCTTGGTATGATGGGGGGATTGGCTTGCCTGATGTCTGGAAGTACTATTGGGCTTCCCAATTGGCGGCTGTTAACCATGCAATCTATGGCTCGCCGCTTGACCCCGGGTACGCCATGGACCGTTGCCAAATGCTAGGGTGTGAATACACTAGAGCTTTGTATGCTAGACAGGGGTGGGTTCCTCTGGTCGGGCCGCCGGCTGTCGCGACGCGGGTGTGGCATGAGGCTAACCGGTTTCTTAAGTGGGATGGTAAGATAACTTTGGCGACTCCACTCTGGAACTTGGAGAGGCTGGGTAGTCTATGGAACTCAAAAGGTTTTGACAAGTGGGATCTTATTGGGATCTCACAGGTGAAAGATATATGGGGCAAGAATGGGATTCTCACGTTTGCAGAGCTGCAGGAAAGACATCAATTGCAGGAGAGTGAGCGGTTCCATTACATGCAGATCAGGCATCCGTTGCTGGTAGGTGTCCCCCGTGGTGATATGCCACCTGAGGCCTCTCCTTTGGAGGACCGTGTGCTGGATGGGCATCTCCCCACAAAGGCGATCTCGTTGATCTATAAAAGTTGGTTAACCACGCCAATGATCCCTTGGCTCTCAGGGGACAATGGATTGCTGATGGCTTGGTTCTGGATGATGACGACTGGGGGGAGGCTGTTTCGTCTCCTAGGACAGTTGCCATTCAGATGAGGCTCCGATTGGTACAGTTGAAGATTCTTCATCACTCTTATACCACAGGTCCTAGATTGTTGCGGATGGGTTTGGCTGTGACCGCAGACTGTCGCAGAGGGTGTGGAGTGACTGGGACATTCATGCACATACTGTGGGAGTGTACGGAAGTTCGTGGCTATTGGATCACTGTGCATAATAAAATACGGGAAGTGTGGGGAGTGGAGCTTGGGCTGGAGGCGCGCCGCTACATGCTTTATGTATGGGAGCCGACCGACCTCACAACACGTGGGAAAACGTGGGTCACACTAGCATGTACGATAGCCAAACAGAATATTGCTCAGTTGTGGGGTGCCAGCCAGACCCCTCAGATTGGGGAATGGATGGAGGACCTGGACTGGTGTATGTTTAGGGAACGATCAGTGTATGTGGCCAGGGGGAGACCCGGAAAATGGGGGAAATCTCGGGCGCATGGAATGAATATAGAGGTGACATTTGTATGCCCCCTGTTCCGGCTAACGTTACTGAGGTGTTGGACCCGACCTGATCCTGATATCGTTCATCCTACATTTTTACATTGACCCCTGTGCCCTCGCAGGTGGTCGCTCCCTCCTCGCTGTCCTGCCGCTCGCCTGCCTGCCTGCTGTCTTTCCTGCTGCCTGGACGCTTTCCCGCCGCCGCTGACACGTAGCTCCGCCTCCCCCCCTCTCCCATTGGTCCTCCCGCCTCCCGGCTGACACTCCCTCCCGGCTCCTACTTATGACGCCCCCTCAGCGACCGCGCAGCGGACGCGCGCAGCGGGAGCACCGATTGAGAGCCGAAGGTGCGCCAAAGGTAAGCCCGTCTGCACCCGTCCGCGCCTGGCACGCGCCCAGTGCCAGGACCCCTGGCCCCCACCGTCGGAAGCCGACCCGACGGACCTACGACGCCACCGAACTCAACGCTCTCAACACCGGCCGAACCCTGGGCTGCTACGGAGCCACACCGAGACGCACCCACGGACCCTTCAGCTGCCACTCCTGCAAGTTCACCTGCAACCGGACCCACGCTACACCAGCACCCACCAGGCCGAACTCCAGCACCACCCACCTGAAGTGCATCCTGCTCAACACCCGCTCCGTCCACAGACACGCCGTCGAGCTCTGGAACCTGCTCGACACCACAGCCCCAGACGTCGCCTTCCTCACGGAAACCTGGATGAACGCCTCCTCAGCGCCCGACATCGCCATCGCCATCCCGGACGGCTACAAGATCATCCGGAGGGACCGCGTCAACCAGACAGGAGGAGGCATCGCCATCATCCACAGGAACACCATCCGCATCGCGACCGACACCGACGATACCCTCGCACCCACCGAACACCTGCACTTCCAGATCCACGTCAACCCCAAGACCACCCTCAGAGGCACCCTCATCTACAGACCCCCGGGACCACGCACACAATTCAGCGAAGACATCGCCGACTTCATCAGCCCACATGCCCTCCCCTCCGCCGACTACATCCTCCTCGGGGACCTCAACTTCCACCTGGAGAACAACAACGACCGCAACACCATCACCCTGCTGGACAACCTCGCCAACCTCGGACTCAAGCAGCTGGTCAACACCCCCACCCACTACGCTGGACACACGCTCGACCCGGTCTTCTCTTCCACCAAGGACATCGCCTTCAGCCACGCCACGGGACTCCACTGGACGGACCACAGCTGCGTCCACTTCAGCTTCAGAAGGACCACGTTCCACCATCACCAGCAACAGGTCCCCCGCAGAAGCTGGAACATGATCACTGCAGACCAGCTCGCTACCTCCCTGAGCAAGAACCCTCCCACCAGCACAACGAACCCCAGCCAAGCGGCCACCAACCTCACGAAATGGATCAGCGACTGCGCAGACGACCTCGCCCCTCTGAAGACCCTTCCCAGCAGACCCGGCAGCAAGAAAGCCCCATGGTTTAACGACGAACTCAAGAGCTCCAAGAAGAACTGCAGAGCACTCGAGAAAACCTGGCGCAGAAACCCAACACCAGACAACATGACTGCCCTCAAGCTCGCCACCCGAAAACACCACCAACTGATCCACACCACCAAGAAAACCGCATTCAAGGAACGACTGGACAACAACGCACACAACAGGAAGGAACTCTTCAACATCGTGAAAGAGCTCTCCAACCCCAACGCCGGAAACAACGACATCACCCCTTCACAAGACCTCTGCAACTCCCTCGCCTCCTACTTCCACAACAAGATCGCGGACATACACAACAGCTTCAGCACTCAACCGACGCACGCCACGACCGACCCACCGCCCCCCACAACCACCCTCCACGCCTGGACCCCGATCAGCACCAAAGACACCGTCCACACGATGAACTCCATCCACTCCGGATCTCCGACAGACCCCTGCCCTCACCACGTCTTCAACAAGGCCGACGCTGTCATCGCACCCCACCTGCGGGACATCATCAACACCTCCTTCGACACCGCGACCTTCCCAGAGAGCTGGAAGCACGCCGAACTCAGCGCTCTACTCAAGAAACCATCAGCCGACCCCACCGACCTCAAGAACTACCGCCCCATCTCGCTGCTCCCGTTTCCGGCAAAAGTCATCGAGAAGACCGTCAACAAGCAACTGGCCGCCTTCCTCGAGACGAACGGTTCCCTCGACCTCTCGCAGTCCGGCTTCCGGGCCAACCACAGCACCGAGACTGCCCTTATCGCAGCTACCGATGACATCCGAACCCTGCTCGACAACGGAGAAACAGCGGCCCTCATCCTCCTGGACCTCTCCGCGGCCTTCGACACGGTCTGCCACCGTACCCTAGTACAGCGCCTCAGCAACGTCGGAATCCAGGAGAAGGCACTGGAGTGGATCATCTCCTTCCTCGCCGGAAGGACACAGAGAGTCCGCCTCCCCCCGTTCAGATCAGAGGCCACCGAAGTCATCTGCGGCGTTCCTCAAGGCTCCTCGCTCAGCCCAACACTCTTCAACGTCTACATGAGCCCCCTCGCAGCCATCGCACGCCAGCACAACCTGAACATCATCTCCTACGCAGGCGACACCCAGCTGATCCTCTCCCTCACCAACGACCCCACCACCGCCAGAGCCAACCTGCACGAAGGGATGACAGACATAGCCAAATGTATGTCGAACAGCCGCCTGAAACTGAACTCGGACAAGACGGAAGTCCTCATCCTGGGATCATCACCCTCCGCCTGGGACGACTCCTGGTGGCCCCCCGCCCTAGGCAGTGCACCCAAACCCACAGATCACGCACGCAACCTGGGCTTCATCCTGGACTCCTCCCTCTCCATGACCAGACAAGTCAACGCTGTCTCCTCGTCGTGCTTCAACATCCTGCGCATGCTACGTAAGATCTTCCGATGGATCCCCACCGAGACCAGGAAGACGGTCACCCAGGCCCTCGTCACCAGCCGTCTGGACTACGGCAACTCCCTCTACGCCGGAACCACCGCCAAGCTCCAGAAGAAACTACAGCGGATCCAGAACACCTCAGCACGACTCATCCTGGACATCCCCCGCCGCAGCCACATCTCCCGACACCTGAGAGACCTGCACTGGCTCCCGGTCAACAAAAGAATCACCTTCCGGCTCCTCACCCACGCACACAAAGCCCTACACAACCAAGGCCCAGGATACCTCAACAGCCGCCTCAACTTCTACGCTCCCAAACGCCAGCTTCGATCGACCGGCCACGCCCTCGCCACCGTCCCCCGCATCCGAAGAGCCACCACAGGAGGAAGGTCCTTCTCCTACCTGGCCGCCAAGACTTGGAACTCCCTTCCGACCCACCTCCGCCTGACCCAGGACCACCTCGCCTTCAGGAAGCAGCTCAAGACCTGGCTGTTCGAGCAGTAGCGGGCCCCTCCCCCCCCCCCCAGCGCCTTGAGACCCTCCGGGTGAGTAGTGCGCTATATAAATGCTTTGATTGATTGATTGATTGATTTCATGTAATGATGGAAGTGTTTAAACAGTTGCAGTGTGTCTAAGTGTCACCTGATGCTGTTATTGTTTTTTCTTTTTGTATGTTTTAATAAAAAGAATTTTTAAAAAAGAGTGCTGTCTGTGTGCCTCCAGTGATAAATCTCAAGTCACCAGTACTACTCCCTTGTCACCTGTTGAAGTTCCAGGTGAGCCCTGGATAAAGCTTGGTTTGGACCTTATGGGTCCCTTTGAGCTCTTAGGTCCTTCAGAGCGGTTTGTAATTCTCTTGGAGGATTACTCTTCCAAGTGGGTATCTAGCAAATGTGTGAGCTCTATCAGCACCATGGTGGATATTGACTGCCTTAAAGATGAATTTGCATGTGAGGGCATACCTAGGTTCCTCATCATGGATAATGGGGTGCAATTCATCCCGCAGGAGATGCAGGACTTTTTGAGGGACTATGGCATCACTCATCAGAAAACTGCGCTCTATGTGCCGCTAGCCAATGGACTTGTGGAACGCATGAACAGGGTGGTAAAAGCATATGTGCAGAGAGCTATTAATAGGAAGGTTCCTCTCAAAGGTGTCTTAAGGGATACTTGGTGGGCACATCGCACTGCTCTCAGTGCTGTGCTACAAAAAACTCCCTTTCAGATATTGAGGGGGGGGGGAGTTGCTGGGCCCTTTCTTCATCACTTTTGTTTACAAGAAAGTGGGCACTGTTCAAAATGGTAGCAAATGGAGCATGTCTCGCCTGGTGAAATTTCAGGATGACAAGTCCTCATTTTCATCATGCTCGGATGATTTGCCCAAGTGTATCCCTCTTCCGTGCTCACATTTGACAGGTCCTTCTCCAAGGTCTTGTCCTAAACAATTTGCAGACTATGAAATGTATTAATCTTTCTTCTGATGTTCTTGTGCTCATTTTTGCTATGTTCTCTTGTGCATTTTCTTATTCTCGTGCAAAATTCTTATTCTTATGCCTTCCTTTTTCTTTTCTTTTTCCGTGTCTACTTTCCCTTCTTTCCTTTATATTTGTCAGTAAGGGGGGTGTTTAATGGTCATTCTTAGAGCTGCTCAGCCTGGTAATTCTATCTCCATGGTAGCGCCTTGTGTGGAGGCAGTTACGACCAGGAGTACTGACTGGGTGACAGCTGGAGTTGGTGGCTCTATGATTCAAGAAATAAAAGACTTTGAAAATTTCCAGTGTGAGTCTTTTTAACAATTTACTTTATTGGGTACATTGTAACTGTCCTGGATTCTATATCATCTTATGCCCCGTATCAACGTTTGCATTATGTCTGGCAACATCGGCACAACAGCCGGCCAGTCCTGTGATGTCAGCTGTGACCACATGTGGCTTTAATCATGAAGGGTGTGGTGTAACAGCCCAAGCTGCCAACTTCAGCACGAAGGGAACCAGGTTGAAGTGTTGGCGATTGCTCAGCATCCTGTGATTATGGGTTAATCAATTACCCTCCTCATGCATACAATTCACACTTTCAAATCCTGATTTATTGTTATAACTGAAACTCGGAATTTCACAACTGCTGCAGTGAATTAAAAGGGAGCTGCGGTGCCATCCTCCCTTATCGGCCGTTTTCTTGGATGAACCCTTGTTTTTGCCCCATGTGGTGACACCTCTGACCCCAACTGAGGGCGTTGCGTGCCTACAGGGTTCTATGACAGATCAGAAGGCTGGGTATACCCAAAGTTTACTGTGGGGGGTGTTGACTTCCCTCACGCAGCTAAAGTGAAGCTGGTGGGTTGCCGGGGACGGTGGTGGGTGGTGGTACTCAGGCCTGTTTTTGACAGGAAGGTTCATTGAGGAGGTGATCCTCTAAATATTTCCCTACCAGCAAATCCATATTCCTAAACTAATAGTGGGACCCTGCAAAGGAATACTGGCAGTCGGCTAATGTGCTTGTAACATCAAATTTTTAAGGTGTAATCCAGCCCGTAATGATTTCTTAGTGATCCACAGCCACTCTAAGTTATTCATTAAATCACCTGGGAGCTATCTACACTTGGCCTGCGGTTGGCATAAAATCCTGCAAGAGAATTTCATAACAATTTTAAAGACCTTATGTAGTCATTGTCTAGTAATCCATGCTTATTCTGTAGTTGTCCTAATATTATCCTAAATAATCTATGCTCATTTTTGAGTTATCATTAAATCATCGTGGAGCTATCCACACTCCTCCTGAAATTATCATGGGATCATTCCAGAGTAATCCACTTCAATCCTAAAGAGGTAATAGGATCATCCACGAATAATCCACAATCATCCTTAATTGTCTGGAGCCCATCCTGAAGTAATTCTCACTCATCCTGAACTTGTCAATTAGTATTTGTGGAGTTGTAAAAGGTAATCACTCCCTGCCAGTGGAAGAACACCATCCTAGAGTAGTTTTTGTGATTACAGTAAGAGTAATCCCATTTAAATATTTTCCCCTATAGGCATACTTCGGGATGGTTTGGGATGACGTCCCCAGATAATAACAGGAATAGTTCAGCTGAAGTCATCAGATGACTTCAGAATGAGTCCAGGATGATCTTCCTTTTTGACCTGAGGGCCTCTTAACCGAGCCATAAAACGGAGAACTACTGACATTCCTGAAAACATTCAATTGTTCCCCAATAGCTTTCCTTCACTTCCCTTAGTTCATGCTGGAGTTTTGAACTTATTCCTGCAGCGGTCCTGGAGCAGTATGCAGGCATGCTGGTTACTAAATATTGCAGACATTAAGCATGTAAGACTGGACAGATTTTTTCGGTTTGACCAATCCTGCAAATGATAAACCTTGACCCATGGCCCCAAACATTCGTCTTTCAAATGTAAAAACACATTTTATTTTGTTGGTATGATGGGGGCACTTCTTCCTTGATTAGTAGAAAGGAAAAGAACCCACAGTAGGTGTGGCGGATCCTCACTCGATTTTTCAGTTCACGCTAGACATGTACTGCTCCCTCCCTTCAACAAGAATTGAGGGGGCGGATAAATTGGAACGGAGCACAGATGTGCTTATACTTTGCAAGCAAATTGTGCATGGGACGCATAAATAAACGAACAAGAAGGGGTACCTTAACACACAGAACTGAAATTGACCAGTAGGTGCCAGCGCACGAAAGCAGTGCAGACATGCTGTGGGCATATATGCTTTGATATCTTATCTATTGTCTGAATTGGGCATTCTTAATTTATGGATTCTGTGCTTACATTTCACACAGTTGCTAGTCCTTAATAGAATGTAGTATTGTGTAATTTCAATGCTTGCCGGTTCTCCCAGTTGCAGGTACATAGTACAAGGTAAATATAAAAATAAACAAGCATTAGAAATGCAATCGGGCTCGGATTTATTTGAGTTTGAGCTAATGGCATTGTAAATGCCAATGTATTGTTGCTATGTGTTATGGAGTGTGTTTATGTGGTGTGTACTGCCAGTGATCTCCTTGTGAGTGTGAGAATATTGCACAGTTACTGCCTGTGTTGTCCTTCTTGTGAGTGTGAGAAGCTTGCACCTCTGCTGCCTGTGGTCTCCTTGTGAGTGTAAGAAGCTTGCACTGCTGCTGCCTGTGATGTCCTTCTTGTGAGTGTAAGAAGCTTGCACTGCTGCTGCCTGTGATGTCGTTCTTGTGAGTGTGAGAAGCTTGCACAGCTGCTGCCTGTGATGTCGTTCTTGTGAGTGTGAGAACCTTGCACAGCTGCTGCCTGTGAGTATGAGAAGATTGCATTGTGCATCTCTGTGCTGTGCCTGTTCTTTATAAGGGACTCTTGCTCTGTTGCTGCTGCTGCCTTGGCACAGTACCTGCTGTGAGTGTGTGAGGGAAGCTTGCACCGCTGCTGCTTGTGATGTCCTTCTTGTGAGTGGGAGAAGCTTGCACCTCAGCTGCCTGTGGTATCCTTGTGAGTGTAACAAGCTTGCACAGCTGCTGCCTGTGATGTCCTTCGTGTGAGTGTGAGAAGCTTGCACCGCTGCTGCCTGTGAGTATGAGAAGATTGCATTGTGCATCTCTGTGCTGTGCCTGTTCTTTGTAAGGGACTCTTGCTCTGTTGCTGCTGCTGCCTTGGCACAGTACCTGCTGTGAGTGTGTAAGGGAAGCTTGCACCACTGCTGCTTGTGATGTCGTTCTTGCGAGTGTGAGAAGCTTGCACCTCTGCTGCCTGTCGTCTCCTTGTGAGTGTAAGTAGCTTGAACTGCTGCTGCCTGTGATGTCATTCTTGTGAGTGTGAGAAGCTTGCACCGCTGCTGCTTGTGATGTCCTTCTTGTGAGTGGGAGAAGCTTGCACCTCAGCTGCCTGTGGTCTCCTTGTGAGTGTGAGAAGCTTGCACCGCTGCTGTTTGTGATGTCCTTCTTGTGAGTGTGAGAAGCTTGCACCGCTGCTGTTTGTGATGTCCTTCTTGTGAGTGGGAGAAGCTTGCAACTCAGCTGCCTGTGGTCTCCTTGTGAGTGTAAGAAGCTTGCACAGCTGCTGCCTGTGATGTCCTACTCACTACTCTACACTACTCACTACTCTGCACTCACTACTCACTACTCTACTCACTACTCACTACTCTACTCACTACTCTACTCACTGCTCTGCACTCACTACTCAGCTCACTACTCTACTCACTACTCTCCACTCACTACTCTGCACTCACTACTCACTACTCTACTCACTTCTCTACTCACTACTCTGCACTCACTACTTTACTCTCTACTCACTACTCACTACTCTACTCACTACTCTACTCACTACTCTACTCACTACTCACTACTCTACTCACTACTCACTACTCTACTCACTACTCACTTCTCTACTCACTACTCTGCACTCACTACTTTACTCACTACTCTACTCACTACTCTACTCACTACTCTACTCACTACTGACTACTATACTCACTACTCACTACTCACCTCACTACTCTACTCACTACTCACTACTCTACTCACTACTCACTTCTCTACTCACTTCTCTGCACTCACTACTTTACTCACTACTCTACTCTACTCACCTCACTACTCTACTCACTACTCTACTCACTACTCACTACTCTACTCACTACTCTGCACTCACTACTCACTACTCTACTCACTACTCTACTCACTACTCTACTCACTACTCTACTCACTACTCTACTCACTACTCTACCCACTACTCTACTCACTACTCTACTCACTACTTTCTACTCACTACTCACTACTCTACTCACTACTCACTACTCTGCACTCACTACTCTGCTCACTACTCACTACTCTACTCACTACTCTACTCACTACTCTACTCACTACTCTACTCACTACTCTACTCACTACACTACTCACTACTCTACTCACTACTCTACTCACTACTCTGCACTCACTACTCACTACTCTGCTCACTACTCACTACTCTGCTCACTACTCACTACTCTGCACTCACTACTCACTACTCTACTCACTACTCACTACTCTACTCACTACTCTACTCACTACTCTGCACTCACTACTCTGCTCACTACTCACTACTCTACTCACTACTCTCCACTCACTACTCTACTCACTACTCACTACTCTACTCACTACTCTCCACTCACTACTCTACTCACTACTCACTACTCTACTCACTACTCACTTCTCTACTCACTACTCTGCACTCACTACTTTACTCTCTACTCACTACTCACTACTCTACTCACTACTCTACTCACTACTCACTACTCTACTCACTACTCTACTCACTACTCACTTCTCTACTCACTACTCTGCACTCACTACTTTACTCACTACTCTACTCACCTCACTACTCTACTCACTACTCTACTCACTACTGACTACTATACTCACTACTCACTACTCACCTCACTACTCTACTCACTACTCACTACTCACTTCTCTACTCACTACTCACTTCTCTGCACTCACTACTTTACTCACTACTCTACTCTACTCACCTCACTACTCTACTCACTACTCTACTCACTACTCACTACTCTACTCACTACTCTGCACTCACTACTCACTACTCTACTCACTACTCTGCACTCACTACTCACTACTCACTACTCTACTCACTACTCTACTCACTACTCTACTCACTACTCTACCCACTACTCTACCCACTACTCTACCCACTACTCTACTCACTACTCTACTCACTACTTTCTACTCACTACTCACTACTCTACTCACTACTCACTACTCTGCTCACTACTCACTACTCTACTCACTACTCACCTCACTACTCTACTCACTACTCTACTCACTACTCTACTCACTACACTACTCACTACTCTACTCACTACTCTACTCACTACTCACTACTCTGCACTCACTACTCACTACTCTGCTCACTACTCACTACTCTGCTCACTACTCACTACTCTGCTCACTACTCACTACTCTGCTCACTACTCTGCACTCACTACTCTGCACTCACTACTCACTACTCTACTCACTACCATACTCACTACTCTGCACTCACTACTCTACTCACTACTCTACTCACTACTCGCTACTCTACTCACTACTCTACTCACTACTCTGCACTCACTACTCACTACTCTGCACTCACTACTCTACTCACTACTCTACTCACTACTCACTACTCTACTCACTACTCTACCCACTACTCTACCCACTACTCTACCCACTACTCTACCCACTACTCTACTCACTACTCTACTCACCACTCACTACTCTACTCACTACTCTACTCACTACTTTCTACTCACTACTCTACTCACTACTCACTACTCTGCACTCACTACTCACTACTCTGCTCAATACTCACTACTCTACTCACTACTCACCTCACTACTCTACTCACTACTCTACTCTCTACTCTACTCACTACTCTACTCACTACACTACTCACTACTCTACTCACTACTCTACTCACTACTCACTACTCTGCACTCACTACTCACTACTCTGCTCACTACTCACTACTCTGCTCACTACTCACTACTCTGCTCACTACTCACTACTCTCCACTCACTACTCTACTCACTACTCACTACTCTACTCACTACTTTCTACTCACTACTCACTACTCTACTCACTACTCTACTCACTACTCACTACTCTGCACTCACTACTCTACTCTGCTCACTACTCACTACTCTGCTCACTGCTCACTACTCACTACTCTGCTCACTACTCTGCACTCACTACTCTGCACTCACTACTCACTACTCTACTCACTACCATACTCACTACTCTGCACTCACTACTCTACTCACTACTCTACTTACTACTCGCTACTCTACTCACTACTCTACTCACTACTCTGCACTCACTACTCACTACTCTGCACTCACTACTCTACTCACTACTCTACTCACTACTCACTACTCTACTCACTACTCTACCCACTACTCTACCCACTACTCTACCCACTACTCTACCCACTACTCTACCCACTACTCTACTCACTACTCTACTCACTACTCACTACTCTACTCACTACTCTACTCACTACTTTCTACTCACTACTCTACTCACTACTCACTACTCTGCACTCACTACTCACTACTCTGCTCACTACTCACTACTCTACTCACTACTCACCTCACTACTCTACTCACTACTCTACTCACTACTCTACTCACTACTCTACTCACTACACTACTCACTACTCTACACACTACTCTACTCACTACTCACTACTCTGCACTCACTACTCACTACTCTGCTCACTACTCACTACTCTGCTCACTACTCACTACTCTGCTCACTACTCACTACTCTCCACTCACTACTCTACTCACTACTCACTACTCTACTCACTACTTTCTACTCACTACTCACTACTCTACTCACTACTCACTACTCTACCCACTACTCACTACTCTACTCACTACTCACTTCTCTACTCACTACTCTGCACTCACTACTTTACTCACTACTCTACTCACCTCACTACTCTACTCACTACTCTACTCACTAATGACTACTCTACTCACTACTCTGCACTCACTACTCACTACTCACCTCACTACTCTACTCACTACTTCTCTCACTACTCTACTCACTACTCTGCACTCACTACTCTGCACTCACTACTCTACTCACTACTCTACTCACTACTCACTACTCTGCACTCACTACTCTGCACACTACTCTACTCACTACTCTACTCACTACTCTACTCACTACTCTACTCACTACTCTACTCACTATATTCACTACTCACTACTCACTACTCATCTCACTACTTTACTTACTACTCACTACTCTACTCACTACTCTACTCACTACTCTACCCACTACTCTGCACTCACTACTCAATACTCTACTCTACTCACTACTCTACTCACTACTCTACTCACTACTCACTACTCTGCACTCCATACTCACTACTCTACTCACTACTCTACTCACTACTCACTACTCTGCACCCCATACTCACTACTCTACTCACTACTCTACTCACTACTCACTACTCTACTCACTACTGTACTCACTACTCTACCCACTACTCTGCACTCACTACTCACTACTCTACTCTACTCACTACTCTACTCACTACTCACTACTCTACTCACTACTCACTACTCTGCACTCCATACTCACTACTCTACTCACTACTCTACTCACTACTCACTACTCTACTCACTACTCTACTCACTACTCTGCACTCACTACTCACTACTCTACTCACTACTGTACTCACTACTCTACTCACTACTCACTACTCAACTCACTACTCACTACTCTACTCACTACTCACTACTCTACTCACTACTCTGCACTCACAACTCACTACTCTACTCACTACTCACTACTCTGCACTCACTACTCTACTCACTACTCACTACTCTACTCACTATTCCACTCACTACTCTGCACTCACTACTCTGCACTCACTACTCACTACTCTACTCACTACTCCACTCACTACTCTACTCACTACTCTACTCACTACTCTGCACTCACTACTCACTACTCTACTCACTACTCTACTCACTACTCTACTCACTACTCACTACTCTACTCACTACTCTGCACTCACTACTCACTACTCTGCACTCACTACTCTACTCACTACTCTACTCACTACCCACTACTACTTTACTCACTACTCACTACTCTACTCACTACTCACTACTCTGCACTCACTACTCACTACTCTGCACTCACCACTCACTACTCTGCACTCACTACTCACTACTCTACTCACTACTCTACTCACTACTCTACTCACTACTCTACTCACTACTCACTACTCTGCACTCACTACTCACTACTCTGCACTCACTACTCACTACTCTGCACTCACTACTCACTACTCTGCACTCACTACTCACTACTCTGCACACTACTCTGCACACTACTCTGCACACTACTCTGCACACTACTCTGCACACTACTCTGCACACTACTCTACTCACTACTCTACTCACTACTCTACTCACTACTCTACTCACTACTCACTACTCTGCACTCACTACTCACTACTCTATTCACTACTCTGCACTCACTACTCACTACTCTACTCACTACTCTACTCACTACTCTACTCACTACTCTACTCACTACTCTACTCACAACTCTGCACTCACTACTCACTACTCTACTCACTACTCTACTCACTACTCTGCACTCACTACTCACTACTCTACTCACTACTCACTACTCACTACTCTACTCACTACTCTACTCACTACTCTGCACTCACAACTCACTACTCTACTCACTACTCTACTCACTACTCACTACTCTACTCACTACTCTGCACTCACTACTCACTACACTACTCACTACTCACTACTCTACTCACTACTCACCTCACTACTCTACTCACTACTCTACTCACTACTCACCTCACTACTCTACTCACTACTCTACTCACTACTCTACTCACTACTCTACTCACTACTCTACTCACTACTCTGCACTCACTACTCACTACTCTACTCACTACTCACTACTCTACTCACTACTCTACTCACTACTCTACTCACTACTCTACTCACTACTCACCTCACTACTCTACTCACTACTCTACTCACTACTCACTACTCTGCACTCACTACTCACTACTCTACTCACTACTCTACTCACTACTCACCACTCTACTCACTACTCTACTCGCTACTCTACTCACTACTCTACTCACTACTCTGCACTCACTACTCTACTCACTACTCTACTCACTACTCTACTCACTACTCTGCACTCACTACTCACTACTCTGCACTCACTACTCTACTCACTACTCTACTCACTACCCACTACTCTACTCACTACTCACTACTCTACTCACTACTCTGCACTCACTACTCACTACTCTGCACTCACTACTGTACTCACTACTCTACTCACTACCACTTTACTCACTACTCACTACTCTACTCACTACTCACTACTCTGCACTCACTACTCACTACTCTGCACTCCCCACTCACTACTCTGCACTCACTACTCACTACTCTACTCACTACTCTACTCACTACTCTACTCACTACTCTACTCACTACTCTACTCACTACTCTACTCACTACTCTACTCACTACTCTGCACTCACTACTCACTACTCTACTCACTACTCACTACTCTACTCACTACTCTACTCACTACTCTACTCACTACTCACCTCACTACTCTACTCACTACTCTACTCACTACTCTATTCACTACTCTACTCACTACTCACTACTCTGCACTCAGTACTCACTACTCTACTCACTACTCTACTCACTACTCTACTCACTACTCTACTCACTACTCTACTCACTACTCTGCACTCACTACTCTGCACTCACTACTCACTACTCTGCACTCACTACTCACTACTCTACTCACTACTCACTACTCTACTCACTACTCTACTCACTACTCTACTCACTACTCACCTCACTACTCTACTCACTACTCTACTCACTACTCTACTCACTACTCCACTCACTACTCTACTCACTACTCACTACTCTGCCCTCACTACTCACTACTCTACTCACTACTCTACTCACTACTCTACTCACTACTCTACTCACTACTCACCTCACTACTCTACTCACTACTCTACTCACTACTCTACTCACTACTCTACTCACTACTCTACTCACTACTCACTACTCTGCACTCACTACTCACTACTCTACTCACTACTCTACTCACTACTCACCACTCTACTCACTACTCTACTCACTACTCTACTCACTACTCTGCACTCACTACTCACTACTCTACTCACTACTCTACTCACTACTCTACTCACTACTCTACTCACTACTCTGCACTCACTACTCACTACTCTGCACTCACTACTCTACTCACTACTCTACTCACTACTCACTACTCTACTCACTACTCACTACTCTACTCACTACTCTACTCACTACTCTACTCACTACTCTGCACTCACTACTCACTACTCTACTCACTACTCTACTCACTACTCTACTCACTACTCTGCACTCACTACTCACTACTCTGCACTCACTACTCTACTCACTACTCTACTCACTACTCACTACACTACTCACTACTCACTACTCACTACTCTGCACTCACTGCTCACTACTCTGCGCTCACTGCTCACTACTCTGCACTCTCTACTCACTACTCTACTCACTACTCTACTCACTACTCTACTCACTACTCGCTACTCTACTCACTACTCACTACTCTACTCACTACTCACTACTCACCACTCACTACTCACTACTCTGCACTCACTACTCACTACTCTACTCACTACTCTACTCACTACTCACTACTCACTACTCTGCACTCACTACTCACTACTCTACTCACTACTCTACTCACTACTCTACTCACTACTCACTACTCTGCACTCACTACTCACTACTCTACTCACTACTCTACTCACTACTCACTACTCTGCACTCACTACTCTACTCACTACTCTACTCACTACTCTACTCACTACTCTACTCACTACTCTACTCACTACTCACTACTCTGCACTCACTACTCACTACTCTACTCACTACTCTACTCACTACTCACTACTCTGCACTCACTACTCTACTCACTACTCTACTCACTACTCACTACTCTGCACTCACTACTCACTAATCTACTCACTTCTCTACTCACTACTCTACTCACTACTCTACTCACTACTCTACTCACTACTCTGCACTAACTACTCACTACTCTACTCACTACTCTACTCACTACTCTGCACTCACTACTCACTACTCTACTCACTACTCACTACTCACTACTCTACTCACTACTCTACTCACTACTCTACTCACTACTCTACTCACTATTCTGCACTCACTACTCTGCACTCACTACTCACTACTCTGCACTCACTACTCACTACTCTACTCACTACTCTACTCACTACTCTACTCACTACTCTACTCACTACTCACTACTGCACTCACTACTCACTACTCTACTCACTACTCTACTCACTACTCTACTCACTACTCTACTCACTACTCACTACTCTACTCACTACTCTACTCACTACTCTACTCACTACTCACTACTCACTACTCTGCACTCACTACTCACTACTCTACTCACTACTCTACTCACTACTCTACTCACTACTCTACTCACTACTCTGCACTCACTACTCACTACTCTACTCACTACTCTACTCACTACTCACTACTCTGCACTCACTACTCACTACTCTACTCACTACTCTACTCACTACTCACTACTCTGCACTCACTACTCTACTCACTACTCTACTCACTACTCTACTCACTACTCTACTCACTACTCACTACTCTGCACTCACTACTCACTACTCTACTCACTACTCTACTCACTACTCACTACTCTGCACTCACTACTCTACTCACTACTCTACTCACTACTCACTACTCTGCACTCACTACTCACTACTCTACTCACTACTCTACTCACTACTCTACTCACTACTCTACTCACTACTCTACTCACTACTCTGCACTAACTACTCACTACTCTACTCACTACTCTACTCACTACTCTGCACTCACTACTCACTACTCTGCACTCACTACTCACTACTCTACTCACTACTCACTACTCACTACTCTACTCACTACTCTACTCACTACTCTACTCACTACTCTACTCACTACTCTGCACTCACTACTCTGCACTCACTACTCACTACTCTGCACTCACTACTCACTACTCTACTCACTACTCTACTCACTACTCTACTCACTACTCTACTCACTACTCACTACTGCACTCACTACTCACTACTCACTACTCTACTCACTACTCTACTCACTACTCTACTCACTACTCTAATCACTACTCACTACTCTACTCACTACTCTGCACTCACTACTCTACTCACTGCTCTACTCACTGCTCTACTCACTACTCACTACTCTGCACTCACTACTCACTACTCTGCACTCACTACTCACTACTCTGCACTCTACTCACTACTCAACTCACTACTCACTACTCTACTCACTACTCACTACTCTACTCACTACTCTACTCACTACTCTACTCACTACTCACTACTCTACTCACTACTCAACTCACTACTCAACTCACTACTCACTACTCAACTCACTACTCACTACTCAACTCACTACTCACTACTCTACTCACTACTCTACTCACTACTCTACTCACTACTCACTACTCTACTCACTACTCTACTCACTACTCACTTCTCCTCTCCCTACTCTGCACTCCCTACTCTGCCCTCCCTACTCTGCCCTCCCTACTCTGCCCTCCCTACTCTGCCCTCCCTACTCTGCCCTCCCTACTCTGCCCTCCCTACTCTGCCTGAAGCAAGTCTCTAATGATAGGACACTGAATGATAGTACAATGAGTGATCTGGTACAACGGCAGTAGGAATCTGGTAACCGGACTGTGAGAGTAAATGTGAGGCTCCCAGTGAGAGGAAAGCGAGGTGGAGTGTTTTTTTAATGAAAGGGTGGAGAGAGTGAGTCATGGTGACGAGACAGGGAGCGAGTGAGGAATCTGGCAATAGCTGGGAAGATGCAAGGGATCTGGTAAGAGGACAACGAGAGCTACTGCAAGGGGTCTGTTATGAGGGCAGTAAATTAAAGTGATCTTCTATTTTGACATTAAAAGTTTGAGTTCGGGTGAGTGGGCACGAGTGCTTATCAAAGCACTTTATTTGTTTTTTTACTTTCAGCTGTGCTGCATAGCAGCCAGGCTGCTGTACAACATGGCTAAACATATCCCTGACAAAACCAACAGATTTTGTATAGGAGAGTCCTATTTGCTTTGCCAATGCTTGTTTAGCCTACCTCAGTCAAAGAGCAGGCGCGGGTTTGCCGGCGCGCACACAGAGCTCAAGGGAAAAAAAACACATCAGTGCACACGCTCCCAGCACCATCTGCCTTCAATTACCGGCACCTCGGACAGCTGGTAATTGAGGATTTATGTATTCTTCTGCGCGTGTCCGAACACTTTATGCAGGAAGTGGACATTGAAAAAATGCCAAAGCCCTATGGCGTGCTGCATTACTTAAACACAGCCTTGCCTGGACAAATTACCATTCACATGGCAGAATACCACACGCAAAAACCGCGCGCTTTCTGGAACGCGGCAGCCCACAGCCCTTTCTGAACTTTTTTTTTTTATAACATTAGAGCTCGGAAGCCCCGCCCCACTTCGTGTGACGTAGGCCCGAGCCCTAAAAAATGAAAAACTATTTTCCAAACTCAGTTAATTTGAGATCAGTGCAACTCAGACCTTGACTGTCTGCTTTGGGGCAGAGGCACCGTGGGCAAGATAGGTAAGACAGGACGCTGCTGCTCTTTTTACGCGGGCTATCAAATGAGTGACCGCTCTATGGTTCGATATGAATTTATTGTCCTTACGGCAATTGTAGTTGGGCAATTTCACATGGGGTCATCCCCAACCTCAGCTGGCGGATCATACTTCAGGATACAGTTCTTTTTTTGCTCATCTCAAAGGGTTCTTCTAATTCCCTTCCATAGTGCCAGCGTCTTTGGTTCTCTAATTGCCCTCCACATTGTGTTGATAGTGAGTTTTTCCTGTCTGGTCCATCACAGCAGTCAATCCTTGTATCTATTTATGAGATAGTGCTGGTTGAGTTGAGTTGGTCCCATGGCCTGGAGCTTCATACCTTATATGAGCATGTTTATTCGGCATTAGCAACAGTATTGTCATGGTACCCACGGTGGTCATTCATTTATTTTGTGCTAGTCAGGCGAGCAGTCACAGCCAGAGTCAGTTGACACACACAACCTTCTCACTTGCTTTAGAATGGGTGAGTATTTGGGATGGGTATAACACGGGGAGGCGACAGAATGCAGGCCCTCTCAACACTGGGCAGATGCCTTCAATTGCGAAAGGCAGAAGAGAAGGATTAACGGTTCACTCCCTTGCCAACATCTGCCCACCAACAAACTACACATCGGTGATTTCCAAATGGGGCTACTAAACGCTACCAGAGGGCAGCAATGGGTATCCGGGCACCTGGTGCAGGCGTGTATTTATTCTCATTGGACACTTGGAAGCTCGGTCCTAGTAGGCAAATTTGTGCGATTCTTCGTGAGGCCACCATGCTCAAGTGCATGGGCGTCATTTTAATGGGTTACGATAATCTTCACCCAGAGCCGCCACCTTCTAGAAATTGGGAGGTGGAGGGTTTTTGTCACCCTCCTTATCCATACTGGCCACAATCATCCACTTGAGGGAAATTAACTCAATATGGTGGCACGGAGATATTGTGTAGAATAGTTTCCCTCAATTTTGCACTTCTTTGGGGTTTCGAAGATTCGCGAATTACCTTCTGAGAATTGATAGGGAATCCTGGGTACAAAGGTAAAGGAATATACAGCTGAGTTCAGGAAGGCAGAGCAATTCGCGAGTAGAAGGATCATCCTTTCGGATAATGAGTCCTAGCTAAGCTAGGGAGATGCCAAAGGGGCACAGGAGATTACATCCAACCCTAGATGGCGTTTCTTTGGGTGAGGACATGCCAGCCTCCCTCTTGGGATGAAACAGATGGGTGGGAAAGCATTAGGTTGATCATATATCTAGGGTGGTCTTTGCCAGACAATATTGTGGTATGGCCTAGTTTTTAAGGTGTTGGTGGTCAGCTGGTAGGCATGTACCAAATGTGGCTGTGATATATCTTGGGGCACCCATATAAGGGGGTCAAGGGGATGGAGAAACTATTGGTCAGGAGCCAGGCACCGGCAGTCGTACAATCTTAGGGGTGTTTACAAAGGGGGGAGGCCGAGATCGTCAGTGACCCCATCGCCCTGTTTTGGAATTTCTTGCAGCAGAATGACAGAGTTACTCAAAGTTTGGACGGCTACTCCCAGCCCAGAAAACAACCTGTGACTCACCCCCAGCCCACAAAACGACCCGACTCACCCGCATCCCAAAAAACCCAATCCTCCAGTCCAGAAAATTATACGACCTACTCCCCAGTCCCAAAAATACCTTGACCCACCACATAGCCCACAAAACTACCCCGACCCACTCCCAGCCCACGAAACAACCTCCGACCCCCCCCCCCCAGCCAACAATGAGGCACAGGGTCAAGACTGATTTGCATATGGCTATGTCTGAAGTGGGGAGGCATGTTGAGCAAAATAACGATGGGTTAAACCCAGATCTGTGACTGGGGGTGAATGTTTGACAATGTTCAACATTCCATCCATCAGCTTTTTGTGTTGCATTTTCACCCTAAGTGGGAAGGGTATGCCCAGACATGGGTCCTGTGCTCACTACGCCACTGGAGTCAAGCTATCCTGGCTGATGAGGGCTGAAAGAACGAAACCGGTCCTAAGATGCTTGATTCTTGTCCAGGGAAGACATGGCCTGGCAGTTCCGTCTGGACTGTTCCCATGAGGCACTGGGTCAAGACTGATTTGCATATGGCTATGTCTGAACTGGGGTGGAGTGGTGAGCAAAATAACAATGGATTAAACCCAGATCTGTGACTGGGGGTGAATGTTTTACAATGTTCAACATTGCGTCCATCAGCTTTTTGTGTTGCATTTTCATCCTAAGTGGGAAGGGTATGCCCAGACGTGGGTCCCGTGCTCACTACGCCACTGGAGTTAAGCTATCCTGGCTGATGAGGGCTGAAAGCCCGAAACCGGACCTAGGATGCTTGATTCTGGTCCATGGAAGACATGGCCAGGCAGCTCGGTCTGGACTGTTCCCATGAGGCACAGGGTCAAGGCTGATTTGTATGTGGCTATGTCTGAACTGGGGTGGCATGGTGAGCAAAATAACGATGGATTAAACCCAGATGTGTGGCTGGGGGTGAATGTTTGACAATGTTCAACATTCTGCCCATCAGTTTTTTGTGTTGCATTTTCACCCTAAGTGGGAAGGGTATGCCCAGACGTGGGTCCCGTGCTCACTACGCCACTGGAGTCAAGCTATCCTGGCTGATGAAGGCCCAAAGCCCGAAACCGGTCCTAGGGTGCTTGATTCTGGTTCAGGAAAGACATGGCCTGGCAGTTCAATCTGGACTGTTCCCATGAGGCGCAGGGTCAAGACTTATTTGCATATGGCTATGTCTGAACTGGGGTGGCATATGAGCAAAATAACGATGGATAAATCCAGATCTGTGACTGGGGGTGAATGTTTGACAATGTTAAACATTCTATCCATCAGCTTTTTGTGTTGCGAACCCAAATCCAGCCCATAAAACTACCCCGACCCCCCAGCCTACTAAACTACCACAAAACAACCCCCAACCTACCCCCCCAGCCCAGAACTACACCCATCCCCACTTACATCACCACTTCCTCCAAGGTCTTCCTGCTTCCATCCGCAGCAGACAGTAGCTAGACCGCGCATTGCCTAAACCACGCATATGTGTTGTTAGGGCATATACGTGGTAAGGCATGCATGGTAGAGCTTGCAGAGTCGAAAAACACTCGTGGTTTAGACCACGGTGTTCCGACTGATTCCCGCATAGGAATGCCAAAGGGTTTTTATGACATACAGGTAAATATTTTGGTCTTGTAGAATTGCCCTACTTATATGGTAATACATTACACTGTTATGAAAATGCATAAAGACTGGATAGGGTCCAATTTATAGTGCTGGAAACTAAATGTTATTGTTCATTGATCCCCGGCTTTCAATGAAAGTATTGACGTGCAGGTTTCCTTTCTCTATAACTTTGAAACAGAACAAGAGTAGCACACATGGACCAGAATCCATTCCTTTAAGCAGGTCAAATTGTTCCGTTTGCTGAGGTCTTCAACAGAGGAAAGGTAGAGTTCTGAAAATCTCAGATACATGTTTGCCAAAAACTGAAGGGCTCTTCTTAAAACACAAACTACTCAAAGCTGCACAAATAGTGTCATTGAATAAGTCATAGGCACTAAGGCTGTTTATCTTTAAAAAAAGCACATTTTGATGTTACACCCCTGAGAATAAGAGACAAATGTATCTGGGGATTCTTGGCATAGTTTATTTTAGGCAATGGCCTTTAAACATTGCAAAATAACTAAAACACACTTACAAATTAAACCGGTTCGCAACTGACAAAGCCATTAGACAGCATTATACATTATTTTACAGCAATCTATAATTTTCCCTTTTTGATAGAAATAAAAATGTCCATCTCCCATCACAACATCAACATAGTTTTAATGCAGCAGCACGATTTAAAGGACAGTATTTAAAGATTAAAAGTCGAAAATATAGGGGGTGGGCTCTGCAAAAAGAAATCGGTCTAACATCAAACAACTGACACCTAAATAATTACTAAGCAAAGGTTAACATGCGTGTGGCATACATCCTTAAATCTGCAAAACTACCCTTCGACAAGCACAACTGTGTCTGAAAAGGTTAATTTGCCAACTAAGATCCACGTGCATTGCTGCGGCAACAAGCCATATTAGGTATATTTCTACGAAAAAACTGATGGAAATAGAATATCACATGGTACAGATTTGCAAAGGACTGAAAATGCTCCTCTTGGACACACGAGCCGAGACCCTCAAGCTTAAGGGGATGATAAAGCTAATGCTGCCTATCAGATGCAATGTTGAGCAATATTTAAACGTTGGTAGGACATGTTAATATTCAGGTCTGTCAGAAAGATAGCAACAAAAATATTATTTAAATAATCTTAATATAACAATTAGACAAGGTAATCTGCAAACTGTTTCTGTCTAATTTTCGATAGACAGTGGTTTCCAGGTTCACTCTTCAAAAATATTTGGTAAATGTAGTGCCAAATGGGCAATTTTTAATTGCAAGAGCTCAGTAAAGCTGGGTAAATCTGCGTAGGATTTGAAGTCCTCTTTACTGGAGGGTTTGATGCTTCTCCTCCCAAAATGTTAGAGGATATTAGTGTAATATTGGCCAGAAGCTGGTAGGAATTTAATATCACTTTATGGGGAGTTTGATAGTTTGCATTCAAGGGAAGTTAGACTATTGTGCAGCTAATGAATCAAGCCATCATCTAGAAATAACACTGCCTGGCATTTCTATCCACTATCTTTTCCACCAATAAAAACATAATCTTACCCCTGAAATTGTGCTGCACAGCAGAGCACTAGAGCTCTGTGCTGAGAGCAGGTACAGATTGAATTGAGAGACACGTCCTCTCCCACACATGTTATGTTAATTTGTATAGTGCTTGTTGGAAGTGGGGGTCCTTGGTAAGCATGAGCGCAAAATCCGCTCCGATCGCGGATTTTGCGGATTTTCGGTAAATCCGCGATCCGCGAACTCTCGCGAATATACCGAGAATCCGCAATCCGCTATCGGAGCGGATTTTGCGGTCAAAAGTTCAAGCCTAATGCATAATTTACGATGGCGCCGGCAAGCTGCCAGCGCCATCCTCAAATGGTTACTTAATTAGCTTCGACAGGAAGCTCTAACAGATAAGATAAAGCAGGGGCTCGAGCGCCTGCTTTATTTTATCAGTTGGAGCTTCCTGTTGAAGCTAATTAAGTAACTTTTGCAGGATGGCGCTGGCAGCTTGCCGGCGCCATCGTAAATTATTACATGGTGTCTTCTTGAATAAATATGAAGGGCAGGGTTCATTCTGGCACGACGGTCCTGGCACAAAAAATAAACCTCAACAGGAAACACTTGCAGATATCAATAACGCATGTGCCCTAGTTGAAGCTTAAATTCAGTGACTCATTCATCAGCCCAAAAATAATCGTGAGCGTTGTGGAGGCTGGGCAGGTGTGCCTTGTTCCCAAATATACCATCGAAAATCCGCTGTGATGCTGGTCTCTGACCTTTTATACACACAAGAGGCATGTGCGCTCGCATGGAAGCCCCGTCCGTTTGGCCCCGCCCACACACTCGAGGTGTGCACCGTCTTCCCGCCATTTACCCACTATGATGGACATTTCACTCAAGGGACCCCTGCGCACTTCGGCGCGATTGCATAGTAACACACACTTGGTCGCTGGAACTAGTTGAGGCGCAAATGCAGTGACTCATTCATCAGCCCAAAATTGCCTGAATATCAGATGAGAAATGCTGGTTTATTTGCAAAAGGTTCTGACCTTTCGTAAGGTGGAGTCTGTTTGTGACATTTAGCCTACCATCGAAAATCCGCTGTGATGCTGGCCAGAGGCATTTGCATCTTTGACTTTTACGAGCGCAATCCCCGTGCTGTTCCTGTGACCAGGGGCTTCTGTCTCTTAATCTGCTGCTCTGATCGGTCTCTGACCTTTTATACACACAAGAGGCATGTGCGCTCGCATGGAAGCCCCGTCCGTTTGGCCCCGCCCACACACTCGAGGAAGCCCCGCCCCCAAATCCGCAGATCCGCTAAATCCGCGGATTTTGCGGATCCACGATCCGTGAATCCGCAAATTCGTGAATCGTGGATCCGCAAAATCCGCCCATGCTTAGTCCTTGGCCCTCCCTGCCACCACCAAATGCTGGAGGTGGGAATCCCTGCCCCACACCCCTGTTGCCAGGAGCGAGATTCGGACCCCTCGTTTCAACGTTAGGCTAAGTAAGGACGCCGTCTGAGATAGCCCAGCTTACCCCCTTAGTAGCTTGGCATGAGCAGCCAGGCTTATCTCCAAGGCACGAGTGTACAGTATGTACAATCACACTCACAGCAACCCACTGATGTCACCACAAATAGACTCCACACTAGTTTTTATAAAATGAGTATAATCTTTATATAAGAAGATATACGCCATGACCACAGGCTACAAAACCAACATATAATAATGGGTAGTATTCCTTCAGGTGGATTGGTAGGTTCTAATCTCAACCATCGCTTCTAACCAACAGTTAAGTTTACTTCTAACTGTTCCCAAAAGGTTAGGCAGGTCGTGTTGCTAGAATCACACACGTTGCAAAAGAAAATAAATACTGCAATGCGTAACGATATACCCCCGTACTGTGCACAAGAGAAACAATGCCATAAGTAGAGCGCAATCATGTACTTTGCAACAGAAGGAATAATGCAATGAGTATCACTATCAGCATGCCCTGTGCAAGAAAGAAACAATGCGTCACGCTAAAATCATGTACTTACGCAATGGAAAAACGATGCAAGGCGCCACGTAATAATCCTGAACTATGCAATGAAGAAATTATGCAATGCGCCACGTTACAATCATGTACTCTGCAAGGGAAACATAACACTATGTGTACCGCATTCAGCATGTAGTTCGCCAGGTACAATTAAGGTCAGGCATCATACGACAGTTCGAAAGTTCGTTAGCAGCAGTAATGCAAAGTGTAATACCACAGTTTAGGTGCTCCGTTAACAGTTGCCCCCAATCATGGGCAACAGGCTCGCACAGCTGACAGAAGCGAGAGGCCGAGAGAGTGTCCTTCTGGGCCCACAACCCACCACAGGTGGTGATCCAGGATACCTGGACGGGCACGACCCCACTCTCCTCCCCTCCTTCAGTGACTTGGGCCTTGATCCAGGGCACGGGGAGCTCGGGTCGGTGGCTCAGCTCCTCTGGGGCTGCCGGTCCGGGCTGCAACTGCTTATTTATTTATATATTGCTTATATATTTATTTACCATTTGTAGAGCGCACTCTAACCCTGTGGGCATCCTGGCGCTAAAGACAACATACGGACCGGAAAACACTAGGCAGATAGCTGGAAGGGCCTCACTGGTACAAGAGATAGAGACTCAGGGAACAACCTTTGGGAAGGAGCCAGGTCTTTACTTTCTTACGAAAAGGCAGCAAGTTCCGTGTGCTCCTAATGTCCAAGGGCAGGCTGTTCCAAAGGCGGGCAGCTGCCACGCTAAAGGCTCTTCCTCCCATGGTTGCCCTCTTCATCCTTGGTATCCTGACCAAATGGGCAGATGCGGATCGAAGGTACCATTGAAAACTGGCTTGGATCGGCTTTGGTCCTTGCCCATGAAGTGCCTTAAACGTTACGCACAAGGATTTGAACAAAATCCTTTGTGCTACTGGGAGCCAGTGAAGCTCCGCTAAAGCCTGTGTTGTCGAGTAGTGGCGTGGGCGGCTCAGCGCGAGCTTGGCTGCAGTTGTCTGTACACTCTGGAGTCTGGCAATCAGATACCCCGGGGATTCCAGAAGCAGGGCATTACAGTAGTCTAGACGGCTTAAAAAAATGCTCCTGACTACTGTCGTTCTTGCCTGGACCGGCAGCAAGGGTAGTATTTTGCGGAGTCCTCGAATAAGGGTGAAACAAGCTCCCACTACTTTATTTACGAGGGACTCCAAATTCATTTTTTCATTGAAGCTGACCCCCAGATTGCGTACAGAGCTAACTGGTGCCTGTGGGCCGTTTCCATTTGTTGGCCAAAAATCATTCGGCAATCCTCGAAAGATCTTACCCACTTTACAGTGTAGAATCTCTGTCTTTTCCCTGTTGAATTGAAGCGAGTTGCCTTTTAGCCAATTAGCCATTTCAGACATGCAGGCGTGAAATCTTTTCAATGTGTCTGTTTGGTCGCCGTCCAGGGAGATAATGAGCTGGGTATCATCGGCGTAATTGATCACACTGATAATATACATTTTGATGATCCCCAGCAGTGGTCGCAAGTATACATTAAACAGAATCGGGCTGATGGACGACCCCTGTGGGACTCTATATTCAATTTTTTATAAATTGCGATTGGTAAGGGGGGAGCGCTACTGCTTGCCACCTGTCCGATAGATAGGAACGCATCCACCCTAGTGCCACCCCTATCACTCCTAGGGATTCCAGACTTGTCAGAAGAATGTCGTGGCTGTTTGTTGTCTCAGCGCGACCGGCAGCCGTCCCCCTTTAACCCCACTGCCCCCGGAAGTGATGCAGTCAAGGGGCGGAGCTATGTTCCTCCACTCAATCGGTCCGTGAAGACCGTGGTGGACCGGGGACCCACTAAGCCCGCAAGTGCAAAATATAGGAATTAATAGTTTTTAAAAAGCCCTCTGTAACAGCAATAATAAAAACAGGTCTGCCCTCCAGCACACGTTTGCTTCACTCCGAGGGCCCGATGACCTGGCCCTCTTTCTGTCGGTCTCAGTAGACACCGAGACCCGCCCTCAGCACTTGTGGAGACCAACTTCGATTTCGGTGCACACACTACCCAGGCACTCCTCACCAGCGCCTGTGGTTGCACCGCGACGCGCACTCTGCGTGTCCAAGTCTTGCCTCTTCTCTGGTGCACACGATGACCAGGCACTCTTCCCCAATGCCTCAGCTAGCACCACGACACGCACTATGCGCGTCCGAGACTCACTTTTTCTCCTGGTGCACACAATGACCAGGCGCTCCTCACCAACACCTCGGCTGCACCACAACACACTCCTTGCTTGTCCGAGTCTCCTCTCTTCTTCCGGTGCACACATCAACCAGGCACTCCTCACCAACACCTCAGCTGCACCATGACACGCTCCTTGCGCGTCCGAGTCTCACTTCCTCGCTCGGTGCACACAACAACCAAGCGCTCTTCACCAATGCCCTGGCTGCACCCCAACACGCTCCTTGTGTGTCCGTGACTCAGTTTACTCCTGTGTGCCCATGATCACAAGGCACGACTTCTGAGGGGCTCAAGCTGCAAAAGCACGCGCACACTGCTTTGCTTGGGACTTCTCCGGAAACTTTTATGTTTCTGTGTTTCCAAACAGAGAGCCAGCTCACCTCAGGCCCTTGGGGTTCAGGACGCAGCACAAAGCACAGTCCTGCTCAAGTAGGAGGGACACCACCCACTGCAATGTCCCTTCAGTCTCTTCCTTAGTAAAAGCTACAACCAGCAGTCTCTTCAGCAACTCCTTCCTTAGCAGAGGTTCTTCTTGATCACGAAAGAGGCCAAAACCTTTGCAGACTCGACCTGTCCATTTCACCATTCAAAACTGCACCAAATTGTAGGGGTTTCTGTTCTCTTCGGTATACCCCTTCATGTCTTTGCAGTTGTTTGTGGTCAGGGGTCCCGGACCTCTCCCTAAATCAGTTTTGTGTGTCTCCCTCCCAGTGTCACCTTTCTTCCTTTAATACTGGGGGGTCTGGATCCTTAATCACTCAGCTGGAGATGGGTGAATTGGTTTATAGCACCAGTCCAGGCCTTTTCACCTCCCGGGCTTCTCCTCCCCCTACTCTCCAGATGCAGGGCAGCCTGGTGCCATCTCAGCCCCTCCCTGGGTTAACACCTCTCCCAGCTCCTCTCACCTCACAGATCCAGACTCAATCCACATTCAACAGAGACACACAGAAATGCCTAAAGCACAAACTCAGCTACTTTCCAAAACAGTGGTTTATGAACACACAGTGACAAAACCATGTTCACAGAAAGATGTGTTATGACACTGTGAGTTCATACATACTAAACTTCACCTCTCCATTTTAAACTTATAGGACGCTAGGCTAACAAACACAACACCAAGCCTCTCCCATTCTATCCTATGGGCAGAATGGCCTTTCACCAGTGAAAAACGAAATGGAGTGTTTTTCACTGTCAGGACATATCACACACCTCAGTAGATGTTCTGCCTTTTACCTACACTCCACCCTGCCCAGGGGCTACCTGGGACCTACCACAGGGGTGCCCATGTGTATGCAAAAGGGAAAGTAAGGCCTGACAAGGGGTTGCACTTGTCAGGACAACATGCTAACTTAGCACTCTGCACGCAGGCCCTATACTGAAGGCCAGAGTTCATGCCTCTGCATTACTAGCCCCTGCAAACACAGTGCACATCACTAGGGACTTTACTAGTAAGGCCAACATACTAATCATGGCCCACCAATTACCACTGCACTCTACATAGGGAACCCTTGTACTTTTACACTGATTAGCAGTGGCAAGGTACCCAAGCATCTAAATTGGCAACTCTATGTCAGGAAAACGGTCTAGGGGGAAAGCCAAAAGTTTAGGGAACTTTAGCCAAAAAGGCCAATTCCTACAGTGCACTTATCACCGAGAGGGAATTCAGGTTATTGGGCACTGTGTGTGGTTCCAACGTGCTTATATGAAGAGGCATGTTTTCAGCTTCTTGCAGAACTCAATAAGTGAGGAGGAGGCTCTGATGTGTTGAAGGAGGTTTCTCCATGTCTTGGGTGAGATGTAGGAGAATGAGCGACCTCGAACTTTGCATGCGCGAGTGAATGAAGCAGATCATAGGTGTCTGGTGGGTTGTTAAAAGTGTATGCAGCTATTCAGGTATTCTGGTGCTGTGTTGTTTAGGGCTTTGAATGTGTGTGTGAGAATTTTCAATTAGCTGCGCTTGTGAATGTGTAGCTAGCGAAGCTTCCTGAGGTGTGGTGTGTTGTAGGTGCAGTGTGGGAGGTGGAGTATGAGTCATGTGGCTGCGTTCTGGAGGGTCTGGAGAGAGTGATTCCATAGTCCAGCCTGCTGGTGATGAATGCATGTGTGAAGGTCCATCAGGTGCTCTCAGACAACCATTTGAAAATATTTTCCAGCATGTGTAGTAATGTGAGGGTGGGCGTAGTTGGCGAAGTACTACTACTCAGATCCGCAACTTCGCTCCGCCAACAGAGACCTCATTTATTTTTGGTAAAATAACTAGAATCTCTGTCTTTATATGCTAAAATGCATACAGTCATTTTACAAAAGTGGGAGTATTAATTTAGCAAGCAGTGAGAGAGGTGATGATTTTGGAATCCTCCCTAACCTAGGGAGAGAACAGAGAAGATGCCTTGAAAACAAAGAGCACATCTTGCTGAATGATTCAGTGATGGTCCCATCCTCTTAGGACCACCCCAAGCACACAGTTATTATGGGCAAAAATACAATCCCAACCAAAGGCCCTGCAAAGCATTATGGGACAAGATTAGCAGTGGGCAGTGAATACTATAGTATCCAATAGCACTGAATCAAGCTGCAGTTCCACTAGTTGTTACTAGATGTCCCTCACGAGCCAAATGCAAAAGCATTGTGGAACTAGTGGAACTGCTGCTTGATTTAATGCTTTTGCATTTGACTCGTGAGGGACACCTAGTAACGACAAGTTGAACTGCTGCTCTTTGTAGAATTATTTTGATATTGGATACTATAATATTCACTGCCCACTGCAGATGTATGACTTTATAACGCATACTTTTACAACGCATGCCTTTACAACGCATTTTTTACAATGCAACATCCTTTACAACGCATTCCATTACAACGCATGCCATTACAATGAATTTCCTAAAACTACCATTACAACGCATTCCATTACAACGCACACTACCTTTACAACGCACACCATTACAACGCATACCATTACAACACAAGTATAGTAATTATTGGATAGTATAGGGGTAAAAATTACTATTCTAACTCCAGGGGGTGCAACTGGAGGGTAAGTGTTGGATAGTGTAGGGGTAAAAATTACTATTCTAACTCCAGGGGGTGCAACAGTAGGGTAAGTGTTGGATAGTGTAAGGGTACTATGCGTTGTGATGGTATGCGTTGTAATGACTGCGTTGTAATTACATGCGTTTTGATGGTATGTGTTGTAATGGTAGGCGTTGTAATGACTGCGTTGTAATGACATGCGTTGTAATGGATCTTGCATTGTAAAAGTTTTGTTGTAATGGTAGTGTGTTGTAAAAGTTGCGTTGTAAAGGTTGTTTCCCCCACTGCTAATCTCATCCCATAATGCTTTGCAGGGCCTTTGGTTGGGATTGTATTTTTGCCCATAGTAACTGTGCTTGGGGTGGTCCTAAGAGGATGGGACCACCACTGAATTGTTCAGCATGACATGCTCTTTGTGATCAAGGCATCTGCTTGGTCCTCCCCCTTAGTTAGGAGGGACCCCACAATCATCACATCTCTCATTGCCTGATATTTTTTAGTTTCAAGGTTCACATTTGTGAATTGGTTATATTTTTTTTAACATGTAAAGTTGCTTTATCAAAGCATTTGTGGGTGCAGTTTAGAAGCTGGCTACACTACGTGGTTGAGCGGATTTTATTCCTGACTATGTGGTTTTCATGGAATGCGTAGTTAACAAATTTCCGCAAACTCTAAGAGCAGAGCGTAGTTCATTGCCCAGGGTTAGTAGTATGCAGCGGCGGCCAGCAAAGGTTAGTGCAGTGAGGCAGAGCGGGGATGAGGGAAGTCGACAGACAACGGAATAGATATAATAAACTCTTGTAAATACGAGACCTATTGTTTGCAAATGCTTGTTTATTATAGAAAATGTATTATAGGGTTTAGAATTCATTTGGGGAAGTAAATTATTATTATTTGCCTGAAATGAAACTCCTGTTGTTATGAAAAATATATTACTTACATATTATCTTGAAGCACTGATATTGCACACTCATTTCTGATTCTGTCACACTTGTTCCTTCTATTTTAAAAAGAACACAAAATTAAACATTTGCCAGACCCAAACCTTTCTTTTTAATACATATAAGTTGGCACTAGGATAGGCGCAATAAGGACATAGAGCAAGTTGCATTGTATTTAAAAAGTAGGACATGTATTCTTATGTTTTACATTTCCTGACAGTGAAAAACCTCCAAATGTGTTTTTCACTACTTCAAGGCATCTCTCTATCTGGATGACTTTGGGTTACGTTACTATGTTTAATAAGCTCTAACGTTTGATTGAGAACAGATAGGAAAGTCAAGTTTGAACTCAAATTAATTGTAAGTTAAAACCCTCTTTAATAGTAAAGTCAGATATCAAGTCACTATTTTGAAAATGCAACTTTTAGAAAGTTATCATGTTCTTGTCCTAACCATTTGGTGGCACCAGCCTCAGTCCACATGGCTGTGAATACCTTGGCAGTTGGCCTTTGTATATTCTTCCCAGACAATGAGACAAAGGGGGATTAGACGTTTGACAGGATGGGTTATCCTTTAAAGATGGTTGGGCAGATCTTTTCTCTGCCCCACTTACACTTCAAAGGACTGCCTCCAGCACACTTACAAAAGCACTTGACGGCAGTATTCATAACCCCAGACTTCTTGGAGCCTTGGCAGGGAAAGCAAGGAACTTTTATGAACCAGATGTGAGGATAGCCAGGATGTCACTCCCACTTAGAAGGCTGGAACGAGGTATTAATATTGGACCTCCTGAACCACCTCTTCTGTACACTCCTGGGCCTGTGGGAGAATCCAGAATGGGCTGTTTTGTACTCAAGAGGACTGGCCTGCTGCTTAACCTCTACCGTGCTACCGCGTTTTCCCGCTGTGCGCTGGAATTTGAAAAATGCGCGGTTTGTGACAAAGCCAGCTCGTCATCCGCGTACCGCAGGTAACACCCATGACGAGCTGGCTTTGTCATCAGCGCTGAAGGGGTTAAGGCTTGTGCTGTTCCCCATAGGATTGCACTGATGCTTGAAGCCTGCCTTGTTTCTCAGAGGACTTCCCTGCTGCTACCAGAGGACTGCCCTGCTGTGTGAGGCCTTCCTTGTTCTTCAGAGGACTGCCCTGCAGCTTGAGGCCTGCCGTGCTGCTTCAATAAGAAAGGATCCTCTCCTTGATCCCAGGCTACCTGAGTGACTCCATGGGTCAGCTGGCTAATATCTTGTTCTGAGCTACAGAGACACAACATCCTCCAGATGCCTCCCTGCATCTTCTCAACTGACCGGTTGCACTCAGCCTGCCTGGACCTGCCTGATCCCTGCTGGCCTCTGCTGGAGCAAAAGTCTAATCCCCAAGTGGTAAATGCCCAGGTCCCGGACCTTTGGCTGATATCAGAGAGAACTCCTCCTGGCATAAATATCAAATCAGGTGTGAGGCAATGCGAAGCCCAGCAAAGCCTCCATGCACAGGGTATTTGGGCAAAATATCGGAAATGCAAATATCGTGGGACAGAGTATTGTGTCAAAAATGTTGAGTATTGTGTAGGTTATTTTCCATGGGTAAGTAAAGCTTTACTATATATAACTCCACGTACATGTACCTTGACAATATATATATATCTTCAAGATACCTAGATCTGGAGTTAATACTACATTTATACATACCTATTTGCACTTACCTACTCGACATTCCATTGACATTTTCAACACGATATTCTGTCCACAAGAAATGTGTGTTTCCAATATTCTGTAACTGAATCCTGTACAGCTGAAAACTTCATCAAAACTGATGCAGAGTGAACCAAAGCCCTGCAAAACCTTGCCGCACAGCTCAAAGCATCATTGGAACCGACGTCAGGTGACAAAAAGCCCTGCAAAGCCTAGCCGGATAGCTGAAGGCTTCATTGGAACCGACGCGAATGATGCAAAGCCTTGCTGCACAGCTACAATCTTCATCAGAACCAATGCTGAGCAATGTGAAGCTCCGCCTCACCACACAGTCACACAGCCTTAATCGGTGGATAGCTAATTTGCAGATGGGGAAACCCTCCCTCATTGCCAGGTCCCATGTGCCCAGGCTGGGATTTAAAGATTCTTGTGGTGCCATCCAGGAGTGCTGGTGGATAAGCTGCCTAACTCTGCTGCTGTGATTACCTCTTGCTTGCCTGCTCACCGTGGCAGGGGTATGGGGCTCCCTGGCCGTGTACCTGTAGCCACCCTCGTGAGGGCTTTGCCAAAAGGCAGATCCCATTCCCAAGAGATGGTGGTATCGGACCAGGAAGGAGTCTGTTGCTCCTGAAGGCCGAACAACTACTGCAATGTCCCATCAGAGGTGAGAAAAGCTGTGGATTTTACCTGGGAGACCAACTTGGGCCAGGGTAACGTCACACCAAGGAGGAGTCGCACCTTTCTTCAGACAAGCCACAACTAAATACGTCCGCTACTAAAGTGAAAGCGCGGCATGGGGGCTTTGACAACAAAAGAAATGGAGAAGATGGAGAAGTGTGGCTCACTGGAGATGGAGAAGTGTGGCTCACTGGTTAGAGGAGGCAGACCTGGAAGCAGAGGTCAGCCCGGGACCAGGGTTCAATTCCCGGCTCGGCGGGGTCTTGAGTCCTAAAATGTCCATGGACTCGACAATTCTCGTTCCGGTGCCTACTCGATTCACGGGTTCACACTCTGCGACTCTGGGCAATAGCTTGCTTAATCTCCACAACGGCCCCTCGCGGCGGGATGCCTGGCTTTCACCTTGCGGATACCCTGCTGGGGTTATCTCACAGGGGAATACCAGGACGGGTTCCCTAAGCAAGCGCTTAGAAACCGCTTGGTGATTTGCGCTATATAAATTCCTGTACATTTACATTACATTTACAAATCTGTCAACTTGACTAACAGATGCTTTTTTTGACAAGGCGCCCCATGCAGCGCTTTCACTTTAATGTCTGCCGTCCCCCGTTCTTTAGACGTGGCTTGTCTAAAGAAAGGAGTGCAACCTCCATGAATGAGAAAGTGTTGCATTGGTGCTAGTAATTTGCAATGCAAAAGGTCTCACATTTGCTGATAGCTTAAACTCTTGTAAATGCGAGACCTAATGCATTGCAAATGCTTGTTCATTATAGAAAGCTTATTTTAGGCTTTGAGAATTCATTTGGGGAAGTAAAATATTATTAATTTTCCTGAAATGAAACTCATGTTGTTATGAAAAATGTATTACTTACATATTATCTTGAAGCACTGATATTGCACACTCATTTATGATTCTCTCACACTCGTTCCCTCTATTTTTAAAAGAACACAAATTAAAGATATTTTTATGTGCAACAGTTCCCAGACTTTTAAATTTCCCAGGAGACATCCTGTAGTTTCAATCGCAATATGTGCTCTTGTGTTTTGTTGTTTCCTTGTAGTTGGTCTTTACAGTATTGCATGCAGTTTCTGAAAGTTAGCACTCTATAAC
This sequence comes from Lissotriton helveticus, assembly GCF_964261635.1. Taxonomy (NCBI): domain Eukaryota; kingdom Metazoa; phylum Chordata; class Amphibia; order Caudata; family Salamandridae; genus Lissotriton; species Lissotriton helveticus. Next base: position 145,129,444 of record NC_136069.1, read on the forward strand.
TTGTGAAATGTTTTCCTTCGCTGCTATTGAAAATCCAGTTTAAAGAGTCTTTGAGGTTGCACCTGTAAAATTTTAAAATGCAGGTAACCTTTTCTATGTATTATACCTGAAAGCTCTAACATGTTCTGGTAAGGAAAAGATGATTTTATGTGATGTTAAAAGCATACCTGAGGCGGAAGCCGGGAAGCTAGCCTGGTATTTTTAAATTATCGCTTGCTTGCACAGTTGATTTGATTTTAAGAAATTTTACTCTGCTCGCATATTTGTACACATACCTGTTGCACCGCACTTTACTCCCCTCGCAGCCGACTTATCGCTGCCGCAGGGAACAGCATAATGGTAGCCGCCATCTTAGTGGGAGCTCCGGGACACAGGTCCAGTTGTCTGGCCCCTCCCGCTCTCGCCAGCATAAAATGACCACCTTCACTCGAACGTGCAGCGGACAAAGTTGTCAGACATATGATAAATAAGCACAAACCCCAACGCAACTTACGCTCTGCCTATCTCTATCTGGTCGCTGTCCCATCATTCAACAGGAAAAGACAAGGAGGATGCTGCTTCTCCTATCTGGCAGCCTCCCTTTGGAAATCCTTTCCCCTCTCACTCAGGAACTGTGACAATCTGCTGGTCTTCAGGAAATCCTTGAAAACGTGGTTATTCAAACAAATCTACGGTTAGGGAGTGTACCTGGACCTTCGTCTTCAGCGCCATGAAACCTACGAGTGTACGTGCGTTCTATAAATAAATATTAACATAACATAACATAACATAACATACATCTACAAAGAAGGGGAGCCACCTGCAGCAGACTTGAACTAGAAGGTTCTAGTATAACTAGCACCACCCTTCTACAGGCACTGCACTACAATATCTGTAACTAAATATCGAGCAAAAAAATATTGGCCATATAGAATAGATCAGTAAAGATTTACTATTCTGAACTCCACATTGTGAGAAAGAGCCTCTTTTTTTAGCTCCAACTTTTTGCATGGTTTTGATGTGGTTTCGCTTGTAGTGCGCAGGTTCCTGCCAACTAGGTCCCATGGGCAAGTGCTTCTCCCTAAAAACAAATCCCCATTGATACTTCTACCCCCTGTAAGTCCCTAATATATGGTACCCTGAGTACCTAGGGCCTGGTAGATGAAAAGGGTCCCAAGCGACCCCCCCCCCTCACTGGGACCATGTCACTGCCCTTGCAGCTTGAATGCCCCTGTGAGGGACAAAACGACGAAGACAACATGTCACTCTGAAGGTATAGGTAAGTCATTCCTCTAGCAAGCCTCACTGCCCTAAGCCAGGGTGCACTATACTACAGGTGAGGGCATATCTGCCTGGACAGATATGCCCTACAATATTGGGGTTCATTCCTTATTGTTGTATGTGCAAGTGAAGCCATAGAGAGTACATGGACTGAAAACTCAACCACTCAAGTTCCCCAGCACCATGATGGCCTCACTGAATTAAGGAGTGGTTGATATCAAACTACTCCTCTCAATAAATCCACACTGATGCCAGTGTGGCATTTATAGTACGATGTACACAGAGGGCCCCTCAGAGACCGCCCTAAAACTCTGCCAACCCTAGTGTGGTCTCTGACTGGCTGTAGGCAGCCAGCCACCACCAGGCATGTATCTGGAACCCTGAGTAGAGAGCCCCTGCTCTCCGGGACCAGAAGCAATGCACATCAAGGGCAAATGAGTCACCCCCCTCCCCCAGGATGCGCCAGTGCTCAGAGAGAGAAGCTTCAAAGGCCTGCCACCTTTGTAATGAGACCCCCCAGTCTCCGCTACTGGCAGCAGATGGCAGCCCTGTGGCTACAACCCCACTTCGGACAGGAAAACCATCGGAAAACATTAGAATATGAGGTGTGCCCACCTCCGCCAACTCCACCCTCAAGGGGGGAGAGGGGAGATTAAGCACCCACCATCTACAGTCCCCACCATCCAATCAGGGCTAGGTCTATGCCCCCCTCCCACAGGAGGGTGGAATAATAGAGGGTATAGTCACAAAAGGTAGGGTGTCCATTGGCCAACCTTCTACTCCCCTAAAACGCCTCCTAAATGTAGTATTTAGGTGGCTCCTCCAGAGCAACTAGATTTGATGAACCAAAGAAGAAGACGAAAGGCCACTACTGAAGTACCATGAACTGATACGCTGCAGATAAAACTCTGGAAAACCCTCGCACCCTGAAACCGGTTCAACCACTGGTCCTGCTGCTCTTCCAAAAACCCTGCAAGACCTCCAAAAAACCCCAGAGACTTTTCAACCTTCAACAAAGTGCCAAGAACCTCCCTTCAGACTAGAGGCTCTAGTCCTTGGTGTTCACCGGTATAAGAACTTCTGCAGTGAGAACCAACACTTGTGTCAACGTGACTCACTGCTGCAAAAGAATTCCACAACCACAGTGTTAGAAGCCTGGCACTTTTGTCAACGTGACTCTGCTCTGCCAGAAGAAAGCATCCCAGCTGGACGTCCTCCACTACCTCAAGGCATCCTCTCAGCCCCACTACCCAAGCTGCTTCCAGCCCTGCGCCCGAGAGCCCATACCCTCCTGTAAGCGGCCCTTTCTGCCTCCTCCCGCACCTCCTGCACTGCCTGTCTGACCACGATCTCAATGTGATGGTCCAACAATGGCGGAACTCCTCCATTCAATTTATAGAAGCCTTCTCCCAGCGACCACAATGGTAGTTGTGTGGGCAGTCTGCTGAATACTCTCCTGCTTCCGTGCTCTCCGCGGACTGTAAGGGTAAATATCATTGCCTGTATAGACTGCATCAGGATAGATACTGAAACCCGCACCTTCTGTGTTCCCCCATTCCCCTGCGATTGACCTTGCACTCAGTGTTGGTCTGAGACACCCAAAGACTGGAATGGAACTGTAAGTGGTGTATTTGCCTGTTACCCTGCATAATTGCTTTTCTCCACAGGTTAATATTGAACTGTTCTGAAATTGCATTGTCAACTTCTGAACCTGAAAGTTATTTTTAATTTCAAACATACTTACCTGATTGCGAAGATCTTGGTCTTAAAATAAAGTTCAAAGTACAATTTTCTAAAATTGAGCTAGATCTCCTTCTTGAGTTGTGTGTCCATTATTAATCACTGTTGTGCAATAAATGTCTTCCACTCCTCTGTGTTAGGCCTAAGGCTGCTCGTCCACCCCCCACTAATAGAGCACTTTCGGTTTTACAATGAGCCCTGTTAATTTTTGGGGAACGCCTGGAATTTGTGCATGGTATTACCAACTAGTGGCAATATCATATACAGAGCCAGCTTTCTACATTGGTGGTGCGATGTTGGGATACAAGACTTTGACATGTGTTGTACCGCTTGGTTGATAATTGATTTCATTGAAAAAATCCAAAAATGTTTTTTAGACACAATGTTTATCGATTTTTTACTTTTTCCAAATTGTAAAAAATAGGGCTAGTGCCTTGTTTAAGTCCCCCACTGTTTTGCTAATCTCTAAGATCCCAGGATTACTTTAAACACCATGGCTGAGACTACAGGGACCAGCCAGGAGCTTTGCCTGGGTCCCTGTGTATATCTTAAAGTTTCTCAACTTAAAGATTTGTGCAGAGCATGGAAACTTACCATGGGTCCTAAACCCAATAAAGCCCATTTTCAGCAGTTGCCGGCAGATAATGACAAAGCCCTGGGAAACAGATCTTCCCCCACTGGGGAGGATGTATTAGAAGAAGAGGTGGAAGTAGATGGGGAAGACACTGACTCCATCACAACCCCCTCAGATAGTAACTTGTCTCCGGGAAATTACCTTAGTAGTGTTCCAGATGAGGTAGACACTGATGATGCGGATCTTCAGAAACCGGCAAAGAGGATAGCCCTATAAACTAAACTCTTAGCCATTGAAAAAGGAAGAGCTGAGATGGACCTGGGACCAATCTATGGTGGCAGCAAAATAATAAATCGGGAGGTAGACTCTGTTTATCCTAAAATCCCCAAAGGGTTATCCTTAAATATTTCAAGGGTGAAGATATCACAAAGGGGTCATTGCATTTGAGAGAGCCTGTCTTAGTAGACAGGTCTACAGGAAGCTGTGGAGTGGTATCCTGTGGGAAATGTTCTCTGGAAAGTGCAGGGATATACACCTGACAGTTAATTGGAAAGATGCTACATCCTATTACCTCGGGAAAGGTATCCTGATTGAGGGCTTTGGATTGAACACTGAGGAATATAGGATCAGGGAGGCTAAGAAAACCCAAGGCCTATCCTGGGTAGGTTTTGTAGATTACTCACAGAAAACCCTAAGAGGCTGGTTGAATGGTAACAATGTTCATGATTTTGAAGGGCTGTATAATTAGAGTAAGAAGGAGCAACTTTTAAGTAATTGTCACCAAGAGAAACTGCATCAATTCCTGGTATACCTGGGTTCATATTATCCTAAAGAATTGGGGAACAAAGGCAGACCACTGGGTCAAGACAAGTGTCACCAAAACTAACAGAAGAAAGAGGCCAAAAAGCCCCACCAAGGGAAAAAGGGTAACCCTAAAAATAATCAAGAGTCTTCTAGAGCCCCCAAAACTCTGCTGAGGAGGGTGGGCCCAGAGTCTCTACACAGTCTAAAGAGGAATACTAGGGTAAGAACTGGGATCCCAACAAGGCTTGCTGTCATAACTGTAAAGCTACAGGACACCGAACTGGAGATCTTAGCTGTAAAACAAAACAAAATGCCTCTCATCCATCTTCAGTACCTGCAGTTGCTAACATCAGCTGCTGCCCTTGGAGGGAGTTACGGTGGGGCAGAAAGGTGGGGAGGGGGAGGGGCAGGGTGGAGGGTGCTAAAAACCGGCATATGGATAATTGCAGATAAGTAAACAATTTCATTAATAAAACGAATTTTGTAGCGCGCCTTGCATCACAAAATGAGATGCAGTGCGCGCTACGAAATTTGTTTTATTAACTAACTGGCAGATGCATCAACATAGCCTTTTGCTATTCCATAGCGATTTTTAAGGAATCGCTATTTAGGAATAGCAAAAGCCTATGCATGTAGGAATCGCTATTAAAATAGCGATTCCTAAACATTCCTTAATTGCTACTCGCTAATTGCTAGCCGCAATTAAGGAATGCTGTACCATTCATTCCTATGGGCCTATAGGCCCATAGGAATGAATTGGAGATTGCGTGAGCAATTTGTGAGTACCAGTAGGTACTCGCAAATTGCTCATGCAATTTCAAGGGTGCAGGGGTGTCAAAATGACACCCTGTTGCACCCCCTGAAATTGATATCTGCACACATGTTGCACACACACATGCCCTAAGGGCATGTGTGTGTGCAACATGAAACTTCGAAAACTGCACAAAAGGGCTTTTTTCAAAGTTTTAGCAAATTACCATGAAGTACAACTTCATGGTAATTTGCTCCCCCTATTAGCGAATTCGCTATTTATTTGACTTTCATGCATTGCATTTAAGGAATCTCAATTTGGGATTCCTTAAATGCAATCGCAATTTAAGGAATCTCAATTTAAAGATTCCTTAAATTTCTATTTTTGCATTTGGGATGATGCATCTCAAATGCAAAAATACCGGGAGCAAAGGGACAGATTCTGAGAATCTGCCACTTTGCTCCCGGTATTTACTTTGATGCATATGCCTGTAAATTGTTTACTTACCTGCAATTATCCATATGCCGGTTTTTAGCACGCTCCACCCTGCCCCTCCCCTTCCCCACCTTTCTGCCCCACCAGAACTCCCTCCACGGGCCGCGGCTGGCTAACATGCAGATGAGATCCCAGGTGTGGCCTGGCCATTTCAGTAACCATACTGAGGTGCCATTAGTCTTTGAGGGAGAAGTAGACTTAGTTTGTGCTGCCTGTCCAGATAATGTGAAAACATACAGGCATTTTCCAAGGATTAATGGGTCCAGGATAGTGGCCTTGAGGTATACTGGGGATAGTGTCAGCATGGTGACCCAGAAGCTTGTTCACTCAGATCAGTACCTGATTGGAAGGACCTGTCCAGTCACCAATGCTTGAAATATCATCACACTCCATCTGATGGCCGTGGTCACCTTGGACAGGGAGGGGGACTAGTTGGACAAAAATAGGTAGTTGTGTCCCCAACCTTCCTTGTAGAATGTCTGCTTGGAAATGATTTTGAGACTTCTCCTTGGTCTGAGGTCGAACTGAGGACCCATGCCAGCATGGTAGGTCTCTCAGAATGGGGGTGTGTTACAATCCGACCACAGAGCGGAGCTCTGAGTGAAAAAGAGGTGTTGGATCCTGGATGAATGGACCACCTCTCCAAGAGAAATGGCAAGAAGACTGGGACCAGCTTCTTAACAAATCCCAAGTCAGAACCCCTCTTATCAGAAAGAGGACTTGGTATTCCAAGAGATTGGGTCTTACCAGGCAGATCTCTTGGGCCCAGTGGGGCCCTCTAGGATGGATCTGTGCCAGGAACAAGAAACCTGATATCAATGACACCCACAGAGTCTGTTGGGAGGATGGGCCTCTATACACTAAGTCCAGAGACCCTAAACCTGGTGCAACCAGGAGGGTGGCTGTGCCTCAGAGTTTTAGAGAGTTTCTCCTTATTTTGTGGAAGTTATTGACAATGTACCCAGAGGGCACCTCAGAGGTGCACCCTATAACCCTACCAACCATGGTGTCATCTCTGGTTGGCTGTAGGAAGCCAGTCACCACCAGAAATGTTTCTGGTCCCCTTAATAAAGAGCCCCTGCTCTCTGGGGCCAGATGCAATGCACATTCTGGGCAGAGATGTCACACCTCCTCCCCCAGGATGGGCCAGTGCACGCAGAAGGAAGCTTCAAAGGTATGTTGCCTTTGTAACATGACCCCCAGCCTCTACTGCTAGCAGCAGATGGTGGCCCCCTTGTTTACACTCCCACTGCAGATGGGGAAACTAGCAGGAAAACTTAAGAAAAATAGGTGGTGTGCCCATCTCTGCAAACTCCACCCCTAAGGTGCAGGAGGCGAGGTGAAGCAATCTTTCAGTCCCAGCCATCTTGAAGATGGGGGGACCTGGGAGCTAGGTGTATGCCCCCCTCCCACAGTAGAGTGGCATAATAGATGGTGGCCACATCCTTAGTGGTATACTTTCACCATCACAATACTTCAGTCCATGACAGTTAGGCCTTGGTATTTAACCATGTCACACATTTCATTATATTGCAATACCGATACAGCAGCTAGATCTATAATACCACAGTACCATTTTGTTAAATAGTGCTAGAGGTAGAAGGGAAACTCTTGTACTCATTTCAAGTTGTCACTAGTATGAAATCATTTTAAAACTTCTGTTTATATATTAAAATTCAACTTTTTAAATAGCAGAAACAGTGTTATCCAGCCATTTAATTTAAATCATCCGTGTAAGAAAGAGTGACTGCTCTCCTCTTGTGCGTTGTCAGGGGACCCTCAAAGTCATTATATTATCCTGAGCTTTACTCCTGGTATTTAGGGAACAGATCAAAAAGGTTTAACTTAGGGTAATGTGTAAAGTATATATGCAATTTCAAGACAGTGATACAATCATAATAACAGCAATAAAAATCCAAAACGGGATTTAGAAAAATAGAGTAAAATTTAATGACTAAGGGGAACCGAAGATATGAGTTTTTAATACAGTCTGTGAAAATAATTCTAAAAGCCCAAAGCACCAAGGTACTCAATAGACCTATGGGTGTTTTCCGGCCAAATGTAATGGAGTGTGGGTAGGATACACCAAGGCCCTGCTTCGCAGTGGTAAACAGTCATGTTTGTGTACGTTTTCTCTTTCTGATATTCACAAAACTTTGATTTAATAGTAAATTTATGACTGAGGAGACTCTGCAGTAGGGGTGGAGAAATCAGCACATCATATGACAGGCCTGTCCTATCTCTTTATGTGCTGAGTTCTCATTTCAGATAATAGAGTGTCAGCAGTCGTAAAAGTGAAAGTCTGAAAGTGGAAAATTTAAAAAGTTTCTAAGACCCACCTCACTTGTCACTTTTTTGTACGGAAAACTCTCACTGTGCAGGATGCCAGTGAACTTTTAGCCACCGCTGTGGAACTGAAGAACGGATACGTAAAGCAGGTTGGTCTTGTAGACACTCTTGAACTTTTGAGATTTCTTAATGAAAATCTTCTAACTCAGACATTTATTTTAGAGGCGTGGAGATCTCTACATGGGACAACGCTTTAATTCAATCTTAAGTTGTGGAATTGTAGGTCAGATACTTTTCCGAGCAAGTATGGAGGTCTGGAGGAAAAGTTTTCAAAAGTTTCCAAACCTTCGTTTGGTACTTGAACAACCACAGAAGTACACTTCTAAGGCACCAGGTCCTCAGGGGAAGGCCATAAAGATTCTTAGGATGTTGGACAGAGGCCAACAGCAAAAAGAGCAGTCCAGGTTCGGTTGACACTTGTCAGCTGGGCACGTTAGGAGAAAGGTTTTTTTGCAGTATAGCGTGCCATGTAGTCACACAGGAGGTTAGACAACTTACCCTTGCAGTCCACCTCTTTGTACTGGGTACAAGAGGGAGCAGGTTCAGTCCTCTTCTGAACTTCTGCAGGTCTTCCCCTGGGGTGCCACTATTATGGTTGGCACTAGCTAGTCAGTAAATTGACTCCTGGGCAGTCCACACCAATGGTTGAAAAGTTCCATGGGCAGTGAAACCCGGTGCACATGGGTGTGTGTTGGCCAGGTGCAGCTTATGGAGGCACTGAATGGAGCGGTGAGCGGTGCCAACCCCAGAACCTTGATCTGCCAGTTCGTGGGCTGGCCCAGAGTGGGTCATACGAAGAGCCGATAGCTGCCTGGGATGGTGAGGAAGCATGTGGCGGTATCGACGAGGCCCATGGTGAGGGCCAGACTCGGGGGAAGACTGCCACATGATGTAGGATTGTTGATCCAGGACCCTCTCCACCCCCGGTATACAGAGAGAGGAAACGGAGAGGGCCGCTGTGAGGGACAGTGTGGCTTCCACCACCATAGAATCCTTTGGTCTGAAGTAAGGGGGCATGAGGCAGAGGGTGGAGGCAGACTGCGTCCAAGGGCAGCAAGAAACCATTGAGGGATCCCAGTCTCAGAGGGGAGGTCTCGGCCTGGCCGGTTTGGATCTGTCCGACCCTGCATTGCATCCATATTACACCTAGTGGCCCACTGCACAAAGTGGTGGCCGGGCAGGGACTGTCCTGCCCTGTAACTAGCCCCACTCCTGCATGGATTGGCCTGGGCCCTGGACCGACTGGGAACAAGTGGAGTGGGCCCCAACCTGGAGACATGATGCACAAGGTTTGCCCAATTCTAACAGATTAAGAGGCGAGAGGTGCTTGGAGGTCGGGCTCTGAGGTGGGGGTGATGTCAGGAATGAGAGGTGGAATACACTCCGGGCCTGGTGCGGAAGGTAGGTAGCGACAGCAGGCCTACTGAGTGACAGGGAGCGGCCCTGATCGAAATAACATATTGTTCCATCTCTGGGTGGGGAGCCCTCACTTGTGAATCTGCGAGTTGCCTATCCATCTCCACAGGGTGGTGATTGACTTGTTTCGCCCCAGCTGTAGTCTGTGAGATGATGGTGATGGAGCAGGACCCTCTCAGACTAACAAAATGGACAATTACACCATTCCAAAGCCTGCAGAGGAGGATGTGGTGAGGAGCCCTCGCTTGGAGCAATTATGGAGGCAATATGGAATGTCAAGGGCACACTAGAACCCAAAATAGACTTACGTATGTGGAGGTTACACTAGTTAGAGCGGACTTCTTCAAGTTGAGTGAAAAAGGCTTGACGGCTAAAACACATTGCCCAGCTTCAGTTCACAACAAAATGTCTGGAGTCATAGGTGCTTATGCTGACTTAGCAAGTCTCACACATGGCGGCGAGGCTGGAAGATTAGGAGGGGAGAGCAAGGAAAACTATCATAAGAGCGGTTGGGGTCCCGGAGGGGGCGGAGGGCCCCAGCGTTGACCTATTGCTTGAGGATTTCATAGTGAATATGCTGTAGCCCAAAAGACTGATGAAATTATTTTCAATTGAAAGAGCACACAGAGAACTGGTGCCCCGACAAGCGGGGGCTACACCATCACGATTATCACAACAATCTTAAATTACTCTGACAGAAATGCAATCCTCCAGACCGCCAACGCGAAAGGGCAAGTACATTTTGAAAAGACCTTGGTCCGATTCTTCCTTGCCTTTACATTGTAAGTGCAGCGCCAAAGGAAGAGCTTTGGACCGATGAAGACGAGTAAACTCAGAGAGAGAGAGAGAGAGAGAGAGAGAGAGAGAGAGAGAGAGAGAGAGAAACATCAAATATATGATGCTTTACCCTGCAAAGCTTTGTGTGATTGTCGACAGAAAGACCTGGCACTTTGCGTCTTCGGAGGGATTCTGGTAGTGGCTGGAGGGCTGGCACACAGTTGAGCCGAAAAGAGGTAAGGGTCCAGACCATAACTGAGGAGCAACTAAAGGGGGCACAGAAGCGGAAGATTCGCATAACCAGCATCCTGCGAGATCACCAGCAGCAAAGCAGCAGACAGACGACGGGGGCAAAGGGACTTAAATAGATGGGGCTGCCTATGGAGTAAGAGGGTGTGGGGCCTGTTATTTATCCAGAAGAAGGGCGCATGCTGGGGCATAAGAGCCAGGACACTGTTACGAACTGCGGGACTCTCTGCCGCAGGTGGTGGCTTGCTGTGGTACATGGGGACTGAAGTACGAAATGGGGCTCGAAGGGGGGCTTTCAGGATAAGACGAGCTTGTTGATTTGTCTTGGGGAGCTGAGCCAACCGCATTTGAAGTTCAGACATGTTATTGAATTGGGGACAGGCGCTCTGCAGTTTGGGCAGTTGGGGATGACACAACCAGTTTCACGGGGTAGCAGGGAGGAGGAGGACCACCAAGGTAAGGGACAAGGGGGTAGGTGTGTACTTGTTATATGCAGACATCTCAGCAATACATCAGTGAGTGAAGAGTGGGGTCATGGTGCAAAGAGTGGGAATCGGGGATGGGGACATTATTCCTTCACGTCTCTGTGGATCTGGAAGGGAAGGAGTCTAGACTTTCGCCCCAATGCCTAACTGTCAGACACAGTCAATGAAGATATGGTCCTGGAACGTTAATGGCCTCAACGATAAGTTGAAATGTACAGTAGCCTTGCAAATCATTAAGAAACATGCCCCAGGCTTGATCCTATTACAAGAAACACACCTCTGAGGAAATCAGTGGAAGGCCCTAGATAGATACGGGTAGGCTCTACTGGCACACGCAGGGTGCACCACGGGCTCCAGCGCGGTAGGAGTTCTATGCAGGATGACGCTTCCCTTTACCCCGGTGAAAATATGGACAGACCCTTTGGGTAGAATGTGGCGCTGAGTGGCCAGTAGCCAGACCATTAACCTCTGCTCAGTGTATGTCCCACCCAGGAAACAGGCCCTCATGCAAGATGCACTGGGTCCTCTTGTACTCAAGCTCCCAAAGGGGTGACGGATCCTAAAGGGCAATATGAATGACATACTTGAGTTGGATGTCTTGGGCAGGGTATCCACGGGGAGGAGGGCTGGGGCACTGGGGGACTACCTTTCAGCCATGGGGCTGGGTGACATCTGGCGACACCACCATCCCGACCTCAGACAGTACACTAACTTGTCACCTGCTCATATCAGCCTCACAAGGCTAGACTATTTGGTCACACACACCGGAAGGAAGCTAAACATATAGCCCAGGGGATATCCAACCATTTCCCGATTGAGGCCACGCTAGAGGGTCTTCCGCGGGACTTCGTCCTGCCCCACGGGTCGAACTGTGGTACCTCGGAGATACACACTTTAGGTCTAGTGTCAGGAAATGTGCCGACCAATTCTTTGCAGAATTGGCGATCAATACTATTAGTTGTTTAATTGAAAATAAGTCTTAATAGTGTAATTATTTTTTACAATTTAATTGTAGATGTAGTTTATGAGGATTATAGGGCTAAAGTTGGGAAGTTAATTAATTTTTATGAGTTTTAATTTGTTTTTTTATTAATAATATTTCTTTAATTGGTAATTAACTATGTTAATTTTGGAGGCACATTAAAAAAAATTAGATGAAGATTGTGAATTGTGTTGTGTTATAGGGTAGGAAATAGAAAAAATGTATTCAAATAATAATTAATGTTTTTGTTTCTAAATAATTTCTAATTAAAAAACGTATGTGTTTGAAAATTATTATTTTTTATTTAATATAATAATTGTAGGTATTTGTCATATGTATTTAACATTATAATTTTTTTATTTTTAATATTAAATATATTAGCTTTTTAATTTTTTACATATTTATATTTTTTCATTTATTTAGTTTTTCAATATTTTTGTTGTTAATATTTTGTTTGTTTTTAATTTTGAACTGACTAGCGTGAGAATATTAATTCCGCAATCCAACACTTTCCCTACTGTTGCACTCACTGGGGTGGAAATAGTAATTTTTACCCCTCCGCTATCCAACACTTTCCCTACTGTTGCACTCATTTGTGGGGGATAGTTATTTTTACCTCTCCACCAGCCAACACTTTCCCCACTCTTACAATTATTGGAGTGGGAATAGTAATTTTTACTCCTCCACAATCCAACAATTTCTATATTGTTGCACTAACTGGAGTGGGAATAGTATTTTTTACCCCTCCGCTATCCAACAATTTCGCTACTGTTACACTTATTGGAGTGGGAATAGTAATTTTTACCCCTCGCTATCCAACACTTTCTCTACTATTGCACTGATTGGAGTGGAAATAATAAATGTTATCCCTCCTCTATCCAACACTTTCCCTACTGTTGCACTGACTGGAGTGGGAAATGTAAGTTTAAAGATTATTAAATAGTTTAATGTTTAAATTTATAATAGAATGTTTTTTAATGAGATTTTATGTTACTGGTGTGTGTATACATATATATATATATGTAGCAAACAATCCTTCAAGACAATCCTTCCCGGAAAATGAAGGAGACGGACCACGAGAAACCGGAGAAGAAGGTAATTTATTTTCCCCTCGCTCTGCTGCAACGCGTATCGAGCACAGCCGTGCTCTTGCTCACACAAAGTTAAAGCAGCTGAAGGGTACATTTAAATTTCATTTCAAATGCCCGCCCCCTGTGCACATGATCACGTGATACTTTTAAGCATGGACATTGAAGACATACTAGTGCAAAATCGTCTCCAGTTAACTCAGGGCAGCAAATCCCATACTTGTATATATGTATATATATATATATATATATATATATATATATATATTCACTGAAAAAAACATAGGTTTCAGGCATGTTATAGTTAGAAATGTGATTGCATTTTGAGTGTGGTTTTTACACTTATGAATTATTGTGGGGATATGGACTATTCAACCGGGATCTATTTTGATTAGCTCATTTGTGCTTAATTATCTTAAGTTCTGAGAAGGGGTGTGTGATATCAGTGTTGATTTATTATTTAGTCATGCACTGCTTGATTGCAATATATATAATATTCGCTATTGTGAAAGTGTCAGTATAACTTTTACTTTTGTGGCATCTAGACTCCAATATGGCGCTCACGTTCCCTTTCTTTTTCTTTTCCCGGTGTCTTTTCCATTTCCCTGATGGTATGTCCTTTGTTTATTTCTATGACCCGGATGCAATAAAAAGGAAACGCCTCTGTCGGTTCGATAAACTTAGACAAAGGTTCCGACCGAAACGCGTCAGTTGCTGTAGTTCTAATAAATAGAAGTAATTAATCCTCCGTGAGTGCTTCGTTTCTTCCTGTGGGAGACACGTTACTGGAAGGTGGAGCAGTACTTGATTTGCGAGTGCACCCTCGCAACGGAAGCACCCGCCTGGGAGTGCGGCGCTTTGGTGTTTTTTTGGAGCTGTAATATATATATATATTCACTGAAAAAACCATAGGTTAGAGACCATATATAGTTAGGAATTAGCATTTAAAAAACCTTGAAAATTCACTGAAAAAACCATAGGTTATAGACCATATATAGTTAGGGATTAGCATTTAAAAAACCTTATTTTACTCACACAAAACCATTGAAATTCCATATATAGTTAGTTGCACTAACTATATATCGCGCACCCGCAATCCACTGCTGATGATGTCACATATTACATCATTCATGACATGGTCAGTGACATCACTGATGACATCACTGATGACATCTCAAATGACATCACTGATGACATCTCAAATGACATCACTGATGACATCTCAAATGACATCACTGATAACATCTCAAATGACATCACTGATGACATCTCAAATGACATCACTGATGACATCACTGATGACATCTCATTTGACATCAATGACCACATCACTGATGATATAATTCATGTGACAATACAATGCATCTCCTCACACTTTAATTTAACCTCTGTTACACCCAGTGTTAAATACAGAGTATAATTTTTGAAACCATTGACACACCAATACTAGTTACTACATACGCACTCACTGATTCCTATGTTTACACACACATTCACTCATTTACCCATACAATCATTCATACATACAATCACTCATCTTTACAACACTATCATATGCACTCATACACCTATACAGACTCTCACACTCTGTCACTCATCCATGGAGTTACTCACACACCTAGTCAGTCCTGTAAAGAATCAATCACACTTCCATTTTCTAATCTATACAGTTAAACATAGAGCACCTTACATTTTGAAACATATACTAACACATACTTACTCTCTTATACAATCATTGATACAAGTACACATTGATCTGCACACAGTCACACACCTCCCAGCCAGCCACACACACACACAGTCTCCCATACAAATACTTGGGCAATCAATCAATAACCCATATAGTTACTCATATAGCTACTGATCAACACATGCAGCAGTTTACAGAACAACAAACATAATGATGCACAAATTAAGACAGTTCAGTCACTAACCCATGCACTCAGTGAGACACATTTAATCACTCACTCATACAGTCAGTCACGCACCTACTAAATCCTTCATCCAGACACTTCTACGTCTACTCATTCTTCAATATGTAAAACGTATTTAAACTTTACAGAAACACACAGTCACTGGATGATGTCATCAGTGATGTCATTTGAGATGTCATCAGTGATGTCATCAGTGATGTCACTGACCATGTCATGAATGATGTAATATGTGACATCATCAGCAGTGGATTGCGGGTGCGCGATATATAGTTAGTGCAACTAACTATATATGGAATTTCAATGGTTTTGTGTGAGTAAAATAAGGTTTTTTAAATGCTAATCCCTAACTATATATGGTCTATAACCTATGGTTTTTTCAGTGAATATATATATATATATATATATATATATATATATATATATATATATATATATATATATATATATATATATATATATATATATATATGCATAAACTACGCCTCCCAGCACTTCCTTTCGGCGAGCTCGAAGAAAAACGAACCAACAGGACAATCCAATGGCCAATGTTTCTTTTATTCCTTAATTCTCACTCCTCCTCTCATAACGTGTTTCGGGCATCCAGTGCCCTTGATCACATAATGGGATAGCAGTACGCCATGTTTTTTAAATACTTTTTTTGATGCAACACCACGTGATAATAAACAGTGAGGAAACACTATGGTTTGTTATTTCTTTTCAGTTCAATTTACACATGCATTGGTCTTGTTAAGGTAGCGCAATGTTAATATTACACATGTTCTTAAACATTTCAAGGCAGGCATGTATTTACAAATATTACAAACTATATATGCAAGTTCACATTTTAAATATTTAAAATGCCATGTGTTTCAAAAATAAATACATTAATTATTATAGTTGATGAAAACACAATAAATATGTATAATTAAAAATATATACATATTGCATCTAAATAGATATAAATATATATATATATATATATAAAAATTCACTGAAAAAACCATAGGTTATAGACCATATATAGTTAGGAATTAGCATTTAAAAAACCTTATTTTACTCACACAAAACCATTGAAATTCCATATATAGTTAGTTGCACTAACTATATATCGCGCACCCGCAATCCACTGCTGATGATGTCACATATTACATCATTCATGACATGGTCAGTGACATCACTGATGACATCACTGATGACATCTCAAATGACATCACTGATGACATCACTGATGACAACATCCAGTGACTGTATGTTTCTGTAAAGTTAAAATGTGTCTTACATATTGAAGAATGAGTGGAAGTATAAGTGTCTGGACAAAGGATTTAGTAGGTGCATGACTGAATGTATGAGTGAGTGATTAAATGTGTCTCACTGAGTGCATGGGTTAGTGACTAAAGTGTCTTAATTTGTGCATCATTATGTCTGTTGTTCTGTAAACTGCTGCATGTGTTGATCAGTAGCTATATGATTAACTATATGGGTTACTGATTGATTGTCCAAGTATTTGTATGGGAGACTGAGTGTGTGTGTGGCTGGCTGGGAGGTGTGTGACTCTGTGCAGATCAATGTGTACTTATATCAATGATTGTATAACAAGGTAAGTATTTGTTAGTATATGTTTGAAAATGTAAGGTGCTCTATGTTTAACTGTATAGACAAGAAAATGGAAGTGTGATTGATTCTTTACAGGACTGACTAGGTGTGTGAGTAACTCCATGGATGAGTGGCAGAGTGTGAGTGTCTGTATAGGTGTATGAGTGCATATGATAGTGTTGTAAAGATGAGTGATTGTATGTATGAATGATTGTATGGGTGAATGAGTGAATGTGTGTGTAGACGTAGGAATCAGTGAGTACATATGTAGTAACTAGTATTGGTGTGTCAATGGTTTCAAAAATTATACTCTGTATTTAACACTGGGTGAAACAGAGGTTATATTAAAATGTGAGGAGATGCATTGTATTGTCACATGAATGATATCATCAGTGATGTGGTCATTGATGTCAAATGAGATGTCATCAGTGATGTCATCAGTGATGTCATTTGAGATGTCATCAGTGATGTCATCAGTGATGTCACTGACCATGTCATGAATGATGTAATATGTGACATCATCAGCAGTGGATTGCGGGTGCGCGATATATAGTTAGTGCAACTAACTATATATGGAATTTCAATGGTTTTGTGTGAGTAAAATAAGGTTTTTTAAATGCTAATTCCTAACTATATATGGTCTTTAACCTATGGTTTTTTCAGTGAATTTTCAAGGTTTTGTAAATGCTAATTCCTAACTATATATGGTCTATAACCTATGGTTTTTTCAGTGAATTTCAATGGTTTTTTAATAGCAAATATCATAAACTGTCGAATGTCAAGTACGTGGTAAGTGAAAACATTTTCATGTTTATGCACACTGATCTGCTTTGAATGGTGCCCCCCCCCTCATTTCTATTAGGAGTACTCTCTCTTTGCACATAGTGAAGGGTAGTTAACGCAGGCCTTTGCCCCCGTTGTAATACGTCGTGCCTGCTTCTCTCTCCATTTGATTGATTGTTATCCAAGTATTTACTGTTTTAGAATTGGTTCTCTTTGGTTCATTCTCTATTTACAAACAAACACAGAGTCGCAATACTCTGTTTAGTCTTTGCAGATAACGAAAAATCGTGTAAAAAAAAAAAGAAAAGGAATCGAGCAAAATCAGTAGGCCACTAATGGGATCTCTTTTTGACCTCGCTAAAATAGAAACATTAGGAACAACCCCTCATGACAAATACAAAACTAGTGAAATTAACTGAACTCCACACAATGATGACTGCAAAACAGCTCGGCTCCGCCACCCACCCCGCCCAAAATAACGATAAAGAGCGGCTGCCATGATTGGTTGCCGAATGGCCACGACGGAGCTACGAAATGGTGCTGCTCTCATGCTAACCCCAGCTTCAGTCTGAAACATCCAGAAACACTGTAGACTACCAATTCGATCAGTTCCGGTAGCGCCCCAATGTAACCCGGTAGAGAAGAACTAGCCCTCCCCTCTTTGACTAATGGTTCTTGTTGCCTGTCCCTTCTGTTGTCATTTAACAGAACTATTTAGCCTGCTGAAAGGGGTTGTGTTCCGACCGCTGGTTGGTGGAGACATTTTGACTATATTCTGGACCTGCGTTGTCGCGTAATGCGTCATATGACGCGCCGCGTTAGCGCATCCGGAAGTCATCCGGGGCGCGCAGCGCGTAACGTAAGCATAACAAGGCATGTGACTTGTTAATAAAACTTTTCATTGGTTCATTTTACTTTTCTTATTCTAATGATGAAAGGCTTGGTCATATGACCTAAAAATTACGCTTTTTATTACTTCTGAACATTATTTTTTCTTAAATATATGTTATAATGTTCCAGGCTAATGTACTTTCCCGGAAAATTTACAACTGTCCTGCAAGTAAAATATATTCTTTTTTCGAGAAAAAGAGCGTTTCTTCGTCCCATGACGGAGCCGTTGAGCAAAAGAGGGTCGACCTGCTGTCTTAGTCGCCGATACGCCTGAATATGAGATTCTTATCGATCACTTTATGTTGCAGGAATAGAAAACACAACAGCCCTTGACCATTTATCTTTACTGCGTTCCTTCGTATTATACCTTTTACCCTTCATGTAATTGGTCTGCTTTATTTCACTTGCCTTTTAATGATTCTAAAACAGTGACTATTATTAAAAACTTTACCAATGTATATACTACTACCATGTTTTCTTTTAAAAACCTTTATTGTGAAAATTTCATTATACAAATACGAGCCTATAACCACGTGGGCCGGCCACGGAGCAAACTGTAATCGTATATGATGAGTAGACATTTACACTGTAGAGGAACGTAACGGGCGGGCCATTAGGTTGCAAGAACTAAGGTGTCTAACAGTTACGGAATCGGTGGACGTACATTTTATAATTAAAATACGACAGGGCCAGTTACAATAAAATTATCTAGATATACATTTGCGGGCAAGTACCATGGGTGACGTTAATTCGAACTTTCAATAGTACAGTAATCAATAACACATCAGAACTTAATATCAATAGGGATGTCGAAATATTCAATCAATTCTCGTCCCCGCCCGCCATGTGCTTCAAAACTGCATACGTATCTCGTGATTTCAAGGTTCTGCAACCAGTACACAACAAGGAGTTACGAGTCCCATTTATTCCGGCGCCATTTTGGGCGAGGACGGGCAGGTCCAGGATATAGTCAAAATGTCTCTACCAACCATCGACTATGATGATGTTCATATGCTGTATTTATTAGAGTAACACTCATCTGTCCACATGAAATTAATTTGCCACAATCTAAACATGTCATTTTAATCTTTCCAAAGTTCTTCTAAATATTTAGGACCGTTTCCCTTGCCTCTGATGCTGTCAGTGCCACTTCTTTGATGAATGTACTAGCAGGTCAGGGGTTCTCCTCCAAATCTCTCTTTTATGCAGCACTATAATTAATTGGTGCCACCTCTCCATATGACGATGCATGGTATAGTTACCATAACTATATTTTTTTTCGGTTCCTCTGGAGAGTTCATCGTGGCAGATGAAGCGTGTAACGTACCGGGCATTTACCTTTTTTTGCATGTACAGGAAAGGAAAAAAAAATCGAGCGTCCGAGTTCTACGGTGTCCCAGGGCCATTTTAGTGGACCAGGCCCAAATCCAAAGAACAGGCCGCCATTTTGAGAGTCCTGTTGCAGCCGCCTGTCGCTGTAGCATCAAGAGCAGCCGAAACTCAGCTGAATGGCAACTGAAACGGTAAAGGGGCGCCCCACTACAGCAGACGAGCCTCCACCTAGGAAGGCCCGTTCACGCCGCCTCCCCCCCCCCCCCTTCGGGCACCCCACGCCGTTATTCGGAGCAGTATTGTAGGATGGCCACACCAGTGCGGCAACTTGCTAGACATCACCTCGGTGGTAACCGAATCTCAGCGCCTTGTGGTGTCTCCTCTTCAGAAAATATTCTTGCGCTACCTTTGGCCCCATTCGCACATCGGTCCGCTACTGACGCCATCTCACAGGCTAATGGGGCGCCCCACGCCGAGTTTCAGCATTGTAGGATGACCACACCAGTACAGCAACTTGCTAGACATCACCTCGGTGCCATCCGGATCTCGGCGCCCCACTGCAGATGAAGTGCCTCTCAACTATGAAACCACCACGGTGACACCCGGATCTTGGCGCCTGGTGCTGGTTCCGGCCTATTCACACATCGGTCCGCTACTGACGCCATCTCACAGGCTAATGGGGCGCCCCACGCCGAGTTTCAGCATTGTAGGATGACCACACCAGTACAGCAACTTGCTAGACATCACCTCGGTGCCATCCGGATCTTGGCATCTCAACGCCTAGTGGTATCTTCCATACAGAAAATATTGTTGCGCTGCCTTTGGCCCCATTCGCACATCGGTCCGCAACTGACACCATCTCACAGGCCAACAGGGCGCCCCACGTCGACTTTTACCATTGTAGGATGGCCACACCAGTACAGCAACTTGCTAGACATCACCTCGTTGCCATCCGGATCTTGGCATCTCAGCGCCTTGTGGTGTCAGTCAGAAACTATTGTTGCGCTGCCTTTGGCCCCATTCGCACATCGGTCCGCTACTGACGCCATCTCACAGGCCAACGGGGCGCCCCACGCCGACTTTCAACATTGTAGGATGGCCACACCAGTGCCACAACTTGCTACACACCACCTCGGTGCCATCCGGATCTTGGCATCTCAGCGCCTTGTGGTGTATTCTATTCAGGAAATATTGTTGCGCTGCCTTTGGCCCCATTCGCACATCGGTCCGCTACTGACCCCATCTCACAGGCCAACAGGGCGCCCCACGCCGACTTTTACCATTGTAGGATGGCCACACCAGTGCCACAACTTGCTAGACACCACCTCGGTGCCATCC
Organism: Lissotriton helveticus; assembly: GCF_964261635.1. Taxonomy (NCBI): domain Eukaryota; kingdom Metazoa; phylum Chordata; class Amphibia; order Caudata; family Salamandridae; genus Lissotriton; species Lissotriton helveticus. The sequence goes on from NC_136069.1 coordinate 145,150,285, forward strand.
GGATCTTGGCGCGTTGTGCTGCCTTTGGCCTATTCGCTCATCGGTCCGCTACTGACGCAAACTCACAGGCCAACGGGGCGCCCCACGCTGACTTTCAGCATTGTAGGATGGCCACACCAGTGCTGCAACTTGCTGGACACCACCTCGGTGCCATCCGGATCTTGGCGCGTTGTGTTGCCTTCGGCCTATTCGCACATCGGTCCGCTACTGACGCCGCCTCACGTGCCAACGTATTTTCTCCGCATTTTATACCCTATGCCGCATAACAGGTCATGTGACTTGTTTATAAAACTTTTCATTGGTTCATTTTACTTTTGGTTTCCTAATGATGGAAGGCTTGATCATATGACCTAAAAACAACACTTTTCATTGGATGAAAACTTTTTTTTTTTCCCAAACGATGAAAGCCCCACCTTGTTTCTGGATGTTTCAGACTGAAGCTGGCATCACCATGAGAGCACCACCATCTCGTAGCTCCGTCGTGGTCATTCCGCGAGCAATCATGGCAGCCGCTCCCCACCAGAAGACTACAGGAGTCGGGGGCCCCCAAAACTTTTGATGAATCCTCAAGGCGGAGGGGACGCTTTCGAGAATGGGGTCCAAGACCTAGCAGACAAGCGTCCGATTTCCAAGGTGTCCCAGGGCCATTTCAGTGGACCAGGCCCAAAAAGGAAACAGCCTGCCGCCATTTTGAGAGTCCTGTGACAGCCGCCTATCGCTGCACCGCAAGAGTGGGCGCAACTCAGCTGAATTGCGGCTTTTGACACAGTGGACCAAAAACGGACGGAATGGCAACTGAAACGGTAAAGGGGCGCCCCACTACAACAGATGAGACTCCACCTGGAGAGGCCCGTTCACGCCGCCTCCCCCGGGGCGCCCCACGCCGTTATTCGGAGCAGCATTGTAGGATACCAAAACCAGTGGGGCAACTTACTGGACATCACCTTAGTGCCATCGTTTTGCTGCCTTGGAACTATTCGCACAACAGTTTGCTACTGATGACCCACTCCCCGCGACGCCCCACGCCAGAAATCTGGACGTTGTGCTGCGTTGGGACTATTCGCACAGCCGACCGCTACTTCGTTGTTTTTCCCAAAAAATGTTTATATGTTATTACTGTTTTTGTTTTCTTGTATATATTTATAAGTTATTAAAGTTTTATAATCTTACTACTTTGTCGGAGTGCTATATATTTTTAATGTGACACATAATTGTAAAAACTTTGATGTACAAAGAGTCATCCCTGGAATCTTCCGCTTCAGGCTCGGTCCCCTCCCCAATCACAATACAGGATGGTTTTCAGATAATAGGAACGCGTCTGCTGTGACGGATCTCATCGAGTGTGGGCCTTGATCTACTATAACTCCTTTGAAGAGGGGTGATTCTTTACAGCTGGGGCCATAAACTACATCTGCAGGGCTAGCTGATACCCTAGGACCGGCCTGGACAATCGGACACAGAGGAAAAGGAGTGTCAGAGGGTGCGGTAGTGAATAGGGCGAAAGGGAGGTGTCGGGCGGGCACAGGGTGTGATTCTCAGGGAAGAGCAGCGCAGATGGGGGGAGGTTTATTACCCATGCATAACACAGAGAGCGGGGGTGACCACTGCCTGGGGGAGATGCTTGCGAGGGTGGGGAGCCATGCTAAGGATCGACAGCGTGCACAGAGTGGGTCTGGTCAAGGCATCTAAAATGACTGCCGTGCACGACAAAAGTGTGGCATTTGAAAAAAGACAAGATGGCGCAGACAATGTTTTTCAACACTTCCTGATTTCCTTCGAATCGAACGTTAACAGACGTTGGGGCATATTACCAAAGTTAAGCGATATTTATCCCTAACGATGCTTAGCAACGATTTTTTTACCGCTAAGCATCGTCAGAAATTATCGCAGATAAACCTTGCTATTATCAAGGTTTATCGCAAATACGATAAAAAACGACCGCAATGCATTAATATCGCTGAAAACTCAGCGATATTCATGCATTACCGAGCTAATGCTCTTAGCCATGTTATCCACCTCCCATTGGATAACATGGCAAAGAACTGCTCAGGGCAGGTGCTAGCTTTTGGAGATATTCGCGCTTATCGCGAATATTTCCAAAAGTTGATAATAGGAGATAGCGATGTTAGCGACTGTTTCCAGTCGCTAACATCTTGGCATGCCCACTTTGCATGTCATTAGTGATAAATATCACTCACATGCAAAGTGGGGCCCAAGATGGTCGCTATCTCCTACTAGCCGTCGCTAACTGGTGTTAGCAACAGCTAGGTAATACAGATATAATTGTATCTCCGCGAAGCGGAGCGCTGTTACAGATATATATCTTGTTTTTGAACGTTAATTTCTCAAAATCCACTGAAGCACATATATTGAGACCTAGCAAAGGCACATCGAGCTACCAGTCCCTACAATTTTGCCAAGTTTCGTGCAAATCCATTCAGCCGTTCGATTATTATTATTATTTTGTTTTTTTGCCCCGCGGGGCCCTTTTAAAACCTCCACATCAAACCTAAGAGGTCAAGGAGGATCTACTATGCCCCCTTATGGTCATTTGCCCCTTCGCTTTGGCCTCCTCTTGTCTCTCGATCCTACCGAGAGACAAGATGGCGGCCGCTACGGACTGTTTGCAATGTTTACAGACGCCGGAGAAGCCATCAGCTTCGCAAACCTCCGTTACGCGAAGCGGAGCGCTGTTACAGATATATATCTTTTTTTGAACGTTAATTTCTCAAAATCCACTGGAGCACATATATTGAGACCTAGCAAAGGCACATCGGGCTACCAGTCCCTACAATTTTGCCAAGTTTCGTGCAAATCCATTCAGCCGTTCGATTATTATTATTTTTTATTTTTTTTGCCCCGCGGGGCCCTTTTAAAACCTCCACATCAAACCTAAAGGGTCAGGGAGGATCTACTATGCCCCCTTATGGTCATTTGCCCCTTCGGTTTGGCCTCCGCTTGTCTCTCGATCCTACCGAGAGACAAGATGGCGGCCGCTACGGACTGTTTGGAATGTTTACAGACGCCGGAGAACCAATCAGCTTCGCTTCACAAAGCTCCGTACCGCGTAAAGTCCGCGAACCGGAGCGCTGCCCGGTCCGCTGTTACAGATATATATCTTTTTTTGAACGTTAATTTCTCAAAATCCACTGAAGCACATATATTGAGACCTACAAAAGGCACATCGGGCTACCAGTCCCTACAATTTTGCCAAGTTTCGTGCAAATCCATTCAGCCGTTCGGGCTAAAAGTGAGGCCAACCGCCCTATGGAAAACTCAATGTTAAAAACACGTTTTGGGACCCCCCTTTTTTCTCGGCCCCCCCTTGACGAACCCCCCCCAAATTTTCAAGGGCTGCTCAGAAACAAAATGTGCCATTTGCATGAAAATTTCAGCCAATTCCGTCCACAAACGCCAAAGTTATTAGACATAGAATTTTCAAAAATCCCATAGGGAAAAAATCCTAACTATGTATACCTACTGGCGACCGCCAGTAGGTAATATATATATTCACTGAAAAAAACATAGGTTTCAGGAATGTTATAGTTAGAAATTAGCATTTTAAAAAACCTTTGAAATTCACTGAAAAAACATAGGTTTCAGGCACATTATAGTTAGAAATTAGCTTTTAAAAAAACCTTAGAAATTCACTGAAAAACATAGGTTTCAGGGATGTTATAGTCAGTTGAACATTTCACTCATACAAAACCATAGAAATTCCCCCCTTATAGTTGGTGCAGCTAACTATAACTCGCGCCCCTGCAATGCACTGCTGATGATGCCACATATTACATCATTCATGACATGGTCGTTGACATCACTGATGACATCTCAAATTACATCACGGATGACATCACTGATGATGTCATCCATGTGAAAATCTGATGCACCTTCTCACACCCTAATATAACCTTTGATACACCGTCTCCAAAATACAGAATACCATTTTTGAAACCATAGACACACCAATACCAGTTTACTGATGACATCTCAAATGATATCACTGATGACATCATCCAGTGAATGTGCTTTTCTTTAAAATTGAAATATGTATTATATATACCAAGCTGTATTGAAGAATGAGTGGATGTATAAGTGTCTGGATGGAGGATTTAGTATGTGCATGACTGACTGTTTAAGTGAGCGATTAAATGTGTCTCACTGAATACATGGGTTAGTGACTAAACTGTGTGAATGTCTGTACTAGTCTGTCTGTTGTTGAGTAAGCTGCTGCATCGGTTGGTCAGTACCTACATGAGTGTATATATGGGTTATTGATTGGTTGCTTGAGTATTTGCATGGGAGACTGAATGTGTGTGTGGTTGGATGGGGTGACTCTGATTGAGATGTGAGTGGTTGATTGACTGGGTGTATGAGTTTAAGAGTGCATGTTGCAACAGTTTTATGGGTGGGTTAGTGTGTATGGGTCTGTTGGTGAGTGAATGGATGTCTGAGTGGTACATATCCAACTAAGTACATATGTAAAACGCAGTGTATGTGAGAGTTGGTGTATACAAATGACTATATGTGAGAGTCAGTGAATGTGAGAGTGGCTGTATATGGATGAGTGTGTACTTGTATCAGTGATTGTATAATAGAGTAAATATGTGTTAGTATATGTTTGAATAAGTGAGGTGATGTGTGTATAACTTTATAGGTCAGTAAATGGAAGTGTGATTGATTCTTTGCCTGACTGACTAGGTGTATGAGTAACTGTGGAGGAGTGCTGGTGTATGAGTGTATGTGTAGGTATATGAGTGCTTATGATAGTGTTGTATTGATGATTGACTGCATGTATGAGTGATTGTATGGGTGAATGTATAGACCTAAAAACCAGTGACTAGATATGTAGTAACTGGTATTGGTCTGTCTATGGTTTCAAACATGGTATTCTGTATTTTAGAGACGGTGTATCAAAGGTTATTTTAGGGTGTGAGAAGGTGCATAAGATTTTCACATGGATGATGTCATCAGTGATGTCATCCGTGATGTAATTTGAGATGTCATCAGGGATGTCAACGACCATGTCATGAATGATGTAATATGTGATGTCATCAGCAGTGCATTGCGGGGGTGCGAGATATAGGTAGCTGAACTAACTATAATGGGGGAATTTCTATGGTTTGGTATGAGTAAAATGTCCAACTAACTATAATGTGCCTGAAGCCTATGGTTTTTTCAGTGAATTTCAAAGGTTTTTCAAATGCTAATTTCTAACTATAACATGCCTGAAGCCTATGGTTTTTTCAGTTAATTTCTAAGGTTTTTTAAATGCTAATTTCTAACTATATCATGCCTGTAACCTACATGTTTCGACAATGTATTCCATACATGTTTCAAACTTTGTTCGAGTCGCGATTACAGATGACGCAGTCCACTAGGCAAGAGGCATTGCTCTCAGTGCGGCCCGCTTGGACCACGTATCATTTCTGGCTCCGCTCACGCTGAATGCTTCTGATGCCCCTACCTCCGTGCACCACAACTCATTCACCCTTTATGATAGAATCTTTTCTGTATGATTTCAGATCTGCTGCCCCTACCTCAGTGCACCACAGGTCATGGACCCTTTACGATAGAATATTCACTGTAGTATTTCACATCTAGTGCCCCTACCTTCCTGCAGCACAAGTCATAGACCCTTTATGATTGAATCTCTGTGTCTGATCCAATGATTACTGTTGTACTTGTTACCAAATGTAAATGTAAATGTAAATGTTTTTGAGCTTGTGAAGCGCACTGCTACCCGTCCATAGGTTTCCTGGCGCTGTATAACTCTGGGGAACCCGTCCTGGCTTTCCCTGTGGGATGGTCCCTTGCTGCGAGTCCCCAAGGTGGAGCCAGGCATCCCCGGAATTGGTGGGGCCTTTGTGGAGATTAGGCAAGCTAATGCCCAGAGTTGCCGAGTGGAACCCCTGATTAGAGCAAGCACCGAAGCGAGAATTATCGAGTCCGCTGACCAAGGTCCATGACTCTGCCGCGTCGGGAATTGAACCCTGGTCCCGGGCCAACTTCTCCTCTCGGACCTGCCGCCTCTAACCAGTGAGCCACACTACTCCACTATTCCTGGAGGGATGGCTTACACTCACCCCACACACATCCAGCACAGATCTCACTGGACATATGATCCTGGTAATAAAAAGGAGTCGAGCGCACGTGCCCGTACCCAGTTCCACTATCTATCTGTGTCCGTGTGTTCATTATGTATGCAACATGCTGCCCCTGGGCCCTACCACATTACATTGTGCTGTAGCCAGCATATGCAACCATGTTACCTCTAGCAGTGGGGAAAACTTTGATTATGTAACTTTCTCTTGCTCATTCTACAAGTACAAACATAGAGACTGGATCATTAGAGAACTGCAAGAGAGTGTATAGTGAATTTATAAGTGCTGAAATAACAAGGACTACACTGACTGTGGGTTGTCATGCCACTGCTGAGATTTTACACTTTATAGAAGCTTTCTGAATATTGGATTTTTAAACTCTTGAATTACACGACCATCTAATGAACATATTTTATGCCATACTGTGAAGCCCTGAAGAAGTCTCTTTGGGAGACGAAACGCGTTGACTATGGCTATGATCATTTGTTCTTGGGAAAATAAAGAAAAATCCTTTTAAGAAAAATAGAGAAACTACTTCAAGAAACACACATCTTGGATTCAGATGTCTAGTTGTGTGCTAATTTTTTTTTAACTTTGATGTGTCACCTTTATATTACACTGTATAGTGCTGAACCTTTTGCATTGAATGTTATTGTAGGACCAATTCCTATTTAAGGAGCATAGAAGGGAGTGCTCCTTGGTTTCGTGCACTATTTGACATTTTGACACATTGTTCTTTTCCTGAGTGCGCTCTTAAATAGCCTCTACCCTCAGTCTTTTGGCTTTCAGTGAATTTATAAGTGTGTAGGGATTGCCAGTTTTTTTTATCTTGTTGCATATTTATATAGCATGAACTTCTACTTCTAGAGGAACTACATCATATCATAGGGTAAATACTGCCAAAAGCCTCTGGCAGAAGTTACGACTGATGGTATAGGCTAAGTCAGGCCCAACTCTTACAGGAAATCGTAAAGGTCTTCCCCCAAGTTCAAACCTGCTGGTGCCTTGCTATTCAGGTTAACTATATATTTGGACTCTAGTTGCCTCAAGAGTTTTTCTCTGTCTCCCCCTTTCCTATTTGTAGCAACAGCATCAATGATGAAATATTGCAGGTGACTCAATTCGTTGTTATGAAAAGTTTTGAAATGCCAAGCTACCGGATATGTTGGATCTGAATTAACTATAGCTCTAAGGTGTTGTAATATTCGTATATGAGCTTGTAGCTTAGTGCTGCCTACGTAGATCATACTGCAGCTGCCTTTTAAAACATATACCACAAATTCAGTGCGACATGTATAATGCGCCTTAAGTGTTACTGGAATGCTAGAAAAGGGGGTCAGATATGATGTGGTGTTAACACCGAATTTGCACGCTCTGTATAAGCTGCACTTGAAGAAACCTTTGCGGGAAGACAGCCATTTACCTGTCTTTCTAGTCTCAGGACAGTTAATCACAAGTTCATTGCGCATAGAATATGCTCGTCTGAACGTGACTGTGTATATATATCTATATATAGATCTATCTATATATATATATATATATCTATATATATATATATATATATATATATAGATATATATATATATATTGATATAACTATATTTTTGACATCAGTATTTTTTGCTTGATATTTTTGTACTTACCTATTTAAGTATAGGGAGTCAATATTTTTGCATTTTTTGCATTCTACATTTTTTCATCTATATTTTTTACATCCATATTTTTTACATCCATATTCTGTCGGTGAACCTTAAATCACATTAAATAATAATAAGTGAGCTTGTAAAGCGCATGGTTACACTCACTAGTGTGTCCCCGAGCTGCAACCAATCGCCCTGTCTGTAGCAGTAACTCTCGGAAGGCTAAGTGGTAAACCTATATGTGGAAGAGCCAGGTCTTTAGTTTTTTCCGGAAGAGCCTTTCTGATGGTTCCATCCGTAGAGCGAGAGGAAGGGCATTCCAGTGCTTAGCGGCTAGGTAGCCGAAGTATCGGCCAGTCATTCTCACTCTTTTAATTACTGGGATCTTAACCTGTCCTGTCCCCGGGACCGCAAGGCCCAGGTAGGAGTGTAGGGGGACATTAGACTATGTAGATATCTAGGTCCATTTCCCTGCAGGATGCGTTGACTGACACATAGGGCCTTAAAAAGGACTCTCTCCCTCCCCAGGAGCCAGTGTAGAGCGGCGATTGCATTTTTCGAGGAAGCTCTCCTGGGGAGCATCAGAACAAGGCGGGCCACCACGTACTGAATGCATTGTATTCTCTGAAAACTCTTACCTCTGGCCCCTAGATATAGAGCGTTTCCATAGTCCAGGCGTGAAGTCACCAACTCATGGACTAGAGTTTTCCTGGCAGCTACGGGGAGCACATCTAAGATCTTCCGAAGGCCTTTCATTATTCCAAAGCACTTCCCGGCCACCGCTCTGGTGTGGTGATCGAATGAAAGCTTAGAATCCAGAGACATCCCCAAGTTCTTAACCTGGTTACAGGGGGTGGGGGTAGAGCCCAGAGTCTGCGGCCACCACATCGATGACCATATCCAGGGAGCCTTACCCATGATTAGGACCTCCGTCTTAATGCTATTTAACTTTAAGCAGTTATTTGACATCCAGACTGGGAGCTCCTGTAAACAGGTGGAGAAATTGGTGGCTGCCTCTTCGTGGTATTGAGATAGTGACACCACTAGTTGCGTGTCATCCGCATATGACACAACACTAATGCCGTATTTCACAATAATGTCTGCCAGAGGGGTCATATAAAGATTAAAAAGAGTAGGGATAAGTATAGAGCCCTGGGGGAACCCTTGAGCCAGCACAGTGCTCTTAGAATAATACAGTCTTTGGGACACTTGGAAGCTTCTGTCCTGTAAAAAGGATCTCAGCCACTTCAAGGCCAGATTATCCAGCCCTCCTTTCTTGAGACGCTGTAGGAGTAATAGGTGGGCGACGGTGTTGAATGCGGTGCTGAGGTCCAGCAGGGCCAACGCCACTGTCTGCCCTTCATCTAGGTGCCTTCGTTTGGTTTCTGTAGACAAAAGCAGTGCTGACTCCATGGAGTAAGTAGCCCGGAAACCAAATGCATAGGGTGGAGTAAGTTGTACTGGTTAATGTGCACTTTTTCTGCTATTTTAGCAAAATATGGCAAGAGCAAGACCGGTCGTAAGTTCTCCAGCTGACTTGCACTAACACCCGGCTTTTTTTAATGGGAATAGCCACTGCTTCTTTCCACCTTTGTGGGACCACCTCTGAATAAAAGGAGAGTTTAAGGAGGTGCCTGATATAGGGTACTAGGATCCACATGCTCTCCCTCAGAGTTTTAGGTGTCGTAGGGTCCCTTGGTGAGCTGGATTTAAGACCGTGGTTTTGAGATTGTCACAGGTGTGAGGTTAAATCTGGAGAAGCAGAGGGCCTCCTCCATGTTGCACACTCCCACCCTCTCCGAACTCCCATTGCGTGCCTCCTCCGGAAAGGTGGTATAAATCCTTGCTACCTTCTCTGCAAAGAAGTCTGCTATTAGGTTGCAGGACTCCACTGAGTTGCTGTTTGGAGCTGTGGTTCTGGCAAGTGATGATAAGTCCTTAAAAATTACAAACAGCTCTCTAGAAGAGTTTTCCGCTTGCTTTATCTTAGTCTTGTAGTAAGTGGCCCGAGTTTTCCCTATGAGTGAGTAGTAGTGTTTGAGACTAGTTTTTTAATTTGTAACTTCCTATGCTCTGAAAAGTGTCTTCTTCAACTTCTTTCCAAATGCTTGCATGAAGTCTTAGCAGTCCTAAGTTCTTTGTTGAACCAAGGGGCATATTTTGACTGTCTCCTCGGTGGACTAGAGGACCATGGGGCCGCTCTGTCTAGCACCTCAGTGATCCGTTTGTCTAGCACGCTACAGGCAGTTTCTATATCATTTCCTCCCGGTGGCCCGCCCTGCTGAAGGGCGTGATTGAAGTTGGCTGCTGAGAATCTAGCCCATTTCCTCTGCAGTCTCCCTGCACTTGACTTCTTCAAAAGTGGAATGTTAGGTATCATAGTGCTAAAAGGGATCATATAATGATCTGTCCATGGGACTGCTTCAGGGCTCGCAACCATTAGCTCCCCCCATTTGGCAAAAATTGGATCTAATAAGTGGCCATGTCGGTGGGTCGGGAGGGAAGATTGCACCACCAACTGTAACGCGGCCAGTTCCTGACAGAGCTCTTGTGCTGCAGTATTCTCCATAGCGTCATATCGTTCATGTCTCCCAACACCAGCACTTTAGAATACCACAGTGCCGGTTGTAATACTTGTTACCCGAGGCTAGATGCAAACTGGGCGATAGGACCCGGTGGTCTGTAAATTAAGAAACCTTTCATGACATAATTAGTGTCTACTGTGATTGTAAAAAAATCCTGCCTCGCTGGCTTTGATTGTCACCGATTCTAGGGAGCACTGTACTGATAGCTTATGGATAATAGCTATCCCCCCCCCTTGTTCACACGACGATCCAGTTTGGTGATCCCATAATTCAAAGGGAGGGCCTCAAGGATTTCAGGCGCAGAATCCTCATTCAGCCAGCTTTCAGTGAGAAACATGATATCTGGCTGGTTATCAACAAGATGGTCGTGAAGCTCATATTTGTGCTTGTTGCGGGATCTGTAGTTAACTAGTATCATTTTAAATTCCTGCTCATTCTTAGTTTTTTCTGGTCTACCACCATCGTAGAGGGACAGTAACTGCATTTATGCATACCGGATCCCATCTGTATACTATGCTTACATGATTCTGGGATGGAGGGACACATCGCGTGTAATTGCTCTGAGGTATATGTAAGAGTAGTTAAACAAGCATTTACACTGCAATAGGTTTCGCATTATTAAAGTTTGAGCTATTGGTGTTGCAATACTTAGCAATGTCAATAGCTCAAACTTTCATAATGCGAGACCTATTGCATTGCCAATGCTTGTTCACTGTTGCCAGAGACACTTTATGCTCGACCCAGTCTCCCACGGGTAAAAATTATGTGAAAAGGTGTACATAGAAGAGAACCACAAATTATGCTAATAAGTAAAATCAATAATCGGAATAAACACAAGATCTCGACTCAGACCCATTTTGCCTGCTTTTCAAAAGCAAGGGCAAAAGAACTTTTTTAAAGTCCAGGAACCCTACCTATGACGCTCAGTCTCAGAGAACATCTAGACCGACAGGCCCTGATTGAAATTTCACACATCATTGAAAAGTTGCATGGTACATCCTGGCCAATAAATAATTTTCACTGGCTCTATTGGTAAAATATATTTCAGAAACTTCTCTGGTTACACCACTACCCTTCTATGAGGAAATATGCAGTATACAAGTAGACCTAACATAACATACCGACATCTACTAAGGGGAAACAAACACACAGGAACATATGTATTAATAGAGGGACTCACCAAGAACTGCTAGAGGCAGCACCCAAGGAGACATGCAGACACTTTGAAAGAGACTCGTGAACAGAAAAAAACACACCAACATTGACAGCAAGACAAACGCTCAGATTAGCAGCCCAAGAAACCTACACCATGAAGAGGCCAGAAAAACATTACTGTGATATGCAAACAGAAAGATTTGCACACAGAGATAGCCAACACGACCCTCACTGTACAAAAAAAGCAGCAACACTACGAGCGACAACACGGCGAGGCACATAAGAGGAAAGAGGCGCACGTATTGGCAGCCACCAAAACACACACACACATACACACAAACATACAGAATGAATGACAGGCACATCCGCAGAGAAATGGAGCCAAGCATAGTGGGTCACACCAACCGCACTGCGAGCACCAGCACACACAGGCCGAGAGAGAAAGAGGCAAACTGGCGCTTCGAAAGCAGGTGTGCGCCAGCTCTGGTTACTCGGTGAGGGATTAGGGGGGGGATCCCGTCCTTCTTAATCCTACACAACAGCGTGCTTCCCCGGCAGGTGAGCGGCCTCCTCCTGGAGATCCGCCTCGCACCTAGGCTCGTGAACCACCACCCTCGGCCCCCATCCACCAGGAGATGGCATCTGCCTTCCTGGGCAGATGCCTCGTGATGGGAGCGACCATGTCCTGTCTGCCTGGAAAGGCGGGGGGTGGGGTGTTAAGGGTGCCAATATGTTCAGATGCCGCTCTTGTGTGCATGCGATGGGGCACCCAGACTCCGAGCAGTGCCTGCCGGGTGGCTTCACGCAGTACTCTCCTTACACACCGCCAGAACTCTCTACAGCAGCCGCACCCTCTCAGACACCGGTGTGTCTGATGCACGAAAAGAAGACGAGGCGGGAGCAGGGGCGCACACCTGCTCCGATGAGCTGCACCAATTTACCTTCAGATCTGGTCTTTTGTAAGTATTAACCACTGACTTTAAGTTTCGGGGGGGGGGGGGGGTATCGGTCCCATGACCATCTCTCCAAAGTGGGCAACTACCTTAAAAAAACGTGTTTTAAAGGATGCGATGTCAGAAGCCGGTCTTATATTTTCGTTGCCGTTGTGACCTCTGCTATTATTTCAGTGATGTTGACTCCGCGATTCCGATCCCGGGACCAAACCTTGCTCGGGCTTTCATTTTACAGAACAAGCTAGTTCCTGCGGAGAGAGCGCCTTTTAATCCGAAACGCAAAGCCTGCAAAGAACAAATACAAAACCAGTCCCGAAATTACAGTTTCAGTTAGTGGTAACGCACAAATTGCCAGGATCTAACTGCACGGTTTCAAGTGTCAGCCGTGTTTGGTTTTCCCTTTCTCCGTTTTATTTCCATAAACCAACTATTACAACCAGTGGACGAAGTGGGGAAAAAAAAGTAGGGGAACTGTGGGTGGAGAATCGGGGGCGGGAATAACGAAGATTGGATCAGTGGGCGGAGTCAGGGGCATGGCTAGAAATAGCAAAACATAGCAATTTTTAGTATGTTTAGCATTTCACTGACCAGTTACAGCTTATAACGTTATTTAATTCAATATAAATATGTTTATTTGAGGTTTAATTCAGAAAAAAGCAAACACTCATAGGCAATACAGGTTTATGTAAAGCGTGCAAAATATAAGCAGGAACAACATGTTACCTTAATAATGCTTTTACTCTCATTGTTCAGAAATCCATGAGTATTTTTTGTCTCAAACATTGAGGGCATGAATACAGGGCTCCTCCTGTACACATGTGTTAAGCAGGGCTTAGAAGAGAAAGGGACACTTCAGGAAAATCTAAACTCACGGAAACCCGCAAAGGCTCCTTCATATTCATGTCAGCCAACTGGCTGCCCAATCATAAAATATAGCAAAAAGAAGAACCGGTGGACAGAATGCAGAACAATGTCATACATTCACCCCAGTACAGAGATCTGGGCCTAAATCAATCGTTTTTTTGCTCACCATGTCATTCCAGTTTGTACCCAGCCATATGCAAATCAGTCTTGATCCTGCGCCCAATGGGAACATTCCAGCCCGAACTGCCAAGCCAGGTCCTCCCTGGACTGGAAACAAGCATCTTAGGACCGGTTATGGGGTTTCACCCTTCATCAGACAGGATAGCTTGACTCCAGTGGCATGGAGAGCACAGGACCCAAGTCTGGGCATACCCGTCCCATTCGGGGTGACAAAAGCACAAAAAAAAAATACTGATGGACAGAATGCAAAATAATGTCATACATTCACCCAAGTACAGAGATCTGGCCCTAAATCCATCGTTTTTTTGTTCACCGCTCCTGTCCGTTCACCTCTCCTGTCCGTTCACCGCTCCTGTCCATTCACTGCTCCTGTCGGTCTACTGCTCCTGCCCCGTCACTGCTCCTGCCCAATCACTGCTTCTGCCCCGTCACCTCTCCTGCCCGTCACCTCTCCTGCCCCGTCACCACTCCTGCCCCGTCACCCCTCCTGCCCGGTCACCACTCCTGCCCGGTCACCTCTCCTGCCCAGTCACTTCTCCTGCCCAGTCACCTCTCCTGCCCAGTCACCTCTCCTGCCCGTCACCTCTCCTGCCCGTCACTTCTCCTGCCCGGTCACTTCTCCTGCCCGGTCACTTCTCCTGCCCGGTCACTTCTCCTGCCTGGTCACTTCTCCTGCCCAGTCACCTCTCCTGCCCAGTCACCTCTCCTGCTCAGTCACCTCTCCTGCCCAGTCACCTCTCCTTCCCAGTCACTGGTCCTGCCCGGTCACTTCTCCTGCCCGGTCACTTCTCCTGCCTGGTCACTTCTCCTGCCTGGTCACCTCTCCTGCCCAGTCACCTCTCCTGCCCAGTCACCTCTCCTGCTCAGTCACCTCTCCTGCCCAGTCACCTCTCCTTCCCAGTCACTGGCCCCATCACTTTTCCTACCCCGTCACTTTTCCTGCCCCATCACCGCTCCTGCCCATTCACAGCTCCTGCCTGTTCACTGATCCTGTCTGGTCAGCACTCCTGCACGACCACCCCTCCTGCCCCATCACTTCTCCTGTCCCATCAGTTCTCCTGCCCCGTTTACTGCTCCTATATGTCACTGCCCCTATCCGTTCACTGCACCTGCCCGGTTACCGCTCCTGCTCATACCTAATCACCTCTCCTGCCCTATCACTTCTCCTGCCCCGTCACTACTCCTGCCTATTACTTCTCCTGCCCGGTCACCTTCCTGCTCCATCACCTCGCCTTTACTGTCGCCTCTTTTGTCCCATCACTGCTTCTGTCCTGTTCACTCTGTGTACAACATTGACAAATTACACAAGGGGGCAAGGTCCCTGCAGTACTCTGGTTAGGGCATGGGTACTCACAAACTTTCGCTCGGGGGCCAAATTTACGGTGTGGTTTGTGTCCGAGGGCTGCACCGGTGGGGGCAGGGTCAGTGGAGGAGGGGGCGAAGCTAGAGCAACAAAAAAAACTGTGACCATGAGGTTGATCACAGGTCCCTGCAGCGGACGCCTTCGTCCACTGAGCCACCAGACCCGGCATAAACACATCTCTCCCTATCTCTTTCTCCATCTCTCTCTCGGTCTCTCTCCCTCTCCCTCCCTCCCTCACTCACTCTGACTGTCTCAATCCCTCTCACTCCCTCTCTCTCCCTCTCCCTCCCTCTGTCTCCCTCCCTGTCTCCCTCCCCCTGTCTCCCTCTGTCTCCGTCCCTCTCCCTCTGTCTCCCCCTCCCTTCCTCTGTCGCCCCCTGACTCCCTCTGTCTCCCTTCCTCTGTCTCCCTCCCTCTGTCTCCCTCTCTCTGTCTCCCTCTCACTGTCTCCCTCTCCCTGTCCCCCCTCCCTTCCCTTGTCTCCCCTTCCCTTCCTGTCTCCTCCTCCCTTCCTCTGTCTCCTCCTCCCTTCCTCTGTCTCCTCCTGTCTCCCTCTCTCCCTCTGTCTGTCTCCCTCCTCCCTGTCTGTCTCCCTCCTCCCTCTCTCTGTCTCCCTCCCTCCGTTTCCCTCCCTCCATCTGTCTGTCTCCCTCCCTCTGTCTGCATCTGTCTGTCACCCTCTGTCTGTCACCCTCTGTCTCCCTCTGTCTGTCACCCACTGCCCACTAGTCTAACATTACGTGTTTTTATTATTTACACTTTTGAATTCGAGAAATGTGAGGGCCACGAGAGGGACCATGCACCTGTCAACTCACCCGCTTTTTAATTATGTTCATCCACTTGGCAAGCAAAGGGACCTCTGTAAATATTAATGCAATCCCCAACTTTTCAAACCCATATCACCCTCCAAAAAAGTGTTGAATTCCCCGTGAAACTTAATCACCTCTTAAACCTCATTTTGAGCCAAGCGGCTGGCTGGTACAGAGATATTTTTTAAGTAATATAGTGAACAAGAGTTATTTGTGCTGTGTAAAGTAGTATTGTTAATGCAGGAAGTGTCAGCAATTCAACTTGTTGAAAAGGCTTATAAAGTTGTTCATCTGACCACGCTGCAGACGGTCGAGCCAGGAGACTTGGACTCGAAGCCCCTGTCCCCAAATATCCTGGAAACTCACTCCTTTTCACCTGCCGCAGCTACTTTATTTAAACCGGGGGCACACAGAGGCGTTTGTTTTCCCATTGTTTTAATTTCGTTTTTTACTAAAACTGGATTTGTTGCAGAGTGTAGCAATATACTACATACAAAGTTACAAGCAAGGCTGGCTCCTCAGCTACCAGTAGTAAAAGTTTCTAAGATCCTCACCTCCTCCCAAAAAATCGAATGAGGGAAAGCTTCTTGGAAATCACTAACTAAGATCTAACTGGCACACGATATGCTAAAGGCAGGGCGGGCGCATTGTCATTCGAAAGGGGGTAATCAGCCTCAATCGCAATGACAATGGGCCTGCCCTCAGCCTGTGCGAGCTCAGGGAGGGGCTGCTGCTGCCTCTGGAGTCAAGAGAAGTGCGAGCCGCAGCAGGAAGCTAAATGAAAAAGATATTGTTTTTAAGTAGAAATATTCATGCCATCCCGGGATGCTTTTTTGGAAGACAGAAGTAGGGAAACGGACTAGAATATTTTTTTTAAGTAAGGGCACGCCGTGCCCTTCCGTCCCCGCCCACTTCTACCACTGGTGGAAGGGGGGTTCCATGGGTGTTACTGTGGGTGTTCCCACACAACACCCATGGATTGTTAAGCATTACGAGAAATTGTAAACCTGGAAATGTGTCAGAATATAATGCCACCTGAGGGGTGGCGTTAGGGAGGCACATTGTTTTAATTTCTCCTTGTTTTTTCCTTTGCCATGTGTACTGCATTCTGCATTTGATTGATTTCGTTCAGTAAGGTATTCCTTCCTGCACAAAATCAATCATCCCCTCAATGCAGGCACCCTTGCACCACACAAGGGTGCCTGAGTTGGCAAATGGCAGCCCATTGTGCACCAGTACAGGTGAAAAGGGCAGGAATGCGCTGTATCTTATAGATACAGCGCATTCTTGCCCTTTCTTTTTGACTCAGGGCAGCGTAACAAGATTCCTTAGGGCGCTGCCCTGCGTCAAAACCTCATAAATGAGGCCCTAAAAGTATAAATAGTTTACTTTGGCCTCTGCAGGGCTGCAGACAAAAACCAGGCCAGGGCTAAAAAGTAGGGGTTGAGCTGCTATGTGAGAAGTCCAGCACAAGAGAGAACAATAAGTGATGCAAACAAAGAAACACATTACAAAGAGAGCAGAAAATAGTGTTATAGAAAGCCAAGTAAGAAAAATTTATGAGATAAAGCAAGGAAAATATATCAGATATCCCCAACGACAAAACACTTCCTTGAGAGGTATAACACGTGTCATTTGTCGTTGGGGATATCTGATATATTTTCCGTCCCTGCACAAATCCATCACAATTATGATTACACAGATCCACGTCCTTATAAAACATCGATAATAGACACTTCTTTCGACACGGATGTATTGTGGTGGAACTAGTGAAACAAACTGGAATGAATCACTGTATGTTCACTGCAAGAGGAAGCACTCACTGTATGCTCGTAAGGACCTAAGAGTTATGGCCCTGTATTTTAATCCATTTGTACAAAGAATATGCTAGACGCTACTCATTTGTTTGTTTCAGCCCTGAGGAATCGCGAAGGCGATGAAACACGTGTCGGCTGGCTGTAATCTTCATTAAAGACTCCAAGATTCACTCATCTATTGGAACTTTTTCAATTCTGTCATTTTGGTGTTTTGTAAATTCTTGATATTTTGTCATTGTACAATTCTTCACTTGATATAGAGTGCTTCGGCAATCCACATACTAGTCAGCAGGTAGTTTCTACTTATAGGAGTGGTTTAGGTTTACCCACTCGCCGATTAGCACCTAAGACTTTCAGAGGTATAACCATATGCGTAATTCTGGCAGTGCACCCATTCAGAACTGGTCCAAAAACCTTCATCTCTTTAACCTAAAGATGAAATACCAAAAAAAAGTTACAGAATTTTGTATTCGTTGTAACCACATTTTTGATTCAGCCCCGATTGCACTTAGGCTCACATTTCACATAATTTATTTATGGGCTTCAACCATTGCTTGGAATAAACCTGGTTGATTAGGTATGCACAGGTGTCTTTAGGTGTGTATTGTTCTTTCGCCATGCGATGCATTAGAACGGAGTGTGCAAGTTATCTATATACAATTTTTTTTAGGAGTTCTTAGATTAATCTTTACGTCTATTCACGTTAACTCATAACTAAAGTGCTTAAACTTTGAGACATGGTAAAGACAACCTTTGGGGGATCAACACTTTCTGAACCCTCAGTATGAAACTTTACAGCTGGAAGACATGCGGAGGACTTGTCCAGCACTAATTTAGCACAACGAGCACGAGAGAAAGAAAATACCTGAGCATGTCTCCTGAGAGCTGCTCTGCCAGCAACCCTTTTTTTTTTTCAAACATAGCTATTTTATTGTCTTTTTCTTATAAACACCA
Organism: Lissotriton helveticus; assembly: GCF_964261635.1. NCBI lineage: Eukaryota > Metazoa > Chordata > Amphibia > Caudata > Salamandridae > Lissotriton > Lissotriton helveticus. The sequence goes on from NC_136069.1 coordinate 145,168,709, forward strand.
TTCGCTTTTCTTTTACTGAAAAACACCCCGAGATTTTAAATATTTGTTTTAATCCCATCACAGTTTATACACATTATTTACATCTCTCACGTGGTGCCGGACTTTCAGATTTACACTTTCACTTTTTAATAATTATGTTATTTCGGCTTAAAGTAAAATGTTATTCGATAATGTGTTAAAATCAGAAGCAATATTGGCACAGTTAACTTACAGAGTAGGCCGCATGTTGCATTTATCAAAAAAGCATACTTTTGCTTTCACTGCTTCCAGATGTTAAAATAAGGAACTAAGTGTGAACATGTGAAGGCTGCTATTGTGGCTAATAGCTCATTCAAAATCTTTTTGTAACTTCACCACATAAAAAATTCACCTCAGCGATGGCATGATTTTTAAACCTCACTAACTTTTGAACGTATTGCTTCGAGTGAAACAGCAGAGCAACAAAATTCAGCAAATAAATCACACCAGCATATTTCACTGCTCGCTAACCAGGATTCATATTCCAATAAAGGAAAACATTAACTGTCTTGTCTCAACTTTCGCCAATCAGTATCGTCACCACTAGACTTAAGCAAATACCAGCGGGTAAACGTGTTATTTAGCCCACAAATAGTGGCTAAAATATTCTTTAGTGAAACCTTCACCACACCAGCTTTTATTTTGCTGCCTTTTAGCAAAGTAAGCCCACTCCTTCATCCCCAACATCATTTGCTCGTTGCGCATGTACAAAAATAACAATGCAATTTAGAAGCTATAAAACGTCAGTCCCCTGAAAAATACAGCAACTAACGCCCATTTTATTTTAAAGAACGCATTGTACCCCATTTGAAGACTGCAGTTAGGCATACAGAACGTGGACTAAATTTGAATTTGTTGTTTAAGGGCAAATAAAATGAAGCGTGGAACTGCTAAAAAAAACAAAAAAAAACAAAGATAAACTAAACCCTTGAGAGGACAATATGAAATGGCAACGCCGTTTTGAAGAGTCCATTACGATCCGTAAAATCCCGATGTAGGAATTACCAACGTTTTAAATATTTGGTTACTTGTGTGAACTTGAAAAAACAAACCAGTAAAATGGTATGCTCGAGAGAAGGGCAAAAATGTCAGAAATAATACTTGTCTCGATAAGTAATAACTCCAACAAGATGTGGCCGGCTATGGAAAGGGCATTTAAAATAGCAATTTTAACATAAAATAAAAAGAAAAGAAAACCCCAGCTTTGCCGGCATGATAAAACGTAATAAAATAGGTGGCAGAGAGTAATAAATGTAGAGGGGGTACATTTATGCAGATGGAAAGCAGCAAACTCTCATACAAAGTCAAGGTTATAAAACAAGGCATTTACTACCATAACGGTACAGTCAAAATGCACACTGCATAGTATGCAGGTAAAAAGGAAATGTCTCCATAATTATAATGTATTCTTCTATATGTAAAGCTCGAGTGTTTGAGATCAAAAACACCTGTTATGTACTTAGAGTGGAGTAAAGTCAAAGGAAAGCATCTCGTGTTCTCAAGGTAATCTTTGTTTCTCGGCTTAACAGAAAAAATAGGTATGGTTACTATTTTATGAACACTTGACTGTATCTATTCCACTTACGAAATACAAGTTGGCCGTATTCACTCTTAATACAGGAATTAGAATATGCTTTAATGCCAGCAACCCTTTTAATCGTTGCCGCTCAACAGTCTCTTTCTCATGGAAGCCTTTCTCCTGGAAGTGTCCTCACAAATGAGGTGTGAATCACGGGCTCACGGCAGTCAGCGGCAGGGCCATCAGAGGTAGCCGCTTTCGCGCTATATGCTACACTGATGGCCCATTCAGTCTCACTTTGCAGGCCCCTAGACACAGCAGTGAAGGGGAGGAGGTCGGGCGCACAGCAGAGGCCTTTGTCAATATTCACGCTGCACCACGCGCCCGACCTTCGTCAATATTCACATTGCACCACTCATGGGGGAAAAAAAGGTGTCATTTTAAAGTATGGCTCTTCCTACAGTCCCGGTACGGTCTTTCAAAACCAAGAAGTAGGGGAACGGACTAGCATAATTTTTAGAAGTAGGGGCACGCCGTGCCCTTCCGTTCCACAGCTTATAAATATACATTGGTTTGTAATTTGAATCCGGGGCGCCCTGGGGCATTCGAGCCTCCGAGAGGGGACGAAAACAGAAAAAAACAGGCACTCTTCCACTTGAAATGATTGCTGTTCCTTCTCTGTAAAAAGAAAAAAATGTTACCCGCAGGAGGCCATAAAACAATTTAAACCTGTTTAGGGCTGGAATGCGCGAGCGCTGCTTGGAAGTGAAACGAAAGGTAAGCTCACCTTCGGAGACAAAGCAGGTGTTGCCCGGGGCCCTGGCCTGGAATTTACAGGTGAATCAGCTTTAGCGAAAGAAAAAACACCCTTCTCACGGAGGCATTTCGTGACTTGGTGCCAAAGAAAAACAAACAAAGGAAACTTGTTACACACAGGAGGAAATATATACAACAAAATCAGATCGGCTGCGCAGATAGAAATCGAGGGTATCCGAGAGGCCTTGAGTGGCTGGCCAGGTGTAGCTTAAGTCCCGTCTCCAACCTCCATTGCTGTGAGACATTTTCTGATCTGATACAGAGAAAACTGTTCTAGTGCTCCAGTACCAGGAAGCCGAGCCCTTGTTCTTGAGATATGTGAAATCAAACCCTTGCAGGGTCGAATCCTCCCCAGATCAGATCGGCCTTTCATTCTTCCGAGGTCCGCAAAATTAGTGGCGATTACGATTTTTATATAAAAATTGTAGGTATTTTTCGAAGTAAAACGCTTTGGATTAAAACGTTATATAAATAATGTATAAGTGCCAGACCTCACCTTTAAGCACCCATCTCCTCACTTAGGAGTTGAAGTGTCACTATATGGCACGCACAAAGCCACGTGCTGTCCTCCAATAAAACATGAAATCAGTGGTAACAAGTTAGGTCCCGGGCCGGCAGCCAATCACAGCGCTGCCCGGGAATGACGTCAGGGGGGTTTCCCCGGCCGGCCAGCCAATCACAGTGCGGCCCAGGGATGACGTCACGGGGGTGTCCCGGGCCGGCAGCCAATGACAGCGCGGCCCGGGACAAAGGGGCGGGGCTTAAAAAAACACCGCGAAACGCCCCCGAATCGCGTTTTCAAGAGAAAGCGCGATTGACAGCCTCTGTCTCCCAATGGCTAGCCTCCATTTATGGAGCTAGCCAATGAGAGACAGAGGCGTTGCCGACATCCATACTGTAGACAAAAGTTTTCGATCTGGGAGGGGCACTTCGTGCCCTCACCAGTTCGAAACCTAAAAATGGGCAGGGGTTCTGGCCCCATGCCCCAAACGGCTGCAGATGGGCGCAGACGGGCTTGCCTTTATCGTGTCTTCGGCACGCCTGCGGTGCACTCACTGTGCGCGTCCGCTCAGGCATGTGTTACGGCGGGATTTCTGATCTATTGCTATAAATCTAGATCCCAACTCAGGTCGACTGAACCGTTGATACCTGTCATAGAGTAAAAGGCAATCCACTACTAGGTCAATCGGTTAAGGACTTACACCACTCTAAAGAACCACTTACTACGAATAAGTTTTAAAAGTTTATTATAAAGCCAAAGTTAACTGGAGATACAAACATCTCAAAATAAGGTTCAAAAGATATACTGGTATCAATACAAACATACATTTTATTAAATGCTCTTAGTCGGCAGAAGAATGTCACCAAAACCAATTCAAAAATCATCAGAGTTGCAAGAATAGACACAAGCTGTAACTTGTGAGTCATTTACAGAAAGGAAGAAAATCCAGATTAGACTGTCCCTACACTAGACTAAGTGACATCCCTACTTAGCAAAATCTTAACCTAAAAAGGTGTCAGCCGTGGGGACTTCCAAAGAAGATCACTCACTTCCCTTAGTCTTCGTTGTGAATCGGTGTCTCGCAGTTATCCTATCTGCCTACCCATTCGCTCTCTTAGGTTCCTCAAACCATCTGCCCTAACTCCACCCAGGGGTACTGTCCCTAATACAAAAATCACATTTACAATAGAAACGCCCTTTAGAGACGCCCCTCACGTGGTGTCGGTTCTGGAATTTTCCATGCTGATACTCCTCTGGGCCCATCGTTAGCGTTGACCTTGCTTCTCAGGCTCTTCTCCGGCAGGACGGTACCCCCCAGGAAATTCCTGAAGCCTCCTTCAGGTCTGTGCCTGGCTCCCCGAACAAAACTCTATTCATCACTCTCTTGATTGGAACCTCCTCGCACCTGCAAACAGACACTTGTACAGTGGGCCCCAAATTCCGGCCTCCACCGTATCTTCTAAGTCGTAAACCTTCGAGCAGGCTCCGCAATTTATGCTTAACATGACCTTCCTCTAACTAACACATGCAGATCAAAAGAAATGACCTTATCTATTCAGGCCTATTAGAATTACATGAAACGGGCCTGTGCACTCTGTAAACCTTTAATTTCTTAGTCTAAACAGTATTCTAACTTATTACACACAATGGTTATATGAAACACTTCTATAAAACATATATTTCAGTTCTATGATCAATAATACTTTGAATTACAACAACATTAAAAATCCATATCATGCGAGAGTGTAACAGCACCTTTCATTCTCTGTGAACTGCCATGTGGCCTACACATTTCTACGTTTAGCAGCATTACATTCTCCTCTACAACAGCCACATAACATGGGATTTCAACATCATTCTAACATCTCTACACACTTCTACATTAGCTTTTCACACTGATATATGTATTCTATTTTAATTAAACACTCGTATGTATTTTCTTTACTAAACTGATGCAACGTGCTTGTAAATATGGTGCACTTCTATTTTTTCTCGATTTGCGCTCTCTCAGTTCCCCCCTTTGATGACTTTTAGTAGTCATCACCATCACAACACCATCCCTGAGGTATGAACTGAATCAAACAGAACTCGTTGCAGTACTCTCTCGTGTCATCATCTCTAGAGCCCTCAGACTCCTGTACTGATTATCCTGCATCTCTGCAACCTATTTGATCTATACCATTGGTACAGCCGCACCAATCCCCACAAGGTGATTATACAAATCACTATTATGATGATAGGTTTCAGTATGTACCAAATGATACCCTTTCCTAGGTTGGCAAACCAGCCTCCAACTTTACCCATTTCATGACCTACTTTTTCCCACACATTTACCTGTGTCAAATCCTCAATCTCATGATGAATTTCAGTGATGTTCCGTATATACTTTTCTAGAGGTTTTGAATTGTCTGGGATGTAAGTACAACATTCCTGAACCTTCAAAGCCTTACAGACTCCTCCCTCTTTGGCTAACAGAACGTCTAGAGCAAGTCGGTTCTGAAAAACCATTGCCCTTATCGATTGCATCTCTCCCTCCACCAGCATTAATGATCTAGCAGTACTGGCGGACAACCTATCTACAACTGTTGCCAATCTTCTAATCTTGACATCATTCAGTACTATCCCTAAAAGAGGAAACATAGCACCAAATACGTCTCCAACTACCTCCTCATAGCTTACATCCCTTCTTCCTCTAGCTTGAGTTCCTCCCTCTATAATTTCTAAATCCTTAGCATGGTATATTTTGGGGAAGACAATTGCTAAATAACATGATCCATACCAATTATCCGGTAGTTTCACGTATGCATTTCTTCCACAAACAAAATATACATTCGGGATCACCTGCATTCCCTTCAAGAAATCCTTTGTATAATATTCTAATTGGAAAGCATGTTCACAATTTACTTCTCCCACAAACACATTCTCATAATAGGTTGTACCCCTATATATACACAGTTTCCCTTTTTTCTCTCGATCTAAAGCTATTGGACCATTACTACCCTTTCTTTTGTGTGACCTTTCTTCCTCGGTCCAATCTGTTTTCCATTGGCCTGAAGCCTTTAAGATCTTCTGTCTCCTATACCGATCATCCACCTGTCCTATAAACCTTTTCTCAATTTCTGACACTTTACAAGTCAAATTATTTCTTCGGGCATGTGAAGTATCCAACGTTTTCCAAGGAATGAAAAATTTCTTTAATCTATCTTCACTCTTATAATAATCCCACTTGTTCATGTGCTTGTAATTTGGAACTTCTGGTAAAACAGCATCAAAATTTGAAAAATAATACTCAAAACCATCACGTTCATAAAATATACTAAGCAACAAACTACATGTGATTCCATAAGTCAATGGAAGATGATGATATCTAATACCTTCGTCTACAGAGGCTGGCAATTGCATGCACACATAGCAATCCTTTGCCTCCATAGCATCAATATATTCATAAAGCAATTTAGCATATGCATTTGATTTGAAATTTCCCTGTGATTCATCCACATGCAACCTACGAGTCTCTGCTGCTAGTAAAGCTTTATCTTTCTCTGTATTGTCCCCCCTTTGACCAGCAGTAGTAGGTTTCTGTATCGATACATTTTTTGCTTCCTTTGTTGCCTTCCCTTCATTTTCATGTCCCACTACATATGATATAGTAACTACTAAAACTATAAGAAAAATTACTCCCACTAAAAGTGTGCCTACTATGCATTTTGTCTTGCGGTTTGGGTTGCCGGCCTCCATGATCTCAAGACAGTGTAGTTCTGATCTTCTTTCACAACATAAAGTCTCTTTTCTTTGCTTATTCAGCCTTTCTGAACCACACCTGGAAGCTGATAATCCCTTCTGCAAGATCAGTCTTTGAGTTCTATAGCAACAGACAACCCTAGCCCTTCTCCGTCCACTAAATGGGAAGTCCCTAAATTTCTTCTTCTTCCACTTGGCGCTAGGTTATCTTTCAATCTGTTTATTTACAAAGTCTTTAGCAATCTGGAATCATACGTGTTCCAGCGGCTCTAATCACGTATTCTAATATTTCTAAACGAAGAATGATCTCCTCGAGTGTTGGCATCGTTGAACAAAAAGTCGGAAATTCTATTCTGTTTAAAACCAGTTCTCTTATCCTGCTCAGATAAGGAGGATTGGGGATAGTGAGTGTCAGCAACCCTTCGACCTCCACTCCTGGTACCAATAACACTACTTCCAATGTTATGATTGGGTCAGTACTGGTCACTGTCACTTCCCTCACCCTCCCGGATCTCCGTGCACTGGACATCTGCTGCTAGGTAGGTCCACTCAGGAGTAGCGTATCTTCTGCAGGGCACTCGCACCCTCCTCGATCTTCTCGGACCTTCCTGTTCCTGTCTTTGTGCACCTTCATCCAGATCCGAGTCTTCAGATATAGGAGCAAGAGTTCTCTCTGGAGTTGGCTTCAAGCTCGGCCTCTTCTTTCTCTCAGGCCAACTAGCTTCTCCACGCCTTGTTCTCCTATTTCTTGTCCTCACACTCGGTTCTTGATCACTCTTGTCTTGATCCGTGTCTGAGCCGTATTCACAGCAACTTTCTCCTTCGGTGGCAACTTCAGTTTCACTGTCGTCCTGTCTTTCTTCTGCTGGATCTGTAGCACTCCCAACTTCTTTCGACCCCCCCACAGCTTCACTGATCCCCTCTAGTGGTTCGCCGTCCACAGCTGGATTTTCATCTGTGAGAGCTGTTTCTTCTAAGGGTGCTGGAACCCTTCGAGTATGGGAAGCATGAATCCAGTTTGGCAGCCCTCCACACTTTACAGCAGTATTCGTTGTCAGGATTATTTGGTACGGCCCCTTCCAACGCACATCTAGGCAGTTCTTCCGGACGTGTTTTTTCACAAGCACCCAATCATCAGGGCACAAGTCGTGACATAGGTCTCTTGAAGATGGAACTTCAGCAGCCTGCACCTGAAGAGACACAGAATGAATGACATCAGAAAGTCCCTTGCAATAATCCAGGATCAGGTCATCTGTAATATTCAACAAAGCTGTAGTTGGAACAGATGGAAGTCTCATTGCCCTCCCCATTAAAACCTCATGTGGGGAGAGACCTGTCCTCCTATCTGGTGTGCTACGCATACTCATGAGTACCAAGGGCAGAGCATCAGGCCAGCTTAAGGACGTCGATGAACATACTTTGGCCATTCGGGACTTTAGAGTTCCGTTTATCTGCTCCACGATACCTGAAGCCTCTGGTCGATAGCTACAGTGCAACTTCTGATCAATGTTTAATGCAGAGCAAAGCATCTTCACAACTTCACTGTTGAAATGAGTTCCTCTGTCTGATTCCAAGGAGGTCGGCACCCCAAAGCTCGGGATCAACTCTCTAAGCAACAACTTTGCTACTGTGAGTGTATCACACCTGCGTGTAGGGTATGCTTCGACCCATCTGGAAAATATGCATACAACCACCAGAACATACCTGAGGCGGTTGATTTTTGGCACCTCAATAAAATCTAATTGCATTCGGTTGAAAGGCCCCCCAGACCTCCCAATGTGACTCATTGTAACTGGTGTTCTTTTCCCTACATTCAATTGCTGACATGTGACACATCTTTGACACACTGCTTCTGCTGCAATCCTAAACCTTGGATTATACTAAGTCTGCCTAAATAACCTCAGCATGGCATCTCTTCCCAAGTGTACTGGACCATGTATCTGTCGTGCCATTGGACTCACTAATTCATCAGGTAATACTGCCCTTCCATCTGCTGAAACCCACAAATCCATTTCGCTTTTCACACAACCTGCTGTTTCCCATGCCTTTATCTCAGAATCAGGTTCGTTCTCTTGCATGTCTTTTAAATCCTCCCAAGTATCAACTGTTTCTAGCATCATGTTTAACTCTGTCTTTTCCTGAGTCCCACCTACTTCCACTTCCGTGAAAGAATATCCTTGCTCCGCACAATATCGAGCAACTTCGTCTGCATATCGATTACCTTGCGACACAAACTCTGTATTTTTGGTGTGGGCTACACATTTAACGATCGCAATTGCTGCTGGACCTTGTAATGCTTCTAACAACAGTCACACAAATTCCCCATTTCGAATAGGCAAACCAGAGGAGGTCATGTAACCTCTATGAGACCACAATTGCCCAAAATCATGAACTACACCGAAACCATATTGGCTATCGGTATAAATGGTGACTCTAATTTTGCTACCTGCTAAACAGGCACGTGTCAATGCAATGATTTCGGCTACCTGAGCGGAGTGTACTCCTTCCAGGCAAGCGGCTTCCACAACTCCAGTAATGGTGCAAACAGCATAAGCTGCTCTCAACCGACCAGTATCGTCTCTTAAACATGAGCCATCAACAAAGAAAATTTCATCAGGGTCAGTCAACGGCTCATCCACAATATCTGGTCTTGGCTTGGTGCATAGTTCAGTCACATCAAGGCAATCGTGATCTTCACATTCTTCGCCTTCTATATCATTAGGAAGTGGCATCAATGTAGCAGGATTCAAAACAGAGCACCTCTTAAGGGTCACGTTCTCCGCAGCAAGAATAACCTGCTCGTAGCGCGTGAGCCTATTATTGGTTAAGTGCTGTGTCTTGGTCCTGGTCATTAACAGTTCTACAGAATGAGGTACATACACCACTAATTGGTGTCCCATTACTATATTTTCACACCTTTCAATGCTGACACCTGTTGCCGCAACGGATTTGAGACATCCGGGCAACGCTGCGGCTACCGGATCTAAAGTAGCCGAAAAGTATGCAACTGGTCTACGGGCATTTCCATGAGTTTGTACCAAAACTAACAAAGCATAACCCTCTCTTTCGCAGCAGTAAAGTGAAAATGGTTTTTCGTAATCAGGCATCCCCAAAGCTGGAGCACGGCACAAGTCCTCTCTCAGCTGTAGGAACGACATCAAACAATCCTTGTCCCATAGTACCGGATCACTCACTTCCTTGTGCGTCAGTTTTTGTAAGGGTTTTGCTTTCAGGGAAAAGTTAGCTATCCACTGTCGGCAATAACCGACCATTCCTAGGAACATCCTGACTTCTCTCTGTGTCGTAGGCGAGTTCATCTTCATTACCGCCTCTATCCTATCTGGTGACACCTTGCGCTTTCCTTTTTATATCCGGTGACCCAAGTACTGTACTTCTGTCAGACAGTACTGCAATTTGCTCGGAGATACCTTATGCCCATTTTCAGCTAAATGGTTCAGCAAGGCGATGGTATCTATCTTACAAGCTTCTTCTGTTCCTGACGCAACAAGTAGGTCATCTATGTACTGGACCAGAACCGAGTTCTGTGGCAGTACTAGACTTTCAAGATTTTTCTTCAATAGCTGGTTGAAAATTGATGGGCTTTCTGGATACCCCTGTGGGATACGACACCATGTAGGACACGATTTTCCAGCTTAAAAGCGAAAAGAAACTGGCTCTCCTCATCTAATGGAATTGAAAAGAAAGCCTGACAGAGATCTATCACTGTGAACCACTCAGCTTGGAATGGTATCTGAAACAATATCACTGATGGATTCGGTACCACTGGACAACATGAAACAACTATGTTATTAATCCTTCGAAGATCTTGTACTATTCTAAATTTCCCACTAGGTTTCTGCAAACCCATAATCGGGGAGTTGCATGGACTACCCACGATTTCCTTCAGTATTCCCTGTTGAATCATAGAGTCGATTACGGGTTTTATTCCTGCAATCGTCTCCGGGGTCAATTTGTATTGAGGCGTTCTTGGATATTCAACATTTGGTTTTACCATGATCTTCACTGGTTCTACTCCTTTGATCAGTTCTATTTCTTCTCCAGTATAATCCCATACCTCTGATGACACTGTATCTCGTAAGTCCCAAGGAAGCTCCTCCACAGTCCTGGTAGGATACAGTTCTACGCATACTCTAGAATTTGCAACTTTAAAGGTAGCATCCTCGTCTGTAGTCTGTACCTCCACTCCCTGAGGTGTGCAGTATATTGTGCAGTTCAGTTTGCACAATAAGTCTCTTCCTAACAGACACACCGGACTAGAATCACATACTACAAACTGATGTTCATCGGTGTAGTTTCCTATTCTCACAAGCACTGGTTCCGTCAAAGGGTTAGTCATTCTCCTATTTGCGACTCCTATCACTTGAATTGTTTCCCCCGACATTGGTAGATCAGGAACCACTGCCGATCTCAAAGTTGATCGAGTAGCTCTGGTATCTACTAAGAATGTTGTAGGACACCCTGCCACTTCAGCCTCAACAAACGGTCCTCTCTGATCCACCTCTAGAACTGCCCCGAGGGTACAGTCCTCCTCTCTAATTACACGTCGTCCCGTCAATGGATCAACGTAGTAACACTCTTCTTCGTCTATAAAAAGAGGCATTTGTCTATAGATCTTTCCCCCTGTCGTAATCTTTGGTGGCTGCGGGAACTGAGCTCGTGGAGCCGAAGTCCCCCCTTTGGCCACCTTACTCTTTGGCACTGTCACCCCTTGAACTGGAACTTCTTGAACTCCCTCCTCCTCTACTTCTAGATCTCCGTTTTCAGGGTTATAGGGACACTCGCGTTTCCAATGTCCCACCTGGTGACACTTTGTCGTTTTTTTCAATGTAGCAACGTCTATTCTAGATCTCGGGTTTTCCTCGTTGTCCTTATTCTGACTATTTGATTTCCGTCCCATCGTCCCTGTTCCCTGTTGCTGCTGTCCACCCTTTCCAGCCGACTGCATCTGCACCATCATCAGTTTCTCCTTTAGTTTCTTTGCTTTGGAATCTATTTCATCACTGCAATACCTTGCGTATCTCAAAATTTCATCCAATGGTTTGTTTTGCCAACAAATTAAATGTTGCTGAATCATCAAACAAATATCAGGTCTCAACCCCAAAACGAACTTCGATACAAACTGTCCTATCTCCTTGGGATCCATTACATCTAATCCACTGTATTGTTTGAACGTTTTCAGCAATCGCTCATAAAACTCATGAACTGTCTCCTTGGGTTCCTGTCTTGTTCGGTCTATTTTTACCCAATCTATATCTTGTGGTGGCACCTTCTCCTTCAGCCATGTCATCACCCTTTCATATTTTAACATTACTATTTCTGACGGTCCATTAGTACGAGCATCCCTTTCTGGTTCTGCAGTTGGCCATTCGACACTAACCTTGCATGCTATCCACAAGTCTCCTGGGACCACAATTTCGAATAAGGTGTTCAAATCAATCCACAATACTTTTGAAATCTTGACAAACCTCTCTACCTGTGTATACCACTCTACGGGACTTTCCCTTAACTTCGGAAATGAGTTGGTAAATGCAGCCAAATCTCCCCTACTCCAGGGCACGTGTACATAACTCCCATTCGCTATTTCTCGCAAAGGGAATGCCTCCATCTGCAGTAGCCTTCCCTTCGGAGACATCACATTCGCGCTCCGCCTAACAGTTCCCTTTTTGGACCACCTCTCTTCCCATTTGTCCAGATCTCTCCATGCTCTTATTCCTGTGATCAGTTCACTTATGTGTGTTTTTAATCCAGTTGTCCTCCTCTCTTTTAGGTCCTGATCTGAATAATGCAACCTATGGTTACCCTGCAATGCCTTTGTTCTGGACAAATCTACCATATACTTGTCTGCCAGTTCAGACAGTTTCTCATGAGTTGCTCTTGCCTTTCGAGTAATATCCTTTGCTATAAACAGCAGCTCATCTTGTTCGTACATGTCAATCCTTTCTAAAGGCAACGCACCATCTATTATCTCGTCCAGGTCAGATTTTAAGCTGGTCACATCGAGTCTTTTGGCTTTTATCACAGATTTCAGTATGCTATCTCTAGAGAGTCCATTTACATCTCTCCCATCACAGCTCTGAGTCCGCCGTCTGGGCTCAGGCGTGTTATGGGGAGTCCTCCCATGCTCCCATCTCTCCAGGTCCCATGCAGTTCCATCCTCTCTGGGTGTATAGTGAAACACTTCTCTATTTCCCATAGTCCCACATTTTCCATTCTGCCTCGTTTCTCTAGGTGCATGGTAAGACATTCCATTATTCCCCATGCCTTCGCAATTTGCCTGTGATCTCTGATCACTCGACGCATGGCAAGATCCTTCGCGGTTCCCCATGTTCCCACGATTCCAGTGCTGTACGTTATCATCCGGTGCGTGGAGAGTGAACTTAAACCTATCCCTGTACTCTTGTGTCCTTTGGTCTCCCTCACTTTGAATGAGACGAGACGTCTCTCCACACTCCGTACTTCTACCTTTTCGCTCCTGCCCATTTCCACCGTCAATATTACGTGTAACTCTTCTACTCTCCTGACTTTTACCGTCCCACTCCTGACTGCTTTCGCTAGCCCCGCAGTGAGATAATGTCCCGTTGCCTCGACTTCTCCATTCAGCTTCTGCTCTTGACCTGTTGCTCGGTGCTTCTGTGGACCTATCCCATTCCTTCAAGTCAGCCCTCAACTCTTTATAGGATTTCGGCCGTGGTCCCCTCAGGTCCATCGGTCCTCTATGACCCCCCTGTTCTTTTACGGGATCCACTGCTGAATCCAATGGGGTGCTCCACATTATCGGTCCTGGCAATTGCCTCCAGGCATTTATCGTGTTATTCCTTCTTTCCATCTCAACTCTTTCTCTGTCTAGCCGTACCTGTTCTTCCTCTCTCCCTTTTTCTGGGTGATAAACCGACACTATAGGACCTATGGTAACGGGTACTTGAAGAGCATCTGGCTATCCATAAGACTCTCTGTTGCTGGCATCTTCTGCACCACAACCCTTCCGACTACTCTCTGTACAGGACTATGTTGAGGTGTCTCCTCACCTTTGGTAGGTACCCAATTCGTTATAGGGAGTGGCCTATTCCCTTCTATGTCAGCCCTTGGGAGCTCAGTACCTTCTATCTCCCTATTGTCCGGAGGCGGTCTATCTATCAACAACCTATTTATTAGGCCATCCTCCGACTCGCTCTTGTCATCCTCTTCTATGGGTCTCTTTTCTCCTGTAACCTCTCTCACTGGGTACAACTTATCCACTTCAATCGTCTGTACCCTCCATTTCTTGGCTTCCGCATCCCATTTGGCATCTTGCACTGCCCTTACTGATCGCCTTACCCTTTCTTGGCGTCTGTTCTGATTCCTGTCGTGCGCCGCCCTAATCCACGCATTAAGGGCCTCAAACTGTGTTGGTCTAGGCAAAGGTCTCAATGAGGACATAACTGCTTTTCAGCTGATGCAACACTTCTAGTCTAAAGTTCCGTATTTCGGAAAAGTCAGTTCCTCATTCCCTTCTGTAATCTTACTCCAAGTATCAAGCCACAGTATAGTATGCAACCCAACGTTCGTTGCCATATAGTGAGCTGGTGTACCCTCTGGCGGTGCCTCTTCCCCGTAATAAGATTCTCTTCTTTTTCTCTTAAAGATCGCTCTCAAACATTTAAAACACTTCATGTTCAAAATCTACAAAATTTCTATTTTCTCCGCGTTCGTTTACTTCCTGATGACAATCCACCAATCTCAGCGCGGTTCTCGCTAACCGGCCCATCACAGCGCGGCTTCACACCAACCGGCCTATCACAGCACGGCTTCACACCAACCGGCCTATCACAGCGCGGCTTCACACCAACCGGCCTATCACAGCGCGGCTCTCGCTGACGTCACTCGTCTCCCCTTCGCAGCAGTTCCCCTCCTTTCTCAGCTCGTCTCCCGGTCATGCATGCGTCCCATTCATACTCTGAAAAATGATTACTTCCGACCAAGCGATCACTTTCCTTGACTGTACGCCCACAGTCTAACTGTAATTGTCACCTTAACTGACGAAATGTCTTTCCGTATACGTCCAGACAATCGCCTTAACTGATAGGTTACTTAAACACGGTAACCTTCGACCTGCGTCCGTTACCCACACACTCACTCTTGCGTTCCCCCCATCTCGGTCCTGCGGGCGATCAATGGTACCTCATGACCCCCTTTACTCTGGTCGACAACTACTCTGGATGTTCGATACACCCGAACCACTTAAGCTCTTCTCCAAACTTAAGATTTTCACCAGTTCACCAGTTCACCAGTTTGCCCGGTTGCCAGGTTGCGCGTGCTCACAACCCTCTCTCAATCACACTACAGGCATTCAACTCCGCATGACATTACAATACAGATACAACACAAAACACCGCAATCTGTCAACGCATGACCCTTGTTATACTCACTCTCGTCCGATCCTGCTGCTTTTCTCTCGCACCGTCAGCACCTTCTTCGGCAGGCGATTCTTCCGCTGCTCATCTCTCGATCTCTAGGGACCTTGGGGTAATCTTAACCTAGTCTAGATCACCTTCCTCTAGAAGGTAACCATCCTACTCTGCTACCAACTGTTACGGCGGGATTTCTGATCTATTGCTATAAATCTAGATCCCAACTCAGGTCGACTGAACCGTTGATACCTGTCATAGAGTAAAAGGCAATCCACTACTAGGTCAATCGGTTAAGGACTTACACCACTCTAAAGAACCAGTTACTACGAATAAGTTTTAAAAGTTTATTATAAAGCCAAAGTTAACTGTAGATACAAACATCTCAAAATAAGGTTCAAAAGATATACTGGTATCAATACAAACATAAATTTTCTAAATGCTCTTAGTCGGCAGAAGAATGTCACCAAAACCAATTAAAAAATCATCAGAGTTGCAAGAATAGACACAAGCTGTAACTTGTGAGTCATTTACAGAAAGGAAGAAAATCCAGATTAGACTGTCCCTACACTAGACTAAGTGACATCCCTACTTAGCAAAATCTTAACCTAAAAAGGTGTCAGCCGTGGTGACTTCCAAAGAAGATCACTCACTTCCCTTAGTCTTCGTTGTGAATCGGTGTCTCGCAGTTATCCTATCTGCCTACCCATCCGCTCTCTTAGGTTCCTCAAACCATCTGCCCTAACTCCACCCAGGGGTACTGTCCCTAATACAAAAATCACATTTACAATAGAAACGCCCTTTAGAGACGCCCCTCACGTGGTGTCGGTTCTGGCATTTTCCATGCTGATACTCCTCTGGGCCCATCGTTAGCGTTGACCTTGCTTCTCAGGCTCTTCTCCGGCAGGACGGTACCCCCCAGGAAATTCCTGAAGCCTCCTCCAGGTCTGTGCCTGGCTCCCCGAACAAAACTCTATTCATCACTCTCTTGATTGGAACCTCCTCGCACCTGCAAACAGACACTTGTACAGTGGGCCCCAAATTCCGGCCTACACCGTATCTTCTAAGTCGTAAACCTTCGAGCAGGCTCCGCAATTTATGCTTAACATGACCTTCCTCTAACTAACACATGCAGATCAAAAGAAATGACCTTATCCATTCAGGCCTATTAGAATTACATGAAACGGGCCTGTGCACTCTGTAAACCTTTAATTTCTTAGTCTAAACAGTATTCTAACTTATTACACACAATGGTTCTATGAAACACTTCTATAAAACATATATTTCAGTTCTATGATCAATAATACTTTGAATTACAACAACATTAAAAATCCATATCATGCGAGAGTGTAACATCACCTTTCATTCTCTGTGAACTGCCATGTGGCCTACACATTTCTACGTTTAGCAGCATTACATTCTCCTCTACAACAGCCACATAACATGGGATTTCAACATCATTCTAACATCTCTACACACTTCTACATTAGCTTTTCACACTGATATATGTATTCTATTTTAATTAAACACTCTTATGTATTTTCTTTACTAAACTGATGCAACGTGCTTGTAAATATGGTGCACTTCTATTTTTTCTCGATTTGCGCTCTCTCACATGCACGTTATGTAGTGTCCTCCCGCCTCCACACTAGACTAACTGCAGCCCAGAACAGGAGACTGAAAGTGCTTCACTTCCTTTCCATGCCCTCTGTTCAATCGGCACTAAAACGCCGCGACTGACCGGGCGGGAAAGATACTCAGACCAGGTGATCCGTGTGGTATTCAAACCGTGAGCTACCAGTAAATTAAAAGCAGTGCTTTTAGTGAGATTAAAAAACTGGATTCTACTTGGAGATAGTGCAGATTCAAATTATTTTTTATCAAAAGCGCTTTAGTTGCAATTCCCTGTTACCGCCACAAAACCGGTCGCTGCAGACTCTGCCACTGTCTGCCGTTCGCCGCTGCACGTCCGCTCAGGCATGCATGTTATGTAGTGTTCTCCCACCTCCACACTAGACCACTAACTGCAGCCCAGACCGGGAAACCGGAAGTGCTCCACCTCCTTTCCCTGCCCTCCGTTCAATCGGCACTAAAACGCTGTGACGAACCGGTGCGGGAATGATACTCAGACCCGGGACGGGAAAGATCCTCAGACCAGGTGATCAGTGCGGTATTCAAAATCAATGAGCCTTTTTCTGTTTACCATACCAAGGAAATTGAAGTGAGTTATTTAAGTAAAGTAATTCAAAAGCAACCCATAAAGTAGTTGTGGTTTAAATCTTTTATTAGTTTTCATGACAAATGACATAACAAAGAGCATGACCCCCAGCTCCCAAACTTATCTTAGTACAGACAACAAGTGTCCTAGGCAGATATGATATGAAAGAAAGGGGGCACAACAATCCTGCAAAGGTCTTCCTACACAAATCCTAACCAGCAGAAATCTACCTCCAAGTACCTTGTCTGGTGCACAAAAAAAAAGTGTTAATTCAGAATCCCTATAGATGTGTGAGGGGTGCCTCGCTCTACACACCACAATACAGACAAATAATAAATATATTGAGATATTAAATTTACGTCGAATCCGATAACCACTTCTACTCAAATCAATAACACATTAATCTTCAAATGGGATCACAAATACGAATAATACATCATCACAACAGTAATGCTAAAACTGAGGTTCTAGTGATAGGGGGAAAGGATGCCAGTTGGACTCAGGATTGGTGGCCTCCTTGCCTTGGCCCTACACCTATCCCGGGCAGGGAGGCAAAAAATCTGGGAGTCTGGGTGGATCCGAAACTTTCTTTTGAGAGCCACGTCAACAAAGTAGCAGGGAAATGCTTTGGGATAATGAAGACCCTAAACCGTACCTTGGACCTTCTGCCCCTGGAGGCTAGACGGACCATGACCCAAGCATTAGTTACCTCCCGCATAGATTATGCTAATGTACTGCTACTGGGGACTACTGAGAAAAACCTAAGACGGCTTCAGGTGCTACAAAACACTGCAGCACGGCTAGTTCTCAGACTCCCCAAAAGAACGGCATCTAAACCCACTCTGTCTGCCCTTCATTGGCTTCCTATAAAAAAAAGGATCCTATTTAAGGCACTCTTAATCTGCTACAGGATTACCGTTTCAAAAGCCCCTGAATATCTGAAGGACTTAGCTATCCCCTACCAGCCCACCAGAGCACTCCGCTCCACGGGCATGGGCCTCCTGAAAGTACCCCGTATAAAGAAGGCTAGAATGGGCGGTCACTCCTTCCGAGTGTTGGCAGCCAACCAGTGGAACATTCTTCCCATCGAAATTAGGCTGGCCAAGACCGAAACGGTATTTAGGAAGCTCCTAAAAACTCACTTGTTCACCCAGTAGACCGGATACTGCCTTCTGTTTCCGCCACTCTCTCCACAGCGCGGGGACACGCCGGGATGGCGTCACCATTGCGCTTTATAAGCCCCTTTATTATTATTATTATTATTATTAATGAATCCACCAATAGAAACCAGGATCATCATCTCATATCCAAACAGTTCAACAAAGAAACAAAAAGCTGTCATCACAAACCATACTTCAAACACCTTCACCAACTCAACTTCTTCCTATTTCTACTTGTGCTACGATTTCATTTAGTAAAACCCAGCCAATACAGATAGTAACTTCCCAGGAGGATTTAACATCGGAAAATCTGAAAAGTTCCAAAAACTCATCTCTCCTTCAATTTAGTCATAAATGGTTCAAAAACGGAACAAAATCTTGATGGGACCCCTTAAAAATGAGTTGGTCTTACACCAGCCATCCCCTGCTACCAAAGTTTGTGCAAGCCTAACCCCATTATTCTTCTGAACCCCAATTTTATTGAACCACAAAAAATACACCACACAGTTCAGCCCCAGAGGTCTTCTAATTGGTCTAGCAGCAAGAGACTCCTCTCCCCCTGAATAGCACAACTTAGCAGAGTAAAATCATAATTAGAAACTGAGACCTCTCAATAACTAGATCAAATTTAGAGCCTCATTACAATGGCGGATGGCGAGCGTCTGACCCCTATCACAGCTGGATTGA
Organism: Lissotriton helveticus; assembly: GCF_964261635.1. Lineage (NCBI taxonomy): Eukaryota > Metazoa > Chordata > Amphibia > Caudata > Salamandridae > Lissotriton > Lissotriton helveticus. Next base: position 145,187,775 of record NC_136069.1, read on the forward strand.
GACCGCCCAGTAAGTAGTCGACAGTACCACCCGCCAAGCTTTGATAAGACTGCTGTGTAGGCAGTCTGAAACTGCATTTTTCTACTGCGGCTTGTGCTGCAGTTCAGAAAAGGGCCACAGTAGACAAAAGTGTGTTTTTCAAATAGTCATGCACGTGGGCCAGGCACCATGTGGTGCCTGGCATGTGGTGCTTGGATGTTTGTGAAGGGCACCACGGGCCTCCCTGGCCACTGAGTAGTGGGCCACAGAGGACGGGCCCTGCTTGGGGACCCCAAAGTCTCTTTCCGTCTGCCTTTACATTGTGGTGGGACCGCCATGTAAATGCTGAGGGAAAGGGACATTGTAATCCCTTTGGTAGTGCATTGTAGGGATTACAGTCCTACCACTGTCCCAACGGGTTCCTTGAGCTTGTCGGAGGCGGCGGTTTTTCCCCGACCACTGCGCTCCGACCACCAGTATTGTAATCTGGCAGTCGGTCCGCTGCCCTGGATGTCATGAAAAGGTAAAAGTGCCTTCAAGGGAATTCGTTTAAACAGATATTTTCACTTTCAATGTGACTTGTAAGAATCAATTAATAATCCTCATCAGAATTCAATTCAACTGAATACAATTTAAATCAAACAAACATAACTACATATATGACAAACATAAACACAAGCCAGGTGTATAAAGAAAGAAGTTTATAAAAAATTTAAAACAATTCATCCGATATACAGAAAATAATATCATAGGGCTGCAGGTTGACACTTAGTATATGTACAAGGAACTCAACAGAACCTATTGACGCCTATCCCAAAAGCATAATAGATAAACAAACAGAATGAAGCGAAGGTCGACGTTTCGGTCTCCTACAGAATACTTGGCGAGACCATCTTCAGGACTGGTGACACTTTAAATCTGTATATTACAAAGTGTAATAGCGAGTATTATGGCTGTTGCAAATTGAATTTAGGCAACACGAGCATGTCACATCATTAGGTAGTGGGCATGGGTACTGCAGTACGTTTATTAATATCAACCAATCTTTCACTTTTGGTCAATACGTGAAATGCAAGGTACCGCTTTCACTGAAAACGTCAGTCAGACAGCACTTCGTCAGAAACAGGATCCCCGCCTTGTGGACCTCCGGTAGTACGCTATCGCATTGACGGAAGCTACTTGAAATTGATGAAAGTTAACGTCTGATCATAGGACTGTCCCTTCTTTTTGATTTATTCCCTTGAAGTGCTGTCTGACTGACGTTTTCAGTGAAAGCGGTACCTTGCATTTCACGTATTGACCAAAAGTGAAAGATTGGTTGATATTAATAAACGTACTGCAGTACCCATGCCCACTACCTAATGATGTGACGTGCTCGTGTTGCCTAAATTCAATTTGCAACAGCCAGAATACTCGCTATTACACTTTGTAATATACAGATTTAAAGTGTCACCAGTCCTGAAGATGGTCTCGCCAAGTATTCTGTAGGAGACCGAAACGTCGACCTTCGCTTCATCCTGTTTGTTTATCTATTATGCTTTTGGGATAGGCGTCAATAGGTTCTGTTGAGTTGCTTGTACATATACTAAGTGTCAACCTGCAGCCCTATGATATTATTTTCTGTATATCGGATGAATTGTTTTAAATTTTTGATAAACTTCTTTCTTTATACACCTGGCTTGTGTTTATGTTTGTCATATATGTAGTTATGTTTGTTTGATTTAAATTGTATTCAGTTGAATTGAATTCTGATGAGGATTATTAATTGATTCTTACAAGTCACATTGAAAGTGAAAATATCTGTTTAAACGAATTCCCTTGAAGGCACTTTTACCTTTTCATTTAATTACCCAAGCCCTCAAGGGTAATCTGGGTCGCTCACTTCTTGTATCAGCCCTGGATGTCAGGCAGACCATCGCCGATGGTCTGTCGGTAGTGGTCTGCCCAACATCGTAATGAGGGACTAAGTTTTAAAGCATTAATACAGAATTGGTAAAATGAGTATTATAGAGAAATTTGCATATTTCTCCATGAAGGCCCAGATACATACTACAGAATCACAGATCATAACAGAAACCTTAGCTAGACAAACAAATTTCTTTAAAGTCTAAGTGTCAAACCTGTAAAGAGTACTGAGAGCATCCTAGGTGAGAAAAATCTCACCATAATTGGACAGTTTCAAGAGGAAAATGGAAAGTCGCTCCAACTCTTCAAAACCTGGGAGTTTTATAGATTAATGAATAAAACTGAAAGCTCAGCATAGCAGGATCATGGCTAGGTTGCACTGGTAAATCAAAAACAATTCTGTAAACCCAAAAGGTTCTTACCACTAACCCATTTCATAAGGTAGGAGAAATCTTCTGCTTGCTTCCTCAGCAACTGCACTCCAGAGATTTGCAACTAAATATGAAAGCTCATAGAATTATACTTTTCTGTATGCCTACATCAGAACTCAGGGCCGAATTCTGATGATTGTGTACCTGTCACTGACAGGTTGTCAGTGGCGGGCTCACTGCCACCGTGAGGCCATTTCCACCCACCATACTATAATGGCGAGGGCATCGTGGCGGTCGGAGTTTCAGAGTTCTTGGGCATGCTGGTGCTGCGGAGGCCTTCGTATTCCCATAAATGGCAGCGGTGCCTATCAGGCACCGCCGTTGGGTTTACGATGGTCCATCCCCGTCAGCTTTTCCATGGCGGTTCACCTGCCATGGAAAGGCTGGCGGGAATGGACTTTGGGGGCCCGTAGCGGTCCCCTTTCGCCCGGGCACTTTAGTTTTGGGGTTGGCATTTCCCTGCACCATTTGGCAGGTACTGCATGGTGTCTCCCACGTAGTGCAGGGAAATCTAAAAATTGCATTTTTGACATTGTGGTGGGTGCTGCCGCAATGTAATGTATGTGTAGTATCCTGCATTTGTAATGTAATGTATTTTGCTCCTCCTGCTCAGCCAGTGCCTGTGCTCTGTGCTCAATGGAAGGTTGGAGTCATGATGTGCCTTGGAATGTTGGGACACAGAGAGGTGAAGTGACAGTTGGACATGGGCTGAGCAGCAGACAGGCTGCTCCTGGTGGGGCTCTCCTTCTCAGCTTAACTACTTGTTGTTCTGAACTATACAACATGTTACCTGCTTGAATAAATCATATTTGATCACATCCTTCATGCGTGGACATCCTCACTACATTTATTTGGCGATGACTCAGGATGAACCTACGTGATACATGCGGATCTCAGTAAACTGGCTACCAAAATAGGAACTGGAGATGGCGCAATCTACAGAGGAAACAGCTGCAACAACCACAAAAAGTACACATGGAGGTATTCATAGAAACATGAAGAAAAAATATATGTGTTCCACAAAGAGCCACAAAGAAGAAACAAGTTTTTCACAGAAAAGAAAAGAAGACAACAATACAAGTAAGATGAAGCGCTACACCGTTCAGCCCCACCAGTGTCCTCTCCATCTGACAGCCCAGGCCCAGGCGTGCTGTGCCCATCTACATTACGCATTACGGACTCTGGTGGTACACCTACTGCGTGTGCCTTCTAGCAGGTACAAAATTCATCTCAGTCATGCAGGTGCATGCCCAGGCAGACACTCTATGACCTTGTGGATATCCAACTACAATGCGGCATTTTATGGAGTCTGGTTACTGCCTGCGCTGTGTGATCTTGAGCACTTTTACACAATGTAATTTGGTCTTCTAATCTTTCCACCAGTGATTCTGTCATCGTGACCTCCACAATGTTGCTGAACAACATGGATGGGATGAACTTCTTATTCCGGTAATTTCGTTTTAATCGCGGAGTGCCCTCTCAACATTTTGCCTTCATGCTGACTTCAAATGGGTCTGTCACCGTGAAATGTACTATGACTGACTTTTGGCTTACATCGCATGAAGCAAAGATATTGTGTTCCCCTCAGTGTATATCTTTCGGCCACGCTGGCCATGTAGGGACTGTTGTTTGGGGCTGTTTGTAGAAGACAAACGTAGTGAGTTTCTCAATATTTCTCTTCACATAACACTACGGGCTACAATTCCTGTGGCCATTTTAACCGTTATTTCGGTTGCTTGTCTGTGTGCCTGCTGCGCGTGCCGCTTACTTCACTCAGCGGATTGCGCGGATCATCTTAACGACGAGAGCCCTCTGTGATGTCACGTCTGCATTTGGTTAGGAACACCATTTGGCGTAACAGCGTGCCGGAAACCTTCCTGCACTGTTCCTAGTGCGTGCCACCATCTTGTGGTTGGGGTCAGCATGCAACTAACAGGACCCGGATTCCATTTCTGTATTAACATCCTGTATAGCGCTGTGTTCGCGCTGTCTATCGTCTCTTCACAGGATGTCATCAATTGTTGGTGAGTGCATTCCATCTTCCCTTCGGAACGCTGACATTACCCTAGTGCTCCAATGAGGTCTCTTGAGCAACGACTTCTGAATATAGTAGCATTATAGTGTGATTGTTCTTCATGGGCACACAACAGACTCTCTGTGTAGTGCATTTCCATTTCCTCTGTGGGTGCCACTATCACTTTTGTTTCACTATCCTCTGTGGGTGCCACCATCACTATTGACTGCCACTACAATTTGCCTGTACCTATGGATGTTTCCAGTGTGTGACACAGGACTATGGTGACACATACAACTTCATCTTTGTCATTCAGCTGACGTTATTGCTTGGCAGTATTCTAGCCTACTGTATTATTTAATGTGTTCACACTATAGCCATACACATAGGGGTGGCATAGGGTACTATTCCCACATTGCTTACTCCACTATTGCTTAGCTGGGCTACATCTTACATGTATGGCCTCTGGGTACTTACCTGCATTCGGTTCATGGTTCTATTTGCATGTGTACATTTTACATAATATTCTTCCCTACCCAGGGATGGGTTTGGATCTAGCCCCATTTCCCACATACATTTGCCTACATGGGTCACATACGGTTTTAACCCTTACACAGGGCACCGTTGTATGGTTTACAGTCCCATTTACATTTATATAGGTACCCTCACACAGGCACCGCTTCATGGGTCATGGTCACATTTACATTTTCTCAGTCACCCTCACACAGGGTTTCTTATGGGTCGTAGTCCCATCTCTACATGGCACTACTGTTTTCCTCTACATAGGGGTTCACTTTACACGGCTTGTTATGGCATGGGCTGTTGTCCCATTCACAGTGCTCCTCACCCTTCTGCCTAGGAGTAGAGGACACCCATTGGTCTCTGTCCCATTGGCTGTTATTTTCTCAATATGTAATTGTTTATGTTACATTGTCGAAATTATTATACAACGCTATACATTATATCTTATTGGTTTGTCTATTTTATAATAGGGGAGGATTAGTGATACTGTTTGTATTTACTTTGCTTCTTCTTCTCTGTTTCTCATTTGTTCAGAATTCCTTTTGACGTCACTTCCTTTTCATCTTACACCATACACATTTCGCTGTTATTTCTTCTTTGGTCTTCAGTCTTTCACTTTCTGTAGTGTTCTTTTTGTTCTTCCTTGTTCAGGAGGAATCTCTTCCTTCTCTTCTCCCTGTGCTTGGGTATGTCTTCTGTTCTGTTCCCGTCTTGCCTTGTCCTTCTTTCCTTGCTTGCCTGCCTGGCCAGTAGGTGTGCATAGGGGATGTCTTTGGTACGTCTGTCTCTCTCTATTTCTTATTTCCTTCAATTTTTCTATTTCATTGTTGTAGAGGATGGGTGTATTCTATTTGCTTACTTACACTTTACCTTCTCTTCCTTGTCTTCTTCCATCTTTCTCCGCGCTCTGCTTTGCTTGCTCTTTTCCTTGACGTTCTCTCTGTCACTCCGTTGTTCCTTCCTTGCTATCTGTCCTTTGTTCATTCTCGTTATATTTTTCACATATTGCTTATTGTTCTTCTGTTGGAAGGAAAAGGGATATGTAGTATCCTGCATTTGTAATGTAATGTATTTTATTCCTCCTGCTCAGCCAGTGCCTGTGCTCTGTGCTCAATAGAAGGTTGGATCAAAAAACTACCATGGGTCTTGGCTCTTACTCAGCAAGGCTGAGCCACAATGCTATAGAACAACACAATTGCCAGTGCTGAGACTGAAAAATCTAACTATTTTTTGAGAACGACTTTATGAGCATAACATAATAGCCTGTTTTTTGAATTGCAAAAGTCCACTTTTTATTGTACTTTACTGATCATCATTCAATTCTTTAAACACATGATTACTTGTGCATGAAAATACATAAAGATCACACATGGAAAATATATACAAAATATGTACAAAACAATTCAAAAAATTGAAACTGACATACCATCACTTTAAACACACTATTGGACAATGAACATTCATCCCACATTCAAACTTACCACAATCATACTACAAAACAACTGTCCCGGTATCAATACTATTTAAAAAAATGCATATAAACCCAGCAACCGCTGCAAGTAATTTCTTTATCACACGGTGGCGAATGGACGGGTGTATTCGTGTTCCGTGTGTAATTCAGTGAATCCCTTCGACGTATGCTTTCGAAATGTGATGCCGAAGGGATTCACTGAATTACACACGGAAGACGAATACACCCGTCCATTCGCCACCGTGCGATAAAGAAATTACTTGCAGCGGTCTCTGGGTTCACCGTGAGGGCAGCCACACAGATTCACTGAGGCAAAGCTGCTCTTTGAGGCAGGACCCGTGCATAGAAGCGGCTCCTTCTTGGTGTGAATCTTGGAATTAAACTATTACACACAGATGTCGATCACTGATCTTGAAGAATAAAGAATTTGTTGGTCCTGAGGAGAACCCTCGAACTGTCCGGGTTCGAAACGCGTCGACCGATCTGGTCCCGGGTCACATAGAATATAATGTTGTAAATAGGGAGGCAAATTTTGTCCCATTCAGGGTGAAAGAAAACGCATAAAAAAACTGAAATTGTATTGAAAATTTGCTTTATTTGCATTTTTTTTAAATAGTATTGATACCGGGACAGCTGTTTTGTAGTATGATTGTGGTAAGTTTGAATGTGGGATGAATGTTCATTGGCCAATAGTGTGTTTAAAGTGATGGTATGTCAGTTTCAATTTTTTGAATTGTTTTGTACATATTTTGTATATATTTTCCATGTGTGATCTTTATGTATTTTCATGCACAAGTAATCATGTGTTTAAATAATTGAATGATGATCAGTAAAGTACAATAAAAAGTGGACTTTTGCAATTCAAAAAGCAGGCTTTCATGTTATGCTCATAAAGTCGTTCTCAAAAAATAGTTAGATTTTTCAGTCTCAGCACTGGCAATTGTGTTGTTCATAGCAATAGAAGGTTGGAGTCATGATGTGCTTTGGAATGTTAGGACACAGAGAGGTGAAGTGACAGTTGGACATGGACTGAGCAGCAGACAGGCTGCTCCTGGTGGGGCTCCCCTTCTCAGCTTAACTACGTGTTTTTCTGACCTATTCAACATGTTACCTGCTTGAATAAATCATCTTTGATCACATCCTTCATGCGTGGACCTCCTCACTACAGTATGGTTAGTGCGGCATTCGTGGCGGCGGCTGCATCGTAATACACCCTGTAGGACAGCCGCTTGAATGGCGGTGGTGCTTACCAGGCACCGCCGTTGGAAGTACAGTGATCCATCCCCGCCACCCTTTTCATGGCGGTTCACCTGCCATGGAAAGGCTGGCTGAAATGGACTTTGGGGGCCCGTAGCGGGCCCGCCTTTCACCTGGGCACCATAGTTTTGGGGTTTGGGGCACCATCATTCCCCTGCACCATGTGGCAGGCACCGTAGTGCATGGAAATGTAAAAAGTGATTTTTTTACATTGCGGTGGGTGCTGCAGCCAGCAGCATACGCCGCAATGTAATGTATGGCGAGTGCGGCCACGGTGGTGGAGGCTGCATCATAATACACCCTGTGGGACCACCACCTAAAGTCCGTCCACCATCGTAATCAGTTGGAAATCCTTCACAATTGATCGATCAGGGACATGATTTGTAAGTTTTATTCACAATGAGTACTTTCTAACACTAAAGTTAATTTAGCTTATTGCTGTCTGTTCCGCAGAAACTGTATGGAAAGAAGACTTGTAGTGGGTAATTGATTAGGAGGGGAAATGAGCAGGAGCAGGATGAGTAGAACACAAAAGTGGCATCCATTTAAAAACAATAGTGTATTGCATGAAAATGTGGCATAACTATACTACATTAGCAATCGCACTTCTAAATGATATATTCATTTTGTTTTAAGTGCAAAATAATTCATTCCTCGGTTACATTCATATGCATGACTAAAATTACTCATTCACACAAATATTTTGTTGCCCAAAATTGCACTTCCGAAAATACTTGGTAGGCACGTAGACACCAATACCAGGAAACCGTGTAGGCAGAAGTGGCTGATTGAGAAGTGCACACCCCGGACAAGAAGCCACATTATATTTTTCACTGATAAGTAGACCACAGCAATTAGATCCATGCTAAAGGAATAGACCTCCGCTGAAGAATAAAGACTGAAGAGGAAAGCTGAAATGAATTTGTTTCCAAAGACCTGCTGTTTCTTCTCACTTCTCGCTTTCCTTTCTGTACTTTCAGAGACCGGTAAGACTGCTAGAGAGAGAGCTGATCTTACACTTTTAGATTTTTGGAGGGCATCATGAATATGGGATACAAAAGCCAATGTGAATTTTGAAAAATTGTCATATTTAAGTGTAGATACATTCTTAAAAGAACATGTTTTCTCTATGTTGAGTGCCTCTTACTTATTACATACAAATGTGTTACGTAGAGGATCTGTGAAAATGTGTTTTTCTTGGTTCGTTTTAATCCTTATTCGAAAGTCAAGGCATTTTTTAAAGTGTATCCCCGTAGTGAATAATAGTGTATGTATCATGTGGTATTTGTATAGTGTGAATATAGTCAAAGGACCAGCAGATCGCCGTACCGGGGCAAGGATGTAGTCGAAAGGAGACTGGGTGTAATGGTGATTAATTTTCTAGAACCCCACAGCTTATGTACTTGAATTCTTTAAATGATTTTTCAACTAACCTTCTGGACCTAGCAACTAAGTAAAAGTGTTTCTTACACCCGCTGCAAACACTCTTGCAAACCGAATTGGGGAATTATGGATATGAGCTCAGCACTTCACACCCCTCCTTTCTCTGCTGCCAGAAGTCACAGAGATGGAATATCAAAAAGATGGCGTGTTACTGAGCGGCAGTATGCGGGCAATATCAAGTTGACTGTACTGGGTCAGTGCAGAGCTGAGTGCTTTTTTGTGTGTGTCTGACGTATGTAAAGTTTGTACAAGTAACTCGGGATTTCTCTGAAATAATGCATGAAATGCAACAGCACGAGCCAGAAACACTGTGCAGGCTTTGTCCCCAGTGCTGGAGTGGATAAGAAATGGGCCAAGGTACTAAAACAAACGTGGCCCTCATTAGCGAATCAGATTGCTCAAAAAGTGGCCCACATTCTGCAAATAAGGGGAGTTTTTAATTTGTACATGTTGCATGGCAAAGAGGCTGCATGCATTTGCACTTGCTGCAAGTAATGTTTGTGTTAAATCAGAGCAATAAACAGCAAAAAAGGCCCACAAACAGTCAGAAAACGGCACTTGGACAACCCGATTGCCCTATGGGCCATTCTAACCATGATTGCTTCTCCAGCTTTTGAACTTGTGCTGTTTAAAGTTTAATCATTAACCACGAGAATTTGCTAGCTATAGGTATGAACTTTAGACACCTCATACACAATATGTATAGGTGCGTGACTCTGTGCTGAGCCACTGCTTCTCTTCTTGATACTTACCTATGGAGTTTTCCCACTGCCTTCCAGCAGGGCGGCGCGTGCTCTGAGGCACAACGAGGAAACACATTCCCTGCACCTTGGTGCCCATGTAATGTGGGAAAAGGACTAGACAAAAGTAAGAACTATAACAGCTTTGCACTTCTTTGCAAAATGGGAAATTCCCTGAATATGTCTGCCTTCACATGCACAGTGCTTTCTTTTGCCTACCCTTAAATTGAAACTGTTTGAACTTTATCAGGCTAATTTACACCTAAGTGTGAAATAGAGTGGTAAAATCACCTTGGAGTATATAAACTTTGTGTAAGGGCGTGGGAAGTGAATTACACACATGTTAGACATAGGTTAAAGTAATGAGGACAATGCGTGCAAACATTATTTGTAAACTCTTTACACACACATTATTAATCTTGTCGTCCTGTGTTTGTATTGATCCTTTTTAGGAGTTTGGTCCTGGTTATAATTGATAAACTGCTCGCGCAAATATGAGCATGGTTAATTTTTAAGCTCTTGTTCCTATGTCAGTGTAAAAAAGGTAGCTTGCAAGCCCCATTTCTACTCGACTTTTACACGCGTATCTAGCTTTAAGTCCATACATATGTGTACACTATTGATAAATAATATTATAAAATTTTAATCAAAGTAATCTACTTAAACATTTTTGTATGGTGCTTCATTCAACATTTTTTTCAAGTCAAAGAGTTGTAAATATTGGTTTCTTATAGCACCCAATTCAATGGTACTCAAATTTCTGACCACTGAAAACTTAAAAGTTCAGCTGGCCTTGTCCTGACATCAATTACATTTCAGTTCCGAACTGACATCAGCAGTAAAAGTTTCACTCACTGAGCCACCTTGTCAGAATTCGAGTAGATTTTGAAGCACTCGAGCTCATCCATAATTAGACCACCGCATGAAGAAATGGGTCAGAGGAGAGAAGAAGGCTTGAATAGGAAGGGGGCATAGGAATTAGGAGCACCACCCAATGATAAGCAGACAATTCTCCATAAATGCCAAATATTAGCTAATAGTGCAAAATGCGGATAGCAAAATAGTGCTGTAATCAGATGGACCAGAGTGAAAATGTAAGAATTTCTTTAGGACAAATGTGCTAGGAACTCTGCTTTCCTGCACTTGATTTACACATTATGATCGCCACTTCTTTATCGATCCAATGTTTGACCACTCAGTAATGCCCCTAAAAGCACCCAAAATGGTATACAGCCTTTACAACGAAACTTTTACAACGAACTACCATTACAACGCAACTTTTACAACGCAAACCATTACAACCCATAGCGCTGGGGGGCGCTCTAGGATAGGGAATAGGTTTAATGTACCATCCAACACCTTCCCTACTATCCACGGGGACTGGAGTTGGAATAGTAAATTAAACTATTCACTATCCAGCGCCCAAAAGCATTATGCGTTGTAATGGTATGCGTTGTAAAACTTGCGATGTAAAGGTAGACGTTGTAAAAGTATGCGTTGTAACGTCATACATCCACCCAAAAGGCTTGCTTGAGGCGCCAACCATAACTTTGGATCAGCAACGTGACGATGTAAAAGAATACATCTACTTGATTACACAATTGTTTACTTTCACAGCCAGCTCAAAGCTCTATTTAGATCTAATTTAATGGCGAATCATTGATTATCTAATTTTGTATAACATACTTGTATATAAACTCCTCTAGGAAATATGATACCTGTTGACAACTGAAATATGTTCTCATCTAAAGAGAAAATACACGCCTTTAGATTCAATTTGAACAGAACAATGGAAGGTTCCTGCCAAATGCCCTGGCCATGGCCATATGTGTAAAATCGGATTAAAGTCATATATATCTAAACTTTTGTGGTATTTGGGGAGGTTGCATTTTGTCATATTTTGGATTGCAGGTACAGTGAAGTTTGATTGTTTTATCTGATTATCATACTTAGGGGAGTTTTTTTTACTCTTTTGGTTGGTGGAATCCAGTTCCATTGTCGAGAACAACTATTTTGTTGAAGGGTTGAGTTCTTTTGAAAGAGTGTATAGTATGGACATGTTAAAAACATATGGTTTCAGTGAATGCCGGTTTAACAAAATTATAATTTTTTTTTTCTTTTTTTTCAAAGACCTTAATTGAAATTCTTGCACATCAGGTTACAAGGTAATCAAGCAGTTGTTCTTCAAATAACAAGAGAAAATAGAAAAACCACAGCAGGTATGAACATTAAAAGTGATACAGCAGCGGCACACCATTAAGTGTAAGGAGGAATGGCAGGATACGAAGCATGAAAGGGCTGGGAGGGGCATCAAACGGAGCAGGGTGCCAGCGGGAGGGGCGTGAAGAATCAGCAGAATGCAGGGAGCGGGAGGTGGATCTCTACGGACCAGCCGCGGCGGGCGGAGTGCCGGCAGGGAGCGCGGGAGAGGTCACAGAAGGAGAGGCATTCCGAGAGAGGAGGTACGAGACAAGAGGGCCCCAGATATCACGTGGCTGACCAGAAGCCGGCGTTAGCTCGTTGCCAGATAGGAGTGTCTGGCAACGCGCAGCATCTTCGAGCCAAGCACTGACCTTGGGTGCGGGTCTCCGACCCCAATGCATGGCAACTCTGTGACGCTCGAAAACGAGCAGCAGAGCTTTCAGCCGACAAGAGGCATCAGGACAGTGCTTCACCAAGCCTAGGAATCAGTTCAATGGATATGGTTAGACAGGCGAGGAGGTAATCTCAGTAATGACAGTACACATATTGCGCCAGTATGCAGAAACCAAGGGGCACAGCCAGGCAAGGTGAGAAAAGTGAGCCGCGGGGACGAGCACCGGAGAGTCTGAGACATCTATCACTAGAGGCGAGGCCCATTCTGTACAGCTGAGCGGGGGAACGGTACAGTCTGTGCAAATATTTAAAATATATGAGGTACAGGCGTTAATTGGGAGATAAGCGTTTGGTCTGCTTACAACAATGCAGCCAGTCCTCCTGAGAAAGATCAATACCAAGATACTCGCTCCAGGCAATGCCGGCGTGATCAGCAGATATTGAGGATGCCGCTAACGTGGTGGCAGAGAGCCTTGAGACCGGTTTGCGAGGGGAGATGGAAGTGTATGTCAAGTCAAGGGAGGACATCGAAGGAGGAGGCTGCGGGAATGTGGGGTGCAACTCCCGGGAGGACGCTCTAAGTTGATAATATAGCAATGTGTCCATTGGGCCAACCTCGGCCAGAAGCGAAAAGAAATCGCAGTTGGGGTAGAGGTCTGATAAAGTGGCCAAACTCAGGTCAGCTGCACGTTTTACCATCCCGGCCGTGTGCAGTGAGGGAAAAGCCAGGTGGTATGCGACAGACATGGCACCGGCGGAGAGCAAGCTAGAGCCTGAATATTTTCTAAGACCGTCCCAGGCTCAGCGCAGAGTCTCCACCATGTCAATCTCCCCGCGCAGTGGTTTTGCAGGGGAAAAGATAGCAGTCTGAAGTGGTGAAGGGGGCCGCTAGGTCAGCTTTCTCCGCCACATGGGGCTGAAATGGCATTGGATGCTGCCAGAAGTGAAGGAAGCTGGCCTGGGCACTGAGGGTGTATCATTTGAAGTCTGGGGCACCCATCCCACTGCACGCAAAGGGGAGTGTGAGAATATCATATGTAATTCTAGGCTGACGCCCAGCCCAGAAGAAAGAGATAATGAGGGAGCGGAGTGTGCAGAAGAAATGAGCAGTAAGAGGAATAGGAACATTCAGGAACAGATATAAAAATTTCGGGAGCACTACCATCTTAGCCATGGCAATGTGCCCTGCCAAGGATAGAGGTAAGTGCCGCCAAAGGGGTATCTTGGTCTCCAGCCAGTTGAATGCCCGGCCGAAATTTGCCTTCCAGAGTTCATCCTCACTTCTACTGAGCCAAACGCACAAATATCTGGTGGGCCATGATGCCCACACAAAAGGGTAGTCCGGAGTGAAGGGGACAGTGTCATCCGTCAAAGCAAAGAGAATAGACGTACTCCAATTGACCTGAATGCCGGACAAACCCCCAAATCGTACCACCTCGTGGACCATGGGGCTGAGGTTTTCCTGAGGCGGGCGGACATAGAGTGTGACATCGTCCCCATACATGGAAATGACCAGGGCTCGGGCCGCAAAACCCAGACCTCTATGAGTGTGATGCTGCCGGAGCCTGGAGGTGAAGGGCTCCATAGCCACAGTGAAAAGCATGGGCGAAAGTGGGAACCCCTGCCGCGTACCCCGTGAAAAAGGAATGGGCTCTGATGTCTGGCCATTGATCTGAAGGTGAGCAACAGGGAGGGTGTGGAGGAAGTGGACTTTGCACAGAAAAACCAGGCTAAAGCCAAGGCAAGGTAGAAGGTAAAAAAAGGAAGGGCCACTCGAGAGTATCAAAGGCCTTGGTGGCATCTCGGAAGAGCGGGGTTGATCTGGTGGAGTACGGCAAATATCGAGCGGAGGTTATGTGCACGCCCAGGAATGAAACCGGACTGGTCTGGGCGAGAAATCATGGGCATGAGGGGCAAAAGGCGGGAAGCCTAAAGCTTAGGGAAAATCTTATTATCGGTGTTTAATAAGTGATAGTGAGGGATATGAGTCCAGAAGTTCAGGGGACTTGTTGGCTTCAAGAGCAGTGTTAGCAGGGCCTCACGAAGTGATGGGTGAAGTGGCTCGACTCAAAGGAGTCATTGTACATAGCAGTGAGGTGCGGGATAAGGATGGGCATGAAGGTTTTATAGAAAGACACTGGCAGGCCGTCGGAGCCGGGCGTCTTGTCCCCGTCAGACTAATAATGGCTGCTAGAATCTCTTCCTTAGAGAAAGGTTCATCGTGGTATTTCTGATGGCCGTTACCCAGCCAGAGGAGCTCAAGAGTGTTACAGTACTGGTCCGGGATGTCACGCGAGGGGGTGATCCCCGCAGTGTAAAGTTGAGTATAAAAGGCAGTGACCGGTGAAATCACCTCAGTGGGAGAGGTAGTGCGTTCTGGACCCCCGTCCTGGAGCGCTGTGAGGCAGGAGGTGGCGTGAGGCCATCGCAGAAGAATGGCTAAAGTCTTACCCAGGCGGTCACCTTCGCCATAGCGGTGTGCCCTTGCTTCCCTACCCAAAAAAGAGAGTTCTCTGTCTGCTTCCTGCTCGAATTCGGAAAGTTTGCCTCAGAGCTGTGCAAGGGTGTCGGGATTGGGGTTGAGAGAATGCAAAGAGTCGGGGGCCTTAATTTCTCCTTCCAGGCGCTCAAAGGCACCGCAAATAGAACGCAGAACACCAGACTGCTTGTAGATACATTCGCCACAAACCACTCCCCTTGAAGCCCTTCCTGAGTGTAGAAGGGGAGTCCAAGGAGCCGGCATTAAGTTCAAAATAATTCTCTATTGCAGTTTGAATCTCGGCACAAAACACCAAATCACAAAGCATGTTGGGGGGCAGGCACCAGGCAAACTTGTGCTTAGGGGTATGCGGGGGGAGCAAACTGAGGCTGACGGGAGCGTGATGAAAAGAGTACGCGCCATATGCTCGACCGAAGTGACCCATGCAAAAGCGTCTTGAGTGGTGATCCGGAGGTCCAAGTGGGACCAGCAGCCTGAAGAGCCCGTAACGCAGGTGCATTCACTCGTATCCGGGTGAGTTTGGCGCCATGCACCCAACAGGGAATTGTCGGCTAGGATAGAATGCAAGAGGTAAATGGAGCTTGGGTGTAGAGAGTGGGCCCAGAGCGATCTAGAGTGGCTAAAGGCGTAATATAGTAATCACACCCCACAGCAAAGGAGCAGGACACAGGGAGGATATGTGTCGCCATACCTGCATAAGGAAGTCGGTGTCCTCAGAGTTAGGGCCATAAATTGCTGCGAGAATCAGGGGCTGAGCCAAGAGGGTGCCTAGCAGGATGATAAAGTGACCCTCGGTATCAACAATGACTTTAGTGGTATGCCAGGGAAGTCCTCTGCGTAAAGGGATAGACACCCCGTGCGAGTAGCAAGAATAGGAGGAATTAATCTCGTCCCATGCCTAGAATGAAGCTTGGAGGCTGCAACGGGAAGTAAGTGAGTTTCTTGAAGGAAACAGATGTCAACCGTATGGCGAATGAGGTGTGCATGTACAAGGCGGTCATTGAGACCGCGGACATTTCAAGTCCAGAGTGCAGTGGCCGTCATAAAGCTATATCAGAAAGGTGAGTGCTGGATGAAAACGTATGTGAAGTGGAAGCCAGATATACTTGAGATGAGATGTGCAGTGTCAAAGGCAGTGTAGCAAACAACACAGTGCAAATTAGGTCATAAAACAGAACCAACAACAGGCCTTGGAGGAGAGGCAATCAAACCCAGGAATGCCCCCACCCACACCAACCCCCCAATCAGGTTGAGAGAGCATCCCCACCCACCCAAGGAACCCCCAACAGGGAAGGGGAAAAACCAAGTGAAAGATGAAGGGAAATATCCCTCGGCTCAGTGAACACCCCTGCCTCTGGGACAGGGTGGCCAAGCCATGGATAAGAGTGGACTGTGGGAGAAGGAGTAGGAGACCAAAAGGGCACATTGTGCCCCAGGGCCCATCACACACACAAGTAACTGATACAGAGCAGGAGAGTATTGTTGCTATATAACAGAGAGAGGAGTGTAGGGCTAAGGGGTTAGGAGCAATAAATGTCTCAGCAACTAGAGAGATCCACCAGGCCCATGAGCTGGAGAACTTGGGGAGTGATGGGTTAACAACAGTAACTAGGGCCAGGAAAGGCAAGCTCGTGCCAATAGGCGCATGAAATCGGAGTTTATGATCGAGGGTTACCATCAGTCATTGTCACTCAGATCGCTGTCAACAGCCATTTGGTAGCTGGAAGGGGTGGAGGGCTGTGATTTGTCTTGTTTTTTTGCAAAGGCCAGTGCTGTCTTTGGTTCTGTGAAGGTGTGAACCTGCGAGCTGTGCCTGACACGCAGCTTGGCCGGGTATGCCAGGGAGTAGCAGATGTCATGTTTTTGCAGCAGACGTTCGGCCGGGAGAAATTCGCAGTGGGCAGCCTGAACCGCCATTGTGTAATCAGGGCAGAAGGATATTGAGTTCTCCTGATGACGAATTTCCCTCTTCTCCCTGGCAGCTCGGAGGACCGCATCTCAGTCTCGGAAATTCAGTAGTTTTGTGATGATAGGTCGAGCAGGAGTGGGACGAGACCCCAGAGAGTGATGGGCACGCTTGACGATGAATACCGGGGAAAGAACATCTCCGAAAAAGTCTGTCACTAGTGATGTAATATGTGACGTCATCAGCACTGCATTGCGGGGGCACGAGTTATAGTTAGGTCTACTAACTATAACGGCTGAATTTCAATGGTTTTGTACGAGTGAAATCTCCAACTAACTATAACATCCCTGAAACCTATGGTTTTTTCAGTGAATTTCTAAGGATTTTAAATGCTAATTTCTAACTATAACATCCCTGAAACCTATAGTTTTTTCAGTGAATTTCAAAGGTTTTTTAAATGAAAATTATCAACTATAACGTCCCTGAAACCAATGTTTTTTTTCAGTGAATTTCTAAGGTTTTTTAAATGCTAATTTCTAACTATGCCTACAAAGGTAGGGCATGTGAAGAAAGAGGTAGAAAAGCGCAGAAAGAAGCAAGACAAATGCAGAAAGAGGCAACAGAAGTCCAGAAAGACGTAGAAAAGTGCTGGAAGAAGAAGAGATGTGCAGAAAGAACCAACAGAGAAGCCGAAAGTCCTCCTGTGCCCCCAACTTTTTGCTGATGGGTACTGGTGGTTACTGACTCTGACTAACCAGGCCTAGAGACAGTGCTATGCTAAAAGACACTTAGAATACAGTGAAAACACCTACATATACTAGGGAACACTACTTGTTGGGGTACCCCTGTGATTAGCATGACCTCCTCTGTATTTGCCATGAGTTAATGCCAGGGTCATTGCATGAGTACATGAGTAGTGACTGGATGATTAGAGTGCTACAAGGAGTGTGCATGGTGATTTTACAAGTGCTTGGTTTTTGGCGCAGTGATTGGATAAGCAGATAGAATTGGCTGGGTGATTGGAGGACTGGATAGATAGTACCAGGGAGATTACTAGACTGCATAGGTAGTCCTCAAGGTATTGCAGCAGTGCATGTGTTAGTGGCTTGGTCATTGCATGAGTACATGTGTACTGAGTGGATAATTAGAGTACTGCAAGGAGAGTGCGTGGTGAATTTATAAGTCCTAGGGTATTGGAGGAGTGTTTGGATTAGTACATGGTAGTGGCTGGGTGACTGGAGGAGTACACAGGGAGTTGACAGTGTGATTGAGGGACTGCATGGGCCCTACCTGGGGAATTGGAGGACCAAATGAGAAGTGTGTAAGGGAGTACAGGACTGAATGGGTAGGGCATATAGGATTGTAACAGTGATCAGTTAGTGCCTGGATCATTGCAAGAGTACATAGCTACTGACTGAAAGATTAGAATACTGCAAGGAGAGTGCCTGAGTGAATTTATAAGTGTGTGGGTATTGGCGGAGTGTTTGGATCAGTATATGGTAGTGGCTGGGTGACTGGAACACAGCACGGGGAGTGACAGGGTGATTGCTGGACTGCATGGGTACTGCCAGGGGAATGTAAGGAGCAAATGAGAAGTGGGTAGGTGGTTAGAGGACTGCATTGGTAGTACACAAGGATTGTAGCAGTGCATGTGTTAGCGCCTGGATCATTGCATGACTACATGGGTAGTGACTGGATGATTAGAGTACTGCGAGGAGAGTGCATGGTGAATTTATAAGTGCTTGGGTTTTGGTGCAGTGATTGGATAAGGGCATAGGGCTGGCTGGGTGATTGGAGGACTGCATAGGTAGTACCAGGGAGACTACTGGACTGCATAGGTAGTCCTTAATGGATTGCAGCAGTGCATGTGTTAGTGACTGGGTTATTGCATGAGTATTTGGGGAGTGACTGGATAAGTACATAGTGCTGGCGCATGATTGGAGGAGTGCATGGGTAGTGACATAGGGATTTCTAGAGTGCACGGATACTACCTGGGTAATTAGAGGAGTGAATCAGTAGTGTGTAGGTGGTTAGACGTCTGCATTGGAAGTGCTTAAGGGATTGTAGAAGTGCACGTGTTAGTGCCTGGGCAATTCCATGAGTACATGGGATTAGAGGACTGCAAGAAGAGTGCATGGTGAATTTGTAAGTGCTTGGGTTTTGGTGGAGTGATTGGATAAGTACAGGGTGCTGGCTGGGTGATTAAAGGAGTGCATGGGTACTGACAGGGCGATGGCTGGACTGCATAGGTAGTTCTCAGTGTATTGTAGCAGTGCATGAGTTAGTGTATGGGTCATTGCATGAGTGCATGGGTACTGACTTGATGATTAGAGTACTGCAAGGAGAGTGCATGGTGAATTTATAAGTGCTTGGGTTTTGGCAGAGTAACTGGACATGTACACACATGTCACATTAGTCCCACCCTCTCCCTTCACCACTGTGCAAACGTGCCAGCTGGCAGGTTTTACGTTAGGGGATTAATTCCCCTTGAATCCAGAGGGTCCCTGGTGGCCAACTAGACCACCAGGTACCTCCAGTAAGCGCCACAGAGCTGCATTGCAGAGAGGTGGTCCAAGGCCACGCCCCTTTTTACACCACTCTGCAACGCAGCTCTAATATGCTTACTGGAGGTAACTGGTCGGCTAGTTGGACACAAGGGACCCTCAGCATTCAAGGGGACTTATTCCCCCAACCTACAATGTACCAGAGGGCCTGTTTGCACAGTGGTGAAGGGAGGCAGTGGAGCCTAAGGTGACAAGTGTGCAAACTCACCCTGTGGCACGTTTTAAGTTGGGGGATAAAGTCTCCTTGAATCCTGCGGCTCTCTGGGGGCCAACTAGCCCACCAGGTACCACCAGTAAGCACTACAGGGCTGCTTTGCAGAGAGGTGGTCCGAGGCCATGCCCCTTCTTGCACCTCTCTGCAACGCAGCTCTGTGGCACAGCACTGTGCAAAAGCGCCCATGGCGCGTTTTAGGTTGGGGGATTAAGGCCGGTCCTATGTGTTGGGGACCATGGGGGACCCCAAATTCCCCACGGTCCTGCTGGCTCACCGCCTCCTGCGGGAGCCGGCATTGCTTTTCCACATGGTGAGCTGCTGACATGCAGCTCCCCGTTTGGAAAAGCAATCTGCTTTGGATTTTGGAAGCGAGAGCAGGTTTCCCTGCTCTTACTTCCCTGCTCTCACTTCCAAAATCAAAAGCAGTGTTTGCTATGGCAGGGCGGGAGCCATGCTCCCACCCTGCCATAGCAAACAGCAGGTGGGCACCCCGTGAAACTGCAGGAGCCCGCCCTGGGAGGTGGTGGTCCCCAGGGCCATGAAGGGCTCCAGGAGGGGGGGTCCCCTCCCAACTAGTGCACAGCCCCGGGGAGGTGGTGGTCCTCGGGGGTCCATAACGGACCCCTGAATTTACATATTAGTGCCCCGGGGAGGTGGCGGTTCCTGGGGTGTGTGGGGGGGCTTGAGCCCCCACACACAGGTTGTTCTTTTTTAAACCCAGGGGTGGAATTCCCCCATGCAGCAGGGGGGACTATGTGCCCTCCTGCATACTTTTATTAACATAGCCCTGGGAGTGGCGGTCCCCTGGGCAGCGGGGGAGGCTGTGTGCTCCCGTGAATCTTTAAGGGAAGCCCCGGGGTGGTGGTCCCGGGGGCTGCGGGAGGCCCCCCACACATGAAAACTCAAGCCCCAGGAGGTGGCGGTCCCCGGGGCTGCGGGAGGGTCGTGTGCCCCCCCACATACTTTTATAAACATAGCCCCGGGGTGGCGGTCCTCGGGGCTGCGGGGGAGGGCTTCGTGCCCGGCAAATATTTAAGAGAAGCCCGGGGGGTAGCGGTCCCAGTGGCTTGGAGGCCCCCCACACATTAAAAAATCAAGCAATGGGGGGGAGGAGCCAAGCTCGCGTCCGAGATGGCCGCGTTTTAGCTCGGCTCCGTTCGCTCTCCTGTCTGAAACAACTATCCTGTGTTTTATCCTGCCCCGGGAAGTATTCTTAGATGAGCAGTGGAACGACGACATTTCACAGGCACTTACCTTTTGATCCGTTTGTTCTTGGGTGCCACGGATCCTGAGCTGCACCCCTGTCTGCTTCGGGGTCTCCGGAGCGAACAGGCCTGACGCTCCTTGGCGGCGCCCGGGCCGGGCGGGGCGCTGTGGCCGGCCCTTGGTGGCGGTGTGGATTCGGTCGGAGAGGCCGATGTGCAATTAGACCGGTTACGGCTTTCCTGGCCTGGTCCGGCGGTCCTGCGGCCTGGTGTTGGGGCGCTGCCTTCCATGGACGGGGTTGACCGTGTATGCGGCTTGTCTCCCCTTTGTTCTCCGGTCTGGCCATTTTGAGTTCCTCCGCCCGGACTCGAAGAACGGTGCCGGCGGCGTCTGGGGAGCCGGCGAATCGCCTTCTTCTGGTGGCCCCCCTTCCTGCTCTGGTGGTGCCTCTGCCGGTGGTAGGCTGTATCCTGTTTTCCCCCGCTGGTGTCCGGACGGGGGTCGGAGTTTGCCGCGGCCCCGCCGGGCTTCTAAGATGGCGGCCGGCCCCATGTCTCTCGGCCTGGCCGAGACTGGCGACGCTGGCCCGTCGCATGGCACGTTTGCTGAATACCGTAAAGGTGATCCTACGCTTGGCGACATCCTCGCCGCCTTGCGCTCCTGGGGGGCTCCCATGACCGCACCTAGCATTATCCTGGATGGAGATCCTCTTGCTGGGCCTGCCGGCCCCCCCCCGGTGTGTGCGGCTTCATCTCTGTTGTGTGCTGCTGGAACTTTCCTGGAGGTCGTGGGCCCGGCGGCTGCTGTCGGTGTGGGTGTACGGAAGTCCGCTGCCCTCCTTCATCCTGTTCTTCCTCCTGTTCAAGATGTCCGCCGGCCGGGTCCCGTCCGGACCGGCCTCGGTGGATCTCCCTTTCCCTTTTTGCCTCGAATGGCCGAACGAAGATCCTGCGATTGCTCCGTTGGATCGGCTTTCCTCATATTGTCATCGGAACTGTGCCTGCTTTGCCTGAGGTGGTTGCTGTCCTTTCCGGTTCATCCGGGTCGCGATCGCTATGACTTGTTTGTTTTGCTGATCGGACTCCCTGTTATTCATCTCCTGTTTCGCATGATCTGGTTCCTTGGGCGTTGGACGACTACGGCTTGCGAGAAACAAGGACAGGGTTGAGATGAACTTGCCTCGGTGGACTATTATTTTGTGGTATGGTCGGATGATCCGATTGTAACTGTATGACTATGTCTGATACTTCATCATGTTCCTTGAGCTTATCCGTGTGCTTCCTATCTTCCCGTGGGCTCTGAGTATTTTCGGACGGGGGGGTGGGAGCTGATGGGGTTTTGATTATATGGCTCCTCTCTGGCTGTTATTTCCCTGTTTTCCCTTCCCCCCTTTTTATCTATATGGTTCTTCTTACTTATGTTTCTTCTATATTTCGGGTTCTGATTAGGGCGACAGGCACGCTGCTGGGGGGTAGGCCATAGCCTTCTGCAGGGGTGCAGGGTGGGCTGTGCGGGGTGGGGGGGGGTCTGTCTTATTGTGTTTTCCCTCTTTCCTCTTTTTTGTTCTATGGCTCTTATGTATCCCCTTTTTTTCGTGGCGCGGTGTAGGCATGTGGCCCCCCTGGGGTGTTTTTGCTGGCATGGCCCGTCTGGTGTATCTGGCGTTACGGTTTCCTACGCATTCATTCCTCCTGTTACCACTAGTTCCGTGTGCCGAACTAGTCCTGAGTGCCTTGTTAGCCGTGGGGCGCGTGCAGTGATGCTGCGCCCTCACTTTCCCCCTTCTTTTTTCCTATGTCTTTTCATCCCCCCTATTTCCCCTCTCCCCCCCTCTTTCTTTTCCTCTCCCGGGTTGTTGTAGCAGAGGGTCTTTTGTTTTGCAAGCTTCATTTTAGCTATTGTATTATTGTGTGTTCTCGTAGTGGTGGGAGGGCGCTGAGCAGCGGTTGCGATTGCTCTTAATGTGGGACTTACGTTCTGCCTTTGCCAAAATGTGACTGTTCTTTTTGAATTTTCCTGTGCTCGACACATCTGCTTGCTCACGGCCCACCACGACCCTCTGGACTTTACGGTTTGCCAATATTCTGCTACACCCTTTCTTCTATTATAAAATTAACCTTCTCTTATCCTGTCCGTGGTGGTTACTCGGAGGCTTTTTGCCTTTGCTTTTCATATGGGCTGTTTAGATATCCTGTTATAACTCCTGTATTGCCTGGTGTGCTTCTTTTATTGTGGTGGCCGGCCCGGTGGGTTGTAGGCCCGTATCTGTGAACGCTTTCTGTACAATAAAGGTTTAAAAAAAAAAAAAAAAATCAAGCAATGGGGGTGGTGGTCCCCGGGGCGGCGGGAGGGCCAAGTGCCCTCTCGCATAGTCATCTTATTATCAGAACCCCGGGGAGGTGGCGGTCCCCATTAGATTTACTATTCCTACTCCAGTCCGTGCAACAGTAGGGAAAGCGTTGGACTTCGGAGGGATTACATTTACTATTTCCACACCAGTCTAAGCAACAGTGGGGAAAGTGTTGGACTTCGGAGGGGCGAAATTTATCATTCCAATTTCAGTCTAAAGAACAGTAGGGAAAGTGTTGCATTCAGAGGGGTACATTTACTATTCCACCTCAAACCTGTGCAACAGTAGGGAAAGCGTAGGATTTCGGAGGGGTTACATTTACTATTCCTCCTCAAAAACAACACAATGCTGTTCTGCGTGACGCACCTCTCAGCCCTCTGTTATGGTGTGCCATATAGCAAATATGGCACAACCATGATGGTGCACAATGCAGCTCATGCCTAGGGCACCCCCTGCACCCCTTCCTGTAACTGGGAGCAGTGACGAGGTGAGGTGTCACCGCAAGTACCAGGCTTGAGACAACTTTAGGCTGTTGACCTGTACCGCAAGAGGCGGTCCTCATATTTGCAATGCCCACAAGGGGCTAGAGGACGGCACCCAATCTAAACAACATGGAGAGGGCAGCCAACCTCAGGCATGCACTGGACCATCGAGGTATGGCGTAGGCCCACACATGCCCCCTACATGATTCAGCACAAGGGAGCTACTCCAGGGTGAAAAGAAGGGAGAAAGCCCCTCCCACCGTAACTGACTGCTATCGATGTGGAGCAGTAGAGCTTACCAGTAGGAGTGCCCGAGAAGTGTTGCCAATACCTGTGGCAGCAGCTGCATACTGCCATAGCCTGTCGTCTGTGTTCAAGTGTGGAGGTGTGGTGTGTGGCGGCGCCCAACAGCAGAGGGACCCACCTAGTGTGTTGGGGAGCTAGCGGAGGTCTCCAGACTGACTTTGGCCCAGGTGGTGTAGACAGGCACTGACTGCAGTGCCTAAAAGGCAGCCGTGGCCTTCATCGGATGAGACTGCACCGCCTTATGAGTAACAGAAACACTTACTGTGGCTGGTTAAGCATGGAGACCCTTGTAGAGAGCCACCCGGGCCCTCTTATACATTGTTGCCGTGCACCCATGCATCCACACACCCCTCGAGGTGGGCTCGTCCCGAGGGTAAAATAAAAGGGCCGGAGACCGCTCGTGGTCTTCCGACTGATAACGAAAGTATATTCTCCAGTCACTCTGTCCAGCACTGCTGCGGCCTACTTAGACCTAGGGCCCACCGTGCTACATTAGCAACGAGGCCGGTCGCTTCCCTATTGTGCCAGCCTACCAGCAAGTTTTCAGTCAGGAGCGCGCGGTGCCCACACGGTGCCCACCCGCGTCTGCCCTGCTCCTCAATCCTCACACAGTGTCTGCGGAGCCTACCCACATCGCTCCTTGAGGCCCGGCATCTGCCGTCTGTGGACCACGTCGCAGCACGACCTCTGTTGCAGCTGAGTCGGCCTGCGGTTAACCCGTCCCAACCCGTGCCCACCCACACGCCTCCCTGCTCAACAGGAGCGCATTCCGCTGGCGGCGCTGGGGTCGGCCTTAAGCGGCTGAGGTGAGTGGCGCTTGGCGAGTGCTCTGCTGGCCTCGCTGCGTGTGTCTGGCGCGCTGCCTCGCCCATTGAGCGCCCGTGGTGAAGTGAGCCTCCAGGCGACCCCCGCCTACCTGTCTGCCTGCCTCACCGTGCACCACTGAGGCCCTGCGCCTGGGCTGCCCTTCACTTGTGCCTGCCTCCCGTGTCCCAGCCCCAGGACTTGTGGGGAACGCCTGGACATACAGCTCCAGGAGGGTGTGATAAGAAAAGGAAGAGGGGAAGCAAGGAGTCAGAGAAAAAAAATAAAAGAAGAAAAACAAGCAGAGGCACACCACCAGCAGGAGAGGAGGGGAGGAATAAACAAGCATTGGCAGCTACAAAGTGGGGAAGAGGAAAAATGTGCAGTTTTCCTTCCACTGCCCTAAAACAATGACCCGAGTCCGGAGGGCCATGCCTCTGGAACTCATCCTGTGGGGAGGGAAGAAATGTGCCACCAGGCATCTGGACCAGAGCGACTCAAGCCCAGCGTGCTCGAGCTCCTCAGACCACGTGGAGCTGCATCCATAGCTACAGTGCCCCCATATGTAAGCGCTCAGAAGCGCTGCACAGCCAACAACGTGCCCGCACAGGTGGAAGAGCACACCCCTGAGCAGCACGTCCGCACGCAAGCCTTGCGCCTACGCATCACTGCCCAGCCGCGATGAGCACCATGCAGGTGACAGGGGCTGCCGCCCAGCAAGATGGAGGGCGCCACCCAGCGGTCGCTGCCAATCCTCCGCCACTAGTGCACACCCACACGGCAGTCGCACCACTACCCCCCTTCAGTGAAGCCTCGGACCCTGCCACGGCTGCGCCAATATGGAAGGCCTGGGTCGGACGGCTCAATCACTACTTCAAGGGGACGAGGGAAACGAACGGCACCTTGAAGCAGTCACTCCTCATCTACTACGGCGGAGCGGAGACCTATGACCTATTTGAGATACTCCCTAATACAGGAAATGAAGATGACTACGAGGCGGCGGTCGCCGTGTTCGATAGACACTTTGACCCACAGCTCAACCACGATTTTGAAAAGTTCAAAGTCAAGAGGACGTGGCAGACTGAGACCGAATCCGTCGACATGTTCTACGCGCGACTACGCCGGCTGGCTAGCACGTGCCCCTTCACCGACCAGCGGGATGAAATCCGTGATCAGATCATTCTCGGCTGCCACTCCAAGCTCCTGCGGAAGCTGATCCTCAGGCAACCCGGGATCTCACTGGACGAGATCCTGGTTCTAGCCCGCTCCCACGAACTGTCCGACGCCCAGGCTGAGGAAATGGAAGCCGTCCTACATACAACTGTTGCCACCTCGCATGCGCTCAAGCTTCAGCCAATCAAGGAGGAAAAAGTGGATGCAATCCAGAGACGCCCCACGACCCCTCGCCAGGCACCAAGACCAACACCGGGTGGACTGTGTGAGTACTGTGGCGAGGATCACCCTGCAACGGCCGTCTGCGGGGCGAAAGGAAAAACATGCTCTTGTTGCGGAAGACAAATCCACTACGCTAGAGTGTGCTGCGGTGGCCGGTTACGACAGACAGCGTCAAGGCCGAGAAGCATGTCCCAGCGGGTTCACCAAATATCCCTGGACGACCGATCGCCAGTACCGGATGACCAACCACAGGAACGATGCTCCATGTACGAGGACGACGAAGAAGTATTCGTGGTGTCATACATAAGCCGAACAGGAACTCGTCGAAGGCCATCTCCCATGTGCTCCGTGTCCATCGAAGGCACTGACGTGCAAGCTCTCATAGACACTGATGCATCTGTCAATGTAATGGACTCCGACCTGTAGGACCGCCTATCACCTCGACCTCCTCTTGCACCGTCCACCGCTAGGATCTATATCTATGGGGGGATGGACACGCTCCCTCTCCATGGCGTCATCTAGACCATCGTTGCAAGCGGAAGCTACTCCACTGAGGTGAGGTTCCACATCACTGAGGGCAAGAAGGGGAATCGACTCAGTTGCCATACCGTCGAAGACCTAGGGCTTGTCTTCTTCGCTAACCAGGTCCACGAATCCCATGCAGAAGCGATGCTAAAGGAGTTTCCGGAGCTCTTCAAAGGACTGGGAAAGCTAAAAGGCAAAAGGTTCAAGCTGCACATTGAATCCTCAATACAGCCTGTGGCCCTCAGGCACCGGCGGGTGCCCTTCAACCTATGGCCTCAAGTGGAGGAGGAGCTGAGGAACCTCGAAGAACTGGGGGTGATCGAGAAGGTCTCTGGTCCCACTCCGTGGGTGTCCCTGCTGGTCGTGGCACCCAAACCCAAGCAACCCGGAGCCATTCAACTCTGTGTCGATATGAGACTGCCAAATACCACCGTAAAGAGAGAGCGGCACATCACTCCCACAATGGACGATATTGTGGCGGACCTAAATGGAGCAAAGTGGTTCTCAAAACTAGACTTGAATGCCGGGTACCACCAGCTGGAACTGGAGCCTGAAAGCCGGTATATTACCACCTTCTCGACGCATTTCGGACTACGTCGATACAAGAGGCTCAGTTTTGGGGTATCATCAAGCTGCCGAGGTCTTCCAAAATGCCATCCGGGAAGCACTGTCGGGGCTGCAATGCGTGATCAACCTCAGCTATGATATCCTAGTATACTCCAACACGCTCGAAGACCACCACTCGCACCTCCGAGCCACTCTAAGAAGACTGGTGGACTGTGGCCTAACTTTACACAAAGCAAAATGCTCCTTTTATCAGGAGAGTGTAGACTTCTTTGGGTACACATTCACCCGTGAGGGACTCCTGCTAGATCCGCCGAATAAGGCAGAAGCTATCCGGACAGCGAGCATGCCTAGAAACCCCACGGAGGTGAGGAGCTTCCTCGGCATGGCCACGTACTGTGGGCGCTTCCTCCCCAATCTTGCAGCCATGTCTGAGCCACTGCGCGTCCTCAAGCGTCACAACCACAAATTGGAGTGGACGCTGGCGGCCAACAAAGCGTTCCAGGACCTCAAGGCAGGCCTGCTGGACAAGACCGTGATGGCCTACTTCCATCCACGACGCCGAACAGAACTGGTTGTTGATACCAGCCCGGTGGGCCTAAGGGCGGTCCTTCTCCAGGAACACGGCCCGGAAGTGTGGAAACCAGTGGCCTATGCCAGCAAAGCCCTCACCGACACCGAGACCAGATACGCCCAGATCGAGAGGGAGGCGTTGGCGATCAAATGGGCGTGCCAGCACTTCAACCTGTACCTGTGCGGCCAAGAATTCAGCTTTGTGACCGACCACAAGCCGCTACTCCCGCTGTTTGCTGGCTCATCCCGGTTAGCGCCTCCGAGGTTCGAACAATGGGCGGTGCAGTTTCAAGGCTACAACTTCAAACTTGTTTTCTGCCCAGGTGGGCACAACCCTGCCGATTACCTGTCTCGCCACCCGGAATCCCTGACGTCATCCAACCCTTCTGCGGATGCCTGCAGCACCGAGGCGTTTGTACATATGGTGTCGCAGGGGAGTTTACCCAAGGCCATGACACTTGAAGAGATTGGCCGAGCCACTCACGAAGACCCCACTCTCTCCCGAGTTCGAGGAGCCTTGGAGAACAACGGTTGGGCCCACTTCATGGATGGTGCTCGCGTCCTCCCGCTGGAGGTCAGCCATGCCCGCCAACAACTGTGGCAAGTCCAGAGCGAATTGAGCGTGGGGGCGGAAGGAGTGGTCTTGAGGGGACATCTAATAGTGATCCCAGAGAAGCTCCAGAAGAGGATCCTTGCGCTGGCTCACGTTAGTCACCAAGGAATGGCCAAGACCAATGCCAGGTTACAAGACAAGGTCTGGTTTCCGGCGATGGACTCCATGGTAGAGGAGATTGTAAGGCAGTGCCATGACTGTACGGTCACTGGAGGGGACCCAGCTCTGGCACCGGTGATCACGGAAGAACCGAGCAAGACTCCGTGGATGCACCTCAGCATGGACTTCGGGTGTTTTCCAGATGGACGGCACATTCTGGTCGTGGTCGATTCATTCTCGAAGTTCCCCGTTGTTGAGGTGGTGGCCTCCATGGCTTTCCCCCACATGAAGAGAGTCCTGGACAGGGCCTTCGCAATGATGGGACTGCCAGAAGAGGTCGCGTCTGACAATGGACCCCCCTTCCAGGGACAGGAGTTCCAGGATTATCTTGAGAACCTAGTGGTGCGCCACAGGAAGATCACCCCGCTATGGCCCCAAGTGAATGGGGAAGTAGAAAGACTGATGAGGACAATCAACCGGGCATTGCGCATCGCTGTGGATAATGGGGAAGATCCTGTAGCAGCCCTCAACCAATTCCTCGTTGCGTTCCGTCAGACTCCTCATAGCACCACCAAGTGTGCTCCGGCTCATCTCCTGTTCAAGCGCGCCCCACAAGACAGTATCCCGTCAGACCCGACGTGGGTGCCTGTGGAGCGGGATGATGCAGCCGTCCAGGTGAGGAAAGAGACAACGAACCGGAAGGCGAGTGAGGCCCGAAGAACCCAATAACCGCAGCTCAGACTGGGATACCGGGTGGTGATCAAAGACCGACATCCCGGGTGGAAATTCCGGACACACTATGAGCCAGAAGTGTGGGTCATTGTAAGTGTCCAAGGGACCATGGTCACCGCTCAAAAGAGACAACAATCCGTCACGAGGAATTTATCCAGCTTCAAGAAGACAACGGAAGCGGAAGTGGACCCAGAGGTCTCTGGGTTTCAGGACTCTTTGCAGAATTTCTCTCTTCCTGTATTGCCCAAAGTGAGGAACACTTTGCCGGAGTCGCCGAGGCAAGCTAGTCAAGGATGTGCTGGTAGTGCCCGTCTGACCAGCCAGAACAGTGCTGCCGAGTCGGCTGAGGGAGCACCGGCTGGGGTTGCGACATCTCCCTGAACCTCTGGCCGAATCCGGTACTGAGTCAACGGCTGAAGGACTTTATGTATACCTCCCCCTGAGCTGAGAGAACTTGATGGTCTAGAACCAAAAGAAAGGAGGGATGTAGAGAGCCACCCGGGCCCTCTTATACATTGTTGCCGAATGTATGACATAATATCGACAGACAGAATATCTACATACAAAAATATCGACACAAAAATATCGAAATCAAAAATATCGGAGTCATATCTTCATAAAGGTAAGTACAAAAATATCGAAAAATTAATATCGTAGTACAAAAATATCGAAATTAAAAATATTGTTTTTTTAAATGTATTAATAATAATGTAAAAATAATTTTAAAATACATATAATTTTACAAATATTAAATAAAAACATTAAAACATAATTAAAAAATTAAAACTAATACATATACATTTAAAATAAATTAAAAATTTAATAATTTATTGTAATTTTATTTTTTTAAATTACATTTAATTGATTTAATTTAAATTTATTTTATTTTTACCGTGTACGCCTGTACCCCAAAAACCCAAAACTGACCCTGAACCCTAAAAATACCCCTGTACCCCAAAAACCCAAAACTCACCCTGAACCCTAAAAATACCCCTTTACCCAAAAACCCAAAACTGACCCTGAACCCTAAAAATACCCCTTTACCCAAAAACCCAAAACTGACCCTGAACCCTAAAAATACCCCTTTACCCAAAAACTGAAAACTGACCCTGAACCCAAAAACTGAAAACTGACCCTGAACCCAAAAAATACCCCTTTACCCAAGAACTGAAAACTGACCCTGAACCCTAAAAATACCCCTTTACCCAAAAACTGAAAACTGACCCTGAACCCTAAAAATACCCCTTTACCCAAGAACTGAAAACTGACCCTGAACCCTAAAAATACCCCTGTACCCAAAAACCCCAAACTGACCCTGAACCCTAAAAATACCCCTTTACCCAAAAACCCAAAACTTACCCTGAACCCTAAAAATACTCCTTTACCCAAAATTAATTAATATTATTTAATTACCAATTAATTATTAATTAACAATAACAATAAAGTAAATATATTAGCACATTAGCTGTAATTAATTTAATTTACTAATTAATATTATTTTTTCCCAATTAATTAATTAACAACAAAAAATTATCTGTATAAAAAAATTACTCTAATTAATGTAATTAACTAATTAATATTAATTAATTACCAATTAATTATTAATTAAAAATATGTACAAAATTATATTAATTAATTAACTAATTAATATTAATTAATTACCAATTAATTATTCATTAAAAACATTTACAAACATACATTAATTAATTAATTATTATTAAATTACTTCCCACCCTATTCCCCTATAAACCCACAACCCGCTCTGATACTAAAACGCAAAATGTAAACAAATTTACAAATTTTCAAACATACATTACAAAACATGTTTAACAAACATATAAACAACATAATAAAATACATAACACTAAACAAAATTTCGATATTAGTAAAATTCGATATTAGTAACATACATACCTTAAAAAAACAATATTCTGTCTGTCGATATTTTGGACATCGATATTCTATACTATCGAAATTAAAACATCGATATTATTGCATATCGATATTTTAATTTCGATATTTTGTCTGCATACCATTGTTGCCATGCACCCATGCATTCACACACCCCTCGGGGCGGGCTCGTCCCGAGGGTATAAATAAAAGGGCCGGAGACCACTCGTGGTCTTCTGGCTGATAATGAAAGTATATTCTCCAGTCACTCTGTCCAGCGCTGCTGCGGCCTACTTAGACCTAGGCCCCGCCGCGCTACAGCCCTGTCCAGGGCTGGACTTGCGAGAAGACGAGCTGCCTTGCAAGAGTGCCCCCTGCACTTGCACGTCCAGCCCCTGCACGGCCTGGAGTTGGTTAGACGCTGCCGCGGGGAAGAGAGAGGAGGCTTCTGTCGGCAGCCCAGCCTGGTCACCTTGCTGCATCCACAGTGGAGAACGGCTGCTGCAGCAGTGAGGAGAGGGGCAGCAGTGCCACCTAGTAGTCAACAGTGGTACGGCCCATCAAGAACTACATCATCTGCGGAATGAGGCAGCCCGAGGGTTTTTAAGCCGGGGCAAATACAAGACTAATGGCAACAATACACCACTGCCCCAAAAGCAGAAGGAATAGAAACTGCTATCCCCTATGCAGCAAAGAGCTCCAAACTGGCCACAGCTGCTCCCACCAAGAAATGTATGGCCAAAGGAGGGACGTCAAAGACTTAGGGCCTCATTTATGAAGCCCCTTGCGCCATCGGAATGTCACTTTTTGTGACGTTCCGTGGCGCAGAAGCCTGCGTGATATTTATCAGGCAGCACTAAGCCACTTTTTTTGGCTTAATGCTGCTTAATAAATATCAGTCCCTTTAACGCAGTGTTCTGCGTTAAAGGGGCATGCAATGGGTGTTGCTGGGGGCGTTCCCAGCAACATCCATGGCCTTTTCACACTGCCCCAGATTTACGAGAAATCGTAAATCTGAGGCACTGCCAAAAAGCTTACGTCTCCCCAGAGGAGGCGTAAGGGAGGCGCAACGGGGAGAAATATCTTTATTTCTACTTAGTCTTCCTTTTTCTAAGTGTTCTGAATTCTGCAGCACACATAGAAAGAGGAAAAGCCTCTTGTGATTATTTTTGTACAGGAAGGTTTCCCTTCCTGTACAAAAATAATCATCCCCACAACGCAGGCACCCTTGCACCATTGTGCTAAGGTGCCTGCGTTGGCGCAGGCATCCAATTGTGCGCCGGCGCAGGGGAAAAGGACAGGAATGCACCGTATCTTATAGATACGGCACATTCCTCCCCTTTTCTTTTGCCGTAGGGAAGCGCAGCAGAAAGGCCTGCTGCGCTTCCCTAGGCAATAACTCATAAATTAGGCCATAAGTGAGGCCCCACGGTGCCATTACTCACAGCCCAGCAGCATCAATAAGACTGACGCGCCCCGGTGAACAAAGAGACTGGCCAACAGAGAATGCCACATATCCCAGGTAGCTGTATGTTGCACACATAGCACCAAGAAGCCCAAAGCAGCAACAGTTCAGTAAAGTACATCCAAGGTAGTGAAGCCTCAGGCAGCCCAGCAGAAAGCAGCAGAGCCTAAGAAGGCAGCACCCAGGAAGAAGAAAGGAAGGACAGTAGCAGAGGAGAGTGTTAACCCCGCAAGGCCCTGCTGTTGAGTCTGTAAGTACTGCCTGGGACCAAGGAAAGTTCCCAGTGAGAGAGGTCAGTGCTGAATGCTCCCTAGCAGCTGTCTGAAACCACCGCGGAGAAGTGTGGCTCAATGGTTAGAGCGGCAGACCCTGATGCAGAGGTCTAGCCCGGGACCAGGGTTCAATTCCCGCCTCGGCGGGTCCTGGGCTCAAAATTCCACAGACCTGATAATTCTCGCCTCGGTGCCTATTCCAATCATGGGTCCCACTCTGCAAATCTGGGCAATAGCTTGCTTAATCTCCACAACGGCCCCCACAATGCTAAGGATGCCTGGCCTCCACCTTGGGGGTGCCCAGGAGTGGACACCTCACAGGGAAAGCCAGGATGGGTTCCACAGCGGTATTCGTACAAGCGCCTTGAGACCCTTGCGGGTGAGTAGTGCGCTATACAAGTATCAATTTACATTTTTTTTTACATTTACCGCACCTGAAGATATAGCTCCACATGCCCCCAGTGGTGAACTGACACCACTGCAGGAGAAAAGAGCAGTCCGCAAAACGCTAACAGAGGGTGCTCATGAAAGAAGACTTAGAGCACGAGATCAGAAGTGTGCAGAGGGCCACACCTGAGAATCTGACCTCATGGGCAGGAGCCCTAGAGAAGGAGAGAGCCGAGCCCTCTGAGAGGAAGATGCAGAGGCTGCACCAGCCGGCCTCCCCCTGGCAACGAATTGCGCCAGTCATTCGGAGTGACCGATCCTGCCAAGCACACCCGCAGTTAGGCAGGACCAAGTGCAGCCATGGCGTAGCTTCCATGCACAAGCACTACGCCCCCAAGTGAAGAAGGGAGGAAGGAAGAGACATGACCCTCCATCCATGGAGCAGAGCAGCAACCAGATCCCTGAGAGAGGGAGTGGACCTGTTTGAGGTCCATGAGGAAGTGAAAGAGTCAGGTACTATTGTCAGGACCAGGCCTGTGAGAGGCCGCGATGGAAGAAGAAAGTCAGTCTTATGGACAAGATGTGACTGGGGAGGTCTCTGTGAAGAGAACACCACAGTGAGAAGTCTGGTCAGAAGAGTCAATGAGAAAAGAGTGGCTCAATGCCATGTCCTAGAAGCGTTATTGAGAAGGGCGTGCCAAGACGCCACATTGCCACATCGCGAAGAAGAAAATGGAAGAGGAGGAGAAAGACTGGCACAATGCCATGTATTAAGAAACAGTGCTGAGCAGAAGAGTGTGGCACGAAAGTGTCACAATGCCACATCACAAGAAACAGTGATGAGCAGAAGCATGTAGTACGAGGCCACAGTACCACATTGCAAAGAAGAAGGTAAGAGAAAGGTGTGTGATAGAACAGTCACACGGAAGATCACCGACAGTTATAATTGAGTGTCATTACTGTCAAGTGAATCACTAGAACCAACTAAGGAGCACCTTACAATCAGAGTGGATCCCTAAGCCTGCAAAACACCCAGAGTAACAAGGCATCCTGGCGCCGTTGGAGGCTGGCCACCCAAAAATCATCTGTTAGACCCAGTGTTCCTGAGACCTGCTGAATAGAGCATACTCGACTATTGTACGAAGAGGTGTGGTGCCGCGGCCAGGGCGACTGACTCTGGAATCTGGAGATCACGGTTCGATCCCCAGCACCAGCAGCACATTAGCCCAGCACCATGTGACTCTGGGCAATAGCTTGCTTAATCTTCCCGACGGCCCCCAGCGCCTAGAGACCCTTACGGGTGATTGTTCACGCTTTACAAATGTGGATTATTATTAGACGATCCACCTTTGGGGTTGCACGAGGGATTTGGACGTGGCCCGGTTTGGAGTTCCTCAATGTCCCCTTTGTGCAGCCTAAGTGAGGCCTCGCACAGCCCATGCTGTCCCTTGGCAATCCAGGGGCAAGGGCCTTGAGGGAATTCCGGTGTGAGGGAATCCTGGCACGAGAGATGTGTAGGCAGCAGCTCCACAACAGACACCAGGAGGGTCACGGAGGTAGACTGGTCATCCAAAGACTATCTGGAGGATGCCTGTGCAGCTGAGTCCTGATGGGAGGGTCACACAGACCATGAGACAACAACCCTTTACGCTAAAAGAGTGACTTGGATGTGGTACTGTTGGCGGTTCCACAGCGACCCTATTGCCCAGCCTAGGAGACACCCCGTAGCCTACACAGTCCTGTGGCAGCACAGCATAAGGGGCCTTAAGGAAATGCCCATGTGAGGGAGTCCTAGCACAAAAGATAAGTTTGAAGCTGCTCCACCAATAGGTACTGGAAAGCATCAAGGCCTTCGAGGAAGACTCCTGTCCAACTCAATGTTGCCTTCTGTCTTTGAGGGTTTGCCATCCACAGAGCCAGGGAGCCTTCAAAGAATTCTGTGCAGTGAACTCCTCCACCACTCCTGATGCATTCCCCAGTTTGAACTGTTTTGAATCGCTTCAACACCATGAGCGCAGGTGAAATCAAACAACACTGCATAGAGATACTGTGACCCCACAGAGAGGGGATTGAGAAAAGCCTGGAACTTCATCCAAGGCGCACTTGTGCCCAGAGTCATCTGGTGAAACCAAGGGTGAGTGCTGTGATGCCGGGTGTGAGCAGCGGCACCTATTTGCGGATCCTGTCTCGTCCTGTGGATTGCCCGAAGAGACTCAAGGATGTTTTGTATTGTTGTTTCTTCTCCCCCACAGGTTGGACTTGCTTTTTTTTTCAATAAAGTTTGGGAGGGATGTAGAGTCCTGCGGGACACATTCTACTGTTCCAATAAATGTTACATGTAACCAGCCACTCCCCGACGGCTGGCTCCCACACTCACCCAACACCCATCCATCACAGGTGTCACCACTCAGGTGACCCTGTAAATAAAAGGGGTTGGGGGCACGTGCCCAGGGCCAGTTCCAGTTACCATAACCATGCCTCTGTGCCATTAATCTAGTGGCATAAGGGCCTCGGGCCCAAAACACCACACTGAGCAAGATGAACTATAAAATGAAGACAAGCTGGCATGTTCCAGGGCTCTTAGCAGCTGTACATCACTAGAATAGGCACAATGGAACCACAATCTGATGAACAGGAGCTGACCTTTCGGGATTCAATAACATTGCATCTTTGAACTATCCAAGTCTGTTTTTTCTCTTACATTTATTCTGTGAGTTATCTAACACGTCAGGCCCACATTAACAACTGTCAGACATGTACTTTTTGTATTATTTTAATATTTTTGTTGCAGCAATGCTTTAAAGTCTATCTTGTCTTATGGCGAAAGACGCAGGTTGAAAGCCAATAAATAAATCAAATCAAATCTCCTCACGGCTAGCTACATTTGGCAGATATGATAGACGTGCAAACTGCATCCTGTGTGCCTCATTGACAACAAAATGATGCAGTGATGCAATGCAAACCATTTAGCTGCGCTGAGCTGAATCATTTTAAAAGCACAGGGATGCATCATCTCCTTGTTGCACCTCCTTACGCCTACCCTGAGTAGGTGTAAGATTCTGTCACATTCTCAGGGATACAAAATGTTGTAAATCTGGGACTGTGGCAGAATCCATGGATGTTGCATTTGAACACTCACAGCAACACCCATGTCATGTCCCTTTCACATAAAGTGATGCGTGATGCGCTCGAGGGCTGAGACAATTTGTAGCCGCCATTCCTGACCGTCTGATACATCGAGGATAACGCCGATTTGGGGCACATCACTGGACTGGATATCGGGACTGCGAGGATCAGGTTGCTTTGATGCAGAGTCACCGGCCGCACCTGGGTCCTCTTCCCGCCCCGCCTCCCAGCACTTTATAGCGCCTCGCGGCCCCCACTACGCAGGTGCCGCTCGAGGGCTGAGACAATTTGTAGCCGCCATTCCTGACCGCCTGATACATCGAGGATAACGCCGATTTGGGGCACATCACTGGACTGGATATCGGGACTGCGAGGACCAGGTTGCTTTGCGGCAGAGTCACCGGCCGCACCTGGGTCCTCTTCCCGCCACGCCTCCTTACTTTAGGATCGCCCATAGACGCGCACGCGGGACGCGCGCGGGTGTGCGCCCGGCGAAGCCCGGGCCAAGGGCGAGCCCGTTCTAGCCCGTTACAGACCGTGCAGGACCGGACCGGGCCTACCCCCTTGGCCCTGATTTGCACAAGGATACCTATTTTGTTCCGGCACTGAGGATACGTGTAACTGCGAACTATGGCGGGTTGTGAGACAAGGAGTAAGGCCACGGTTTCAAGTACTATGGTTGCAGGTACACTGGACAGTTTCCTGATTAGAGCGAACTCTGTACTTTCAAATGAGCTTGCTGTGGTTGAGAATCGTCTTTCCCAAGGTATTGACAGTCTTAGAAGATCTTCTTTAGGTCTAATAGCCAGTGCTAAAACGCCAGAAAGGGAGGGGGGATCCCCCACTGCCCTACTGGACAGCATTGATCAGACTATTATGGCTGTCCTACAAGACCTTGGGAACAGCCCAGGAGTGGCTAGGGCTCCTCTGTTGACTGTCCCTGAGGTGGTAGTACTATCACCTACCGCTGGTACTGCTAACACTGGGTTACCAGTGGGAGGCGTGGATCTTGCATGCAGACAGTCACAGGGAGTGAGGGAAGGGGCTGTCCCAAAGAGGAAACGTGGTGCCTAGGTGAGGGGCGGGAAAAAGGCGAAACTTGACAAGGGACCTGAAGTTAACCATCTCACGGACCAAGTCGAAAACAGGGAAGCCCCCCCTGTAACTAATGCTGCCACAAATTTACTTTCCCAGGATTCTGTGATAACTCAGCCAACTGCATTTAGATTTGGGGACACGGCGCAGGCAGGGACAAATAACCTGATCCTTGCCATGGGCACTACCCTGAAATCCTTGCTTAATCCTCTAGTGGACAGACTAAACTCTATTGAGCATAGGCTCCTAACTATTGAACTGGCCACCGGGGAGATGATGAACCATCTCAAATCAGTCACAACTGTACAGCAGGGCCATGAGGTTGGTGGTGGGGGGGGGGGGTACCTTTAGTTCCCATGCCCCCCTACCACTAATTTGGCTCCAGTAATCAATCCCGTGATGGCCGAGGTGCCAGCAGGTGCGGCCAGGGTTAATCCCCCCAGAAGCAGTGGCATGGGTCGGGAGAAGGTAGAGCGGCCCACTGCAGAGGAGGGTCATGTAAAGTGGAGCAAGGTAGTTAACCTGCCCCCGGAAGCGGCTCCTCTAGTAGTGGTACTAACTGGTGTCCCTGAGCTTAGTGGCTCTACCCCAGAACCGTTCTCTTCCCTAAAAAACAAAGTGGTTAGCTGGTTGAACATCTATAGACCCCTCTCACCGCATCAGGCAACCGAAATTGTCATGGTTAGAAGGGTTCCATGGGTGGGTCCAACAATTAAAAATATAAATGGGGACTGTGTCCTGGTCAATTTTAGGAATGCGGGGTTAGTCTCCCACATTTGCAATTGGGTGGGTGGCACTGCCGGCACCATAATCCAGACCCACCCATTGTCTTTCTTTTACCCACCCCCAAGTAATCCAGTTCTTGGGGGCTGCGAAGAAGGGTGGACAAGGGTGGGTGCTAAGAGTTACATCGGAGGGCCTAGGCATAATCCCTACATTACCCCCATGCATGTTAATTACCTCCATGACAACAGGTTCAGCTCCTTGGACCAGGTTGATTGACTTCAAACTGAAAAAAGATTGGGGGAAGAGATGGTCCAGCAAGTCACAAACCTACAGCCCATTCTGGTAGAGGGGAGAGGGTTGAACACTGTTATGGGGGTAGTGCAGGAGGAATTGGGTGGGCTTATGAATGCCCCCCCTGGAAGGGGGACGCCATTCCTAATATAGCGTTTATGCAAAATGGGGTGAGGGACCACCCTATGCCAACTACTAAGGCAATTACTGGTAAACCATCGCTCAAAATCTTGTCATGGAATATTGCAGGGCTATGCAACAAATTGGCTTGTCCAGAGTGGGGCACTTTCATCAACACGAATGATGTCTGTTTCTTTCAGGAAACGTGGGCAAGAGAGGAGCAATTCAGGTGCGGTTTTGCCTCCTTCTCTATACCCGCAAAGTGGGGGGGGAAGGGAAGGCCATCGGGGGGGCTAACAATTTGGGTGAAAACTCATCTGGGGTGTAGCGCCAGGATTTTGGAGACCACATCGGAGGATGTACAATGCATCCTACTGGCATGGCCTGACGCCTCCAAACTCGCTCTGGTCAATGTTTATTCTAGACCAGTGAGCCTCACAGCGGAGTCTAACACCATCGAGGAGCTCTCCGTGTTCCTAACCAGGATTCCCCAGGGGGCCACCTTTGTGGTAGGTGGTGACCTTAACTCCCAATTTGAGCCACTGACAGATCTGATGGATGGCGCAATCTCGGAAGAGGACAACTATTGGAAAATACCTCCGGTGGTGGGTCCTTCGCCTAAGTCATGGGCGCCGTGGCGGTACAAATTCTTGCTCTGACTTTAAACCAGTCAATAAGGGCATGCAATGGCCGTGCAATTTCGGATACACCCGCAAACCACACTTATAATAAACCTGGCCAAGAGGCTCGACTGGACTATATATTTGTCGAGGTATGCGCTTGCCACAAGGTCATTGATTTTAAGGTGGAAGCCAGGGGCGAAAGTGACCACAACCCTTTGATCCTAGATTTCCTCTCCCCTGGTTGTTCTAAAGATAGTCCCAAGGGAAGGAGTGGATCAAACAACCGGGCACTCCTCTCCAGTGATAGACAAAGAATTAGATGGGACAAAGCAGTAACCCGCCCTGAGTTAGTGGCTGAGATATATGCCCATTAGCCACAGCGCTGGAAGCTGTCGTTGCCTTGACCCCCGAGTTCACCTCCGCCTCAGTATTTGCTAAGCTCGGGGCTTTGTATCAGGAACTGATTACCAGTTTAGCTCAGACCCTAAATCCTGTGGGAAATGGGAAAAAATCAGGCAATAAATCTACTTGGTTTAACCCGGTATATAGAAGGGCAAAATCAGAGCTCCTCAGTGCACTGAAACAAAGCCATAATAGTGCACTGATTAAAGAAAAAAGGGCTGCGTATAAGAAGCTAATTCACCACGCAAAAGCTGACTGGGAGGTGGACCATTGGGCCAATCTAACATCGAGCCTGGCAGGAAGAGATGCCCGGAACTTTTGGCAAATTGTAAATACTGGGTCGGCTGAACTAGTTGAGGCTGTGGCCCCTAATGTTGCTGCCGAGGTGTGGGAAGAGCACTTCCGCATCCTATACCGGGCGGACACCCCCCTGGGCGCTCTGAACCCGCTGACACTATCTCCCAATATCCAGAGTGGAATAAAAGAGTATGATTTTTCTGTGGGGGAGGAAGAGACAGCTATTCTTAAGCTTCCCTCAAGTAAAGCTACGGGCCTAGATAAATTACCAGGCGACCTTCTAAAGCATGAACCTGCTGTATGGCCCCTTATTTGACGGCTATCTTTAATGCTATATAGGGAGGTATGGAGGTACCGAGTACTTGGCTGGGGGCAGAGATTGTTCCTATTTTCAAGAAGGGCTCACCTCTGCTCCCAGCCAACTACAGGCCAATCAGCCTCATTGACGTGCCCCAAAAGCTTTTTGCACGACTGATCCTAAATTGTCTATCCTGAGCCCCTTTCAGGCAGGATTCAGGAAGAATGTCTCCACCACGGATCAGATTTTTCGTCGACATATGCTTTATTGGAAAACCGTCAAGATCGGGGGCGGGTCACTTTATACTGTTTTCGTTGATTTACGTGCAGCATTTGATCTGGTCCCGCGTCAGAAGTTGTGGACTGTACTCAGGGAGCTTGGTATTCCACCTCCACTCCTGAATATGCTAATCCGACTCCATGCTCAGAACTATGCACAGGTTAGGTGTGGTAGCAACGGTCCACTGACAGCTCGATTCCCCGTTGGCAGGGGGGTAAGGCTGGGGTGCGTCCTGGCACCTACCCTGTTTTGCCTCTATGTCAACGGGGTAATCGCGCACCTGGATGCGGTACTAGATAGTGACGCTCCAAAGCTTGCAGGGTCCCGGATCGCCGCAATTATGTTCGCGGATGATACCTTATTACTTTCTAAAACACCTATGGGTATTCAGCGTGTTTTGGATGGGTTTGTCTCTTTTTGTAAAGAGCGGGGTTTGGAAATAAAAACCATAAAAACCAAATTTATGATTTTTAACCCCCCCAAACCCTGTGATAGATGGAGTCAGGCTAGAAAGGGTTCACACATTTGACTATCTGGGGCTTACCCTTGATGAATCATTTACTTGGGTCGAGCATCAGCTGAAATGGCAACTTAAGATGACCCAGATAGCTGGGGGTATTCTGAAACTTTTGAGTAAATCATCGTATAAGCCGATTGGTCCACCACTGGAAATTTACAAATTGCGGGCGCGCGGGGCAGTGTCCTATGGGGCCGAGTTGTGGAGTATAAGAGCGGTTCAGCAATCACTGTCGGAGAATAGATTCTTTTCATTTCAAGAAGATTTTATTGAGAGAAATAATGATCCAAATAATAGCAATCAAAATACAAAGAGGTGATACATTCCAATATGAGAAGAACGTGAAAACATGGATAACATTTGATCAGTAACTAAGCTCAATGTAAGTAAAATTGGAGAAAAGGCAATCAATATGAAGTTAATGAAATGAGCCAATAAAGGAGTACATTATTCAGAACGCAGAGCGTATCAGTCCCTAAGATGAGGATAGGGGCAGGGGAAGATAAT
This sequence comes from Lissotriton helveticus, assembly GCF_964261635.1. Classification (NCBI taxonomy): domain Eukaryota; kingdom Metazoa; phylum Chordata; class Amphibia; order Caudata; family Salamandridae; genus Lissotriton; species Lissotriton helveticus. Next base: position 145,229,260 of record NC_136069.1, read on the forward strand.
AAGAAGAAAAGGAAGAAAGAAGGAGAGAAAAAACAGCAGAAAGAAAGAACGGGATGAGAGGACAGGAAAGAGGAAGAAAGAAAGAAGGAATCCCACAGGAATAACCCAAGGTAACGCAACTACCAAACAAAAATTAGGTAGACAGAACAGCAGGAAATTGAGGGACTACACCTTTCGCGGAGAGTTCCATATAATCATCTAGGGTAGCCCAAACCCCATTAGAGATGGAAGGCGACAGGTGTGCTAGATCTACTGAGGTGTGAGCACTGCGTAAGAAGGAAACCCATGCCCACCATGTATGGTAGGAGACCGACGAGAAAGATTTCCATTCCATAAGGATAACTTTGACCGCTACAGATAAAAGAAGGTCTAATAGTTGTAATTGCAACGGATCAAGGGGAAGAGGCGTAGGAGCAGCCCAGGGACCTAATATAACTAAAGGAAAAGAGAGCCGGAGTTCAATGTCAAAGATAAGAGACAAATGTTGCTGAATAAGGTCCCAGAAAGGTTTAAGTAAGGAACAGTTATAGAACATATGTGGAAAATCACCCGCCTCTACGCCACAACTCCAACAGAGGTCATCCTCTTTAAGGTTGAGGGAATGAAGACGTACAGGAGTCCAGTGGAGTAGATTGATCGAGAAAAACTTGGACTGTATTAAGGAAGGAGCTATTTTATTACGTAGCGCTAATTTGCCAATGGATTGCCAAGCTTCGGAAGATATATGATCCGTAATATTGTGATCAAAATGACGCGACCATTTTTGCTGTGCAACCGTCTGATCAGGAAGCGAAGTAGAGGATAGAAACCTATATATGTGGGAAGCAACATGACCCGCTTTGAGCCAAATACAAAACAGGGAGATGGTGGAAGAGGAGGGGTGAAGACGAGTTTTCGAGACTGCAACCTTGATTTTAAGAAAGGTATAGAAGTCTAGATTTGTTAGAGAGTGTTTGAGCGCTAAGGTAGAGAAAGGTAAGGGCTCACCAGAATCAGTATACAAATGTTGTACAAGAGAGACACCCTTCGTCGCCCAGTATGACATGAGGGTGGGAGTGATATTAAGTTTAATTTTGGAATTACGCCAAATGGAAGACCATCTAGTTTTGTGCAGAGGAAATGCCATCTTTCTGTCCACTTTCTTAATTGCGACAATTGTATCAATAATTATAGAGCGGGAAAACAGAATATGCAGAGTGGAAGTAGTACAAAAAGAGGCAGTTGGTAAAGGTGCAGCTAAATCCTGTTCTATGAGTAGCCATAGAGGAATATGACGGGTTGGGGGAGAAAACCATAAGGCACCTTGAGAGGCCAAAAAAGCAGTCTGGTATTTTTCCCAGTCCGGGAAATTACATCCCCCCATGTCACAAGGTCTACGTAAATGTTTATATGCTAACCGAGCACGTTTGCCGTTCCATAAAAATTTGGAGGTGATACCATCAATTTCCCGAAAAAAAGAGTCAGATAATTTAATCGGAATCATGGATGAGACAAAATTGATAATCGGCGTGATCATCATTTTAAGGGTTTGTAGGCGACCTCACCATGAAATATGTTTTGGAGACCATGTATCCAGAAGACGACGAACTTTAGTAAGAGTTTGAGATTCATTATAGGCAACCGTGGTATGTAGCGTGGAACAGAAATAAATGCCTAGATATTTGAGATGGGTAGATTGCCATTTAAAGCCAGCCGAACCCATATGAGCAGGAAAGCAGTAGGCATTTAAAGGGAACATTTCTGTCTTATCTTTGTTTAGAGTATAACCCGATACCTTAGAAAACAAAGAAATGGTGTCAGAGATAGCAGTAATGGCCAACGCGATATCGTCTGAGAAAATGAGAACATCGTCAGCGTAGGCTGCAGTTTTAAGACAATGAGGGCCAAAAGAAAACCCTTTGATATCAGGGTGTAAATCAATCAGCCGAAGGAGAGGATCAATAGATAACAAAAACAAGAGAGGGGATAAGGGACATCCTTGTCTCGTGCCCTGGCAAAGATTAAAAAAAGAGGATGTAGAACCATTAACTCTAATATTAGCTTTAGGTTGGGAATATAAAGACATTACCATGTTAATAAAAGAGTCCCCAAGGTTATGTGCACATAAGACAGCTCGAAGAAAAGGCCAAGAGACCTTATCGAAGGCCTTCTCCGCATCGAGGGCCAAGGCCGCGGCAGGTAATTGGGATCGCTTAGCCGCCCCAATAATATGGCAGAAAGTGCGAATATTATCTCTTGCCAGCCTACCCTTAACAAAACCAGTTTGGGAGGGGTGAACTAGATTGGGAATAAAAGATTCTAGACGTTTAGCCAGGATTTTAGCAAAAATCTTCGCTTCCATATTGAGAAGCGAAATAGGGCGGAAATTCTTAGGGTCCGAATGGTCCTTCCCCTCTTTCGGGATCCCTACTATGGTGGCTTCAGCAGCCGTACCAGAAACAGAACCATTACGAACAAAAGCGTCAAAGACAGCTTGTAACTTAGGAACAAGCAACGGGAGAAAGGTTTTATAAAATAATATCGGATATCCATCTGGGCCAGGTGCTTTCCCCGAACGGGTGGCCTTGATAGCAGAAACTATTTCCTCAGGTGAGATAGGTTCATTCAGAGTGGAGCAATCTTCTACTGATACTGATTGAATCGGAATCGATTTTAAAAAATCTTGGCATTTGTCAAAAGAGGCTTGATGAGAGGGGGTATATAATTTGTTATAGAAATCGCGAAAAACTTCAAGAATTTCCTCAGTTTGGAATTTTTTAGAGCCAGTATGATCCTTAATAGAAGAGATCTGTGAGGATTTATAGGAAGAATCTTGGAATTTTAAGGTAGCAGCCAAAAGTTTGCCAGCCCGATTCTGCAAAAGTAACTTTTTGGACTTTTGTGGTTGGAAACCAATATGAGCTCTTTTAGTGACAATTGTATTATATTTGTATTTTAGGAGCTTAATTTGTTGCAGGATAGTCGGATCTTTAGTATGTCTAAAGGAAGCCTCCAGAGTCTTGATTTCAGAAGATAAATCAGTAAGTTCTTTTTTAATCGCTAAATTACGTTTGGACATGCATGCAATAACTTGGCCCCGGAAAGTACACTTAAAAGAGTCCCATAAAGTTATTGGAGAAGATACAGAATCCTCATTTTCACGGAAAAAAGTGTTTATATCCGATGAAAATTCTTCCACCTGGGAAGAGTCATGTAACACTTCCGTATTAAGTCTCCAGGAACGACCACGTGGTTTCGGAGCAAAGGACGATAGAGTAAAAGTGACCGCAGCATGATCCGAGATGACAATGGGATGTATAAGCGGGGAAGAAGAAGCTGAGACAAGAGAAGAGTGAACTAGGAGATAATCAATACGAGAGAATGAGGAATGAGGGGAGGAAAAGAAAGAAAAGTCACTACCAGTGGGATTATGGAGACGCCAAATATCATGCAATTTAGCAATGGAACACATGTTAAGCATCTGTTTGTGTGCTTTAGGTGGACGAAACTGAAATGCAGAATTCCTGTCCAATAAAGGATCCATTGGTAAGTTAAAATCCCCACCAACAATGAGATTGCCAGCATGTGGGGTGTTGTGCAATTTTTTAGAAATGGATTTCCAAAAAGCAGGGTTATCTACATTCGGAGCATAGATATTCATAACAAACAAATCATGTTGTCCATCCGACAATTTAGATAAGAGCCAGCGACCCTCAGAATCATGCTCAGAAGAGAGAATTGATAAACCTGAATTCCTCGAAACTAACGTAACCACACCATTGCGTTTACCCGAAGCATCCGAACAAGACACATCCGACACCCATTCTTTCTTTAAGAATAACGCTTCTCTACTAGTGATCTTAGATTCTTGAAATAGGACTAAGTCCGCCGAGAGAGACTTACAATAATCTAAGATTTTAGATCGTTTCACCGGATGATTCAAACCCTGAACATTTAGGGATAATACATTTAAACCTGGCATCTAACGGAAGGGGATACAAACGAAGACAACATTGATAACAGAGAAAGGGCGAAGTTCAAAAATATAGGAGACCAGCCATTAATCAAAATAGATGTTACGGGAGCATCCATGTGGGAGAACCAGGAAAAAAGAAAAGACAGAAGAGGAGAAGAAAGACTAGAAAAGAGAAAGAGAAGAGGCAGAGGGGGAGGTCTAAAAGAGACCCATATCATGCAAGGGAGAACGTGGAAAAGGCGAGTAGGAGACCCGTACTAGGAGCAAAAGTTGGTAAAGAAGAATAGCCCACTATTAAAAAACAACTGTCAATGAGATAAAAAAGCAATAGAAAAACCATACTCATAGAAATACATTTGACAATGAAGTACTAAATTGCTATAAGAAGAATAATACAACTCAGAGTAGATTAGCAATACCACAGCGAGAACAAGATCGTATATTAAAGAACAATAATATAAAATGTAATAAAAGCTTAATTATGTACGAAACATCCTAAATAACATATATCATTTTGTGACTACAGGAACAAATATGCACTGAGACCACATATTAATAATAAAAAACACTTGCATAGAACTATACTATAAAGTGGAATTGTATAAGAAAGAAAAAGAGGAGCATGAGAACAGCATATAGAGACGAGGAAGAAACAGAGAGGGAAGATAAAAAGGAGCGGAAAGAATAAGGAGAATTCTACACAACCATAATATAATGAAACCTAGTATAATGCAAATGCAATACAAAATGTTAGTGAAAGAAGTAATAATACTTTAATTACAGGCAATAAATCTGCACACAATAGCTATAAAAAGGCAGGTAGCATGGAAGTTTAAACAGCAACAATATAAGTGAAAACACACCGTAACAAAAATAGGTAAGAGGAAGAAAAAAGGAAAAGATAAAGAGGTACAAAAACTAAAGAGGCCAGATAAGTCGGGTAAAAGAAAAAGAAGAAAAAATTGAAAGGATCTGAAAAAAGTCTTCTCGAAGGATAAACAAGAGAAAAAGATGGGGAAGTCGGATACGAGAAAGAAGGAGAGCTGCAAGAGTAGTATGGAGAAGAGAAAAGAGATAGGACGTACAATAGCAGAGGATTAGATCAACATGTAAACATGGCTGGAAAAAAAGAGGAGGTAACTATCCAGAAAAAGACACAACCAGAAATAGAGAGAAAAACAAATCAGGTTCCTGAGGCACCATGAGCCTGTGAAGTTGCTCTTTGAATTTCCATTTCTATTTCCTCCTGGTTATCTAAGAACGTTGCCAAGTCCGCCGGTTCATCGAAGATTCTGGAACGCCCTTTATATGTGATGCGAAACTTGGATGGACCAGAAAAGGAAAAAGGGATGCCCAAGTCAGTGAGACGTTTTCGAAGATTCAAGAATCCTTTCCGTCTTATGACCGTGTCTCTGGCAAAGTCTTGGGAAATGGATATGCGATGACCCTCCCAGTTGAGTTGTTTAATCTTGCGCATATGAGACAGAATCAGCTCAGTGTGTTGATGACGTAAGGGCTTAAAAATGATTGCTCTTGGCTGGGTGGCTGCCTTAGAACGGAACGTTGGAACACGGTGTGCTCTTTCAATCTCAAAATCCCTGTGGAAAGATAATTGAAGTGTATCCGGAATCCAATGAGATAAGAACTCAATCATGGAGGAGGATGATTTCTCTGAGTCCTCCGGTAGGCCAAAAATACGCAGATTAGATCTCCTATTACGGTCCTCCTGCTCCGTGAGGTCTCTGCGCATCGCCGCCATCGAGCGCTCCAGTTGAGAAAGGGACCTGGATTGCTTTTGCATACCATCCTCTGCGGAACTTATCCGTGTTTCTGTCGCTGATACACGTAGAGAAAGGGCTTTAAAGTCATTCCTGATAGCAGACACTTCCACTTGTAGTAAGTCAGTATTAGTTTTTGTTGACTGCGCAATATCATGAACCTCATTAAGGCGCGCCAATATGGTGTTCAAAGTGGAAGTATTGTCTGCCTGAGGAGATTCAGGAGTCGGAGAGACTGCCTTAAGTCTTTTCAAAGATGTACCCGGGTCCTTAGAGTCTTTGCTGTTCGAGGACCGATTCATATTGACAGTATTGTAGCAGGAGCCTAACAGAATACCACTGGAATAGGGTATAACACCAAAATTGCGCAAAATAGTCAAATACAGTGAAAAAAGTGGCAGTTCACGCTCAAAATCACGCTACGCTAATCTAGCGGTTCAAGTATGAGCAGAATTGAGCAGGAAATCACCTCAATGAAGCGATATGAACACCTCCATGAACAGTTTGAGAAGAAGAAAAAAAATAAAAATAAACTGTGAGCAGCTTAAAAACCAGCCAAGAAGCAAGAGAGTAACATTAGAAAAAAAGCATAAATGTTACCAGTTTAGACGTCGTGTGTAGAAACCCTTAGTCAGACACTTGACACTGCAAAATTGTATCCGCGGCGGCGCCTCAGAAGACAGATGACAGGAACGTCATGCGCGGCAAAATGGCGGCCGCTCTTCAGGAATGCGAGCACCTGTGAGGTTTGAAGCAGAAAGCATATCTCCGATGGCTAAAACAGCGGAAAAACAGCGCCGTCGAGATCACCACATGTTCCGCTGCTGGTGTATGATTTTCCCGGTCAGAAGGGCAAGAAGAGACGGAGAGAAACGCTCGACGGGACCAACTCACGCCGGAGCTCAAGCGCAACACGCCATACTGTAGCGGCGCGCAAGCCACGCCCCTGGAGAATAGATTCTTAAGGCAGCTGGTAGCCCTGCCCCCGAGTACCACACTAGTGCCGCTAAGACTTAATCTTGGCCTTAGACCTATCGAGGAAGAACTGTCCCTCAGACCTCGAACTTTTTGGAGGAGACTCTGGGTTACCCCAAAGCTGAACGAATAAAGACAAGAGCTAATCAAAGTTTTGGGGTTGCCTAATGTGGGTAGGCTTCCCTGGTTTAAGTATGTTAGAGTGGAATTCAAGAAGCTCGGACTTGCATCAATGTGGTCAGACCCGGAGCACACCTGTGCTGGAATGTCACGGAAACAACTGGTTCAGGATAACAAAATGGCTCTTTTATCATCTAGGGCCCAATCGGGCACTCTCACAGCCACGTTTCTATTGACCAAAGATTCCTATTATTAGGAGCAAGTCCTGGATGACATTAGCCCTGCTGTCTCGAGGAAGCTCTTTCTCCAATGGCGGCATGGTTTGCTACCTATCAGATCACTTACGTCTAAATGGTGCGCACTATCGCCCAAGAATTGCCTAGGGTGTACCGCAGATCAAGAAAATGAGGTCCATGTTGTTTTCTTTTGTTCCGCTTATCTAAACCTGAGACGGAGGTGGATCATCCCAACATGTAAAAACTTGGGGATAATCCACTGTTTACATGTGTTTCGAATTTTAAAGTCGGATCTTTCACCGGCTGTGGTCTTTGCTGTCACTAAGTTCTTAGCAGCAATGTGGAATATTAGAAGGGCACTTGTGGCTAATTTCTAAACCAGGACAAAGAAGGCACACTTATAGAATTGTATTGGGGCTGGTATCATAACTTTATCAGGGTAGGAGGGTCAAACTGTTATGTATTAGAAATAGTTACTGCTATGGATTGGTCTTATTACCACTTGCTTTTAAAAAATGTATTGTACTATTTTAACTGTTTTATTTCTGTGTTCTTTTATGACAATTTTTTTGTCGCAATAAAGGTTAAATGGATGCGTGAAACGGGGTCGTATTTACAAGGCCATGAAAAGCCATGCAGGATGGCTTTGCGTGGCCTTTTAAATATAGGTAAGCACATTGTGCTCCCGATGCGTAAAAAAAGCGATGCACCGGCAGAGCAGCTTGTGAATAAGCCCCTCTATCTCTTCATCATGACCTCTCAGACACAACCAGGGGCATGGCTACCAGTAGTGCAGCCAATGCAATGCACTGCGGCCCAGGGAGCAAGAGGGTCCAACCTGACTTATAGTGGGGTTACCTGTGATGCGTTTACATTCCATTTTAAACGCCTGCCACACTGGTTTAAATTTTGTTTTTCAACCATTAGGGATATGAAGGGGCTGACAGGGGTCGATTAAGGGCTAACCAGCCTGCAAAGCAAGGGAGGCATAGGCACGGCCTGGGGCTGCTGCTTTGAGGATATGAACTCGTCGGCTGCTTTGCAATAGGATAAGGCTTCCTACAATCACACGTCACACGTGTTTTCAGAGTAGGTGTGGCACCAATCATGAAAGTCCACTTCCATCACGTGCCCAGTCCAATCTGACAACTACAGTACCTAAAGGCTGAAGGCTACTGTGCAGAGAGTTAACCAACCCCACTGGCCTTCAGCCTAACCTGTGCCCACTCTTTTATGCCCACTGAACGCAGCTTGGTGTACACCATGGGCTTTGGAAATCACAGTGGCGCAGAAAACGTGGCGACCACGCATCTCCTAGGTAAGAAATTACACCTCTGTGGTCGGGTGGTTCAGGTGGCAGCAGCTGCACTCGGAGGGTGACAAAAGCAAAAAGAACAATTGATGGACAGAATGTAGAACAATGTCATGCATTCACCCAGTACAGAGATCTGGGCCTAAATCCATCTTTTTTTGCTCACCATGCCATTCAAGTTTGGATCCAGCCATATGCAAATCAGTCTTGACCCTGCGCCCAATGGGAACAGTCCAGCTGGAACTGCCAGGCCGGGTCCTCCCTGGACTGGAAACAAGCATCCTAGGACCGGTTTCGGGCTTTCAGCCCTCATCAGCCAGGTTAGCTTAACTTCAGTGGCATGGAGAGCACGGGACCCACGTCTGGGCATACCCGTCCCACTCGGGGTGACAAATGCAAAAAGAACAATTGATGGACAGAATGCAGAACAATGCCATACATTCACCCCAGTACAGAGATCTGGGCCTAAATCCATCTTTTTTTTGCTCACCATCCGTCCATCAATTGTGTGTCTTTTCCACTCGGAGGGTGGTCTCTGTGCTGTTTTGGCCTCAGGAGATCCATGTGCATTGTTATACTCTGATATTAGCTGGACCCCCATGCCCATATGTTTAATTCTGTCCTCTTTGAGCAGCCCCCACCAGAAATGAGAGCTGTGGTATGGTGGGTGTAACTCCGGTGCAGCTTTCAGAGGTGGGGGGGCTGTGCCATGGGGGAGCAGCTCACAGCTCTGTTATATTCACAGACCCCCAGGGCTTCTGCCCCTTCAAAATATGCCAATACATGTGCTAGAACCTGGTCTTTCTACCTCATGTCTCTTCATTCCACAACCAAACACTCCCTGCACCATTGTCTCACTCTGGCAGGAGCTTTTTCTCCCCTATTTGTCACTGCTTATCCTGTCTTTCTCTTTCTCATTCGTTCCCCATTTGGGGGGTGGGGGAGAGGGTTCTCTCCTTTCCTCTGGATCAAACTCTGTTGACGAAAAAAGTGGTGGTCCTAAAAAATGAATACCGTTGGGGCCCACCCACAACTACCAGCTGAAATTGAGCACTATATAGGGGGCATATTTACGCATTGATTGCTGTCTGTGTAAGCCATGCATGCGGTGTGTGTGCACAGGTGCTGGGACTTGTGTTCATTCATTCTGAAGTGTGCGCCTTCAATGGGGTATTTCAATATTTACAACCTCCGGGTTTTTGTCTGCACTCAGCCACTGTTATGAGTGTATGCAAGCAAGAGGTGGAGTGAGTGCACATGCAGTGTGGTTGTACATGTGGGACTGAGTACCACATAGTGTATATGCACACAGTGAATCACACCACGAGGACTGCTGGTGACTCCTGCACTCCCCGAGGGAGCAGGCGACTCCCAGATTCCTTCCACTGGTTCCTACTCTGGGCAGCAAACGCGAGTAATGTAGTATACAAGCGTGACTGTCTGCATGCACAGTGTGTTTATTATTGTGAATAGTTTTGTCTGATGTGCAGTGACAGAGAGGTGTGTCTGTACAGCCAACTGTGCTTGCATGCATGCAACCAGTGTGGAGTGGGTACACACCCACCAAGGTGAATGTACACAAATCATTGGTGTGTATGCACAGTCATGTTGAGACGTGTCTCTTCAGCCGGTGTGGAGAGTGTACAGCCAGCAGGGTATGTGCGTGTGTGGCTCATATTGTGGTATGTTTGTGCACAGCCAGCCAAACCTGCATACAGCCAACTGTCAGTGTGTCTCCTGCCAATTAAGTGACTGTGTGCACAGCCGGTGTGTTGGGTCTGCACAGCCAGTTGTGTCTCATTGTGTGGCCAGGTGTATGGGGGTGTTATATATAAGTTATGTTGTGGTAGGTGTGTGGGGATGATGTGGTACACGTTTGCAAGTCTGTAAATAGACCTGTTGATGCTGCTGAATATAAACCTCCTGTCTGAGGAGAGGCAAGCTTGAAGAAAGGAAGAGAAGGGGATATAGTTGTGTCTCATCATGGTGGAGAGTATCGTGGACAGCAGGGAAAAGTACAGAGACAGCTAGAACAAAGGTGACAAACAGTAGGGCAGTAGGGTGACCAACTGGTATGGGTGCAAATTCAGGAGGGTGAGTGTAAAATTTCAGGACAAAGGGTCAAAATTCAGGACAAAAATTTAGGATAGAAGGTAAAAAATTCAGGACAAAAATTGGGGACAAAAGGTACATTTTAAAGACTCATCAGAGGAAGTCACGCGACAATATAAGTAAGTAAATAGACACCAACATAAGTACAAATGAAAATAAGTTTATATTAGGGTTAGACGATCATGCACTTCACTGTTTTCTGGTATGCTCGCAGCTTTGAGCAAGTATGCAGGTCTTTTTGTGGTATTTCATATGATCATAATCTATTATACTGCACTGGTTGTCTAGTCTGATATTTTGTTTATAGTTCATGGTCTGGAGCACACATGTTTGATAAGAGAAGGGGTTGGTAAGATCTGCTCGGATGGACTTTGTTACAAGCATCTCATATCAGTATGACATTGTGAGATCTAATATTGAAAACAATGGTCCTAACCCATCGGCCCTAAGACGAGTCGAAACGTCGGCGCCCTTGTTATTTCTTAACCTGGACCCTACTTTCGCCATATAATGTGGAAATAGGAAAGAAATGCTGTGTGTTTCTTTGAAAGAATTTTTGAAAAATGTGTACATAATTAATCCTTGTGGCCAGGTTTTTTAGGACGTTGAAGTGCCCAACCGTTCCTTTGTATAGCATTATTGTAAATAATTTGATGTCACTGTTTCCTTGAATTTTTATTATTCCCATTCACCTGACACTAACCCACTCACCCTTTCTCCTTTGCACTCCTTCCTGGGGCAACCTACATGTTTCTAGCAATTTACATACTGTGACATATCGCGTTTATTCTAGATGAAATGAATTAAAATTGTTTCTGGTTTTTTGTATTGGTGCTGTTGCAATCCTTTCCTTTGACTGGTGCATTTATTAGCTGGAGCTGATCTAATGGACATGCTCTGAAATGTTGTATGAATAACGACTATGTACTGATTGATTCTGTTATTTAAAGAAAAAGGTCAAGGACCATTGTTTTCAATATCGCATTACACCCGGGTCCACGACTTTTTGGGTTACCCCATTTTGTTAATGATTGTGAGATGTAAAGCAGCACTCATAGAATGTAGCTAATTGGGACCTGCAGTGCTGGACTAGAGTGCAGTCCTCTGAGTGGTCAGTTTTATGTGTCAGATCGCTTCACGTATCCCATGTCTGTTCCACTGATGATGACTGGTTTAGGGGCTGGTACAGTGTTGAGTGATGGATATGACCCAAAGCAGACAAGTCTTGTGTGAGGGTAGGATAATTACGCAGGAAACAGAAGTTAGTACCAGCCTGCATGAGCTATAATTAGCTGCACACTGATGGTGTTATGGTATTAATTGTAGGCCAGAACTGTTAGATAGGAGCTGACATTTTCTATAGAATGCCCTGGCTAGCCATATATCAGCCCTCTTTATTTTACCTCTATATGGAAAATAGTATACTGACTGGGCTGTTTTATTTCTGTGAGCTGTAAACTGAGGATTCCCTTTGATGCACAGTGTAGCGTTTTCTAGCCTCTTGTCCTACATTCCTGTAGTGTTCTCTAACCTCTTGCTGTGAGCTGCTGTCGAAGTCTACCGCTTTCTCTCCCAGTCTCACCCTGTTTTTTAATCTTTGTCCTTTCTCCAATACGCGCTTGCCCTCTGTACCTCTCACCCACCCTCGGTCTTGCTGTCTCTTTCCATCACACCAGGTCCCGCTCACTCTTTCCTTGGTTACTGGTTCTGTAAATATACATCTCAGCTGCAGGTCTCGTGCCTACTTAAGTATCACTTATACAACTGTGTCCTGGCGGCGGAGACCCTGATCCAGAAGAAGGATGTACATATTGGACATGTATGATGTATTACGCCAACATTATGTTTGTTGTCAAGACTTGTAACTTTAGTTATTCAATGTCTGCATATGAAACAGTCTGTATTGTTTGAAAACATACAACTTTACTATATGTTTGGAAGTAAATCTAAGCTACGCCCTACCTACCACAAAACCTGTAAAGTGTGCTGCTTTCATAATTGGTGGTGTGAAAGGGTGGAAACCCCCAGGACAGCGCACACATGCACACACTACTGTTCTTTCACATCCCCTACGGCTCATCTTTACTGGCACGATCAAATCTTTTCTACTGCTGCCTGCAGTCAGTCCAGTATTGTTCTAATCGTCTTTTTATTGGAGCTGTTTGTGTTTACTCTTGTATACAGACAGACATGCATAAACATTTCTCTATTTCTCTCTTTCATTACAGACGATAAAAACAACAGATTGTTTTACATTTCTTTAACAGTTTCATGGCGAGATAAAGCATTGTCCGTTCCTTTCACACTACAAAATGAAATGGCACCAGAGAGTAGGAAGACCTCACAATTTATCGAACACAGGCAGGTACATTGGTTAGAAGATACGCATCTACTTAGGTGAGAAGGGCGAGATTATGCTTTCAACTGCACGGATACCTTACCTGCATTTTTCCAGGACCGAAACCCCCTAGGGTACCCCACTGTCTCTCTGTGTGCCCCAACTGCAAGAGTAGACTTCTTTTAACCCAGCAGTGCTCTTCTGCTTCTCCTACCTTGTGTGTCATATTTAAGCTTCAACTTTGAACTTTACCTTCGGCTCAGTGATTTTAAGCTAAGGCGCTTCAGAGGTTCAGGGTGGGAAGTATGATTTAGCAGCTCAAACTAGCTATTGTCCTTCTGTATGTGACAATCTGCCACATACAGAATGACAATGGGTGGGTGCGGCTGCTCTTGTGCACCGAGGAGCAGTGCGAAGCGCCCCATCAGGGAGTTGAGGCCTCTCGCAGGGAACAGCTCTGCTCCCTTCTGGGCCCCGAATTAAGGACAAAAGGCGTCCGTAAAAGGCATTCTCATGGACAACAGACATGAGGTCCAAATTACGGACGGTCCATGTAATTTACAGACGGTTGGTCACCCTATAGGGCAGTGAACAGAGGACACAGATAGAGAAGACACTGCAGGGGCAGGGCTGTGATACAGGCCCCTGCACCCACCATTCAGTGGGGGCCCATTCAGCCTAAAGCAAATGAATATGTGTAAATTATTGACTACTTGGTAACCCCTTATCACATTCTGTGGGGGCATCATTTTACGTTGCATCATTGAGCAGGGGAGAGCAAGAGGCAGAAGAGGGCATGCAATATAGAAAATCATCATCCAAATCATAGAACTCTTTATCTCTGTTGTAGGACATAAAATAAGTTCACTCGGGACGGAGTAACTCCGACAAGGGATCAGTGCTCTTCTCAATCACCTGGCTGTAGGCTGTTCATCTTCGCTATCACTTAGATCATTAGCTTCACTGCTTCAGTGACAGTTTGGGGTATGCGTTCAACAGACAGACTCCGTCTCACTCTCCTTTGCCTTTTCCGGCATTGATCTCCAGCTCGACTCAGCTGGTCACCCCATTTGGCCCTTTGCCGAGATCAAGGTTGGCCTCCACCTGTGCCAACGGCCAGGACCCTTCATTGTCTTGACTCCAGACGCCAATACTTCATAACCTCCATTGGGCAGGAATTGTGATACTGCAGGTTCTTGGACCGCTAAAGAGGCGTGAGTCTCTTGCTCGTTCTCTGAGCCCCCTTCTGTTCTTCCTGGTGCTCTGCAGTTCTGGTTTGCTCTTCAGGGAGAGCTACTGTCACATCGTCAAATGGGCACTCCTCTTTCTCTGTGTGTGAGACATACACCCAGTTGGGTAAGCATCCACACTTAACATAGGTATTGGTCACCAGTAAAACTTGGAAAGGGCCTTTTCAGAATGGTTCCAGGCATTTCTTCTGAACGTGCTTCTTTACCAAGACCTTGTTTCTGAGACTGCAGTCATGGCACTGCTTGTGACACAGAAGAGCAGTGGTAGCTCCAATCTGGTGAGACTGAGAACACACAACATTAGCTAGCCCTTTGCAGTAGTCAAGAATCATATCATCTGTAATATTCATAAGCACTTTAGCAGGTATGACACATGATGATTTCATGGAGAGACAACCGGTCAGGATTACTACAAAAACTTTTCAGCACAAAAGGCAAAGCATCTGGCCATTTCTGAGACGTCAACATGCCATTAACCTGATCCACAATACCAGAAGCCTCAGGCCTATAGCTTCAGTGCAGACTCTGCTCAACTTGCTATGCTGAGCACAACATTTTCAGGATATCATTATTATTGATTTTAAAGAAGTCGGGAAACCAAACTTGGGAATTAACTCCCTCAACAACAGTTTGGCCACACTGAGACTGTAATTTTTCCTAGTCATGTAAGATTTATTCCAATGTGAGAAAGCTATCAGGCAACACAGGTCTTCCATCTGTTGATACCCAATAGTAATCATCTCTTTTGACTCAACCTCCTCTGACTGAGGCCTGCTGTTCTACCATTGGTACTTCTTGCAACCTTTTAACTTCTTACCAAGTATCAACTTCTATCATCTCCTTTTCAGATTCATTCACATATTCTCCATTAAAGGTTTGGGACCCATGTCCGCAATACCATTGGTTCCCCATTCGTTATGGGGGGCTTTAATGAAGTCATAAATCACCTTTGGGACCATAACTGTCCAAAATCATGGATCACACCAAAGCCATACTGACTATCAGTAAAAACAGTCACTCTCAGTTGGTCTGAAACACAGCAGGCTCTAGTAAGAGCAGCCAGTTAAGCCACTAATGCAGAGGCTACACCTTGGAGCCAGGAGGCTTCCACTAGTACCACCACATCTGCATATGGGGCTCTCATATTACTGCCACCAGCTCAAAGACAAGAGCCATCCACAAACAGTGTAAAACCCGATTCTGTCAGGGGCTCATCTCTAATATCTGTTCTCGGCTTGGTGCATGGGTCCATGGCGTCTAGACAGTCATGTTCCACTTCCACATCACCAATTTCATTTTCGGGCGATGGCAAATAAGAATTAGCGAGGCACACCACTTAAGGGTGATATTCTTGGCAGTGAGTGTGATCTATTCATATTTGGTTAGCCTGCTATTTGTCAGATGTTGCGTATGAGTGTGAGTCAATAAGATCTCAACAGAATGGGGTTACAAGATGGTTAGGGGATGTCCTATCACTATGCGCTCACATCTTTCACTGCTGACACTTGTTGCGGCTACAGCTTTAATGCAACTAGGCAGACCTGCGGCTACGGGATCAAGAGTAGCTAAAAATATAAGCCACAGGTCTTTGAGCATTCCCATGCATTTGTTTAAGAGAGACCAGCCATCCCTCTCACTGCAGAAATGTGTAAAAGCTTTACTGTAATCAGGCATTCCTAGTGTCGGGACATGACATAGACTCCCAGATCTAGGAACACAACTAAACAGTTGTCTCATGGTTACGGATCGGACACATCTTTGTTTGTCAGCCTCTGTAAAGGCTTGGCCACTAGGGAAAAGCTGGGTATCCACTGTCAACAGTAGCCCACTATTCCCAGAAACATCCTGACCTCTCTTTGAGTAGTTGGTTGATTCATTTTTGGAATCACAGTGATTCTTTCTTGTGACACTTCTTGCTCCCTTCTCAATGGGGTGTCCCAGATACAGGACTTAATTTTGACAATATTGTAATTTACTCAGGGACACTTTATGTCCACTTTCAGCCAAGTGATTGTCTAAAGTCCTCTTGGGTATCCGACACTTCTAGCAAATGGTCTATGTACTGAACCATGATAGAATTTCAGGGTTTTTCCAAGGACTTAAGATTCTTCTTGAGAATTTGATTAAAGATCAAGGGGCTCTGCGTATACTTTTGTGGTACTTGGCACCATGCCAAAACCCGGTTCTGTAACCGGAAGGTGAAAGGTCCTCATGCAAGGGTATATACAGAAAGGCCTCACACAAATTGACAACAGTGAAGCGCTCAGCCCCACATGGAATATGGAACAGTATCACAACTGGATTTGGTACCACAGGACAACAAGAGATAACAAAGTTATTAATCTTCCTAAGGTCCTGAACGATCCAATATTTACTGCTCTGTTTCTGCTGGTCTATAATGGGTGAGTTACATGGATTTTCCATTTATGTAGGTGTATAGCCATGAATTTCCTTAGGATAGAGCCAACCCCTTTACTGATGTGGAATAGCGAAGGACCACGTTTTGGTCTCGAGATTGACACCCCGCAAGGGATGCCAGATCACCCGGTGTTGGAGTGTCTGCCTGTAGGTACCTTAGCGCCTCGTATCAGCAGGGAAGTCTTTCTACTCTGGTTTTGCCCATTGAATATGTAGTGCTAATATACCTCAGGGGCTCTACCTAGAACAGTGCTTCCCAAACTGTGCGCCGCGGCGCCCTGGTGCACCATTAGGACTAGCCAGGGGCGCCGCGCACGTCTTTGAAATTTAGGCAAGAAATCGGGTGTTGTAATGATAAAATCAATGGACGACCCGAGTATGCCCTAAGGATGTCCCCCAGCATCAGGAATTGTAGTTTGGCCCAGCTGCAGCGCAACATAAGGTGGGGGAGTTAAACATTCCACCAGTAAAATCAGGAATCATGGTTTGATCCAAAGCGTACAGCCGCCATATGTGTGTACGTGTTTCACTTTAGTTTATGCCGGCCAGGCATATGACGCACACATACAGCGATGCCAAGCGTTATTGCTTCCTGGGTTCTGACGCTCTTCTTTACATCAAGTAAGTACTAGGTTTACATATGTCCCATGCGCATCGTCGGCGGTAGAAATATAAATTAAGTAAATAGGTAGGAGAATTTGAACACAATCCTCGACAAAGCGAGACAGCCATTGTAAGAAATGTAGTTACCTGAATACCTGTCCCTGCTAGTAACTAACGTTTAGCCTAGGGTAGCGCTCGCATCCACACTGCCCCGCCATAAACTTAGCTGAATTTATTATAGCAAGTTTCATTCACGCTAGGTGTCCGGCACAAGCATCAGCATAATAATCTCACCAGCTCTTACTATATCCAAAAAGGTCAGACTGTGTACTAGTACAGTAGGCGACTTCTCCAGCTAACACAACATGCACAAAAGCCCCGAATGAGTAATGCTACATAGAAGTTAACGCATACCATGCCTGAATGGGCCACCCATAGGCAAAAATTCCACACTTGAAATACACTTGACAAGATTCACGGCCTCAAAACACGTTCTGTATATGTATACGTTCTTGCTACAGTAAGACCAGTAAGTGCCAAAGTCAGGAAAGTCAAGTGCTGCAGCCTGCATTCATTTACATGTTATTGAGGAAGCGGGGTAGTGATTAGGGTGGGGTGCTCGGTTCTGACAGGTGACAGCTCTAAGACAAGCATTAGGGGTCTGCCCTACAACGACATAAATCTGCGAAAACGAGTCCTCATCACCAGGGTGTTAGCAGCAAGTTAGGGCCCGGCAAGCATGCTCACTCCCAGCCAGGCCCAGGAGAGCGCATAGCAGCAGCAGTCTTTGCACGCGGGCACTTCTGGGAGCTCCTGGCTGCAATTTTTGATAATGTCCTTTTATCCCTTCGGCTGTCATGTCATTGTCTTTTATGTGAGTTTAACCACGTTAAATGTTTAGTTAGCTGCACATGTGCAAGTGGTTATGTATGGGTTATGATCATTAATGGAAGTGATCTGTAAAACACGAGAGGGCTTCAGTTGTTTCATGTGTTCTGCGAATGACTCTCCCCATCTTACTTTTACATTTACATTCTGGTAATTGTAAATCTGGTTTTGTTTTGCTTTGCTATCCCTTTGAACGTAATGAAAAGCCATTCATGCATAGTGTCTGGCGTCAGATTCTGGCACCAGAATGCAAATCAAAGGTTTGTCACTATGACCTGCTCACTCTAAGGTTGGATAGCTGGGGGTTGGGCCCTCTTCTCCGGAGTGCAAGGCACACTCAAATGTTTCAGTGCAACACAAAATCTGCGAGTATATATACTCGCTGTCTGCACCCACAATCCCTATCTAATGCAAAGACACACAGTCAACATGCGCATGGCAGTGTAGCTGGTTTCTAAGAGTGGACTTTTACTAAATCATGATGCGGTGCTATTGAAAAAAACATGTCTCTTCAGCTTGTTCCTAAATATTTGGAGCATGGTTGGGGAAGTCATAATGGATATGGAAATACCACTCCTGATCTTGGTTGCTGAAGGCCTGAATTCCATCAAGGCACGTCAACCTAAAGTTTTTATTAAACAACTGTTATATTTTTATTTTGTTACAAATATGGTTATATTACCTTCATCGCATCCCAATTAATTTCAGGGAGACAACTGGAAGTACTCCAGAGGTCGGGCTTCCTCCCCCCCCTCCCCCCCCCCCCCCGGTAAAAAAATGATGGGGAGCCACGGCCAACTGCCAATTAGGTCAAGGGAGCCACATGTTGAAAAAGTTTAGGAACCACTGACCTAGAAGTTTACTATGGGCATGTTGGGCAAGGAGGACGACAGAGGTGACCCTTATACAGAGTTATTATGCAGAATATGATAATCCTGCTGTGGTACTGAGAATCCACATGCATAATACATGAGGCTAGTTTTTTGGAAAAAAACACATGACAGACATGTAGCACCTTACTAGGTAAAAGGTCAGCGCCATACCCGTTATGTAGAAAAATGGTAGGACAGATGTAAGTAAAGGGTTGTGTAACTACCAAGTCCTATATTGGGGTACATTGGGGTTCATAATATTCCCATGTGCATAAATAATGATCATGAATGATGTACCACCCTCCCTGGGCTGTTTAGGTGATCAGATAGCACATTGCGTATTGTATCTGTAGAATGTCATCTGTAAAATCCCCATTGCATGGTATTTTGATCTTTCACTTACCTTCGTGCATCTAAAATACACATATCGTTGTTTTAAAGTTAAAACAATATCCCACCACCAAAAGCTTTCACTTCACCACCTCATGCTTCTTCTATGTTTTGCAAAATAACCTATGATTTAGCTAAATCCACATTTTACTCTGAAATGAGCAAAGTTTCTCTTGTTAAGTTACTACTTCTCAATGTTGAACACTTTAGTTCAGAATCTATCTTTTTTCCCGATTACTTTATCTTAATACCTTTGCTATATTTTTTAATTGTTAGTGTTATTTTGTGCATAGAGAGAAGGAATGGTTTGTGTTGTAATAGCATTCAAGTGAAAGGCATCATTGCATATCTGTTTGTAAAATCATGTCACTACCATGCCAAAATCTAGCCTACAATCGCAAGTGAAGGGAGGTGGCTGCTTTTGTAGAGTGTTTTTAACTCTACTGAGGAGGAGCTATGTCTGGAGTTATAAGATAATTTAGTTGCCTTAGATTGTGATCTTGCCTCAGATCTTCAGATATGCTGTGGTTCTGGAGCTGTCATTTACTATTCCTTATTGATTGTGAATAATAAATGCCCTACTGGAGGGCGTACCTGGTTTTCATTTGCTTTACTTAAAAGACATAAGTTAACCATTGATCTTGAAGGCTGACTTTACTCACTCACTAATATTCATGCTTCCGTCAGCAACTATGTGTCTTTTTTTAATGAACTCCAAATCATTGTTCCCTGGGTACTTTTAGGTAAGACTGTAATGGTGATTCTAGTAATGAATTCTGATATAATTAAGGGATGCAGATAATTAATAAAAAAGGGTTGGCCCTAATTTGTTTAAACATATTTCTTTATTGGTTTTTCCATTTTACATATACATTCCACAGTAGGTAAAGCAAAACGGCATTTATGACAAATATGAATCCCCGCACCCTTAATGAAAATGTACCCATGAATTTCAAAATGGTTTGGCGTTTTCTTCCCCGCCCATGTGGTAAAACATCCATCCAATTCAACAGTTCCTTTGTCTATATACCATACATCTTCCTCCCATTATCTGTGGATATTCCAGTACGCCTTGCCCGTTGGTGGTGCTCTGCTCCTTCATCTAACTCTTATCCATTGGAACGCCTCTATTCACTCATCTACCCCTGTTGCGATGGTGTTGATGGGTATTCCTGCTCTCCGTCCCACTCACTGAAAGCAGCAGGTAGTTCTACCCATGTATCCTGGACTTTCACAACTTTATTGTCCCTACGGATATCCGAATGTGAGTCTCCTTGGCAACAACCAATTCCGTCATGTCCCTTGCCCAAAGTGCGGTTGCCGAAGCCTTGGGTGCCAGCCATCCCATGGCAACGTGCCGTTTCACCATTACCAGTGCAAGATGTAGGAATTTGTATAGCATCTTTCCTTGTTTCAACTCTTTGAGGGTTCCCAACAGGCAGTGCCATGGGTGAGCTTGAGGACAATCTCTGTCAATCCTTGGAGACGAAGTACAACCGCCTGCCAATATGTCTGCACCAAAGGAGAATTCTAGGTTAAGCGAAGAAAGCCCACACCCCGCTCTAGCTCCTTAGTAGGCTGCTGTGCAACCAAAGTATATACTGCTTACTTTAATCGAGGTGAGATAAGTACAATGGTCATAATGAAAGTGTATTAATTTGAACCTAGGGTTACTAGACATCCCCCTGACCATTGCATATGTTGTTCTCCAGTCACTATTAGTAAGCTGTTCTCCAAGGTCTTTGCTCCAAGTGGCTCTAGCCGCCAGGTTCTTTCTAGGCCAGTCATCCTTACGGGCCCTATATAGCAGTGATATCAAATCTCCACCCTCTCCTGTGTTGAGCATTATTTGTAAAGCCTCAGCCTGGGGAGGAGCATTGGTGAACCCTGGCCAGATGTCCCTGGCAGCCCTAGCTAATTTTTCATATTGTAGATATTGTCCCTCTCCTATTGAGAGCGTCTCTCTGGACTCCTGAAAGGAGATGAAGTACTCCCTGGGATACAGGTCATCCAATAGTCATCATACCACCGCCTGCCACTGTACAGCAGACAAGTTGTTACTGATGTCTTGAAATAGCTTTACGACCCAGACTTCCAGATCCCTAATGAAAGAAGACCACAGTAGGATCCTCCCACCACTCAGTCCCATATGGTGGTAGAATGCCACACTAGGTATAGGTACTCCCCCTCATTTCTGGACCCCTTCCTTAATAGTGTCACCAAGGGTGTGTCAACACATGCTCCCACTAGCAGGAATTTTTCCCAATGGTACTCAACTGACATCTTATGAACTTAGCAGGCAGAAGAGATAGAATTTACTTTCCTGTCTTTACCATGTACTAGTTATTACAAGAATGACAAGTTTGTGTCTGAAATTTAGGGATAAAGATGCTCATTTTGTGGAAAATTGTTGTTGTGTCTCACCATATACCTTTTTATCACATTGAATTTCCTGTGGTAAAAATAGGTGTGAAACAACTGTAGCAGAGAAAGTATTGTTACATCAGCATCATTCATTACGGAGTATGTTCAAACTAACAATAACATAAACGTTTAACTGTGGTTCCACCAGCTCTTTTAACGTGTTTTGAAACTCATAAATTGTATACTTGAGGCCTAAATGAATAAACTTTGCATCTGCTAAACCAAAGGTTTCTCTGAAAGTTAAACACAATTTGTATATGAAGATAATTAAATATGAAAAGCAATGTGTCCAATCATGGAAGGCAGAGTAGTCGAAAAAGCTGCAATATTGATATACTACATCGAATCAAATATCTCACCATGTCGTGAGTAATACTCAGCACAACTCTTAGAAAAATGTGAAACAAGCTGGGAAACATCTAGTACATATAGTGAAAGAGTTAGAATGTTTCAGAATCATAAATAAAGGATTCCTCAAGCAAACCCTTTAATGCTAATGAGAGTTCTTATATTGAGCCTAAAGAATTCTATGACAGATGTATAGGTAGAACTTTCTTGCCTTCCGTTTGGAATAAAGATACTTTATTATCTTATGTTGTTTTCCCAATTTTGAGTGAGGCGTAGAGGGAATCTTTACTAGTTTGATTTTTAATATTGGAAGTCCAAAATCAAGTAAAACGGTTGGGCCAGATGGTCTACCATTAAAGTTTTACACTTCCTTTTTGACTATTCTGATTACTTCGTTAGAAGTCTTTTTGAATATGTGTGATTGAAATATGCTAGGAACAAGTCTCATATTTAATTGCCTTTGTTTTTAAGTTAAACAGTGATTCCACTCATTGGTCTGGAGTGAGATTGGGTCTATATGCCAAAATAGATTTGTTTAAAATATGTAGCCTCCCTATTTTCTTCCATGAGGTTTCTTGTGTATCAATCTATTGTGGTGTGAAACATCTCTTGTTACTTTCTCTGTAATGTGTGGAAGAACCATGGATCCTTAGAATTGAATGTAAGGAAGCAGTGCTGCTTTTCCTTATTTTCAGCTATATCAGAAATCCTAGGTCAAATTGGCTTACTATGCTTGAGACAGACTTCTCAAGTTTGATGATGATATTTTTTGGGAAAGTGGGTTATTAGTAGTGCTAAATATGCATCTACCACTGGCAATAAGGCCACTAACACAATTTAGGGCTCAGTACAGGTCTCAATAAATTATTCCCATGCTCAACCCAGGGTAGCGTGGTTGTTAGCAGGCAGGCTTAATTTAAGAGACAGGTATGTAAAGCATTAAAAACACCAATTTCCGTAAATATTTAAGACACAACACATGACAAAAATCCAACACCAATTTATAAAAATCGAAAATATTTCTATCTTTAAAATTACACCAAAACAACAAAATTCAAATGTAGGCAACTGGTGATACGAATTATAGAAGATTTAGCACTATATGTTGTTCTTAGACACCTATTGCACCATTCTGGGATATCTGGTCGCGCTTCACAGGGAGAAAGTCAAAGATTCAGGCAGACCGTGATGGAGCCCTGCTCGCATACCTCTAGCAGTGTGCAGTAAACTTTGCTCCACTGGCTGAGTGGGCGGAGTTTTGAACTCTGCTTGGAGCACGGAGGTCAGCAAAAATCCGCCTTCTGCCCGTGGCAGATCTTACCAGCGCACACTCTAAAACAACCATCGGATCTCTGATCACCTCAGATCTAATTATAGCTTGTAGCACATGCTGCTCTCCCACTAAGACTCTCTGACAGCCGGCGGGTAGTTATAAGAGTCAGCCATCCATTTAATCCCAGACACTAAGGAGAAACACTAGCCCACGTGGGAGAGCTTGCTGGTGGGTGACTGTCAGATAGCCGTCTAGAAATGCTCATCCCCAAAGTATATTATAGCGCCCTGGAACACAAGGCTGCTTTTAAAATGACCTCAGGCTCTCAGCAGTGCACACAGGCAGGTGCAGAAAGGGCTGATGGCCTCTAAACTGCCATGCCTTATTATGTACTAGGGACTGAAAGGTAGTTTTAATCCCCCCACCCTATTATCTACTAAGGATTTATAGGGTAGGTCATGCCAATCATAGGTGTACCCTAACACATGTGTGTTTTTACAGTGTGTTTAACATAGCAGTGGGTGTTTGCAACATAGCTTTGGCCCGGGCCTGCCCAGACCACAGCCCAGCGCACTCTCAGAACCAGAAAACCAGCATCCAGGGGTCTCAAATGGGGCCAAAAAAATGGGGGAACACTTCAAACAGGTCTTGATTTCCAACAATGTTGAATTCTGAGGCAATTTAAGCCTTCTTTAAAGAACACATGCTTTCAGTGGACAAAAAGAGCATTCTTATGTAAATATGAATATATGAATAATTTCAGTCTGTGTACAAAGTTGATAAAGTCTTGAATTGATGTGTAATATTTGTTATAGAAGTATCCATTATGTAGCTTAGTGGAAAGCTTGAGCCAACAATGGGTTTCGATGGTCTCCTCTTCCAATGCAAAATAATTATATTAACTGGATATTATTAAGGCATGTTATCAATAGGTGAAACTATTCATGTTCCAACATCGCTAACAAGTGGTGAGGTAGGTCTTATCTTATGTGGTAATGTGTATTCAGCTTCTACTTGTACACATTGCTAATCTGACTACATTTTATTCTCCATTTAGTTAAATTTGGTAATGTCTGATCAGAAGCACTGGGTGTTCGTATATCTAATTTAGAATGACAGGATATTCAAGTTGTTATATTTTACTTGATGCTGAATTCTAATTCAAGGATACCTAAGCAGAGGATAATCTTTCATTAATATTGCATGGTTGATCCCTGGTTAAGTAGAACGATGATGTAATACGGGGAGGACATTTTCTAAATCTGCAGTTGATGTATTTCATGTTGCTCAAGGGGTGTAAAGCTATGCTGACTAACAATGCATCACTACATGGAATGTGCTGGAGTACAAAGCTCTTGCTCTAAAAGTCTTAATCATACCTAAAAATAATACCATGGACATTTGAAGTTAAACACAAATTTGATGACTGATTGGACGGTTTGACCAAGCAAGCAACTATGAATAAATAAATATACTGCCTGAAACATACACTATACAAATTTGGATGCAGTTTTTTTACTTTGTTTATTGATGCTTTTAACAAAAAAGGATTAATGCCCATCACTTTTTTTTGCTTATTTGACTACAAAACATTTGCGAAGTGTGACTTACAATAATGTCTATCGCTACATACCCGGCTTCATGGATAAATGAGATATTAAAAAAAAGGTGACAATTTTCTGCTAACCCAAGTCCCTGATCCATAAGGGAGTCTTTCTGACATTCAAACAAAGAGGGGTTCTTCAGTGGGTGTGATGGAAAGCAAAAGAGCCTCTTGGTTGTCAGTCCTCAACAATTCATACACCACCAAAGTTTAAAAATCCCATTATAACGAAAAATGATAGTTAGAGGTGCAAAGTTGTATAAAACAGACCAAAGAAAAATAATCAAGTCTCGGCACACAAAATGGGGTGGGTAGTAAGAACATGTAGAGATTAAGGCTGGTGTTAAAATATGAATTTAGTCTTAGTTGGTTGGGAAGCAAAAAAGGAATACTTCTGAATGTAAGATAGCAAGAGGCACACGTCAAGTAATACAGAATCTAATGGCTGCTAAACTAGGGGTAATTTTAAGTAGTCTGTGGGAAATTTGTGTAGTTAATATTCATGTATGACATTTACTTTAATATCTGAACATGAAAATGTATGCATGTATCAATCTCTCTTGCAAAATACAACCTAATCTCAAAAACTGTTTGTAATAGCAGATGATTTTATCTTTTTGTTAACTACTAAACTAGATAGTATAGTACATTATTGTATTAGACGGTGGTGATGTATTTATGATGGCTATTTTATGAGTGAGTAAAGGTAAAATAATGTTTTTGCAGTACACTAGTCCACAAGATAGGGTATGTATGACTTTAAAATTCAGACCTTTTGCATTTACACTTGCATCCCACATGAGGAATGCTGCATGTCCAGGCAGACAGTTGTATTTTGATTAGTTGTAACTATGTCTTACCCTTTCAACTTCCTAATTGGCTGAGTTCATTGGGAGTGTCTGAGGTGAATACATGTGAAATTGGAAACAGTGCCCCTCAATCACTCGCTTGATTATTTTCTTTACTGTGTGACTTTGTGTGCTGGTTTCCCTCCTTTTGTTCTCTCAAGGTCCAAAAGGAAGCTTTTCTTGCTACTCTCAGATCCAACTGTAATTTAACCTAAACCCTGTATAGAGACAAAGTGCAGCTCTATCCTTCGGCTACTGTCAGGGCAGAGCTATCTCTTGGTCAGGTATATTTGGAAAGGGCTGAATCTTAACATTTCCAAGAAGAGATAATTCTAGTACTTTACCACATAAACTTGTGGGTGGGGCTATGAGTGCTGGTTCTTCCTACATGGGTTGGGAATTGTATTTATTCAATAAAGTGTGTTAGGTGTGGACTCTGCGTTGTAGTACATTCCCTGTTAAGGTGATTTCTAAAGCAACATGATCTCTATCATAAAGTGTAGTCAGTTCTGCATTTCAGCAACATAGTTTACACTCTCTTGCGCCAAAGAATGTACCATCACAGTATAGACACGCCTTACAAACAACTGAAGGGCTCAGTATGCCATTCATTATTGAAATTGAGCACAGATCCAGTCTCTGCTATTACCTAATAATTGAAGCACCAGTCCTTGCCCACATTTCAGAGCACTCAAATATACAAGATAAAGGGGGCACCTGCATACCAGGGCAAGTAGCTGCTCGCAAGCAGTTAGATTTTAGTAGGATGAGAGTAAGATTTCCTAGCTGGTATTCTCAGTTGATGTCTCTAGGTTATTCCTTCAGAGCACTGTTCATCTGAGTGTCTGTAATTTGAGAAGTCTAACCTCAGGCATAGGTCAAGAACAATTCAGTATTTGGGATCATCAAATACTCACAGTGAACCACCACAGGCTATTTTCCATTGAAGGATCACTAGTGGATCAGATGACTGGCAATGATAAGAAATTCTGGGCGGCGCTGGGATGAGGAGTTAGCATTTGACTTTTGTTCCAATGAACTGGTGAATGGTGCACAGTGTCTTAAACCTGATCTTTAACTTAACTGGGAGATACGTTACAGTAGACCTTTCAAACCCAAAAGGGCAATCCAATTTTCCCTTAAGGGGTTTTGGGTGAATATCACATAACAGTTAAGGATGCCAGCAGGGGATTTGTTCAAACACATACACTTATACTTAAATTGATAAATCTTTCAGTATGTCATAGCTTGACATTGCAAACTTAATTGAAGATTAGTTTCAAGTGAACTAAAGGGAAAACAAATCTCAAGAGTAGGTGTATATAATCGAAATTTTTATATTGAAAGACATAAATCTTCAGATATAAAATAACAGCTGTTCACAAAAAATAGATCTCATAACACATTGACAATGGTCATTAATTTATTGTACGCACATTTTAGTTCCATATGACCATGTATCTACTGTCCACTTCCTATATACACGAATTGAGCTTGTCACATACAGGATACTGGGCTTTAGAGAGCATGTTTAACAATGACTAAGCAAGAAGTTGGGTTGTGCATCAGCGCTTCGGTCTCGGTCCATACATATCAGTGAGATCATCTTCAGGACTGTGGGCATTTCAAGATGATAAAAGACCCCTCTCTAAAGGCACAATAGTGAAGGGTTGACTGGGACTGTGAATGCGTGCTCAAAATGAAGTCACGTGGTTTGAGGCCACGACAAATCATGATTTCAGTGATTTGTAGATTGCTCACTGTACTTTTTTTCCAATTGTTTCACAATATGCGACCATTTGGTGAAAAAAATTACCATATTCACATTGGGCAACAATGCCTTCCTCAGGATAGTGGAATCACCGTCTTTGCACCTGGGCATTCAACTTAAGTCTGAACATAGAAATCTTCACATAGAATTCGTCCAGCAGCTCCCTGACAACAAAGCCTGCTCCCCGTACACCGCCTGCAGCCTTGGCCCACTGAGCTTCTAACTCCTCAGAGACTTTTGCTACAAATTTATTCTAAGTCCGAATGTAAATACTGACTGGGCCAATCCATTTTTTGTATCTGACTCGTTCTCCATCGCGGTCACCCATACTTTTCAACTGTGTTCCGGTCTCCAGAGACTAGATGTCTGTAGTTGTCACTTTGATCTTTTAGGCGCTATTCTTACCTTAAACTTTAAAAATTCTTGACTCAGGTTCTACTGACTGGATTTTTGTCATTTTGGTGTCAAATAATTTACTAAAATGTTATCTACTTTTTTTATTTTGTGTGAGATTATTTCTTATGTTGTCGTTTCCCTTTTATTACTGTTTCTGTGCTACATAAATGCTTTACACATTGCCTCGAAGTTAAGCTTGACTGATTTGTGACAAACTACTAGAGGGATAAACACAGGTCAATTTGTCACTTTAGAGGTTCTGCCTGACAGGTATTGTGGTTGTTGCTTGAGCAGGGTTAACACCCCACTCAACCAACAACCCAATTTCTCACACCTATCCTCTCTTCTATGTCCATTCTATCTCTCTTCGATGCTCTAATCTCTCTGCTTTGCCCCGCTCTCTCAGCCACTCACAGTCTTTTCCCTCCCTGTGACTCTCTTCCCTTAAAGTCCTATCATCTTACTCTCATCCTATACAGTCTCTCCATTTTCCCCTGATAGCTCTTCTCCCATACCACTATGCTCTCCCGTTGTGTCTCTGTCTCTCACATCAGAGTCCTCTACGTAATTTTCATTTCCTTGTCAATTGCTCTTTCTGCTGCCTCACCTCTATTTTGGTCTGCACTCCTTTTCACTACTCATTTTGTTAGACACAGTCTGTCTAGTTTGTGCCTATGTTTGCTTTTTCATTGTATCTCTATTTCACTCCGTGAGGTCTCTCCTCTGACAGTTATACCTCAGTTCACTCCCCTATTGTCTCTTTTCTTTTCTATCTGTTATGTTATGTTATGTTATGTTAACCGGATTTATTACGCGCACAGATGCCCCAGCAAAGGGGCGTCCTGGCGCGAGACCACAACCAAAAACCGGACAGAGACAGAGAACACAACACAGCAAACATAACTAAGGGACCAGGGGGAAAAGGAAGGTTTTTACTGCCTTCCTGAAGGCGGAAAGCCCCTCGATGGCACGAATATGCACAGGCAAAGAGTTCCACAGCTTGGCGGCAAGAACTTGAAAGGAACGTCCGCCAGTCCTGGATCTCTTAAAACGAGGAACAATAGCAAGATGAAGAGCAGAGGACCTCAGAGTGCGAGCTGGCACATAGGGAGAGATGAGATGCTGAAGGATCGGAGGGGAAGAACGTTTAAGGATTTTGAAAGTTAGGATCAAAGATTTAAACTTTATTCTCTGTGCCACCGGGAGCCAATGAAGCTTATAGATGGTTTTCCTGGCTGAGCAAAATTTGGGCAGGCCAACCAGAGCCCTGGCGGCGGCGTTCTGAATGCGTTGGAGGCGAGAGAGCTCAGCCTGGTTGACTCCAAGAAAAAGAGAGCTGACATAATCCAGTTTGGACAGGATCATGGCTTGCACAATAAGCTGGCGAGTGGGAGCGTCAAAATATTTAAAGGTGGACCGAAGCTGACGCAAAGTCCCAAAGCAAGAAGCAGCGGTCTTTTTAGTATGGGTGGTGAAACTCAAATGGGAGTCAAACCACACCCCAAGATTTTTTACTTCAGTAACAGGGATAGGAGTGGGCCCGAGCTCTTGAGGCCACCAGCTATCATCCCACAGATGAATTTGCTTTCCCACAATGAGCACCTCGGTTTTTTTTGCGTTCAATTGCAGGAAATTGTCATTCATCCAGTGTGCCACAGAGATAAGTCCCTCACGGAACTTGGCTGCCTCAAGATCGGAAGCCCCACTAATCGCAACCGCCAGCTGGGTGTCGTCTGCGTAGGACACGATGGAAAGGTTCCTACGCATGGCGACATCAGCTAGCGGCTGGACATAAAGATTAAATAGGGTGGGGCTTAGAGCCGATCCCTGTGGTACTCCCTGGGCAATCGCATGTGGTTTAGATTCGAAGGGGGGAATGCTGACCCTGAAGGAGCGACCAGATAGAAAAGATCTGAACCAATCAAGGGCCAACTTATCTACCCCTGCCTCAACCAGACGTTGGAGTAAAATGTCATGGGAGACAGTGTCAAAGGCGGCACTTAGATCGAGAAGCACAAGTGCCGCCGTATGACCCGAGTCAACCAACATGCGAAGATGTTCAGCCATGTATAGGAGCGCAGTCTCAGTACTGTGACCGGGCCTGAAGCCATTCTGCGTAGGATCTAAAATATTCGCAGAATGGAGATGGTTTGCAAGAGTGGCATTTACGTAGGCCTCAGTCAGTTTGGCAGCCCACGGGAGGAGAGAAATGGGACGATAGCTTTCAGCTTTTCCGGGGTCTAAGGTAGATTTCTTCAAAATAGGAATTACCTGCGCCTGCTTCCAGGCGCTAGGTACGGAACCCGAGGACAGAGACAGATTGATAAGCTCACAAAGCGGGGGAAAACAGAGAGAGGAGGATTCCCTAAATTGTGAGGGCCGCAGGGGGTCTTTGGGCGAGCCTGATTTTACTCTAATAGCAAGCTTTTCAACTTCTTCCATAGAAAGCTCTGGAAAATAGGATAGTGCCATGGAGGTTTTAGCCGTAGCCGTAATATACTGCCGAGGGCCAGTAGAACTGGGAAAGGTGCGATAGATACCTTCCACTTTATTGATGAAAAAGGTGGCCAGATCCTCGCAGTGAGAGGGGGAACTGATCACCGTAGTAGGGGTTCTACAGGTGGCAAGGTCTTTCAGTGCTTTGAAAATAAGTTTGCTAGGATTGTTACTAGCACTGAACTCACGAGAAAAATACGAAGCCCGGGCCCTACAGATGGCTCTATGGTAATTTTTGGTGGTAGTGCGGAACAAAGCTTTACTGACCGGGTCATAGGACTTACGCCACAGTCTTTCGGCTTGTTTGCAGGATTTTTTTAGTAGCCGAAGAGCGTCATCATACCAAGGACTGGAATGATTGCGCTGTTGTTTGGTCAGAGTAAGGGGAATAAGTTTATCCAGCGCGTTGGTAAGCCAGCTACAGTAAGAGTTGTAGCCGGACTCCACATCTGTAAAAGGGGCCAGAGGGACCTCGCCTAACAACTGGTGAAAATCATTGAGTTTTAGCTTTTTCCATGAGCGCCTAAGAATGGCAGGAATAGAAACAGCTATAGGAGGATCTCTAAGTAGAAGATGACATTCAATTAGGTGGTGGTCTGTCCAGGGCATC
This sequence comes from Lissotriton helveticus, assembly GCF_964261635.1. Classification (NCBI taxonomy): domain Eukaryota; kingdom Metazoa; phylum Chordata; class Amphibia; order Caudata; family Salamandridae; genus Lissotriton; species Lissotriton helveticus. Next base: position 145,260,276 of record NC_136069.1, read on the forward strand.
GGTCTAGGAGGTAATACTTTGGCCGATGTTATAGAGGTAAAAAAAGGATCAAGGATATGACCACCAATATGTGTACCATGTTGGACTAATTGAACGAGTTGGAGAGCCTCCAAGTCAGCACAGGTACTGCTGGCTACCGAAGGGCAAGGAGAGTCAAAATGTAAATTAAAATCCCCGATAATATTAAAATTAGCAGTTTTCAAGGCCAGAGAGCTAACTACATCGGGAAGGGTGGCTCTAAAAGCAGCATCTGGGCCAGGAGGCCGATAAATAAGTAGACCAGAGAAGGTAAAGTGCGGATTGACAGATACTGAGAAATAGGCACTTTCACATCCCGCGATGTCCATGACCTTCCAAGAGCATGGATATCTAGTTTTAATCGCGGCAGCGATGCCGCCGCCTCTAGAATCGCGATTGAGAGTATATATAGTATAATCTGGGGGGAGTGCAGAGTTGATAGCTACTGATGCGTCATTATGTAGCCAGGTCTCAGACATGAAAAAAATGTCAGGGGCCTCGTCAAGTAGATCATAGACGTCAAGATGGTGTTTGACCAAAGATCTAACATTAAGATGAAAGATCTTGAAGGTTGTTGGCTCTAAAGACGCAGCAGAAGCAGGGCAAAGGATAGAGGTAGGGGTCGGAGCAGGAAGCGCAAAGGAGCAACCGGGACAAGTGAAAGGGCCAGACAAAGGATACAGGGAGTGGTTAGAACAGGAGCCAGAGATGGGGCGAAAAGATAACAAACCGATTCTAGAATACATGGCTAATAAAATACCACAATGAACAGCAGGCAAAACTACGTACCAGCAGAGAGCTGAGCCCTGCCCTAGCGCCTCCTTGGCGCTGACGGGCGCAGACGGGCAGGACTCTGGCACGACTCAGGCACCGAGAAGGCGCGACCCGCTGCGCGTCACCGCTGCGCGCAGGAGCTATGCTTAAGTAGGGCTGGCGTAGGAGGGCCGCAAGGCTAGAGCGCTCGGTCCTGCGACTCTAGGGCGGCACGTCCTCACCCAAAATGGCGCCTATGCAGGTGTCGGCGAGCTAAGAAGCCCACGGAGCCCAGACCCGCTAAGTAGCGGTGCGGGGTACAATTATGTGCGAGTGGGGGCCAGGAGTCCCTATTGTGATCAGGGTAAGAATAATAAAAGAATGCACAAAATAAACAAAAAGCAAAGATTAAAATGCGCGAAGCGCTAAGCAGCAATGAGTTGCAGCGTCAAGGTCTCAGCCACGCTGTTCGTCCAGGAGGGTTCTGGCAGGCCAGATAGAAGTCAGCCTTAAGTAGGGCTGGCGTAGGAGGGCCGCAAGGCTAGAGCGCTCGGTCCTGCGACTCTAGGGCGGCACGTCCTCACCCAAAATGGCGCCTATGCAGGTGTCGGCGAGCTAAGAAGCCCACGGAGCCCAGACCCGCTAAGTAGCGGTGTGGGGTACAATTATGTGCGAGTGGGGGCCAGGAGTCCCTATTGTGATCAGGGTAAGAATAATAAAAGAATGCACAAAATAAACAAAAAGCAAAGATTAAAATGCGCGAAGCGCTAAGCAGCAATGAGTTGCAGCGTCAAGGTCTCAGCCACGCTGTTCGTCCAGGAGGGTTCTGGCAGGCCAGATAGAAGTCAGCCTTAAGTAGGGCTGGCGTAGGAGGGCCGCAAGGCTAGAGCGCTCGGTCCTGCGACTCTAGGGCGGCACGTCCTCACCCAAAATGGCGCCTATGCAGGTGTCGGCGAGCTAAGAAGCCCACGGAGCCCAGACCCGCTAAGTAGCGGTGCGGGGTACAATTATGTGCGAGTGGGGGCCAGGAGTCCCTATTGTGATCAGGGTAAGAATAATAAAAGAATGCACAAAATAAACAAAAAGCAAAGATTAAAATGCGCGAAGCGCTAAGCAGCAATGAGTTGCAGCGTCAAGGTCTCAGCCACGCTGTTCGTCCAGGAGGGTTCTGTTGTTGTCTCTGTCCTCTCAAATTGGATTACCCCTGCCCCTGCTGTGTCTGTTCTCTTCCACATTTCTTCTCTGCTCCTTGTGTCTGTGCACCTGCCTACATTTTCATCACATGTTCCCTGCTGCCTCTGTCTCTCACATTCTTTTTAGGTCTTGCCTACACAACGCATGTGTTGTGCTTGCGAGGGGCATTGTTCACAATAAGGAGCGTGTAGCCCACCTTTGCTTCCCATTCTGTGGCTCCATTGTCACTCTTCTTGGCTGCCTCCTAATTGGCCAACGCACACCATGCGTCATTGAGGTACTATTTCTTTACCTCCCATATTTCTCTTCAGTGCTTAATTTGTAAACAAAAAGAAGTGCAGGTGCTGAGAATTTTGCCAAGGAGGCCACAGCTCACTTCTTCCTTCAGTGAGCCCCACTTTCAAGACTCTCACTGCCTCAGTCCCTATCTTCTAACCTTGATCTGTTGTCTGTCCCCTATGTCTTTGCTCTAAGAGTCTATCCTCTCACCACTCTAATTGTTTTCTATCATCTTTGTCACACCTGGTATGTTACCTTATTCCCTGCATTTCTGATTTGCCCTCTATTCATTCTACCCCTGCCCTTTTTCCTCCTCACTTTTATCCATGTTCTGCTCTCTCTCTCCCCTCGATCTTGGCTCTTTACTATCACCCTTCTAGCAGTGATTAGCTGTGTCTCCGTTTTATCATTTGTGCGCTTTTTTTCCTCTGTCCTGTCCTCTTAGTAGGTCCAGAGATGGCGACGGCATCGGCATCCATGGCTCAGCTTGCTGTGAACCCACCTGCTACAGCACAGGCATTGTCCCCAGCCGTAATGCTGCCAATGCCGTTAAGTATAGCTGTGGTGCCTACTGGACTCACGCGTGCTCAGCAATTACCATTCTGGGGTGCAGCGCACAGATTCCACAGGTGATGCCATGGCGCACAAAAGTTGTGGAGGGCCACAGCCGCATCGAGCACGTTGAGGATAGCAGCAATGCAGGGCTGCAGGATATGCTACTCTGGCTACACAGCAGGTGGAACGTCCACACTTACTTTAGTTTATTCTTCCTCAAGAGCCCTCACTCCCACGTTCTAAATTCGCTCTCGCAACTTCCTTGCCTCAACTCCGTTATGAGCCAGCCCTCAGCTACAATTATCCAATGGGAGGCCTAGGCTCAGGCAGTGGCAGGGTGCAGCAGACTCAGGGAATAGACTGCAAGACATAGTTTGTCGATGACTTCCTGGATTTGTGATTGGCGTGATGACATTATCACTAAAGAGATGAAACACAATCATGCCTGCTTGGACAGACGTATGCTGGCCTGTCTATGAACATTTACCAGCCAGTCACCATGCAATGTATGTTATTTTTTTTATTTTGAATTTGAACAATTAATATTGAGACCACCACCTGCAGGGTCAGAAATTGTAGCCTCGGCCCTGTGAAAGAAGTGCTGGTGCTGAGCACCTGAAAGCACCTGCTCAAATTAAGCACTGCCCTCATCATCTCCATGTTGCTGACCCACTCACACATCGCTGCTTGCACAGGCATAGAAGCAGTTTTTTTTAAAGCACTCCACGAGTTTGTGTGTTCTCCATCTGACTCCCTTGTGTGCTTCTCTCTCCTCTTCAGCATGTGTTGCTTCTTGCCTGTAAACTTTTTTTTAATACAGTTTTTTACCTCAATTTAACTTGTTCCTTTCATCTTTTCCGCACACTCAGTTGCTTGTTTCGGAGAGTATTTCAGCAGTTGCTTTTTTCGGAGAGTATTTCAGCAGAGGGAAGGCAACTTTAACTTGTTCTGCTTTCAGTCAAAAGTGAGACCCGCCTCTTTCACTTCTGTGTTTGCGACATGAGTATAACTCTTTTCTTTATGGGGCACTTCTGCAGTAATTAGCGCAATCAATAATGGCCATGTTGCAGTCAAGCACGGAGAGTAATGATTCCTTTTTCCCCACTTTGCTAGTGAAGTTGAACTAAATGGTTTGCCTGACCCTATCATGGCAGCCGAGAGGATGGACCATTTGCCTGTTTATCTTAGCCTGGTGCATGCATGCAGCCTTCAGCTCCGAAACGTTAAGATCCACAAGGGTGTTCATAAGGTATGACTTGTTGCAGGATCAGTAACCCTTGGAGCAGAGCAGCTGCTGTGAATCACATCACCATCTGCCTAGCCGTGTCTGCGACTGCGGTGAAAAGAGGCAAGATGGCCTCTGCATAAGTGCCTGCACCTGTTTTAGGAACTGGGGTGTTCAGGGCTGCATATTAGTTCTCTTTTGGGGTGTTGAAAGGAGATGAGTGGATCACATCTGCCTAGAATCACAAAGTTTAGCTCGTGTCGGTGCAGTGATACTTTCCGATGTTCACTAACATTATATTTCTTAAGTTGTTTTCCGCGTGGAGTGCTGAAGGATCAGTTCCTCCTCTGGCTCCATACAATGGTAGATGAATATGGAGAACAAGTAACCAATAAATTAAAAAAAAATGTGAAATGATTCTTCCAGAAATGTTGTTTTCATAAAATGTCAGCTGTTAATGTTATGCAGATTAAGTTTTAGATATTGCGTAATAATCACGCAACACGTACATGGATTTTTTATTCACATGGCACACCCTCCTGCAAACACCATTTTTGCTGATCTCACTGTGAACTGCTTCTGTGTTTGGATTGTAATTGCTGAATTATGTTAGTCTGTTTTTTGGCTTCACACAGTACTGCTTCATAGCGCTAAACTAACCCTGGGCGTAGTTCGCGAAATAGCGCTACGCGTAGCTATGCGAAGTGCACTTCGCACTACGCAAGCTACGCATAGCACTACGCGTACTGCATAGTACCCTGTTCGCGATGATTGCACAGTACCGGATGCTTGTCCACTCTGGTCAATCATTGAAAACGGCATCTTGCACAGTGCGAGCTGTCTTTTACTGCCGCTCGAGTAGATTTTTACTTAAGCGGCAGCTTTCTCAACGCGGACTGGTAGTTTCTCATGGCGAGCGGTCGCGAGCATACGCGACCACTCGCAATGAGAAATCTGACCTCCCTGCGTTGAGAATCTTGCCGGGAGGTTTATTTTCCACGCTAGTGATCGGCAACTCGATGTTGCTGATCGCGAACGAGGAAAAAGTCTCACCGGGATGTCATTTTGCTTGCTCACGGTCGCCAACTTGATGTTGAGGACCGTGAGCAAGCAAAAAATGACCGCTGCACTATGCTACGCTATGTGTGCCGTGTTTGCACTGTGCTACGTGCAGTTCGCGTAGTGCGAAGTAGATCAAACTTCCCAAACTACGCGAGCCTAGCGTAGTGCTTTGCCCAGGGTTACGCTAAACACCATAAGACGTGCGAAGCATGGTAAATGTAATATAAAGTTCTAAAAACAGGCTCCGATGGCTGCTGTATGCACCAAGCCTTTTGTCCCACATTCTCTTTCCATGAATGCATCAAACTGTGGCAATTCTTCGTTGTTGCGCGTAGCAGCGCTGCAGAGTTCAATGGACAAAGTTAACTCCCTGGATATTATGCACGTTTTTTGTCCAGCGGCTTCTGTTGCTCTAAGGCTACTTTGTAGTGTGAAGTTTAGAAGTTTTCCTATGTTGCGTGGATTAATTATTTACCTTTATGTTTAAAAAGAATATCCAGTTTATTTAGCTTATGTATCTGTTTTTAACTATTACATCGCTTTTTCTGAACTTCGTAACACGATAGTTTAATTAAGATCCTCATCGCTGCTCCTGGCCTTAAAGTGTCCTCACCTGGAGAGTGCACATTAGCAGGTCTTACAGTCGGAGTCAAACAGCCCAGCTCTACTCTGTGTGTGTATTTTTGGTTTTTGTATACTGTTCGCTGGTGCAATTTGGCAAAGTGGCTACTGTATTCCTACAAATGACAGCAGATCTTTCTCCCAATCTCTGCTCCCACCGCTCACGTTCTGCTGCTGCAAGGATTAGTCAAACAATTCAGGGTAAATACGAAACCTTGTCAGCTATGTAAAGGTTGCATGCCCTTCAAAATGTTTGGCGACACTGCAAGCTAGGCCTTAAGTTTGTTGTGACCTGACACAAACTAACATGAGCTCTCAAGCATCAGCGAAGCACCTTTACAAGGCCTCTAATGTCTGAACAAAGCTGAACAAGGTCTTTCATCCTTTGAAAGTGTTTATTCCTGTGACATTGTTGGATAAGCAAGGCCCCCCCCCCGCAAAAAACTCGAAAAACATACATTGATATCTATGCACATGTACCTGTTTTAATTCATTTTTTGCTTTTCAGTCTTCACCATTTTTTACTTTAAAGAGACCTGAGTTTGGGTATCTGGTAAATAGTTTAGTTTTGTGGATTTTTCTTTGTTTATCTGTTTACATATTAAATATATTTTTTCTTAAGCCAAAATATTACAACTAGGAACATGTTTATATAGAAATCAGTTTGATATCTAAACCACATTGGCAAAGGCAATAGATCTGGCATGGGTGAGACCTGTTGGCTTTGCCAATTTTTGTTTTTTTATCTTCCCTACCGTCTTTTCTCTATCTCGTGCTGAATCTGTTGTATATCCTGCTCAGTCTTTTCTCCTGCTGCGACATTTCCCGCTGCCTCTTCTCTATTTTGAACACTATCATGTCCTCTCTGTGTCCTGATTCCTCTCTTTTGTCCCTGTCATTTCGTCTCATACCATGCTGAGCCAGTCTTCTTCTCCCCTTCCCCTCTTTTCTATATCCTATTTCCTCTCATGCCTCTTTACTCTACCCTGCTCAATGGCATTATGCAACAGGATGCTCCCCCTGCAGAATGTGATAGGGCGCCCGAGTAGCCAATAGCTCACAAATATTCATGTTCTTTGGGCTGAATGGTCCTCATCTGATGAGTTAGGGACCCTGGATTGTTTGGGGGAGCAGTGTGTTACAGCCCTGCTGTTTTCTTCTTTATCCTTGTCCACTGTTCATTCCTCTGCTGGTTGTCACCTTTGTTCTAGCTGTTTCAGCACTCTTCCCTGCTGTCCACAATGCTCCTTCTCACCACCATGATGAGACACACTTATATCACCTGTTTTTCCTAGCCACCAGCATGCCCTACATCTAAAAGGAGGCTTACCTCAAGCAACAGGGCTATTTACAGACGGATTCTTAAAACACTTGCAAACTGGTACCACATCATCTTTATACACCTACCACAACATATACATAGCACACCAAACAATGAGACACAACTGAAGGTGTAGGCCCAACACACCGGCTGTGCACACAGCTATACACTTAGCTATACACACACACACACACACTGACAGTTGGCTGTACACACGTTTGACTGGCTGTGACAGACATACCTCAACAGTTGTTGTGAATACACACCCCACTGGCTGTACACTTTCTACACCGGCTGTAGAGACACATCCCAAAATGACAGTGTATACACCTCAATGATGTGTATGCCTTCACCACAGTGGGTGTGTACCAACTACACACTGGTTGGAGACATGCATACACAGTTGTGTGTGCAGACACACCGATCGGTCACTGCACACCAGGAAAAACTATTCACAATAATAAACAACACTATTTGTGGGCACATTACTCGTCTACACAGCCCACAACAGTGAGAGCAGCTGCAGATGGTAGGAAAACAGTGGAAGAAACCAAGGCGGGACCTACTCTCCCCAGATGAAAGCAAGAGTCGTCTGTCATGGTGTAATTTGCAAGGATACCAGAAGCCCACAAACACCATCATGTTGCAGGACATACTCACTGTGCACTTTCACACACAATCTCACATGTACAACCACACTACATGTGCACTGACTACACCTGTTAAGTACATACAAACACAACAGAGCCTGAGTACAGTCACAAACGAAGAAATTATTAAACAATGAAACACCTTCACAATGAATGAACACAAGCCCTATCACCTGTGCACACACACAGCACGCACGGTTTACACAGAGAGCACATAATGGATATATATGCCCCCATTGGACTAGAAGTGACCCATAGGTTAGTCCCTAAACAGCTATCGTGCAGGGTACAGTGTATTCAAGAAGTTAGACATGTACTTTTAGGCTTTACATGTCCTGGTGGTTAAAAACTCTTAAATTCGTTTTTCACTACTGTAAGGCCTACCTCTTCAATAGGATAACATTACCTTAACTTATTACATTTAATAAGTTATAACGTTTAATTGGGAACAGGAAGGAATGTCGAGTTTGGTGTCCAAGGAATTGTAATTTATAATTCTCTTTAATGGTACAGTCGGATTTTAAGTCACAAATCTGAAAATCCACTTTTAGGAAATTGGCATTTTCTTTTCCTATCCATTTGGTGCCTGAAGCCTGTTTACTGGGTCACATGACTAGTTGTAGCTGGCAGTTGGTCTTTGTGTATTGCTCTCAGACAGTGAAACAAAGGGCCATAGGTGTTGGCAGAATGGGCCATCTCAAGTTTAATGAGGGGGAGGAGCTGACACCTACTACACTAGGGGCCCGATTCACAGAACTAACTTAAGACAAAATCCTAAACTTACTATCATTTTGGTATTCACAGAAGGCACTTACTCATTTTGGTATTCACAGAAGGCACTTACTCATTTCGGTATTCACAGAAGTTAGGAGTCCTAACTTTAGGACTCCTAAATGCCTTCTGTGAATACCGAAAGTCTTAAAATTAGGATTGTTCTCAATTTAGTAGTAGTAAAGTTAGGACTCCTAACTTTAGGACTCCTAAATGCCTTCTGTGAATACCGAAAGTCTTAAAATTAGGATTTTTCTCAGTTTAGTAGTAGTAAAGTTAGGACTCCTAACTTCTGTGAATACCGAAATGAGTAAATGTACAGGAATGTACAGGAATTTATATAGCGCAAATCACCAAGCGGTTTCTAAGCGCTTGCTTAGGGAACCCGTCCTGGTATTCCCCTGTGAGATAACCCCGGCAGGGTATCCGTAAGGTGAAAGCCAGGCATCCCACCGCGAGGGGCCATTGTGGAGATTAAGCAAGCTATTGCCCAGAGTCGCAGAGTGTGAACCCGTGAATCGAGTAGGCACGGAGCGAGAATTGTCGAGTTAATGGACCTTTTAAGACTCAAGACCCCACTGAGCCGGGAATGGAACCCTGGTCCCGGGATGACCTCTGCTTCCAGGTCTGCCTCCTCTAACCAGTGAGCCACACTTCTCCAGTAAGTGTCTTCTGTGAATACCAAAATGGTAGTTTAGGATTTTGTCTTAAGTTAGTTCTGTGAATCTGGCCCTTCTACTTCAGAAAAGCTCTATCTGAGCACACTTTCAAAGGGTACACTCACAAACGGTTTGACACCCAGACAATCTGGGGTCAGGGCAGTGAGGTAGGAAATTTCAAGCACCTCTATGGGTGGAACTCTCCAGAACTTTCGCCTACTTCACAGTAGACACCAGGAATAAATCTTGGACCTCAGACCCAATTTGTCAGTGCACCTGTAGACCTTTGTAAGACTCAGAAGGACTGCTGTGCTGCTCTGCAAGAAGGACTGCTACTCTGTTGTCCTGCTGCCCTGCTGCCTGAGTGAAAGGACAGGACCTGCATATTGAATCCAGGACCACCAGAGTGACTCCAAGGGCTAGTTGTCTGGTCCCCTGACCAGAGCCTCAGAGACAGAAGGCTCCAACACTCTTGAACCCTGCACCTGAACTCTGTCTGCTGTGAGTCCTACCCTCCCAAGTGGTGCCACCCCAGTCCAAAAGCAGTGTGACACACCACCTCACATTGCATAGTAACCGCTGCGTGGAGAAGCGTGACTCAGTGGTTAGAGGCGGCAGACCCGGAAGCTGAGATCGGCCGTGGACCAGGGTTCAATTCCCTGCCTCGGCGGGTCTTGGGCTCAAAATTCCACGGACTCGACAATTCTCGCTCCGGTGCCTACTCGACTCACGGGGTCACACTCTGTGACTCTGGGCAATAGCTTGCTTAATCTCCACATCGGCCCCTCGCGGCGGGATGCCTGGCTTTCACCTTGTGGATACCCTGCTGGTATCTCACAGGGGAATACCAGGACGGGTTCCCTAAGCAAGCGCTTAGATACCGTGTCGGTGATTTGCGCTATATAAATACATGTACATTTACATTTACATTTGCTCAACTCAAGTCTGACACAGAACTTCACATTGCTGCCCTCAGTCTCATCAGAACGGCTGCCCTACAATGTATCCTCAATACAGGCCTTCACATTGTAAACCCCTTGATGACCGTATCCTAGATACTGGCGCAGGATTCCTCATCAAAAGCCCTGCAACTTCTTTGGATCCGGCCTGGGCGTGACACATCTTTAGTAGAAGCCCCTCATCGATGGCATCCTTGACTATGATGCAGCCTCGCAGCTTCCTAAATCGCTGCTGCCCGACACATCTCCATACCAGGACCTCGCATCGCCTCTGCTGTGCAACACATCCTCTACGTGGGATCTCGCAATTCTTCACAATCAGAGTATAAGGTACTCTTGTGTTAGTGGGCCTAGTTTGGTACCTTTATCTGGCCCATGCTCCATCGCGGTCGACCTGCAGTTGTGACTTTGTACCGGTCCGGCGTGACCAGATAGCCACAGTTGGCGCTTTGTGTTTTTTGGCACTATTTTCACTTAAATCTTTAAAATTTCATATCGCCGGTCCTTCAGGTTGGATTTGTATCATTTGTTCCTAAATAATTGATTACATTTCACCCTGTCATTCTAAATTGGAGTGGAATTTTTCTTATGTTGTATTTTCACTTTATTACTGTTTGAAGTGTTGCAGAAATACTTTACACATAAGCCTCTGTTATAAGTGGAGCCAGGGTATCAGAGGGTTAAGCACAAGTTAATTTTGGGGTTTGCTTCTGGTTCACCCTGACAGAGATAGTGGTTCCTGCCTCTCTGCCAGTAACCCACTTTTTAACAGCCCCACAGTGCTTAATTTTAGCTGGTGGTTGCAGTTGGGCCTCACATGTACCACAGGCTTTGATCCAGAGCATGAGAGAAAAAAAAACAAAAGAGGGAAAGAATGAGGAAGAGAAAGACAAGAACACCAGTGACAAAGGGAGAAAAAGCTCCTACAAGAGTGAGATAAAGGTGCAGGGATTGTCTGGTGATAGATGAAAGAGGCCAGAGGTAGAACCAACACACCGCAGCCTGGGTATTTAGCACCCTGACTTTCGATAGTGTCAGTCGCAGGCATCTGAGCAAAACTGTGGGCCCTGAAACCTATTTGTTTATCATTTAAGCACTTCCCCTATACTGGCTGTACACCCCCATGCAATTCTAAAAATGTCAATGTGGGGATGGTTATCAACCCAGTAACGAAATAAGGAGAACAGCATAGGCCAGGTTCCAGCACATGTATGGGCATACATCGAACAAGCAAAAAACTAGGAGGTCTGTGAATAAAATAGAGGACAATGCTGCTCCCCCATGCCACAGCCCCCCATCTCTGTATGCTACACAGGAGTTACTTGCACCCACCAAAAGACAGCTCCTATCTCTGGAGGCGACTGCACAAAGAAGACAGAATAAGACACGAGGGCATCATGCTGGTCTCAGAATATAACAATGAACTTGGATCCCCTGAAGCCCACAAAACACAGAGACACCCGAGCACACCCTCTCCACCGAGTGCAGCTGCTGCCACCTGACCCACCCCACCGCACAGGTGTCCCTTCTTAACTAGGAGCTGCCAGGATGCCATGATGTCCGCCCGCTGCTTGTCAAAGCCCATGGTGTACAGTACAACAAGCTGCATTCAGTTGGCATTGATGGATGGGCACAGATCAGACTGGAGGCCAGTGGGGTTGGTTAACTGTCTGCACAGCAGCCCTCAACCCTGAGGTACTGCACGTGCCTCTAGTTATCAGCTTGGTCTGGGCACGTGATGCAGGTGGGCTTTGATGATTGGACCCTCACCTACACTGAAATCACATATAACAATATAAACTCAGCCGGCTGCTTTGTAACAGGAGGCATTCTCCAGTTACAAAGCAGCTGCAGTTCACATCCTGAAGCAGCAGTCCCGCCCATGTCAATGCCTCCCTTGCTTTACAGGCTGGCAGCCCCCCAGTCGGCCCCTGTCAATCTCTCCCTCTACCCCTGGGTTGGAAAAGGAACCGAAGCCGGCCGTTTAAAATAGAAAGTAAATGCATCTCAAATAATTCTGGCCATGTGGGTCTGACTGGGCCCATCATTCCTTGGGTACCGGTGCATTGCACCGGCTGCACCACGGGTGAGCTACGTGTGAACTATATTGGTGCATGAAATGGTATGTAAGCTAGTCCTCTCTGAGTCTGTACGCCTAGCTGCAATAATGTCCAGTGCAATTAACTGCATTCCTTGTTCTCATTTTTTGTTCCAGTAACAAAATACACATTGAATGCAAGGAGTGGCCAGGAGATTGCGATTAACTGCTCAGCCAGACCAAGCACCCAGCTGTCAGCGAGGATCTGGAAGATAAAAACGCACAATATGAACTGCGTTATGTCATTCAGGGCTCAAGATGGAAAAACATTTAAAAACTGCAGTGAGCACCTAAGATGGAAGCCTGGATATGAAACTTTCTCTGTTCTCCTTATAAATCCAGTTGGAATAAAGGATGATGGAATTTATATCTGTGAAACTTCAAGTGTGGAGGGTACTTACTTCAGCAACATTACGTTGAATGTACAAGGTAAGACTGATGCCAACCAGACAGACCTACAGCTGATGTATTTATTTATTTTTATTTATTTTATTTTGAAAGTTTTATATAGCGCGAACAAGATCTTTGCAGATATCAGAGCGCTTTACACAGCCGGGAATACCAACAAGAGAGTGAAATTAAACGTAATAAATGATAGGTACGTGAGAGAACAAAGTAGTACAGGTACATCAATAATGTAAATATTACAGATAAATGTGTGCATAGATAGTCATTAACGTCAATAATACAGGTGAAATACATAGTCATAGAGTTCGAGCAGAAGATGCCTGGGTTGCTATAGTAGGTTAGAGCTACTGTTGGTGCGCGTGTGGATGAAAACAGGGGGCTCTGGAGGCCATCAGGTTTGGGGGAAACACTTAAAGGAGGGTCGGGGAGAATGATGCTACTGCCGGTGAAGAGACTGGACAGTAGTCGAGGTAGAGGAAGAGGTGGCACCGGGTGGGACTGGAAGAAGCACCGGGTGCAAGAGCTCCATGGGTAGCAATAAGCAGCCACTGCGTGGAGGTAGAAGGAACAGCGATGAGCAGAGGGCTGTAGTGCTTAACTTGAGCTGGTGGTTACAGTTGGTGCCCACTGGAACCTGTTTCTGGGCGCCAGCACTTATTTGTCCTCATCAGACTTTGACCCAGTACAAGAGAGAGAAAAACCCACAAGGGGGAAGAAGGAGGAAGACAAAGATGGAAAAAGAATGACAATGGGAGAAAGCCAGAACGTAAAAGAACGTGCTGGAGTGAGTTTGATGGGCAGGGAGTGTCTGGTCATGGATTAAAGATGCATGAGGGGGGAATTCAAGGCTACGAAGGCTTGGTAAGGCTTGGTATGCGCCACCAGGGTCTTCTGCAGTGCTGTTGGCAACTTCTAAGTACAAGTTTGGGGCCCAGCACTTATTATTTTACAAATTAAGCACTGGGGCTGTACGGACAGAAGAAAGCAGCAGACATGAACTCTGTAATAAGGGGCTTTGGCAGCAATCAGAGCGAGCGGGTGGCGAGCCTGGACACTGGTATAGGGGAAGGGGGCACCAGAGGAGGCGCAGAAAGACCAGAGGGAGAACGCAATTCCACACCACGCAACATAATTTCACTACACATAAGACCACACAACACCACATAATTCAACTACAGCTAATTAAACACTACTCAATACCATATATATATATATATATATATATATATATATATATATATATATATATATATATATATATGGTATTGAGTAGTGTTTAATTAGCTGAAGTTGAATTATGTGGTGTTGTGTGGTCTTATGTGTAGTGAAATTATGTTATAGTTATAGTTATAGTAGTGAAATATATATATATATATATATATATATGTATATATATATATATATATATATATATATATATATATATATATATATATATATATACCCCACATAAATCCACTCTATGCCACATAACAACAATCCATATACATACACTCCTCACCATGTCACATAATTCCACTAAACATAATTTTACTCAATGCCATACTGTTCCATGCCACACTATTCAACTACACACAAATCCATTCAACATCGTATAATTCAACACCAAAGCACACAATTCCACTCCGCAACACAATTCCACTCCACATCACATACATCCAATTCAAAACAAATAATTCAACGGCATACCATAAAATTCAACAGCAAACCACAGAATTAAACTCCATTACATAACACTCCACAACACAAAATACCATTCCACAATTACACTCCATGACACAATCCCACTCCACATAATTCCAATACACTCAAAAACACATAATTACTAACCACATAATACCACTGCATACCATGCCACAGAAATCCACTCCACACCACACAATTCCACACCACATAATGCCACAACTAACAACTCCAAGGTAACTCACATAATTCCACTACACACACATACAGCCACTCCACTCCATAACACATAGGTAAGAAACATTTACATTTACAATGCCAATAGCTTAAACTCTATTTCTTTTTTTTGTAACACCCAAACACACAGATCTGGAGCTTAGCTCCTACATATTTGTTCTTTTTCATCACCAAAGAGGCAAAGCTATCCACATAGTTCCACGCCACACAATTCAACTCCACACATTTCCAATCCACACCACATAATTCAACATCAATCACATAATACAACTCAACAACACAATGAAACACACCACATACATCCAATCAACACCACACAATTCCACATCATGCCACAAAATTCAACAGCACACCACATAATTAAACTTCACTACATACCACTCTACAATACAAATTACCATTCCACATAATTGCACTCCTTACCATACAACCCCACTCCACATAATTCCAGTACACTCAATACCACATATTTACTACCCAAATAATTCCCCAGCACACCATGCCACATAATTCCACTGCACAGATCCACTCCACACCACACAATTCCACGCCACTCAATAACACAACTAACTAATCCAATCCAACCCACATAATTCCACTACACACCACATCCATATACGTGAAAAACATTGCAAATTACAATGCCAATAGGTCAAACTCGAACAAATGCGAGACCTATTGCATTTCCTATGCTTGTTAGTTGTTCTCACCTTCCCCCCAGCCGCAATCTAAGCCAAACAAAAGTGATGTCTCATTACTTGATCTCATCCTCCAATCGGCAGCGTTTTCAGCCAAAGAAATGTGATGTCTCATTTGTTGTTCTTTTCTTCCACTCAGTCGCAATCTGAGATACAGTCATATCTCATTGGCCTGCCTTAGCCTGTTAAGCAGTTACTTTAATATAATTGTTCCCTCCTTTTCATAGTCCCTCCTGTGGTTACCCTGACTAGTGAGGACCCCTCAACGGCAGTGTGCCGGGCCTCCGGAGGAAAACCAGCAGCGAACATCTCCTGGCACCCGGCATGTGAGAGCTGCATCACGGAACAGCAAGTTCACCCAGACAGGACAGTGAGCGTTATAAGTACATACAGAGCGAGCAGTGAACATGAGACACTCGTCAGATGTGTGGTGTCACATCCAACCTTTTTAGAAGCACAAAACAAGACAGCAGGTAAAGAAAGCATATTCCTTAGTCTCAGGAAAGAATGAATGCTTTGAATTTCTATTTCAGGTAACATTCCACCTCCCTATGTTAAGTTCCCCTAGATATGTGACTTTTATCGTTTATTGTCAAAAAACAAACATTATGAAAGAGGGGATACGTATCCATCAGATCAAGAGGTTGGGGTAGAGTAGGAAAGCTTTGGAGGTGCAACATAAATACATATGAAACCTATCCAAGCAGGGGAATATCAGGCTGCAAACACATAAAAATGTAATTGTATTTTATTTTATACCATATTATATTTTTATTAAATGCACTGCAAATTATTTTAAGAGATAATTTATTTGAAGAGCTATTAATTAGCCACATCCAGTAAAAAATGTGCATTGGGAATGTATATTAGGATTAAAAGGTGACGACTGAATTTATTGGAACCTCAAATGAGGAATCAATTTACCAAATATTTGTACTCCGTGTGTGAATTTATTACTAAAAATGTGAATATATTCCACCAAACATGCAGTACACGTCTGGCATGCAGCCACCAATCGCTTATGTTGGAGACGCAAGCTAACACTCGCAACACTGCTATGGGACTCTGAGCCACTGGGTGATCTGTGGAGGAGTAAGGGGTTCGACAAATGGGATCTCATAGGTATCACACACATAAGAGATTTGTGGGACAAATCGGACATTAAGTCTTATGCAATGCTGCAGCACCAGTATAAATTGACCGAATCAGAGCGCTTCCGTTACACGCAGGTTCGACATGCACTTCGCACACACTTACAGCCTGCAACCACACAACTGGAATCATCCCCACTGGAAGATAGAGTGCTCGATGGTCATCTCCCTGACAGCACCATTTCACTAATATATAAAAAAAACTGGTGGACAACATCTCGGCCCCTCTCTGGGCCCTCCGAGAGAAGTGGACAAGGGATGGCATGGAAATGGATGACGAGGAGTGGCAGGAGGCAGTTTCCTCTCCCCGAGTAGTGGCGATACCAGCTCGTCTCCGACTTGTCCAACTAAAATTTCTCCACGGGAGTTACGTAACGGGGCCCCAATTGGTACGAATGGGAAGGGCAAATGGAGGCGCCTGCAGGCGGGGATGTGGCCAGCTGGGAACCTTTTTCCACATAGTCTTGGAATGCAAACAGATCCAACCCTACTGGCGCGACATTCATGACATCATTAATAAAGTTTTGCCTGTGCTGCTCCGTGAGGAGGCCCGTAGGTGTCTCTTAAACATCTGGGAACCAGCTGATTTAAATGTTTACTTGGTGCAGTGGGTTACATTGGGGCTCATGCTGGCCAAGAGGAATATTGCCCAGCGGTGGGGGGTGCCACTCCCACCCACAGTTCATGATTGGGGAAAAGACATGGACTGGGCAATGTTCAGAGAAAAGACTGTGTATGTATCACGTGGGTGTCCCAAAAAATGGTCCCGTGTATGGGGCCCGTGGAACTCTTATCGTGGAGAAATATGCCAGCCTCCCTTGGCTCGTACTATGGATGACCCCATCACCCTAGACCTTCCACCATGTATGATTGTATTCTGTGATTCACCTACTGTACCAACGATGCCTATCATATTGCTCCCTCAGTGATGCCATTGTATTGCCGATGTCTGGTTTTTCTTGATAAAAAACGTTTCACCCAAAAAAATGTGAATATATTAACTATAGCAGTATCCGTGGAAAGAGCTAGAGTATGGCTGCATCCGAATAGCAGCCTTCACATTGATAGTTATTGTTTCTGGGTGTCAAGTGCTAGAGCACCGAGTTGGAGCAGTGATTAATAAGGGAATAATTAAATTATACCTTTACACTGTTCACTAAAATAGATTACATTTGTAAGTGCTGTGCTGAACTGCACCATTTTGGATGTAGCAGAAGAGAAAGAAAGATCCATGCATCTCTTAAAGAATCGGTTCTAACTTAGACAAAATCAGGGATTCAGCTTTTTTTCACTTGTCTTTTCAGCACATTTCCTATCCTTTCTATGGTGGTTGTTATTCTCTTTCCCTCTCTAGGAGCATGACAGTCCGCATGACAGTCCAGATTCCACAGTTTAGGCCTAGGTCTATGTACAGTTTAGTTTAAAATGTAGAACAGGTGGACGACGTGATAGCATTCAATTTTAGGTTTCGCCTGCTTAGGCTTGCGCTGTGCTTGAGAAATCTGTTATTTTTAATACAAACTTAAAAGGCACTTTACATCCTGTCTCCTCTCTTCCCTGGCTTCTCATTCCTTCCTGGCTTCTCATTGGTTCCTTTGCGTGCCACTTACCTTTCCTCCATTTCTATTGGCTGTGTCATATTTTCTTGCATTTGCCAATGCTTCTCTCCTCAGTTTCCCGTGGCCGAAATACTGTTACCATCTGCTTTGGTGGAACTATATTTTTATAAAGTTTTGCTTTTTACTCTTACAGCATATTTATACAACAATTTATTACCCAGTGAGATTAAGGGCCATATGTATCATACTTCCGTTTAGCGAATTCCAAATAGCGAATTTTAAGGAATCGCTATTTGGAATTCGCAAAACGGTATGTATGTACAAAATCGCTTTTCAATAGCGATTCCTTACCATTCCTAATTTGCGATTAGCAAATTGCTAAACGCAAATTAACCATTCATTTCTATGGGCCAGGAGGCCCATAGGAATGAAAGTGCATTTTACGATTAGCAATTTGCTAATCGCAAATTAGGAATTTCTTCAAGGGTGCAGGGGTGTCTCAAGAACACCCTGCTGCACCCCTGAAGACATTTGGGTGCATATGGCACACATACATGCCCTAAGGGCATGTATGGGTGTCACATGGCACCTTTGGTTTTTTGTAAAAAAGCTTTTTGAAAAGAATTCGCAACTTACCACCAACTAGAAGTTGGTGGTAATTTGCGAATCCTTAATGGTAATTTTTGAATATTTTTTGTTTGATACATTGCATTTAAGGAATCGCAAAATTTGCGATTCCTTAAGTGCAATCGCAAAATAAGGAATAGCAAATTTTGCAATTCCTTATTTTGCATCAAACATGTTTGATACATACCATTTATCTAATTAGCATTCACAAAGGCCGAAATTCGCAGAATTTCGGCCTTTGCGAATGCTAATTAGCTTGATACATACTAAGTGATTTGCATAGAATCACAGAATGTTGTGCAGCGCAGCTGAGACTCGAACGTGGAACTCCAGCTCTCGAGTCAGCAGCTCTAGCTACTGCGCCACATCCTTTCCCCTCCCGTGTTACCTGTCAGGGGGGTCTTTCCTTCTGCTGGACGATGATTGATGAAAACAGCGCTTTATTCATTTCATAGGCGAAAATGATGCATTACCAATACTTTTGCTCTCAGCACAAGTATTTCAGTTTCATGATCCTGCATTTTGCAGTATGCCAGAGAAAGAATACAGCCATAAAGCCTTGATGACCGTATTCTAGATACTGGCGCAGGACTCCTCATCAAAAGCCCTGCAACTTCTTTGGATCCGGCCTGGGCGTGACACATCTTTAGTAGAAGCCCCTCATCGATGGCATCCTTGACTATGATGCAGCCTCGCTGCTTCCTAAATCGCTGCTGCCCGACACATCTCCATACCAGGACCTCGCATCGCCTCTGCTGTGCAACACATCCTCTACGTGGGATCTCGCAATTCTTCACAATCAGAGTTTAAGGTACTCTTGTGTTAGTGGGCCTAATTTGGTCCCTTTATCTGGCCCATGCTCCATCGCGGTCGACCTGAAGTTGTGACTTTGTGCCGGTCCGGCGCGACCAGATAGCCACAGTTGGCGCTTTGTGTTTTTTGGCACTATTTTCACTTAAATCTTTAAAATTTCATATCGCCGGTCCTTCAGGTTGGATTTGTATCATTTGTTATTAAATAATTGATTACATTTCACCCTGTCATTCTAAATTGGAGTGGAGTTTTTCTTATGTTGTATTTTCACTTTATTACTGTTTGAAGTGTTGCAGAAATACTTTACACATAAGCATCTATGTTATACGTTGTGCCAAGGGATCAGAGGGTTAAGCACAAGTTAATTTTGGGGTTGCTTCTGGTTCACCCTGACAGAGATAGTGGTTCCTGCCTCTCTGCCAGTAACCCACTTTTTAACAGCCCCACAGTGCTTAATTTTAGCTGGTGGTTGCAGTTGGGTCTCACATGTACCACAGGCCTTGATCCAGAGCATGAGAGAAAAAAAACAAAAGAGGGAAAGAATGAGGAAGAGAAAGACAAGAACACCAGTGACAAAGGGAGAAAAGCTCCTACAAGAGTGAGATAAAGGTGCAGGGATTGTCTGGTGATAGATGAAAGAGGCCAGAGGTAGAACCAACACACCGCAGCCTGGGTATTTAGCACCCTGACTTTCGATAGTGTCAGTCGCAGGCATCTGAGCAAAACTTTTGGGCCCTGAAACCTATTTGTTTATCATGTAAGCACTTCCCCTATACTGGCTGTACACCCCCATGCAATTCTAAAAATGTCAATGTGGGGATGGTTATCAACCCAGGAACGAAATAAGGAGCACAGCATAGGCCAGGTTCCAGCACATGTATGGGCATACATCGAACAAGGAAAAAACTAGGAGGTCTGTGAATAAAATAGAGGACTATACTGCTCCCCCATGCCACAGCCCCCCATCTCTGTATGCTACACAGGAGTTACTTGCACCCACCAAAAGACAGCTCCTATCTCTGGAGGCGACTGCACAAAGAAGACAGAATAAGACACGAGGGCATCATGCTGGTCTCAGAATATAACAATGAACTTGGATCCCCTGAAGCCCACAAAACAGAGACACCCGAGCACACCCTCTCCACCGAGTGCAGCTGCTGCCACCTGACCCACCCCACCGCCAGGTGTCCCTTCTTAACTAGGAGCTGCCAGGATGCCATGATGTCCGCCCGCTGCTTGTCAAAGCCCATGGTGTACACCAAGCTGCATTCAGTTGGCATTGATGGATGGGCACAGATCAGACTGGAGTCCAGTGGGGTTGGTTAACTGTCTGCACAGCAGCCATCAACCCTGAGGTACTGCACGTGCCTCTAGTTATCAGCTTGGTCTGGGCACGTGATGCAGGTGGGCTTTGATGATTGGACCCTCACCTACACTGAAATCACATATAACAATATAAACTCAACCGGCTGCTTTGCAACAGGAGGCATTCTCCAGTTACAAAGCAGCTGCAGTTCACATCCTGAAGCAGCAGTCCCGCCCATGTCAATGCCTCCCTTGCTTTACAGGCTGGCAGCCCCTCAGTCGGCCCCTGTCAATCTCTCCCTCTACCCCAGGGTTGGAAAAGGAACCGAAGCCGGCCGTTTAAAATAGAAAGTAAATGCATCTCAAATAATTCTGGCCATGTGGGTCTGACTGGGCCCATCATTCCTTGGGTACCGGTGCATTGCACCGGCTGCACCACGGGTGAGCTACGTGTGAACTATATTGGTGCATGAAATGGTATGTAAGCTAGTCATCTCTGAGTCTGTACGCCTAGCTGCAATACTGTTCAGTGCAATTAACTGCATTCCTTGTTCTCATTTTTTGTTCCAGTAAACAAATACACATTGAATGCAAGGAGTGGCCAGGAGATTGCGATTAACTGCTCGGCCAGACCAAGCACCCAGCTGTCAGCGAGGATCTGGAAGATAACAACGCACAATATGAACTGCATTATGGTTTTCAGAGCACATGATGGAAAAACATTTAAAAACTGCAGTGAGCACCTAAGATGGAAGCCTGGATATGAAACTTTCTCTGTTCTCCTTATAAATCCAGTTGGAATAAAGGATGATGGAATTTATATCTGTGAAACTTCAAATGTGGATGGTACTTACTTCAGCAACATTACGTTGAATGTACAAGGTAAGACTGATGCCAACCAGACAGACCTACAGCTGATTTATTTATTTATTTTTATTTATTTTATTTTGAAAGTTTTATATAGCGCGAACAAGATCTTTGCAGATATCAGAGCGCTTTACACAGCCGGGAATACCAACAAGAGAGTGAAATTAAACGTAATAAATGGTAGGTACGTGAGAGAACAAAGTAGTACAGGTACATCAATAATGTAAATATTACAGATAAATGTGTGCATAGATAGTCATTAACGTCAATAATACAGGTGAAATACATAGTCATAGAGTTCGAGCAGAAGATGCCTGGGTTGCTATAGTAGGTTAGAGCTACTGTTGGTGCGCGTGTGGATGAAAACAGGGGGCTCTGGAGGCCATCAGGTTTGGGGGAAACACTTAAAGGAGGGTCGGGGAGAATGATGCTACTGCCGGTGAAGAGACTGGACAGTAGTCGAGGTAGAGGAAGAGGTGGCACCGGGTGGGACTGGAAGAAGCACCGGGTGCAAGAGCTCCATGGGTAGCAATAAGCAGCCACTGCGTGGAGGTAGAAGGAACAGCAATGAGCAGAGGGCTGTAGTGCTTAACTTGAGCTGGTGGTTACAGTTGGTGCCCACTGGAACCTGTTTCTGGGCGCCAGCACTTATTTGTCCTCATCAGACTTTGACCCAGTACAAGAGAGAGAAAAACCCACAAGGGGGAAGAAGGAGGAAGCCAAAGATGGAAAAAGAATGACAATGGGAGAAAGCCAGAACGTAAAAGAACGTGCTGGAGTGAGTTTGATGGGCAGGGAGTGTCTGGTCATGGATTAAAGATGCATGAGGCGGGAATTCAAGGCTACGAAGGCTTGGTAAGGCTTGGTATGCGCCACCAGGGTCTTCTGCAGTGCTGTTGGCAACTTCTAAGTACAAGTTTGGGGCCCAGCACTTATTATTTTACAAATTAAGCACTGGGGCTGTACGGACAGAAGAAAGCAGCAGACATGAACTCTGTAATAAGTGGCTTTGGCAGCAATCAGAGCGAGCGGGTGGCGAGCCTGGACACTGGTATAGGGGAAGGGGGCACCAGAGGAGGCGCAGAAAGACCAGAGGGAGAACGCAATTCCACACCACGCAACATAATTTCACTACACATAAGACCACACAACACCACATAATTCAACTTCAGCTAATTAAACACTACTCAATACCATATATATATATATATATATATATATATATATATATATATATACCCCACATAAATCCACTCTATGCCACATAACAACAATCCATATACATACACTCCTCACCATGTCACATAATTCCACTAAACATAATTTTACTCAACGCCATACTGTTCCATGCCACACTATTCAACTACACACAAATCCATTCAACATCGTATAATTCAACACCAAAGCACACAATTCCACTCCGCAACACAATTCCACTCCACATCACATACATCCAATTCAAAACAAATAATACAACGGCATACCATAAAATTCAACAGCAAACCACAGAATTAAACTCCATTACATAACACTCCACAACACAAAATACCATTCCACAATTACAGTCCATGACACAATCCCACTCCACATAATTCCAATACACTCAAAAACACATAATTACTAACCACATAATACCACTGCATACATGCCACAGAAATCCACTCCACACCACACAATTCCACACCACATAATGCCACAACTAACAACTCCAAGGTAACTCACATAATTCCACTACACACACATACAGCCACTCCACTCCATAACACATAGGTAAGAAACATTTACATTTACAATGCCAATAGCTTAAACTCTATTTCTTTTTTTTGTAACACCCAAACACACAGATCTGGAGCTTAGCTCCTACATATTTGTTCTTTTTCATCACCAAAGAGGCAAAGCTATCCACATAGTTCCACGCCACACAATTCAACTCCACACATTTCCAATCCACACCACATAATTCAACATCAATCACATAATACAACTCAACAACACAATGAAACACACCACATACATCCAATCAACACCACACAATTCCACATCATGCCACAAAATTCAACAGCACACCACATAATTAAACTTCACTACATACCACTCTACAATACAAATTACCATTCCACATAATTCCACTTCTTAACATGCAACCCTACTCCACATAATTCCAGTACACTCAATACCACATATTTACTACCCAAATAATTCCCCAGCACACCATGCCACATAATTCCACTGCACAGATCCACTCCACACCACACAATTCCACGCCACTCAATAATACAACTAACTAATCCAATCCAACCCACATAATTCCACTACACAACACATCCATATAAGTGAAAAACATTGCAAATTACAATGCCAATAGGTCAAACTCGAACAAATGCGTGACCTATTGCATTTCCTATGCTTGTTAGTTGTTCTCACCTTCCCCCAGCCGCAATCTAAGCCAAACAAAAGTGATGTCTCATTAGTTGATCTCATCCTCCAATCGGCAGCGTTTTCACCAAAGAAATGTGATGTCTCATTTGTTGTTCTTTTCTTCCACTCAGTCGCAATCTGAGCTGCAGTCATATCTCATTGGCCTGCCTTAGCCTGTTAAGCAGTTACTTTAATATAATTGTTCCCTCCTTTTCATAGTCCCTCCTGTGGTTACCCTGACTAGTGAGGACCCCTCAACGGCAGTGTGCCGGGCCTCCGGAGGAAAACCAGCAGCGAACATCTCCTGGCACCCGGCATGCGAGAGCTGCATCACCGAACAGCAAGTTCACCCAGACAAGACAGTGACCGTGGTCAGTACATACAGAGCGAGCAGTGAACATGAGACACTCGTCACATGCGTGGTGTCACATCCAACCTTTTTAGAAGCACAAAACAAGACAGTAGGTAAGGAAAGCATATTCCTTAGTCTCAGGAAAGAATGAATGCTTTGATGTTTCTATTTCAGGTAACATTCCACCTCCCTATGTTAAGTTCCCCTAGATATGTGACTTTTATCGTTTATTGTCAAAAAACAAACATTATGAAAGAGGAGATACGTATCCATCAGATCAAGAGGTTGGGGTAGAGTAGGAAAGCTTTGGAGGTGCAACATAAATACATATGAAACCTATCCAAGCAGGGGAATATCAGGCTGCAAACACATAAAAATGTAATTGTATTTTATTTTATACCATATTATATTTTTATTAAATGCACTGCAAATTATTTTAAGAGATAATTTATTTGAAGAGCTATTAATCATCCACATCCAGTAAAAAATGTGCATTGGGAATGTATATTAGGATTAAAAGGTGACGACGGAATTTATTGGAACCTCAAATGAGGAATCAATTTACCAAATATTTGTACTCCGTGTGTGAATTTATTACTAAAAATGTGAATATATTCCACCAAACATGCAGTACACGTCTGGCATGCAGCCACCAATCGCTTATGTTGGAGACGCAAGCTAACACTCGCAACACTGCTATGGGACTCTTAGCCACTGGGTGATCTGTGGAGGAGTAAGGGGTTCGACAAATGGGATCTCATAGGTATCACACACATAAGAGATTTGTGGGACAAATCGGACATTTAGTCTTTTGCAACGCTGCAGCACCAGTATAAATTGACCGAATCAGAGCGCTTCCGTTACACGCAGGTTCGACATGCACTTCGCACACACTTACAGCCTGCAACCACACAACTGGAATCATCCCCACTGGAAGATAGAGTGCTCGATGGTCATCTCCCTGACAGCACCATTTCACTAATATATAAAAAAAACTGGTGGACAACATCTCGGACCCTCTCTGGGCCCTCCGAGAGAAGTGGACAAGGGATGGCATAGAAATGGATGACGAGGAGTGGCAGGAGGCAGTTTCCTCTCCCCGAGTAGTGGCGATACCAGCTCGTCTCCGACTTGTCCAACTAAAATTTCTCCACGGGAGTTACGTAACGGGGCCCCAATTGGTACGAATGGGAAGGGCAGATGGAGGCGCCTGCAGGCGGGGATGTGGCCAGCTGGGAACCTTTTTCCACATAGTCTGGGAATGCGAACAGATCCAACCCTACTGGCGCGACATTCATGACATCATTAATAAAGTTTTGCCTGTGCTGCTCCGTGAGGAGGCCCGTAGGTGTCTCTTAAACATCTGGGAACCAGCTGATTTAAATGTTTACTTGGCGCAGTGGGTTACGTTGGGGCTCATGCTGGCCAAGAGCAATATTGCCCAGCGGTGGGGGGCGCCACTCCCACCCACAGTTCATGATTGGGGAAAAGACATGGACTGGGCAATGTTCAGAGAAAAGACTGTGTATGTATCACGTGGGTGTCCCAAAAAATGGTCCCGTGTATGGGGCCCGTGCAACTCTTATCGTGGAGAAATATTCCAGCCTCCCTTGGATTGTACTATGGATGACCCCCATCACCCTAGACCTTCCACCATGTATGATTGTATTCTGTGATTCACCTACTGTACCAACGATGCCTATCATATTGCTCCCTCAGTGATGCCATTGTATTGCCAATGTCTGGTTTTTCATGATAAAAAATGTTTTACCAAAAAAAATGTGAATATATTAACTATAGCAGTATCCGTGGAAAGAGCTAGAGTATGGCTGCATCCGAATAGCAGCCTTCACATTGATAGTTATTGTTTCTGGGTGTCAAGTGCTAGGGCACCAAGTTGGAGCAGTGATTAATAAGAGAATAATTAAATTATACCTTTACACTGTTCACTAAAATAGATTACATTTGTAAGTGCTGTGCTGAACTGCACCATTTTGGATGTAGCAGAAGAGAAATAAAGATCCATGCATCTCTTAAAGAATCGGTTCTAACTTAGACAGAATCAGGGATTCAGCTTTTTTTCACTTGTCTTTTCAGCACATTTCCTATCCTTTCTATGGTGGTTGTTATTCTCTTTCCCTCTCTAGGAGCATGACAGTCCGCATAACAGTCCAGATTCCACAGTTTAGGCCTAGGCCTATGTACAGTTTAGTTTAAAATGTAGAACAGGTGGACGACGTGATAGCATTCAATTTTAGGTTTCGCCTGCTTAGGCTTGCGCTGTGCTTGAGAAATCTGTTATTTTTAATACAAACTTAAAAGGCACTTTACATCCTGTCTCCTCTCTTCCCTGGCTTCTCATTCCTTCCTGGCTTCTCATTGGTTCCTGTGCGTGCCACTTACCTTTCCTCCATTTCTATTGGCTGTGTCATATTTTCCTGCATTTGCCAATGCTTCTCTCCTCAGATTCCCGTGGCCGAAATACTGTTACCATCTGCTTTGGTGGAACTATATTTTTATAAAGTTTTGCTTTTTACTCTTACAGCATATTTATACAACAATTTATCACCCAGTGAGATTAAGGGCCATATGTATCATACTTCCGTTTAGCGAATTCCAAATAGCGAATTTTAAGGAATCGCTATTTGGAATTCGCAAAACGGTATGTATGTACAACATCGCTTTTCAATAGCGATTCCTTACCATTCCTAATTTGCGATTAGCAAATTGCTAATCGCAAATTAACCATTCATTTCTATGGGCCAGGAGGCCCATAGGAATGAAAGTGCATTTTACGATTAGCAATTTGCTAATCGCAAATTAGGAATTTCTTTAAGGGTGCAGGGGTGTCTCAAGAACACCCTGCTGCACCCCTGAAAAAGACATTTGGGGGCATATGGCGCACATACATGCCCTAAGGGCATGTATGGGCGTCATATGGCACCTTTGGTTTTTTGTAAAAAAGCTTTTTGAAAAGAATTCGGAACTTACCACCAACTAGAAGTTGGTGGTAATTTGCGAATCCTTAATGGCAATTTTTGAATATTTTTTGTTTGATACATTGCATTTAAGGGATCGCAAAATTTGCGATTCCTTAAGTGCAATCGCAAAATAAGGAATAGCAAATTTTGCAATTTCTTATTTTGCATCAAACATGTTTGATACATACCATTTATCTAATTAGCATTCGCAAAGGCCGAAATTCGCAGAATTTCGGCCTTTGCGAATGCTAATTAGCTTGATACATATGGCCCTAAGTGATTTGCATAGAATCCCAGAATGTTGCGCAGCACAGCTGAGACTCGAACGTGGAACTCCAGCTCTCGAGTCAGCAGCTCTGGCCGCTGCGCCACATCCTTCCCCCTCCCGTGTTACCTGTCAGGGGGGTCTTTCCTTCTGCTGGACGATGATTGATGAAAACAGCACTTTATTCATTTAATAGGCGAAAATGATGCATTACCAATACTTTTGCTCTCAGCACAAGTATTTCAATTTCATGATCCTGCATTTTGCAGTATGCCAGAGAAAGAATACAGCCATAAAGCAAACTCTGTAGTGCCGGATCTAATTTCTTCTGTTAAGTCATAACGGCAGAAAACTGTCAAAAAATATGCTTCAGGTGATAAGGAAATTTCCAAACCCGAATATGCCTGACACCGCCTATTCCTAATACACCTGTATTTTGTGACAAGCTTGCATTATTTTTACAAAGAAATTTACTGATATCTACAAATGCATCAAGAAAACTATACAGGGGACAGTGAAACGTCCATCCTTTACCGAAAGGTATGAATAGACAAATTCTAGTAGATGGGCTTTGCTTGCAGAATTTGTAGTAAAAAGACTGCGTTTAGGTCATCAATGAGGCCTTCAGACATCCTGATAGGATTTCAAAGGTTATTGTGCTGACCCTTACTTCCCTCTTGAACAGTTAATTCTCAGAACAACAGGTTCCTTCCAGCTGGAAAATAGTCAGTGATGGAGCCCTCTTGAAGTAGCTGAAAGTGGCCAGAGGACATTAGAGCACTTTACCTGAGCACCAGGTCAGATTCATTTTTTTTTAGGAGCACGGAGATTAACTGCCCAGAATCACAGGTTGTTCGTTATAGAAGTTCTTTTCATGACATATTGTGGCACAATTTCGATGCCAATTGGCACGGTTATCATCTTTAGGAAATGTCGGCAAATGTCTGCAATTAAAAAATAGATACAGATCTAATCTTACTTCATTTAAGGCTGAAACCATGGCAGTTTCTGTCCAAGGCCTGGTGTGGTGTCACTTTATCATAAATCTTTGTACTTTGTTAGTAATAATTATGCTGCTTGACTTTTTCTGCAGAATATTATGTTCCATTTTTTCCATGTTTGTTTCTGATATATCAGTAGAAGTCACTATCATTCATGTTGGCCAGTAGGGAGTTAGTAAAATATGTACCGTATTGCATAAAAATGAAAAAGGCATTACTGCATTCATTGAAGCTATATATGGCTAGAAATAATAGTTTCAAAGCAGAGTTAGACAAACTTTCAGAAAAGCCACTAGAGGGGTATATTCACAAGAATGTGTGATAACTACTGCAAGAGTAGCGTAACGCAACTTTCAACATCGCAGTCCATCGTGGGAAAGTAATCCCGTGGCAACGTGGAATACACAAAGCGGCGGTAGCATGCGATAAACACCAGACAACGTAGCAAATGTCCGTGTGAAAATCAATGCCACACCGCAAAATTGCGATACGCGAACGCAAAAAAAATGCAATGAGGCCAAACGGGGTATAAAAGTGGTGAAAATCAGCCACAGGTCTGCAAATCCCACGCGTCTGGCGGGACAATGCTCTATGAATACCTCCGGTTATATACACCAGAAACAAGCCAAAGCACGTAGCAACATGGATACACCCTGACCCAGCGCAGAGTCCAACTCGAACCCCACAACCCTCACAGACTACCAGCAAGGATAACAGGGTCGGGGAAGGCCAAGGAGAAGAGGGAGAGAAAGACGCGGTGCAAACCGCAGGAAAACAAGACCAGCGTTACAGAGGTGACAGAACACTAACAGCAACTGACACACTAGCAGACCACCTGGATTGCAGTCAGAGTGCCGAGGAGGCCAATAGGCGCCGACATGACGTGACCACCTAAACCAGGCACCAACCCGCTGCCAGGAAGGGAGCATCGATGACAGGAGGTGGCAGTCCAGCGCCACAGGAGCAGTTGGAGGAAACCCAGGCCACAGTCATCAGTGTGGAGACGATGCAAGGAGTAGGGAGTACGGACCCAGCACAAGAGGACCTGACACAACATCAACAGGGAGTGCAACGAACAGAGACTGGGGGACGGGGGGAGATGGGCACAATGGCATACATGCACAACGAGACGTAGCACACTGCACACCCACAAACACCCAGGATCATGTCCCAGATCCCCTTGGCACACAGCAGCACACATTGAAAGCACCAACAGCACACCCACATTGACGACAAAGTGGAACAAAGCGCATAGCCGACACTGCAGAACAGAGGACACATTTGGCTCCGCACATGCACACAAACATGCACACTACATCTGACAGTGCCGGAAACAGGAAAATGGAAATGTACGCGTACGACCTCATATCGGCCATGTAGTCCAAATGAACACTGTCCTGCAGAAGAATCCAGCACCCCCAAAACAGTCACAATGTACATTGCCATGCAGTCAGCATGCAATGCAGCACAATGTACCAACACATATGTCAACACAAATCCCACACGCACCTCCCCTTCACATCTCAGAGGGGCACACATCACCTCCAGCAGAGCACAAAACACAACACATCAGTGATGCCGGAGAGGACCACCACACCGTCGACACCGACGCACTACAACAGCCCATGGACATCTCATACAACCCCCCACCAGGACTCTGCCTGCCAAGCAACTCAGGGGGGAACACCGAGCCTGTAACAGACAACAGACCACACAACAGATTCCTCTTGTTACCTTACCCTGTTGCATTTATACTCATAAATGCGGAATAGTTCAAGGATACATGTCATAAGCAGAAGTTCAAATTAACATTTCAATTGTGTATACGTATTATGAGTACGCTAATTTTTGTAAATGCTAATATTGATTGATATGCTAGGTTGCCTTCTATACCTGTTCTCGCAGGATATACATGCATAACAATGAACGCCACGTTTCGTATGGGAAAACGAGAACACTTATGTTTTATATACTGTATACTCAGGCTGTGGAATTAGTATTACCTAATGCATATGTCGAGTTAGAAATCATTCCCTCAACATCCCACAAAAGTGATGTCTCATTAGTTGATCTCATCCTCCAATCGGCAGCGTTTTCAGCCAAAGAAATGTGATGTCTCATTTGTTGTTCTTTTCTTCCACTCACTCGCAATCTGAGCTACAGTCATATCTCTTTGGCCTGCCTTAGCCTGTTAAGCAGTTACTTTAATATAATTGTTCCCTCCTTTTCATAGTCCCTCCTGTGGTTACCCTGACTAGTGAGGACCCCTCAACGGCAGTGTGCCGGGCCTCCCGAGGAAAACCAGCAGCGAACATCTCCTGGCACCCGGCATGTGAGAGCTGCATCACCGAACAGCAAGTTCACCCAGACAGGACAGTGACCGTTGTCAGTACATACAGAGCGAGCAATGAAAATGAAACACTCGTCACATGCGTGGTGTCACATCCAACCTTTTTAGAAGCACAAAACAAGACAATAGGTAAGGAAAGCATATTCCGTAGTCTCAGGAAAGAATGAATGCTTTGATGTTTCTATTTCAGGTAACATTCCACCTCCCTATGTTAAGTTCCCCTAGATATGTGACTTTTATCATTTATTGTCGAAAACCAAACATTATGAAAGAGGAGATACGTATCCATCAGATCAAGAGGTTAGGGTAGAGAAGGAAAGCTTTGGAGGTGCAACATAAATACATATGAAACCTATCCAAGCAGGGGAATAGCAGGCTGCAAACACATAAAAATGTAATTGTATTTTATTTTATACCATATTATATTTTTATTAAATGCACTGCAAATTATTTTAAGAGATAATTTATTTGAAGAGCTATTAATTATCAACATCCAGTAAAAAATGTTCATTGGGAATGTATATTAGGATTAAAAGGTGACAACTGAATTTATTGGAACCTCAAATGAGGAATCAATTTACCAAATATTTGTACTCCGTGTGTGAATTTATTACTAAAAATGTGAATATATTCCACCAAACATGCAGTACACATCTGGCATGCAGCCACCAATCGCTTATGTTGGAGACGCAAGCTAACACTCGCAACACTGCTATGGGACTCTGAGCCACTGGGTGATCTGTGGAGGAGTAAGGGGTTCGACAAATGGGATCTCATAGGTATCACACACATAAGAGATTTGTGGGACAAATCGGACATTTAGTCTTTTGCAACGCTGCAGCACCAGTATAAATTGACCGTATCAGAGCGCTTCCGTTACATGCAGGTTCGACATGCACTTCGCACACACTTACAGCCTGCAACCACACAACTGGAATCATCCCCACTGGAAGATAGAGTGCTCGATGGTCATCTCCCTGACAGCACCATTTCACTAATATATAAAAAAAACTGGTGGACAACATCTCGGACCCTCTCTGGGCCCTCCGAGAGAAGTGGACAAGGGATGGCATAGAAATGGATGACGAGGAGTGGCAGGAGGCAGTTTCCTCTACCAGAGTAGTGGCGATACCAGCTCGTCTCCGACTTGTCCAACTAAAATTTCTCCACGGGAGTTGCGTAACGGGGCCCCAATTGGTACGAATGGGAAGGGCAGATGGAGGCGCCTGCAGGCGGGGATGTGGCCAGCTGGGAACCTTTTTCCACATAGTCTGGGAATGCGAACAGATCAACCCTACTGGCGCGACATTCATGACATCATTAATAAAGTTTTGTCTGTGCTGCTCCGTGAGGAGGCCCGTAGGTGTCTCTTCAACATCTGGGAACCAGCTGATTTAAATGTTTGCTTGACGCAGTGGGTTACGTTGGGGCTCATGCTGGCCAAGAGGAATATTGCCCAGCGGTGGGGGGCGCCGCTCCCACCCACAGTTCATGATTGGGGAAAAGACATGGACTGGGCAATGTTCAGAGAAAAGACTGTGTATGTATCACGTGGGTGTCCGAAAAAATGGTCCCGTGTATGGGGCCCGTGGAACTCTTTTCGTGGAGAAATATGCCATCCTCCCTTGGCTCGTACTATGGAGGACCCCCATCACCCTAGACCTTCCACCATGTATGATTGTATTCTGTGATTCACCTACTGTACCAACGATGCCTATCGTATTGGTCCCTCAGTGATGCCATTGTATTACCGATGTCTGTTTTTTCTTGATAAAAAATGTTTTACCCAAAAAAAATGTGAATATATTAACTATAGCAGTATCCGTGGAAAGAGCTAGAGTATGGCTGCATCCGAATAGCAGCCTTCACATTGATAGTTATTGTTTCTGGGTGTCAAGTGCTAGGGCACCGAGTTGGAGCAGTGATTAATAAGAGAATAATTAAATTATACCTTTACACTGTTCACTAAAATAGATTACATTTGTAAGTGCTGTGCTGAACTGCACCATTTTGGATGTAGCAGAAGAGAAAGAAAGATCCATGCATCTCTTAAAGAATCGGTTCTAACTTAGACAGAATCAGGGATTCAGCTTTTTTTCACTTGTCTTTTCAGCACATTTCCTATCCTTTCTATGGTGGTTGTTATTCTCTTTCCCTCTCTAGGAGCATGACAGTCCAGATTCCACAGTTTAGGCCTAAGCCTATATACAGTTTAGTTTAAAATGTAGAACGGTTGGAAGACGTGATAGCATTCGATTTTAGGTTTCGCCTCCATAGGCTTGCGCTGTGCTTGAGAAATCTGTTAATTTTAATACAAACTTAAAAGGCACTTTACATCCTGTCTCCTCTCTTCCCTGGCTTCTCATTCCTTCCTTGCTTCTCATTGGTTCCTGTGCGTGCCACTTACCTTTCCTCCATTTCTATTGGCTGTGTCATATTTTCTTGCATTTGCCAATACTTCTCTTCTCAGTTTCCCGTGGCCGAAATACTGTTACCATCTGCTTTGGTGGAACTATATTTTTATAAAGTTTTGCTTTTTACTCTTACAGCATATTTATACAACAATGTATCACCCAGTGAGATTAAGTGATTTGCATAGAATCACAGAATGTTGCGCAGCGCAGCTGAGACTCGAACGTGGAACTCCGGCTCTCGAGTCAACAGCTCTGGCCGCTGCGCCACATCCTTTCCCCTCCCGTGTTACCTGTCAGGGGGGTCTTTCCTTCTGCTGGACGATGATTGATGAAAACTGCGCTTTATTCATTTCATAGGCGAAAATGATGCATTACCAATACTTGTTTTTTTGTGCTCTCAGCACAAGTATTTCAATTTCATGATCCTGCATTTTGCAGTATGCCAGAGAAAGAATACAGCTATAAAGCAAACTCTGTAGTGCCGGATCTAATTTCTTCTGTTAAGTCATAACGGCAGAAAACTGTCAAAAAAAATGCTTCAGGTGATAAGGAAATTTCCAAACCCGAATATGCCTGACACCGCCTATTCCTAATACACCTGTATTTTGTGACAAGTTTGCATTATTTTTACAAAGAAATTTACTGATATCTTTAAATGCATCAAGAAAACTATACAGGGGACAGTGAAACGTCCATCCTTTACCGAAAGGTATGAATGGACAAATTCTAGTAGATGGGCTATGCTTGCAGAATTTGTAGTAAAAAGACTGCGTTTAGGTCATCAATGAGGCCTTCTGACATCCTGATAGGATTTCAAAGGTCATTGTGCTGACCCTTACTTCCCTCTTGAACAGTTAATTCTCAGAACAACAGGTTCCTTCCAGCTGGAAAATAGTCAGTGATGGAGCCCTCTTGAAGTAGCTGAAAGTGGCCAGAGGACATTAGAGCACTTTACCTGAGCACCAGGTCAGATTCATATTTTTTTTAGGAGCACGGAGATTAACTGCCCAGAATCACAGGTTGTTCCTTATAGAAGTTCTTTTCATGGCATATTGTGGCACAATTTCGATGCCAATTGGCACGGTTATCTTCTTTAGGAATTGTCGGCAAATGTCTGCAATTAAAAAATAGATACAGATCTAATCTTACTTCATTTAAGGCTGAAACCATGGCAGTTTCTGTCCAAGGCCTGGTGTGGTGTCCCTTTATCATAAATCTTTGTACTTTGTTAGTAATATTTATGCTGCTTGACTTTTTCTGCAGAATATTGTGTTCCATTTTTTCCATGTTTGTTTCTGATATATCAGTAGAAGTCACTATCATTCATGTTGGCCAGTAGGGAGTTAGTAAAATATGTACCGTATTGCATAAAAATGAAAAAGGCAATACTGCATTCATTGAAGCTATATATGGCTAGAAATAATAGTTTCAAAGCAGAGTTAGACAAAGTTTCAGAAAAGCCACTGAGGGGTATATTCACAATAACGTATGATAACTACCGCAAGAGTAGCGTAACGCAACTTTCAACATCGCAGTCCATCGTGGGAAAGTAATCCCGTGGCAACGTGGAATACACAACGCGGCGGTAGCATGCGATAGACACCAGACAACGCAGCAAATGTCCGTGTGAAAATCAATGCCACACCGCAAAATTGCAATACACAAACGCAAAAAAAATGCAATGAGGCCAAACGCGGTATAAAATTTGCGAAAATCAGCCACAGGTCTGCAAATCCCACGGTTCTGGAGGGACAATGCTCTATAAATACCTTTGGTTATATACACCAGAAACAAGCCAAAGCACGTAGCAACATGGATACACCCTGACCCAGCGCAGAGTCCAGCTTGAACCCCACAACCCTCACAGACTACCAGCAAGGATCAACAGGGTCGGGGAAGGCCAAGGAGAAGAGGGAGAGAAAGACGAGGTGCAAACCGCAGGAAAACAAGACCAGCGTTACAGAGGTGACAGAACACTAACAGCAACTGACACACTAGCAGACCACCTGGATTGCAGTCAGAGTGCAGAGGAGGCCAATAGGCGCCGACATGACGTGACCACCTAAACCAGGCACCAACCCGCTGCCAACAGGAAGGGAGCATCGGCGACAGGAGGTGGCAGTCCAGCGCCACAGGAGCAGTTGGAGGAAACCTAGGCCACAGTCATCAGTGTGGAGACGATGCAAGGAGTAGGGAGTACGGACCCAGCACGAGAGGACCTGACACAACATCAACAGGGAGTGCAACGAACCGAGACTGGGGGACGGGGGGAGATGGGCACAATGGCATACATGCACAACGAGGCGGAGCACACTGCACACCCACAAACACCCAGGATCATTTCCCAGACCCCCTTGGCACACTGCAGCACACACTCAAAGCACGAACAGCACGCCCACATTGACGACAAAGTGGAACAAATCGCATAGCCGACACTGCAGAACAGAGGACACATTAGCTCCGCACATGCACACAAACATGCACACTACATCTGACAGTGCTGGAAACAGGAAAATGGAAATGTACGCGTATGACCTCATATCGGCCATGTAGTCCAAATGAACACTGTCCTGCAGAAGAATCCAGCACCCCCAAAATAGTCACAATGTACATTGCCATGCAGTCAGCATGCAATGCAGCACAATGTGCCAACACATATGTCAACACAAATTCCACACGCACCTCCCCTTCACATCTCAGAGGGGCACACATCACCTCCAGCAGAGCACAAAACACAACACAGCAGGAAGCATCCGCAAGCACAGCTGGCTCACAATACTTCACCCACCCACACATGGCACCCCAATAGCATGCGTCAGAATGCCAAAAGGAGGTGGCCCAACAGGTGTGGGTGGGGACCGAACCCATTGAATGTGAACCAGGACACATACATAGGGGTATAACACCCTACAGTGCCCACCCACACCCCACTAAGGAGACCCACACTGCCATAGAGACAGATGCAGATGCACAGTCGCAGCACAGAACCACGCCGAGGGGCGCACATATAGCAGTCTTGCACCCATGTTGGCTGTGCGTACGACGGCACTGGCCACTCCCCTCACAAATTGAGTGGGTGGCGACAAAGCTACTTGTCCAAGCCCAAACCTGCTGCCTCCGGTGACATGTCTGCATCCGTTGTACACAGCACAATGTAAAGTCATAGGGCCCAGGGCCCACGCGCATACTACAGGACCACAGGGACACATGCAGAGATCATGTTGCACTGGCTACGGGCACATGCGCCGCGGCCCTTTTATTGGCAGGGCCACATGTACAGTGACACCTGTGCTGGATGTGTGTGTGGTGAGTGTAAGCAGACCACCTGGATTGCAGTCAGAGTGCCGAGGTGGCCAATAGGCGCCGACATGAAGTGACCATCTAAACCAGGCACCAACCCGCTGCCAACAGGAAGGGAGCATTGGCGACAGGAGGTGGCAGTCCAGCGCCACAGGAGCAGTTGGAGGAAACCCAGGCCACAGTCATCAGTGTGGAGACGATGTAAGGAGTAGGGAGTATGGACCCAGCGCGAGAGGACCTGACATAACATCAACAGTGAGTGCAACGAACAGAGACTGGGGGACGGGGGAGATGGGCACAATGGCATACATGCACAACGAGGCGTAGCACACTGCACACCCACAAACACCCAGGATCATGTCCCAGATCCCCTTGGCACACTGCAGCACACACTCAAAGCACGAACAGCATACCGACATTGACGACAAAGTGGAACAAAGCGCATAGCCGACACTGCCGAACAGAGGACACATTTGGCTCTGCACATGCACACAAACAGGCACACTACATCTGACAGTGCCGGAAACACGAAAATGGAAATGTACGCGTACGACCTCATATCGGCCATGTAGTCCAAATGAACACTGTCCTGCAGAAGAATCCAGCACCCCCAAAACAGTCACAATGTACATTGCCATGCAGTCAGCATGCAATGCAGCACAATGTGCCAAAACATATGTCAACACAAATCCCACATGCACCTCCCCTTCACATCTCAGAGGGGCACACATCACCTCCAGCATAGCACAAAACACAACACATCAGTGATGCCGGAGAGGACCGTCGACACCGACGCACTACAACAGCCCATGGACATCTCACACAACCCCCCACCAGGACTCTGCCTGCCAAGCAACTCAGGGGGGAACACCGAGCCTGTAACAGACAACAGACCACACAGCGGGAAGCATCCGAAAGCACAGCTGGCTCACAATACTTCACCCACCCACACATGGCACCCCAATAGCATGCGTCAGCATGCCAAAAGGAGGTGGCCCAACAGGTGTGGGTGGGGACCGAACCCATTGAATGTGAACCAGGACACATACATAGGGGTCTAACACCCTACAGTGCCCACCCACACCCCACTAAGGAGACCCACACTGCCATAGAGACAGATGCAGATGCACAGTCGCAGCACAGAACCACGCCGAGGGGCGCACATATAGCAGTCTTGCACCCATGTTGGCTGTGCGTACGACGGCACTGGCCACTCCCCTCACAAATTGAGTGGGTGGCGACAAAGCTACTTGTCCAAGCCCAAACCTGCTGCCTCCGGTGACATGTCTGCATCCGTTGTACACAGCACAATGTAAAGTCGTAGGGCCCAGGGCCCACACGCATACTACAGGACCACAGGGACACATGCAGAGATCATGTTGAACTGGCTACGGGTGTAGGAGAGTAGGGTCTGCTATCCTATGGTCACCCCAAATTTTTGCTTTTTGCTTCACTGGTTTATGACTTAATGTGGCTGTGGGCCTGCTAATCAGACCCACAGCCTGCTGTTCTCTCTCTAAATTGTTACCCATGTACTTTAGGTGCATAACGACATTGGAACTGGTTCACCTTATTGGCCCCTGTAACAGTGTACCCAGGTACCCAGGGCATAGGTGCTTCCAAGGCCTACCAGGGGCTGCAGCATGTATTGTGCCACCCCTGGCCTGGCCTCCATATTTGACACAACTGGCTGATCACTCAGCTGGGGTAAGTCGGTGTAACCACCCCTTACTTAGGTGTAGTATGCCTATACCTAACCTAAAATGGACACATATGTTCCTATCAGCCACTCCTATGGAAGGCCTCATCAATCCTGGAGGCAGAGTGCTTGGAAATATGTGAGATAGTGCTCTGGCATGAGCTGAGCCTGTCTGCAGCTTTCGTAACCATGTCCTTTAGCTGTTTCATGATACTGCCATACCATATACCCTTAAGTGCATTATAATCCTCGCGGTTAAATGCTATCTTAGGTTTGGCTTTATCAAAACATGTCGAGTAAGGTGTCATACGAATTGGAATACTACCCCCCCGCCAGT
Organism: Lissotriton helveticus; assembly: GCF_964261635.1. Lineage (NCBI taxonomy): Eukaryota > Metazoa > Chordata > Amphibia > Caudata > Salamandridae > Lissotriton > Lissotriton helveticus. The sequence goes on from NC_136069.1 coordinate 145,298,906, forward strand.
TCTGGCGACGGGGGTAGCATTCCACCCTTCTAGAGGGACACGACATGTACCTAGCCTGAACCCCGGTTAAAGTTAAACAGAGCCTTAGCATCGCAAAATGGATGCTGCCACCACAGACACAAGTCTGACCTCCTGCTGCTGGGAGTCCTTCCAGCGAGGGCAGCTTGGACAAAGGGTTTCCTGCCTTGGGAGGTGCTAGCACCACCCCAGACAGGATTTTGTGTATTGGGTAGGACAGGGCTGAATAGAATCAGACATGCCTGGGGCACACAAGGTGTCCCCGTGCATAGGCCAGTTCAAACCGGTGCTGGGGCTTTCCTGCCCCAGTCCTGGCGCGAAACTGGACAAAGGAAAGGGGGTGTAACCACTCCCCTTCCTGGTTCCACCCAGAGGAGGGACCTAGTAGGTGATCCGGCCCCCCAGATTCGAATAAGAGTGGGAGCTGTGTCCTGAGACTTCAGATCATCCTGAATCAACTTGAAATACAGAAGAAGACTGGACTTCGACATTCTGCTGCTCAGAAGACGGAAGAGAATCTCCCTTGTGGCCAAGGAGTGACCACCCCGTGAACACAGGCACCAACCAGCAACTCGACGTCTGCTTTGCCGCCGCCTCCCGCCGGAGCCCCAGCCCAGAGCCTGACAAGACCCAGACTCCCAGACTTCTCACCGCCCGATCCACAATCCCTGCGAAGAAGGGACCCGTGGAGGCACCGAGAGATGTGGGACCAGACCTCTTGAAAGACCCCCGAGAAGCTGACTGCGCAGCATCAGAGGCACCCCTGACGCTGTGCTTTGGGGTTTGAGAAGCCCCTACCTCGAGCAGCCCTTGCACCAAAGATCAGCCCCCCAGCATCTCCACGATCTGCGTGGGGCCCTTTTGCACCGTGCCACTCGACGCGCCATCCCAGCCACTTGCCACGTGGCTAGCGGCCATCTTGGCGAAGAAACCTACAACTTTCACCGCAGGTCTGGTTGCACCAGACTTGCCCTTGCTCCTGTAAGAGGGAGCACCCGCTCTGACCTTGCTGGTCCGAGTGACAAGCCTTTTTTGATTCCTGCGTGGCTTGCCTTAGCCAAGGCCTGTTTGCTTCCATCCGGTTGCCAACACCGCCAACAGCGAGAAGCCTGCGTGGGACAGCTCGTGACCGACTCCTGGACGTCTTCGACCCCTCGTGTCTACGTGGCTGCAGAGAGAAGCTACATCTTGACGCCTGTTTGCACCTGACATCGCCTGGTTCCACTCTGGTTCCTCGGTAGTCACTGGCTAGTGACTTTGAACATTGTCCCCTCTGCTTTCAGGTCTTCACCTCTTCAGATCCACCCTTGGATCCACCGGAACTCTTCACATCGAGCCGCCTGCAGCATCTTCAGCTCCAAGCACCATCGACCTGCGTGACGAAACCCGACACTACTTCGACCCTGTGCACCCGCTTCCTGTGGGTGAGGTAACTCAGCTCTGCCGGTGTTCCCACACTGGTACACACCTCTAGGGTCTGTGTCTAAAGTTTCATCCTTCTAGGTCACTCGGAAGGTTCCTTAATAACTAACTTTGTAACTTTTACGCACCATTGACATTGCATTGGTACTGCGTGCACTTTCCGCACTGCACCCGAGTCCCGCGGGCCTTTCCCGACTTCTTCACTGCTAGTCCCGATCAGCTCCAGCGATTCCCCAGGCCCTAGGCCTCTTCACTTTCCCCATAGTGGTTCTTATACCACTATTTTAGTATATGGTTTAGGTGGCCCCTAGGGCTCATCCATATTCGTGCAACTTTTGTGTATTTAAACTGTGTTTTGTTTTAACGCTTGTGCTTCTGTGCTCATAAAGAGTATAGGGTATCTTTTGAGAAATAAATCTATATATATTTTTAATATATATATGTGTGGTGTCCTTTCATTTGGTATTCAAGGGATTGTGTATGGTAAAACAGCTTGCTTCACATGCCTTTACAGAGTTTAGCCTAAGACTGCTTAGTCCATGCTACCCCTAGGATAGCTTGTCTATAAGGTTGACTTTACAACCTGCACCATAAGGGTTGCTTGGCATGGTACAAGGTGATCACTAGAACTAGTGAGCAGCATATACCAGGCCAACTTCTCACAACGGGCACATGCGCCCGGTCCCTTTATTGGCAGGGCCACATGTACAGTGACGCCTCTGCTGGATGTGTGTGGGGTGAGTGTAAGCCAGGCCGCACGTCTGAATGTCTGGTGTTGGCAACAACTTGAACATTGTACACCAGTGCAACGGAAACAGAAAACACATGCAATACAGAGTCAACTGCGGAGAAACATGGGGTTAGCCGGATAAAGTCTAGAGGACAGCCAACATGCAAGCAGAAGTGTCTGTGAGTTGCAGTGCACTGGGCTGTGGACACCACAGATGAGCGCGCTCATGTGCAGAAAAAGACTCGGACTGTGTCCCTTTGAGATATTCATGATGTAGATGCAGAGGGGTGTGTCAGACCTGCATCATCTTCACCATCCATGTCTCAGGGCACCCACCCTGGTTGAGGTGAAATACCTGCACAACCGCTCCACAGCACAAAACACAATCAGCAACGGACAATAGCTTGCGGTGCAAGGAGTCACTGGCACCTGGAGTTATAGCATGTTTACAGGCTTTGCAGTTGCCACATCTTTGATGTCCAGTGATAGGTAGAAAACCCAGCTGCGACCTTGTGTCTGGTGATGGTAATGAGTCTAAGAATGAAGAAACAATGTGGTCCACCTATCACTGGACATCAAAGATGTGGCAACTGCAAAGCCTGTAAACATGCTATAACGGGGAACAAGATCACCCATCAAGGAAGGACATACACCTTGAACCACTTCACCAATTGCAATAGCCAAAACGTCATTTATGCAATAAGATGCCCATGTCAATTCATCTATATAGGCCAGACTACTCAGAAGGTCAAAAATAGAATCCTTCAACACCAAAGCAGAATCAAGTGTAAAGTACAAGGAGCGCCAATGGTGGAACACTATGCCTCACTGGACACACGTCAAATGAAATTGAATGCACAGTATTGGAAAAGGTGATCCTTCACCAAAGAGGTGGCAACATCACTAATCAACTCAACTTCAAGGAATGCTGCTGGATACACACTACTGAAGCCACAACCCATGGTCTCAACGAACAGGAAGAGACTTATGTCCAAATGAGCAGACTATAACATAGACAGCAGAACAGACTATAACATAGACAAAGACCTGGTTTTACCATCCCATAACCAGTCCTTATGATGCCTCACATACCACAGGCCTCGCTTTACCTACATTACACAGCTATCAGCCTGTAAGAGAGAATCCTTATAACCCCAGCAAGCATAGGTGTAACTTCACCATAGAAACTAACACTACATTACATAGATGTATCCAGAAACACAATGAATGCTTAGGATAAACGTCTGATTGGAGAGATACAGATTAAACCAAACTGTCACGCATGTATGTACTCAATATATATGTTTACACTTGAACAGATTCCTCTTGTTACCTTATCCTGTTGCATTTATACTCATAAATGCGGAATAGTTCAAGGATACATGTCATAAGCAGAAGTGCAAATTAACATTTCAATTGTGTATACGTATTATGAGTACGCACATTTTTGTAAATGCTAATATTGATTGATATGCTAGGCTGCCTTCTATACCTGTTCTCGCAGGATATACATGCATAACAATGAACGCCATGTTTCGTATGGGAAAATGAGAACACTTATGTTTTATATACTGTATACTCAGGCTGTGGAATTAGAATTACTTAATGCATATGTCGAGTTATAAATCATTCCCTCAACATCCCACTTATTCAATTAGCAGCCACTCTGTACTCGGATTAGCATACTGAGTAGAAGAATTCACTAAATTATTCATGACGAACGGCTTGAGGCCCAGACGTCACGTTTCGCACGCGCACCACTGGCTCCCGGCGCATATCAAATAAGACGCTCGGTGAAGCTCTGTTTGGCATTCACAGCGAAGACTCCAAGGAGACGATCGTTCATGAAGAAACGCTCGAGTAAGTCTGACATTCCTGACACTCCACATGTGCAGGATCGGCGAATTCACTTTGTATTTATCACCATGTTAATTCCGATACAGGATCGGCGAATTCACTTTGTAAATATCACCATGGTACTTCCGTAACATCGCGCCGCCCGCCAATAGATTTATAGATTTATAGTATAAATTCCTTTATTCGGTTTTTGTCATTATAAAACCATAAAAGCAACAGTATAAAATTTACATTATTAAGATTGTATCACACAGAACATTTTTTTTTTAGAGATTCCTTCGGTGCCTGATGATACATTTTAAAAAGTTCAATGTATAGTAACAGGTACGCTTCGAATCTAACATCTGTAAGGAAATCATGGCCGGACGACATTGTCTGAAACCCCAGGCTTTTAGTAATGGGTATAGCCAAATTTTTCTGTGAGGGTGATGATATTTACAAAACAGTATCGTATGCAAGCATGTTTGTGCGGAAGTCTCATCACAAGGGCACAAAGTCAATTTTGATTCCCAAGTGTTCATTTGCGGAAAAGCTACTAGTCTGTGGAACAGATTAAGCCTAAGCCTAGTCAGAAGCATTCTTTCGTATGAGTTAATTTCCAATGCAAGATAGGGCTGAATGTGTGGCGTTATCTGTACCATGTTTGCGTGTTGTACAGATTGTTTGTTTGAAAGCGAAATAATTCTGAGCGACTCTAGGTGGCTCATTGCTTTCTGTTTCAGCTCTTTCTTGCTCATCTCAATCAGAGAGTGTGGACTAGAATAGAATCTTTCTAGACCCATGTCCGTAAAAAATCGTTTGACATAGGTAAGCCATGCTATCCTGTGCGCGTTATCCAGGGCCATTGAATCCTCTAGAATGGCCTTGGTCAGCGTGTTCTTGTCAGATAACCATATGCGCCTCCAGAGTAGCAATGGCTGGACTTTTATTAGGTCCTCGATGTAGGGAGTTCCTAATTCCATGTGGCATGCATATGTCGATGAGCACTTGGGGGCAGATAAAAGGAATCTTAAAAAAGAGTTCTCAGCTATTTGAAGAGATCCAGCGTCAGCATGTCCCCAAACGCCAGCCCCATATAGGGCAATGGCTAAGCTTTTCGCAGAGTAGATTTGTAGCATCTCCACTGGCGATCTCCTTCCAAGTCTTTGTGAGAAACTAATCAGGGCCGTATTTCCTCTACTAAAAAGGTGTCTCCTCGACTCGATAGCTGCTTTCTAATTTAGTTTCTCGTCGATCATTATGCCCAAATAAGGATACTGTGGAGTTCTCTCAATGTTTTGTTTATTTAAAATAATGTTCTTAGTTCGTTTTCTCCCTCCGCCAGCCACCATTACAAACGTTTTTTTCACATTGATGTGCAGGTCTAAAGTGCACATGAAGTCAGCGTATTTATTTAGGGATTTCTGAAGTTCTATAGGGGTGCGCGCCAGAATCACTGCGTCATCCGCGTAGAGCAGTGCCGGGATCATGCGTTGTTTTAGTCTTGGGAGGTCCTGCCCCCCTCTCAGCATTTTCTCTTCCAGCCCGTTTGTGTATAGGGAGAAAAGGAAGGGGGCTAGGACGCACCCCTGCCTGACTCCTCGCTCTACCTTGAATGACGCAGTAAGCTCTCCCTTTGTCCCGTCGCGCACTCGCGCAGAAGCGTCGGTGTATAGTTCCCTTAAGAAGTCTAATAGTGGGGGATCTACCCCCATGTTTCGCAGAAGAGTCCATAACTTTGAGTGGGAAACGCAATCGAAAGCAGAGGACAAGTCCACACATACCATGTACATAGTCCCCTGCTTTGCGTGTATATACTTGGACACAATTAGACTTAAATTAAGGGCCTGTTCAACGGTTCCAAACCCTTCTCTGAAGCCGAATTGAATGTCCGACAAAATCTTATTGTCATCAGCCCATTGTTGTAGTTGTTCCAAGATTACTCTGCCAACGACTTTTCCTGTGGAGTCTAAAAGGGAGATCGGTCGGTAACATTTAGCGTCTTGGCGATCCCCCTTTTTAAAAATGGGTACCATAATGGAGTTAGACCAAGACTCCATTAGCCCAGTCTCGCTGTTGCAGTGCATACTCTGGTGAGTATAGGGGCCCAAAGATCCAAGTGCTGTTTAAAAAGATCGACAGGGACCCCGTCTGGCCCTGGGGCCTTGCCCCCCTTACTTAAATTCAGAGCTTTTAGAACCTCGGAGATATCAAATTGCAAGTTTATTGGAAAATTGACAGGAAGATGAGGATAAGTTGTTTCTTCATTTGGTGATGTTAATTTGAATATGTGGGAGAAATGATTTACCCAGGTTTCCTCATCTATCGCTACGTCAATCTGGGGTCTGTTAGAGTCAGAGAGAAAAGGGGTTTTCACAATCCGCCAGAAAGACTCACTGTTTTTTGTGAGTGTGCTTTTATGTAAATCGTTCCATAGTGATTGTTTCAACTCCTGTTTTCTTTGTTTCCTGACCTTTTTGTACTGCAGTCTTAGATGTTTAATCAGTTGCTTATCTCTTGTTGGTTGTCTGAGGGCCTCTTTTAGTTTATTTAGTGAAGTGGTGCAATCGTGGTTAAACCAGCCTGGGTTTATTGAGTTATTTGGTTTGTTTTTCCTGGTCAGCAATTGTTTGATTTTATCCAAAATAATCATGAAGTTTACGAGAACGATGTTATCATCAGAGTCCAAATCTAGGCATTTTATTATATGAGGATATAGAGTCTTGATAATATTGCTGCTTAGTTGGATTGGGTCTATTTTACCCCATTTCACCGTGAAGCCATTTACTTTACCCACCTCTAGTTGATTTTGGGAAAGGGTATGTGCAATTATGGTTGTCTTTGTTGGGAGGTTTAAGAGGTCCAGATCCACTCTGAGGGCTGAGTGGTCGCTTAGGTTATTCGTCATTAGAATGAAGTCTGTGGTCAGCTGTCTCAGTCCATCCGTTGAGAGAACATAGTCGACTGTGGTCTCATGTCCCCTCCCTAGATAAGTGGGGCAGAAAGTGTTATCATCCGAGTTTTGCTGGTTTATTATTGATAGTTCCAGGTCTGTAAGGAGATTGTTCATCGCCTCCCCTTTTCCATCATGGGTGAAATGAGCAAGGGGGTTGTCCTGTTCATCCACCATCCCACAATTGTGGTTGTTCAAATGTGGGCAGGGATGTATGTTGAAGTCTCCTCCCCATAGTAGGTGGACGGTGGCTTTTTTCCTATGTAGTTCAATAAGTCTAGTGATTTTTTCCTGGATTGTCACAAGAATTTTGATAAACTTGTCCTCTTCTAGGTTGTTATAGAGGTTTACTAGGATGACAATGGTTTCTTTGCCAACTGAAATAGAGAGTAGTTGGTAGTTTGGTAAGTTCTCACTTTTGAGTAGTTTCAAGTTAGGGATTGTATTCGCTATATAGGTGGTCAAGCCCCCCTTGGGTCTGCCCGCACTACTGGGGAGGGCTGGGGAAAAAAGAGTTTTATAACCTGCAATATGTAGCTCTTTTGTAGCCCATGTTTCCTGGAGGCATATTATTTTGCCATTCTCTAACATTTTGGCTGCCGAACCGTCTTCTATTTTTGGGCGGAGTCCCGCTATATTCCAGAAAATGACCGACAATAAACAAGAGCTATTATCTTGTCCTTTAGTCATTTTCCTTTCCGAGACCCGAGATGATATAGTTAGATTATCATTGGTGGAAACTGGTGATGGTCAATCGACCATCTCCAGACTGCTATATCGATTCGTTGTTGGGATGCCCTGCCAGTTTTCCCAGTACGGTGTATCTCCATATCTGGGTCTGTATTGCCGCTGTGGTGGAGCACCCCATTGTTCCCAATCTCTTCTTCTATTACGGGGTCCCATTACCTGCCATGGGCCGTCCTGTTGATGATAATTTTGATCAGCCGACCACCAGGAGGGCTCAAGGCCGTTCTGCTGTGGGGGGATTTTGAAGCCAGCATTAGTAAAATACCAGGGCTGTGGGACTGCTTTACGCCAAAAGTTATTTTGTTCGTTGAAATGACTATTAAACAGACCCCCCAGGATATAGCGGTATGGATTAGCAAATTTAGCGGCACAAAAATGGAAATTTAGCGGCACAAATATGGAAATTTAGCGGCAATTTTGCGGCATTTTATGTGGCCATTTTTCCTAGAACAAACACAGATATCTTAGTTTTTTTACTTATTTAACAACATGAAGCTATGTTTATTTGGTTTATTTACAATGTGGTGCGGTGGGTGAAGGCTCACAGCTACGGTAGGTTTCATGTCTGGCTGCCGCTAGCGTTTCCATGAGCGTTAAATGACATCACTCGGGTCATAGGCTAAAGATAGCTCGCCATTCACGAAACGAGAGGCTACGTGTGTGTCTGGCCGTCACGTGTGGATCAATCCCTCCCCCCTCAGTCCCCACCCGTCTCCCACGATGCCCAGAAGTGCAGTCCATGAGGGAGGTGCAAGTCTGCGGGACAGCAGTCTCCAGCTGATCGAAGTTAGAATAGGCGACAGGTGGCACGTGGTCTCGATGTTCCCCTCCTTACTTTCTAGGCATTATTGTTTCAGACAGCATTGCGTTCTTTACTGCGGAAAACTGCTCTATTTGGTAGAAAAAACATTTTCCAGTGTTACTTTATAGAACCAACACGCAGGGGCGGCTGGTGACATTTGAAAGTGGTGTGGCGTAAACTAATTTGCATATTGCACCGCAGCGAGCGAGCCCGAACCACCTTGCATCCATCCATACATCATTCATGCATCCACCCATCCATCCACCCACCCATCCTGCATCCATACATCATTCATTCATGCATCCACCCATCCATCCATCATGCATCCACCCATCATGCATGCATCCATCCATACATCATTCATGCATCCACCCATCCATCCACCCACCCATCCTGCATCCATACATCATTCATTCATGCATCCACCCATCCATCCATCATGCATCTACCCATCATGCATGCATCCATCCATACATCATTCATTCATGCATCCACCCATCCATCCACCCATCCTGCATCCATACATCATTCATTCATGCATCCACCCATCCATCCATCCACCCACCCAGCATCCATACATCATTCATTCATTCACCCACCCATCCATCCACCCACCCATCCTGCATCCATACATCATTCATTCATGCATCCGCCCAGTCTCCACTGCATTTCTATTATGTCCAAACGGTGCCTGGATAAGCTTGGGAACATGGCAGCCGAAATATTTCTTTCTTTTTGAAATAGATCTATTTTTGTCTGTATGTGTGTGCACATTAATTCTAATTTAATAGACAGCATTGAAGCTTTCAAAATAAAATACCTCTCTTAACACAACAGTTGCGCAGCAGCTCATGCCTCGAAATATCTTTGTGGAAGATATGTTGGCAAAACAGCACGTGCCGTTACAACAAGGCAGGTAAAACAACCAAATGATTCAAAACCCTGTGTAGGCAGATGGTTTTGTAGGGCAGCTTAGAATTCAAACTGCTGCAACTTCCAAAACTGATGATTTTTTGACAAATAACAACTAGATGAAGGTCTTCATGAATAAAGCATAAACACCTGCTAAGACATTTGCATCATTGAATGATATAATTCATTTATTTATTTTTTCACAATTTTTTGAAAAGATATTGCTGTGTGAGAAACACTTTCGGACTACACTATATACAAATATTTACAATAATATATAAACAACAAATTTGGACAAACCAACAATTCACACTTGCACCACATCCATACCTCTCACAGACTTAGCATTCATACTAGAAAAATCCCTAGGAGCACCACATTACTTGATGAAAGTTCAAAGCTTAAACATAAACATCTCACAAAAAATGAAAACTGATTGCGTCAACAGTTTTTTACTGATTGAACAAAATTCAACTGTCCATAAGTCACAATCCGAAAAATGATCACTTCATAGTGCAGGTGACCTGGGATGGGGTCGACGCGTTTCAAACCCACCTATTCATTGGGTTCTCATCAGGACCAAAAAGACTCTAAAAAACAAACAGACAAACAAAACCAATTTGTAAGCAAAATGGCTAACACAATTCTCATGTCTAGTGCCTCTCATGTTGAGAACTTCCCTACCTTAAGTCTTCTACAAATACTCCAATATGGGCGTGGTTGGTGTTGGAGTCTGAAAAATGAATTGAATAAACCCCTTTTAGGAACCACATACATATAGTTAGTGACAACAAACATTCTCTGCTTTCGTACTTGGACTTACCCTTCCAAGCAAGGTGTCTGGTGTTGTAATGTTTCATACGACAATCTGGCAGCTGGGTGGACCTGGCGCTAGGTCTCCATGCTTCCCGCTTCCAATCTCGGGGTTGCCTGTGGGCCAGACAAGGGCAGATAAGAGCGTGCCTATTGTGCTCGCAAGCATAAAACACAGTGGTCTAGGTAGACTTGTGGGTCTGCTTAAATTCAGATCTGACAAGCCCGCCGGGTAAAACGAATCTCGGAATCGGCGAGGCTGAGCGACCATACTTCACACATTACGTCGCTGGGTGACCTTTGGGGGCAGCCAGAGGCAGAATACAACATTCCTGTATTGCTCGCAGGAATGGAAAAAAAACATTTCTGTCGTGAGCGCTTTTGTTGCAGGCAGTCGCGTCATTCTATGTGTGGCTCGGCGCTAGTGTTGTGAATCTGACAGCCCCGCAGGGTCAGCCGAATCTAAAAATCGGCGTGGCTGCAACGATAGTGAACCCATTGTTTCGGCGTTTTGCAAGCAGCGGCGCGTGCATGGTTGACGCGGGGTTTTTTTTAAACAAAATGATCGCATGGACCCCACTGGGAGGCAATGACACTAACCTTTAATGGATTGTATTAACCAAGTCTGACACAGCAAGGCAGCAGACGTCCTTCAATGTTCAGTAATGCTGAAAGTGAGTGTCCGGTGGGAGTGAATGGTTTTACTTCCTGGTAGTCACATGGTGTAATGCTCGCTGGGGTTTCTGGGAGATGTAGTGAAAAGAGAAGAATCAACGAATGAGCAGGGAACCAAAGTTTTAGAGGTCATAATAATAGAAATGGATGATGAAGGACTAGGGTGGATGCTCAATTTTTGTAAATTTCAGATATTTCATTGAGCCCATCAACTGCTGTATTATATTTCATTATGAGTAATGCCTCTCTTTGATTGAGTCTGGCATCTAGGTCACTACCCCGTTTGTCTTTTTCAATTTTAGAAATGACCGTCCACTTAAGGTCAATTTCATTATGTTTGGATGCAGTCCAATGATTGACAAGGGGGGCATTCGCTACATTTCTCCTGATTCTTGATTTGTGTTGGGTTATCCTCTGACGTATCTCCTGTGAGGTTTTCCCAATGTATAGCTTAGGGCATGGGCACAGAATTCCGTACACAACATTCTTTGTTTTGCAGTTCGTAAAACTGTCATGTTTCCAATGAATTCCTTTGTGCGAAAAGACTGTTCCTTCTATTGTTTATTCGCAGCATGTGCAAGTGCCACACTTGTGATGTCCCATTACAGGTGGAAGGCCTAGCATATTTCTCAAATCAGGTGGATGTTCCTGTGGGAGAGCTGCCCTAACCAAATGGTTAGTAATATTCATATCCTTTTTGAAGGCAAACATGGGTCTTTCAACAAAATCTTCATGTAGATTTTGCACTAGATGCCAGTTGGTATTCATCATTTTTCTAAGCTGGTGTGCGTTGGGGCAGAAAGTGGCAACGCATATCATCCTACTTGATTGCTTCTTTTCTCTAGTAGGGTTTCCCTGGGAACCCACCAGGCACGTTTGAGTGCATGCTTAACAAGTTTCTTTGGGTATCCTCTCTCAATTAGTCTTTCAGAAAGTTGGCCAGCATGTAGAAAATATTCGTCCTTGCAGCAACAATTCCGTCGTATCCTTAGGAATTGCCCAAAAGGTAAGTTTTGACGTAGGCTTCTCGGATGGTAACTGGTGAACAGAAGACTTTTGTTTCTATCTGTTGCCTTTCGATATAATGTGGTTCCCAAGCCACTCTTCCAAGGAAACACTTTGACGTCCAGGAACGTGATCGTTCGATCTGATGAGTCCGCTGTAAATTTAATATCAGATGTCCTAGCATTCAACCATCCTACAAACTCAGCCAGTTTCTCTTGGGTTCCAGTCCAGATGTAAAAGATGTCGTCAATATAACGCATAAAATGCGAAATGCTGCTTGAATACGGATTGTCATTGTAAATAAATTTCTCTTCATAGAGCCCCATGAAGAGAACAGCCAGCTCCGGAGCAAAGGGGCAGCCCATGGCTACTCCTTTCACTTGGAAAAAGAATTCCGAATCAAATGTGAAGAAATTCCTTTGGAGGGCGAATTTTGCTAATTCCAACAAAAATTCTGTGGGAACTCTCCTGGGACGAGGTCTAGTTTCAAGGAAAAACTGTAGAGTTTCCAATGCTTGTTCCTGCGGTATCTGAGTATACAGAGAAGTGACATCCATTGTCACCATTAGTTGTTTCGAACTGTCAAATTGAATGTTGCTGAGTTGATTAAGGAATGCAGTGGTGTCATTAAGGTGTGCTGGTACATCTTTGACAAACGGTTTTAAAAAGAAGTCTATATATTTGGCTGCCGGTTCGATGAGCGAATCGCAGCCCGACACGATAGGGCGTCCAGGCGGATTGGTCTCGTTTTTATGGAGTTTTGGAAGAACATAAAACACCGGTGTTCTAGGATTCTTATTTTGCAAGTAAAGAAATTCCTTTTGGCCCAAAATTCCTTCCTCGAAGCCTCTCTGGAGTATTTCGAAGAGTTCTGCTTGTAACTCGTTCGTGGGATTTTTTCCAATCCTTCGGTAGCAGTTGGGGTCATCAAGTTGTCGTAATATTTCTTCTTTATATTTCCCTACGTCCCAGACCACCACTGCTCCACCCTTGTCAGCCTGCTTGATGACAACTGTTTTGTCGTTCTTTAGTGACAGTAAAGCTTCTTTTTCACTCTTTTGTAGATTGTATTTTGTGTATTGTTTTTTGTGTTCCATTGCTGAAATGCCAGAGAGTAATGCTCTTTCAAACGCTAGAACCTCTTTTGGAATTTTATATCCAGGGGGAATGAAAGTGGATTTTCTTTTAAGTCCTGTGACTTCCATGGAATTAACTTCAGATACGTCTTTAAAAAATGTTTTCAGTCGAATCTTACGACAGAACTCCATCGCTTCCAATTTCATCCTCACAAAATTGGTAGGTTTTGAAGGGACAAATGATAATCCTTTATTAAGAACGGAAATCTCTGGTTTGGATAGCAACCGTGATGATAAATTGAAAACTGCTGAATTTTTTAATTCTTGTAGAACTGACGGCATGTTGTCATTTCCCAAGGTTGTAGGTTGTAGCGTGTCCGTCCTCTGCCTCTCCGTTGGCCTCTCCCTAAAAAAGGGGTTTGATTTTGTTGTTGTTGAGCGGGTTGTTGGTTTTGTTGATTGCCTCTTCGACTTTGATTATTCCTAGTCTCCCCAGAATCAGACTCTCCTCCTGATGAGGATGATGAAGTGTCAGAAAAAGTGAGGAACTTGTTACGTGATCTGCCTTGATTATCCCCTAGATAACGTCTAGAATCTGTTCTTGAGTAAAAATCCTTGTTGAGATATGGATATGTAGATTCCAAAGAGAAATTCTTTTTGTCCAGTTCAAATTTGTTTGTCTTTTGATTGACCGTGGAGTCCTTAAATTCTGAGATTTCTTTGAAAGAAATCTCAGAATTTAAGGACTCCACGGTCAAAGTTCCTCACTTTTTCTGACACTTCATCATCCTCATCAGGAGGAGAGTCTGATTCTGGGGAGACTAGGAATAATCAAAGTCGAAGAGGCAATCAACAAAACCAACAACCCGCTCAACAACAACAAAATCAAACCCCTTTTTTAGGGAGAGGCCAACGGAGAGGCAGAGGACGGACACGCTACAACCTACAACCTTGGGAAATGACAACACGCCGTCAGTTCTACAAGAATTAAAAAATTCAGCAGTTTTCAATTTATCATCGCGGTTGCTATCCAAACCAGAGATTTCCGTTCTTAATAAAGGATTATCATTTGTCCCTTCAAAACCTACCAATTTTGTGAGGATGAAATTGGAAGCGATGGAGTTCTGTCGTAAGATTCGACTGAAAACATTTTTTAAAGACGTATCTGAAGTTAATTCCATGGAAGTCACAGGACTTAAAAGAAAATCCACTTTCATTCCCCCTGGATATAAAATTCCAAAAGAGGTTCTAGCGTTTGAAAGAGCATTACTCTCTGGCATTTCAGCAATGGAACACAAAAAACAATACACAAAATACAATCTACAAAAGAGTGAAAAAGAAGCTTTACTGTCACTAAAGAACGACAAAACAGTTGTCATCAAGCAGGCTGACAAGGGTGGAGCAGTGGTGGTCTGGGACGTAGGGAAATATAAAGAAGAAATATTACGACAACTTGATGACCCCAACTGCTACCGAAGGATTGGAAAAAATCCCACGAACGAGTTACAAGCAGAACTCTTCGAAATACTCCAGAGAGGCTTTGAGGAAGGAATTTTGGGCCAAAAGGAATTTCTTTACTTGCAAAATAAGAATCCTAGAACACCGGTGTTTTATGTTCTTCCAAAACTCCATAAAAACGAGACCAATCCGCCTGGACGCCCTATCGTGTCGGGCTGCGATTCGCTCATCGAACCGGCAGCCAAATATATAGACTTCTTTTTAAAACCGTTTGTCAAAGATGTACTAGCACACCTTAATGACACCACTGCATTCCTTAATCAACTCAGCAACATTCAATTTGACAGTTCGAAACAACTAATGGTGACAATGGATGTCACTTCTCTGTATACTCAGATACCGCAGGAACAAGCATTGGAAACTCTACAGTTTTTCCTTGAAACTAGACCTCGTCCCAGGAGAGTACCCACAGAATTTTTGTTGGAATTAGCAAAATTCGCCCTCCAAAGGAATTTCTTCACATTTGATTCGGAATTCTTTTTCCAAGTGAAAGGAGTAGCCATGGGCTGCCCCTTTGCTCCGGAGCTGGCTGTTCTCTTCATGGGGCTCTATGAAGAGAAATTTATTTACAATGACAATCCGTATTCAAGCAGCATTTCGCATTTTATGCGTTATATTGACGACATCTTTTACATCTGGACTGGAACCCAAGAGAAACTGGCTGAGTTTGTAGGATGGTTGAATGCTAGGACATCTGATATTAAATTTACAGCGGACTCATCAGATCGAACGATCACGTTCCTGGACGTCAAAGTGTTTCCTTGGAAGAGTGGCTTGGGAACCACATTATATCGAAAGGCAACAGATAGAAACAAAAGTCTTCTTTTCACCAGTTACCATCCGAGAAGCCTACGTCAAAACTTACCTTTTGGGCAATTCCTAAGGATACGACGGAATTGTTGCTGCAAGGACGAATATTTTCTACATGCTGGCCAACTTTCTGAAAGACTAATTGAGAGAGGATACCCAAAGAAACTTGTTAAGCATGCACTCAAACGTGCCTGGTGGGTTCCCAGGGAAACCCTACTAGAGAAAAGAACAAAGAAGCAATCAAGTAGGATGATATGCGTTGCCACTTTCTGCCCCAACGCACACCAGCTTAGAAAAATGATGAATACCAACTGGCATCTAGTGCAAAATCTACATGAAGATTTTGTTGAAAGACCCATGTTTGCCTTCAAAAAGGATATGAATATTGCTAACCATTTGGTTAGGGCAGCTCTCCCACAGGAACATCCACCTGATTTGAGAAATATGCTAGGCCTTCCACCTGTAATGGGACATCACAAGTGTGGCACTTGCACATGCTGCGAACAAACAATAGAAGGAACAGTCTTTTCGCACAAAGGAATTCATTGGAAACATGACAGTTTTACGAACTGCAAAACAAAGAATGTTGTGTACGGAATTCTGTGCCCATGCCCTAAGCTATACATTGGGAAAACCTCACAGGAGATACGTCAGAGGATAACCCAACACAAATCAAGAATCAGGAGAAATGTAGCGAATGCCCCCCTTGTCAATCATTGGACTGCATCCAAACATAATGAAATTGACCTTAAGTGGACGGTCATTTCTAAAATTGAAAAAGACAAACGGGGTAGTGACCTAGATGCCAGACTCAATCAAAGAGAGGCATTACTCATAATGAAATATAATACAGCAGTTGATGGGCTCAATGAAATATCTGAAATTTACAAAAATTGAGCATCCACCCTAGTCCTTCATCATCCATTTCTATTATTATGACCTCTAAAACTTTGGTTCCCTGCTCATTCGTTGATTCTTCTCTTTTCACTACATCTCCCAGAAACCCCAGCGAGCATTACACCATGTGACTACCAGGAAGTAAAACCATTCACTCCCACCGGACACTCACTTTCAGCATTACTGAACATTGAAGGACGTCTGCTGCCTTGCTGTGTCAGACTTGGTTAATACAATCCATTAAAGGTTAGTGTCATTGCCTCCCAGTGGGGTCCATGCGATCATTTTGTTTTAAAAAAAACCCGCGTCAACCATGCACGCGCCGCTGCTTGCAAAACGCCGAAACAATGGGTTCACTATCGTTGCAGCCACGCCGATTTTTAGATTCGGCTGACCCTGCGGGGCTGTCAGATTCACAACACTAGCGCCGAGCCACACATAGAATGACGCGGGTCTGCACGTCTTTCCAGACTGCCTGCAACAAAAGCGCTCACGACAGAAATGTTTTTTTTCCATTCCTGCGAGCAATACAGGAACGTTGTATTCTGCCTCTGGCTGCCCCCAAAGGTCACCCAGCGACGTAATGTGTGAAGTATGGTCGCTCAGCCTCGCCGATTCCGAGATTCGTTTTACCCGGCGGGCTTGTCAGATCTGAATTTAAGCAGACCCACAAGTCTACCTAGACCACTGTGTTTTATGCTTGCGAGCACAATAGGCACGCTCTTATCTGCCCTTGTCTGGCCCACAGGCAACCCCGAGATTGGAAGCGGGAAGCATGGAGACCTAGCGCCAGGTCCACCCAGCTGCCAGATTGTCGTATGAAACATTACAACACCAGACACCTTGCTTGGAAGGGTAAGTCCAAGTACGAAAGCAGAGAATGTTTGTTGTCACCAACTATATGTATGTGGTTCCTAAAAGGGGTTTATTCAATTCATTTTTCAGACTCCAACACCAACCACGCCCATATTGGAGTATTTGTAGAAGACTTAAGGTAGGGAAGTTCTCAACATGAGAGGCACTAGACATGAGAATTGTGTTAGCCATTTTGCACACAAATTGGTTTTGTTTGTCTGTTTGTTTTTTAGAGTCTTTTCGGTCCTGATGAGAACCCAATGAATAGGTGGGTTCGAAACGCGTCAACCCCATCCCAGGTCACCTGCACTATGAAGTGATCATTTTTCGGATTGTGACTTATGGACAGTTGAATTTTGTTCAATCAGTAAAAAAATGTTGACGCAATCAGTTTTCATTTTTTGTGAGATGTTTATGTTTAAGCTTTGAACTTTCATCAAGTAATGTGGTGCTCCTAGGGATTTTTCTAGTATGAATGCTAAGTCTGTGAGAGGTATGGATGTGGTGCAAGTGTGAATTGTTGGTTTGTCCAAATTTGTTGTTTATATATTATTGTAAATATTTGTATATAGTGTAGTCTGAAAGTGTTTCTCACACAGCAATATCTTTTCAAAAAATTGTGAAAAAATAAATAAATGAATTATATCATTCAATGATGCAAATGTCTTAGCAGGTGTTTATGCTTTATTCATGAAGACCTTCATCTAGTTGTTATTTGTCAAAAAATCATCAGTCCTGGCACTTGTTTTGTTATTTACAGTTGATTTGGTTCAGCCTGACTGGTTTTGAGCCTAGGCCCTTTGTTGTTTATTGGCAACTTCCAAAACATCACAAGAGGCTGTGGACGCCTGAAGAAAATAACCTAACGTGTGGTTCTTTTTATGCTCAATTGCTGCTGATCAAGGCTCCGATTTTCAACAGGCTCTTTCTGAGAAAAAAAAGAGACTGAGAGCTGTACACGCATTGTTCTGCTTGATCGCCTTTCACAGCTTGGCCAGGAGGAAGCAGATATTGGACGGCAGCACGGAATGACGTGTGTGCGCGCACAGCCAGTAAATGAAGATTTATGTGTTTTGCTGTCTCCCAGTAGAAACTTTTACAATATCGCGGCCACAAATGTAAATATCGCGGCAATCGCGCTAGTCCCGCGATTTCGCGATTTTTTCGTGAATCGCGAAATCGCGATAAGCTGGAGGGTCTGATTAAAATGTTTTTTAGGATAGAAAAAGGAAAGACTCTTTGTGTCTATACTCCCAGTTGGGTTATGTTGATCCCAAGAGCATATATATTCAGCAACTTTGGGATCCTCAAATGTGATAACGATACAATCACCCTGTATTACTTTTTTTGTATGTCCCACCCATGGGGTCCTACTAACTGTAGCTATCCTACTTATACGATTAGGAGGAGAGGGGCGATTTATATTCAGCCAATGCTGGACTTTGTTCTTTAATGACCAATTTGGTTCTGCTGTCTCCCCAACTAGTTCTGGTACCCCCGTCATTACGACCACAAATGGCGATGCTTCAGGTGGTAGATGCATGTAGGATCTAGATTCAGGGACTCCTCGCGTGATACCTTTATTTACCGTGGACTGTGGTTTATTCTGAGGGATATTTGTAACAACTGGCCTTTTGGGTGCTGGCGTGGCTACATTTATTGTTTTTGTGACAGGAGCTTTTGAAAGTGTATTGGGATTTGAGGTTGAAGTTGTTGTTACCGGGAGCAGTTTTTCTACTACAGGATTTTTTGCGACCGGTTGTGGATTTGTTACGGGGCAGGTTTGGATAGCTTTTTTGCTTTGCAGAGAGGGTACAGGTTGGTTATGTGTTCCCTTTTTTTGAATTTCAGATGTTAAGTTAGATTGCAAAGAATTGATAATTATTAACATTTGAGTCTCGATATTTATTAGTCTTCTTTCAAGAGGTTGAAGTAAGGGTTTTAATACCGAGGTAATGTTGTTTACCAGGTCAGGAATATCTGGTTCGTTGCTATGGGGAATTATAACAGGTGAACCTATAGCAGTGGTATTTATGTTATTTTTAGGTGAAGAGTGGTGTACTAAAACCTGATGATTAGTAGTATCCGCCACTCTTGGGGGTGAACGCGCAAGGTTTGAGGGCGTAATAAGGTCAGTTGTCTCGGATGTTTCAATTCCGTTGGCTGCGTCTACTTTTCCCTGATCCTTCCTCTTCTTTACAGCCCCCTCCCTCCTCCCTCTTGCTTGTCTTACATCTTCTGATGTGTGCTCACGTAAGAGTTCAGGTGTTTTTTCTAGGTCGGAATTGGTAGATGAAAGGGAAAGTTGAGAGGCTGAGAGATCTACATTATTCGGGAGACTGAGCCTTTTAATTCCTTCGGTTGGTTCAGCAAGGGCTTTCTCCACCTCTGGGGTTCTTGCTGTGGCCAATGGGCCCATGGAGGAACGTCTTGCGTTCGCTAAGTCTGTAGATACTCTTCGCTCTATTAGACTAATACTGTGATCAATAAAAGTATTAGCCCTGGTGAGAAAATCGTCCATTGGGCCTAAAAGTTGTTCTCCTATCCCTCCCTTTTTCAGTTTCTTCAGTTTGTGACTCCTGGTGTTCATTTCCTGTGAGGTCAATGGTATACAGTTGGGTAACGTGGAAATGAGAGCTTGGAGGGGGGGCCCGGCCCGGTCTCCTCACGTTCTCGAACGGCCTCAAACGGCCCGCTCTTTGCCCGGTCTTCGCCCCGGGCTACGACCCGCGCGCGTCCCGCTGCGCGGGAGTAGTAGTGACAGTTAAATGCTTATGGGCGGTGGGCGTGTCCGTAGGCGTCTCCGCCGGGGGAAGAGGAACCAGCTGTGCAACGTGGAGGTTGCTGGTCCTCGCAGTCCCCCGGCTTACTGGTGGTGTTTTTGGTTGCCTAGCCTCGACCCAGGGGACTCAAGCTGGGAGCGCTGTGCTCGCCCTGCCGATTGCAGGGCTCGCTCACACCAGCGAGTCCTCGTAGAGGGGAGGCGGCACGCAGAGGGAGCAGAAATCAAAAGCAGACGGAGCTCTGCTCTCTACCAGGACGATGCAGGCAGCACGCTTCAGGAGTTGGCTGAGTGAGTGGCACCCGCGGAGCGGGTGTCACGAAAGGTAATAGGCTGGTGGGCGTGTCCGTAGGCATCTCCGCCGGGGGAAGAGGAACCAGCTGTGCAACGTGGAGGTTGCTGGTCCTCGCAGTCCCCCGGCTTACTGGTGGTGTTTTTGGTTGCCTAGCCTCGACCCAGGGGACTCAAGCTGGGAGCGCTGTGCTCGCCCTGCCGATTGCAGGGCTCGCTCACACCAGCGAGTCCTCGTAGAGGGGAGGCGGCACGCAGAGGGAGCAGAAATCAAAAGCAGACGGAGCTCTGCTCTCTACCAGGACGATGCAGGCAGCACGCTTCAGGAGTTGGCTGAGTGAGTGGCCAGTTGGCTGAGTGAGTGAGTGAGTGAGTAAATAAATAAAGAGCTCAGTAGTTCACCTCAATCCTGGTCAAGAGGAAATATCAAAGTTCGTGTACTTCTATTGTATTTCCCCCATTGGGATACCAGGCAGCCTCTCACTTCCTCCCACCAGATTTATAGATTTAGAAACGCTCCAGTAAGTCTGACATCCCTGACACTCCGCATGTGCAGGATCAGCGAATGCACGTTGTATATATCACCATGTTAATTCTGAAACAGGATCGGCGAATTCACTTTGTAAATATCACCATGTTAGTTCCGAAACACCGCGCCGCCCACCAATCAATTTACTATAATTCTCATGTAGCAACACTACATAGTCACCCCTTATTAAAAAAAATCACCAGGTTCGCTTAGGAACACTAGAGTAAGTCGAACACTACTCACACTCTGCGTGTGCATGACCGGCGAATTCTCTCTGTAAATATCACAAGGCAAATTCAAAAATACCGCGCTGCATGTCTATAGATTTACAAGACGTTATAATCATTTAGCACCAGTACACAGTAAAAATCACCGGGTTTAATTAGGAACACAATGTTTCTTCACCTGAGATAATCATCTAACACACGCATTTACCCCTTAACGACGTGTTGCAATTTACCGCGTTTCCACCGTTTGTGTTAAAAATAGACATTTTCACACAGGGGCCATTTTCGTATTGCATAGATCGACTATAGCGATTTCATTGACACAAGTCAAATGTTTGCAACCTTTAATTACAACGCTCACCATACTCTGATCCTTAAGGATAGACCAGTGGAACAACCCGCATGCCACACAAGGCCACTTTGGCAATCGTTTTTAATCGAGCACGGTTCACATCACTCAAGTCACCAATCTACATGCATTTATCCATGACTAGCCTGAGACGCAACCCATTATCCTTGTAGGCAATCGCCAAGGCGTCCCAGATTCGTAGATTTTCCCACTGGCTGGTGTTGAAGAATCGATCACACAATAATAAGGTATGAGGATACTGTAAACCAAGACAGTAAGACCACATCACCGTCAATCTAACGGGCACTAAGAATTACCATATATTATTCATAGAACCAGTGATCCGACAACATCCTGTGTGACCTGTCGGCTGACAGGCACCAGAAGCAGTTTAAGAACTGAAGAAACGTATACCCAATACCAAGGTCGGCACACTAAGGGTGCCCCTAACCTAATGTAATTTTTTTACTGACCCATGGAAAGCCCTGACCCATTGTTATTTTCATTTACAGGCTGTCCAACCTATTCTCAGTCCTAAAGAAGACCCGCCCCAGATGCACATAGTCAGCGCATCACCACTCGGGTCGAAACGTCGACGTACTCTGCTATAGATGTAACTGTTCAAAGTCTGATAGGAACAAAAGAAATCATTTTGCCAAAAGACTATGGTGATTACAGTTGATAAGCTTGAAAAATTGCATTTTCATGTATCTATGTTGTGTAACCTGTAATTGTCCATCACAAATCACGATCTACATCACTTGTTGTATTTCATTGTATATGTCTTCTTGTAATTTGGACAGCATAGCTAATGCTTGATTTAGTTAAAATTACAGAGAAAGTTGAATACCAAAGATTTACTTTCTCACAGTTTGGGTCAGTGTTCATTCATTTATTTGTCTTACTACATATGTACCCCTCCTTGGACATATAATTGCCATTGAAGTATTAAGTACAATGTTACATTCCACAACCATGCAATCCACAACTCTGGCAATGCACATGTCACAAGTCCACAAACAACATGCACAACAACATGCCCACCCACCAGACTTGTTAGAACAACTCACAATGGTAACCTGGTCAAGCCGTGAACATGACCAATCGACGGCATGGCACCTCAGCCACACAATAGACGGATGTGGTGAGAGGAGGCAAGAAGGCATGTGTGAAGGATACAGTAGAACCATGATTAGGAAAGTACACAATGCCAAGAGTGGCTGCAAAGTGCTGGACAGACCGCAGTATGCAGAACACACCCATATCCACGGTGACATACACCTCTGGTGAATGGTGTGTAGTGGACAGTGGACTCAACCATGTCACCCCAGCCCGTGGGGGTCCTTGCAGGAAATGTTGCTGGCATCCAGAACCTAGTCGCGATTCACGAATGGCAGAGTCTACACCAGTGGTCGCATGGAGAAGATTAAGAGGAAGATGTGGCTCTGTCCGGACAAAAGCAGGGTCAAAGTCACGGAGGTGACGGAATACGTGGTGCTACTGAACCTGAACTACGCAGGCCGGTGGGGCCACCAACCTATGCCGGTGACACTCTGTGAATGGCCCGTGCTGCTTCTGCCTCCGGGCTACACTGCTCTCGACCTAGGCTGCGCTCGAGTAGGTCACAGATTCAGGACGGAACAGCAAGTATGCAAAGGCAGATTACATATCATTGCACGCAAGGAGAGGCGTAAGAGGTTGACGCCTTGCATCTTGGCGGAGAGAAAAGGATCATCGTTATGGAGGGGTTCGTACACTACCGACAACTGCCCTGGTGCCACTTGCGCTGTGCATTGCGAGTCAACAAAACGTGGCTGTGGGCCACTGCTGACCGCTGCCTATGGTCTACACTGCGGTGCAGTAGGTCACAGAGTCATGATTCAGCAATGGATGAGTTCATATCAGTGTCCCGGCATCATTGCAGTCTGCATCCCCACTCAGCCCCAGTGCCACTAAGTCTGTTCCTCGACATTCATGGACACTCTCTGGTCGTATAGTAGTGGCGTCTGAGCCTATGGACTAGGGGCAGTTTTCATCCCCGTGTAGCTGATACGGAATTGGTGGTGGCAACGAGGCTGTCACATTCCACTCCTCCATTTGCTGGTTCCGGATAAAATAAAACCTTTGGGCATCTTGCCCTGGAGGACACCTTCCACTGTCCCCCGAAACACTTCAAAACATACACCTCGGACATTGATGGATACCCTCTCAGGTCGCATGGCCCACCTGACTGCACCGCAAGTCAACATCCAGTGGCTGGGTTCCTGTGCCGGCCGCAGTGCATCAGGGCCACTAACTCTGTGCTGGTCCTGTCCGGGACCTCGTGTCCGGAGACATAGGCTGGCCCCTGAGGCGTAGGCCTTGGGTTCATCAATGCCATGACTCTGTGGCCATTAAGTGTAATTGGGTAACCCTATAACCCTCAGAACCTGGACGGGTAATTAAACCAACAATAATGGTTCTTAATAATCTCCCTAGAAGGTCTCTGGGTGGGCGGACCCCATACTAAATGCTCTTTGGTATCAAGATGTTTGTCTCGGACCTTGACGGTGTAGACAGCGTGGCCCAAGCCACAACCTTTGACGTAGATGAACATTGCAATGATTTACAGAATCTACAAAAGACCAGAGACATAGGAATAGAAGGGGGTTCCCCAGGGGGACTTAATGATGCTGGCAGGAAATGAGGGGAAGAAACAACTGAATAGAAAAACAAAAAACCCTGCCAGGGCAAATTGGGAGGTCCCGCGGGGGGATCCTTTTATAGAAATAACAAGTGACTGAGAACACCTGTCTGAGCGGTACGTGTATAAATTTAAGATTCAGGCCACTTTCTAGAAAAATACATATATTTTATTTACAGTACAAAACAGTTTCATTCTAAGTAGGCATGTGATCATGACATTTCCTAGATACAGGGGTTTACAGAAAAAGACCAGAGACAGTCTTGCAAAGGAACATTTGCCCTCCACATCAGATGATGCGTTGCAGATCCCGGTAGTAGGCTGGCTACCTCAAGTTGGAGAACTGGTTCGAGAGAAGATCGATAATAAGAAAGAATTTGGTCCTTCATATCGAGCTCCGGTTCCTGTGCTTGGCGTGAAGGGCAGAAGAACAGTCATTTTACCTCCACTTCCAGGTCGTAAGGAAAACAGGTTTATCTCTATTGACAATGTCAAGATACAAAGAGTGGCCGATTCTTCTTAGTATGACTCCGGCGGTCTCATGTCCTTCGATTGTGAGAAATTCTGTTTTGGCCACTACTTCTAATGCTGAACGTGGAGTGGCCCTTGAGATGCCTGCTGTTTCCAGTCCTTTATTAAGTACTTTACCTGGTGATAACGTTGATGAACTTGATTACACTTACCCAACTGACTTATCGATGCCTGATTTGCAAACACGTTTGGCCACAAAATGCAGATTCTCTTTTGACACTGTTTCACATAATTCAAAAAATCTAATCTAATCTCTAATCTTTCAGAGTTGAGGTGAGTGGGGTGTTAACTGGGAACTTGTCAAGGGGCTGTGCATTTCCCATGGTGCCATCCTGGGAAGGCTGCCTGCTGTTGGACTGTTGGA
Source organism: Lissotriton helveticus (assembly GCF_964261635.1). Taxonomy (NCBI): domain Eukaryota; kingdom Metazoa; phylum Chordata; class Amphibia; order Caudata; family Salamandridae; genus Lissotriton; species Lissotriton helveticus. The sequence goes on from NC_136069.1 coordinate 145,323,731, forward strand.
GGGTGAAGGGATCATGCACACTGGCTGTGTATTTGGAGGCGACATTGGTGTAGGTCCCACGGTGTTCTGATGTTGCCTGCACATTGATGTGTGATATTGCTTCCTGTTGTTCTGATTGTGTGCTGTGTCACCAGGGGGCACATGTAGGACATGTGTGCAGTGGATTGCCCCCAACACGTGCGTGCATCTGGCTATGGCGTATGGTCCTTGCTTGGTCTCCAGCGGTTTCTGCGCATTGTGTTGGCCGTACGGGGACTCGGGTGCCAGGGTGATGTTCAGGACAGGTGTGGGGGTCTTGGATGTGCCTGGCTGTGAGACTCTGCCGACTCTGGCGGTTGTTGGTTAGGGTGGCAAGGGGCCAACACGTGCTTCACAGCCAGCAGCTTGGTGTGGGGTGGGATGTTGGTTGTCCGCTGTGTTGGTGCCATTGGCCTGTTGGGCGATGACGGCCAGGATGCGTAGGATGGTTGATCATTTCAGCCTGTAGTGGACAGTGGCATTGTCAGATGTTATTCCTGTGAGGCAGGTGCGTTTCCTGGGGGGCCGCTGTCTTTGTCTGCGCGGCCTCTGTAGTGGTCTGGGGGGTGCTGAGTGGGTGTTGTGGGCCTCTTGGGTGTCCGTGCGTGTCCGTGCTGCATGTTCAGTAGCTTCATGACATCTGTTACCCTTCCGATGACGTCCTGGGCTGGGCTCCCTATTGTGGAGCAGGCTGCTGTCCGACTGTACACCAGGTCAGATCAGATGTAAATTTCCTGCTGCTAACTCCCCTTATCACGTGTTTTGTGTTCTTATCACAGGTCTGGCTGGTTGTTGTGAATGTTGAGGTGTGGTGTTGTCGCGGGTTTTGTCACGGGAACGCCTACTCTGCATCTCATTAGCGATAGTTGCGGGGGTCCTCTGTTGCAATGTTTTTTGCGGCTGCTATCACGGGAAAACTGGTGCTGTTGGCGGGCTGTTAGCACCTGCTTGTGAATGATGGGGTACATTTACCACAACTTTGGCTGAGATAAAGTGCCTTCAATTCCGCAATAGCTCCTTGTGAATATGCCCCTGAATGTACTGACCTCAGAGTTGACAAAAGGGTTTAAGGTTTTTGAAGTTTAGTAGTTTTCATGCCCGAAATTGATACGTTGCTCAGGTTTTGGCTTGCGAATGCTTTAATGATTTGTTTTAATTATTCATTTCACTCAAAAGTAGTGCCTTTAGAAATATATACACGAAGTCGTTGACTCATAATAAAGAGAAACTAACACTCAAGAATAAAAAAAATAGGCTTATTTTGGCTATATTTTTCTTTTGGGGTGGGGATAGGTGGGATGATTATGAATGAGTAGTAGAAGTCAGTATACAATTGGTAAGTCAAAGATACAATAAAAGAGTAATATAAAAAGGAATACAAACAATAAAATATGAGTAGTTTACGGAAAAAAAAAGAAAATGAATGAATTGATGGAAATTAGCTAGGGAATGTAAAAAAAAGAATAAGGAGGTTTAAAAGTAGCAGGATTGGAAGCAGGATTAATACTAGATTAGGTGCTAACTGTGTTTCAATATGTAGTGAGAGAATGCCAAATAAGTTCTGTATTGTGAGCCCCAAGGGTGGAAATTGTGTATACTCTATCTAGCCGATGATGATAACAAACAGCATACCACTATGCTTTAGTAGAGGTTCTGGATATATCGTTCCAGCTAGGTGTAATATGTTGATAGGCAATAACAAAAGATCAAGCAGTTTTTATTCAAAGAGAGAGAGATATCAACCATCATCTAAGGCTCCTAGAAAAATTGATATAATATTATATGGAATGGAAGTAAGAAAAATAGAATTGATTTGTCTCCAGCCATCATGCCAAAAACATAGGGTGATCAGGTAGGAAAACGAGGTTAATATCACTATGTGAACTGGAAAATGACCAACATGAGGTATCTGGATTGAGAGAGAAAATGGAAATAGAATGTGGGGTAAAGTGAAGTCTATAATAAATGAAATATAATGCTTGAGTAAGAGTAGCAGTTCTAGATGTTTTTGGGAGTTTAATCCAAAATTTGTTCCAAAGGATGGAGAGCCAGAGGCATCCTAAGTCGGCGCCCCACTGGAGTTTTGTACAACATTTGGGGCAAAAGGGAGGTGAAGCCATTAGGGATTTATAAATAAGGGATGGTTTCTGTAATGTAGTTAAGATCCAAAGTAATGGAGGAGGTGACTGAACTGCAGAAGTGTTATCAGGTAAAGTGATACAAATATCTAACAAAATGTTGATTAGAAGGGAGAATTTGAGATGAAAGGAGAAAGGACAATGACATTTTTGTTGACATTGAGTACAAGAGAGTGGATTAATATAAAAGAATAGATCTCCAACCCAGACTATGCCTGTAATGCTCCATGCTTTCCAAAAGATAGACCCGTTACAATATTTGATTAGGTTATTGTACCAGATGGGCATATAAAGAAAACGATTATGAGTAAGAAGACGCACCTAAAACCGACCCAAGGATGCCGTGAGGGGAACGGCTTTCATTTCCTTTGCGAGGGCATCGGCCAGGAACCCTGCCGTGAGGGGAATGGCTTGCTGCTGTGAGACCACGCCATGAGGGGGACGGCTTGCAGTGCTCTGTGACCGCGCTGAGGGAATCAAACTTCATTACCCAGCGGGCTCCCGGCGGCGCAGGACATCGGCGTCACCGCTGTGACGCAACTGCCAATTAAAGCGCTCCTGCTCCCACGCATCACGGGACGCGCGCGGGCGGTGCCGGGCTAAGCCCGAGACAATGGCGGGACCATCTGTGGCTGTCAGGGGCCGAAGGAGGCTGGGCTGGGCTACCCCTCTTGGCTGAATCTACAAGGTTGACTCGGAACTCTTGAGTAATGCAGTTAATCATTCGGTATTTTAATATAATTGCCCACTTTTTGGGTGTTTTAAATGTGCCTGTAAGGCTAATGATTTGTGATCAGTAAGCTCGATTCAATAATATTTCATTGTTCATTTATTATACTTGGTTTTAATCTAAAGTGCACATCTTTGGTAAACGAATCCGGTTCAGGGATAGTACCAAGGCAATTGTCTAAACAGCCAAGCATGACGAAACGCAAATTAATCAAGGGTATTAATAGTGTCTCCGAGACACCCGGTACCACTATAGACTGTTACTTAGTAAAAGCGGTCAGTGCTATTAATCTGGAGATTGATAGAGCAGAACGGAGACTCTCGTTGGGATTAGGTATTGCACCCGACCCCTTCTCCGTGATTGCCACCCAACCGGTGCTTAGCTCCGTGAATAACACATCTACTCTAACTACACCGGATACAAATTTACCAGATCAGGATGTTGTCGGTGACCCTGAGATAGATGAACTACTTAGTATCTCAATAAACAATGGGTCTCCTTCCCCCAAAAGAAAACGGTATTGTAGGAAGGCCCAGCCAAAACAGCAAAAGCAGGGACCAGCTAAGAAAGGCATTAATGCCCACACCCACAAATCTTTAATGGAAGTACAAACGACAGCAGGAATTTTTTACGATGAGCAGGTTAGTAAGATTATTTGATTGATTGAGCTTTTATTCGATATGCAAGATATCTTGTAAGCGTACACAGAATACAGCCATTTACAAAACTAAAAAAAACATTATTTAAAAAGCAATATTAAATGCACATTTAAAAAGATAAAAGGACATATAATGCCAGAATAAATTAGCTAAAAAGGGATTAAACTGCTATTGACAATCTCTTGCATCGAATCAACCAAAACTGTTTTAAAAATTTGGCAATACCACAAACAATAGGGGGGGAAGTGTCCGTCATTAAAATACGCAGGGCTACTAGATAACTACGTGTGCCCATATTGCGGCAGAGGGGTTTAAGCCAAAAACTCCTGGGCTTTGCATAGTCCGGACATTCAAATAGGATATGCGTAATGGACTCTATCCTAGTGGGACAACATGCACAAAAAGGGGACGTGTGAGCACCTGAATTCCACTTTGACACCAGAGCCCCAACTGGAAGGGAGCCCACTCTAAATTTAAAATACAGAGCTCGATCAACTGGAAGAGTAATAAGGTCCAGATAAGGCTCGTAGACTACTGCATCTTTTACTGTTAAAAAGGCAGCTGTAGATTTACAATGTTCGGAATATGTAGCTAGCTGTTCCGCAACCCAGTTCCAGTATAGTCTCTTCAGAACCTCTTTTGGTGGGGCCGATCTTGATAACCAACAGTCCCCCAGTCCAATTTCCTCCAAAAGTTTTTTAGTATCTCTCAGCCACCTTATTTTTGCCCAACCGCCCAAGCTCATTATCTCCGCCAACCCTTCAGCATACGATTTTAACTCTTCACCCCTCCAGATACGCGTCCATAAGAGGAGTGGGCGAAGCCGGGCTTGGTCTTTAATGTTCTTACATCCTGTGTCCAGCAGCACAGGAACTGTTGGAGTGCTCGGAGGGATGGCAATTAAGGATTTCAGGAGTTTGCTCTCTGCTGATGCCAAGGAGTCCAGACAGCAATGCCCCCACAGTTCAGCCCCATACAAGGCTGATGTTACTACCTTAGCCTTGTAGATGTCAATTACTGGGGCGAGCGACCTCCTCGGTGATGCCCAGAATTCCCTCAAGAGGGCACCTCCGACTCTCTTATGATTCAGGGCCATTTTAGCAATGTGGTGTGACCAGTTCATGCTGTCCGTGATCCGAATTCCGAGGTAGTCAAATTCGGATACTTTCTCCAAGGCGACAGAATTGAGAATAGTAAGATTATAGCACAAGTAACAAGTTCACTGGTAACACATATTAAACCCCTAGAGGATAGAATAGAGCAACTCACAGGAGAAGTTTGTAGACTAAAGGATATCATTACTATACTGGGAAAAAGCCCGATAGGAAGTGTAAATGGGAAACCAGAATGCACACAAGTAGGTGTCCAAAGTAATGGGGGTAATTGTGTAATAACAGGAAGGGTAGGGCCATCTGATAGCCCCACTTTAGGAATGCAAAATACAAGAAGCGTGCCAACTGTCACGGGACACTGTAAGGAAACGCCAGGGAGCAGCCGCCCCGAGAGAGATAAGGAGGCGTCACAGGTAGACATAAATAGCTCAGGCAAAGAACAACAGGAAGTAAAAAGATCTAGATCAATTAACCTGCCCCCAAAATGCTGCCTGTACGTAGCAGTACTGGCGAATGTTCCTCCACTTACCCCAGGCGTTATAGAAACGCATGACTCACTTAAAAATAAGGTTGTTGACTGGTTTCACCGTAATTGAGGCTATCCCATAGCTTGTGCAGACCAAATTCTCACAACTAGGAGAGTTAACTGGATCGGGCCATCAAATAAATCCTTTCAAGGGGACTGTGTAATTGTCAATTAAAAAAATCCCCATTTTGCCCGGACAGTTCTGGAGAAAGTGTCCATTTGGCCTATTAATGGTGAAAGTATCTCTTTGCAACCGTTAGGGTTTTTCTACAGACACTTAAAAGTGGATAGTTCCATGACACAAGACCAGAACCTGAGGAGATCTAATTCGCTCATTCATGCACCACAATACCCCTTTATTCCAACGTCCAACAGATTTATGCCACTCTCAACATTAGAGGAGATAGATTGACACAATCCTTCCCACCATAACATAGGCATGGTGGATCAGGAAGGTATAAACTCTCCAGGGGTTGTGGGACAGTTAGAAAATTCCCTGCTTGTACAGGCTGACAGTAGTCTGGGGGCTAATAAGCCAATAGAAGAGATCAGCCCAAGCAATCTGCCAGGCGATCCTCAGGAAAGTTTTGTGAATGCATCACCCAAGGTAGTGGCTGGTATGTCTAAAGTAATCAGTATTGTTCCGCTCCCGACAAGCGAAGTAGTTGGCCCTAGGGAGGGAGCATATGATTATGGGTATAGCCTAACTACATGGAACATAGCTGGGTGGAGTAAGAAGAAAGACTTACTAGGTTGGAAGGATGTTGTTAATAGTCACAATATCCTATGTTTCCAGGAGACTTGGTGCACGGAGCATGTTAATTTTGACGGGTTTGTCTCATTTAATTTACCAGCATTGGGATCTGCCGCTGGCAGAGCAAAAGGGGGACTCTTAATACTCCTGTCTGTTAAACTACCGGTTGAAGTTAAAATGTACAAAATAATTGGTTGTCATTCCCAAGTTCTGTTGTTACAACATAGAAATGGTCGTAATGTTTTGTTAATCAACTTTTATAATAACCTGTTTGATTCCTCACCTCACAAAGTGGTTATTGAACTGGAGACTGTATTAGATCATTTGTGCACCGATCAATGTGTTAATTTTGATTTTATATGAGGGGGTGATTTTACTATATCTATGTGTCCTCTTTCCCTAACCAAGGTCTGTGGGTTTAGCAATGATTCAGGTGATGAATGTGTGCATTTTCCGCATAGCACCTATGGAGAGATGCTAAATTCTGTTATGGTTAAATTTGACATGGAGGTGCTGCAGTGTGCAAGAGATTGCAAAGGTAATCCCTTACCAACATTCACTGGCAGGAATGCCTGCACTACCATCGACCATGTATTGGCCTCCGCGAACATTACTGCATACTGTACTACCCCAGAGATAATAGATCTATCCATCAGCGACCATAATTGTATTACCCTATCACTATGTATTTGGGGCCCTGGAGGTCAGGTAACCCAAACTATTGTAGATGATATAACTCCATGCAGACCTAATGGCTTTAGGATTAAGTGGAAAGGGGAGAATTCGGATACGTTTTTAAAACATATTGTTACGGCGTGTCATGCTGAATTATATGAGTGTTTGGATGACAATGCCGACCCTTTGTGTATTTTATCGTGTTTTAGCAAGATAAATGGAATAACTGATAACATCTTGACCATAACTAAGGGGAATAGGCGAGTGCAGAACAAAGGGTGGTTTGATCATGCCTGCACTCAATCCCTGTCGCAGCTAAAGCAAGCTCTGTCAAGCAGAACTAGGGACAGGTTGATTGTTAATAACTTGAGATTAGCGTATAAAGAACAACTAAAACGAAGGAAGAGGGAGCTCCAGGAAGAAGCCGGGGACAAATTAACAATGGCTGTGGATACATCCAACAGCAAGATGTTCTGGGACACAGTTATTTCCCCCTTTTTAAGAAATGAGGATGCCCCTAACCTAACATCCCATGTTAGCGAGGAAGCATGGGTTGCACATTTTACCAGCATGTTTGACCCAGGGGATGTGGCCTCAAAAGCCTCCAGGGATATAGACTTCTGGCCAATTCTCCCTCTTAATATTATACTTGTAGAGGTTGAACATGGCATCAGTAGCAGCAAGGGCGGGAAAGCACCCGGCCCAGACGGCGTACCAGTTGACCTGTACAAAGCCAAACCGGCACTCTGGGGTCCCGTTTTGATCAGAGTTTTTAATGCTGCGGTAATGGAAAGCGCACCATCGACATGGGGCGGATCCATACTTATTCCCACATTTAAGAAAGGAAACAGATCCGAAGCCAAAAACTACCGACCAATTTCTCTTCTAAACTCATCTGTCAAGATTTTGAGTAGGGTCTTGTTAGTTAGGCTAGAAGAATGGGCTGAGGATAATGGGATTTTAGCTCAGTCGCAATATGGGTTTAGGAAAGGGTGGGAAACCCTGGAACAATGCATTAATTTGGACCTTTTAATAGGGAAATACACGCGTGCAAAGCAAGGGTCTCTTTTCCTCTGCTTTGCAGATCTCAGTAGTGCATTTGACTTAGTAGACCATGCCCTGCTATGGCCGATTCTATTGGATCTTGGTGCCCCAGAGCCTATTATTTGTTTTCTCGCAAGGCTTTACACTAAACTATCTACATGTGTGCGCTATGGACCAGCAGGAGAATGTACCTCCAAATTTAAGGTCAATCTAGGTATTAGGCAAGGCTGTGTCCTTGCGCCTCTCCTTTTTACTCTTTTTATCAATGCAATTGATGCTGAACTTAAAACGGTAAAGTCCGATGCACCCCAGGTGGTGGGCCAGGATGTACCGGTGCTGCTATATGCAGATGACACGGTACTCCTTTCAAGGACACCATTTGGCCTTCAGAGGTTAATTGACAAGTTCACAGACTTCATTAAGGGCAGGAAGCTGCAGATTAATAAAACTAAAACATACGCCCTGATCTGCGGTCCAAGTGCAGGTAAAACAAAATCCTTTTATGTAGACTGCCAAAAAATTTGAACCGTTGAGAAGTTCTGCTACCTGGGTATAATCTTCACCAGTAATGGGATGTGGATACGGGAGGTAATGAATGTTTGGGCCAAATTTGCCAAAAGTGTTTACGGGGTTTTTAAATTTGCAGTTAAACTTGGGGACCGCTGCATTCACGATATGTTGCCCATTTACCAATCTAGATGCACATCGATAGCATTGTATGGAGCTGGGGTTTGGGGCCACTGCCATCATGTAGAATTACAAACAGAGGGAAATAGGTTTCTCAAAAAATTACTCTGTCTACCTATGTCAGCCTCTTCTGAGCTTCTACATAATGAAGTGGGGCTAGAACACTTGACGGATTTAATTGGGCTAAGACCTTTGCTGGTATGGAGATCTATCTGGCTGAAGGAAGAAACTACTTTTAATAAAAGTATTATTAATGATTGCCTTCGCCTGGACAACTGTCTCCAGATCTCATGGCTCAAATATGTAGTGTCAACATTTAAGGACATATTTAAAATAAGTATTATGGAAAACCCCAGCAGCGTAATCGATATCCCCAAAAGGGAAATAAAATATTCTTATTTGAGGAAGAAAGTCCGTGACCGTCAAAGTATTAGTGGGCAGTTGACAACTTTTAAGTTTTATACATCACTAGTGGATACTGAGGGCTTCCAACAATACCTAACTACGGTTACTAGAGCTTCACACCGATTTGTTCTTACTAGAATGAGATTAGGCATTGTACATCATTTGGTGGCATTTCCATGTATTAAAAAGTATCCTGCTGCCCCATGTCCGTGTGACGGCGTCACTAAACAGAGCACCTTGCAATTTCTCCTCATATGTGATTTGTATTTGCACCTCCGTATCACTTTCCTTAAACCCCTGTTTAAAAAGCACGGCACTTTATCTGTGAATGCTGCTATGAGTTTGCTGTTTTTATTACATGATCCAGATATCTGTTTTTTACTGCAACCTATATCCTAAAAACAATTGCTGCTAGAAAGAGTATGTTATTTTAATATTTACTGTCATGATTGTTGTCATTTAACTGTAATGAATTGTACACGTTTTAATGTTTTATGTGGTTTTATGATTGTTTTCCAGTAATCGAATAAAGCTTACTGAACTGAACTGAGTAAGAAGAGATGAAGAAAGAGAGGGGGCAGTACATGGGTATTATGCTTGAAAACTGGAGTGGATAAATGTGCAGGAGTGGAAGAATGAGATAGATATTCTGAAAAGAGAAAGGAGAAATTAAGGATTTCTCTGATGTTAACCAAAGAGGTGAAGAAGAGGGTGTGATTTTAATAACCAAAAAAAGGGCCTAATGAAGAGCAAAAGCCTTGTGATAGTGCTGAAACTTAGGAAAGTTAACACCCCCTTCAGATTATTTGTTTTAACTCTTTTTATTGCAAAGTGCTTGGCAGGCAATTCAACATTACAAAATGTATACAAATCTTTAAATCATGCTTTACATTTTCTCTAATTTCAATACCGGAGGAAGCAAAACTGAGATCAACATTATCGGCTGTTCTCTCTCACTTAAGCCGCTACTCCTCCCCCCACAGCCCGCGGAAATCCCCTCAGGACCTCCAAATCTTCTCTCATTTCTTCGTGGCACCCTCTCCTTCTATATATTGTATATTCAGCTTGGTGGCACCAGTCCAGGTCCAATTGCCAGTCAGGGACTTTTGAGGGAGCGGCACTTCCCCAGTGCTTTGCAACATTGCATTTAGCATTAGCTGCGGCCAGTGTTAACCAGAGTCTTGTATATCTCGGCCAATCTTCCTCTCCTGTTATCAACAACAGGAACCACTTGGATTCCACCGGGACCTCAGCTCCCACCACTCTGGCCATTTGCCTACCTATTTCAAGCCAGTATTGTTGTATCACCGGGCACTCCCTGAGCACGTGAAACAAGGATCCCTCCTGCCGGCACCCCTTCTGACAAAGTCTGTTCTCCATTCGCCCCATTCAATATAGTACTGTCCTAGGGTAATATACCCAGTCCAGGATCTTTAGCTGGACCAATCTGAATCTGGAGCGTATTGCCTCCTCCCTTGGGCCCTGTATGGCGTCCCTCCATTCCTCATATTCCAGGTGGCCTAGGTCACCTTCACAGAGGGCTTTAGTGCTCCTGGAGGGATGTATGTCATTACAACGCATGCTTTTACAACACATGCCATTACAACGCAGGTTTTACAACGCAAGTCGTTACAACGACTTGCGTTGGGGGGCGCTGGATAGGGAATAGTTTAATTTACTATTCCAACTCTAGTCCCCGTGGATAGTAGGGAAGGTGTTGGATAGTAATTAAACTATTCCCTATCCTAGATCGCCCTCCAGCGCAATTCGTTGTAATGACTTGCGTTGTAAAAGTTGCGTCGTAATGGTAGTGCGTTGTAAAAGTTGCGTTGTAAAGGATGTTTCCCTCCTGGAGTATCGGGGCATTAATCATTATTTTCTTATATATCAATGATATTGCCTTTTCTGGCAAAGGATCTGTCAATAGCCGGTCTTCTAGGGGAGATGCTTCCTCCAGATTCACACCCTCTCTGATGTAGTTTTTGAAGGTGTGCCCAAGTTGGAGGTATTTGAACAATTCCCCTTGCCCCATTTCGTACTCCTGCTGCAGTGAGGCGAAGGCGATGTATGCCTGTCCCCTCCATACCTCTAACTCTAGACCGCACTGACACAAACTGTGTCAGTGTCTCCTATGGCACGGGTAGGTGATTGCTGGAAACACCAGCTGATTCTTGTAGAATGAAATTTTCAAACAAAGGTTGTCGATATGCTTCTCGATTTTGCAAGTATTTTATTCATACTTATGACATCAGTTCAATGCAATTACTCAATTGTATTTTATAGTTATCCATCGAGTATCATAACTATTCGACTGATTGAATTTTCATATATCCAACACAATTATGTCTTCCAATGCATTTCGGCCGACTGGCCTTCATCGGGGAAGTCTGTGAAACAAATGATGTAACCATCACTATTTTGTGCAACATTAAATGATTAACGTGTTACAATTATCAACTCTATGCGGTATAACATCGGTGCGTTAAATGAACATCAACAAGTTAAATAAAAACAAGTTAAATAAAAAATCACTTGTGCAATCACCAACATTGTTTATCCAACTTCTAACACTATCCTTCACTTTGTATGCCATAATGTGTCATATGTCCAACCTTATCTGGTATCTATAGCAATGGTAATAAAGATACAAGAATGATCTAAACCATACGAAGAGTTACGCGCTGGTTTCAAAAGGTTGCTGCGCTCCGCTTTGGCTGCTTACCGCATATTATTTTCGTAACGTCTTATGGCGCTGAGGTGTGTTTCTCCTTCGGTTCGAAAGAAGTTCGCGTCTGACGTATAGGGGGTGTGTTTTAAAACGTTAGCTACGCGCGTGATCTCTTAAAGGAGCCGGGTGATCAGAATGTGAATGTTCACAATCGGGTTGTGAATAAAGCTTTATAAACATACGAGTGTAAACAACAATGAGTATACGGTGAGTGATGGCAAGCAAAATAAAAACGCAGTGCACGGACAGTATCCATAGTTATCCCTGTTTCCCTCCATACCTCTCCCAGATTGTCCAAACCGAGTATTTTCCATTTTTGAAAGTCGCCCAATTGTCCCACCCTTCGTAAGTGATCACTGTCCCAGAGTGGGGTCTTCTTGGTTAGCCTTCCCTCCCAGCCCAAAAACCTTGTTGCTGCTCTCCAGGCTTTTACCACTGTTTGTGTGAGTCCCGGCAAGTTCCTGGGCCCTACATTAGTCATATAATGTCGGGGGGTGCCCTCCCGCCCCCAAAGCCATTCTGTCTACTCTGTAAGCCAGTTCCATTCTGTCACTGAAGGCCCAGCCATTTACATTTACAGGTTGGGCTGCCCAATAATAGGCTTTGGTATCAGGGAGAGCCAACCCTCCCCCATATACCCCCTGCTGCAATTTACGTAATGCTATTCGTGAGCGCTTCCTCCCCAAAATAGGGATCTCAGTTCAGCTTCAATTCACCCCCTTCAGATTTGAAGGTTTTGAGATCCGATAAAGAGATATAGCTTTCTTCTTGTTCCATGAAAATGTTGTTAACAGAGAGTCCATTTTCTTGAAATAGAACTGGGGTATATGAACAGGATCATGGATAATGTGTATAGAATTATTGGAGAATCATCATTTTAATTGAATGTAAATGACCTGGCCTATGTGGTTCTGTTTTAAAAGGGTTCCTGTTCATGTTCTTTCACGCCTGGCATTGTATGTTTTATGCTGATGTTAGTTTTCATGTAAACGTTTTCATGTCGCTCTACTCAGTGTCAAAATCCCATGGGAAAGCCTTATGAGTGTTTTGATCAATGAACTTGCTAAATTCTAGGCTTGTGCACTCCTGTGCCCTATATTTCCTGGGAGTATAAACATCCATCTATTTGCCACATTATTTTCTCACAAGGTTTGCTATTAACTACAGCGAGTCGCTTCCAAAAGGGCCCTGAAAGTGTAAGAATTTATGAAATGCTCAATTTATTTGTCATGTGGGTCATCAATGCACTAAGGCCTGGTTTTTGTCGTTGTTAGAAGTAGACAATAGTAATTCTTTATGTTTACTGAATAAATACTTTTATGTCTGTCTTTGCAGGTGTATGGAGTTCTGGTGGTTTGCAAGCAGCACTCACTATTCGGCTGCCTATTGTTTTGTGCTTCATCACATTTTCCTCCATTTTGGTATTCCTTCTCTTCAAGAGGCCTCAGGTGCTCAGGTATTGTACATACATCTAACTAATCAGAGAAAAGGGACAATGGATAAGGGATGCTAATGACAGTATGTGCAATGGAAAGGCACTTAAAGGTATCTCAAAATACTGTATGTGACGCAACCATATTTCCATTTTATTTGAAAAGAGAAAAGGATTCATGAAAGTGTACAGTATGGTTGGTAAACTGTAGAATTCGTAGTGTTTAAACATATTTGCTTATTATAAATGTGCCGATTGGTTACATCGATCAGTGGTGGAAGTGATTGGTGATAAATGATTTGAATACAATGACAGTACATCACGCATACTGACACCATTTTCTTTATTACAAATACTTCCAATTTCAAAATAGATTTGCAAAGCCTTTGCCCATTTGCGGGTGTGGCTTACACGTGGAAATACAAGAATAAGTCAGTAGTAAGACACCTTTTTCAGAGGAAAGGTCTTGTGCAACAGACTCTCCAGAGAAGCTTAGATGTGCCTAGAATCACACAGTGTGTGGACGGATCTCAAAAAGGAAACTAGAACCCAATTTTCAACCTTCTTTTTTTTTTATGTTCAAAATGATTTTATTGAAACAATATGCAAACAGAAGAATTAGACAAATACAATACAAAATAATAATTCTCATATGCGTAAATGATGAAATTGCGAACATAAAATGCAATAATCCAAGGAACAAGAAAGGGGGAGAATAAGGGAGGGAAGGGACGGGGTAGGGGGACATATCAGAGAATCGTAAAATACAACAAAATAGAGTCACAATTAATTTGTATTATAAAGGCCGGTAACAGAAGGGAAATTAAATATCAAAATACAGAATTGAACTTGAGGTCAAAGCAGTACATAACCCATGAATCATTGCATAACATACGAATCAATAGGAGACCAAAAATATTGAAATGACTGCGAATTGTGAATAACGCCTTTAAGAGATAGCTGTGCTCCTTTTCTAGTAAAGATAATCCATGACCACCAGGCATGAACTGAAAGAGAAGAAGCATCTTTCCAACAAAAAGTAATGGATTTTAAAGCAGCTGTAATTAAGAAATTAAATAACTTTGCTTCTGACTCATTAAGAGGATGGGAAAGGGCAACTGATTTACATATTAACATGGCATAAGAAATATCATCTTGTACAGGTAAAATTTGTGAAATTACAATCCAAACCTCCGACCAAAATTTCAGAATAACTGGACATTCATATAACATATGACGAAGTGATCCAGAACTAGAAGTGCAGTGCCAACAAACATCAGATGGTAACAATTTCGCATGGCATAATCGAAATGGGGTCCATAGGGCATTAAATAAAATAAAAGCATTAGTTTGATACAGAGACACTGGAAGCCAACCAGAAATACTGTTAAGCCATATTGAAGACCATGTATCATCTGATAGGGAAATGGACAATTCAGTATTCCAAAAAGAGGATATTGTACCAACATTGGAGCCCTGAAAGGGAGTAAACTTTTTATAAAATACCGAGACAGCTTTGGGCAATGATGTAACAGCTGTAAGGTAAATTAATAGGTCATTAGTGGTGGAAGAAGGAATACCATTGGGAAAAGAGTCCAAAATTGAATTACATACGGATTGGTATTTTATAAAATCAGAAGCTCGGATATCAAATTTTAACCGTAGTTGCTCAAAAGGAATAAAAGCAGTTCCACAAAAGACATCTTTGAGATAAAAAATTCCTTTTGAAATCCATGAGGACCAGAAGTTAATGTTCCTATTTAGTTTAAGTAAAGCACTGTGCCATAAAGACAAGTGGACTGTGGAGAGTAAGGGTAATTCAAAATTAGAATCCAAATCATTAATTATTAATCTAGAGGATTTGATGATAGAGGACTTATGAATAACCTTGGATGTAGAAGACATTGACAGCAAAGAGGGCAATGAAAAGGGACTAACAATTAAAGATTCAATATCAAGCCAAATTGGAGGTTTGACCATATGAGAGGTTGTGAACCATAAGGAGCTTTGCTTTAAAATAAAAGCTTTATGGTAAGGTAAAAGTGCGGAATAGCAAAGCCAGCCTGGGACTTAGGGAGTTTTAATTTCCTATAAGCAATACGAGGAACCTTATTAGACCAGAGGAATTTAGATAACAGTTTGTCAATATCTTTATAAAATTTGAGAGGAAACTGAGTGGGAATCATGGCCAATGAGTAGAAAATTTTTGGAGCAACATTCATTTTTATAGCCTCCATTCTACCCCACCAGGTGAGGAAAAGGGGAGACCATTTGGACGTTTTGTTCTTAATATATTCAAGTATAAAATCACCATTTAGTTTTAATGTGGCAGGCAACGAGGAGGCAAATAGGATACCTAAGTATTTCAGCTTACTGTTCTGCCAAAGAATATCTGTGTTTGGTAGCATATCCGGGGTACAAAAAGCATTCAAGGGAAAAAATTCTGTTTTTACTTACATTTAACTTATAACCAGAAACCACCGAATATTTTTCAATAATGTCTAATAGGGAGGGAACAGAAGAAAGTGGATTACTAATAAACAAAAAAACATCATCAACATAGGCCAAAGTTTTAATCATGACATCATTTATCGCAATCCCCTGAATATTATCACTGCATAGGATATAATTAAGAAAAGGCTCAATTCCTATTAAAAAAAATAGTGGAGAAAGGGGACAACCCTGTCTAGTACCTCTAAAGAGGGAAAATTGAGTGGAAATTTGACCATTAATTAACAAACGAGCAGTAGGGGCAAAATATAAAGCAGAAATCATACGAATAAAATGGGCACCAAAATTAAAGGACAATAAAGTTTTAAATAAAAACTGCCAATTAATTTTATCAAAAGCTTTTTCTGCGTCCAAAGCCATCACTCCCGCAGGGGAAGCAAGATATGGACTCTGTTCAATAACGTGTAAGAGGGATCTAGTATTGTTAGCCGAATACCTATTTTTCATAAAACCAGATTGATCTGGATGAATGATGAAGTGAAGAATGGGAGCTAATCTAGTGGCAAGAATTTTGGCATATAGCTTACAATCCTGGTTTATTAAGGAAATAGGACGATTTTTAGCAACCAGGGTAGGAGCCTTAGAAGGCTTGGGCAGAACAATGATTAGAGAGTCTGAAAAGGAACCTGAAATAGTGCCAGAGGAACCAAAATGGGAAAAAAGTGAACTTAAATAAGGTAAAAGGTAAGACTGAAATTCTTTATAAAATTCAGCAGGGATACCATCTGGGCCTGGGGATTTGTTCTTGGGAAGTGATTTGATAGCAAGTAGAATTTCATCACAAGTAATCGGGGAATCTAAACTCAATCTGTCTGAAGGAGAGACTTGAGGTAAATTGCACTGATTTAAAAAGGAATCAATTAAAGAGTCATCACAGGGTCCTGGTTTACTATATAAATGAGAATAAAAATTTAAAAGTTCTTGTACAATTTCATTATGGGAAATAGCAACTCGACCATTAGGACCACGTATCGATGTTATTTGAGTTTTGTCCCTCTTAATACGTAAATAGTTTGCAAGAAGTTTTCCAACTCTATTGGTATTAAAGCGAAATTTAGCATTAGATTTTGTAAGTTGGATTCCTGCTCTAGTACTAAGAATAACATTAAATTCATAACGGAGCTTCTGCAGTTTAGATTTGTACTGAAGGTCATTAGAGGAAATAAATAAACGTTCATATTTAGCAATTTGTTTTTCCAAATGTTTAACATTAGAGTTAAATTGTTTATTTTCATGTGCCATAATAGAAACAGTGGCACCTCTAATGTACGCCTTAAAGGCATCCCACCTATTCACAATAGAAGTTGAACCTTCTGGGTTGAATAAAAAATTGTCTTGAATAGCCTGTAAAAGTTTAGACTTATGTTTATCATTAAGAACTATATTTGTGTTCATACGCCACCTATTTTGCTTAGTAAAAGTAGAGGAAATATTTAACACAAAGGAAATCAATGCATGGTCCGAAACATCAATATTACCAATAACAGGGTTGGTGGCTGATTGAAGTAAAGAGGGTGAAAGCAAAAAATAATCAATCCTTGAATGAGAATTATGGGGATTAGAGAAAAAGGAAAACCATTTCTCCGTAGGAAAGTGTAACCTCCAAATATCAGCCAATTTGGTTGTGTGAAGGAAAGATTTAAAGGCATGAAACACTTTAGGAGGACGGAATTTTGTAGTGGAAAGCCTATCCAGTAACGGATCAATAATTACATTAAAATCCCCCCAACAATCAAAGATACCTGCCCCAACTTCAGTACCTCAGAAGTTAAAGCAGACCAGAAAGAAGGGTCGTCAGCCGTAGGACCATAAACATTAAGCAAACAGAAGATTGAGTCGTGAATTTTAACCTT
This sequence comes from Lissotriton helveticus, assembly GCF_964261635.1. Classification (NCBI taxonomy): domain Eukaryota; kingdom Metazoa; phylum Chordata; class Amphibia; order Caudata; family Salamandridae; genus Lissotriton; species Lissotriton helveticus. The sequence goes on from NC_136069.1 coordinate 145,341,003, forward strand.
AACCACTATAAATCTACCTTCTGAGTCTGTAAACTTACTAAGAATCTGACAATGTAACCTTTTTGCAAATAGAATTGCAACCCCATTTTTCCTTCCCTGTGCAGGAGAGGAAACAATATTATCCACCCACTTCTTCCTCATATATTTGTATTTATTTTATTTTATTTGTAAAGCGCTAACATTCATCCTAAAAGGACATCACGGCGCTAAAGAAGAATTACAAGTGATTTAACGGCAACACTTTAGAAATTATTGATCTGGGCTGGGAAAAAGGAATGTTTTTAGTTGTTTCCTAAAAGAAAGGAAGCAGTCAGTTGTTCTGAGTTTGTGGGGTAACTCGTTCCATTTTGTTGCGGCAATGTGAGAGAAAGCCCTCTCTCCCATCCTGACAGTCCGAGCTCGGGTGATGGATGCTCTTCCGGACGTCATAGATCGTAGGTTTCTAGAGGGTTTATGAAATCTGATCATATCATGTAGGATGATGGGGCCTGTATCGTGGAGTACTTTGTGTGAAATACACAACAGTTTAAAAATGGCTCGTTGTCGCATTGGGAGCCAGTGGAGCTCACGCATACATTTTTTGGCTGACATTTTTTTTTATTACAGATGGCTTTGGCAGCGGCATTCTGAACCAACTGCAATTTGGAAAATAGGTAATCTGCCATTCCCACAAACAGTGAATTACCATAGTCCAACCTACTCAGCAATAGTGATTGGACTAGTGTTCTCCTGCAATCTGTCGGAACCCAGGGAAATAATCGTCTGAGCATCTTCAAAAGGCCAAAGCCTCTGCCGCAAACTATGGAGACATGGCATTTCATGGAAAAGTCCTTATCCAGTGTTATTCCTAAGTTTTTAGCTTTTGTAGTCGGGTTAGGAGGCAAGCCCAAATCGCTCGGCCACCAACTGTTGTCCCAGACCTGTGTGCATCTGCCAAACAATAGAATTTCGGATTTGTCAGCATTAAGTCTAAGACAATGGTCCTGCATCCATGTTGCCAGTTCGGTCAGGCAGTTTGTCAGTCTAGTTTTAGAATCATCATTTTCATCAATGGTGACCATCAGCTGGGTGTCATCCGCATAGGAACACATTTCGACACCCCATTTTTTGCCGATGGTTGCCAATGAGGAGACGAACACGTTGAACAGAGTTGGGCTCAACGACGCCCCCTGAGGAACTCCGTATTTTATAGGTCGCGGAGGAGATGTATAGTCACCCAGGTGAACTGATTGGGTTCGATCCGCAAGGAACGATGTTAACCATCCAAGTGCTTTATCTTGAATTCCTTTCTCTGCCAGAGTATTCAATAATTGATGGTGGGGTACGGTATCAAAAGCCGCTGATAAATCAAGGAGTATCAGAGCAACTGTACTACCTTGATCTACCTTGGTCCTAATACTGTCTGTCACCGCTAAGAGTGTAGTTTCTGTGCTGTTATTTGCCCGAAACCCCGTCTGTGAGGCATCCAGCAAACCATTAACTTCCAGAAATGTGGAAAGTTGTCTATTGACCAGCTTTTCCAGAACCTTTGATAGGTAAGGTAACTGGGATATTGGTCTATAGTTGGCTGGATTGTTAACATCTGTCCCAGCCTTCTTTACTAAAGGAGTAACTAGAGCCTGTTTCCATGATTTTGGGAATTCGGCAGAGCTAAGGGAAAGATTAAATACTCTGGTGATATATTGCAGAATTTTATCATAAACATGCGTTTCTTGAATAAAACAAATGTCAGCTTTACACACACCCACACACCCAGGAAATCTAAGATCTTAGTGCGTTTTACCGGATGCCTCAAACCCTTAACATTAAGAGAAACAATTTTAACATTATGAATATTAGCCATTATGTATTAAGAGGAAAGGACAAAAGAATGACACAGAAAAAGAGGAATGGAGAAACAGCCATGGAAAAGGAGCGACTTTATGCAGAGAGTGAGAAAAGGAAAGACACAATAGGAAGAAAGCATAAAAGAAAAGGAGACGAACAAGGAACATAAATAAGGACAAGGAAACGCACACCCGTTCCACAAGAATGGCCAGAAACCGTTGGAGCCCATAAGTATAAGAATATGCAAAGATGTGACAAGAAAAGTCAGGCTACTCGAAGTCAAGTATTAGGATCCTGAGTATCCATAGATGGAGGAGCTTGCTGATCAAGAAACAAACGAAGATCTTCAGGACGTTGAAAAGATTTGGAGACATTGTCTTTCCATACACGCATCGTTGAAGGATCAAAAAGACCATATTTAAATCCAAGGTGTCGCAGCTGTGGACGATAGGCAGAAAACTCTTTGCGAATAGCAACAGTTTCTTTGGCAAAGTCCTGGTGAATAACGATTTTGGTCCCATTCACTAATAATGAAGGGATTTCTCTTGCAGCCTTTCGAATGAGAACCAAATGATGATGACACAAAACCTTGAAAATCATTTGCCTGGGCTTAGTATGTCTAGGATTCCGATGGGAAGGGACTCTGTGGGCTTTATCAATCTCAAATTTTTCAGCGAATTTTATATTCAAAAGGCCCGGTAGAAGAGATTCAAGATATAAACGACAGTTTGACCCCTCAACTTCTTCAGGCAAATTAAAAATACGCAGGTTGTATTGCCTATTATGATTTTCCATGTCCAACAGTTGAGTATGCATTGGAACTATTTTGGCCAGTAAAGGTGTGAAAGTATCAATTTTATTTTTGTTATCCTGAATTTTAATGGCATTGTCAGAAATTTTCATTGACATAGAGGCCATATCTTTGCGGATATTTTTGACTTCTGAAGCAATTGTATCAGTATTCAAGCGCAGTGCTTTAATTTATAAATTAGAGCAAGAGCAGGGTCTGAAGACTCTACCATCTTAGACTTTGCTGGAGGAGGAGAAACCTGCTGCTTACGTTTATTAATATTCTTAGAATCCATTTTGAGGTGAAGTAAAGGCTCAACAATAAGTGCAGACTGATAAATAGGAGAAAGCAGCCGCAAAATGTGAGAAAAATGAGGTAATTATCACCAAAAACACCAACAAGCTCTCAAAAGCAGCAGGTGCAGCAGCTAAATTAGACTGGAGGCGTGGCTAGGCCCAAGCCAGGCTCTGTCACAAAATTTGCTCCGCCCCCAAGCACTCAGACTCGGTGATACCTGAAGGATAGCCCGGGGTCCAGAACCGTGGATCCAGAAATCGTGCTTCCTCCGCAAGAATTCGCCCCAAAATCACTCTACAGGTCGGAAAGCACTTTGGGAGGTAAGCGCCAGCTTTTCCGCCGACTTCCTGACGCCAAATTCGGCGTTTTGAAAGAGGTCGGGCTGAGGGAATTACGGAGCTCCGGTTGCGGCGGCCGTCTTGATTGACGCGCTCGCGCGTCTCCCAATTTTCAACCTTTTTACCAGCAACTGAGAGCCAGATTTACCAACATTTGGGACAACACAGTAAGACAAACGCAGCAAGACAGCTTGCTGTGCTGCACCACATGGAGAGTGCAGGAATGTGCCATATTTGCTAAGATATAAGAGATGAGGAGCTGGGGCTTCTCTATTTAGACGATCCAATAAAACAAATTGGGCCCCTTCTTTTGTGGATCAAGCGTTGGCAAAACCCAAACGCAGTTCTGGTTAGAGCTTTCATGTCAGACTGTTTAGCACTAGATATTGTTTACAAGATTTCTTGGCTGATGTAAAATTAGGTTTACACAAATAGGGCCTAATAGGAACGTTCAAATCTCCTTTTCATCTTCCACCGAATGCTAAGATGATTGAGAAAACCAAGTATGCCAACCACTCTGTGGAGGAAAGGTTAGGAGGCTCCCTGGATATGAAAACAGTTGAACATTACTTGCAAAACTCTACAGTCAAATTATTTGAACCAAATCTGGGATGGACTGAGAATGCAACTCACTGGCTCCTCTTAACATATTTTAGACCCCAAGAGAATCTCAGATGTGCCCAGAATCACACAATGTGTGGCCAGATCTCAAAACGGAAATCAGAATCGAATTTTCACCTTCTAACCAGCAACTGAGGGTCAGATTTACAAACATTTGGGGCAGCGCAGCAAGACAACTTGCTGCTCTGCTTCAATTGGAGAGTGCAGGAATGTGCCATATTTGTACTTAATGCAGCACACTTAGAAAGAGCACATAACGAGGAGAAATAAAAATTTCTCCTCGATTTCTCCTCGCTACGCCTCTGTTGGAATGGCATAGCATTCTGACGCATTCCTAGGTTTTCTATTCTTAATAAACTGAGAATGCGCCCAATCCCATTGGTGATGCATGGGACGCCAAAACCCCACCCATGGAACGCCTTCTCAACACAGAGTAACACAGCGACTTGCACTACCTTGCGTTACTCCAGATTTACTAAGCCAAACAGACCCACACGAGGTGACTTTGTGTTGCTTAACCGCTTCGGTGCTCATGACGGAACGGTTCCGTCATGAGCGTCGGTTGGCCTGTGCTCATGACGGAACCGTTCCGTCATGAGTCCATAGGTTCTTTAGAACCTTCAGCACTGCAGCGGAATTCGCGCAGCACTGAAGGGGTTAATAAATCTGACTTAAAGGCTTGCTTTGCTTTGCCTTGTGTGATGTAAGGGCAAAGCAGGCACTTAGTAAATCTGGGCCTTAAATACTAGATTACATCTCTTCCTAAAGATATATTCAACTTTATGCTGAATATGTTCTTTCAGTTTGGCTACCCTCTGTGTCAGTCTTCGCACATTTCATGTGGGTTTTCTAAACAAAAGAATATTTAACTCCCATCCTGGAAATCTAATACATGTTTTCTCTGGATGTTGTTCCATGCCTGCTGAAATAGACCCAAAAGACAAACAATTGATGGGCGGAATGTACAACTAATCAAAACATTCGCCCCCAGTCAAGAGATCTCGATTAAATCCATCATTCTTTTGCTCACCATGCCACCCCAGTTTAGGCCTGGTCAAATGCAAATCAGTCTGGACCCTCTGCCTCATGGGAACAGTCCATCTGGGCCTAGATCCATCGTTTTTTGCTCACCATACCATTCCAGTTTGGACCCAGCAATATGCAAATCAGTCTTGACCCTGCACCCAATGGGAACAGTCCAGCCCAAATTGCCAGGCCAGGTCCTCCCTGGACCTGAAACAAGCATCCTAGGACCGGTTTCGGGCTTTCAGCCCCCATCATCCAGGATAGCTTGACTCCAGTGGCATGGAGAGCATGGGACCCACGTCCTGGATAGACCCATTTTCAGACGGAGCGCACTTACAGAGGCTAAGCAGTTCAACCTGCAAAGTTTATGCAGGATTTTGCCCTCAATAGAGTCCATGAATGATGAGCGATCAATTCCCACAATCTCTGTGGTATGCAATAGACATGGCAACATTTTTAGGAGAAACAAAAGTGTGCCAAAGTGTCTCCTTCTGTGAGCATCATATAACCTTTTCAGAGCATTTGCTTGGCTCTTTGGAAGATAGTTGTAAACCATGATCCTTCATTGTTTTTAATTTGCTGTACTGCTTTAAGATACATTTCAACAACAACCATTGGGTGACCCCCCCCCCCACCGGGTGGGTATCAACCTTCAGAATACCGACCCACAGTCTATGCCTAGTGCTACTGTCCACGTATGTTTTTAACAAGGCCCTTATCTGGAGCCTTGAGGAGCCTGAGAAATAGATCATAATGTTGGATCCATCTTGCTACCACATTTGCTGTGTACCATGGGTCTAGATCCACAACGCTGTCGCCATCCTCACACACATGATTTGGGGTTGGTGGTGTGGGGGGGAGAGAGAGGAAGAGGGGGAGTGGGTGGGGTGGGGGTTAATTTTCGTTCTAATTTGCCCTTGTCTTTGTTTTTCTTGATGTCCTCGGTGACTTCTTGCTTTTTCCTTTCATGTTTATCGGTGGTTTGCGTATATCTTTTCAGACAAGCAATACCTCTTCACCGTAGTTTCTCTGGTCAGTCCTTCTGCATTAACATTTGTGCTCCGAGTTTCTGGGTGCCCTCCATTTTACAGGGACTCCTTGTGCGGTCTTCTCCTATTCACATACATGATGATTTACTCCAACACTGAGGGGCAGATTTATGATAACTGGCGCATCCCCAGGGATGCGCCAGTTATTTTGCGCCACTGCTCCGCCACCCATGGTGCGCCGCATTTATAATGCGGCGCACCATGGGGCAAAAACGGCACAGATGCGTGACGCATCTGTGCCGTAAAGGTGGCGCATTGCTGGAGTTGCGTCGCAAGCGCGACGCAGCTCCAGCAAGGCTCGGGGGTGCCCTATCTTTACAATGCTGCATCAAGACCTACGCCTGCTTCAAGCAGGCGCAGGGTTTTGACGCAGCATTGGCCTGAAAGTGACTGAGTGAAACTTATAGATTTCACTCAGCCACTTTTGCGAGGCGCACCTGCCCCGGAACGCCCACCCTGCGCCGGAACGCCCACAAGTGGCGCAGCGCTTTACAACGTGACGCATCTGCCTAGATGCGTCACGTTGTAAATGGGTCATAGGGATGCACCACGTTTACGCCGCAGTTGCGTGACGCAAACGTGGCGCATTACCAACATAAATCTGCCCCTATATCTTCATAGAATGACACTTTCACTATGAGTATCCACACACACTGATATGAGCCTGAAAATCGCTTCCCTTAATGTTAGAGGTTTAAATCATACGTTTTGAATATTACCTGTACAAACTGAAAGCAGATGTGTTCCTCCTTGAGGAAACGAAAGTTTCCAACAAGGAAGTGTCCTCATTTAGGAGTAGCTGGCTCTCTGACGTCCTTTGCTCACCAGCCATCAATAAAAAAGGGTGGGGTTCTTACACTAATCGCAAAAAAGTCTGGCCTTTCAGTTGACTCTCACGTCACAGACGATAAAGGTAGATGGGTCCTTAAAAACTATCCAGGAATAACAACTGCTTTCACATTCTCAACGTGTAGACTACAGCACCCAGTCACTAGTAACTATACTTTTTTCTGCAACCCCCATTAATCCTAATCTAGGACCGACTACCTGCTGATTTCTAAATCCCACACACACCTACTAGTTCAGACAGACATCTTACCCAGGCTGATCTCAGATCACTCGACTGTCACTTTGACCTTTTCGGACACTAAGGCAAGAGCTTCTAAAAAAATATGGAGATTCAACGATAAATCAGTTAAAGACACAGCTTCCAGAGCCACTACTGAAACAATGATAATGAACTACCTAAAGGAAAACGTGGTGGTCGGAGACCTCCGCTACTATACACTGGGATACGCTCAAAGCCACGGTTAGAGACTCCTTAACGAAATCCAAGCTAAGTTAAATAAAGCCCGTAGCAATAAGACAGATACTCTCGAAAATGATATTAAAGTTCTAGAAGCCGTTCTCATCTCTCGCCATGATGCACATACATTTTCCACTCTAACAAACAAGAAATTCGAATACAATAGATTACTGAGTGAGAGAGTGAGGGTCTGGATCAACAAATACAAGTCTCTAAAACTATGTGAAGCTAACAAGGCAGGGAAAATTCAGGCCTCATATTTGAAACACAAACACAATCGTAAGGGTATTAGTGTACTCAAAGACAAGAATAATATCTCACACTCCAATCTCGATAAAATAATTGAGATCCTTAAGGATTTCTACACATCTCTCTTCGTAGAAGACTGTCTTCTTGGCAGAAGAATGTAGATCTTACCTTGAGGAGTCAGCCTCGCGTCTATCTCTTGCCAGGGCAAATTACTGCTTAGCACCCCAATATCGTTCGAGGAGATGAATAGAGCTATCGATACACTTAAACTAAACAAGGCTCCAGGCCCGGACAGTCTCAATACTTATTTCTATAAAAAAATTTCCCCCTGCACTTTCCCACAGTCTTTTTGCCCTATTCTGACATTTCTCAGACTCAAGCTCCATAACCGTCTCAAACAACGAGGCAGCCATTGTGGTTATCCCAAAAGAGGGCAAGAATCCTCAGATGGTAAAAAACTATAGACCAATCTAATTATTAAACTTAGACACAAAGCTCTATGCCAAAATATTGTGTAAAAGACTTGAGCCGTTGTTGCCGTCTTTAGTTAATCACTCTCAGGTGGTCTTCATGAAAAACAGACTGTCAAGTGACAATACCCGTCTTCTCTGCCACACTATCGAGAAAGCAAAGCTTGCAATATCAGACAATGGAGCTGTCCCCCTTGATGCTGAGAAAGCTTTGGACAGGGTCTCTTGGTCCTTTCTCCGGGACACCCTGTTGAAATATAAACTTGGTGACACTTTCACGAAAATGATCATGGCCTTATATAGTGCCCCCTCCGCTAGAGTACGTTCCGTTGGTCTCTTATCCTCAGCCTTCAATTTAGAGAGGGGTACCCGACAGGGTTGACCCCTACATCCATCACTCTTCATCTTGACACTAGAACCATTACTTCTCATGATCAAGGCAAATCTAGATATAGCTGGAGTTTCTTTCAATAACACGAAAATAAAAGTGGATGCATATGTAGAGGATATACTGATTTGACCGAAGACACATCTCACTCAATTCCTACTTTGCTCAAATCAATATAGGAGTATGCCTGTGTGTCTTGATACAACTTAATAAAGATAAGTATGAAATCATGGGTTTGAACAACCTCTGCACAAGTGATCTGTTCAAATACACGGGTCTAGCTTGGCAGACCCATTACAATAAATACTTTGGCCTAGAATTCAATGCAGACTTATTAGAATAGCTCCACCACAACATAAAGCTAACAAAAACAAAAGTTGAAGCGATGCTTGAGGGTTGGAATCCCAAATGTATCACTTGGTGGGGCTGTTTTGAGGCCATCAAAATGATGATCCCACCCATAGTAAACTATCTGATCAGTAAGCCACCCCTTGTACTGACAATGGAATATCATCCCAAATTGGACAAATTATTAACTAAATTCTGACAAAATAAGCGGGCAAGAATATCTCTTAAGAAATGATGCTTACCAGTCCACTTAGGCGGTGTTAACCTGGCAGACTTCAAAAAGTATCAAACTGCCTTCCTAGCTAGACTAAACTCTTTTTGGCTTTCCCCAACCTCTGACTATAATCCCACCTGGCGATAAAGAATTACTCAGTGCATTTCACCCTCTCACGTTTTTATCCAGTAAGGCATTACCCCTTACCTACCGAAAATACATCTTCTCCAATACTAAAATATAGCTCAGAAAAATTTATAAGCTACTAGAGACCCCTCTCACCCATTCTAATATGATGTCATTATGGAACAACTCAAAGATCAAAATTAAAGGGAAACCCATATTCTGTAAATCGTTGGCATCAAAAGGCATCCACTTCCCAAGACATCTGGGCACCATGAGTTCCCCACTCTCCTTCTGAGAATTAAAACAACAAAACAACCTCCCAGACATAGATTTTTATGACTTCCTTAAACTCAAAGCAAACCTGTCCAAGTTAAACCTCCCGGATAAAGATCCCTCCACCTTCAAGACAATAATGCCATTTAACAAGTCAGGCCACCAAGCCTCTAAGTTCTACCACCTCTTATCACCTAAATCTACACCCCCATGAAAACTGTCTTAGAAAAATGGAATCGCCATGGTACCATCCCACCGGATAACTGGGAACTTATTTGGAAATCAGTCGTATCCCACAAGATATCTCCTGCACTTTCGTAAACTAAGTACTGGCTTCTACACAGATCCTTTGGACTCCCTCTCATCTCCACAAAATGTCTCTTAAAGATAACCCCTTATGTTGGCACTGTAATGCAGCTACTGGGGACCTCTGTCATGTTCCATTTTACTGCAGTACGGTCTCCTCCTTTTGGGACAGTGTGATGACTTTATCCACACTATCTGTGGAGCCCCTCTTAGTAAGGAATTTCTTTCACTAGTTAAAGGTTTGCTAGACCCCCAAATCTATTCCCAGAATGATAGACTCCTAGTGGACATACCACTGACGTTGGTGTGTAAGTCAATTTTAGCCAACTGGAAAAATACAGCCGCCTCCACCTTTAAGCCAGGCTCAATCCTTGGACACCCTAAAACAACAGGGCATGGACATCTTTGGACACCTACATCTCTATGGCAAAACCTCCCTGATCCCTCATGGATCGTGGTCTGCTTTCCTCTTCGCCTTCGTGCGCTTGGTGGTTGTCATCTTCTGGTCCCAAATATTGGGTTAACTTTATATCATCACACCCCGTTTCAGGCAGTGCAACTAGAGATGCTACACACTCTTTTTGCTTGATGTCTAAATGAAGGACTGTTTCCTGAGGGAAGTGGTCGCTTTCAGGTCTTGTTGTAATGCGGAAGTTGTTGATCAGGGGAATGATGTCTTTGCTGATTATTGTATAATCTATAATTGATTGTTTTTTCCCGCATGAAAAGGTGATACCTGCCGGTTGATCTCCCTTCATATTTCCATTCAGGATGACAAAACCTAGTATTTCCAGCTCGTTTACTGTTTTTTGATATACATTCTTATTGGATTTTCCCCCTGTCAAATTGCAGTTAAAATCCCCTGAGATTATATATCTCGTGATTTTGATGTGTGATTTGTAACGTTTTTATTAAATTTATTAGGTTTAACAGTTTTTCCTTTTTCTTATTCTTGTCAGGATGAATGTATATGTTTAGGATTAATAGTTTTTTCCCCAGTCCGTTTATAGGCTGCTTACATTCCAATTTAATTACTTGAATCCAGTTTTCTCCGGAACCCATTTCCTCTGTTTTCCAGTCATATTCTATTGTCGTATATACGGACAAACCCCCTCTTGGGTGTCCATACTTGGCGAATTTTTCTGCCATTATGTGGTATGCTTCGTAACCTGCTATGTGTTCTGGTGTTGTATTCCACGTTTCTTGTAGCAGTATTATATTGTATTTACTTAACCGCCCTGCAAAAACGATCTCTACGTCCTGAAACCTAGCGTGTGCTTTGCGGACCGGGTGAAGATAGAGAAGTGCAATCGGCACTTACCGGGTCTCTGGACGGACTGGTCTCCGGGACGGACTGCAGGACGGAGCGGAGCAGGACGGAGCGGGACGAGAACTGGATGCAGGGTCACCGCAACCGGCGATGCACATAAGAGGGACATCGGCAGCACCAGCGGCACAGCAGCGCTGGGCACGGTGAGCAGCGCCGCCGCACTGCAGGAGGTGCTGGAAACGGCGGGAGCTGCGGGAGGAGGACGGGCACGGTGTTGGGCACAGCAGTCGGGGAGGGCGGAGCGGAGCAAGAGGAGCGAGCTCGCGCGGGCAGAGGTGGGGGCATCGATATCCATCTGCCTACCCCCCCCCAGCCCCACCGCCCGGGGCCGAGAATAGTCTGAGCCGATCCGTCCCGCCTGATTCAGCAATGGCGGCGAAAACGGACTAATAACGCTTAAACCTCACACTGGCCGCAATCACGGATTTAGCGCGAGGGACCAGAAGCTGTTAACCCCAGCCTAGCAGCGCATAAAGGGATGTGTTGAAATGGATGAGATAAAAGGAGGAAAATATAAATCCGGCTTGCCTGACCTTAAAATGGCGGCCGTTATGACATCCCCAGTCATGGAGCAATGACTGCACCTAAATAAACACAGCAGACATAATGGAAAACAGAAGAAGGCACAGAGAGGAAAGTGAAGAAGGACTCTGACTGCAACCACTACATAGAAAGGAAATTGAAGAAGGACTCTGACTGGAACCACTACAAAGAAAGGAAATTGAGAAAGGGCCTCAAGCAATTGAAAGTGAGAAGGGACTTCAGCTCTCACTTAGATAGAGAAACAAACGGCCATCTTGGAACAGTGAACAACTTGCGTTAACAACAAAACACCCTCACTCAAGACTCATATGTTAATAAGGAAAGAAAAAGAGAACAAAGTGTGAGAAAAAAGAAAAAGGACTAAGAGAGTAGCAATTTACAAAGTGAAAGAATGAGGTCAGGCAAGACACTGGAAAGAGGAAAATAAGGACAGCTAGAATGTAAGAAAGAAAACTTGTGAAATTTGATAGGACAGAACCGTGAAACACTTACAGACCTACACGAACTAAGAACCATTATGGCGGTCAGGTACACAGAGCGGGAAGACATGAACGCGCAAGTCATAACATACCCACACAAGATCTCTAAGAACGCGGCAAAAAAGGCCAAACACAACCTACTGAAGAACAATCCGGAACATCTGTTCTTGGACCCCTCGTTTAGCACAGATAGGGGCATCATCATAAATGACCTGATATTCTTCACCAGAAGGACGGCTACCTGGCGTAATGTCGTGACAAAAAGGCTAAACATCGAAAATACGACCAACATCCCACACGGCACTAAAATTAGGAGCAAACCTTCAGCATGGTGCAATGCTATCCTAAACATAACTATATACAAAAATGGAATTGTACTCATCCAAGCAGCTGACAGAGAACTAGTAAAATTTGACAAAGTATTCTCATTCTTAAAAGTAGAAGTAGAAAACTCAAGACACCAGACACCTCGAACACAACGAGTAGCCAATATAGTACAGAACAGTTCTTCCAATACTGATGGCATACCAAACATAAATCTGCAAGATCCACCTCAACCAACACGCCAAGGAGAAAGACCCAATCAGCAACAAAACATGACCTCACCAGACATCACAATTGACACAACCAACTCTGTCACCAGAGAAGCTGACCAAACGAGCGGCCAGAACGAACTTATACCTAACGCCGGAGATCTACTTGAAACTGTGATGGCCATACCGGAGAAGGTGATTAAAAGGATAACTGTATCCCCGAACCCTCGAAACAATGAGAAGAACCATGCACCAAAAGAAATGCCGTTACCGATACTACATGACGCCACAACGCCTGGAGAGGATGGCTCAGCTCCGAATGAGACCGCCTACGAAGATAACTACAAAAAGAACAGGGTAGAGGGTATCGACCTTCCCCAACCGGTCCGGAGTCCGGAGTCCCATAGATCTGTACCCGCAAAAACACCCTCTGCACCTAATAACATAAGAAGCAATGGAGACACCCCGAATAAAATCGAGAATCATAACAAAACTAAGGATACAACGGAAAGATCAGTGGGAATGAGGACAGTCCTTGCACGGAGAGAGGGAATACGTAGAACGCAGACAGCCAGGCCAATCCCACACAAGAAATCAACCCGAACACTGAAAGAAGTCAATAAGCTCAAGAAACTAATAGGCAACCTGGCACAAGTATCGGTGAACATCGCAAAGACAATGGAGGAAATCTGGGAGACTACGTTAAATACGCACACAAAGGTCGCACAAATCCAGAATCTCGTACTCCGACCCAACAGACCAAACAGGACTAACCCCTTAACAAATGAAGAAGCCCTGGCCTTACTCCGATCCTGTGAAAAACCGGCTCAGGGAAAGGAGGGGTATATCGAAACTGTACCCATTGACTCTAATAGAGCGTCCAGAAAGAACGACAGGAAAGCAATTCTCCACAACTTACAACATATTCAGGTGATCACAACCGACACTGATAATGGAGACCCCGTTAACTCACAGAAAGCCCTGAAATGTCTACTTCTTAACTGTCGTTCGGCAACGAAACATGCGTCAGATATAGCTGCCCTCATCATAAACAAGGAAATTGACCTGGCCATCCTCACGGAAACATGGCTCAGTGAATCATCATCTCCTACCATTGATCTCCTAGTACCACCTCATTATAACATTGTCAGGTTAGACCGACCAAGGAAAGTGGGAGGAGGTATAGCTTGCATTCACCGGGCCGAGATTAAGGTCAACCAATTCCAATCCGACCCCATAGAATCCTGTGAATATCTTGGTCTTAACATAAGATCAATAAATAACCAAAGCTATAACCTACACGCGTTCTACCACCCACCAGGAGAGAACACAAAGTTCACAGAGCAACTAATAGAGATAATAACGGCCAACTCTAACCCGGAGGCCAACAACATATTCCTAGGAGACTTTAACCTCCATTGGGACGATGGCAATGACAAAATGGTTAATGCGATTAAAGACTTCCTAAATGAGCTAAACCTCATGCAAGCATGCACCCAGCCCACTCACTCAAAAGGAGCGACTCTAGACTGGATTATTGCAAGAAACAAAGAGATCTCAATCCTTGCTATAGAACCGTGTGATTGGTCTGACCATCACGCCATAACATTCGCGATACCCACAATGAAAAAGGGTAGGACCGTGCAACCCCGCAAGTGCAAAAAATTGATTCGTGATACAAAAGAAGCCAATATTGAATTACTGGTAGAAAGATGCGAAAAAGACTTGAAGCCTCGTAACAATAGGCAGAATGTCAATGTCAATGAGCTGACGGATCACTACTTAGCCTCGATCGGTAATATAGTCAATGACACCCTGCCTCAAAAACTGAAAAACGTCTCTGAAAAGCCAAAAAATCCTTGGTTTAGCGAGGCATTGAACGAAGACAGGCGAAAACTGAGAATGGCAGAAAGGAAATGGAGACAACATCCCTCCTCCCCTGAGCTGAAAGACCTCAGAAAAACTAGGAAACAGTATAACAAAAAGATAATCAACACCAAAAAAGAATTTATAAGGGCTGAACTCGACAACGCCACAAATAGACCAAGAAAACTCTTCGAGATCTTAAAACAACAGTCGAATAAACTAACCAAAACGACTCAAGAGAGCTCGAAAACTCCCATAAGCTGCGAGGAATTCTCCACATTTTTCACAGAAAAAAACAAACTACTAGAAGTTGAGCTCACAAGTGCAGCAGCTAACATCATGACCCTAAACGAGGCTAAGACGGCATCTGAAGGTCCTCAAACAAAAAATAAGGCAAATTGGGACACATTTGAACTATTTGACCAGGGAAAGATCGCCAAAACGCTAGCTGAACTCAGACCGAACAACCACTATCAAGATCCTCTACCGGCAAAGTGTGTTAGAGAAATCAGCCACACCCTAACTCCGATCTGGACTGAGATAATAAATGCTTCACTTGCTCAAGGAACTCTCCCTGACTGCCTAAAAACTGGACAGGTAGTTCCCATCATCAAAAAACCGACAGCGGATACAACAGACCCGAAGAATTATCGACCTGTGACCAACATCCCGCTACTTGCCAAGCTTATTGAGAAATGCGTGCAGGGTCAACTGAGTCAGCACATCGCTAAATACTCACTACTAGATGACTGCCAATCTGGCTTCAGAACTGGACATAGTACTGAAACGGCGATCCTGCATATTGTTGACGATGCCTTACAAGCCCTAGACCAAAATCATGCGTGCCTATTGATCCTACTAGACTTGTCATCAGCATTTGACACTGTAAATCACGAAATATTGCTGACCAGGCTACGAGACAGGATGGGTTTATCCGGAAACGTATTGAAATGGTTTAACTCCTTCCTTCAGAACAGGACACAACTATTCCTGGTCAACCAAGTAAGCTCATCCCCGTGCCCTAACACATTAGGAGTCCCACAAGGCTCGACGTTATCCCCAGATCTATTCAACTTGTATGTAGAACCCCTCACGGAGATTCTTGGAAAATCACAGATCTCCTATCACATGTACGCAGACGACACGCAAATATATATGAAGATCACCTGTCGGGATGACATTGTCCTAATGAATGAAACACTAAAGGGAGCACTACAATGGCTAACAGCCAATCATCTAAAACTTAATGCTGACAAAACAGAATTCCTATTAATATCACCTGCAAAGAGTCAACCAGAGGTAAAAGAATGGACTAAACTGGTGACTGCTCTAAACTGTACCCCGACCCTAATCAATTCAGCTAAATCACTAGGAATTACGTTAGATAAGAACCTCGACATGAAAGACCACATCAACACAATGGCCAAGAGCGCCCGTTTCCACCTGAATTATCTAAGAAAATTGAAACCCTTTATCTCAGAAGCAGATCTAAAACTGGCTACCCAATCACTAGTGATCTCGAGAATTGAATACGGATGCACCACATTAGCTGGCCTACCGAAGACATCCACTGCACCACTAAAAGCCTGCCTCAACGCTGCGGCAAGACTCATCACGGGAACGAGAAAGTTCGATCACATATCGCCCCACTTAAAGGCACTAAACTGGCTATCGTACGAAGCGAGAATTAAAATGAAGATGGCATGTATTACCCACAAAGCGGTTCACCTCAACACGCCAATATATCTAGCCAAGAAAATTAAGCTATCAGGAGGTAACAGACCAACTAGAAGCGCGAGGGAGCTGCTACTACGACCGGCCTTCTTCCACAAGAAAAAGACCTATGACCGTGCATTCTCCGGAGCCGCCCCCAGAGTCTGGAATTCCCTCCCCCCTAACATCAGGATGATTCAAAATTTTGTAAAATTCAAACGAGAACTGAAGAACCACTTAATGAGTAAATAACATACATAGAGATCCCCACCGACCATTAGTATGAACACACAAGACAAAGAAGGTCGGACTCACCTTGAATAACAGGAAGATCAACTAGACAATGACCGAGTCCCGTTCAAACAGCGGCTATACACTCCAAGACTACCTCAACTATACGTGATCTCTACACTACATTTCACACCTTTAATGATATAATTACCTACCCTACTTAGCTACCTATTTAATCCTTACCACATGCCAAACCTATTCAACTCTTATTGCTATTTAACCATGGAATTGCACTGATAACACTATGTAACCTACCTCACCGAGCCTGAGGATATGACTATGACTCTAGCCGTATCTTTGCACCTCTTAAGGCTTACGTTACAGACTTTAAGAAGATACTTATATAAGCACCACTGTTAACATGTCGCCTACTACCTCATATATGTTTGTTGTTATAATGGCTATTATAATGTCAATCGGTAATTTTGTAATCTTTTCTATGTTAAGCGCTCTGATACCCACGGGTCTTGTCCGCGCTATATAAAACTCTAAATAAATAAATAAATAAATAAATAAATACTTAAGAAAGCAATGGTTTCTTGGTCCTTTTGCATTTCTTTGAAACCATGGACATTCCAGGAACACATCGTAATTTTATTATCATTTTGCTTGATGGTCTTCCTATTTTGTTCCCTACTTACTGTATTGTTGTCATCAGGATCGATGTAAATTCAAGTTGTATGGCATCCAGGACCAATCTTAATTTCCGTCAGACTGGGAGGTTGTTTGTCTGAGGG
Organism: Lissotriton helveticus; assembly: GCF_964261635.1. Taxonomy (NCBI): domain Eukaryota; kingdom Metazoa; phylum Chordata; class Amphibia; order Caudata; family Salamandridae; genus Lissotriton; species Lissotriton helveticus. The sequence goes on from NC_136069.1 coordinate 145,358,123, forward strand.
TAATGTTGTTTTCGCTTGTCTCCCTACATTTCTCTTGGTTTGTTGACATACTTCTGGCTCCTTGTAATACTGAGGAAGTCTTTCCATTTGTATTAGGCAGCCGCGTTGCGTCGTCATTTAATAGTGGGTGTGGATATTTTATTAGGGGTGGGTAGGATACTATTATACCCCAAGTTAAGAAGATCTCCCTTGTGGAGAAGATCTGTTCCGTTGTCTCTGTTGATGCCCCTGTTGTTCTACTTACTTCCAATTCGGTCTCCTTGTTTAGTTGGACAAATTCTACCGCCAAGAGTTCCGATGATGGAATTTCCCTTAGTTTTGGAATTTCTCTGAATAGTCTCATTAAGTTGCCCCTGTTTAGTGTATCCCTTTTTCCTTTTGTTTGGTATTCCGGCTTGAAGATTAGTTTACAGCCTGTTTCTGTCGGCTCCAATTGTGGTTCATGGTTTTGATTTTGTTCTCTTTTTTTCCCTATCTTTTCCCAGACCTTAATTTTACTCGGGGGCTCTATAGTGGACTTTTCTTTTGAGCTCGGTTTTGACGTTGGGACTACCTCCTCGCTTTGACCTCTTTTGTCCTCCCTGGTTCTGAAACTAGTCGGTGTCCTGGTGTTTTCCTTGTATATTTTCCCCACTAATGCATTGCAAGTCCTGCCTTTTTTATCCAATGTGATTAACAATTGGGTATCAGTACTCAAGGGTCGTTCTATGGGTTGACTGATACTCTTTCCCCATTTTGGCGAGATTGGTTTATCTTCAACGGTTCTTCTTATGATTATTTTCCTTTGGTCCGGGTTTTTTAGGCCATCATAAGTTTTTTCTTCAGGTACTTTTTCCAATGATCTTAATTCAGTATCCTGTAGTCCCATTGTTACTTTGTTCTTTTCCCTTTTAATAATGGTTTCTTTCTCTTCCTCTGCATTAATTTTTTTAAATCTTTTTTCAGCTACTTTCTGTCCTTTCTGTGTTTTGAATTTACCATTTTCTGGTGACCCCTGGTTACTTTCTTTGGAAATGTGAAGAGGCCCCGAATTGTCTGGTGTATTTATTTCTTGAATGGTCAATTCTGCTTTTGGCGAGTCGTGTGCCTGCTCTAACATACTTTTGTTACTTTTATATGCGAATATGGCATACTTTTGTCTTTTTTCCTGCTTGGTTTTTAGGATAGCGTTCTTCCTAGCTTCCCGCGCTCTTTTACGTTGTCTTTTAGTTTGATTTTCCAATGCACTCGGTGAAGCAGGGGTGTTGTTTTCGCTGTGCATGTTGCTCTTATGATTTATTATATTTGGCTCGCTTATGTTTGGCTCGCTTATAGCTGTGATGTCTGCAGATTCAATGTTTCGCCTCGTGTTCCTTTGTTTTTCAGGCTTTGTGGTTTTACCTTTAGTTTCTTGGCACAATGTTTCTTCTGTTTGTCTTGTTATTTGTGCTGCCCGTAGAATTTTGGTCAGAATTTCTGGTAGAGAAGCCAATTTATCTATTATTTTGCCGCATCCTGAGCTTTGGTCTAATGCTTTGTTACGGCTTTGGTTATCTTTATTTGTTCCTTTAGTTATTTGATCTGTAATTGTATCCAGCTTTGTATTAATTCCTGCTATGTGAGTTGCAATCAAATTCATTAAGTTTACCTGCACGTCTAGTTTATCTGATTGAAAATGTAAAACGGTGATAGCTTGCTGTAGACTTCTTAATAGCGAGTCGCTCCAAGTGGCCGTCTCTGTGTTTATCGGTTGTGGTAGAAACCCTGATATGGAGTCGAACCCGCTTACTGAAGAGATGGTAATTGGAGACTGTATTTTTTTGTTTCCTTGTGGAGAATCGGTTTGCCCCTTGTTTGTTTTTGTCCAAAGGTTGGGTCTATGGGTAAGCTTGATGGGGGTTGAAACTGTTCCCCTTTCTACTTCCTTTTCCATTTTATGCAGCGGACCCGTTTCTTTGTGTTTCTCTTGCCTGTTTGCCCCTGATTCCTCCTCCCTTTGCGTGTTAAATTCTAGCATTTTTATCAGATCGTCTTCCTCAGTGATTGAAAAAGATCTTGACCAGTCTATCTTTTGAGTGATTCCTTGTGGTATAACTTAACCACCGCATTGACCTACTTTTTCCTCCTTACTTTTTTCATGCGTTGATGCAGTTGACGCATGATGGGCTGGGGGTATATGTATTTGTGCTGTTGTTTTCAGTAGTCATTTTTTTAAAGCTGATTTCTCTTTGACCGGTATTTCTTCACTTCCTTCTGCATCCTTTCCTTTTTTTTGTTGCCACTGTTGTGGTTGTCTTATCTCTGCTTCCTGGCATTTGTCTCCTGATTTTTTTGGTGTTATTGAATGTATTGGCTTTATGGGACTTTGTAAACTTTGTACCTCCTCCGTCGTTGCATAGATTGTCGCCATCGGATCTTTTAAAAATTGGAATTTATGCTTTGAGTGGTTCCCCCCGAATTTAAACGGTTCTGAAGTTGTGATTGGGATCAATCAATCAATCAATCAATCAATCAATCAGGAGTTTGTTAAAGCGCAACTACTCACCCGTAAGGGTCTCAAGGCGCTTTATTTGTAGATTTTGGTCCTCTTTTGTTTTACTTTTATTTGCAGATTTGTTTGCCGGTTTAACTTGGTCTTTTGTGGTCACACTTCTCTTATTTTTACGAGTCGGGACTTGACAAACTTTTCCTGACCGCATATCCCCTATTCTCTATTCGGGCTGGGAGGTAGAACTGATCGAGGGAACTTTTACTGGTATACCAAATCGCCACTTCTTCTTTTGAACGTGTTCGTTCTTCGTGCCCCCTATGTGTTCGGCACTCTCTGGGCTCCAATACCTTCAGGTTGAGTTTGTGCTGTTTCAAAACAGTCTAGTCTCAACCAATAAAATTCATTCACAAGTTGAGACTCCTAAAGGGGAGAGCACCTTGTCCTCAATTCGTGTAGTCGGAAATCCATAAAGGAGCACTGTTGTCATGGTAACCGACAGTGTCCAAACGCTACGTGCCGGGAAATGGAGGACTAGCAGGCGAACGTCAGGTCAGTCAAAACAGGGGCGCCACACGTAGGGGGCACCAGAACGGCGGAAGAGCAGCCGCGTCCCGCAATCAATCTGGACAGGAAACGCTGCATTCAGGTGGGCCAAAACTGCGCAATGCAAGCTGAGAACTGACGGGGCGCCCTCCACTTATCGCCTGCCTCTCAACGTCAGGCAAAAGTGGCAAGCTGGAGCTAAATAGGGGAAAACAGGTCCTCCCTTCCTTCTTTCCCGGCGTCCCTGTCACTGACACAGTCCCTGAAATGCAGAGAGGCAGAGAATTACCTCTCGGACGTCAAGCGTCAAACGGGCCAGGAGCAATGGAGCAATGGAGGCAAAGCTGGGACGGGGAGCGACGAGCAGCAGGCAATCAATCAACAACAACAGCGGGTGGCGGCTGGATTGCGTAGCCACCTGCTCACTTACTAGCCTGCCCCTACAAACGCCAGACTCCATGCTCCTCGGGCACGCCAGACTCCACACCAGACTCCACACTCCTCGGGCACGCCAGCCGCTCCTCTCCTTCCTCCCCTCGAGCAGGCTGGTCAGTTCGTGGTGCGAGTCCCGGGTCGCACATGCACTTTTCTATGCAGACGCATCTCGGCTTCTCGGCCTCCCGTCCGTGCGGATTGAGGCTGAGGGACAAGCCGAGGGCAAGGCAGGGCTGGGCTGGGCTCCCCTGGTGTAAGGATCCTCTCGCTTCACGCCGCCTCTCCCTCCGCCGCCTCGGCTTCTGCTCTGCTCTGCTTCGAACTGACGCTCACGCGATCGCCACCTTGAGCACAGTCAGTTGTAGCAGGAGAGCTACCAGTAGCTCACAAACTACTCGTTGGAGAAGCCTGCACTGGAAAATCTGGCTTTTGTGATGCATGGTTTAAATATGCGTGCAGTGAGGGGCCCCTAGACCATGTTGAAAGTTTCAGGCTTTAGCTCTCCATGATAAATTAATTAGTTCAGTCACTTTGCTGTTTGTGTGCACCCATTCAGTGTTGCTTATTGGGGTCTAACGTTGCCGCTGTTCTTGCTTCGTAAGTTTCCGCGATTAGAAATCAAACCTTCTTACTGTTGTAGACCACAGCTTTGCCCGGAGCAATCCATTTATGTTCTGCTTGATTTTGTTTCATTATAAATCCATGTCTTTGTCTTTTTTTCTCTAGCTTTTTAATTAAGTTTTTCCTTACAAATGAATGAAGTAAATATTGGGATCTTTTCATCTGATTTATGACCCTTGTTATCATTTTCATTTCAAAGCTTTATTCGACTTTTAGTCATAAAAGCATACTTCCTAACCATAGTACAATAAATACTAAACATAAAAAACAGTTGATTAAAAAACATATTAAACATGAAAAGTCGATGCTGATAAGATCTAAAAATATGCATTAAAAAATCATTTAGAAAAAGAATTTTAAAAACATGCGACATTAAAGGAGGCAGTTATTAATACATATTAACTAGTAGACTTTAGCAGCACGTAATCTTATTACCCACGCCCAGGCCAAAAAATTTGCTACGCCTTTTGCCGGTAATGTAGAAGAATCAGATGTTAAGATTCTAAGGGCTTGGGAGGAGCAGCGAGTGCCCATATTTTTACAAATTGGTTTTAACCATGTTCGCCGGGGGTTAACATATAAGGGGCAGACAAAAAACAAGTGTGCAATGTCTTCTATTTGATTTTTGCAATGGTCGCAGTAGGCATCCTGCGATGAGGACCAGTTTTGTCTAAAAGCATTCACTGGGAGTGTTCCCACACGAAATTGGAAATACAATTTCCTGTCGAATGGACGTTCTATTAAATCCCAATATTTTTCATATGATGGAAGTTGTTTAAAGTCCAAAAAGCGAGATGACAGGGTAGATTGCAGGCCTTTACGGTACATTGTAGCATACACCGAATCCCAATAAATGTCCTTCAATTGCTTCTTTGTTGGAAATAAGGCAACATCCGTGTTACCCCACAAATGGTCAAGGCCCAGTTTCCCTAGTGTACCCCGGAGTTTTTTTAGCCAAATAATGCAGTGAAATCGGTCAAAATTCACAACATCAAGGAAAGCTGATACATAGTGGCTTAACTCTGGGGTTACCATTAGGCGCCTCCAATACAACAGAGGACGTAGGCGAGCAATATCTTCAATGTTTCTCCTGCCTAATTCCATCTTTAGTGGGATTATGGGGGTACTCTGTGGGGCCCCAACAAGCCCTCGCATAAATCTATTTTCCGCCCGCCCCAGATTACCTAGGTTCGAAAATCCCCAAAGCTCAGACCCATATAAGCATGCACTCAGTACCTTCATGCTATAAATTTCAAGCGCACAGTTAATGGGTCTTGTCAAAGATGTATTATGTTTGATGGAGACCGCACCTGCTAGCTGATTAAATTTTAGTAATGCCATGTCAGTGTGTGATTTCCATTTCATATCATGTTGGAGAATGATGCCTAGGTAAGTAAAGGCATCTACCCTTTCCAGTGGTTCGCCCTTATATTTTATTACCCCCTTGAAAGCCGATTGGGAACTTAGACACATGAATTTGGTTTTACTGGTGTTTAATTCCAAACCACGACTGTCACAAAAGTCCCCAAAAGCGTCCACCGCTTTCTGCAAACCACTGGGCGTACGTGATAGCAAAAGCGTATCATCCGCGAACATTAGTACGGGGACGTGTACACCTGCTACCAATGGGGCGTCAGTTGGGGATTTATTTAAAAATTCCACAATTCCGTTTATATAAATTGAAAAGAGCGTTGGGGCCAGGACGCAACCTTGCCTCACCCCCCGTTCAACTGGAAAACGGGCCGTCACTTCCCCCTGTTTGCCCCACCTTATTTTTGCAAAATTATTTTCGTGGAGGCGGACAAGCAGAGTGAGGAGCTCTCCGCTAATTCCCACATTGGCCAGAGTTTCCCACAGTTTTTCTCTCAGGACCAGATCAAATGCGGCTTTTAGGTCCACAAAGACTGCATATAGTCGACTATTTCGGAGTATTACATTTCTCCAGTAAATGACTAAAAAATAAAAAACTTGGTCAACACTGCTAGTCAAAGGGCGAAAGCCTGCTTGGAATGGCGACAATATATTTTGGTCTTCGATCCACTGCTGTAACTTGTTCTGGACCATACGACCCATTATTTTCTGTGCGGTGTCAATTAAACTAATGGGTCTGTAATTTTTTGCCAGCGTTTTATCCCCCTTTTTAAATATAGGGATAATTTCAGCCCCTTTCCACGAGGGAGGAACGTCTCCACCCATGGCTATTGCATTGGCCAACCAGTTAAAATATGTGCACCATGATGGCCGATCGGATAAAAAAACATCTGCTGGGATGCCATCCATGCCTGGTGCTTTTCCGCATGACACGCAGTCAAGTGCCAGGCTAACCTCCTTTTCCGTAAATATTTGAGCTTTATAAAAGACAGTTTCTGGGAGAGATATGGCTGCATATCTCGGGTTTCTGGCGTACTGAGGTCGGAAAAAATCATTCCATCCTTCCTGGGACACGTGATTTTGTGGTTGGGCTGCTTCCCCACATCTGTTCCATTTTACTAAGGCCCAAAACCGCTTTGAGTCTTTGTTAGTACAGGCCTGTTTTAGCTCGCTCCAACCCTCCTCGTCCCAGCGTCTCTTTGATTGCTTTTGTGTCTGCCTGTAGATATCTCTTGCCTTTCTAACGGCCATAGGGTTTCCTATTTTCAGTTCTATACTTAGATTTTGCCTTGCTAGTCTGCAGTTTTTATCATACCAGCCTTTAACGGGATGGGATTTTTTAGGGACAGTTGGATCTACTGTTTTAAGAAAAAAGCTTTGAAGTTTAATAAACACATTTTTGTGGGCCTCCATCATGTATTCCACGAAGTTAGAGTTCCCATGGAGCAACTTGATAGCACCAACCTCATCCTTTACTAAGTTTTTCAACTGTTCTAATTTCCTTTCATTCCCTAGCAGCGTACCCCATTTCAGATGTCTTTGATTATTAGAACACACCACATCTTGTGTTATCATCTTTTTATTATTTATGGGTGCATTAGCTTCATAGTAGGGGTGAAATGACATATGCAAAGGATGGTGGTCGCTCTCCAAGCGTGGTACAACTGCCATGTCTATTAATTTGGACCATGCTCTAAGATCGATTAGAAAATAATCGATCCTGCTAGTTGCATGACCATTATCAAAGGTAAAATTTCCATTTAAATCAGAGTGTGTCCTCCCGTTCGTGGCTCTTAATCCTCTAAAGAGGCAGAGACTCTTAATCCTGATGGCCGTGGCACTCCATCTTTTTATGGGGGGAATCTCTAATTGCGGTATTCCCCACCTGGTATCTTCCTCCTCCGTTAGACTTCTATCCTCTTCTCCGAGGGGCTCGAAAGTTGAATTGAAATCGCCACCCACAACAACATGGGAGTTAGGTGGAAGAATTTCAAAATCTTGTTCTAATGTTGTGAAAACCTCAGATGGAATACCTGTACCCACCCCTCTAGCATAGAGATTATACAGGCCTAGCTCTTGGCCATTAGGCCATCTAATATTCAGGGCCATGATATCGTTGGATTTAATGAGTCTTTGTGATATGGTGCAAGTCAATGCTTGACGTACCCATATTATAAGTCCTCCAGAAGGACGCCCCTTTTCTCCTCTGATTGCAGGTTTATAGAAGTTTAAGTATCCCATACGAAATACCGGGTTGATTGACCATGTTTCCTGCATCATAACTATGTCATATCTGTCAATATAATCCACCCATTCGGGAGTTAAAAGCTTACTCGCTATTCCTGCTACATTCCAGGATATAAAAGTCAATGGCCGTTCTCCTAGAGTTGGACCAAGTGTAGGAGTCACCTCCCTACATTCCCTAGGGTCCTTAATTATCAATTCTCCCTGTTCCGGGCTAATATCATCTCCTACTATTCGGCTATTATCGCTTGAGCCATCTAGCCCTGTTGTAAGCGTGTTATTATCTATGTTTGTAAGTGCCTTGTGATCTAGTGCTCGATTTTTTGTATGTTGGTGTTGTGGATTGTCTAATTGGCACATTGGATCATTCAACTGATGTTTCACCACTTGTCCTTTATCTCTTAACAGTCAATCGCACTCATTCAGGTTGGATAATGGTGAAAATCTATTATCTAAATTCAATCCCTATACATTTGGAGGACCCTCCCGTGTTCTTCTATCGGGCAATGTTGACCATTTGGTACGCAGAACACTTGGTTTTGAAGACAAGCCTTTCCTATTGTAGAAAAAATCAAGGGAGAGTGGAATTAGTCCTGCCGTTCTCCGTTGAGGGGGAAATAGATTGTTCAGGATTTCCGGCAACACTTCGGGGTTTTTAAGATTCACAACCACACAATCCCCGGGAAATTTCTTGTTCCCACTCCCTATCCATTTTACCCGTTTTGCAGATTGCAGATCTTCTGCCAATTTATGTTTACCCCCGGGGCCCATATGCATGTTGTTGCTTAGCCATTGTAATGCCTTGTTTAGTAATGAATCCGGGTGTTCTATCTGTCCTGCATTTAAAGGGGGGACGTTGGCGAGTACCAGAATAAGAGGTGAAGCTTCTACGATTAGCTCCACGGAATTATTGACCAAATTAGATCCCTGCAGTGTACAGTCCCCCACAGAATCTGTGGGGGCAGCCCCAGGGAGAATAATTTGTTCTGGGCCAGACTTCTGGTTTTCCTGGTGGATTTGTGGTGGCTCTTCTATGCCTAAGTTTGCAATTTCTAGAGGAGGATTTTCGGCAAGTTTTTCATTAAAGGTTGTCGAAAACTCCTCCACTCTATCGTGTGTTGTTTTTAGATTGGCCTCCATTTTATTTATTTTAGCTGTGAGATGATCAATTTTTGACAGTAAAGGTTTTACAAATTGACTTAACTTAATGTCCAGCATGCCCATGATTTTTCTTAATAGACCCTCATCCCACCCATGTCTCATATCCCCTTCATTCCCATCTACGGTAGTCTTATTAGGTGGGGTGGCTGGCCTTTTCCTACTAGATCTTAGGCCATCCCTTTTTGAAGCGGCCTTAGAAGTAACTTTTGTTACTCTTGGGGCCGGAACAGGGGGCGGTAGAGAACTTGAGTCTATTACCTCTATATCTGGGGTTAGTTCATGCAAAGAAACATCTAGAGCCCCCACTGTCGCTTCCCCATTGGTAGCTAGATTTTCCTCAGGTAATTCATTTTGTGAACCCCCCCCATCTGGCCCTAATGGAGCAGGAGATAGGTCAACTGGGGTATCTAGCAATATTAAGTCAATATGTAAGTTCTCATTTTGAGGCAGAGTCAAGGGGGTACCTAGGCCCAGCGAGGACCTCCGTTCATTGTTAATCTTTTCAACAACTTGTACCAGGTAGTTGTCCATGGTGTTGGTCGGGGCGATGACATTTCTTGGCTTAGACATTGATGGTGTTCTTTTTAGCCTTATAACCAATGTAAACTGTATAGTCAGCAAGAATGAACAAGTTTCTTTACCTTCCTGTGTGGCTTTCTCAAAGGTCCTGGTTCAGAGTAGGCAAATAGAAACGGTGAAGGCCGATTTGCTTTTGAACAATGAAGGTAGATCGTTTGTCCTGATTGCCTCAGTGGTAGTTTTTATCAGGTCTGTGCAATAGATGTTAGGGGGGGGGGCCCGTCCCGTCACCTTAGGTCCCCTGAGGGCCACAGAGGGCCCGCCCTTTGCCCGGTCTTCGCCCGGCGTCCCGCGAGACGGGGGTGACTGTGAACTTAAGCGCCTCCTGGCGCGCGATTGACGCGATTAGCACCGCTGAGGATGCTGGGTAGTGTAGTTTTTATGTCCCTACACCGCGCTCCGCTCGGCTGCCAGACCCCGAGGTGGAGCAGGGGTCAGCGGCGGGAGGCGGGAGGGCAAAGGCACCAAGCACTGCAGGAACGAGTGTCATTAAAAACGGCAAAGAGTCCAGAGAGCAGCAGTTCGTTATGGCAATGGTTCCCCCCCTCGACCGGGGTGACTGTGAACTTAAGCGCCTCCTGGCCCGCGATTGACGCGATTAGCGCCGCTGAGGATGCTGGGTAGTGTAGTTTTTATGTCCCTACACCGCGCTCCGCTCGGCTGCCAGACCCCGAGGTGGAGCAGGGGTCAGCGGCGGGAGACGGGAGGGCAAAGGCACCAAGCACTGCAGGAACGAGTGTCCTTAAAAACGGCAAAGAGTCCAGAGAGCAGCAGTTCGTTATGGCAATGGTTCCCCCCCTCGACCGGGGTGACTGTGAACTTAAGCGCCTCCTGGCGCGCGATTGACGCGATTAGCGCCGCTGAGGATGCTGGGTAGTGTAGTTTTTATGTCCCTACACCGCGCTCCGCTCGGCTGCCAGACCCCGAGGTGGAGCAGGGGTCAGCGGCGGGAGGCGGGAGGGCAAAGGCACCAAGCACTGCAGGAACGAGTGTCCTTAAAAACGGCAAAGAGTCCAGAGAGCAGCAGTTCGTTATGGCAATGGTTCCGCTTGTTATACTTCTGGGGGTTAAAGATTTGTCGAAGATTGGATGATGCTTCATGTGGCACTTGCCCACATTACACTTGAATCTACTGTCTTTCTGCCTGGCAAATATTCCTATAAATTGCAAAAATGTATCTAATAAGTTGGGGGAGGAGAACCTTACATCCTCGATTGCCCTGTTGAGAAGGGTCTTTAGACAGCTAGGCTACTCCTGTCCCAATAAGACCACTTGTTGTTATTAACCAACACCAGGTTGGTACCCTGGTTATTCCACATGGATCATTCTTCAAGCGATATATCTCTATTGAAATAAATTATATTCAATTCAATCTATACGTGAGACCGCTGGCTGATGTCGCTAGGCAGTGGGGCCTTACTTTGGTCGCATATGCCGACGACACTCAGCTGGCGGTTACTCTCAGCGGGGATGCGGAAATTGAGGCCCCCAGGTTTCAGTCCGGACTGAAGGCGGTGGCTAGCTGGCTGACAGGCAATTGCCTTCAGCTAAACGCCACTAAAACAGAGGTGATGGTCGTCGGGAAGGGAGTGGAGTTGTGGGATGACCACTGGTGGCCCTCAGAGTTGGGACCTACTCCGATCCCGGTATCGGAAGTGAAAAATCTGGGTGTATGGCTGGATGCGGGCCTCTCCTTTATAGGCCATACTAAAAGAACCGCGGCCTGTTGTTTTGGTCTCCTGAGGGGCTTGAGACCTGTTCTCAAGTTCTTTGATGCCCCGACCAGGCAGCTGGTGATCCAGGCTACTATCATCTCCCGCCTGGATTACGCCAGCTCTCTCCTGGCTGGGGCTAACCAGGCTGAACTAACCCGTTTACAACGGGTTCAGAATGCTGCGGCGAGGGCGATTGTTGGTTTGCCCAGATTCTGCTCAGTGACAGGTGTCATTCGCTCCCTACACTGGCTTCCGGTTAGGAAGCGCATCCTCTTCAAGGTCTTGTGCCTTGCTTTTAAAATCTTGAGAGGTACAGGCCCGGAAATCCTGTCGAGTTGTCGGTCTTTTTATGTCCCTGCCCGTAGCCTCCGCTCTCAAGGTCTGGCCCTTGCGGTGGTTCCCAGATTCAGGCTTAGCCCTATGGGAGGCCGCTCGTTTAGGGTAATGGCTGCGTCAGCATGGAACTCCCTGCCTGTTGAAATCCGCTTGCTGGAGGACCTTCTGACCTTTCGGAGGGCTATAAAAACCTTCTTGTTTTAGCTGTTTCTTAGTTTCTGTTCTTAGCCTCTCGTTGTGTTACGGGCTACCTTGTCTCTGCGCCAGGACGCTCCTTGGCTGGAGTATCTGTGCGCACAATAAATAGTCGTAACATAACATAACATAACATATTGTGATCACTCAACACATTGTCTATGACTCTTAGATCATCATTTTGTTAACTTCTCTACTTTATTGATTTCTTATAAAATCTCTACATTAAAGTAATCATTAGAACATTTGTCAACCCTATGAAGCCATATTTCTGACCATCCCTCCACAGGTAACTGTTGTGTTCTGTGCTCTCTGCATTAGCTCCTCTCTTTTTAGTTCCATGTTTGTTTTCAATTCTGTGAACCTTCCAATGTTTGGAGCTGTGGGGTTAACCATCAATCAATCAATCAATCATAGACATTTATAGAGCGCTCTACTTACCCGGAGGGTCTCAAGGCGCTGGGGGGGGGGGGTGCTGCTACTGCCCGAACAGCCAGGTCTTGAGCTTCTTCCTGAAGGCGAGGTGGTCTTGGGTCAGGCGCAGGTCGGGAGGGAGGGAGTTCCAGGTCTTGGCAGCCAGGTAGGAGAAGGACCTTCCTCCTGTTGTCGTTCTTCGGATGCGGGGGACGGCGGCGAGGGCGTGACTGGCTGATCGGAGGTGTCGTTTGGGAGCGTAGAAGTTGATGCGGTTGTTGAGGTAGCTCGGGCCTTGATCGTGTAGGGCTTTGTGTACGTGGGTGAGGAGACGGAAGGTGATTCTCTTGTTGACCGGGAGCCAGTGCAGGTCTCTTAGGTGTCCGGAGATGTGGCTGTGTCGTGGGATGTCGAGGATGAGTCTGGCTGAGGCGTTCTGGATCCGTTGGAGTCTCTTCTGGAGCTTGGCGGTGGTTCCGGCGTAGAGGGCGTTGCCGTAGTCCAGTCGGCTGGTGACGAGGGCCTGGGTGACAGTCTTCCTGGTCTCGGTGGGGATCCACCGGAAGATTTTCCGTAGCATGCGCAGGATGTTGAAGCACGACGAGGAGACTGCGTTGACTTGCTTGGTCATGGAGAGGGAGGAGTCCAGGATGAAGCCCAGGTTGCGTGCGTGGTCTGTCGGTTTGGGTGCAGTTCCCAGGGCGGGGGGCCACCAGGAGTCGTCCCAGGCGGAGGGCGAGGATCCCAGGATGAGGACTTCCGTCTTGTCCGAGTTCAGCTTCAGGCGGCTGGTCGACATCCACTCGGCTACTTCTTTCATTCCTTCGTGAAGGTTGGCTCTGGCGGCGGCGGGGTCATTGGTAAGGGAGAGGATCAGCTGGGTATCGTCGGCGTAGGAGATGATGTTCAGGTTGTGTTGGCGTGCGATGGCCGCGAGGGGGCTCATGTAGACGTTGAAGAGGGTTGGGCTCAGCGAGGATCCTTGGGGTACGCCGCAGATGACTTCGGTGGCCTTTGATTTGTACGGAGGTAGGCGGACTCTCTGGGTTCTTCCGTCGAGGAAGGAGATGATCCATTCCAGTGCCTTCTCCTGGATTCCGACGTTGTAGAGGCGCTGCACTAGGGTGCGGTGGCAGACGGTGTCGAAGGCCGCGGAGAGGTCTAGGAGGATGAGGGCCGCTGTTTCTCCGTTATCCATCAGGGTTCGGATGTCATCGGTGGCAGCGATGAGGGCGGTCTCGGTGCTGTGGTTGGCTCGGAAGCCAGACTGTGAGGGGTCGAGGGATCCGTTCGTCTCGAGGAAGGCGGCCAGTTGCTTGTTGACGGTCTTCTCGATGACTTTGGCTGGAAACGGGAGGAGCGAGATGGGGCGGTAATTCTTCAGTTCGGTGGGGTCCGCTGTTGGTTTCTTGAGTAGAGCGCTGAGTTCGGCGTGCTTCCAGCTCTCAGGGAAGGTGGCGGTGTCGAATGAGGTGTTGATGATGTCCCGCAGGTGGGGTGCGATGACAGCGTCGGCCTTGTTGAAGACGTGGTGAGGGCAAGGGTCGGTCGGAGATCCGGAGTGGATGGAGTTCATCGTGCGGACGGTGTCTTCGGTGCTGATAGGAGTCCAGGCGCGGAGGGTGGTGGTGGGGGGCGGTGGTTCGGTTGAGTCGGGCGTGGCGTTCGTCGGTTGGGTGTTGAAGCTGTTGTGTATGTCCGCGATCTTGTTGTGGAAGTAGGAGGCGAGGGAGTTGCAGAGTTCTTGCGATGGGGTGATGTCGTTGTTTCCGGCGTTGGGGTTGGAGAGCTCTTTCACGATGTTGAAGAGTTCCTTGCAGTTGTGTGCGTTGTTGTCCAGTCGGTCCTTGAATGCAGTTTTCTTGGTGTCGCGGATCAGCTGGTGGTGCTTCCGGGTGGCAAGCTTGAGGGTGGTCATGTTGTCCGGTGTTGGCTCCCTTCTCCAGGCTTTCTCGAGGGCTCGGCAGTTCTTCTTGGAGCTCTTGAGTTTGTCGGTGAACCATGGGGCCTTCTTGCTGCCGGGTCTGCTGGGCGGGGTCTTCAGTGGGGCGAGTACGTCCGCGCAGTTGCTGATCCACTTCGTGAGGTTGTCGGCGGCCTGGCTGGGGTTCGCTGAGCTGCCGGGAGGGTGCTGGCTCAGGGAAGCGGCGAGCTGGTCGGCTGTGATCTTGCTCCAGCTTCTGCGGGCAACCTGTTGCTGGTGGTGGTGGATCGTCGTTCTTCTGAAGGTGAAGTGGACGCAGCTGTGGTCCGTCCAGTGGAGTCCAGTGGCGTGGCTGAAGGTGATGTCTTTGCTGGATGAGAAGACGGCGTCGAGTGTGTGTCCGGCGAGGTGGGTGGGGGTGATCACCAGCTGCTTGAGTCCGAGGTTGGCGAGGTTGTCCAGCAGGGTGGTGGTGTTGCGGTCGTTGTTGTTCTCCAGGTGGAAGTTGATGTCCCCCAGGAGGATGTAGTCAGCGGAGGGGAGGGCATGCGGGCTGACGAAGTCGGCGATGTCCTCGCTGAATCGTGTGCGTGGTCCAGGGGGTCGGTAGATCAGGGTGCCTCTGAGGGTGGTCTTCGGGTCGGTGTGGATCTGGAAGTGTAGGTGTTCGGCGGTGGTCAGGATGTCGTCTGTGCTGGTCGTGATGCGGATGGTGTCCCTGTGGATGATGGCGATGCCTCCTCCTATCTGGTTGGCAGTGCGGTCCCTCCGGGTGATCTTGTAGCCCTCTGGGATGGCGATGGCGATGTCGGGCGCTGAAGAGGCGTTCATCCAGGTCTCCGTGAGGAAGGCAACGTCAGGAGCTGTGGTGTCGATGAGGTTCCAGAGTTCGATGGCGTGTCTGTGGACTGAGCGGGTGTTGAGCAGGATGCACTTGAGGTGGTTGGTGCTGGTGTTCGTCTTGGCGGGTGCTGGTGCGAGGCAGGTCCGGATGCAGGTGAACTTGCAGGCGGTGCAGCAGAAGGGTCCGTGGGAGCGCCTCGGGGTGGCACGGTAGCATCCCGGGGCTCGTCCGTCGTTGAGTGCGATGAGGGTGGCGGCGTCGTACGTTCGGCGGGTGGGCTGGGATCTGCGGGGGCCAGGGGTCCTGGCACTGGGCGCGGTCCAGGCACGGACGGGCGCAGACGGGCTTACCTTTGGCGCACCTTCGGCGCTCAGTCGGCGCTCCCGCTGCGCGCGTCCGCTGCGCGGTCGCTGAGGGGGCGTCATAAGAAGGGATCCGGGAGGGCGGGTCAGGCGGGAGGCGGGGAGTGCGTGGGCCTATCGGTTGGCGGGGGGCGGGGTCGCGTCAAAAACCAGCGCGAAATCCAGGCGGCCGGCCCTGCGGCGGCTGGGGCGCCGGGCTGGATCGGCGATCAAGGCGGGCGGCCCTGCGGCGGCTGGGGCGCCGGGATGGATCGGCAGCAGGCAGGCAGGCGGCAGGTAAGTGGCAGGCAGCAGGCGGGGAGCGAGGGGGCAACCAGGCCGAGGGCACAGTGGTCGCTGCAAGTCTGGGGTCGGGGTCCCCTTAAGAAGGGATCCGGGAGGGCGGGTCAGGCGGGAGGCGGGGAGCGCGTGGGCCTATCGGTAGGCGGGGGGGCGGGGTCACGTAAAAAACCGGCGCGAAATCCAGGCGGCCGGCCCTGCGGCGGCTGGGGCGCCGGGCTGGATCGGCGATCAAGGCGGGCGGCCCTGCGGCGGCTGGGGCGCCGGGATGGATCGGCAGCAGGCAGGCAGGCAGCAGGTAAGTGGCAGGCAGCAGGCGGGGAGCGAGGGGGCAACCAGGCCGAGGGCACAGTGGTCGCTGCAAGTCTGGGGTCGGGGTCCCCTTAAGAAGGGATCCGGGAGGGCGGGTCAGGCGGGAGGCGGGGAGCACGTGGGCCTATCGGTAGGCGGGGGGGCGGGGTCGCGTCAAAAACTGGCGCGAAATCCAGGCGGCCGGCCCTGCGGCGGCTGGGGCGCCGGGCTGGATCGGCGATCAAGGCGGGCGGCCCTGCGGCGGCTGGGGCGCCGGGATGGATCGGCAGCAGGCAGGCAGGCAGCAGGTAAGTGGCAGGCAGCAGGCGGGGAGCGAGGGGGCAACCAGGCCGAGGGGACAGTGGTCGCTGCAAGTCTGGGGTCGGGGTCCCCTTAAGAAGGGATCCGGGAGGGCGGGTCAGGCGGGAGGCGGGGAGCGCGTGGGCCTATCGGTAGGCGGGGGGCGGGGTCGCGTCAAAAACCGGCGCAAAATCCAGGCGGCCGGCCCTGCGGCGGCTGGGGCGCCGGGCTGGATCGGCGATCAAGGCGGGCGGCCCTGCGGCGGCTGGGGCGCCGGGATGGATCGGCAGCAGGCAGGCAGGCAGCAGGTAAGTGGCAGGCAGCAGGCGGGGAGCGAGGGGGCAACCAGGCCGAGGGCACAGTGGTCGCTGCAAGTCTGGGGTCGGGGTCCCCTTAAGAAGGGATCCGGGAGGGCGGGTCAGGCGGGAGGCGGGGAGCGCGTGGGCCTATCGGTAGGCGGGGGGGCGGGGTCGCGTCAAAAACCGGCGCGAAATCCAGGCGGCCGGCCCTGCGGCGGCTGGGGCGCCGGGATGGATCGGCAGCAGGCAGGCAGGCAGCAGGTAAGTGGCAGGCAGCAGGCGGGGAGCGAGGGGGCAACCAGGCCGAGGGCACAGTGGTCGCTGCAAGTCTGGGGTCGGGGTCCCCTTAAGAAGGGATCCGGGAGGGCGGGTCAGGCGGGAGGCGGGGAGCGCGTGGGCCTATCGGTAGGCGGGGGGGCGGGGGGCGGGGTCGCGTCACAAACCGGCGCGAAATCCAGGCGGCCGGCCCTGCGGCGGCTGGGGCGCCGGGCTGGATCGGCGATCAAGGCGGGCGGCCCTGCGGCGGCTGGGGCGCCGGGATGGATCGGCAGCAGGCAGGCAGGCAGCAGGTAAGTGGCAGGCAGCAGGCGGGGAGCGAGGGGGCAACCAGGCCGAGGGCACAGTGGTCGCTGCAAGTCTGGGGTCGGGGTCCCCTTAAGAAGGGATCCGGGAGGGCGGGTCAGGCGGGAGGCGGGGAGCGCGTGGGCCTATCGGTAGGCGGGGGGCGGGGTCGCGTCAAAAACCGGCGCGAAATCCAGGCGGCCGGCCCTGCGGCGGCTGGGGCGCCGGGATGGATCGGCAGCAGGCAGGCAGGCAGCAGGTAAGTGGCAGGCAGCAGGCGGCGAGCGAGGGGGCAACCAGGCCGAGGGCACAGTGGTCGCTGCAAGTCTGGGGTCGGGGTCCCCTTAAGAAGGGATCCGGGAGGGCGGGTCAGGCGGGAGGCGGGGAGCGCGTGGGCCTATCAGTAGGCCGGGGGCGGGGTCGCGTCAAAAACCAGCGCGAAATCCAGGCGGCCGGCCCTGCGGCGGCTGGGGCGCCGGGCTGGATCGGCGATCAAGGCGGGCGGCCCTGCGGCGGCTGGGGCGCCGGGATGGATCGGCAGCAGGCAGGCAGGCAGCAGGCAAGTGGCAGGCGGGGAGCGAGGGGGCAACCAGGCCGAGGGCACAGTGAGCACCATGTGCATGTTCTTGGACTGCTGAGTGGGTATACCATCTATTCCTTTGCAAAGAAAATTATCATAATTTTCCAATACTGGATTAGCTATGATCGCGGAATAGAATTTTACCCTTGCGCGGGGACCCCGCTGCGACATGCGAGATTTATACTGATTGAACATTGCCGCTTTTCACAAAGGTCAATCATTCTATTTCAGTAAAACAACTTTACAATAAGGATCTGTTCACTGCTTTCGCATTTTCATTGAATAAACTAATACAATCTAGCACTGGGGACAAATTCATCAGATTCCTCCTCTGTGCACCAGGGTTTTTTTTATTTTTCTGCGATTTGTTTTAAATTAACTGGTTTAGGGCATTCGGGGGTGATGAAACAGATTTTCCTGCGTCTTCTTTTGCTTACTTTCCGATTTTCATTTCCTTGACCCTCGATGAGACCTTTTCTGATTTTCCTTTTTATTTCCAATTTGGTGTTATGTTGTTCCTATGGGTTAATAATGCTACATTCGGGTGTCTCCTGGATGTCTGTTGTAGTTGTTTGCTTCTGACAAATTATATGGTCGAGAAGGGTGGTTTGGGGTTCCTTGACTTCATTTTTTCTCTGTGTCTTTCTCTGAATAAGCTCTTCAAAGAGAAGACTCTATTGTCTTTTTTCCTGGTTTTCCTTATTTTCATAATATTGGGAAGACAACCTCGGGTGACCAGACTGAGTTCCAATATGGGTAAAAGCAGCCTCACTTAAGTAAGCCTTCATTTTTTCCTCTTGTCGAGCATTACTCTTTCCTGTTGGACTGTTGTCCCCATTTGCCAGCAATGAATTTGTATGTTGCCTATTCCACTCTGTGTTCTAGAGGAGTTTGCATTCTTTGAAATAATTTAGCTTACTGCAAGAAAATATTAACCTGAAAGTGCCACAAGCTTTAAATACCATTGAATCTGTTTGCAATGCAGGAGTACGTGTTCATATCTCTTGTTTTCTATTTCCTCACAGGCGAAGTTACAAATGCGCATGCTCACAGAATACATCGTTACATAGAAAATATGAGAATACTGAGGTAAGAGGCATATTGTAATAATCACTTATGTCACTGCTCAAGAACTACTGCTCCAACAAGCACATAAGGGCAAATGAGATGTTATTAACAAAGAATACCTGCAGAGCTAGCAGTATTTGAGAGTCGTCAACAAGGGAGTGGGAAATGAGGTATAGCTTTATTAAATTACTTATTAAGTAAGTAAATATATTTCAGGTATGTTTATCTCTGAAGATGTTGTGTTTGTGGTAGATTATTTGACTTAATTTGCTTCCTCCACACCTTCCACGTGCCGTCAAATGAAACAAAGCATTGAAGTGGAAATCCTGATACCGAAATTCTGATTCAAACTTGTGCACCCGTCAGCACTCAGGTTCAAGCAGATGTGGCAGAACCCACAGGAGCTACTTGCACATCCTGGAAGATTAAGCACTGGGACACAAGGGAACAGCTAGCAGACCTCCTCCATTCTATGCTCTGCACAGCCTCCAATATGATGGACAAAAAGGCTCAGATGGGTTTCTTGGCCCACCAGCATGCCAGACACGGCTTGCCATGCTCTAGAATGATCAGCACTGCAAATCCTCCAGCAGGGCAGGGTCTGGAACCCATGCGAGCAGCACCACACGTGCACCCACCATCATGTCAGTTGGTTGCACGCATGGTAGCAGGTCATGCATTTTAAAAAATAGGAGGCACCATGGTCCCTTTGCGCACCCTCTAGCATAGCATACACCATCATTTATTTCGCTCAGAGCACGTCACTGTGTCTCTGAGGAAGTGGGATCTGGCAAGAGGTGTCTTGACTCTCTTTGATGGTGGTTGTAGGTTGGTACGGGTTACTGTACTATAACTTTGGTGCAGGCGCAGAGGACGAACGCAACCCCACAAGCACCCCGGACGACCAGCCCGGGACCTCGGGGACAGGGAAGGGCAAGTACAAGAAGAAGAGGAAGACAAAGTTCAGTCCGCAGGCGAACAGGATCATAGTCACGGAGGTGATGGAACACCATCAATAACTGTTCGTCACCTCCAACGTGTCATTGGGCCCCAAAAATGGAATATGGAGGGACATCGTAGACAAGGTGAATGTCGTCGGAGAGGACAATGAACAAGGTCAAGAGGCGATGCAATGACATCAAGCAAAAGAACAAGGAGAATCTCCCAGCCAACCAGAAGGCAGCAATGCAGACTGGAGGTGGGGGCCCAGCGCCACAGCTCGTGCTGGATGACAATTTACGAACTGATGTCAACAGTCATTATTGTGGATACTGTGACCGGAGTCGGGGGACCGGACACTGCTCGACAGGACACAACACAACCGCAACAGGGAGAGTGACCACCAGGTACTGGGGTGGAGATGGACACGATGACACACATGCACAATCAAGCAGAGCTCAGTGCACATCCTCAATGACTCTGGGTCATCGCCCAGATCTTTAGACTGTCACAATGTACAATGCCATGCTGTCTGAATGTCAACATGTACCATGAGGCTACATACATTTGGACACATTGCAATACACCATCTCTCCTTCACATTGCAGGGCTATCATCAACACCCCCTGCAGAGCAGTCCCAGCCACTCTTCACTGATGACGAGGAGGTAACCCCAGCATTGACTCACAAGCCCTCCTAGACATCATTGACATCCTCCGCGACTCACCTCCAGAATCAGAGCTGCATCGAGGATACCCCACCCACCACCCAAACCACCCAGCAGGAGGCACCCACGGCCCGGCAGTCTCCCAACACACGGCCTTCCAACGCCATGTGCTGGAGGGCCAGAGGGAGGCGGCTGAGCAGGTGCGGGTGTGGTTCGACCTCAAGGCTCCCAAACTGGACGCCATCCTTGGGTGTCTAGGCCCGCTTCATGTCAGCTGCTGGCTAAAGACCGTTTTTATGAACTTTTTAAAAGTGAGTTATTATTTGCACAGAAGGCAAGAGGGCACACATTGGCGGAGCTGCAGGCCGGAGGATGGGGCCCAGGGCGGGAGCACTCGACCAGTGGGCCAGTGGAGCCCCTGGATCCCATTGGGGCTCCTGGGCCCAGAGGCGCAGGGGAAGCCTCCCCGGGTCAGCGGGACCCCATCCTGGGCACCCTGCTACACAGCAGGCCCAAGGACGGAGCCCGGGGTGTGGAGGCCGCCCTCTCCAGGGCCCTCAGAGGCCCCGGCTGGAGCTCCTGAACCCAGCAAAGCAGGGGGAGGCTCCCTGGGCACGAGGGAACCCCGTTCCGGGCCTTTGGAAGAGCGGCAGGCCTGGGGACAGGTCCCAGGACTGCAGCACCTGTCCCCGGGCCTGGTGGGCCCCTGGACCCTGCCGGGGCTCCAGGGCCTTGAGGCGCAGGGGAAGCCTCCCCGCACCCGAGGGACCCCATCCCGGGTACCCTGCCACGCGGCAGGCTCAAGGACGGAGCCTGGGCTGGGGAGGCCACCCTCCCCAGGGCCCTCAGGGGCCCTAGCCACCCTAAACCACATCCGGAACCACACAAAGTTAGTGGAGCTGCGTCACCGAGGAGATGCTACACACCACCATCAACAGCAACACCCACAAAGCTGCAGTCAACACCAATAGCACTAGTCCGCAAGTTACAGACATGTATCTCCAACTGCGCATACACACTTGCCCCACTATGCAACTCCAGCATACAGCGTGCAATAAATGCCACCTTGGTCACCAAGAACCTCAAAGTTGCCAGATGCATCTGCTGACACATGACGAACAACTGGTGCAACATTGAGGATACCATTAAACAACACCACCTACAAGGACACCAAGCTCATGAACTCCCTCAACAATATGCCCACACACCAAACTGGGCTTCCAGGAAGGATTGCTGTAAGTTGCAACATGGATGATCAACAGCTGGGTGTGCTATATGCAGAGGAGACATGAGTCCTAATCCTCGTACCAACCCATCAGCATGTGACATCACCTGGTGGACCAACACCTTCGACAGCCACCCCCCCAACTCTAGGTACCTAGGCACCATATTTGACTCCGCACTCTCCATGAATCAACAGGTCTACGCAGTGGCCTTCAGCTGCTTCAACTGCCTCTGCATCCTCCATGCAACCTTCATATGGATCCCCCCATTGTCAGGTAAGACAGTCACCCACACAGTCATTGCCATCAGGCTGGACTACGGAAACACACTATATTCCCACATGGGCAGGTCTGCGCTCAGGTTAGTCCCGACTGTCCAGCACAACACCGACACACTGGGCCTTGTGTACATACTTTCATTATGGGTCAAGTCCCTCAGTCGCACATACTTGGTTCCCACCTCTTCCCTCATTTGCAAATGAGTGGCGGAGGGACTGAGCCTTTGGGGATGGTTTGTCTACATTGCTAGCCACAGTTCCCACAGTTACTTGTGTTGTTGTGTCTAGTAAGTGGGCATGTTGATTGACATGTTGTGTGTGAGATTGTAACATGTACATTCTCACAATTGTGAGTTGCAATGTGGAGTTGAAGCGTGTGGTAGGTTCAGTTAATACTTACCAACAAGAACTGCATTTCCATATGTGCCATCCTGGAAGAGCTGGTTTATGATGGACTGTCGGAAGATGTCGGAATCATGCACACTAACTCTGAACTTGGCTATGACATTGGTGTACAGTACCCGGTGGTCCACTATTGCCTGCACATTCATAGTGTGCTTTCTGTTGCAGTATATGTGTGAGCTATCGCAGGCGGCACAAAAAGGACATGTGTGAAGTCAATTGCCCCAACACCTGCAGGAATCAGGCTATGGCGTGAAACTCTGCTGACGCTGGCCATTGTTGATTTAAAGGCCCCAGAGGCCAACATGTGCAGCACAGCCAGCAGCTTTGTCTGTGGAGGAATAATGGTTCTCTGCTGTGTTGGTGGCATCAGCCTGTGGGCTATCAGGTTCAGGATGTGTTGATGGATGTCCTTTTGAGCCTGTACTGGGCAATGAAATCCTCTGGCATTAGGTCTGCGAGGCTGAGACGTCTGCGCGGGCCCCTCTGTCTTCTTCTGCGCTACCTCGGTGGTGGGCCTGGGGGAGGTGGCAGTGGCGGTGGTGGTTTGTTGCCTTCGTGGTGCTCCAAGTTGAATGATTGGTACCTCCATGGCATCAGTGGTTCTTCCGATGCGGCTCTGAGCTAGTCTCCCTTTTATACCTCCCTTTATTAACATTCTTAGACCAGGTTTTTTCTGGTCTTAAGTTCCTGCAGCTAAAGGGCCTTAGCGTGACATTTTTGCCGGTTCGCTGGTTCGGGCCAAAATTGCTAATAGTGCGATGTGGTGTTAGCGACAGTTTTCCAGAAATTTTGAGAAGGAACACCTAGTTTGCATGTCATTAACAATAACTATCGCTGGCATAAAAGGCAATAATCAAACCGGCTGCCATCCCCGGAAAGCTGTCACTAACACCTGTTAGCGACATCTTGGTAACAGGGCATTAAAAAAAAAACACTTAAGCGGCACCCTATTATGCCCCATAGTTTACTACTCTAATGGCAATATAAATCACAGATTAACTGTACCACATGTTATTGTTTACATGGTTTCCTTTAATCCCTTCCATGCGCACGACGGCCGGGAGCCGTCATGCGCAACGGGGTTCCCGCCCTTCATGGCAAATGGCCCCGGAAATCTCTCTGGTGCAGGCACCAGAGGGATTTCTATTTCTACCGTGTGACCTCGGAAGCTGGGGAAGAGTTTCCCTAGCTCCCAAGCCCCCCCTGTTTCAGTGAAATGACGATCAGCGTGCACGTTGTGCAGACGTCATTTCACTGAAACCGAAACTGAGATGAGCATTTAGGCTCATTTCAGTTTCACTTTCTACGTCCTCTGGGGGCTATCTCTGCCCCCTGAGCACGTAGAAAGACGGGAGAGGTATCATTGGAAAGGGGAGAATCTCTGCAGGAAGGCGATCCCCTTGCAGGGATCCACCACTAGACACCAGGGAGGGCGGAGCGGCCTCTTGGGCAAGGGCCTTTGCTCCCCCCAACATTGTTTGGGCCATATTCAGTCTTTCTGCATCCCTTGGGGGGTAGATGGGGGTAGTAGCCCCCAATATGCCCACCCGGGGAGGCAGAAAGCCCACTGGATGGCAGGGATTTTTTTGGGTGAAATTTCAATGAAGGTGGGGGCTGCCCAAAACGGGCACGCCAATGCCCCCACCCCTGCCACCATCACAGCCTTTCTGCCCCCCCGGGGGCAGAAAGCCCACTAAATGCCAGGGATTTTTTTGGGCGCATTTGATTTTAGGATGGGAGCTGCCTGAAACAGGCATCCCAATGCCCCCAACCCCTACCACCATTACAGCCTTTCTGCCCCCAGTGGACGCCAGGGTGGGGGCTGCCCAAAAAGGGCACAACAATGCCCCCACCTCCCACCACTATTACAGACCCCGGGGGCCAGAAAACCCACTAAACGCCAGGGATTTTTTTGGTGCATTTGTTTTTAGGGTGGGGGCTGCCCAAAACGGGCACCGCATTGCCCCCACACTGCGACCATTACAGCCTTTCTCCCCCCCTGGGGGGCAGATGGGGGCAGTAGCCCACTTGACGCCAGGGATTTTTTTTTATTTGTGTAGAAGCTGCCCAAAATGGGCATGACAATACCCCCCCAGAGAAATTCCACTCTTTCTGCCCCTGGAGGGCAGATGGGGCAGTGGCCCCTGATCTGCCCCCTGGGGGGGCAGAAAGTCCACTAGGCACCAGTGATTATGCTGGCTTTTTTATGCACGGGGGCTGCCCAAAATGGGCTTACCCGAACAAAAAAATAGCCACAGTCTTTCTGCCCCCTTGGGGGGATATTGGGGCAAACCTAGCAAACCTATACATTTTTTTGAAACTAGACACCCAGAGGAATCCAGGATGGGGTGACTTGACTGGCTCTCACCAGGTTCTGTTACCCAGAATCCCTTGCAAACCTAAACAATTGACAACAAAAACACATTTTCCTCACATTTCTGTGGTGGAAAGTTCTGGAATCACAAAATTACACTCACCCACATTCCCCAAAGTCTTCCAAGAAAAACGGTACCTCACTTGTGTGGGTATGCCTAGTGCCCACGACAGGAAACAGCCCACAACGCAACGTGGACACCACATTTTCACAGTGAAAACTGACCCTTTTTTTGCAAATTGCCTAGCTGTAGATATTGAACCCTAACTCTTCCGGCACCTAGGGAAACCTAGCAAGCCTATACATTTTTGAAAAATAGACACCCAGGGAAATCCAGGATGAGGTGACAGGTTCTGTTACCCAGAATCCCTTGCAAACCTCAATATTTGTCAAAACAAACACATTTTCCTCACATTTCTGTTGTGGAAAGTTCTGGAATCTGAGTGGATCCACAAAATTCCTCCCACCCCATATTCCCCAAAGTCTTCCGAGAAAAATGGTACCTCACTTGTGTGGGTGGGTCAAGTACCTGCAAAAGGCAAGCGCCCAAAACATATTGAGGCAACATCAAAATTACCTATCACAAAACAACCTGTTTTTGCAAGGGGGGGTCTCATGAGTTTTTAGCACCGGGCTCGGCGGCCATCTAGGGAAACCTACCAAACCCACACATTTCTGAAAACTAGACACCTGGGGGAGTCAAGCAAGGTATGGCTTGCCTGGGTCCCCCAACATTTCCCTACCCAGAATCCCCTGCAAACCTCACATTTTGATGAAAAAACCTATTTTTTCTCACTTTTCTGTGTGGTAAAGTTGTAGGATTACTGGACTGATACAAATGTCCTACCACCCAGCGTTCCCCCAGGTCCCTCAATAAAAATGGTATCTCACTTGTGTGGGTAGGAATAGTGACTGCAACAGGAAATGGCCCAAATCGTACTGTGGAGACTTCAAAATTACCTATAACAAAACTATCTGGTTTTGGGGGGTCACCTGGTTTTTTTGGCCCCGGGCTCGGCCGCCATCCTACCAAACTGTTGTAATCTTGTGGCCTAGCGAAGAGTTACATCCTAAAGACATCAATCCAGCGGGGTATCAGGGTGAACCTATTGATCTTATATGATATATGAAATCAATCATTGAATTGAAAGGCAGATCGATTGGAGGTAAGCATGGGCGGATCTAGCGGATCTCGCGTACGCGAAATTGCGGATTTACGGATTCGCAATCCGCGAAGATACGCGAACTCTAGCGGATTTGCGGATTTTCCCGTTTTTTGTGTTGGCGCGCGTTCGCGCCGATTTTGGGACAAGTTCGCAATTGCGAACTTACTTTTCGGCTCGCAACGGCCGCGACTATGTTGTTTCTACGTCTGGTTTATCATCACAGGTTCACAGCACCCTCTGTTTCACCACTGCCACCCTCTGGGACACCCATGCCACCCTCTGGTACATCCTCACTGCCACCCATTAGGTTTATTTATCACTGTAGATTATGGTGGTTGAAAAAAGCAAGCACACCTGCCCTTCTTCAACTGCCATCAATTAATTTGTGGGTCATTAATGTGTCAGAAATTTTGAAAGTTCCAGTCTGGCTGGCACCTGCTTCCTTCCTTATCTGTAATTTGCTTTTTGTTGCAGTGACATTTTTTTTCACAGGACCTTTATGGTCTACTTGTAGCTATTCTATGAGCCTGCTGTTTGGGTCATAGCAGGGTCATAGAATAGTTGCAAACTCTGGAGGGGCCCCTCAGGAAGCACTACCTTGAATGTTACTAATGTTAAGTTTGAACTTTTGCACCTGCTCATTGCTTTCAGTTTAGCTAAAATCGTTTTTTCTGCAATTTCGCGCGTTTTTTGGGGCGCGAATCCGTGCGGGATCGATTTCGGAAGCCGCGAATGCGTGCGAATACAAAATTGTTTTTTTTGCGACGTGTATGTTCGCGTGATCTTGCGCGTGTTCGCGAGGCGCTTCTAGCTATACGTTTGCCAAGTTACCCTATCGGTCGTACACGGGCGCGGCCATCTTGTTTGCGTGACGTAATTCCGTTTCCGGCCGCTATGTGTAATCTCGCAAAGTGTGCTGCTCGCTAGTACAATTTCGCGCGTGCTCGCGAGGAAAATCTCGCGCGAACTTACCCACGCGGTCGTGAACGGGCGCGGCCATCTTGTTTCTCATTCATTGCTATGGTTCTGGGCATGCTTTCTCTATCCTCTCTCAATCTCTGCCATCCTTTGCTTGTTTGAAGTTTATTTGATCTAATTTTACTTATTATCTATCCCTCTATTTTTCTAGCTCTATATTTTTGTGTTTTCTGCTGCTTTTAGTTACTTTTAAACTACTTTTTTAAACTCTTTTCTTTTCTTCTTCACTATTCTATTTCTTGTTTATCATTTAACTGTATTTCTGCCCAGACCATGGTAAAGGGAGCCGGGAAGCACCCTGAGAAGGGGAAGGGTCCCGCACCCCGTGCCCGGCTCCCGTGCGGGCGTTTGAGGGGGGAGCAAGTGGTCCCGCGGGAGATCTTCAGCGCGGAGGAAGTGGCGGCACTCATCTTCCACGTCCAGCGCCGCCTCCCCAAGACGATCCTGGGAGGCGGCAAGATCGCGACTGGCTATGGCATCCGGGAGCGCCGCAAGCGGTGGGAGAAGGTGTGCCGGGCCATGTATAAGCTCTCTGGGGTCCGGCGCACATATAACCAGGCCACCCACCGCTGGACCGATGTCATAGACCGGGAACGGGACTTGCTGGACGCGCTCGGCGTAGAGGTCCCCGGGCTTGGTGAGTAGAAGTAGCTATTCATTTACTACTCTGTTTTATCCGGCTCTGTTATTTGCAAATCTTTGTTCTTTACCAAGAGCAATAATGCTGCCGATTACATTGAGGTAAATTATATTTCAAAATCTTCTATGCATTTCAGGTGCACTGCTCTCCTTCTAAGTAGCCTTGCTTGCTACTATGCTTCTTTGTTTTGTATGTTGTGTTCAGAAGCATTTCATTGGCCTGAGAAATTATGTATGAGTGTAGTGTAAAGATAAGAACTGCGTAATGCTAGACACTAAGGGTCATATTTTCAATTACCGGCGCATCCCTGCAAAGTAGCAGGGATGCGGCAGTAATTGTGTGCCATGCCACCACCACCCATTGGCCCAAAACGTCACAGAAGCCTTACGCATCTGTGCCGTAAAGGCAGCGCATTGCTGGAGTTGCGTGCCAACGATGGCGCAGCTCCAGCAATGCTCTGGGGTACCCTATCTCCCCAATGCTGCATCAAGCCGTACGTCGGCTTCAAGCGCGCAGGGTTTGAGTCATGCATCATTGTCCTAAAAGTGACTGATTGACATCTTGTAGATTTCCCTCAGCCACTTTTAGGATTCGTTCCTGCGCAGGTACGCCCTCCCTTGCGCCGGAACGCCCCCTGATGGCGCAGGGCTTTACAACGTGATGCATCGCCCATATGCCCATATGTGTTTTTTTTTTAATATATACGCCGCACCAACACCATGGCGAGTCTTTTGTTCTGCCGCTGCGTCACAAAAGGCACGCAACAATGGAGGAAAATGAGCCGCAAGGGACTTCTAAATCAGCCCCAACAGACTGAAGTCCAGTCCTTCCTTTAGACACATGGCTATAAGAAGAAATAGTGGCGGTGGTGGGTGGATTGATAGTTTGAGTATTCACTGATCTGCAAGCAGGATGGACTTTGTCTGTCACTTCGCGTGCTGCGGACTGCTGCCTGCAGTGCCAGGCCTAGGCAAACCTCTTTAGTAGTCTGTTTATTGAGTTACATAGGAACTTTCTAAGTCAACGTTCCGCAAATCAGGCAATACGAATAACGTAGTATACCACATGAGATAGATCCCGTGGAATAGTTGTCTATCTATTTGCTATTTCTCCAAAATATTTTGTTATTGTTCTTTTGAAATGTTTGATTTGGTTGAAAAATCTCATCCATGTTTTCTGGTTTTTCTTTCTTTCATGTTGTACATCAGCTCCCCCCAAGGGCAAGAGGACACAGGAGGAGGGTGCTGAGGATGCAGGCCAGGATCGGGCAGGCGAGGGCTCCTTTGCTGGCCCCAGTAAGTTTACATTTTAATAAAGAGTACCTATTTTTTCCTAGCGTTCCTCATTCGATTTTTTCTAAATCGTCTTTGATCTTCTTGTAGACTCGATATAAATTCTTATCCTGCCTCGAATATGACTCCCTGTGGTATTACTAGACTATTCTTATTAGTCTGTCTGTGTAGCTAACTAAGATTGGACATTTGACCATTCCATTGGACTCCCATTCTATTCAGCAATAGCTCTATGCACTGTCTCCTTACTGACTAGATAGTGTGGCAGAGTCA
The DNA here is from genome assembly GCF_964261635.1 of Lissotriton helveticus. Taxonomy (NCBI): domain Eukaryota; kingdom Metazoa; phylum Chordata; class Amphibia; order Caudata; family Salamandridae; genus Lissotriton; species Lissotriton helveticus. Next base: position 145,386,950 of record NC_136069.1, read on the forward strand.
TTCAGCTCCCGAAGTCACCGATTATTGATCCCCAATGATCTCTAGATTATCGTACGCAGGACAAGAGAGTACGGAGTCACAGCACAGTCAAGAAGTGTCAGAGGCACTCATGCTTGCAAAAATTCCAAAACCTTTAGCTCATCCACTCTAGTCTGGAGGAACAAAAACCACAGAGTCTATTTAAGTTTAAAAGCTTTATTAAAAGTAAACACATTTATTAAAATCTACTTTGTCATAAAACTATTTAACTGAAAACGGAAAAGTGGTTAGTGCTGACGATTAATTGGACACATTTCTTGTGGTCGAGCCGAGCTCTCACCTGGTTTGAACTTGATCCTGGTCGTGTTCTTAGGAGTCAAGCTTCTGTCTGTTAGGAGAAAAAGTGGTGCGTGTTAAAAATCAAAAGCAAGCATTCATCAGTTGTGCATAAAAGTGCAGCAAGACAACAGCCTTCCCTGGAAAATGGGACATTTTTACTTTGGAGTAGACAGTCACAAATTATTACATTGTATTCAGTTTTTTTAACATTTCTCCTAGACCAAATATTATATAGTAGTGAGTGGTGTATTCTAACATTCTTAAATGTACTTTGTAGGTGTAACATCTGGTGACGGGGCCAGCGCGGAGGTGGCTGTGTTGGGCGAGGACTCGGCGGACTCTGGGGAGGAGGCGGTGCAAGAGCCGGCGGACGGTCCTGTGGGGGTTCAAACGGTGGTGGCGGAAACAGGTAAGCTATATATTCCTTACTTATTGAGATTGAAGACTGCATAGTGTGCTTTCTGCACGGGTGTATTACAAATCAACCAGGTAGTAGCCTCCTCGAAATGTACTTCGACTTAGCTGTGAAGTTTTTGGTGAGAAGAATCCCAATAAGTTCTTAGACGAACGTGATGGATGGGATGAACGAAAAGCGAAAGAAGGGTGTAAGTAAGTGGGACGCGAACTTGTATGATGGCTGGCAAAGAAGAACGATATGTGTTTGCTTGGCCCCCGAGGTGGCTGGGAAGGAAAGAATATGGTATGGTGCATGGCTGGGTCAATGATGAAGCAAGGATGGGTGGAAGGACAGCAGCCTGGGTGAAACAGAAACTGTATGTGTGCGTATACTTTGACTGAATGGATGCCTGGAGCATGGTATTCTCTGACTCTTAGATAGCACATGTGTATCTAGAGAGAGTAGATGGTCGCCAGATGAAGTAAGTGTTACCTTGAAGAGCATGTACCACCGCACCCGCACGTCCGTTCCAGTGCAGGGAAGGCAAGGAAAAGAAATTGTAAATGTGTCCAATACTACCATGAATAGTAGCAGTACTTTGTATTGCGTCTGCAATCACAGCATATATCTGGTTATTACGGTGGACACTCCGTACCTCTCTTAATAACTTTAGTTTACTTGTAGTACGTCATTCATGTGTGGGTGTATCACTGTTCACTCAATATTAAGCAAAGCACCTAAAGTTATCCCATATGTCATCAAATACGTCCCATGTGAAGTGATAGATAATCAAATTAGTTAGCTTCTTCATTTTCCTTTTCTAGTACTCATTTGCACTGTAGGGTGAAAGGTAAATTAATTAAGCAGTAGCCCTTGTAACAGAGTATTCTCAGTGCCACCCGTAATAGAAAAGTAATAGCTTCACCACCTGCATGTACTGGACCGGTACAGTAACGCAAGTCTGTCTCACTCATCATGGTGTGCAACTTTTTTTCTCGGGTGCAAGTTCACTGTGCTGTCCATGTCATTCTGCCGGCTTGCATAAGATAACGTACCAATTTCCCTAAACAAGAGAGAAGAAGAAGAATAAGACTGGTGTACTGTCATAGTCGACTGTAATGGAAGTCCATAGTGGTCGTAGAATTTGTTCATTAAACTACCACTAATGTTAGAGCAAGGATGCAGAAGTGGGAGGTTACATAGATACTGTCCTCAATAGTTATGTACTGTGCTTTCAATTTGCTACTTGTACTGTGACCCAACTTTCGGCTCAATCACTTTGTGTTATTAATGCTAAGGAGCATTGGTTACAGACTATGTCTTTCTTTCTTCATATAGTTGCTCCTTCCAAATCAACAACACGGAGGGAGCAGGCTAGAATGGCCCGGCAACGGAGGCTGGAGGCCACTGTCGCCGAATATCGGCGGCTGGTGGCCCTGGAGGAGGAGGAGGACACGCAGTCGAGCGGGGCAACAACAACATCCTCGACTGTGACCACTGCATCCTCCTCCGTGACTAAGCCAGCGGGACCGAGCCGGGCTAACAAAGACAACCGCCACCGCCAAGCAACAGAAATACCAGCTGCCCCCCACAGGAGCTGCAAGGAACGCCAACGCCGCCTACGAGTCCGAATGTCCAACCTGGAGCAGGAGGTCCTGAAGTATAAGAACTTGGTTAAGGGCCTCCGCTCCGAGCTTGCCACCCTCCGCAAGGAGTATGATGCCCATGCCGCAAAATGCACCAGCACCAGCACCCTCCAGTAGTGGAGTGTCCCTTGCCCTTTTTTTATAGACTTTTGGGGGGTGGGATTTGGGAGTTGGGATCGTTTTGGGACGTTTCAAAGACAATCGTTGGGGTTAGGGTGGGTGAGGGAGATTATTTTGTTAGGGCTACATAAATATATTTTTAAACTTTATCTGACCATACCTGTTTTTTACTGCTTTTCAGTCTGGTGGGTGGGGGGCGGGGGTGTAACAGTAACTTTGTTTTCCTGAACAGTCGTAGGACTTTAGTAGTACAACCGTCAATCTCTTGTCTACTCCGAAATAATACTCCATTATACTACCTCCCACCAAACGCTTATCTTACCTGTAATTTGTGTTAGAAATTAGGGCTAGGCCCAGGGCTGGCTCCACGTGAAATGGGGATTAACGTTGTCAATCCTGGGCGGGTGACATTTCCTCATTGCGGTGGTACTAGTGGTGTGACACAGTGGCAGTTGCATGCCTATGGAAAAAAAGAAAACGAAACCTTGTTTGTCCTTACTGTAGCATTACAACGGTTACGGTACGATCGAGAATATAGCAGGTGACAGACAGAACAGTGCCATAATGTAGCCTAACAAATGGTAAAGTATTTGCTTGCAAGTATAACTAGTACTTGCGTTGAATTTATTTGACATTGGCTACTACTACTAGAAGATATAGTACTGAAGCTGAGTAAGTCTAGAAGATATCCTCGTATTCCTTCACCAGCCTGTTGCTATGACCTTATCCTCCCCAGCAAGTGTGTGGAATTATTGATGTCATTTTAGTCAGACATCAAGCAAAACAACACAGCCCGGGGGAAGAGGGTTAGGGTTTGTAAAATGGATGGGAATGGGGGTTTCTTTTTGGGTAGGTTTTGTTGAGAGAAGAAAAAAAAAGCAGAGCATGGACAAACAATAATTGAAGATAAAGACAATCTTTGGTTACAAAGTAAAGCTAAGCACATGCAGTCACACTCATAGAATAAAACAATGGATACTGTATCTGTATTGCGTATGTTGTTGGAGTTGTCCTTGAATTTGGTAAGTAAGTTGCATGCAGCAAACAATTCCTCTTATTGGCGGCACTCCTCCATTCCAGCTGATGCTTCGTCCATCAATGTTGGTGACCACTGACAGAAGACACCCTGTCCACTGCCTGCCTGGCGGATGTTGACTGAAACCCGGCCTGTAATTATTGAACGGAAAACAGGAAGTGCTATTACAATACCACTGATAAATAAATAAAAGGTATGTACGCTGTGTGGTTCAAAATGTGACACTTTGATTTCCCTAATAGACAGTACAATATTTTTGAAATTGCGTGCTCTGTCTGAGTCACCTTTTTAAGGATAAAAAAGTATGGCCAAAATATTATAGCGGATCTTTCCCCTCAAGGTAGGTGTACTGTAAACTGTGTTTTGACCTTCCCAGCAATGCTCCCACCAAGACCCTTACTAAAGCCAGTCGCAAAAATGTAGAAGAACCCCAATCAGATCTCCAAAAACGATGCCTAGCAGAAAAATGGTTACAAAACGTACTTTGAAAGTAACAGTAGGCCCAAATACAGACCGTGGATTGTATTCAAACCACTTGCAAGCAAGCAAAAGTATCCATAGCCAGCATCGCTCCAACAGTGCTCTACAACACCAGAACTGCGTTGCAATAGAACCCCCCGAAACACATGCAATCCTGCTGCTAGGGCTAACCCTAACGAACCCTAACTTACAAAAAGTGCCAAAACTGGTGTTTCCTTCAGGATTTTGTCCAAAACACTTCTATCCGGTATTAGACCTTCCCAGGAATGCCCCAGGCAAGACCCGCCAACCCACCCGGAAAAAACCACCCGACAACACCCCCAAACAGCGAAAAAGCTAAATCTCATACTTACAATATCTCTCGGCCTTCGGTCCAAACGCGGCGCTGTGCAGCTAGGTCATCATCATCATCAATCATCATAACTCCTGTTTTCCACCACGGATTTCCTGAAAAGCAAATGCAATCAAGATTAGATTGTCGCAGCAGTGCTTTGACAGAGACCCCGGCCGCAACCCACCCACGAACAGCAGGAAGCCCCCCAAAACGCTACATTGAGCAAGATGACAGAAGAAATAGCATAAAAAATGCTGTTCCTTCAGGATTTTGTCCAAAACACTTCTATCCGGTATTAGACCTTCCCAGGAATGCCCCAGGCAAGACCCGCCAACCCACCCGGAAAAAACCACCCGACAACACCCCCAAACAGCGATAAAGCTAAATCTCATACTTACAATATCTCTCGGCCTTCGGTCCAAACGCGGCGCTGTGCAGCTAGGTCATCATCATCATCAATCATCATAACTCCTGTTTTCCACCACGGATTTCCTGAAAAGCAAATGCAATCAAGATTAGATTGTCGCAGCAGTGCTTCGACAGAGACCCCGGCCGCAACCCACCCACGAACAGCAGGAAGCCCCCCAAAACGCTACATTGAGCAAGATGACAGAAGAAATAGCAAAAAAAAGGCTGTTCCTTCAGGATTTTGTCCAAAACACTTCTATCCGCTATTAGACCTTCCCAGGAATGCCCCAGGCAAGACCCGCCAACCCACCCGGAAAAAACCACCCGACAACACCTCCAAACAGCGAAAAAGCTCAATCTCATACTTACAATATATCTCGGCCTTCGGTCCAAACGCGGCGCTGTGCAGCTAGGTCATCATCATCATCAATCATCATAACTCCTGTTTTCCACCACGGATTTCCTGAAAAGCAAATGCAATCAAGATTAGATTGTCGCAGCAGTGCTTCGACAGAGACCCCGGCCGCAACCCACCCACGAACAGCAGGAAGCCCCCCAAAACGCTACATTGAGCAAGATGACAGAAGAAATAGCAAAAAAAAGGCTGTTCCTTCAGGATTTTGTCCAAAACACTTCTATCCGGTATTAGACCTTCCCAGGAATGCCCCAGGCAATACCCGCCAACCCACCCGGAAAAAACCACCCGACAACACCCCCAAACAGCGAAAAAGCTCAATCTCATACTTACAATATATCTCGGCCTTCGGTCCAAACGCGGCGCTGTGCAGCTAGGTCATCATCATCATCAATCATCATAACTCCTGTTTTCCACCACGGATTTCCTGAAAAGCAAATGCAATCAAGATTAGATTGTCGCAGCAGTGCTTCGACAGAGACCCCGGCCGCAACCCACCCACGAACAGCAGGAAGCCCCCCAAAACGCTACATTGAGCAAGATGACAGAAGAAATAGCAAAAAAAAGGCTGTTCCTTCAGGATTTTGTCCAAAACACTTCTATCCGGTATTAGACCTTCCCAGGAATGCCCCAGGCAAGACCCGCCAACCCACCCGGAAAAAACCACCCGACAACACCCCCAAACAGCGAAAAAGCTCAATCTCATACTTACAATATCTCTCGGCCTTCGGTCCAAACGCGGCGCTGTGCAGCTAGGTCATCATCATCATCAATCATCATAACTCCTGTTTTCCACCACGGATTTCCTGAAAAGCAAATGCAATCAAGATTAGACTGTCGCAGCAGTGCTCCCAGACTCCAAAAATTACCCACAAACACCCGGACCAACGCCAAAGAGCACCTCAAAGGCAAGCAAGTCAGCAAAAACGGCAAGAAATTTCCACCTCATATTTGGTCCAAAACACTTTTGTCCATTATTAGAGCTTCACAGCAATGGGCCCAAATCCGTCAACTCACCCGCTAAGAAGTACAACACCCCCTAAAGTGATGAGTCTTTCTTCATTGGGCGTAATCCAGCACTCTGCTTTGAGGGAAATCGCATTCTGGAGGAGGAGGATAGAGGAGCATGTTCTTCAGAACTTGTGAACCTGAGGAATGTAGACTGCGGCACCTTCAAATCAATAAGCAAACAAGTGAAGACAGTTCTGATGATGGTCTTGTTTTTGGGATTAGGTGATTAAAGTTTGAATTAAATTAACTGTGCAAAACAAAGAAAGAGAGACACAAAGCACACAGGAATAAAAGTGAATAAGGACGAAAAAGAAAGTTCTTGATTGATTGTCTCATTTTCAGGGCTCGGTGTCAGGGAATAAGAACAAGATTTCGTCATCATACTCTGCGAATTCAGGCTGGATGAGGTCAGTGCCACCGAACAGAGAACAAATCCCCTCATCTACGTTGCCGTCCTCCTCGTCTTCATGCGGCGTGCTTTATCGTACTTTGTAATCTGGTGGTATGAGGTGCTGATTCATCTTGATCATTGTCAGCCGCTCCACATTTTTGGGCGAGAGGCGGCTCCGTTTGGGAGTTACAATGCCACCAGCAGCACTGAAAACACGTTCAGAAGACACACTTGCGAGTGGGCAAGACAAATAGTTTATAGCCAGGTTGGAGAGCTGTGGCCACAATTGTTTTTTGCCATGCCAATACTGCAATGGCTCATCATTAAGAAAGACCTCTGTTGAGTCATTCAGATAGACCTGCACCATCGACTCAAGGTCATCAACGGTTCCTCCACTTTGCTTACTTTTTGCTGTGGCTGTGACATTTTTTCGAGAACCATACCCAAGCAAACTTAGCCAATCCTCTACAGCAGCCACTGTTTTTGTTGTGTGTGGTGCAGATGATCCAGTTGCCGGTGTCTTTAACGGCTGAGAGGTCACTTCAGCCACAGGTGCAGAAGTGGATTCTTGTGACTGGGGATGGCCTGCTGATGCTGATGCTGATGTACTGGCTTCTCCTTCAATAACCTGCCGTTCTTTTTCAAACCTCTTGGCTGACCAGGCTAACCAATGTTTGTACTTTTGAACATCTGCATCAGCAAAAGGAAAGAATGCTTCGTCTTCCAGCGCCTTTTTGTAGCGTGGATCCAGAATAGTAGCACAAATGTAATGCTGTTCTGAGTTGATCATTTTAAGACGTTCATCACCACGTAGGCGCTCTAATAATTTCTCAGACAAAATAAAATTGTCTTTTTTTTTTTCATCTTTTTCAAACTCAGAAGACACCGCCATCAGTTGGTGCTCCAGCATGCACAACAATGGGATAGCTTTTCCCAAATTACAGTCCTCCTGGCTGACTGCACGCGTGAAGAACTCAAAAGGACGAAGCATGTCTGTCAGGCTTTTAACTATGTCCCATTGCGCCGCACCCATCCGCATGTCCTCCTTCTGAGATGTAGCCTCTGTGAAGAAATAGTGATCGAGTACCGTATACTGCTCATACAGACGCTCAAGCATGTAGAAGGTTGAGTTCCAACGTGTTGCCACCTCCTGGATGAGTGCTTTCACTGGCATTCCACGTTGAAGTAGCAGTCTCCGCAGATGCTTCCGGGCCTTAAAAGAATGGCTGAAATGGTTGCACATTTTGCGGCAGGTGGCCATTACCTCGAACGCTGGACTCTGTTTATCACTCAAGAATTTTTGAACTACCAGGTTGATACAGTGCGCCAAACACGGCACTCTAAAATGGTCACCCTTCAACATGGCCTTAACTACATTGGCGCCATTATCCGTGGAAACATAACCAATCTTGCGTTTTAGGGGGGATAGCATTTTCAAGACCTTTTTGTTAAACTCTTCCAAAAGGTTTTCTGCTGTGTGACTTTTCTCCAAGCCAAACATGGCTAGTGTTGCATGTTTCCGAGCAGCTTTGAAAACTTTGTCCGGGTCAACACCTGCGTTTAGCTTTGCTTTAACACCTGAAAAAGAGACCCAGTGTGCAGTGATGCACATGTAATCAGCGCCTGCGCCACTGGTCCACATGTCTGTTGTCAGATGTATTGTGTGAACAGCACTCTTCTGCAAAGCTGCCCCAATCGCCTCCAGCACATCTTCATGTAGTGCTGGAACCGCAACTCTGGCAAAATAGAACCGGCTCGGAACCTTCCATTTAGGGCAGAGCGTTGCCACTAATTCAAGAAAACCTACCGCTTCAACAAAAGAAAAAGGTAGAAGGTCCACAGCTAGCATTTTAGCCAGCTTAGTGTTATACAGACGCGTCAGTGGGTGGTTGCGTTCATATGGCACGTCTGAAGTAAGCATTGTTCTAATGTTGCCCTGGACCAAGCATTTACGGGCTGATAATGACTTCGTTGACCCAATTTTGCTCGCTGGTGAACTTTTGTGCGTTGGTGTCTCACTCGCTCCAACACTCTTAGTGTGCCTCACATTGGGTGTGCTGTTGACAGGGGTACAGGGTGTGAGGGAAGTGTTTGACACGTCTTCTTCCTGCTCGTCATCATCAGATGAAACATCAACGTTTCCTTGAATTCGGCCTTTCTTGATCGCATCTAGGTGCGCAAACCATTTGACAGTGTGCTGTCTCCTAAGATGACCTCTCTGGCCTCCGGTACCATAGTTGGTACCTGGCTTACCACGACTAACTGCTTGCTTACAAATGGTACAAATGGCAAACTTTGGATTTTTTGGACAAACAGTAAAGAAGTCCCAAACTGGGGACTTGAAGTGTCTGTGGGACATGGAGGAGGCGGCGATACTGGTGGTGGTGGTCATGAAGCTAATGCCAGATGAAGTGGAGGATCTGGATTGCCCAACTTTTGTACGTTTTGCACTTTCACCGCCACTAATTAAGGTCGAGGTTGACGGAGGTCTCTTCTTGCCAGAAAGAAATATGGAAGCGGGACGAGTTGGTGTACTACTTAACTCCAATGATTGTGGTGTTTCCACTGCCTCCTCATCGACAACATCATCATCATCATCACGCTCAGCAGCTCTTCGGGCTAGGGTCAAAATGTCTGTTTGCTGCATGCCCGCTGGGGCTGCAGTGACCTTTATGATGACTGGGTCGTCGTTGGCAGAGTCTTCATCAGCAGCAGTATCCGCCACTTCTTGTTGAGACTCATCACACTCCATAACTCTGAGACTTTGGACGAGCTTCCTTTTACGCTTAACTACCTTTGTCGGATCATGGTTTGCCTCACTCTCAGACGGCTGTGGTGCTGGTTCCCAAGTTTGATCCGTATCATCAGAAGGAGGTGTGCTTGAAGAAGATGTAGACACCACCCTTGATCTCTTCCTTGCTAGGGGTGTGGAAGACAATGAAGGATCATCAGGAGGAGTGGCTTCCTCAAATGATACCTCGCCTTGATTGTCGATTTCCTGATGTGCCCCTACTTCGGGAGGAACAACTATTGTGGGCACTTGTGACCCTCCATGCACCTCTGCTTGCGCATCTCCTTGTGCTGCCTCTCCTTCCACATGTACTTGGGCTTGTACTTGCACATGTGATTGTTGTTGCGGCTGTGGTTGTTCAACACTCGTCAGATGAGCTACAACAACCTGTGTTGATTGAGGGACATTGCTGCTGCTTTCTTGCGATGAGCCAACATCACTGGTCGATGGTGATTGAAGAACTATACTGGCTGCCTCTGCAGCACTCAAGGGCTTGGACTTAAGTTGGCGTGGTGGTGGTGGTGGCACTGAGCCCAATGGAGTGGGGGTGCTGCTGCCAGCTTGGTCCCCAGCAGATCCCGCTGCTGCTGCTGCAGGCATACTTTTTTTTTTACTCCCAAAAAAAGGGGCGGGCAGCACACCAGTGTCCTTGGTAACTTGCTTCTTCTGCTCCTTACTGGCACCTTTCTTGCTAGAGGAGCTACGGGTTACTTTTTTTGGGGCCATCTTCTTCAGAGCAGGTCAGCAGGCAGCAGTTGCACGAGTTGCAGAGGGTTCTGTGTCCAGACGTGACGTCGCGTGACGTTATGCTGCACACACACACCGCTGCAGGACTTCTTCCTGGCACTGGTGGTTCTCTTGAGTCTTCTTGTGCACCTAAAAGCAATGGAAGACAGAGGAACATCAGTTCAGTTATACACCCCAAAAAATCGACAAAACACAGAAAAATGAGCACAATCCCATGCCATCCATGATGTTTACATTGAAGACACCCCACAGAAAGACTAGGGACATGCAAGTATGCAACACTCACTACTCCTGGGCATAATGGATGAAAAGTAGGCAAAATAAGTGCAGGCCTCAGACACTGCCTCTCCTCAAAATGGCCCCTTACACCCCAAGCACATGTTGCCTGTACCAGCCAGCACTCAAGATGGCCACCACCACCACCCACATGGCCAGTCCACATCAACAGTACACCCCCAAAAAACAGAAAAACAGCCAGAAATCACCACAATCCAATGCCATCCATGATGTTTACATTAAAGAGAGTGAGACCACACCACAGGCACACTCAGTCCATGCACCACCACCCCTGGGCAAAAGGCCACACCAGCAGCCCCCCAAAAACGACAAATAACAATAAAATAAGCACAATCCCAGCCCATCCATGGCCTCAATTATGTTTAAATTCAAGAAGACACCCCACAGAAAGACTAGGCCCATGCAACACTCACCACCCCTGGGCAAAGGGCCCCACCAGCAGGCCCAAAAAACGACAAAAAACGATAAAATCAGCACAATCCCAGCCCATCCATGGCCTCAATGGTGTTTAAATTCAAGAAGACACCCTTCAGAAACACTAGGCCCATGCAACACTCACTACCCCTGGGCATAATGGATGAAAAGTAGGCAAAATAAGTGCAGGCCTCAGACACTGCCTCTCCTCAAAATGGCCCCTTACACCCCAAGCACATGTTGCCTGTACCAGCCAGCACTCAAGATGGCCACCACCACCACCCACATGGCCAGTCCACATCAACAGTACACCCCCAAAAAACAGAAAAACAGCCAGAAATCACCACAATCCAATGCCATCCATGATGTTTACATTAAAGAGAGTGAGACCACACCACAGGCACACTCAGTCCATGCACCACCACCCCTGGGCAAAAGGCCACACCAGCAGCCCCCCAAAAACGACAAAAAACAATAAAATAAGCACAATCCCAGCCCATCCATGGCCTCAATTATGTTTAAATTCAAGAAGACACCCCACAGAAAGACTAGGCCCATGCAACACTCACCACCCCTGGGCAAAGGGCCCCACCAGCAGGCCCAAAAAAACGACAAAAAACAATAAAATCAGCACAATCCCAGCCCATCCATGGCCTCAATGGTGTTTAAATTCAAGAACACACCCCTCAGAAACACTAGGCCCATGCAACACTCACTACCCCTGGGCATAATGGATGAAAAGTAGGCAAAATAAGTGCAGGCCTCAGACACTGCCTCTCCTCAAAATGGCACCTTACACCCCAAGCACATGTTGCCTGTACCAGCCAGCACTCAAGATGGCCACCACCACCACCCACATGGCCAGTCCACATCAACAGTACACCCCCAAAAAACAGAAAAACAGCCAGAAATCACCACAATCCAATGCCATCCATGATGTTTACATTAAAGAGAGTGAGACCACACCACAGGCACACTCAGTCCATGCACCACCACCCCTGGGCAAAAGGCCACACCAGCAGCCCCCCAAAAACGACAAAAAACAATAAAATAAGCACAATCCCAGCCCATCCATGGCCTCAATTATGTTTAAATTCAAGAAGACACCCCACAGAAAGACTAGGCCCATGCAACACTCACCACCCCTGGGCAAAGGGCCCCACCAGCAGGCCCAAAAGAACGACAAAAAACAATAAAATCAGCACAATCCCAGCCCATCCATGGCCTCAATGGTGTTTAAATTCAAGAAGACACCCCTCAGAAACACTAGGCCCATGCAACACTCACTACCCCTGGGCATAATGGATGAAAAGTAGGCAAAATAAGTGCAGGCCTCAGACACTGCCTCTCCTCAAAATGGCCCCTTACACCCCAAGCACATGTTGCCTGTACCAGCCAGCACTCAAGATGGCCACCACCACCACCCACATGGCCAGTCCACATCAACAGTACACCCCCAAAAAACAGAAAAACAGCCAGAAATCACCACAATCCAATGCCATCCATGATGTTTACATTAAAGAGAGTGAGACCACACCACAGGCACACTCAGTCCATGCACCACCACCCCTGGGCAAAAGGTCACACCAGCAGCCCCCCACAAACGACAAAAAACAATAAAATAAGCACAATCCCAGCCCATCCATGGCCTCAATTATGTTTAAATTCAAGAAGACACCCCACAGAAAGACTAGGCCCATGCAACACTCACCACCCCTGGGCAAAGGGCCCCACCAGCAGGCCCAAAAAAACGACAAAAAACAATAAAATCAGCACAATCCCAGCCCATCCATGGCCTCAATGGTGTTTAAATTCAAGAAGACACCCCTCAGAAACACTAGGCCCATGCAACACTCACTACCCCTGGGCATAATGGATGAAAAGTAGGCAAAATAAGTGCAGGCCTCAGACACTGCCTCTCCTCAAAATGGCCCCTTACACCCCAAGCACAAATTGCCTTAAATTCAAGAAGACACCCCACAGAAAGACTAGGCCCATGCAACACTCACCACCCCTGGGCAAAGGGCCACACCAGCAGGCCCAAAAAAAGGACAAAAAACAGCACAATCCCAGCCCATCCATGGCCTCAATGGTGTTTAAATTCAACAAAACAGTTGTATCATGCACCCATAACCAACCCTGGTCCTACTGGATACTGTGGCTACCCACAATATAATTTATTTAATGTTCTGAAAAAGTTCAAAAATTTTACTTGCAGCAACTGTAATGCCCCAAACAAACTTACTTGTGAAAGTTGATTTCTAATCCAAAAGTGATCCAAAGACAGTCAAAAAGGCCTCAAATCCAAATATCCAGCAGCACCCACAAAAAGTAATCCTTCCAGCTCCAGATCCAAATGAAAGTGACCAGGAGATGGACAAAGCACTGGGAGGAGCCTGCTGGACAGGAACAGGAAGTTGGAGACTGTGGGGCACTTCCTTCCCCCCCCCCCCCAAAATGGACTCCTTGCAAAAAAAAAGTCCATGCAAATGTCAACCTGAGGAGTGATTCTGATAAAAATCATAATTTTCTGAAGGTTTATCCTGTTTGCTGGTGATTTTCTTGTGCGAAATTGCAAAATCTCTATTTCGCAAGTGCGAGATTGTTCCTTTCCGCCGCAACTACGTGTTCGCAATTGCGAACTCTCGCGAGGTGTGCTGTGCAAGGTGGCAAGCCGCGATTACGTATTCGCGGGCGCCAAACTCCCGCGGGAACACGCAGCAAGATCTAAAATGGCGCGTCACTTGCAAAGAAAAACAACTCGGCAAACGCTAAATGACGGAAAGTGAATGCCGTGCACCACGCCGCTCGCCGCAACCAAGCAAAAAATCCGCCGCAAGCGGATTCACGGATTTTCGACAAATTCGCGAGCGTTCGCGGATTGCGAATTTGCCGAAAATCCGAAAAATCCGCGAGCGGAGCGGATTTTACGCCCATGCTTAATTGGAGGTAAGCTCTATGTTGCAAGGGATGGACCACCCATTTTAGGATGGATGCATCAATTTGACCTGTCCATCATTATAGACCCCAGAGCTCCAACACAAGTACTAATCATAGAAAATCCCTCTTTGGAAGATATCTTAAAAGAAGCTAAGGATGTATTTAAGGATGAGCTGGGTTGCTTTAAAGGATATGTACATAAGATAATTTTGAAGGCAAATGCGATTCCAGTTCAGCATAAAGCACGCAGGCTACCTTTAATAGCTAGAGAAGTTGTAAAGAAAATGCTTCAGGATATGCTTGATTCAGGGGTAATTGAACCGGTTGAGAGCTGTTCATGGGTTTCGCCAGTAGTTATCACCGAAATGTCTGACGGCAAGTTGAGGTTCTGCATTGACCTTAGGTCACTTAACCAAAATGTAGTGGTCGACACATTCACACTCCCCAACATTAATGAATTAATTTTAGCATTGAGTGGTGGAAAATTATTTTCAAAATTGGATTTGAAAAACCCGTACCACCAAATTAGACTACACGAAGAATCAAAATCTTTAACAGCGTTCCTTACCACAGAGGGCATTTACTAAGGTATCAGAATGCCTTTTGGCTTATGCTCTGCAGCTAGCATACTCCAAAGGATGATGAATGTACTGTTTAAAGGAATGAAGAATATCGTCTTCTTCCAAGACGATATTTTAATATTTGGAGACACAGATGACCAGCATAACCATACACTTCGTGAGGCCCTATTCAGAGTTAGAGAATCAGGCTTAACTCTTAGATAGGATAAATGTAAGTTTTTAGTAGACAAAGTGGATTACTTAGGGTATGAAATCTCAGAACAAGGAGTGAAGCCCAAACAGAGTCTTTTGGATGCAATTCGATTAGCTCCCATTCCATCAAATAAAGATAAACTGCGATCATTCTTAGGATTGATCGAATATTATTCTAAATTTATTAGAGACTTCTCAACTAAAACAGCTGATCTAAGATCTCTCTTAAAGAAAGGAGTCAGTTTTTTGTGGAGTAATATTCAACAAACTTGTTTTGAAAAAATTATAAAAAGGACATTTGTGATGCAGAGATTCTCACACCTTTTGACACAAAACTACGGTCTGTACTTACAGTTGATGCAAGTGCTACAGGTCTTGGGGCAGTCTTAGCTCAGATTCATAATAGTAAAGAGAAAACTGTAGCGTTTGCATCAAGAACGTTAACTACATCAGAAAAAAACGATTCAGTTATAGAACGGGAAACTCTAGCTGCTGCCTGGGCGTGTGAATACTTTAGGACCTATATGTGGGGAATTAAATTCACACTAAAAACGGATCATAAACCTCTCATAAGAGTATTGTTACTAGGTGGTGATGCAAAGTGTTCAGCTAGATTAGCCAGATTTGCTTCTCGTCTTCAGGAATTTTGCTATAATATAGAGTATATTCAAGGCTGGAGAAACATACAAGCAGACTGCCTCTCAAGATTATCACTTAACGGCTGTCGGGGGTGGGGGTCACTGGTGTGGCTCTCAAATGGTTTGCTTCCTTCTTGGAAGGTCAGACATTTGAGGTGTGGGAAGGCCATGAAAAATCATCTACAATCCCTCTCCAGTGTGGGGTGCCACAGGGCTCTTCATTGAGCCCTACCTTATTCAACATTTACATGGCCCCCCTGGAGAGTGTGGTACTGCCGCTGGGTAGTAAAATCATCAGCTATGCTGATGATACTCAGCTGGTGGTTGGCCTTTCCCAGTCGGCGCATCATCCCGACCGGCTGCACTCGTGTCTGGAGAAGATCTACATGTGGATGTGCAGCTCAGCGCTAAAGTTGAACGGCTCCAAGACGGAACTCATGCTGCTGGGGAACTCCTCTCCATCTTTCTCCCCCAGCAGCTGGCCTGACTGTCTGGGACCGGTACCCACCCCCAAGCAGGAGATCAAGAGCTTGGGGGTGTGGCTGGAGCGGGGCCTTTCGTTTAAAACGCATGCTAAAAAGACTGCTGGCGTGTGTTTTGGCCTGCTCCGCTCAGCCCGGAAGATCTTACCTTTGCTCCCAGCGTCCACTAGGAGGCTTCTCATCCAGGGATTGATCATCTCGCGGCTGGATTTCAGCAACGCGTTATTCCTGGGTGCACCTGAATCTACCCTGAACAAACTGCAGCAAGTGCAGAATGCGGCCGCCAGGCTGTTGACGGGTCTCCCCAGGCGTCAGTCTGCTCGCCCGGCGCTGAGGGCTCTGCATTGGCTCCCTGTTAGGGACAGGGTGAAATTCAAATCACTCTGTATAGCCCATAAAGTTCTGCATGGGGTAGGCCCACCTATTCTGGGGGAGATGGTCCAGCCTTACAAGGCTCCTCGCTCTCTTCGCTCCGACCATCAACATCTTCTTCAGGTCGGGAGGGTGAAGAGGGCTAGAACCGGTGGCAGAAGGTTTTCGATAAATGTGGCCACTTTGTGGAATTCACTGCCCCTACAACTTCGTTCGGAAGCTAGTCTTCTCCGGTTCCGCAAACTTTTAAAGACGTTTCTGTTTTCTGCTTAAACCCTGCATTATTCTTTGGTAGTGTTATTATCTGGCGAGCGCTGGGATGCCTATTTGGTAACCAGGCGCTATACAAAACTCATAATAATAATAATAATAATAATAATAACTGGGAGACAGTTGAAAAAGTTGCTGTCTTAAAAAAAGAGAATGAGGGGGCAGTTGCTTTTGTACAAGATGTTTTAAGTGTGTGTGAACCCCAAGCTTTAACCAGAATTGAGTGGGTCAATGCCATGTCTGCTGACAATTCTATGCAAGAACTTACAAAATTGATAAAGCAAGGTTGTAAAAGGGAGAGCACAGTCACCAATAGGCCATTTGTCAAAATTTTAGATGAATTGTCAGTGTGCGAAGATATTGTGATCATGAGAGGGGACATGTTTATTCCTCCGGTTCTTTGAGACAAATTTGATTAGACTAGCCCATGAGGGACATTTGGGCTAAACTCGAACAAAACAAAGATTAAGAACAAATTGGTGGTGGCCAGGTATAGATTCGGATGTTGTGAAATTTGCAAAGAGAGTGATAAGCGTTTGAAAACTGGCATACAAGCATCTTATGGTCACATCTCTGATCCAGGTCTACCGTGGCATACCATATGTATGGACTTCATTAGTCCAATGAATAGTCTCAAAGAAAACTTACGATTTGGAATAGTAATTGTGGATGTTCACACAAAATGGTTAGTGACAAAATTTACCAGGGACATTACAACTTCAACTACCATCAATGTTATGAAGAGTATTTGGAGAGACGAAGGACTACCTTTAATGCATATAACAGATAATGGTACACAATTAACATCTGTTGAAATGAAAAACTTTTTGTCCACTTGTGGTATTAAGCACAGCCGTACTTCCCTATACAACCCACAAGAAAACTGAATTGTTGAGAGAGCCAACCGTCTAATTAAAGGTGTTATCCAAATGGCTATCTCCAGTGGTAAAGAAGTAGACTCAATGGTATCAGAAATAGTTTGGGCATATCGCTCTAGTGTGCATAGTGTCACTAACAAAACACCTTTTGAGATGATGCGTGGGAGACCACCCAATACGAAATTGGTTCCCACCTGGATTAAAGACATTGTAACAAAAGATTTGATTCCTATCAAGTCAACTCAAGTTACTCCACATGCAAGTGTGAACTATAAAAAGAAATTAGAGAAGAGAATGTGTCCTGGAGACCGGGTAAAGATGCGCTCTGGCAGACATGGAATTCCTTTCAAAAAATGTTTAGGTCCTTTTAGAATTAAACTTACCTTACCACATTGTGTGGTTTTGGACAATGATGAAAAATGGAACTATAAGCAAGTGGCTTTGTACCAGAAAAGTAATGTGGGTACAGGGGTTGTAGTCAAGAACAATCGTTGTGACAATTTTCTAGATAATACGTTTTTGTCAATGTCTGACAATGACCTAATTTACAATTCTCAGGCGAACTTTGCTCTTCAAAAAGTTGTACAGGGAGGAAGTGATGCTCCTGCTTCTGTTTCTGCAGATTCTCCTGTGGCATGCCAACCTACCCGAGAGGTAAGACTTCACAGAAACCATTATCCTCCAGGATACCTAAAGGATTACATATGTAAATAATTTGTTTTGTTTTCTTTTCTCCAATAATTTAATTATTGTTAAGCCTATTTCTGTGGTAAGTTCCCTAGTATTCACTTTTGCATTTTATCTTACATGTGCTCCTTTCAACTTTATATCTCTCAAGCCATATTAGACTTTGAGTATTGTTTTAGTATTTTCCTTTATGTCTTTTGTTTAAATAAGGGACGAGGATATGTTGTAATCTTCTATGTTAGTTATGGATTGTGGAGCACTGTGCCTAGTGCATTCCACATTCCTATGAGGCTGGAAGGGTTCCACTCTTTGGCAGTTACTGACTGACTAGCCAGAAGGAGAGCCACAGATTTCTACTCGGAGGAACTTCATTGAATAAATAAGTTATTCCTTACAATTCACTCTTTCTATTGAAGCATTCTTGTACTTACCACACATTTCTGAAAACTAGACACCCTGGGGAGTCTAATGAGGTATGGCTTACGTGGATCCCCCAATGTTTCCCTACCCAGAATCCCCTGCAAACCTCAAATTTAGCTGGAAAAAACACATTTTGCATATATTTTTGTGTGGAATCACCCTGCCTGCACATATGTCCTACCCCCCAGCGTTCTCCTTAGTGTCCTGAGTAAAATGATACCTCAATTGTGTCTACTTTTCTAAAATGTATAGTTTTCTAGGATCCATTATTGCTTTAATTCCCATTTCTACCATTAACTGGAAAGAGGTTGAAAGCCCAAAAAATAGCAAAAATAGGCTATGTCCCAGAAAAATACCAAAACTGTGTAAAAAAATGTTGGTTTTCTTACAAAAGTCTTTCATTCCCTAATAGTTGGGAAAATGGTGATTTCATCCCCACAAACCCTTTTTTGATATCATTTTCAGGGGAAAAAACACGCATTCATTTGTGGCACTTTTTTCCCATTTTTCCCCCCAAAAACAAAATTTAGCTGTATTTTGGCTAATTTATGGGTCCCTGCAGGGTAATCCACAAACCCTGAGTACCTTTAAAATCCCAATGATGTTAGAAGAAAAGGATGCAAATTTGATGTGGATACCTTATGGGGTCAAAACGTTACAGGGGCCTAAGCGCGAACTACCCCAAATAGCCAAAAAAAAGGCTTAGCACAGGGGAGGAAAAGGCCTAGCAGCGAAGGGGTTAAAATAAAACATGATTAAAAAGATAAGATATACTAGGTTACAGAAATAGATTCAAGAGACCTACACATACATTCAACAGATAAATGTTCTACAGACGTGACCTACAAACTGAAAACATGCGATGCAGAAAAAGTTTAAATATACAGTTAAGCTCTGGTGTGCATTCCACTTACATGAGCAAAAAGGAACCCCCACCACATAGTGTTTCGCCCTATAAACTTGCATTGATCTTTAATCAAATATGCTGTTATAACACTCACTGCTGACTTCTGAAGTGGGTCTCTAAATGTTTCTTATTCTCTTTAACAGTTGTAAAGGAAGAAAACAGCAAGTAATAGAAATTCAAAAGTGTCCTGGGATGCATGGGATAGTTTCAGCAGTATCCCAGGATTGATTTCTGTGATGGCCTTCTATCAAGACTCATTAGAGTCGCAGGATTTTGGTGATATTCCAGAGACATTTAAAAAAATGATCAAATAAAAACGAGAATAAATCTGACATGAGACAAAATCAGGCTATTTTATCCTGTCAACATAAATGAGCTGACATAGTGGGAATGAAGATACATTCTCAGCCCTGCCCAGATAAGAAGTGATGGAAGAGGCAGCTCCATTTCTGAAACATTTGTTTTAACTGCCAAGCTTTGAAACTCCCGCTTCCGCCGTGTGATGCTTTTCCAGGACTACCATGAGGTACATTCGGGGTTCAACTGGTCTATAGGACAACCAGGCAGTGCCTGAAGGGCTGACCTTCAGGTTAGTGTGAGGGCCGGTTTTCTGGTGTCATATTAAAACAAACATTGCCTCCAGCTAAATCAAATCCATCCAGTCTTCTTATCTTGAAAAACACTTATACAGCGTGTCTTTGCAACTTCAAATCTGCCCCAATTTGCAAACATGGGTCACTTTTAGCCTATCTATTTGAGGCACTATTATTTTGGTGCCGGTCCTGGCCTATTTTTTGTTCCAGTCCAACCCTGGGTACATTAGATTAGTTACATCAAAGTCTGCATTTTCTAGAACCTGAACTCTTGCTTTAAAGAATCTTGGGTTAGAATGTCATAACACCTTAAATATGAAGGGATGATATTATCAAGAACGGCGTTAAAATTATCGCCGCTTTACTGTCAGGAAACTGTCGCTAAAGCAGCGATAATAGGCTTGATAATATGCCCTTGTGAATTCCCATAGAATCCCAGGTTCTGGTGTGAACATGGGCTTCTATTGGAATTCTCCAAGAGTTTCCAAAGTATGTGCAAACAACTTTGGTTCCACAGGTTCTCTGGGTGACCTGCTGTGTTTGGATTGAATCCACTGAAGCCGCCTAAGCCTGATTGATTGGTGTGCCTTCTCTATATTTTGCAGTGAAACATAATTTTATTTCTAGCATCTTCTTTTACAATTTCTTTCTTTCTGAATTTCTCTAGGTTGAAGCAGTAAAGACTTATGCCAACTACACACCAGAAGTGAACACCGTTTACTGTTCAGTGTCAGAGGTGGCCGCCTGAGTGAATCCAAACTTGAGAGGTCCTCCCACATCGAAAAGAGCCCCAGAGATATCTCAGCAAGGAGAAAAATAAAAATTAAGACGAGTGAGTGTTGAATATATTCTGAGAGAGTGCTTTTTTGGGACATTAGTCTTTGAAAAATATCAAAGCCTTCACAAAAAAAATGTACATATTGTATTATGTCGTAATTTGGGGAATTAGTTCCTAATACTGCATTCCATAGTCATGAGTATTTGAAGGAGTTGCTTCTGAGAGTTCATGGTGGGCAGTAAAGTGTTGTGCATAGTTTATGTTTGGTATTTGCGTAAGATTTAGACCCTGGTACAAAAGAATAAGGACTCATTCTGGGAATAAGGGATGAATCAAGATTCCCCTTTAGTACAGAGGTGAGCATCAGAAAATGGGCACCAAGTGTCTACAAATGTCAAAATATAACAAACATTGATAATATATATTGTGTTTGTTAAAACTACGCATGGATAGAACGGATAAAGTCAGCAAAAATGATAATTAGGATAGAGCATATTTACAGGGTCTTCAATATTTACCATGCACCAGTTACTTAATGGAGGTAAAAGGAGGAAAGAGCACACCTTGAACAATGAGATGTTGCAGAAATATGAAGCAATACATTATTGTGAATCTCGCAGATTTGATTAGTATCTGTCTGTAAAGGAGTATAATATCGTGATTTCTGTTCACTTCTGCAAACAGACAGATCTATGAATTTGTATCCAATTATCTAAAATTAAACTTCACAGCATGAAAATCATCCTATGGATTCTGTATTGCTTTGTCAATTTCATGCATCTGAGATTGTTAGAAACGTTCATGTGTCAGACACTAGGGGGCCCATTAGGATGACGGGCGGACTTTGTCCGCCCGCCATACCATCGTGGAAAGGGACCGCCCGCTATAAGGGGGGGGTCCCGTGGGGCAAATTAGGATGCGCCCGCCACAGTGGCGGGCGCATCTTGTATTTTTAACCTTGCGGCGGGCGATGCTGAATGCACTGCCCGCCGCAATGCTAAGAATACATGTTGTGCATTTCCAAGCACAACTTGACAGGCACCATGCAGTGCCTGCCACGTTGTTTTTTGAAATGCAGGGGGGTACCTTAGGTACCCCCCATGTGCACCCCCCACCCCCTCCGGAGTCCTTGGGGGCCCGCAAAGGCCCCCCGCAGGTAGACTCCGCATGCCTTTCTGTGGCGGCAATGCCGCCACGGAAAGGCATTGAAAAATGCCCATACTAATATGGCTGGCGGTGTCTGATAGACACAGCCACCATAAAGAAAGAACCCTTTTCCACCCGCGACCGGGGTGGAAAAGCGGCGGACAGTCTTTCCGTCTGCTGTGGAACCCCAGTCATAATAATATGGAGGGGTGTCATTCCGGCATGGATGGCTGGCGGATCGCCCCCGCCAGGCCGGCGGTGGCTACCGCCAGCCTGGCGGGGGCGATCCGCCCGCCTGGCGGGGGCGATCCGCCCGCCATCCTAATGGACCCCTAGGTGTTTTCATTTTTCCTCTTTAAATTGGTGGTATGCCATGCCAAATTGTACATTACAATTTTCATCTCTCTCATTATAGAAGAGTGTCTTGTCATTGACAGCTGACGTAAGTAACAAACATCCCTCTTGACGGATTTCTATGTAGGAGCTGTTATGAAAAATGTTATCCTAGAGAGTGTTGTAGGTGTATGTTCACTATCACTTCACACCAGTTTCAAGGTGGTGTTATTCTTGCACGTTTGTAATAAAGCTGTGTATGATTATTGCCTGCCTGATTAGATTTCGTGCTCCTTATAAAGGCCACTATAGTGATTGCTTAATTAGACTGCAAATGCCTGATTTCACATTTGGTAGACAAGGCTCTCCATCAAAATATGACAGATATTCTGTCCACCCTATTACAAGTGCATTCTGTACTGTGGTACTTGTGATATCCACGTTTCCTATAGGGTAACCCATCAGGTCCAAGTGCTTCACCGGAACTCTTTGAGTTAGAGAGGCTTCACTGAATGCACATTGATTTAAGAGTACCAGGACTTCTTTGAGTCAGAGAGGCTGCACTGAATGCACATTGATTTAAGAGTACCGGACCTCTTTGAGTCAGAGTTGCTGCACTGAATGCAAATTGATTTAAGAGTACCTGACCTCTTTGAGACAGAGAGGCTGCACTGAATGCACATTGATTTAAGAGTACCTGACCCCTTTGAGACAGAGAGGCTGCACTGAATACACATTGATTTAAGAGTACTGGGACCTCTTTGAGTGAGAGGTGCTGCACTGAATGCACATTGATTTAAGAGTACCGGGACCTCTTTGAGTCAGAGAGGCTGCACTGAATGCACATTGATTTAAGAGTACCAGGACCTCTTTGAGTCAGAGTTGCTGCACTGAATGCACATTGATTTAAGAGTACCGGGACCTCTTTGAGTCAGAGAGGCTGCACTGAATGCACATTGATTTAAGAGTACCGGACCTCTTTGAGTCAGAGAGGCTGCATTGAATGCACATTGATGTAAGAGTACTGGGACCTCTTCGAGTCAGAGAGGATGCATTGAATGCACATTGATTTAAGAGAACCGGGACCTCTTTGAGTCAGAGAGGCTGCACTGTATGCACATTGATTTAAGAGTACCGGACCTCTTTGAGTCAGAGAGGCTGCACTTAATGCACATTGATTTAAGAGTACCAGGACCTCTTTGAGTCAGAGAGGCTGCACTGAATGCACATTGATTTAAGAGTATCAGGACCTCTTTCAGTCAGAGCGGCTGCATTGAATGCACATTGATTTAAGGGTACCAGGAGTTCTGAGTCAGAGAACTTTTGTATGGGCCATCTGTCTTCAGCCGAGAATAGGATGGTAGTCTGAGCTTTAAGTCTCTGTTTCAACGAATATTAATGATTGAGTGTGTAGGAACCAGCATTTCGAATGTCCTCATGCTCATAGTTCAGTTGCTGATTCATGAAATATGGACTGGGTGGCAGATTTACAAGAAGGTGCCGCAGCGTGGAACTGCAAGCCCTTTGGTTTCACCATGCTTCATACTTTCAGAGCACAGAAATGCAACATATCTAGAATGACATGTCGCATTCCTGCGCTCTCCCCTGTGCTGGCGCAACAAACAGCTGCCATGTGCCTGCGCAGGCACCCTTGCACTATTGTGCAAGGATGCCTGCATCTTGGGAGATTGTTTTTGTGCAGGAAGGGGCACAAAAATAATCGCTACAGGCATTTTCCTCTTTCAATGCGTGGTGTGGAATGCAGCACGCATTGAAATAGGAAAAAAACAAGGAGAAATTAAAACATTTCTCCTCGTTGCACCTCGCTATGACACCCCTAGGATGGTGTAGCATTCTGACGCATTTCCAGGTTTACGAATCCCCCTAAATCTGGAAATGTGTCTGGTTCCATGGGTGTTGCGTGGGAACACCCATAGCAACACACATGGAACGCCCCTTTCACGCAAAGCGCTATGTGTAACGGGGCCGTGTTTACAAGTAAATCTGCCCCTGAGAGTCTATATCCTAAAAGCAAGAGTCTAGTTGCTTTGTCTGGCTCTGGTGTAGTTGGACCATGAGCCATGAGCCATATATTTATTTGTGCCATGTGGTTTTGTGTTCTTTGTATTACATACTCCTCATTATCTCAAAATTATGAACAGGAGCATGATAAAGCTTAAGTCTATCGGTGAGTTGAGACCCATGAGCCTTTTCCTAGATTGGGCTTTTGCCACTCCTTAACGTGACCAGTTACTAACTGTGATGCCTGCTTCATAACCTCTTCCTCGGAGTTTTGCTGGAAGCTGCATTGCAATTTTTCAAAGTGGCCTCAATATTCAACATATACAAACAATCTATACGTTCATCATTGTCCTCAGCAGTGCAATGGAGCTAATCTAATTAGAACCAGAAAATGGTGATTGAGTAGACCGGGTTATCAGTAAATATAATCATGTTAATTAAAATAGGAATTTGTGCCTTCATTTAAAAGTCTGATGGCTATAAAAGAAACCACATGATATATTTTTACCACTAGCCTAGTGTTTATCTGACTGCCTTACTTTTTACTTTAAATTGACATTCTCCAGATAGGGCCTACTGAGGAATCATACAACAATAGCATTGAATTACACAGCCATCATATATTCTACAGGGAGTGTGTCCATAATAGGGCACTGTACCTCGTTTAAAGTTGTTACTGCAACTGTAATGTAACTGAAAAGCCAACAATACTGATTCCTTTTTAAAAGCAGCATTTTTTAAACTGTGAGGTTTGTTGCTGGAACGTGAAATGGTGCAACTTAACATATGCTTTTGGTGGAATGGTACTTGAATGACTTCATTTATGGTCATTTTAAGAGGTTTAGTAAATGAGATAAGACAATGTATATGATTGTTTATATTATAAAGCTTATTGTTTAAAGAAAAATTGCAGTTATTTTAGTTATGAGTACTTTTATTCTCCTGGTAGGAAGGACATTGACATTCACTGTTGATGATATTTGTATGAAATACATTTTAACTGTTGAGAGGTTATAGATAAACAATCCTACTAGAACATGAGAATTTATGACAAATATTAGTATGCCTAGATTTACTTTCCCACAGAAAGAAATTTCAATACACATACTTTTCAGTAGAAGCAACACCTTTGTCTGATGTGTTTAATTCTGAAATGAAGTTGTGTGAGACATACGTGTAGGATGCACTGGTCAATTAGAGTATGGCTATATAATTTATTTGAATTTATCATTTATATGTATATATTCATCTTTTATAGTTAAACATGATTAAATTACGACACAGCACAATAGCAAATGTATCCTCTCATATGTTCGAAAGGTCAGTTTCAATAATTTACAAAAACAACAGATCAGTGGACTCATTCGACGTAAACTTAGTGAATACCTGGATAATCAATGTGTCCAGTGCAACAATGAACATGAAAATTTAAAGAATTGTGTGTTGAAGTTATTTAAGCTCAATAAAGTGATCACTTGTTAAGTGATACAAGTCTAAAATAGAAAAAAGGTACACATTGATGATTGTTCCCGAATGTGGCTGTGTGGCTGTCAATGACGTTTCGACCGTACTGTCACTGAGAAGGCCATCATCAGGACTAAACAACTTTGGCACACAAGGGGCTGCAAGGTAATAGAGGAAATGAGCACATGGGTATAATTATAGTAAGCAGAGCAATATGGGAATTATTGACTCCAAACTTACAGTACATAGTGATGAATACTGGCGACTCGAATAAAAAGCATGTGTGCCCCTTGTGAACTCACAAGGTGCACATATGAATATAGCATGTTACAACGCATGCAATTACATTGCGTTCTATTACCAGGCGACCATTACAACGACTGCGTTGTTAGAGAGAGAGTGATACCTTTACATCGCAAGTCATTTGATCAACTTGCTGTAGGGGGCGCGCTGGATTTAGGAATAGCATTATTTACTATTCCAACTCCAGCCTGCACAACAGTAGGGAAGGTGTTGGAATAGTAACTTATAATATTCCTTAGGTTAGAGTTTCCCCGACAGTAATTCGATCTAAAGACTTGCGATGTAAAGGTATGGCGTTCTAACAAGGCATTCGTTGTAACAACCGTGTTATAAAAGGAATGCGATTTAATGGCAACGTTATAAATGCTGTTTCCCGCACATATAGACAGTAATCTAGAATTTGACATAGATGGGTACTCCATCGCAGTGGCAATTGAGAACCCTGCCCACCAAACTCTTGGTCCACTTGATAGGGCGTGATGGTTAACCTGCTTGGTTTTACCGTACTCACCTGGGCCCATAAACATTTAACACTCACTTTGAACAGGTTACCCTCACACTCTACCAAATTATATAGTTTACCTATTAGGTCCTATACCATTGACTTACCAATTCCTTGTCACCAGTACCTAGAGACCTATTGGATCAATGGAGTTAGCAAGAAAATAGGTAGTAATTAACATTTCCTGTATGAAATGACCACAGACTCGGGAAACGTTAACCTTTTATCTATGAAAATTATTAAATGTCAAAGTCCATGTCAATGCCAACAAAGCTTTATCAATTAGAAAAATTACGATCAAAGGAATATGAAATGTGAATAATGCAAGAATTTCTTTACACATTGAAACATAGGAAGGGTAAGAAAAGGGAAACAATACAATAACAAACCCACATTTATTTATATTTACCTAGATGGGTGTGAAGACTAACCCTGGCCATGGGCTGGATAAAGGATAGAACCCCAAAAGTGCAGGTGGCAGCAAGACAACAGGTGCAGATCAGAATCAGACAAGGAAAGGCCAAATTGGATCAGGACAGTGTGGAAAAGTAAATTTTGCCATGTTATATGTGCCTACGTATTCCCCATGTTATGTCATATGTGCATGATCGATATGCATGTATTTCCCTTTCATCGATTAAAGACGCAATTACAGTTGTGTCCATCTCTAGTATGCCAGTTTCCAGTTTTCGTGAATACAACGAATATCAGGCCCATGTAAAACTACGTTGCCACGTTTCACAGTGTGCACGTTACTTCATTGAAAAGTCCCCGTTTCTAGGCCTCAAAAGGGCCCGGACTCAGATTCAGCTCCTGTTTCCTGAACCCTCTCCGAGGAGCGATACAGCCCCCACCTGTATCCCTGACCCTTAGCTTACTTTCATGCCTCGCAGGTCCCGGCTCGGCCTGGCTCTGCCTCCTAGTCTGCCAAGAGTATGTTATGATTCTAGTTATCAGTCCAGCCCTCCTTCTCTGCATTCCTAAGCTACTGAATCGCATCAATAGTTTCCGTCATGGTCTAGCCTTTATGTCTCCATGTAAGAGAAATACTGTATTAATATTCATAGAATATTCCTCGCACACACACTACATGTAGAATTATGCATGCACCAGTCTTAGTGTCTGTTAGCCTTTGCTCTGATAACTTTTGGATTCTATCAACATGTTCTCTAAACACTAGATACTAGATAGGCTTTAGGTACATGTCGCTTTGACTCTCCAGACTTTAGTCTCCTCTTCTGGCGCAGAAGTCATAGCCCCCAGTTCTCCCTAGTAACACGTCATTGTCGGTTTGCGCGCACCACTAGGTTAGAGGTCCCAGCTGCTCAGGTAGCCCCCTCCATGTTTCCGCCCCGTTTATGACATATTCTGTTACGTTTACATCACATGTCTATGTATACGCCCTGTACACGCCTTCTCGTTACCTCATTTTGCCCTTATCTTTCGCGACTGCTACAAACTCCACCTACTGCTACGCCTACTGTATTGACTGTAATGTATTTTGTTTAACTATAAATATTGTGCACTGTTATTAAAGTTTGCTAGCCATTCCCAGATCCTGCCCCGGCAGCTGCCGGGCCCTGCCATCCCATTCCCGTACAGGCTGTCCTGTTCTTGTCCTTTATGCTTAATTAAAGCCTGTATACTCTAGCTACCTCGTATCTTGACTCTTATTTATTGAGCTAACCGTTTATTGATTATAGTCAAAAATAGATCAGGTAATAATTTATTTATTTACCACATAATGGCGCCCGAATAGGTACTTGCCCTTTCCCCACGCGCCGGAGAAGCCACGCAGGCCCCCTGATCCTCTGCAGCCGTGACGGAACCATACCGTGCACGTGCAGATATTTCTGCTTCAAGTATCCCTCAGGCCCACGGAGGAGACGGAGGTTGCGGTCCAGCGTCCAGACGAGGCGGTGGAGGAACGCGGCGAGTCCCGACCAGAGCCCAAGCCGAGAGTCCAAGGTCCGAGGTATCCGGAGGCCCACCTGTAACAGAAGTCCGAAGTTCGTCCGTCCGTCGTCGTAGCAGTCCAGTCCAGTCCGAGGCCTTCCGTTCTTGCTGCCCGGTGAGTACCGTTGCTGGGGTAGTATCTAGACAGGGTCAATTGATTTGTCTCTGGTCCGTGGGTTTGGGTACACAGATCCAACACGAAGTGTCCACTTAGGTGGATGCGGGTCCTGACGTGTCTCTTTATGGGACCGGTAAGTTTCGTACTGTTTTAGCAGTGCATCCAGTTATTCTAGTTTCTGCTCTAGTAAAGTTCTGTTCTCGAGAAATTCATGTGTTCTGTTCTGTTTTCAGTATTCCAGGTAGTATTCTGTCCGAACTGTTATTTTTAAGGTTGTTCCATGTGTTTTCAATGTCGTGGTATGAATGATTTGTTTTTAATTATTGTGTTCATTGTGTATTGTATTGTTTCTAGACTCCAGTCTAGTCATGCCTCTGTTCTCCAAGTTACGTCAGTTAAAAACTAGAAAAGGTCTGCTCGAAGAAGCAGTTCCTGTCCCGCCTAGGGACAGTCCAGGTCATTTTATGTATCAAAAGCATGGCATAAGTGCCATATTGTATCTAGATTTATGGGTGGAATACACCAAACAGTTAGAGGAAAAGTATAGATGGCCCGTATCAGGTACGTGGGATGCCGAGTGCATCATGCGAGTAGAAGAAGCATTATGGAAAAAGAAAGCCAGACAGTCCCAGAAAGATGCCATCGAGTTATGGCGCAAAGAATCTCATAAAAGAACAGAAAAAGAAATCAGAAAGTCAGAATTAAGTAGGGAATCCTCAGAAAGAGCCCAAGAAAGGGAATTAATCGAAGTAGGTGAACGAGTCAAAGCCGAACAGTCAGACAGACAGAGAAATGCCCTCATTAAGGGTATGTATCCTCTTCTTGCCGAGGGCTTGCCGAAAGCAACCCCGGAAGCACCATGTAATTTTCCGCCGCCATTAGTTCCGATTAAGCTACGTCACCAACCGACCGCAGCTGATATTTTTCTCTCGTCCTACTTGGACGACACAGTCCCAGAATATGCGAATCCTGTTCCGCCAGCACCAGTAAATAATATAATTCCTGTTCCTCCAGCCACCGGGGCACCTGTTACAGTACCTGTTACGGTACCCCCGGTCCAGCCCATAATACATGTTCCCGCTACATCGGTCACTCTGCCAGCACGAAGAGTATCAGTCGACGATTCCAGTTTAGGGGCCGCGGGAGGAGGTCCTCCTGGTACCCCACCGCCAAACAAACGTGTAACGTTAGTCGAGTTACATGAACGTGCGTTACAGCGTACGCCCAAATATCAGTCCGTTGCAGATATCAGACGAGCTCTTACCGAATGCTGTTATGATCCAGTCCCAGGCAATGATAATATGGTTATATATTCATTGCGTGTAAGACGGGTGACCGGGTATTTGGACACCCTACCGAATATGAAAGAAGATCTAGACAGAATGTATCGTTTCATCCGTACAGGAGAAGATCCAGAAAGTATTGGCGAAATCATGTCTCTCAGGAAAGCTGAGACCCAGCTCATGTTATTAAAGTTTCTAATCAATTGTTTAATAAGGGAACAAGATTATCCGACTAAAGATCCGATCGAAATGAGAGTTCTGACAAAGTGGAGTGATAATATAGCCGAAGGTAGACACAAGACACTCAGTAGTATAGAGAGTATGTACAAGAAAATTCGCAAGGAAATAATAAGGTTACACGACAATCGTAAAGCAGCACAAGTAAACGAGAAAGAAAGTAACTCTGATACTGAAGAAGTAGAAGACGAGAATACCGCCAGAATAGCGTATGTAGGTAAATCTAGATTTCCAGACCGACATTCACGTCTAGAACACAAGAAAGTCTTTCATCATCCAGCACCAGAACAAGGTTCTCTAGAACAAGTATTTCAAGCTACCGATCACATTCTGAAATCACGAATCGGTTATAGTGAACTCAGTACCATGCATGAGCAAGAACTAGCCCGATCAGCAGTCCGATGGATTACTGATTCTACCACTTTTCCAGATAAAATAGTGGCACAAATGTTTCTGAAACTGCCCCCAGCCGAGCAGCGACTGGTGGGTATGTATATGATCCAGCACCTCATTACATTGTATGAGGGTCAGCATTCTGATCCAGGTCCGTTACATGATGTCCTGAACGAGTTACTCCAGTATAAATGGAAAGGTTTAGGTACCGATTTAATTAGTGTCATTCTAGAACAGCGCCACAAATATAGAACGTTTCTGAATCCGCATTTTGTTCACGTCTCACCTCCAGAAAGTAAACCATTTTACATAGATAGACAGAATCCGTTACGAGAAGTACATCCAGTTAGGACACCGGATGGTGAAATGCAACGAGTATTTGTTTACACCCCAGTTACAAAGATGGAACTCTTAGAGATGAAGAAATTAATTCCCTGTCACGACAAAGATCCAGCAGGGTTCCATCGAGAATTAAAAGACATGCTCCGTATGGGAGAATACACGTATCCAGATATTATTAAAATGTTAAAGGTCCTGTTGCCCGCAGGGGTATATGAGAAACTCAAGGAAAAAGAATGGGAGGTGGGAGAGAAAAAGATCGATTGGGCAGTTCTAGAAGCTGAAGATAAGATACGAGTACCAGGTACCGGTCTTGGAGAGAAATGTAAAGAATTGCCAGAGTTATTGATTCAGGTTTTGCCAAGGTTATTAGCCACGAAAAAGGAAGATTGGGATGCAATCTCAGCATGCAAACAGAAACAGGATGAAGATACTAGTGATTTTTATTCTAGATTCGAGAAATGCTTTATTATCAACAGTGGTTTGAAGACAGGTAGCGAATCATACCCTCATCTTTTTGTTACTAAACTAGTCGAGAATTCAAGCCCACAAGTTAAAAATCGAGTTTTGAAAGTCGAAAGTACTTGGCAAGCTAGTACCCCATCCCAGATGCTCCAGATGCTCCAGTATCACCAGAATAGAATCAGGGAAGAGCAAGAACACGAAAGGAGACGTATGAAAGACACGAAAATGAAAGTACTAGTTGCACAATCTGTTCCACAAGACAGTCAGAAGAGGGGTCCGAATCAAGTCAGTCATCCTGCAGCTCCCGTTAAAGGGACATGCAATTATTGTAAACAGCCAGGTCATTTTATAAACGAGTGTGCAGTTCTGAAACACAACATAGCAACTGGTAAAACTAAAGAAAGACCACGTCCGCCTAGACAAGAGCAAGTTTCACAGACTTCTCAGCCACAGAATGCACAACAGACAGTTCCAGCACCGCAGCCTATTGCTGCAACACAGCATGTTACACAGCAAATGTACCAGTATGCACAGTCCGAGTATCCAGAGTATCAACCGTATTCATGAAACAGCCTAGAGAGGGAGGTAGGCTTGCCTCTCATCGAGATACCTGTAGATCAAGAGGGTCCCTATGTACATAGTCAAGTATTAGGGAAAGACAGAAAGTTTTTGATTGATACAGGGGCAAGTAGGACTACTATCAGTCATGACGAGGTTCCAGGGTCTCCGCTCTCAGGCTCTAGAAATGTTTCCCTTGGATTTTCAGGAAAGCCTATTGTAAACGAGATATCAAAGCCAGTTACTCTAGAAGTTGGTCCATTGTCCCGAACTACTGATTTGTTACTTACGAAGTCATGTCCAGAAAATTTGTTAGGTATTAAAACATTGAAAGAATTAGGTGCAGTTATTTGCTGTTCCCCAGAGGGAATACGCTTGTTTTTAAGGGATTTTAAAGGTCACTATGTATTACGAGATTTTGATCCAAGATTGTCTAATGTTCCACAGCATTTATGGGCGCAAGGTCCAACTGATGTAGGTTTTATGCGAATCACACCCCATCGTGTGACCCTCAAGCAAGGTGTAGTCTTGCCACGAATTAGACAGTACAGATTGCCACCTGAGGCTGTAGCAGCCTTATCCAAAATTATTGACGAACTCATTGCTCAAGGAGTGGTTGTAGAAACTGACTCCAATGTATGTAATTCTCCTATCATTCCAGTTATGAAACGTACTGATCCAAATGCACCTCCAGTATATCGATTAGTGATTGACCTTCGAGAACTTAATAAATGTATCATACCCCAGTATCCAGTAGTCCCAGATATTTCATCCCTATTGACAGCTATTGATTCTGAAACTACATTTTTTACAGTAATAGACCTCAAGAATGCATTTTTCAGTGTTCCGATTCATCCAGATAGCCAGTACCTTTTCGGTTTTTGTTTAAATGGAAGGAGCTATAAATTCACACGAGCTCCTCAAGGTTTCACAGAAAGTCCTAGCATTTACAGTCAAGCACTTAAACGACAACTAGACAATATTCACATGCCAGCTGACACTGCCCTGCTCCAGTATGTCGATGATCTACTGATCACAGCCCGCTCTGAGCGTGCTTGCGAGCGAGTATCACTTACAGTTCTGTATTTCCTAGCTGAGATGGGGCACAAGGTGTCCCCTTCGAAGCTCCAGTTCTGTGTCCAGCAAGTGATCTACTTAGGCCACTTACTGTCCAAGTGGGGTAGGCAGTTGACACCAGACCGTATCCAGCTAATAGCGAGTCTTCCGCAGCCCAAGACACAGAAGGAGGTACGTGCTTTTATTGGCCTCACTTCTTACTGCAGACAATGGATTCCTCAGTATGCATTTCTAGCCAAGCCACTGATACAGTTAACGACACAGGAGGCAGCCGTATCGACTGGCCTCCCTTGGACATCTGAACATACACTTAGTTTTAATGAGTTAAAGAAAGCTTTATGCCAAGCACCTGTTCTAGCTACACCGAACTACAGTAAGCCTTTTACACTTTTTGTCACAGAACGTGATGGTACTGCATTATCTGTTCTCACACAAGATCAAGCCGGACAGTACAAGCCTTGTGCTTATTTTTCGAGCACACTAGATCCAGTAGCCCAGGCTTTGCCTGCGTGCCTCAAGTCAGTTGCAGCCACAGCTCTAGCAATCAGACAAAGTGATTCTATAGTATTAGGACACTCCCTGACAGTACAAGTTCCACACTCCGTGGAAGTTCTTTTAAATAGAACCCAGACTCATCACTTGACCATTGCACGTTTAACAGGTTATGAACTGACATTGTTCCAGCCACACATAGAAATCAGACGCTGCAACGTTCTAAATCCTGCTACTCTGTTACCGTCAGTTACTTCTAATCCTGTCACACATGACTGTGTGGAAGTCATTAACACTATGACTAAGCCAAGACAAGACCTGACAGACATTGCATTACCTGATCCCGACCTGACACTTTATGTGGATGGTTCATGTATGAGAACTAGTACAGGAGAACTAGTAGCCACGTATGCAGTGACTACTGACACTGAAGTTATTGAAACACACCGTATTGACACCCTGTCTGCTCAAGCAGCGGAGCTAGTTGCTCTGACCCAAGCCTGCATACGTGCCAAGAACCTGAAAGTAAACATATATACAGATTCACGTTACGCATTCGGAGTTGTACACGACTTCGGAGTGCTCTGGCAGGAGAGAGGTTTCATGACTTCTCATGGAACCAAGATTCAGCACGGTCTCCTCATTCAAGCTCTGTTAGATGCAATACATTTACCGACAGCTATCGCTATCATGAAGTGCAAGGCACATACGAAAGTTACAGACATCATTTCCCAAGGTAATGATCTAGCAGATCGAACAGCCAAGCTTACAGCTCAGACACCAGACATTCCAGTTAACAAGACACAGACATCCACTCCAGAACAGACTACATGTATGACAGTTAAGGACCCTACACAAGATGTCATAGACATACAGTTACATGCCACTCCCGAAGAAATCAAGAAATGGTCCGAACAAGGAGGGGTCCAGACAGATCAGGGATGGTTGACGAAGGGAAAAGCCACATGGTTTCTCCCCGACTCTATGGTTCAAGTCATTATCAATACCGCACATAGTCCAGCACATCTAGGAGAAAAAGCCATGTTAGACAGTATTCAGAACCTTTGGTTCAACAAACACTTACGAGCTGCAGCCAAGCAGAAAGTCCGTACTTGTATGATATGTTGTCAATTCAATCCAGGTAAAAGTGTTCCGGTGGAACAAGGTGGATTCCAGCCCCCTGACCACCCTTTTGAAGTCCTCCAGATGGATTATATTCAGATGGAGCGATGTCGAGGTTTCAAGTATGTCCTTGTAGTTGTATGCGCTTTGTCCAGGTGGACAGAAGCATATCCAGTTCCAGATTACACAGCAGCGACCACTGCCAAGCAGTTGGTTCGTGAATTCTTCCCCCGTTATGGACTCCCTAGGGTCGTGTATTCTGATAACGGCCAGCCATTCTCATCTGAGCTCATGAAACACGTTTCCCTCTTGTTAGGGTACCAGTGG
Source organism: Lissotriton helveticus (assembly GCF_964261635.1). NCBI lineage: Eukaryota > Metazoa > Chordata > Amphibia > Caudata > Salamandridae > Lissotriton > Lissotriton helveticus. Next base: position 145,421,630 of record NC_136069.1, read on the forward strand.
AAGTTCCATTGTGTACGCCATCCAGAAGCAGCCGGTCTCGTAGAGAGACATAATCAAACCTTGAAAATCCGTATTGCCAAGACATGTCAAGAGAAAGGTGTAGACTGGCTAGTTGCCCTGCCAGTTGCTTTATTCTTTATGCGCATGGTCGCACATTCCAGATCAGGTCTGTCCCCTTATGAGGTCGTATTCGGCCGCCCCCCTAATATGTGGGGTACACCTAGACCCCGCAGTATTACAGATGTTTCCAGTAATATGTTGACAGATTACCTAGCTTCCTTGATGTCTGCCCTACACTCTTGTCGTTCACAGGTTGCCGCTGCATTTCCAGACAATACTGAAGTGAAACCGCACGAGGTCATTCCAGGCGACCTCGTGTTGGTCAGGAACTTTGATCGTTCAAGTCCGCTGGAGCCTCGCTGGAAAGAACCGAAACTAGTCCTTCTCACCACCCGTACGGCCGTGAAGTTGGAAGGTCGCAAGGGTTGGGTGCATCTGTCGCATGTCAAGAAATTTCACGGACTCCGAAACAAGACTTTTAATGACATTTCTACAGACATTTCCTTTTCTAAGGACTGCCTGAAACCAGACTCTAAATCAGACATTAATTCAAATCCCGAACTGAAAGTTCCTCTGTTAGAGAAAACTCCGCAGCAGGAGTATAAATTAAAACTCCGGTCTAGTAAAATAAGTCAGCCAGTTTAATTGTCTAAGTCCCCCTCGGGTGAAACGGTTAGACAGGTATCTGACATGTATGAGATAGACCCCCATAGTGAGAGAGTTAGTCAAAACTCTATCCGATGTATCGTTTTTCTAAGTTTTCTATTGTTTCTAAGTTTGATGGTTACCTGCACAAGTTATGCATTTTATTTATGTTTTCCAATTTCTCATGTAAATAAGTTTTCTAATGCTACAGTAGAACACACATTTAGTGATCTGCCTCCTCACGAGTTATCCTATCGTCTTGCTATGCGTAATAACACATTCATCAGGATGTTACATTATTCACACCAGACCAGCAATGCTACTAATTGTTGGGTGTGTGGTCGACTTCCCCCTTTCCAGACACCGAAGGGAGTTCTGCCACTCTTTCCTTATCCGTTTTCACATAATGGTTCGTGTGGAGCATGGTCCATGTTAACGTCATCCTCAAATGATATGTCCCTTCTGAATAGAACATGTTTTCCAGACAAGCAAGGTCTCCCCCATAGAACAGGGTTAGATCTAGAAAATGAAGTTTATAATTTAGGTAATTATTCTTCTAATTTTATGGTCCTGAATGTTCAGTCTGATACTACTCCAGACTTACCTGCTATTTCAGTACTACCAGTCAAAGGCGAATTATGTGTCCGAAATAATGGTTCCGCACATGTAGGACATAGTGATTGTACTACTACTGTCGAGTATAGTGACAGTGGGAAATCTATTTTTAAAGCTTCACGTCATTCTTATTTTGTTTGTGGTCAGACCGCATATGTTCGTCTGCCCCTCGATTGGGATGGAACATGTTACATTGCCTTCCTACTGCCACCAGTTTTCCTAGCCCCATCTGATTATCACAGAAACACACATCTAGTACACGTTAGACATAGACGGGAGATTGAGTCCCCAATTGTCGATCAAACTGAAACTGCTCTAGAACAGTATACAGATTTCAATAGAGGTTTCTTTTTCTTTATAGGACCTATCCAGAATAGTAAGTTAATCCGTAGATTAACCAGAACCCTTGAAGCAGTAGTGAATGAGACTACTTCTGCTCTAGGTAACTTAACCGAAGAGCAATCTGCTATGAGATTTGTCGTGCTCCAAAATCGTCTCGTTCTTGACGTCATACTGGCCGATAGAGGAGGAGCATGTAGAGTCATCGGATCTAGTTGCTGCATTTTCATTCCTAATAACGCGCCGTCTGTTTATTCAGCTATAACCAGACTTCATAAAATTGCCCATCAGTTACACCAGAATCCAGGCACCTGGACATGGTCCGGTTGGCTCTGGAGTATTATATCTGCTTGGGGATGGAAAGTATTGTCATTCCTAGGTATTGCAGTAATGATCATATTCAGTTGCTGCCTCTGTATACAATGTGGCCCTGCGATTTGCGGCATGTGCGCTACCTCTTGTATTCCTAGTCCTAAGTCCCGTTCCAAGACAATTCGAGACGAGCAAATGATGCTGTATGAAATGATAGATGGTATCATGAATATAGATGTTTCCTGATGGAAACGTAGGGCACAAGGAGGGAATGTGGAAAAGTAAATTTTGCCATGTTATATGTGCCTACGTATTCCCCATGTTATGTCATATGTGCATGATCGATATGCATGTATTTCCCTTTCATCGATTAAAGACGCAATTACAGTTGTGTCCATCTCTAGTATGCCAGTTTCCAGTTTTCGTGAATACAACGAATATCAGGCCCATGTAAAACTACGTTGCCACGTTTCACAGTGTGCACGTTACTTCATTGAAAAGTCCCCGTTTCTAGGCCTCAAAAGGGCCCGGACTCAGATTCAGCTCCTGTTTCCTGAACCCTCTCCGAGGAGCGATACAGCCCCCACCTGTATCCCTGACCCTTAGCTTACTTTCATGCCTCGCAGTGCCCGGCTCGGCCTGGCTCTGCCTCCTAGTCTGCCAAGAGTATGTTATGATTCTAGTTATCAGTCCAGCCCTCCTTCTCTGCATTCCTAAGCTACTGAATCGCATCAATAGTTTCCGTCATGGTCTAGCCTTTATGTCTCCATGTAAGAGAAATACTGTATTAATATTCATAGAATATTCCTCGCACACACACTACATGTAGAATTATGCATGCACCAGTCTTAGTGTCTGTTAGCCTTTGCTCTGATAACTTTTGGATTCTATCAACATGTTCTCTAAACACTAGATACTAGATAGGCTTTAGGTACATGTCGCTTTGACTCTCCAGACTTTAGTCTCCTCTTCTGGCGCAGAAGTCATAGCCCCCAGTTCTCCCTAGTAACACGTCATTGTCGGTTTGCGCGCACCACTAGGTTAGAGGTCCCAGCTGCTCAGGTAGCCCCCTCCATGTTTCCGCCCCGTTTATGACATATTCTGTTACGTTTACATCACATGTCTATGTATACGCCCTGTACACGCCTTCTCGTTACCTCATTTTGCCCTTATCTTTCGCGACTGCTACAAACTCCACCTACTGCTACGCCTACTGTTTTGACTGTAATGTATTTTGTTTAACTATAAATATTGTGCACTGTTATTAAAGTTTGCTAGCCATTCCCAGATCCTGCCCCGGCAGCTGCCGGGCCCTGAAATCCCATTCCCGTACAGGCTGTCCTGTTCTTGTCCTTTATGCTTAATTAAAGCCTGTATACTCTAGCTACCTCGTATCTTGACTCTTATTTATTGAGCTAACCGTTTATTGATTATAGTCAAAAATAGATCAGGTAATAATTTATTTATTTACCACAACAGGACCACCACAGGTTAAAACCGGCACCCATAGTTAAAGTTGCTACGCCAGCGCTACAACCCTCTCTGCAGCAAACAGCCAAAACCCCGATTGGGCTATCGAATCTTCTCCCAGAGAACCCCGATTGGGTTATCGAATCTTCTCCCAGAGAACCCCGATTGGGTTGTCGAATCTTCTGACAGAGTGCTCCCCCAGCAACTCTGATCTCGATCCCTATTTAGTGCGTTGGGTCAGTGACAGGTCAGCTATTCAGACAAGTCGGACAATCTAATTAGCTAAGCCTACCTTGGTTATACAATTTTCCAGGGCAGTGTACCACCCACCAATGTTGCGAGTGTAAGAATCCTCAATTTTGATTGGACAAAAGACGGGGACAGGTCATCACACCATATTTATATGAGGTAACTTATGTCTTGCTTTCAAATGTATGTTCCCTCCCATCAATTTATTATCCCACGCACTTTTATTCCACCCGACAATGAATGATTTAATAACAAATACATTGTAATAAAAATTGTACAGTTCAGCTTCCTCTGGCAGGGTTATGGGGTCAACTTCCCAGGCGCATCTCAGTCAAGACTGTCCCTGGCACTCATTCAATGCCATGACTTGGGTGTTGCACAGTGTGAGTTTGAAAATGGAGTTACAGCACATCCCAGGCCCAAAATACGGTACATGCAAAATAGGAAAGAAACAGTTTTAGAACAGAGAAATAAATTAATGCACTGTATACCACTTATCTCTACTCTATTCCCATTAAATTATTTTAACTATTGCATTAGTGATTAAGCAGAACGAACAGCATAGAAAAAGCAGCGATGCAAGCTTCTTGCATGTTAGGACACATAGCAGCCATCTTAGTTCTAGTGTGCAGAAGCAAAAGTTTCCCTCCAAGCGAAAGGTACGTCATGTCACGTGAGTGTGACAGACGCATGCGCAGTGGGAAATCTCGCGTAGCAGCAGCCATTTTAATGCAAGCGGATTATGATTAGTAAAAGCACATTGTCAAGCTTCCCCTAGATGCCTATTATGTCGTGTGGTGCAATTATTAGTACACAAAACATGTTGTTTAGCAAGTTACTAGTTAAGCAGAGATGATTGAGTCCAAGCAAGTCGCTTTACGTGCGCAACCTTGCTCCATCAATCCCCTCTTTGATGATATTTTATATCATCACCAATTAATGAAACAAATGCCAACTTTCACACCTTTCACAATTCAATTTCTTCAAACTTTCTGTTTTATTTCTTTTCATTATTCATTTGGACATTCTTAATCTTTTTGTACAAATCTCAAATCAACTCTTCAAGTTCCATTTCTTCAAAGTTTCTTTTCTTTCCTCTCTTATTTACTGTATATGTATTTCTGTTTCTGCAGCATTTACAACCAAAGTATTATTGCTAAAATCAGTAAGACTGCTCCCGTTATTGGCATCAGTATTCTACCTACAATACTTTTTCCTACATTAGAAAACCAACTACCTATAGAGGAGAGCCCATCTGTTAGTCTCTTCCATGCACCATCAACCTCCAGTGGTTTAAGTTCTCTTTCCAAATGTGTAATTTCAACACTTTTGTCAGGTATGTAAGTGCAACAATGTTGCACCCTCAACATTCTACCGACTCCGCCCTCTTTTGCCAATAAGAAATCAAGAGCAAGTCGATTTTGTAAAACCATCGATCTGATCACAACCAATTCGGTATTGATCATCAGAAATCCTCCAGCAGTGTCAGTCGATAAGCGATCCACTACTGTCGACAATTTGCAAATTCTTTGAGTATTCAAAACCACTCCCACTGAAGGTATCAATGAACTAAATATATCACCTACAATTTCAGCAAAACTAGCTCTTTTATATCTTGTTAGTCCATTCATTTCTTCATTGCTTCCAGTGATTTTCTTTACATGATATACTTTTGGGAATACTATTCCAAAATAGCAACTCCCATACCAATGATCAGGCAGTTTATAATATGCCTTGTTTCCACATATATAACAAATTCCAGGAAATACTGGTTCGGTTCCATCCTTGAAAGCCCAACCCCCTATTCCCTTATAATTGTGTTCACACACACTGGAACCAGTGAATATATTGTTATAATAACTCTCTCTCTCTCTCTATGGAGACAGAGTTTCCCTTTCTTTTCAAATTCCAGCAACATAGCAGCGTGAGCCTTGCCATTTGGGGTAAACCCTATATTTTCAGCCCATTTAGGACCCTTGTTTTTCTGTTCTTTGGCTTTTCTCTGGAAATCCTGTCTCTTTTTCTCAACTAAATTCAGAAATATTTTCTCATTTTCATGCATGTTAAATTGTTCTTGTGTGCTGCAGCTATATCTATAGTACCTATTGTTAGAAAATATTCACCCATATCACGTGTTACGTCACTTTTAGTGTGTACAGGATTCAGGTTACTATGTATAGGAAGTTCTGACAAAAATTACATCTGAGTTAGAATAATAATACTGTAAGGGTCCTTTCTTATAAAATAAGCTAGCTAAAATACTACATGAAATACCATATGTCAGGGGTAAATGATGGTACGTGACATCCTCAGCTATTGAAGTGGGTCATTTCATACAAACATAACAGTCACTTATCTCCATAGCTTCTACATAATGTACTAACAGATTAGCAAACACATTTAAATTCTTTCTATTCTTAACTCTACTATAGTGTAATCCTTCCTCATCTGATGCTCCTAAATCTACTTTCTGCTGTTTAATGCTAAGTGCTTTCTCGTGTATATTTTAATTTTTCAGGTGAATCTACTTTCTCAGGTATATTAGTGTCATTCTGAATGTTTCTACTCATTAGATAAGAAATAGCTACAGTCAGTCCTAACCATACTATGAGTATTATCACTACACTACATGTGCATATTCTACAACATGTCTTTAGGCAATTTCTTTTCAGTTTTCCATTAACAGTACCATCAGACATTTCTGACTAAGGAGACTTAACCCCTTGTAACTTTTACACAGTCTTTTAACCTGTGCATTTTCTTTTCAGGTTGGTCTCACTTCTTCGTCAGTCTGATCAACAATTAATTCGTCATCACTTTTGTCACTTATTTCTAGGTTTTCGAAGTCTTCAAGGATGACGTATGTCCATTCAGGGCCTCTGAATTTATTATTCAATTTTTTTTAAAACGGACTCCTTCTTCTTGGTTGTTCTGTGGATGGTCTAGCTTGGCTTGATATTTCATTTACTTGCTCTGGTTCTTCAATTATTGTTTTAAGGTGAAATTTCAGTCTTTTAACAAATCCAGGCCACTTGTCTCCTTTTCTGAGTCTTTTAGCTGGCACTGTGCTCTGACTTTCTTCAAGTGCTCTTTTATTTACATTCAGGTGTGGCACATCTATTTTAATGCTGTTTTCTGTGTCCCTCTCTATCTGACTAGGTCCAGGTCTTGTTTTTATTTATTCTGCCTGGTTACTGATCTGGCCTTGTTCAGGTGTTTGCTGAATTTGACTTTGATTTATTTCGCCTTCTTCTTCTTCCTGAACACGTTTTTCTATACCTATCTGGTCCTGCTCAGGCCCTTCGAACTCTTTATTTTCTTCTGCCTGAGTCTCCGCCCTAGTTCCTATCTGTCCCTCCTCAGACTCTGGAGCTTTGACAGGTGTGTGGGATGTCTGAGTATATTGATATTTCCTTATCTGGTCCTCCTCAGAATTACTATTGGCTTGGATTTCTGTAATCTGAGTACGTTCTTCTTGACCTATCTCATCCTCACAATCACTCTGACTATCTAGATAAGTTTGACTTCTGGTTCTCACGAATTCTGCAGGTGTGCTCGGTTGTTCCTTTTCAGCTACTTCAGGATCGATATCTTGAGACCCCTCAGCTGCACAACCTTCGGCTTCAATTTCATCAGGTTCAGTCACTCTTTTCGTGTGACTGGCATGGATCCAATTCGGAATTCCCTTGCACTTTACAGCTGTGGTGGTAACCAATATCACTTGTTGTGGCTTTCCCCACCTTGGTGCTAGGCAAGATTTTCGAATATGTACTTTTATCACTACCCAGTCACCTGGATTCAAGTCATGTGCTGGAGTTGATTGTCTGGGGACAGCGCCTTCCCCAACCTGGTGAGAGATAGAATGAACTTGGTCAGCCAGTTCTTTGCAGTACTCTAGTACTAAGTCATCAGATATATTTATCAGCTTGTCTCCTGGTACCCATGACTGCCTCATTGCTCTTCCCATGAGTATCTCATGAGGACTCAAGCCTGTGTTCCTGTCTGGAATACTTCTGAGTCCCATCAGAACAAGCGGTAAAGCATCTGGCTATTCTAATCGGGTAGATTCATACATCTTTCCCAATCTTGACTTGATTGTGCCTATGTATGTATTGCGATTTATATAGCGCACGTATCACCCGTAGGCATCAAGGCGCTTGCCTTGGGAACCCATCCTGGTATTCCCCTGTGAGATAGCCCCAGCAGGGTATCCACAAGGTGAAAGCCAGGCATCCCGCCGCGAGGGGCCGTAGTGGAGATTAAGCAAGCTATTGCCCAGAGTCGCAGAGTGTGAACCCGTGAGTCGAGTAGGCACCGGAACGAGAATTATCGAGTCCATGGAATTTTTGAGCCCAAGACCCGGCGAGGCGGGGAATTGAACCCTGGTCCAGGACCGATGTCAGCTTCCGGGTCTGCCGCCTCTAACCCCTGAGCCACACTTCTCCACCTATCAGTTGTTCTCCACTCCAGAAGCCTCTGGGCGGTATGCACAGTGCAGCTTTTGCTCAATTTTGAATGCTTCACAGATTAGACTAATTATTTTGTTATTAACATGAGACCCTCGGTCTGATTCAATCGTTACTGGAAAACCGAACCGTGGTATGAGTTCTCTGAGTAGGAGTTTTGCTACAGTGAGGCTATCATTCCTGCGAGTAGGATAGGCTTCCACCCACTTTGAAAACAGGCAGACAATGCCAAGGACATACTTCAGTCCTCGACAAGGGGGTAACTGAATAAAATCAATCTGCTGTCTTATGAATGGGCCTTCTGCGTTTCCAATCTTTCCCAGGGCAGACTACTGTTTTCTTACCAGGATTCATTTGCTGGCAGACTAGGCATCTTTGGCAAAGACCCTCTGCTATGTTCCTGAACTTCGCATTAAACCAAGTCTGCCTGAACAATCTCATCATTGCATCCCGCCCCAAATGGGAGTCTCCGTGATCCATCCTAGCCATAGGAGCGAACATACAGTCTTATAACACAGGTCTACCATCAAGATAAACAATGACACCATCTCCAGCTCTTCTTTGACAGCCTATCTTTACCAAATCTTCCCTTTCCTTTTGTTCTGCTTCATTTTGCAATTCTCCCACTTCCTCCCATGTTCTCACACCTTCAAGCAACATAAGTTGGCAGCTGTTTTCACATGCATCAATTTTCTTGTTTATTGCCATTTTATGTTTGGCACAATGCTGGGCTAACTGGTCAGTATATCTGTTACCGGCTGTCACTCTATAATTTCCGGATTGGTGAGCAGCACACTTGACCAGAGCCACTTCTTTTGGTAACTGAATTGCTTCTAGCAAAACTTTTACATAATGACCATTTTTAATAGGAGTACCTGAGGAAGTCAGAAACTCCCTTTCCATCCAAAGTTGGCCAAAGTCATGCACAACCCCGTAACCATACTGGCTATCAGTATAAATGGTTACTTTCCAATTTTTCCCAAATTTGCAAACTTTTGTGATTGCAATCAATTTGGCTACTTGTGCAGACTTGACTCCAGGTAAATAGTGTGCTTCGATTGGACACCCCCAAGGTGCACACAGCATATGCAGCACTAAACCTCCTTCCTCATGTCTCATGCATGAGCCATCTACAAATAGCTCATACTCTGAATTTATTAATGGTTCTTCTTTTATGTCTGGACGTGGTTTAGTACTGTATTCTGTAAGGTCGATACAATCCTGTTCGACTTCTCCCTTCACTTCCGCAAAATGTGAATCAGGTAGCAGTGTTGCTGGACTCAGAAAATTACACCTTGCTATGGTTACATTTCCTGCTCCTACAAGGATTTGCTCATACTTAGTCAGTCGACTAGGAGTCAAGTATTAAGTTTTGGTTCTCATCAGTAAGATCACAACTAAGGGTGGGCGGAATTTGCGTAATCGCGTTACGCAAATCTCCACAAAACGGCAAAACATCTCCGCGAACACGCAGAAATTCCGCGAACGTGCGGAATTGCTTGTCCGCGATGCTTTTTTTCTGTTCGCAATCGCTGTTTGTGTGCTCGGGGGGAAATATATCATGAACATGCATTTTGCGAAGTAGCGGAACGCAGAATTTTGAGCAATTTCGTGTTCTCCGCGGAACGAGAAATTACCCAAATTCCGCGAGCGGAATGGAATTTACCGCCCAGGCCTAATCAAAACTGCATGTGGGACATACATGGTCACTGGATGTCCCATAATAATGGACTCACTTTGCTCAAGACTCATACAAGTTGCAGCTACTGCTTTCAGACATCCTGGCAATGCTGATGCCACTGGATCCAGTGTGGAAGAAAATTAGGCCACAGAACGTCTCATCAGACCATGAATTTGGGTCAGAACTGAAAGTGCACAATTATCTTGTGCATCACAGAACAGTGTGAATTCTTTTGAATAATCAGACATCCCTAGTGCTGGAGCTGTACACAGACATTCTCGTAATTTCAAGAAAGCAGTCAGGCTTTCGTCATCCCACTCTACTGGGTCCTTTGCTCTTTTCTTTGTCATTTGTATCAATGGTTTTGCTAGGACTGCAAATCCCACAATCCACTGCCTGCAGTAACCTATGACTCCAAGAAACATTCTGATCTCTTTTTGAGTTTGAGGTAGATTCAGGTTTTTGATTATTATGATTCTTTCTGAGGTAACTCTTCTGACACCTCTTTCTATCAGGTGCCCCAGATATTTCACTGATGTGGTGCAGAATTGCAATTTCTCAGGTGACAATTCATGTCCTCCTTCAGCCAAATGATTTAGTAAAGCTATGGTATCCACAACACAGTCATTTCGAGTTTTAGACGCCACCAATAGGTTGTCTATGTACTGCACTAGGACAGATTGTCCTGGCAGTATCAATGATTCAAGATATTTTTTCAAAATCTGAATAAAAATCGAGGGGCTTTCTGTATACCCCTGAGGAACATGGTCCAAACGTAGACATGGTCGTCAAATTTGAACGAGAAAAGATACTTGCTATCTGGATACAATAGAATGGAGAAAAAAGGCATGACATAAATCAATTACGGTAAACCATCCAGCCCCCCACGGTATCTGATACAGAATCACTGAAGGGTTTGGCAAAATGGACAGCATGGAACAACAATCTTATTAGTTTTGCGGAGGTCTTGTACGACCCTGTACTTTATGCTCGGTTTCTTTATGACAATTATCGGTGAATTACATGGACTGCTCATTATTTCTTGAAAAATGCCTCTTTCAACCATACGCTTTATTTCTGCTGCAACACCTGCTTTTATTTCTGGGCTCATTTTGTACTGTCGAATATTTGGATAAACTGCACCTTCTTTCACTGTCACTTTTATTGGATCAACATTTGCCATTAATCCTACATCTTTCCCTGTAAAATCCCATACAATAGGATTCACTGTATATTGTAATTCACTTGGTAGGTCCTCTATAGTCAGCTTTTTATTTTCAGTTTCTTGTTTTACTAACATTAGTTTATAAATTCCATCTTCATCTAGGGTTTGAATTTCAACACCACTTGGGGTGCAAAAGATAGTGCAGTTCATTTTACATAACAAGTCTCTGCCTAACAGATTCACTGGACTTGAATCGCACACGACAAATTTATGCATTTCTTTAAAATTGCCTATTCTGACTTCCATTGGTTCTGTAATTGTGGTACTAATTTGTTTATTAGAAACGCCCACTACTTGGATCGCTTCTCCCGAGAGGGGTAGGTTTGGAACATCTGCTGTTCTCACAGTAGAACGGGTAGCGCCAGTGTCCAATAAAAAGGTAACATAATTTCCCTCAACTTTTCCCTCAATGTATGGACCTGACTGATCTACCGGCAAGGATACGCCAAGTACGCGCTCCTCGTCCTCCCCTCTCAGGCACCGTCAGTAGGTGTCTTCGTCGAAAAATGTGTCACTCAAAAGAAACTGTGATGTCACTGTGTCTCTCCTACCACTTCCCTCCCAATTAGTGGTATCCACACTGCATTTTACTTTGCTCCCAGAATCTGGTGTAGGTACAAGGGATAACTGGTTTTGTATTACCTGCCGCTGTTGTTTCTTTGACACCTCATTCTGCGTCTGTGGATTCAAATGATTAATTTGTAGATTGTCATTATTCAGTACAGCTTTACACTTGTTCTTCCAATGCCCCAATTTTCCGCACCCGTGACATGGGAACTTCTTTTTAGCCTCATCTCTGTTGAATCTACCCCTTAGTTTACTCCCATTACCGTCTCCTTGAGTCTGATTATTTTTCATTTGACTTAATTGGAGTTCCTGTTGCCCTGCTAATTTTACCTGTGCCCACATTACTTTATCGTCTAAATTCTTTCGTTTATTGTCAATTTCATCTTCACAATATTTCGCATATTTGAGAATTTCATCGATAGGTTTGGCTTGCCAACAGATTTTATGATATATATATATTTTTTTAATTCTTTTTATTAAATCGAGGCACCAAACAAAAGACACAGTACAGAAGAGTCAAATTATAATCTGCAGTACATCTTCAGGGGGGGGAGAAGAACCAAATGACATACTTGTCGGAAACTTTACGGGGATGGGGGAACATCAAAAACAGAATCTCGAGGTGGCACACAGATCTCTACTCTATACTTATTCCACTGATCCCAAATTGAGGCCCATTTTCGGGGACGTCCTCTCACCATGTATACAGTTTTTTCTCGGAACATACTCCAGTCTAGGTCATTTTTCCAGTTCTCAAGAGTGGGAGGCAACTCGGAACCCCACTGTTGGGCAATATCCCTTTTAGCTAGTGGTACACTGTGTCTGTGCAGAGTTAAGATCAGTAGGCTCCCATATATTAAGAAGGCATCTTCGTGCCTCCTGTAGTAAGGAGACACCCGTGATCTCGCGAATAGTGTTATGAATCTCACCCGAATACTCTGCTATGTATCGACACTCCCAGATGATATGAAGAAATATACCCACAAGACCACACTTACGTCTACACAGTCCAACATCCACTAACCCCATCTGTACAAGGCGGGGGCCGGTGACATAGACCCTGTGTAGTATTTTTAACTGTACAAGCCGCAATCTTGCAGGAATAGCAGCCACTTTTGGGGAGGACACAGCCGACTGCCAGTCCTCATCATCCAATTGTATTCCGTCTCGTGTCCCCTTATCCCTCAACTCCCTGAGTAGATCCACCCTATTATTAATTAGTTTCTTGTAGATCAGGGAGATTGTTTTTTCGGGGAGATGACCATCTAAGATTCTCCGGTAGGTCTACCCCTACAGGTAGAGCCGCCTGTAATGAATGTCGAATTTGCGCATAGCGGAAATATTCAGAGCCTGAAAGCTCAAATTCGACCTGCATTTCTTCAAATGATGTAATCCGCCCTTTGCCCCACATGTCCTTAATAGTTGAGATCCCTATCAGCTCCCACTTATCGAAACCCTTTGTGTTCCACAGCTTACCTAATCTTTCCGAATCAAAAAGTGGGGTAGCTAGCGTCAGCTTGTCCCTCCACCCCAAGGAACTTGTGGCATCATGCCAGATCCTTACTGCATGTTTAGTTGGTCCTGTCGAGCCCAGGTTCATTGGCTTAGAATACAGTGCCCTGCCGTAATCACCCCCTGGGAGGTGCCACTTGTCCATAGCATATCCGGGGTCAGCTACGGGTCCATACGTTCCATGGTTGATTGCAGCCAGTTGGGAAGCCCAGTAATAACGCTTGATATCTGGGAGGGCAATACCTCCGTCATACCATGGGAGCGTCAGCTTGGTTAAAGCAATACGGGGCCTCCCCTCCCATAACAGACTACGCTGTAGCCCCTCCACCTCACGGAAATAACCAGCGGACACTACATCCAAGGTATTCAGAAGGGCATAAAGGAAACGGGGCAGAGACATCCACCAATGAGGGGAGTCACTCCTAAGCCTCTGCCACGGGGAAGAAGATTTTCAACATATCTGACTGCCGGGTCCAGAGAGATGAAAATACCCAGGTATCGGAATCCACTTGTATTAATCTGGATGGGACAGTTTCTCGGAGGAACCGGGGCCTCCTTCCTGAGGACAACCATCAGAGATTACCGCCAATTTATGGAGAGTCCAGAGTTCTTACCAAAAGAGGCCAGGACGACACACACCACAATGAGGGACTTCCGAGGAGAGGTCAGGTAAAGCAGAATATCATATGCATATAAGGAGATCCGATCTTCCCACTCAGGGGACCACCTTATGCCCTGGATTGATGGTTCCCAACGAATCCAAGCCGCCAGGGGTTCCAGAGCCAGTGAGAAAAGGAGTGGAGAGAGGGGGCAGTCCTGCCGAGTGCCCCTACCCAAACGAAAGGATGTCGAGACCCGGCCATTAACCACTATTTGGGTGAGTGGCTCAGCATACAGCAAACGCACCCAGCCAATAAAATCAGGTCCAAATCCAAATTTAGCCAGGACCGCCCACAAATAGGACCATTCTACGGTATCAAAGGCCATGGTTGCGTCAAAGGTAGCGATCACGGCCGGCTCCTGCAGAGTGTGGGCTCTAGCTATCACGCCATGCAACCTGCATAAATACAGGGCCGTATTTTCTATGGGGAATAAAGCCCGATTGGTCCGGGTGGATCAGTTCACTGATCACCTTTACCAGCCTATTAGAGAGAAGCGTAGCCAGTATTTTGGGTTCAGCATTTAATACAGAAATAGGCCTATAAGAGGCACATTTAGTCTTTGGCTTAACTTCCTTATGAATTACCACCACCGACGCCACTCTCTGGTCCCGAGGCAGAATCCCCCTCTCCCGGGCCTCAACAAACATACCTTTAAGGTAATAAGCCAGCTTATTTGGCCTGAGCTTATATAGCTCAATTGGGAGCCCGTTGGGTCCTAGCGCCCTGCCCGAGTTCAATGAGGGAATGGCTTGAGCTATTTCATCTACTGTCAGGGCACTATTCATAAAATCACGATCCTCTTTGGACAAACAAGAGAGCTGTATATCACGAAGCAGCAAATGGGAGCCCTCCTCCGGCCGATCCGAGACCGAGGTATACACAGTTTGAAAATACGCCACAAAGCTATCGACAATATTTTGGAGGTCTGTAAGTAACTTTCCCTCTTCTGTAACAATTTCTGGAACTACCCGCCCAGCACTGTCCCTTTTGTCCAACCAAGCAATAAGTTTCCCTGCCTTATCTCCGAGGTCGTAAAGTCTACCCTGCTGCTCCCTGCCAAGAGTTCTAGCCCTATCAGTGACCAGAGATTTATAATCATGTTGTTTAAGGCTCAGAATATGTAAGTTACCCCGTGTTACCCCCCGCTCCAGTTCCTTCTCCAGCCGACCAATCTCCGTCTCCGCCTCAACAATCTCTCTACTCGCCTACCTCCTTGTTCCAGGTATCAATGATAGAGCTTGACCCCTGATGACCGTTTTAAATGCTTCCCAAAGAGATACCGAAGAGGGTACCGATCCTTCATTATCTATAAAATAATCGTCTAGAGCCTTAATGAGGTTCTTACGGATTTTGGGGTTCCGCATATACCAAGGGTTAATAGGGGCAATCCTAGCTGCTGATCTCGAAGCCACACAAAACTGGAGCCAAAGTGGGGAGTGGTCAGAGATACCCCTAGCAAGATGAACCGCTTCAACGATATAAGATGCTTGAGCCACCGGGACCAGTCAATAGTCCAGCCGGGAGAGGATACCGTGCACACCCGAGTGAAATGTATATTGCTTTTGGTCTGGGTGGAGCTGTCTCCAGCTGTCCACCAAACCCATTGCATCCAGAAAGTCGGGCAACCACCTCTGGGCGTGCCTAGTATCTCGTGGGGGATGTCTATCCAAGACACCGCATTGAAATCACCACCCAGTATCAAGAGCCCCACCGGCAGTTCGAGTAAAAGCTTTCCCAAATTAAAGAATGAGGTAGACTGCATACCCTCCCATCGACCCGTAATCCCAACATATCTTCCCCTGTCATCCACCCACGTGGAGTCTATCACTAAGCGGAGTGCTTTCTGAATCAGGATACCTACCCCGCTGGACCCAGACGTGAACCCTGCATGAGCCACCCCATTCTATGCATCGCCATAATTGAATTTCCAATTAAGTGCGTTTCTTGGAACAAGACCACATCCGGCGCCTGGCGCTTGAGATATTGAAGAACCACACTACGCTTAATTTTGTCCCCCAACCCATTCACATTCCAACTTAAAACCTTCAGTTCACTACCCCCCATCGTCATATGGAAAAGGGAAATGTCCCTCTACTGTCTGCTGCATGCTAATCAAATACAATATACTGATGCCATGAAAAAAGAAAACAAATACAAAACTACCCCTACTTCCCCCCGCAAAAATGCGATCATTACACCAATCAATAACAACCCACAACCAACCCATTTTACCCACCCCAACTCCGATCCCCCCTCCCTGCACCCCTGCATATGGCCAATGCCCATCCCCAACTCGCAGTGTGCCTGTCGCCCGGTATCCCCCAACTAGTGACTAAATATAGAATAGAGAGGAGGTAGCCAATGCCCCGCCCCCACCCCTCGCCCCAGCGGTATCATCTTTCGCCCTACTTTTACGATAAATCAACTGTGATAAGGAAGTTACAACAGCCGGTATCTCACCAAAATCCAATGCACTCCATTCAGTATATTCAAACCCAGGCCCATCGCTCTACTGATCCGTTCTCTCCCCCTCTTCCCCGAGCCCACGTCCCTCAGTCCCAGCTGCATGCCTGCTATCGATCCAGTCCGATGCGACTTCCGGATTGTCAAAGAACCAAGCCTTTTTTTAAACATATTTTTATTTCAGGATTTAGACATGGACAGTGACAATTATGAACATTGCATCAATCACATATCATGTATTTAAGGTCCGTACAGGTTACAAAATATCAGATATAGTAGTAAGTTTCTTTTTGTTTTGGTTCCCTTCTGTTTACAACAACTCCCCCCTCCCGCTAACTTCCCCGGCACTTATACATTTCGAGTCACAAACCTCTCGTACTGTGTCCGCAGTATCTGTAATGACATATAGCCTTAATTTCTAATAATTCCCTGCCACTTCCATTTCACTCCCTACGTTAACAGATCAAAGTAACTTTATTGTTGTTCTTTCCTTTTGTTCTTTCTTTCTGCACCTGGTTGCGCGGCCTCAGTTGTCCCTATATGGGATCATTGGGGTGGGGGTAGGGGGGGAGGATAGGGGGGGGGACGAGGAGGGGGGATGGTAACATCGGGATGGTAACATCTACTTCGCTAATTTTGCGTCTCTTCACCGTTGTCTTCACCAACTGATTGAGGCACGCTAATATCAGTCTATTAGCATTGCATTCCATTCCATTGAAATGGGGGTTCTTCCTAGGCCTCTACGCTCCTCCCGTTGTAGTTCCATACTCTCGGCTTTCCCCCACCGCAGTACCTCCCCATGCCAAATGTCTGGATCTGGTGGCCTAGCCGATTTCCACCTCATAGTTATTGTTCTCTTTGCCAATAATAGGGCCAGGTCAGCGAAGCGGGACGCTACACTCTTCTTCTTTTCAGTAGGGCCCAACCCCAGTATGCTATATGCCATGGAGGTGTATGGTCTTGCTGGTGCTACCCTGGTTAGTTTTTCATGTACTGTTGTCCAGTAGTATCCTAACTTTGGGCATTCCCATAGCATGTGCATCAGTTGTGCGTCATCCGCCTTACATCGGGGGCACGTGTCCGCAGCATCAGGAAACATGGTGTGTATCCGATGCGGAGTGAGGTATGCCCTGTGTATAATCATTAGCTGTATACATTTAAATTTTGGGTTCCTCGAAACCTTTTTAGGGAATTTCAAAATTCTTTCCAACTCTTTCCAGTGCTGATGCCATTCGTTATCCATTTCGTCAAATGGCTACCCGCCCCCATTAAATATTGCATAGTAAGCAACGAGTTTGTGGGCGGCTCCGTACCAGTTGGCGCCCATGTCAGTGTAATATAATGTTTAACTCTGGCGTATAAGAGAAATAACCTCTCAGGGGTCTGATGTGTTCTGTAAAGTCCACATATGGCATGATAGTCTCCCACTTGCATGACGCCTGCGTCATGCCAATCAGTTAGTTCGTGTTCTGTTAGTGCGCTTGTTCCAAGTGGAATACCTAACAGTGGTATCGTGGGTGCATAGGAGGTCGCCGCATTCGTATACTGCACTGCCTTCCTCCAGCAACCAATAGCGAGTTTAAGTAGAAGTGGTGCTGAACCGGGGATTTTAATCTTTGGCAGCAATAGTTTATGAATGGCGCCGTTTGCTCTGTCTGCTTCTGTCATGTTGATCTCATGAAGATTGCAGCCTGCCAGCCAGTAAGCTAGCCATTGCAGTTGGCAAGCGTACCCATACGCCATCATATCTGGGACTCCCATACCTCCTTGTGCAGTCAGTAGCTGTAGTTTGGCGAGGCTAATACGTCTTCTACCCGAGCCCCACACCAGTTCTGTCAAAATAGTATTTAGTGTTTTAAATGTACGTGTGGGAATCATAAGAGGTAAATTCGTAAAGAAATAAAGAAGACAGGGTAGAACTACCATTTTAGAGATGGCCACTCTTCCGGCTACCGATAATGGCAGCGTGTTCCAAAACTGTACTTGTGACTTTAGGGCGGTAATTGCTCTACCCAGGTTTCCGTCCAGCATGTCTTTCGTCTCTCTGTATATTTGTATCCCCAAGTACTTGAAGGTCGTCGCTGCAATCTGCAAGCGATATGGGGGGAACCGCATCTGTGCGTCCTCTCCTGCGGCACTAAAACAATAACCATATGACTTAGCGTCATTTATCGTAAGGCCCGATATGACCTGAAATTCCTCAAAAAATTCCGATATCGGGTCAAGACAGTCCCTCATGTCCCCTATGTACAGTATTATGTCGTCCGCATAAGCCGATACTATATGTGTCACTGCATTCCTCTGTATACCTCTGTGTTGGGCAAAAGTCCGGAGTTTATGTAAAAGTGGTTCCAATGCTAAGATGAACAGAAGGGGCGAGTGCCCTTCGCAATACTCAGAGGTCTGGAGATACATTTATTGGTGCGTACCCGGGCGTAACCCATGCCACAAACTCGGGCGGGAGTCCGAATGTACTGAGTGTTGCGAACATATAATTCCACCTAAGGGAATCAAATGCCTGTTTCAGGTCTAAAGATATGCAGCCCTCCGCACCGTTTGCCGCGTCTTCGTGAAGCATTATCTGGCTGAGCCTCCATAGGTTCATCGTCGTACTCCGACTGGGAACAAAACCCCATTGGTCCGAGTGTATTAAGTGTGGGATATAGGGGGCCAACCTCGCCGCCAAGATCTTACTAAGGATCTTGTAGTCCGTGTTTAATAGCGAGAGTGGCCTGTAGTTTGCTAGGTGGAACCCGTCCCTACCAGGTTTTAAAAGTGAGACTATCAGCGCCTGCAGCGTCATGGGCGGAAGCTCAGTAGAGTTCAGTGACTCTAGATAAAGCACGTGTAAATGCGGCGCAAGTATGTCTACATATGTCCCATAGAACTCAGCCGGTAGGCCGTCATTCCCAGGGGTTTTACCTCGCGGTAGTGCTCGGATCGCCTGCCTCATTTCTGCAATCATAATGGGGCGGGCTAATTCCGTACTATGCTCCGCCATGAGCCGTGGCATAGTGAGGTCCGTCATAAAGGACTCATATTGCTCCTCTGATAATTGCGGGTGCCGCCCATATAGTGCCTCATAATATTCCTGAAATGTAGTGTTTATGCCCAGTTGTGTCTGAACCGGCGTGCCTTGTTGGTCAGTCACCTCCATTATGGGAGTATATATTGGTGCATCTCGTACCAATCTTGCCAGTAAGGGACCCGATTTTTCAGCTTGGGCATGTTGTCTGCATGTGTATTCTCTATAGTCTAGGATTCTCAACTCTTCAAGCAATTCAGCGTGTTGGATGTGTGCCTCTTGTAATTGCGTGAGCTGTTCATTCGTACCCGCTGCCTCGCTCTCTAGCATTGCCAGCCTCCCCTCTTCCTCCCTTAGTCTTTCCATTACTGTGTACCTCATGTCCACTTTCGTACTCATCGCAACGCCTCGTATGGACACTTTAAAGGCGTCCCACTCAATCTGTCTTGAGCTAGCTGTGCCAGTATTCAAGGTGAAGTATTGTGTAATAGCATCTGATAGTGTGGATCTAAAAACCGTATCCTCTAGTAGTTCCGGCGATAGGCGCCACGTTGGTATTGGAGTTGGGATCCTACCCCAGTGCATCGTGATTTCTACTGGGTTGTGATCAGAGAACGTCTTCCCCATATGTTCAGCAGTCACCATAGACCCCAAGAAGGCCCTAGAGCAGAAGATTTGATCTATTCTAGTGTGTAACTTATGAGGTGGAGAATAGAAGGTATATTCCCTGTGCAATACATTTTTGTTCCTCCATATATCAGTCAAATCCCAACCATCTGCCCACTGAGTTAGTGCTTCCGCTTGTTTCCTACTTTCTGCTGCATGCAGTGGGGGATGAGACCGGTCGAGGGATATATCCAGTACTGCATTACAGTCTCCCCCTATTACCCAGTCATATTCCGACCATTCAGCTAGCACCTTACTAAGTGTGGTGAGGAACAACATCTGATCCGTGTTCGGCGCGTATACACTGCCGATTACAATAGGGAAACCGTCCAATGTCCCCCTCACAAACACATATCTACCCTCTGTGTCCACTCTTTGCTCTATCATTTTAAAGGGAACGGAATTTTTGAGCCACACTGCTGCTCCTCTCAAGAATGCGGAGTAAGTAGTGGCAAACAATTGGCCTTTCCAATTTTTTTGTAGTTTAGCACCTTCTGCACCATTAAGGTGGGTCTCTTGGAGATATGCTATATTCACCTGCCTCCGGTGCAGTTGCGCTAAGATTCTATGTCTCTTATGTACTGATCCCATACCCCTTAGGTTCCAGGTGCATATCTTATATGTGCTAGGAGTCTCCATGGCAGGGTGTGTCCGTCTCATATGTCAAACCCAGTACAAGTGTCGTGTATTGTATGTAATTACAAGTCACAAGTGCCCTTATTGTATTAAACTCTCTAACCTTAAGGTCTCCATCTGAAAAGATCCGGGGACAAAACATCAACGCCCAACGTGGGCAACAAATAAACGAAATCGTGTCTGCGCCCTGGGGGGTGTGGTCTGGCACACTCACTCACTAAGTATTCGCTGATATGTACAGCGATTTACCCATGTTCTAAAAAGTACCCTGTTCCTGCTTGCCCACCTCCGCCTTTACACCTCAGCATCATACGTTACCAACTGATGTCTTCAGTTGTTACAATTAGAATTCGTTCGCCATTTGTGCAGTGATTTTCGGGAACAATTGCACAATAGTGACAGAGCCTGACAGCTCCGTGTGAGAGTCTGAGTTGCTGCCCGTGCCCGTTTTGTCTCTGGCATCATGCGCTGCCAGCGCATCTGTCGTAAGCAAAGTTACTGCCGAGTTTGATCTTGGCCTGTCCGGTGCCCTCCGTCCTTTCGCATTAGGTTTCTCCATGATGCTGTCCCATGCAGTGGGCTGTATTTCTCCTTGGCGAGATGGTCCCTCCTCCCGGTCTTCCTCCATTGGATCTTGCATGTGCAGCGGTGTAAGTGTTACTTCCATCCACTCCGAACCCTCCTCAGGGGAGTCATAAAAATACGTTTTGTTACCGTGCACAGTTTTTAGGCGGGCTGGGAAAAGGAGTGCATACTTCAGATTATGGTCTCGTAGCTTGCGTTTTACACCCAGGAAAGTCAATCTGGTCTTTTGGACTGCCGGTGTGAAATCTGGATAGATAGATATCCATTTTATTTCAAATTTCAAAGGAGCTTTCTCCCTGGCCGCCCTGAGTACCGAGTCTCTATCTTTATAATGCAGTAGGCGTGCAACCAGAGGTCGCGGTGGGGTCCCCGGTTTCGGCGGTTTTAGAGGCATTCTGTGCGCCCTCTCCACACTGTATAGGGGAGTAAGGTCCGTAGGCCCCACCATTGTCTTCAGCCAGTCTTCCACAAACTGTGTGGGGTTTCTCCCCTCGCTGCATTCCGGCACCCCCAATATGCGAACATTGTTTCGGCGTGAGCGCCCTTCTGCCTCATCCACTCAATCTCTCAAAGTCTTAAGCTGCTGTTCCATGTTCTCAAGTTTCGTTGAGTGTTCTGTTTGTTGCGGAATCAGATCTTCCAATGCAAGTTTGTGCTCCTGGACTTTCTCAGCCAGTTTGTTGTGGTCGGCTTTCAGAAGTGACATGCCCGTTGCCATTGCATCCATCCGTGATTCCAGTGCTTCCCGTGAGGCCCGTATTTCCGTTTAAGTAAGGTCTAATTTAGCCTCCTGTGTGTCCTTGCCCGTCGGCTGTATGATTTCGTTGTTGGAAGAGGCCAGTGGGTCCTCAGAACCAGTAGATTGTTGTTCGGGTCCGCCACAGGTTCCTGGTGCTTGAGCCTGTTTCTACCCATGATTGCGTGTGGGAGTTGTGCCGTGTTCCGATTTTTCGTGTAAATGCTCTGTTTCCCACTGCGGTGGTGTCTGTGCTATTCAGTCACTGCCACTATCTGTTTTGAGGGCTGGTGCTCAAGATACGTTGCGTGGGGCCGATCCAGCAGTGTCACCAGCCGTAGTCGCACATGCACGCGTATTATTCAGACTGTCTCTATATCACACACTTCCCGCGGGACAGTCCGGTGTCCCCTGCATCTGGCCAGGGCGGAGAGTGGGGGGGCTTCCCCGGTGTTGCTCCCAGCGCCGTCGCAGCCCACGCGTTATACTTGTATCCTCCTTTCAATACGAGGGTTATAAGTCGCCAACTCTGCTACGATCAGGGTGTATGTCTTGTGTGGCCGCTCTATGCTGGCAGGCAACCGGTCGGGTGGCGGGCCGCGATCCAGTGACGAGTTTGCAGGGTGCACCAGCCCAATACGCCTTATGCACTTTATGGGGAGTAGCAGCGTGGCCCTCCCCGACGTGTTAAATAGGGTATCGGTGTGTCCCCTTGTCCTTAGCCAAAGTGATCTCGCTGGCTCATCGCACCTTTGTCATTCAATCGCACCCGGGCATGTGGGGGAACTCAGTGGAGCTCATGCGTGTTGCGAGCTGTTGCAGTGCTTAGCAAAATGGCGCCCGTCGTTTCCTGCTCTGAGTGCCAGGGTATGTAACCCTCCCCGGTCCGGTGTTCCGGGTGTGGTTTGGCTCCCCGGGGCTCCCTCCGTAATAATGCTCCCCTCCGCCACTCCACCCGGTGCCGCTTACTGCGAATGTCTCTCCGGTAGATCCGGTGTCGCGGATCTGCGTATAGCAGTTTTCTCACCGGAAACGGGGCTCCCCGCGGTGGCGTTCTTGGAGTCTGCTGCACTCCGCCTCTGTTCGCCAACCTGCGCAGGTGGTGTTTGGTGTGCAGATGTCGTCTTTCCTGCTCTTAGCGGGTCGCGGTGCACACAGTTCCGGACGTCGGGTCCATGGCTCGTTCCTTGCGTCGCAATCGGATCAGCTCCTCCCCCTACTCCAGACCGCGGCCTCCGATGTTCCACAAGGCCACTCAGTTCCCGGCGGTGTTCCTCTCTTTCAGGAGCTGGGATCACCTCCAGAGTTGCTGCCGCCGATCCCCTAGGATATCACAAGCAATTGGGCGAAGCTGGGTGCCGAGTCGGAACAGGGCTCACAGGATAATCAGCATATGTTCAGGGCATGGGACGGAGCTGGCTCAGATCACGTCCTTCATGCTTGGCCCGTAGCCATGCCCCCCATCAAAGAACCAAGCCTTTCCATCAACTTCCATTCGCAGCCGCGCAGGATACATCATACCATACCGCAGTCCCTTGTCTCGAAGCTTCCGTTTCACTGAAAGGAAACTTTGTCTCATTTTCAGCACTGTCTGAGTGAAGTCTGGGAAAAAGGAAAGAGTCGTGTTTTCATACCGCAGTGGGACCCCCAATCGCGCCGCCTGCAAAATAGCGTCTCGATCCCAAAAATGAAGCACTCTGGCGATCATCGGGCATGGAGGTGCTCCAGGCCTAGGTCTTTCTCCAGGCACTCTGTGGGCCCTTTCGATAGTAAAGAAATTGCTGAGACCCTTTGGCTTGAGGTGATTAAGGACAATATTCTCAGTGAGCAGATCCGGCGTGGGACCCTCCGACCCCTCGGGAACTCCAAGGATGCGCACATTATTGCGTCGAACTCTCCCTTTGTACTCATCGAGTTTACCGTCTGTGGAGTTCGGAGAAGCCACGAGGGCACGCACCTCCCGTTGCAGTTCCGTCACGTCGTCCATCAAAATAGTGGTCTTAATGTCAAGTGGTTTTACTTTCTCGCTAGCTTTAGTGAGGTCCACACGAATCAGGTTGACCTCTACCGTGACCGCGTCCAATTTATTATCCATAGACTCCATCTTTCCCCCAAGGGACGATTGGACCCCATTTATCGCTGCCATAACGTCCTTCAGTGTAGGCTCAGTGAGGTCATCAGGCACATCTCCACCCAACCCATGGTTCTTCTTATGTTCCGCCGGGGATCCTTTGGGCATTGTGTATCTATCAAGCTTGTAAGATTGCACCTGTTTCAGCCCCTTCGATGTCCTGGTCGTGGCCCTATCAGAATCCAACCTTGTCGCCATCGCTGCGGGTGTCTCTCACCCGTTTCGCGCCCCTGGCTTCGACAGTGTGTCCCAGCTATCCTCCGCAGCAGTAGAATGCACTGGGGATCCTAGCATCCACAAGCAACCCAGGTACTCAGGCCAGCACCAGAAGTCTGCGGCCCTCTCAGTATCAGATTGCCAAATTTCACACTGGGACAGATGCGGGCCACCTCTCACCAGGAATCACCCTCATCGTTCACATTACAGGCGATCCTAGTTATTGCCACTCTTTTCCAGCCTCATAGCGCTACACCTGTATCACTTGGCCGTTAGCCTTCTCACTGCTGTGTGTGTGACTCGCACAGCAGTCACTTCAGGTACCGGGCTCCACATAAATGAGCATAACGCAGTGTGGTCCTGGCGTCACTTGATAACATATTACTCCCCCGGCAGCCAGCCCCAGCGCGCCGTCTAAAAGGATCGGGGGAGCGGCGCCGTGTTCATCTGCTTCCCGAGGACTTCAGATCCTCCGATTCTCTGCCCGTACCGCAGCGGTCCCGCCCCTGTCTCCTGGGCATTTATGTTGTTGCCGGCTGTGTGCAGGCAATCAGGCTGGGTCCAGAATCCAAGTCAGGCAAAATTACACCGTGAGCGGGGCCGGACCGTCAACTTCTGGTCGCTGGCCCCTGTGTTGTTCAACCCGCGGCTGGGGAACAGGTCTACTCCAGGTCCCGGCTCAAGGGGTGGCAGGCCCAGAATTTGCGGGCAGCATAACTTTACGACCCAAAATCGGATTTAATCGGTAGTTGCAGTGTCAGCGGTCGCTTCACCTCCGACGCAGGATTTTCGGCACAGGGCACAGAATCAAGGTCAGGATAGTGCCGGAGGCGACCGGGGTATCAGGAGCTTAGTGCTCACGCGGCCATTTTGGTTCCGCGCGTGGCTCCTCCCCCTATGATCTTTAATCCATTGCGAAATTTCTGGTTTTAAGCCTAGCACAAACCGATTGATGAAATGTGTCATGTATTTTGTATCAATGTTTTCTAACCCACTATACTGTTTAAAAATCTGTAGAAGACGTTAATAATATGCATGTACAGATTCAGCTTTATTCTGAGTAGTTCTGTCTATTTTAGTCCAATCAGTTTCTTTCGGGGGTACTTTCCCTTTTAGGTACAATATTACTTGATTGTACTTTTTCATCACTTCATCTGAGGGGGCTCCTGTCTTTGAGTCTCTAGGCTACTCATCATTAGGCCAGTCGACAGCAATTTTACATTCTGTCCATAAATCTACAGGAAAAACAATATCAAATAACCCATCTAAATCCTTTAACAAAACTTGTGAGACTTTTACGAATCTTTCGACTTGTCTGTACCATTCTACAGGTTTCTCTCGTAATTTCAGGAAGTCATTCGTAAATGACAAAATATCCTGTCGGGGCCATGGGACATGTACATAACCTCCTCCTGGCACTTCTCTCATTGGGCACAACCTTTCCACCTTTTCGGGTTCTTTTAGTAAATATTCCGAAGCAGTTTGTTTTGCTTGAGATTCCTCCCTTTTCTTTGCCCATCTAGTTTTCCATCTATCTATGTCACCCCATTTCTGCAATAATGACATAAGCTCCTTAATTTGTACTTTTCTACCTGACACAATCAAATTCTCTAGCTCTTTGTCAGAAAATTCAGCTCGATATGGTTTTTGCAAAACTTTAGATTTGCCAATGTCAATTCCCAAGGCCGTATTCATTAATTTTTCATGAAACACTCTTGTATTTCTGGTAATGCTTTTACATATGAATAATAACTAATCTTCACTGAATGTATTTAACCTGTCCAATCCCACATTTCCCGCTATCATTTCTTCCAATTTGACTTAATTTAAATATGTCCAATACCTTAGGTTGCGATTTTGGTTTTTCTATTTCTCGGGACCATCTCTCTATTTCTTCTGGGGTAACTTCAGTTGCATTTATTGTACCTGATGATGTTTCCATTCGTACTTCTCTAGAACTTCCAGGAGTACTTTTTCTGACTGAGCTTCTTTCAGGTTCTCTTATTGGTAAAATCCATAAGGGAAATTACCGACTCATATTCACTTGCTTGATCATCCACTATTACTGTCTCTTTTCTTGACTGCACTACAGGTGTAGTTAGAACAGGAGTTTTAAGACTAGGCTGTTTATCTCCATATAAGGGAACAACCGGGCCACTAGTTACCGGAATTGTTAGGGCTTCAGGACTCGTATTCAATTGGGAAATTTTCTGGATTAACTCAATTCTTTGGTTTTTTAATGCTTCTCTTTCTCTTTCTTGTAATACTTTTTCTAATGAAGTCTCATGTATAATTGTGGGACCAAAGGTGGCTTCAAAAACGGAGCACTAGGATTAACTGTGCTTGGTTCTTCATGATAAGGTGGTGGATTCTTCATTACCAAATCTTCCAAATAATCATCATCCGAATCACCACTAGCCATTAAATGTTTCGTTTTCTTAGTCTTTTTACTTCCTGATGGGTTTTCTTGAGTAAATACAGGATACAATCCCTCCACTAACATGGACTGTCTCCATTGTTTCATTTGCTTATCTCTTGTCTCTTTTGGCAAACGGGGATAGAACTTACTCCAATTTTGTTACTTCTGGGTCTATCTCGCTCAAAAGCCTCAGTTTTCCAAACCTCTAATACCTCATATTGCGTTAATCGACGTCTGAGATCTAGTTCATTCATGCGGGTTCTTAGATTGTACAAAACCCTACCATTAAAGGTATCATTTTCAGGGAAAGGTAAAACACCATAGTCTTTAGTGTATTCAATCCAATTTTCTAACCACACACAGGTGTGATAGCACCTTTCAACCATTATAAATGATGCAGGCGTATTTGGTAGTGGAATAATAATCCCTTCTCTAGTTTTAATCATTTTATCTTTCTTGAAGACATTTTTAACTTTCTTTAGAAATGACATTTTTCTCTTTTCTCCGTACATAATATAAGGTCTTCCTCTAATGTACTGTTCTTGTGCAAACCCTAAATACCTTCTATCTGGTCTGTTTCCTACAATTGGGCCCATATGCCACATATATTTTGTGCCGATTAAGATTTCAGTGACACTTCAATTGTTTACTAAATACTTTTCCAATACCAGCGCGTTTCTTATTTTTCAATGACCGATCAACAATGCGATTTCAAATAATATCAGCCAATGGTTGCGCAGTTTTTCCCGTGAGACAAGTTCTCACGCTCCTGCACTCACCCCTACTTTACAATTATTACCTCAGCTACACACCCGCTGTCTCAACCAATACCAGTGCGGCTCTAGCTGATGTCAGTGCAGCACCGCGACTGACTCCTTCTTTTGCAAGGTAATACGAGAACTTATTTCTTTTCACTTTTCAAATGTAAATCTTATTAATTAACAACGTATAAACATTCGCCACTGTGCCTGAGTGAGTTCAAAGGAAAGATAATTTACACACACTACGAGTAAATCCCTTCCGTTTACTCTTCACATACTACGAGTAGATCCCTTCTGTCTACCCTTCACGCAAGCATTAGAGAACCTGTTACTCCCTCGGGCTTACCCTTTCTAGGTGATATAAGGCCAAAGTTTCACCAGCGAACTCTTTTGCTATCAATTAAGCTTAGATGAACCTGCTACTCCTCTAGTGTGACCCTTTCTAGGTGATATCACACCAAAGTTTTGCCAGCGAACTCTTTGCTATCAATTATTCACACATTTATACAAAAAGTCCCCAAACAGTGCTTCCGGTTCTACCTAACCATGCACGTACTTCCTACAGGCAAGTGACCTCACTACAGAGTGGCTTTCATTTACCACCTGCTTGTTCTGCCCCCGGGGATTCCAGACAAAACATAAAACAGGTACGAACAAATTTTGGTTAATACAAAAAATCAATTCAAAATTGAAAATTCAAAATCAATGATTGCAATCAATAATATATATACGACTAACTACCTATCTTAACTAAACCCTAACCATCCTCTGCTACCAAAAGAAACTGATAGGGCGTGATGGTTAACCTGCTTGGTTTGACCATACTCACCTGGGCCCATAAACATTTAACACTCACTTTGAACAGGTTACCTCCACACTCTACCAAATTATATAGCTTACCTATTAGTCCTATACCATTGACTTACCAATTCTTTGTCACCAATACCTAGAGACCTTTTGGATCAAGGGAGTTAGCAAGAAAATAGGTAGTAATTAACATTTCATTTCCTGTATGAAATGACCACAGACTCGGGAAAAGTTTAACCTTTTATCTATGAAAATTATTAAATGTCAAAGTCCATGTCAATGCCAACAAAGCTTTATCAATTAGAAAAATTATGATCAAAGGAATATGACATGTGAATAATGCAAGAATTTCTTTATGCATTGAAACATAGGAAGGGTAAGAAAAGGGAAACAATACAATGACAAACCCACATTTATTTATAGTTACCTAGAATGGTGTGAAGACCAACCCTGGCAAGGGCTGGATAAAGGATAGAACCCCAAAAGTGCAGGTGCCAGCAAGACAACAGGTGCAGATCAGAATCAGGACAGGTACAGCCAAATTGGATCAGGACAGGACCACCACAGGTTAAGTCCGGCACCCACAGTTGAAGTTGCTACGCCAGCGCTACAACCCTCTCTGCAGCTAACAGCCAAAACCCCGATTGGGCTATTGAATCTTCTCCCAGAGAACCTCGATTGGGTTATCGAATCTTCTCCCAGAGAACCCCGATTGGGTTATCGAATCTTCTGACAGAGTGCTCCACCAGCAACTCCCCTCTCGATCCCTATTGAGTGTGTTGGGTCAGTGACAGGTCAGCTGTTCAGGCAAGTCGGACAATCTAACTAGCTAAGCCTACCTTAGTTATACCATTTTCCAGGGCAGTGTACCACCCACCAATGTTGCGAGTGTAAGAATCCTCAATTTTGATTGGACAAAAGACGGGGAGAGGTCATCACATCATATTTATATGAGGTAACTTACGTCTTGCATTAAAATTTATGTTCCCTCCCATCAATTTATTATCCCATGCACTTTTATTCCACCCGACAATAAATGATTCAATAACAAATACATTGTAATAATGGGTTTCTGTTAGGGACGTCCTTGGCGTCGCAAATAGGTATGTAAGGAAGTCAGGGTGTGTTGCTTCCTAGTTCTGTTAGTCCTTTTGGAAGGCTTTCGCCATTTGTTTGGTATTCTCACTCGTCTCCGGTCCTCCAGTAAGACTCCGGTTCTCGAACCTAACAGAAACCCACTGCGGGTTGGAATTATCACCGCAAAATAAATATGTCCGTGTTACTACATAAAGAGTCTTGAGAAAGTCGTGGGTTACATTCCCAATACGACGAAACACGTGTTGCCTGTGAAAGTCCAGGAATAAACTTCATAAGAAATGACCGGACCATATGGACAAGAGTCATTTCTGAATGCAAGAATGATGAATGTATAATTCTGAAATACTGAAAAAGACTTGATATTTTACGTGTGCTAGGGAGTTTTTTGCTTATTTTAACTATTGCATTAGTGATTAAGCATAACGAACAGCATAGCAAAAGCAGCGATACAAGCTTCTTGCACGTTAGGACACATAGCAGCCATCTTAGTTGTAGTGCGCAGAAGCAAAAGTTTCCCTCCAAGCGAAAGGTGCGTCATGTCACGTGAGTGTGACAGACGCATGCGCAGTAGGAAATCCCGCGTAGCAGCAGCCATTTTAATGCAAGCGGATTGTGATTAGTAAAAGCACATTGTCTATCATCCCCTAGATGCCTATTATGTTGTGCGGTGCAATTATTAGTACACAAAACATGTTGTTTAGCAAGTTACTAGTTAAGCAGAGACGATTGAGTCCAAGCAAGTCGCTTAGAGTGCAACCTTGCTCCATCACACTCACCTAATTTAGAGGTAGGTGGACAAGAAGTCTGCGCCAACAGAGTAAAATTTACTCTGTTGGCATAAACCTTTTTATGATGAATAAGGCAATAGGGGCTGTGGAAAGTAAGCCATCTGCCCTCTCTTGAGTTGGAAGTCAGATTGCTTTTTTGACTTATATTCCTGATGTGAGGGACAGTAAATAGAAAAAAATGATCCCCTCAGCAAGGAAGATAACAAATATTGAATGGGCTTCCTTCATCTTTTTGGTTCAAAGGTAAACACCCATTTTAGTTGTTTTTTTCAGAAAAATAGATAAACATAGGAAAAGTTTGATAGACAGTCATTATATTTGATGATGGCTTCAGTCAAACTTTTCCTACATTAATATGAACCGCCATCATGGCGGTTCCTGTCAACGTATAGTAAAGAGTTGTCTGCCATCCTGAAAGACCCATCAAACTTAAAATCAGGTCCATATCATATTATTTTACATACAGTATGCATAAAGGTAAAGGCATATGAAACATTGTTTAAAGCCAGGGGGACGTATTACAGCTGTTGCCATTTACTTGCTCACCCTGAGCCTGAACTTTCTCTGTTCACAATGCAGAAGGTCCATGTAATGGTACTTTGACAAGAGGTTTCCTGAAGGATTCTCCTGTGACCAAGTGCTGTAAGGAATTAAGTCCAGGGCAGGAATCCCAGTTGGATTCAGATTGAGATCACCAGTAATGGAAAGGGCACAAATTGGAATGTGCCACGACTGGGAAAAGGAATCTCCGTTATAACCAGCACCAGAATGTAGACGTCCCAATGAATTAGGCAGTATACATCATAGCAGGTAATAACGGCTAGGGAAAGAACTGGTGGAGCAATCAGCCATCCTTTTGGAGTGAATCCATGGTAGGAGTGCCCAACTACGGAAGTACCCCAATCACATGTGCACATACTTACATCAGCATGAACCATCCCTTACAGGACCGAAGCTCCTGCTAGGTTAGTCGAGACTGGTGGAAAAATAGCATGCAGAAGGAACTAGAGCACCAAACATGAGACGCTTCTGTAGTAAAAAAACAGAATCTGCTCAGTTGTGAGTACAAGGGAAGGGTGGTAATGAGGAAAGTTAGAGGAGGTGACATAAGCATTATGACATCTGCCCAAATGCGGCGTCATGCCGATATATAATTGGAAGGTAAAGTGAAGCAGGGTGCAAACGCATCCAGCTGCCAAATACCAAGTTATAATGATGGCAATTGTAAAAAAATATATAAGTGAGAGGGCCTTCAACAAATTGCAATAGCTCTTACCCTATCATACGTGTGGTTTCCTTGGCTCATATTCAGCTAGGGGTGCCAATGGGTATAGAGCCAGCTGATGCCCATCTAACATAGACAAGTGGGTCATAGTGAGGTTAGCACTGCTCTGTCTTGGGCTGGCCTACTACCACTGATTTTCTATTCCCATCCAGGGAAAAACTCTATGAGTCTGGGCCATTGATTTTTTGCCCCTCAATATCCCACTCTGGCATAGACTAAAGTTAGGAGTCCTGGTGGTCAAATAATGCCTTAGCCTTGGTTGTTACATGGAATCTTAAGGCCTTATAATGAGTTTAAAAGACTTTGACGGTCTTTGATTTTGGCGGTCTTGAAGACCCGCTCTAAGACAACCAAAGCCATAATGGGACCACCCACCGGATTCCGACTGGAATCCAAGTCTGACGATCCTGCGGCAGCTGGCCCACAATGGTGCCGTACTAAGTCTTATATGTGGGCCTCAGCAAGGCACGGCACGGCAACGGGAACACCATTTTTGTTTTTTTACATAGGGCGAACTCGACCCGAAGGTATCAGAGCGCTTTACATGAACCCAGTTACATTACAGATGGACACATTCATTCTGTTAGATTCTGTTAGGCATGGGGAGATTAGGTGACTTGCCCAGAATCACAGGAAGTCGAGACTCAAACTCGGTTTCCCAGCTTCAAGGTCAACCGCTCTAGCCATTAGGCCACATCCTCTCCCCTAACTGGACAGTGAAGTCCATGACGTGCAGGAACTGGGGATGCATGCAGATGGGGGCACACCATGTGTCCCTCTGCATACATCTCCTGGCCCGGAGGCAACAGGGGCCCCTGTAGGGCCTCCTTAGTTTCCTCACCACCACACTTTTCATGGCTGGCTGACAGCCATGAAAACTGTGGTGGTGAAGAAACTCACAGCATGCTTGGCGATGCCGCAGCGGCTCAGCCAGTATATTGTAGCCTCAGACTGCTGCGACATCGCCGAGTGATCGTGGATCCCGTTGGCAACAGTAGTCCAGTGGCGGTCCAAATATGGTGAGTGGACCACCAATCTGATGATCAACGGCCCGCCACCACGAGTACATAAGGCCCTTAATATGGCTGGTCAAAAGATCTTTTTGTCTTCATGGTCAAAGGATGCTGGTAGTTAAACAATGCGGTAATCCTAAACGTCAAAATATTTCTAACTGCTTGTGGTGAAAGGAATTCATAATTCTGTTGTATTAAACTTATCATCGGGCGATGCCCTTGCAGGTATGAGCGGTGGGCAGGGTGGGGGTGAATTCGACAGATGACGGAAAATAAAATTTTTATTTAATTTTCCCTCTGCGTCGTCTTTTGAATCGCATCCGCCCCACTGCTCTTACCTGCAAGGGCCGCTCCTGCATATCTTGGTCCTAGTGATCAAAGGATTTCTTGGTACTTGCGGTGATAAGGTCTTTGAAACATGATAGTCGAAGTGCTGCTTAATCCTGCTGGTCAAAGGATATCTTAGCCCTAGTAGTCAAAGGATGTCTTAGGGCCAGATGTACAACCCTTGCAAACTGCACCTCACAATTTGCTCTTGATTCCGAGTCGCAAATTGCGAGATGCAATTTACAATGTACTACAGTGTCAGAGACACTGATTGTGATTCCCAAAGGGGTTGCAAAATGCGAGGCTAATGACTATCAATGAGCCACTCACAATTTGCGACCCGATTGAGAATAGCTGGCCCTCCCAGGGATGGTGGCCTGCTGGGCTCAGCAGACCACCATGTCTGGGGCTGCTTTTCAGTCAAGCAGGTTTTTTAATTAAATGCAGCCCGTTTTCCTTAAAGGAAAATGGGATGCATTTAAAAACAAAAAATGAAACGTTTTCGTTTCATGTTTTTAAGGGCAGCCAGTGGTCCTTGGGACCACTGCTTGTCCTTAAAAACATATTTCCCGTGCATTTGCAAAGGGAAGGCGTCCCTGGGGACCCCTTCCCTTTTGCGAGTGCATTACCACCCTCTGGAAGAGGGTAGCAATTTGCGAGTGTTTTACGACCGCAACACATTCATGCATGGCTTTGGGGTCGCTATTAGAAAGGGTACGCCCCTTTCTAATAGCGACTCGCAATATCTAAATAGCAAGTTACAAACCCGTTTGCGCATGCAAAATAGGGTTGTACTTCTGGCCCTTAGTTCCTTAGTCCTGGTGGTCAAAACATTATTTAATTTGAGTGGTAAAAAAAGATCTCTTGTTCTTGGGGACCAAACAATGCGTTTCTACTAGTGGCCACAGGATACCAAGGACACCAAGTGCTCTTCCTGGCCTCTTAGCTGGTATAGTATGAAGAGTTGTGGAACACTATACCACTCCATGTGGCCATTGATACATTGATTGATCACACCAGAACTGGGGAGTATCCGAAAGCTCTGCTTCAGAACATTTAAAACAGTTAAAGTTTTTAGCAAAGCTTTTCATCACCTACATATCCCAGTGAGGGGACTGGGTGACCCTCAAAGTTTTGCTGCACCACATACGTTTGTAGAGAAGAAGATCTAAAGTAATTGAAGGTTGAGCAGGCTGTTATGATGTTCAGTGTTGTTTCTTGCCATGCCTCATGGTTCATGTGTTTCTAATCCCATGTTTAAAAAACTTGAGAAGAACCAACCTCATAGTATGAGTCTTCTTTGGAACAAATGTTACAATGGTAATAGCAGGTGCATTCAAATCAAATCAATAAATCTTTATTTGGATAAAAATATCCACAAAAGAGTCACACATAAAATTGTTATTGTTAATTGTCATTTGTTAAGCACGTTATCACCATCAGGTCTCTAAGCGCTGTCAGAGAGATCCCAGTCGTCGCATGTGGGGGAGTGTGGGGGTTTAAATTACGCCCCAAGCCTCCGCAAAAAGTACTGTTTTTAATTTCTTCCTTGGGTACATTCTCCGGCAGATTGTTCCATTTATGGGGAATTGATGAGGAGAATGCTCTTCCTCCTTTTGAAGACAGGTTGAATCGGGGGCAAGCCAGAAGGCTGGCATTGGAGGACCGTATCACCCTTCTGGGAGTGTATTTGGCTAGCCGGTCCTTGATGTAGCTAGGGGCTTGGCCATAGATGGTCTTATGTGCGATGCAGAGGCCTTTGAACTTTGTTCTCTGTCCAACCGGGAGCCAATGCAACTGTTTTAGTAGAGGTGACGCATGGGCTCGCTTGGGCACTCTAAAGATTAGCCTAGCAGCGTCGTTCATGGTAACCTGCAATCTGGCCATAAGGTTACCCGGGAGGACGATATACAAGGAGTTACCATAGTTGAGGCGTGATAGTATCAAAGCAGACACTGCCATTCTGAGTGTATTGAAGGTGAGTAGAGGGGCAAACTTAAGCAGCTGTCTCAGCATGCCTGTACATACTCCCACTACTGTTGATACCTGCTGGGTCATAGAGAGATTGGCATACATTTTGATGCCCAGGCTTTTTACAGCCACGGCCGGCTCTGGGTATGTGCCAAGTTCTTGTGGCCAAAATAGTTCCTTCCAAGGGTTAGAGTCTGAGGTGACAGCCAGTACTTCAGTTTTATCCAAATTGATTTTGAGGGAGTTGGCCGTCATCCAGTTAACAGTGAATTTCAAGATGTTTTGGAATCTTGTGTGGGCGGACGGGGCATTATCTATCTGAATGATAATTTGAGTGTCATCAGCGCAGTTGTAAATTTGACACTTCATGTGGTTCAGTGCCGCTATCAGGGGCTGAAGGTAGGAGTTGAAAAGGAGGGGTGATAGCGCTGAGCCCTGCGGTACCCTGCACAAGAGTAGTCCTGGGTCAGACACATGGTCATTCAGCTGTATTTTGTGGGAGCGACCTTTGAGGAAGGTCAGCCATGCAAGGGCCGTGCCCTTGATGCCCAGCTCCAAAATCCGCGACACTAGTTGGTCATGATTGACCGCGTCGAAAGCCTTCGGATAGGTCCAGTAAAACTAGGGCGCATGGCTTTTTCTTGTTGGCCCTCAATCTAAGTTCATCTAATACAGACAGCATCACCAATTCTGTGCTGTGATGCGCCCTGAACCCTGCCGGGTTGGATTGTGGGAGATGGTTGTTTTCTATATGGTTGGTCAGGGCTTTTAGCACGTGCTGTTCCAATTTAAAATGTACATACAATTTACAAAGATCT
This sequence comes from Lissotriton helveticus, assembly GCF_964261635.1. Classification (NCBI taxonomy): domain Eukaryota; kingdom Metazoa; phylum Chordata; class Amphibia; order Caudata; family Salamandridae; genus Lissotriton; species Lissotriton helveticus. Next base: position 145,457,178 of record NC_136069.1, read on the forward strand.
TAATAAAAACATACAATGCACAAATGTACCAAGCTAGGCATCAACTCAATTGCCAACAAGTATAAAAACATTACCAGAAGTTTTGGATAGGGGATAATTAATTGACATATATCCACGCTGTTAAAAGTATATTATACTTAGCTATTAATTTTCATATCTTGAAACGTCCAGGTATAGCAGCTTTTTCGCTCTTTGAATGGCATAAGAAACGTAGACATAAACTCAAAAGCATAAAATCACATAATAAAAGGTTATGGATAAAATTAGAACCAGCTTTATGATAAATTATTTTTTCTTTGTAAAACAATGGCCACAGTATTTGTTTCTTCAGATCCCTGTAAAAGTTACAAAAGAATAGAAAATGTATTGTGGACTGGTTGGCAATAACATGAGCATTTGGGTAACTTTTGGAAACTAAAGCACATCTTGTAAAAAGCAACCAAAAAGTGCGGGGCCCATTTGCAGTCATGTTAAATAAACTCTATGTTGAATGTTCGATACTAGGGTGAGGTAGTTCTTGGTTGTATGGGGCCTGTTAAGTACACTGAAACAGTAGGTTTAAAAACACTCTCTATTTTCCCTATCAGCCATCATTTTCACAATCAGAACCCTTTTTAATACTATCTTACTAAATTGTAACACTCCCTCCAGATCCTCAATGTTCAATTTTCCATCCACCTCCATTAGGAAACTGTTTACATAGGCTAGCCATGGTATATGGTATACTTGTTCTATATTCCAAAGTAAGACAGTCTGTCATCATCGCTTTAGTGAATTTAGTGCGATCTTGGCTCCATAAATATTGCCCGAGTTTGATGGGACTTGTCTGCAAGCCATCCTCGAAATAGGGGATAGCTAATTCCTATTGAGCTATATAAGAGGAGGTTGAACAGGGCACTGCTAATAATCTGCACAGGAAAAGATTTTCCTGTATATGTAACAATTTACAGTTTGTCAGGGCCCACAGGCGGGCTCTGTAATTGACACAAGGAATACATTTACTTCTGTATATGGTCAACAGCTCTAATGAGCGTATTCCCAATTTTCAATGCAAACCAAAAAAATGGCTTCTGAAGATCTAATAAATGTCAGTTTTGCTGCTTCCACATGTGTCCCCCATTGGCCATTTCTAGAAAAATTCACACCTAGATATGTACTACTCCCTTGATATGATGAGTTTTCTTCTTGGGTCTCCCTTTCCTGCAAGTCATTGTTAATTTTTTTTTTTAAATGATTAATATTCATATCCTTGTACAAGGTGAAACCGTCAACCAAGAGTTGGAGGCCATCACCAGTTCTCGAGATTAAGATGGAGTACCGGTGTTGGATGTCGGCTGACTTTTGGGGTATCTACATTGATCTTTTGCAAAAACTCATCTACCCAATTAATATACAACAAAAATAAAAGGGGGGCAAGGACACAACCTTGCCGGACTCCTTGGATAATTTTAAAACATGGTATGACTTCTCGCCTGACCCACAGTGTACCCTTGGTGGTAACTGTGCCTGTAGCTGTGACAAAAATGTCATAATCTCAATGAAGGCACCCCTTTTAACTAGTGACTGTCACAACTTAGAGCGTGATTAACCAGATCAAACACACTGCTCAAATCAGCATAGCATAAATGTATGTTGCCCTGTTTCGCCAGGGTGAATTTGCTGATGAGCAGATGAAGACTGATCCATAGTGCCCACATCCCTTCTAAAACCATATTGGGTATCTTTTAGGATCTGATTGTCCAGTAATTTAGATGGGGAATCCAGGAGGGAGATTGGGCAATAGCACCTTGTATCCCCTCTGTCCCCTTTTTAAAAGATCAGGATTATAATACTTCCTGTCCAAGAAAAGGGCAGATCTCCTCTATCTGCTGCTTTTTACACCTGCGTCAATATAGGGGCCCATAAATTAATGCATGATTTAAATGTGTTAATTGGGACCTCATCAGGGTCGGGTGTCTTCGCAGCAACAAACCCTTCCAAGGAGGTAGTAACCTCTTCTAAACGAATGGGTTTTAGATGTGATGGTCCTATATAGCATATTGCTACAGGGGTAATGTCCAGACCATTATTTTCTGGATTAAAAATTCCTCCATAGTGGCTCAGCCAGTTCGCCTGTTGGATGAGCGCCTCTACCCGGGGAGCTGATGAATATTTTAAAAAGCCCTGGTTTATTGTTTTCCAAAAAAGGATAACATCCCTTGTTTCAGATGCCTGTTGCAAATTTGCCCATGCTTCCTCTTGTAGATCCACCCTTCTTTTCCTTAATGAGTCTCAGGGTTAAAATCTCCACACTATTTCTGGAGTGGGTCTGGAGGTCCTTCTTTAGGTTCCAGTGGGCATTCGAGCAGTCCCGGTTAAACAACCTAATGAGTTTATTATCAGGCCTCTCTCTAGTCGATCTCAAGTTACTCGCAATAGCTGTTAATATTTTGCTGAGAGCATCTATAATTTGGTCGGGCAAAAAATGTTCTTAAGTGAAAGTGGAAAATTCAATGGGGTAGTCCTTTATCACTTTATCTAGTGGGGCAACTACATTGACATTTGTCCGTTTGAGGCTAATGTGACATGGTTTCTATATGTTCCACCAGTTGAGGTCCCTTAGACCACTGTGTTTTAATATTTAGTGACATTAGCAATGGGTGATGATTGTTCAAATGGCTTGGTATATTTTTAAAAGAGTCCACCAATCCTAGTCCGGCTACAGAGACCAGAATGTGGTCAATAGTAGAACCAGAACGATTCCCCTGGAAGGAGGTAATTAATTTTCCCTCACTGTCCAGTGTATGTTCCATAAACCCTAAATTATGTCTGAAGATCAGTTCATTAAGGGCCTCACCATATGGGATGGGTGAAGAGTGTGTTTGGTTATCCCCATGGATGTTTGTGAATCCAAACATCTTAATAGAGGGCTTTTCTCAAATTTCAGTGCTGAAAGTCCCAACCTATACAAGTATAACCTATATATGTACAGATATCTGAAACATGTGTCTCAAAATATTCCAGTTCTTTCCCCAGGTCGTTGAGCACCCTATTCCTCTTGTTGTCAAAAACATTATTATAAAAATTAATTAGAATAAAATTGACTTTCTCTATGGTCTGGAGATTAAATACCTGGAAAAAGGGTGAGCTGGAGAGACACTTTTCCACCGTTATCAGGGAGGTGGTGGAAATTAGTAAAGCTAGGTCCCCTTTGCTCATCCATGGCTGGAGGGGATGGCTGGGGTTCTAAAGGTCTTATCTTGATGGAAATCCAGCCAATGCCAGGTTTCTTGTCAGCAGATGATGTGGGATGACATAATTAGGTCTACCCAATCCTTGTGCCCTAATTTGTTTTTAATACCTGCAATATTCTAAGTCCTGATTTCTACTTAGGTACTCGCACTATGCAGGTTTGGGGATCCCCGCCCAACCGTGTCAGTTGGCTCAGCCAAATTCCCACAGGTTATTGACAGACCGGTGGTGCTCTGGTTATTATACTTAAACTGCTCCCCAGAAAGGTCAAAGGGGCCCTTCTGGCCTTTGGGAGTTAAGGCTCTTTCCCAATGGGTTCAAGGGAACCCTGCATGGTACTGCGCCATTAAGGCCATCGCGTCCCTTTCAAGATCGTCATGAGCATCCATTCAGTCGGGCCATCAAGGAAATTCAGTGGGCCTACTTGTTAAAGAGATCTAAATCCCTGGGAGCTGTTTGGAGGCCACCTCTGGCTGGGGCTGGGCACCTAGGTAACTGCCAAAGGCTTAGTTGGGGGACCTGTACATGAGTGGAGCTCTATAAAAGAAGACTAGTGGGAGTGCCCTAATGAAGTGGGGAGACTGGTTAACATCCTGGTGGCACTGATGGCTTATTAAAAATGTTATTAACACAGTCTCCATACAGGGATTTTGCTTCTGTGTCTATCTAGTTTACTCTTTGTACCATATTGATCCAACCACTGATATGAACCCCCTGCTTAGAATTAGAAACTAGCCAGTGCATAGCCTTGTTCTTCAGTTGGCTAAAGCTTTCAGTAGAACTGGCCTTGCCTTAAGAGGAGGGACATTTCCCAGCACTATAACATACGGGGTAGCTTCTGGTGACTAAACAAATTTTTGCAATAAATCAGGAACAAAAGACTGACTCAAAAAATGTGTTTGAGATCAGTTAAGATCATGAAGGTTTATTGAAATATAAAGTGTAATACAGAGGACAAAATGAAGGCATGGTTATCTCAATAAATCAGTTATAAAATGTAGAACTCATTTGCATGAAGGCGTTTAGCGATTTCAAATAGATGCAATAATGAAGAAATCTGAAAATCAACTAAGTCCAGAATATGCAGCAAATCAACAGAGAATTGGGCTTGCATCCCTAAAAGCTTAGAAAAAAAGTTTGGCTTATCCCCAAATTTGAGGGTATTTTATAATGAATTTCACCATAGAAAGCAATGAGAAATGCAATGTCAGCATAAGAGGAGCAAATCTATCATTCTCACGCAAATCACAGTTCAGCATTTTAGAGCATCATGTAATCCCACTGTTAAACATAATCAAGCTTTTTGCCTCCACTCTCTTGCTTTCTAAACCGGTTTTTGTTTGCCTTTAGGACTTTGCACTCTTTACCACTACTAACTAGTGCTAAAGTGCTTGTGCTCTCTCCTCTAAACATGGTAAAATCAGCTTACACCAAACTGGCATATTTATTGTACTTATAAGTCTCTAGTAAAATGGTACTACTTTTACCAAAGGCCTGTAAATTGAATGCTACTAGTGGGCCTGCAGCACGTATTGTGCCACCCACTTAAGCAGCCTTTCAAATGTGTCTCAGGCCTGCATTTGCAGCCTGTGTGTGCAGTTTTAAACTGCAAATTTGAACCTGGCAAAGTAAATCTTTTGCCAGGACCAAACCTTCCTTTTGAATACATATAGGTCACCCCCAGGACAGGTTCCGAACAGTCTAGAGTGCAGGGTGCAGTTTATTTAAAAAGTAGGACGTCTGCTTATAAGTTTTACGTGCTCTGGTAGTGAAAACTCCTACTTTCATTTTTACTGATGAAGGGCCTACCTCTCCCATAAATAACTCTGGAGGTACCCTATTACATTAATAAGCTGTAACTCCCAATTAGGAAGGGTTAGATGGTTCGAGGGTGGTGTCCAAAGATGTGTAATTAAAAGCCCTCATTAATAATAAAGTTGGATGTTTTATCACCATTCTGAAAATATCACTTTTAGAGAGTTGGCATTTTCCTGGCCTAATCATTTGGTGCCTGCAGCCTGATCCTGGGTTGCGTAACTAGGTGAAGCTGGAAGTTGGATTTTGTGCTTTGTTTCCAGACAGTGTAATCAAGGGAATATAGGTATTCGCAGGATGGGCTACTCTGATTTAATGAGGTGGAAGAGCTGTCACCTACCACGCATGCGCATCACAAAAGTTCCGGGTGAGCATTCTCAAAAAAGGTCTGCCTCTGGTCTTTTGTGACCCCAGATAAGCTGGGGCCAGGACTAAGAGGAAGGGGATGTCTGACACTTCAGGAAGGTAAAAACCTCTAGAAGCTTAATCCACTTCAAAGTAGACATCAGGGGTAAATATTGAACGTCAGACCCCAACTCTTCAGTACACTTCTGGACCTGTGGACTCTGCCAGGAAGAAGGACTGCTGTGCTGCTGAAAGGACTGCCACTGCTGTACTGCTGGACTGAAGGACTGCTGTCCTGCTGCCTGCTGCCATCTGGCATGGGTGAGAAGCACTATGCCTGCATCTGTTGAACTTAGGACCCCAGAGAGACTCCACAGGCTAATTGGCTGGCCTCCTGACTAGAGTCTCAGGGACACAAGGCTCCAACAACTTTGAACCTAGCACCTGGATGTATATTGCTGGAGTGTTCTATTTGACTTGATCTCCTCAAAGACTATGTTGAGATTTTAGAGAGTTCCCTGTACTATATCACAGAGAGAGCTCCACCCCAGTGGTGAATATCTTCCAGTGGTACAGTATATTTGATATTTGATATTTGATATTTGAGGGGGTATTTATAGAGCGCGGTGTTCGCTCCGGAGGGAGCATCATGGCGCTAAAGATCCTTATAACCCAGCCTCAAGAGGTAAGGGGGAGGCTAGATGGCAGCTCTGGTCCAGTCGTCGGGGAGGTTATAGATCCAAGTTTTTAGAAGTTTTCTGAAAGGCTTTTCTGAGGTCTGTATTCTCAGATGACTAGGCATGTTGTTCCAGGCCTTGATGGCCAGGTAGCTTAAAGTTTTACCACCTTTTAACTTCAAGTTAAACCTGGCGGAGGTCATGAGATTGTCTTGGGCGGAACGAAGAGAACGAGTCGGATGATAGTGAGGGAAGCGTCTGGTTAAATATTTAGGGCCGGTATTGTGGAACGCACGAAAGGCAACAATAAGAATCTTGAAGAGAATTCTCTTATGAAGGGGTAGCCAGTGTAGGGTTTTAAGGGCTGCAGAGATAGAAGATCTGCGAGGCAGTTTGAGAACCAGGCGAGCGGCCGTGTGAAGGACGCTTTGGAGTTTGGTCTGAGTGGATTTTTTAGTTCCTGCCAGGAGACCGTTGCAGTAATCGATACGGGAGATTATGAGGGCTACTGTAACCGTTTTTCTCGCCTCCAGAGGGAGGAAGTCAAAAAATTTCCTGAGAGATTTAATGATCCCAAAGCATCTCCCGGCGACTACATCTATGATTTGGTGGAGGATCTTGGGGGGGCAGGGATCAGAGGGAGAACCAGATTTACAAGATAGAATAGCTTCTCTGGTCTGGGCCAAAGTGACCGGAGTGAAGCTTTTGAGATTGCCCCCTGAGGATGCCGGTTGCACAGAGCTAGGTAGCCCATGGGGGGTGGGAGGAGAGGGGAAGTTTCTTTGTATGGAGGTGATTTTGTCATCAAAGTACTCAGAGATTTTATCGCACAGATCTTGAGAAGGGGGAATTTCGAGTTGGAGGGCTTTTGGCGGATTTTACAATGGAAAACAGGGTTTTTTGTTTTTGGCTGGCATCTTTGATAGCCTTTACGTAATAGGTTCTCTTGGCCGATTTGATGTTGGAGAGATAGTTTTTCCTCAGTAGTATATAGGCTAGGCGGTCGTCAATGTTGTAGGTACGACGCCATTTACGCTCGGCCTTCCTGCATAGCAGGTGGGAGGTAGCTAGGTCAGGAGTGAACCAAGGGGCATTGTTAGAATTCTTGTGGGTTCTGTCGGGGTGAATTGAGGGGGTCCGGGTTTTAATTTCTTGTGTGACCCACTTATGAAAAAGATCTGCATCCCTTTCAATGTCGCCGGATAGAGCGGGTAGCAGGGAGTGAGAAATGGGGTTACTCGTGAGGTTTTTCTGGACGGATTTCCAGTTAACAGAGTAGTCACGGTGGGGATTGTTTTTTTTGGCAGTTTGAGGGTGACAATTAGTGATGTGGAATGGGACCAGGCTGTGGTCCGTCCATATCTGTGGAAGGGGGGGCAGAGTAGAAAGGGCGAGCAGGTTAGTGCAGATACCATCAAGAGTGTGTCCTAATGAATGGGTAGGTAGAATGACAGTTTGTTGTAGATTGAAGATATCAAGTGTCTGGGAGAAACTATGAGTTTGTGAGTCAGATGAGGACTCTAGGTGCAGATTAAAATCTCCTAAGAGAGTAAAGTGGGGGTAACGGAGGAGGAAGTGTCCTAGGGAGTCGCTGAGGGAAACTAGAAATTTGGAGGAGTTGCCGGGAGGGCGGTAAATCAGGCCTCCTGTAAGGGAGAGGGATTGGCTGAGTTTGATGGAGAAGCCCATACCTTCAGTGTCAGTTAGGGGATCTAGACTGAAAGTATGGCAGTTGAAGGTGCTTCTGAGGATGATAGCGACGCCACCACCTCTACCTTTGATTCTGTCCTGTCTATAGAAGGAGTACCCTTGGGGGAGGGCTATAGCAATGACAGGGTTGCTGTCTTCTGTGAGCCAGGTTTCAGTTATCATAAGGCAGTCCAAATCGGAGTCTATGATGAGGTCGTGAATATCTTGGCTGTGTTTACACATAGACCGTGCGTTAATTAGCCCGCCTTTGAAGGGTGGCTGAGGGACCTTGGGGGGGCAGAGGGTAGGGGGAGGATGGGCTGGCAGGAAAGTGAGAGGCCCTTGGCAGTAGATGCAGGAAGAGGGGCCGGATACCTCTGATAGGTCGAGTTGACAGGGACAGGTCTGGTTACCTCGTAGACGGTGGAGATCAAAAGAGGAGTACCTGATATGTGGGGAGTTTAGGGCAGAGTTTCCTGCGCCTGTCGCGGTCTTGGCGCGGACGGGCGCAGACGGGCTTGCCTTGGGCGTGCCTTCGGTGCGCAAACGGCGCTCCCGCTGCGCTCGTCCGCTGCGCTTCCTGTATAGGGGACAATTTAAAAGTTTATTACATTTGTAAAAAGTTATGAAAAATATTTTTTCGGTTAAATATGATTGTAAGTTAATTGTATAAATGTATCTTAAATGTACAACAAAAGAAAAAATGCTGCAGCACTATTAACTTAACTTGAATTTAGTTATTTCGTTAATTTAAATATATTAAATTACATTAAAATTATTTTTCTGATGTTTAAATTTCAAGAATATAAATTTCCACCTATAGGACAAATATTTGTAACTGTGCATTAGTCATTATTACAAGTGATTTATAAAATTAATTGAAAGTAACTTAATTATATTTTATTAAAATGTAATTTCACATTAATTTTCAAATCCAAATGTTGTTAATGAATATGTAATGTTTGTGGAGATTTTTCTTAACATTAAATTATATTTATTTTCTTTTGAACTAATTTTAACAATTTAATTTGATTTAACATTATTTCCTATGGTGTTTTATTGACATCCCTAGCTCCCATATTTTCTGAGGAATGGTGTTGCAGTAACAATGGTTGGCCATGAATGGCACTGGACTTACTATTGTTTCTTTTTGGCAATAGTACCTTACAATTGTAAATGTGGCTCTAACCCCTTTTTCGGAGGGGCGAGGTGTTCGAGCCTACACATTTGAGTAACTGTACACTTATATTTTGTGAATATCCCAAACTAGTAAAGTTGCTCAAATGTGTGAGTAAATAACCCATGTAAATTACTCACAAGAGTAAGTTACCTTTGTGAATAACCTCGAAAGTGTCCACTCTGTAAATCTTTTTGGGAGACAAGTCCACAAAAGTTGAGTCTCACGGAATGAGGATTAGGAAAATTACTGACTATTATACCGCATAGCGATGGAGAAGGAGGTAGAATAAAGATCAAGCATGGTGAAACAGTGGACATTGGCAGGGATTGAGCAAAGAATGGTCGCGGTTATGGACCACAGGAAAGCTTGGGAGCACCACATTATCTTGAGCCCTTGGAAGAACCTGTGCACATTGGCTTTCCTTGCCTTGTATCATCTGTTAGTGGAGGGATCCCCTCTTCTGTCTCACATTTTAGTTCCTACTGAAGTATTTGTGAGATGTTGGCCTGGCATATGCTGTCCACTATTCTAGGGGGCACCTTGCATCAGTCCAAACGACCCTTATTGATGGTAGGTTTAAAGACAACCTATATAGAAAGCTATCCTAGTGGTAGCTGTGGAGAGCAGCCTTCAGGCTAAGGGGTCCATTAGGATGGCGGGCGGACTTTGCCCGCCCGCCGTCCTGTCAGTGAAAGGGACCGCCCGCCATAAGGGCGGGGGTCCCGTGGGCAGCATTAGGATGTGCCCGCCACAGTGGTGGGCGCATACTGCATTTCTACCATTGTGGCGGGCGGTGCACTCAGCACCACCCGCCACAATGGCAGGAAGGCATGCTGTGCACTTCCATGCACAGCATGGCAGACACCGCGTGGTGCCTGCCATGCTGTGCATGAAACTGCTGGGGGGTACCATAGGTACCCCCCATGTGCACTCCACCCCCCGGAGTCCCTGGGGGTCCGCAACGGGCCCCTGCAGGGAGTCTCCGCATGCCTTTCCATGGCGGCAATGTTTGAAGCCCATGCTAATATGGCTGGCGGTGTCTGATAGACAACGCCACCATATAAACCCTTTTCCACCCCGGTCGCAAGGCGACCGGGTCGGAAAAGCAGCGGACAGTCTTTCTGTCCGCCGCAGACCCCCAGCCATACTAGTATGGCGGGGGGTCATTCCGGAGGAGATGGCGGGCGGATTGCCCCCGCTAGGCAGGCGGTGACCACCGCTGGCCTGGCGGGGGCAATCTGCCCGCCATCCTGATGGGCCCCTAAGTCTGGAAGGAATGTAAAGTAGCTTGTTTTACCAGTCTATAATCTCAGGAATGACCAAATGAAAGGAGAACCACGTCAGGTATATATATATAAAATATATGGATTTAATCGAAACACATCCCTCTAGTCTCTTTATGAGGCTAGAAGCAAAAGTACATACAGTAAACATATTTAGCACACAGTAAATTAGCACAGTATACGTTTAGCCCTAGGAACGTCACAAACCATATACTAAGAAAGTGGTATAAGTACCACTACAGTCATAGAGACAAGACCTAGGGCCTGTAGAACTGCTGGGGCAACCAGGAACCACCCAAGGTAGTGACGCAGGAGACCCACGGGGCATGCGTGCAGTGTCTAAACACAGCCGCAAATCACCATTGACTTCTATGAAGAAAGTTGCGATTAGATTTTTAAAGGTGAGGGACACTTAGGAGTGGACTAGGAGCAAACCCCTTCAGAATTAGGCAGTCGAGAGTCAAGACCCACGGGAGCACCAAAGTACTCATGTTACCTCACCCAGGGAAGCCGGGTGCATAGGTGTCTTTTCGTGTTGGGTTTCGTCGTCGTTTCCTATGGCGAGCTGCAAAGAAGTGCTGCGGGCGACCAGGTGAAAAGTGTCCTGATGGATCCAAGGGTGGATCGAAGATCTGAAGAACCTAAAAGCAGAGGGGACAGAGTCTGGGTCACTTGTAAGAAGATGCCCACCGATGTTGGGTGATTTCAGGTGCAGAAGGTGAAGCTTGACTCTATAGCCACGAGGATCAGAAGGCGTCCACGACAACCAGGAGCTGGATTGGAGCTGTCCGATGGCGGATGTCGAGTGCTGCGGTGTCGTTATCCGCATTGGACCCAACAAGCCTTGGCAACAGCAACCCATGTAGAATGCAAAGATTGGCTTCGGAGCAGACCAGCAAGGTCTGCGGTACTCACCCTTTGGAAGGGAGTCAGGGCACATCTGGAGCAACCAGGGTAGCCCAAGAAACAAAAGAGTTACCTTCATGGGGACCCACCAGTCGACGGACCAGGGATCGGAAAAAGGGCCTTGAGTAGAAATGCTAGAAGCGGGCCCACGGAACACTCGTGGAGTGTAGGCCCACAATCTTCAGTGCAGATGATGCTCAGGGCTTGGACTACGAGTAGCCCAATGCACAACTTCAGGAAAGTTCGGGAAGTAGATGCACTTGCAAATGTGCACGGTGTCCAGGAGTTCCGGTCCCACGTCTCTCGTGATGGCTACAGGTCTGAGCTTTGCTGGGATCTCATGTCAACCTCGGAGATGTCTGGAAGTCCATGTCCTGTGTTGCAAAACTTTCGGGTTCCGGCAGGAGCCTTGGAAATGCAGACCGGCAAGATGCTTCATTGGTACCTGTTTGAACAGGGGAGTCACTCCTTGACTCCAAGGGAGATCCTTCCGTCTTCTAGTCGAAATAGAATGTCAAAGTTCCAGGATATATGTTGTAGAGTTTCGTCTAGGGTAATCTAAAGTCCTACGGGCTGGGTTCCCATACTAATACTAAGTTTAGGGGTTGGACTTACTCTAAGGTCCCACCTATGGGAGGACCTGAGGAGGGGGTGGTTACACCCCTTCCCCTTTGTCCAGTTTCACACCAGAGCAGGGGCTGAGTGCCCCTGTAACCAGTTTGAACTGGGGTATGCACAGGGACACCAAGTGTGCCCCAGCACTGTCTGAAAAGCCTTCACTGAATGCACCAACCCAGCCCCAATACACTAAATCCTGTCTGGGGAGGTGGTTACACCTCCCTGTGACAGGAAACCTATTATCCAGGCCCACCCCTGCCGGAGTTTTATCCAGCAGCAGGGGGTCAGACTCGTATCTGTAGCTGCAGCATCCATTTTGTGATGCTGGGGCTCTTTTAAACTATTACCGGTCAGGTAAGTGTGTACATGTCTTCTCCCTCTAGAAGGGTGGGATTCTACACCCGCCACTAGGACTGGTGGGGGGGGGGGTTAGGATTCCAAAGTGTTTGACATCAAACACGGCATGTTTTGATGCAGCCATTCCAAAGTTAGCATTTACCGCCAGGTTATAATGCACTTAAGAGTATATGGTATGGTTGTATCACAGAACAGCTACAGAGAAGTGATTCCGAAAGCTGCAGTGGGGCTCAGCTCAGCGTATGCTTGGGCATCCTCTCACACAAAACCAAGCACTCTGCCTTCAGGATTGTTAAGGCCTGCCATAGGAGTGACTTATAGGTTTATATGTGTCTGTTATTTAAGGTAGATATGGGTAGCCTATCCTAGTAAGGGGTGCAAGCACCACCTTACCCAGGCTGCAGTACCAAACCTGTGGTGCCATTTTGGTAGGCTTCCCAGGGGTGGCATAATACATGCTTCAGCCCCTGGTAGGCCTCTGGGGTACCTATGCCCTTGGTACCTAAGGTACCGTATACTAGGGACTCATAAGGGTAACCCAGGAACCAATCAGGAGTGTACCTAAAGTACATGCAACCAATTTAGAGAGGAAGCAGCTAGGCTGGGGTCCTGGTTAGCAGGGCCCCAGCCAGACTAATGTAAAAAAACAGTGAAACACTAGCAAAAAGTAGGGGTAACCATAGTAAGCAGATCCTACTCTCCTACAATACTCAAATCAGCTTTTTGTGTGGACTGATCTTCACCTTTACGGGATCCATTGAGGAGATGAATCCCTCATCCTTGGCCCTTGTGGTCCTTAATGTGAACGGTACTTGTAAAAGTAATTTGGTTAAATCAGGGGCATGACAACATGGCTTGCTTCCTCTAAGCAATTCAAGGTTTCATGTAACAGTATAAGTACTTTACTCTCTTGCTTATTTAGGGATATTCACAAACACCTCATCTGGGGTACAAAACACAATATGGTTCAATGTGCAGAAGATGTCCCTGCCAAGCAGGTTTGTCATAAAAGTGAAAGTAAGCAAGAAAGAAATGTTTATCACTAATAGGTCCAATAGAAATTGACATGGGGTCTGTAGTGTTGTTTGGAACTAATTGATTGGAAATTCCAACTGCATTTATGGACAAGCCAGAGAGAGGTAGAGAAGTGAATTCAGAAGTTTTGAGGGCTGAGCATCTTGCCCCTGTGTCAGTGAGGCACCTTTGATGATGCAGTGTAGATAAGGGTGCTTCTAATCTAAAAGTATTAAGGTTTTCATAACACAGTTGATGTCCTAAAATATGAGGAAGCCAAACTATTTGGTGATATCTAGGTTGGCCAGGGAGTCCTGGTGCACAGTAAGCAGAATTGGGATAGTCTTGCTTCCAATGCTCCAGCTGACCACATGTAAAGAAACAACCTCCTAACCCTGGTCCTTCTCTCTGTTCCTTCTGTTTCCTCTTCCAATTCTCCCACCTCCCCACCTTTGTAGAGCTCTTACCCCCACTCTTTCAATCACTCACTGCATGCTTTGTAATTTTAGTGATATTCATTTTTGTTTAGCATTCACTTTCTTTTTTTTCCTAGGGCACGGAACAGGGGTTCAAGCCGGTCACAAACTCAGCTAACTTCATTTTTTTGTGTGGAGTTTTATATAGCATGAACTAGACCTGAAGGTATCAGAGCGCTCTATATGAGCACCATTTGCATCACAGATGGACCCATTCATTTTTTGCACAGGAGATTAAATGATTTTCCCAGAATCACAGGATGTTGAGCGCCCCGGCCAAGACTCGAACCCGGTTCTCCAGCTTCGAAGTTGGCCACTCTAGCTGTTAGGCGACATCCTATAAATCTGCCATCCAATAAATATAGTGCTCAATTGGTTTTTAACATTCAGCAACAATCCCTACACAAAAGCTTTCTGAGCCAGCTCTTTAAGATGGGCTATACCCAAACACGTTTTGGCCCAAGACTCACCCTTATTCTGCTTACAAAAGGGAATTTTAGTCCAGTCACTTTTCATTGGGCATATCTCCGCAATTGCATTCAACAGCACATCTCTTGCTGCAGTCAACTCCCTTCATTCCCAGGGTCCACTGTCTGCTATTACACGTTCTCCGATGGTCTTTTTCTCATCTCACTTGACACTATCAATCGCTATAACTGATTCACATCTGCCCAATTGGGCCTGTGCACCTAAACACCTTCAGCAATCCTTTTCGAAATTGAGTTGTGTTTTCCCAAATGTTGGTTAATTTTTTCTGACTACTCATTAAATCCGAGTGGCTCACTCATGGATAGGCCTGCAAAGGGAGAAGGGTGGAAGAGGGTAGGCTGTTATCATCAGGGTCACTTGGATGGGGAGAACAGGGAGGTCATCTAGACACACGCCCTGTGGTTTGTTACAAGCTTTCATAAGTGATCCTAGGATTTTGCTCCTGCTAGTCCATATCCCCATCAAGTAGCCAATGGCAGAGATGCTTTTGCTGTAAGAAACCCTTCTCATTCACATAGAGGATGCAAGGTGCCATAGCCTTTGTGTAGTGAAGGTTAAACGAATCCCATGTTGTGTAAATGAGTGAAAAGCATCACTGATAAAGTCAGCTTGGCTCCTTTAGGTTTGAGCCCTGAAGTATCCAGGGCTGTCCATCAGGGACACTTCACACCATCCTTTCCCATCTGGTCACAGAGCAGTATCAGCAAGTATCACTGACCCCACCTCCTCCGTGATGAGGTACAAAAGGTCGCCCACGGATTGGCTAATGCTTGGTAATAGCAGCCAATGAGAGGAGGTTGTGAGATCTTCTGCTTTAAGTTGCTGGCCGAAAGTCTCAAGCTCCTTTCTGGGCCAACATGTTTCTGTATCTAGCCACCCAATGGTGTCGCCTTCAAAGCCATTACCACTTATCACTGCCACAGGCCATCAGATAAGTGTTTCATTGAATGCAGGGTGCAGATGTGTATGTATGAATGCATGTGTGAGTATTTCAGTGAATTTGCTTTTGAATGGATGTGCGTGGGCATGTTCACACGTGTTTGTTTTGCGAATGGGTGTGTGTGCTTGAGAATG
Source organism: Lissotriton helveticus (assembly GCF_964261635.1). Classification (NCBI taxonomy): domain Eukaryota; kingdom Metazoa; phylum Chordata; class Amphibia; order Caudata; family Salamandridae; genus Lissotriton; species Lissotriton helveticus. The sequence goes on from NC_136069.1 coordinate 145,472,332, forward strand.
GGTGGGTGTGAGGGTGTGTGAGTCTATGTGTGTGGGTTGATAATTTACTTCACTTCACATTCTTAAAATATTATACAGCTACAACTTACAAGACGGCCAACACCCTCTACGTCACAAGCAACAAACAACATCTCGGACAACTTCAAACTATTCAGATCTTGGCAGCCAGGATCACACTCAACCTTTCACACAGCACACACATCACACCAAACCTCACATAGCTCCACTGGCTCCCGATACACAAAGATCCCAGTGCAAACTCCTCACGTACACCGTCAACGCGCTCCACAACATTGGCCCCGCCTACCTCAAAAGATTAATTTCATTACAAAAACAAACCAGACACCTCCACTCATCCGGGCTCCTTCTTGCACACATCCCACACACAACCAGAACTGGCGGTTGGCCTTCTCCTACATCGCTCCTAAAGCCTGGATGTTGCTAACTTCATTCGGGGCAAAAGAGGTAGGGGAAGACCTTTGGCTGAGGCAAAAAAGATGGTGGCACAGATTATTGCAACACCAGGTGGGACGCCAAGCGAAGGGCCAGGTACTCCATCTCTTCCGCAACCAACTGAGGGGGTTCCTTTAGTAGGAAAAAGCAAAGATGTGTCAGTGAGCAGCCCTGGGAAGGACAAGCCGACGGAGCCAGCTGGAGTGGTTTCAATAGGTAAGGAAGTGACATTGCCATTACTGGGTGTGGGTGAGTCACGCACCGGGAGGGAACATTTGGCCAGGCATGTAACGCGGGAAGTGAAAGAACTGGTGTGGTCTGGTGCTTACATTAATATATTCACTCTGCTTATGGACGAAAGGGAAATGGAGTATTCAAGGAAACAGAAAGATTTGATGCTTCCTAGTGAATGGCATAGTGAATTGTTGAAATTCCGGGTGGAGGAGAATTTGAGCCACTGGATTAGGGCTTTCTCAGTATTTATGGCCATAACAGCTGAGCGTTCTCCTAACATAGAAGCAGAAATGGCTTGTTTCCAGAGCAGGATTACTATGTCTCATGACAAATATGGGGGCATAGGGTGGACGGAATATGACAGAAATTTCAGAAAGGTTAGGGCAGCTGACCGATTCCTTTCCTGGGACCGAGTTGACACGATCGCATGGTTGGATCAGTTTGGGCCAGGGCAGCCTGCTAACCCAGTGCAAAACTTCAACAGGGGTCACACATTTCTTTCTTCTCAGCCCTTTCGGCCACCCCAAACAACTGGCACGGCCCCTAGTCCAGGTAGCGGAGGGGACGGAAAGGGACATGTTGGGATTTTAATAGGCAGACATGCACCAGGGCCCAAGGCACCTGTAAGTTCAGGCATGCATGCTCTATCTGCGCTAACTCATCTCACCCAGAATCCAAATGCCTCAAAAAATCAGGATATAGAGGAAAGAAGAAACAAGAGTGAGGAGTGGACACAACTTGTAACACACTTGCCCATTGACATTACGGCTATGACTCCTTGGTTAAACAAATACCCAGATCATGCCATGGCTAGGACATTACAAGAAGGTTTTCTGAATGCCTTTAGGATTCCTGCATTTTATTACATAGGGACACCAGATTGCAAAAATCTGCTTTCTGTAAGGACCAATCCTGGGGTGGCAGCAACAAAAATTGCAAAAGAGATTCGCTTGGGAAGAATAGCTGGCCCTTTTGATCACATCCCTGTACACAATTTTGTTTGCTCACCCCTGGGAGTGGTCCTCAAGAAAGAGGAGGGGGAGTTCAGGTTGATTAATAATCTGTCAGCCCCCAGAGGCAATTCATTGAATGATGCCATCAGTGAGGAAATCTGTAGTGTTAAATATGCTTCCTTTGACCAGGCAGTTGTTATGCTAAGGGGTATGGGCCCCGGGGCCTTGCTAGCTAAATCAGATATTGAGTCTGCTTTCCGTTTGCTGCAAGTCCATCCACTGGATTATCACCTTATGGGTTTTAAATGTCAAGACAAATTCTACATGGATATGTGCATGCCCATAGGATGCTCCGTCTCCTGCGCTTACTTTGAAAAATTCATTTTATTTTTGGAATGGGTTTTTAGACAGGCGACGGGGCACCAATATGTCATGCATGATCTGGATGATTTTCTTTTTCTGGGGTCAGGGGGCTCCCGGGAGTGAGCTTAGGCATTGCAGGAATTTTGCATGCTCATGCGGGCCTTCGGGGTTCCCCTGGCGCCTGGGACGACAGTGGGTCCAGCCATTACAATAGAATTCCTGGGCATCGAGTTAGACTCAGTACAGGGGTGTTTCCGGATACCTATGGGAAAATTTGAGAAATTTAAGACAGCATTACAACAATGCCTGGCAAAAGATAAGGTGACCTTACATCAGCTACTACAGACAGTGGGTCAGTTGAACTTTGCGATGAGAGTCATACCTATGACACAACCATTCTTCCGCTCCATCTCACAGGCCATGGCAGGTCTCTAAGAAAAATACCATCACACAAGACTGCCGTCTGAGGTTCGCCAGGACATGTGTATTTGGATGGCATTCCTGGGGGATTTCAATGGCAGGATGGTGTGGCCCGGTCCTCCTACTACTTCTGCGGAGTTAGCTTTATGGACTGACGCTGCGGGCAGTGTGGGATTCGGTGCCATACTTGGGAATGAGTGGGTGGCGCAACATTGGCCGACATGGTGGGTGGAGAATGGTGTGGTTTCCTGGAACTCTTTCCCATCTGGGTGGCACTCACTGTTTGGCCTGAACATCAGCGTAATCAATCTGTGATTTTTTGGTCGGACAACATAACTGTGGTAGAATGTATCAACCAGCAGGCTGCACGGTGTAAAATGATCCTCCGGCTGTTGAGGGAGATAGTGTTGTTATGTATGAAATTGAACATACAGTTTAAGGCTAAACACGTCCCGGGGGTCTTGAATAATGCTGCTGGAGCACTCTCTCGCTTCAAGATGCAGGTTTTCAGGGAACATCTACCCTCTGCAGAGACAACCCCATCATTCTACCCGGAAGTACTTTGGCAGATTGGTGCCCCCAACTACAGAACCTCGTGGCAGCTAGCCTAGCTCCCAAGACCAGGAAAGCTTATGTAGGGGCGTTTGGGCTTACTGCGCTTTTTTGGGGAAAGATTGGGTTGAAAGCTGGCATGACACAGAGGCACGCCTGCGGCATTTAGATGCTTTGAATAAAGAAGGGCGCTCAGCGGCGGCAGCCAGGCGACATGTGGCAGCAATCTCCTTCTTCGCGCAAATTAATCGCAGGGGGATTCCTACCAATAGTTTCATTGTTAGGAAGGCCCTAAAAGGGTGGAGACACCTCCAGGGAGCAGCACCAGACACAAGACGCCGAATTGGGATAGAACTACTGACATCTCTACTGGCAGCTCTGGATGGCATCTGCAGATCAACATGGGAGGCTTTGCTATTCAGAGCCGCCTTTTCACTGGCCTTTTATGGAGCCTTTAGGATAGGGCAGCTGGTGGCGCAAAATAAACAGGATGTGCTAGAAGGGCTGCAGATTGAACATGCAAAAGTGCAGGGCGACACCTTACTAATATCTGTAAAAAAGTCCAAAACAGATCAGGAAGCCCGTGGCGAGGGGATAGTACTCCACCGCACCATGATAATCCTTGCTGCCACGAGACTCCGCTAGAAACATTCCTGCGACAGAGGAAAAGTACAATGGGGGGAGAATTGTTATTAGATGCAGATGGGACCCCGTGCACCAGGTTCCAGTTTAAAAGGGTCATGGAGATGGCAATAAACAGGGCAGGTTTGGATCCTAGGTGTTTTGGAACGCACTCGTTCAGAATAGGGGCTGCCACCGAAGCAACAGCTAGAGGTCTGCACAGCAGCAGTGTAAAAAGGTTTGGGAGATGGTCCTCCAATTGTTATAAGCGCTATGTGCGGCTACACATGCTGTGAGTGGGGCACTTCACACTTGTACTGATGCATGTCCCATCTCTTCTTCCATTTACAGTTTCTCGAACCTGTCACGCAGGGGGTAAACTGGCAGCGGCGCACCAGCAGCAAGATCCAATACAAGGACGGGCACATCCACAGGAAGCAGGACACATGTTGTTTGGGTCATTGGCCACTCATATGTAAGACGTTTGAATGCAGTTTTTCTTTCAGTAAATTATAAACACAGAGTTGAAGAGGCCGGTTTTAGGGTGACTTTTAATGGAAAAGGGGGGGGCTCTGCCTTAGTCAGTTCAGGGGTTTCGTCACAGATATTTTGGGTAAGCATGGGGCGCCACCCTGCATAGTTATCCTACACTTGGGTGGGAACGATCTGGTAAACCTGGGTAGAAGGGGGATGATGGAAGCCATAAGCTCAGAAGTGGGTTGGTTAGCTAAGACATGCCAGGGGTGCACCATAGTATGGTCTCAGATGGTACCCAGATTTAATTGGCGGGGGGGGGGGGATTCTGTAAAAGTGTTGAATCACTCAGTAAGGAGGATCAACAATAAAATAGGCAAATTGTTCAGGTCTCCTCAGCTTCAAACTGGGTGCCACGTCAGCACATGGGTGTTTTATGGGGGAGCCGTGCTTCTTAAAAGACGGGGTCCACCTGACTAGGGAAGGGAATGAAATCCTGTTAGAAAATATAGTTGCTTGGTTGGGGAGTTTTAAAGACAGGGCATGACCTTTCAGTGAGGAAGTTTGGGGGGGCCAGATACGCTGGCCTGTGGCGGTAAGGTCATGATTGGTGAGCAGTAAATTTAAGGTCCTTAGAGGGCGGCGCCATTCTTGAATGGGGTCGCCCAAGGGGAGGGACAAGTGGTCTCTGCTAGAACTCCAGGGGCAGTTACAGCCAGTTGGCTAGATGGGTGCGGGGGCGGGGGGAGTCACGCTTTCTCTAGGCTGGTTGGCCACCCCGCACTTGCACAATGACGCCAGTAACCGGCGCAGAAATGCAAGGGCCCTCTTTAATGGAGTTAATAGAGCATAAAGGGGTAACTGAGGGGGGGGGGGAGTACCTTCATGGAAGACAGGCCCACTGCGCGTGCGCACTTCAACTGGAGGGTGTGATTAATTGATAAGGATCTGACACCAGTTAGTGACCTTGCCGTAGGCCCAAATAGGATACGCAGAAAAGTAAATGCTATATGATTATGGATGATATGTTAGATTTGGATAGGAAATACCTTTGTACAAGAATGGTGTTAAGGTTAGCCATCTGAAATCTGTATTTATCAATTGTAATCAATGTCTTGAAAATGTTTTTCTGCGTACTCATGTAAATATTGTTTATTTCAATTTTGTTTTATTTTTATGCTTAATAAATACGGCTGGGGGTTGTACGACCCCCGCTTCCAAAGAAATTCCTCTCATGTCAATTAATAAGGTTTGATAAGGGAGGGGGGGTTTAGGTAGTCCCTGGCCATACAGCACTGCAAAGACCAGCCCCATAGCTGCCAAGGTTTCAGATTGCTATGTGTGACACTTTCATAATTTCTGTGTAATTATGAGTGACATTTCAACGAGTATGAGTGACACTTTCTCATGAGCAAAATCAAGCAATGGTTGTCATTGTGTCAACTGAGTAGAGGTCTGGGGCAGCATCCTGAGAGCATGAGCTACAGGCTCTGGCAGAGTAGGAACGCTGTAATTAAATATAACGTACTGTTGACTCGAAAGTTGGACGTCACCTGACCACAATTAAACGAAAAACCGGATGGGACTGACTTGTATGTATAGTTCAATTTCCATGAGGCAATAGTAAATAACATGTAATGAACGAGATCTGGCTCATGCTCCGAACTAAGCGGCGCTGCTCAGTGCAGCCTGGGAGAGTGGAGCTGTAACGGGGTCTCAGTCAGGCTGCCGTGAGTGACGCTCTAAATTAAATATATAACAGGCACTGCCAGGTCCTGTATTCATTATATTTACCATGCGCTGGCTGCGAAAGTATGTGTTACAGCCAGTGGAGGTTAGAGCAAACAGAGGCAGGGCTCGGATGAACCGCCAGGCACAGGCACAAAACGAAAACAATGTTATTAATGTTGCCGCCTATTTGACATACCAGCGATGGAGCGCGCACACTGGTACTTAAATGCGCAGCTCCTTGATGTGAGGAATCCAATCAATGATTCCCACGCATGACTGAGTCTGACCTGGCGGCCAGGCCTATGTCCACGTGGGAATGACTGAGAAGGCTTATAGGCACCAGCGCGGACATCAGCTCAGCTGCTGTCATTTAACCAACATTAACTGGCACCAGCAGAAAGTTAAAAAATTAGGCTGACTCCAAAGAAACATTCGATCCCAACACTATAAATTCACACACCAGTCAACGCGGCCGCGACGAGTTCTGTAGCATGCCAGGCAGTCAGATCCTATTGTAATAATCACTGGCTGATGAGAGAGGCTGTCTCGTGACCAGCCTGCACTCTCTCAAATTCCCCCGCCGCTTCTGCTAAGTTACTTTCTGTTCCTCCGGACGTGATGGCACTCTACCGCCTGATGGAGCAAGGATTTGCACGTAAAGCGACCTGCTTGTATCAAGAACCTCAAATAATGTTAATAAGTGTAATCAAAATGTTCGTGTTACTAATATTGCACATTTCTACATTACACGGGGTGTCCCAGCGAAGCTTGCATATGTGTTTACTAACCGTAATACGCTTGCCTCTAAAATGGCCGCTGCTTAGCGGGCATTTCGTCTGCACATGCGTTGGTCACACTCATGTGACATGACGTATTCGCAGATCTGGTGGGAAATCTTTGCGCTTGTGCACTAGTTCGAAAAATGGCCGCTACGTGTTCTCACATGTCCGATGCTTGCCCTGCAGCTTTTGTAATGCTGTTCGTCTTGCACTAATCTTAATGCTATAGTTAATATAAAGAAAGGGGAGTCATATAGGGATTCCTGGTATACAGTGTAATCATTTATTTCTATGTTCTAAATTGTTTTCCTTTACTTTTCATGTGGGGAATCTTTTGGGCCTGGGAGGTGATTAATACTCCATCTTTGAAGTCCCTACTGCGCATGTCATCCTAGCAGAGGGAAGAAAACCTTGTACCAGTGGAACCCAGCCAGCTGGCAGCCACAGTCAAGATGCTCATGGGAATCGACCTGTAGCCCAGCAAACGGAGCCGAAATGTACTGCATTTGAAACAATTGTAATACAATTTGTATATGCCATTGTTAGGTGGAGAACCATGTCATGGGAACCCCAAATTCAATGGGAGGTCCCTGAAATGCTAATATTGAGCTTAAGAAAGTCAAATCCTGGTTGGTGTGTTGACCTGTCCTTTCTTTGGACCAATCGAAATTGGGGATTCTTACACTTGCAACATTTGGGGGGTGGTACATTGACCCGAAAACAGTATAACTAGCCTAGGTTTAGCTAGAGAAATTGTCCGACTTGTCCGAATAGCTGACCTGTCACTGACCCAACGCACTCAATAGGTGACTGATACAGAGAGCTGCGGAGCACTCTATCCTTAATTTCCAGAGACCCAAGTGGGGTTTCTGAAACCTTAAGTGCTGGCGGAGCACTTTGCTGGGAAATTCGATAACCCAATCGGGGTTCTGACTGATAGCTGCAGAGAGGGTGAAGCGCAGGCGTTGCTACCGAACTGCGGGTGCTGGTCTTTCCTTAGTGCTCCTGTCCTGATCCTAATCTGATCTTCCTGTCCTGGGTGTCCATTCTGCACCTGCTGGCCTACTGGCGACTGTCCTTTCCTTGGGGTTTCTCCTGTCCTTAACTGACCCGTGGCCAGGGTTGGTCCCCACACCGTTCTAGGTAAATATAAATCTGAGGGAACCCGATTTGCATTCTATATTTTTCCTTGCTTTGAATAAAATCGTACTTGCTCTTTATTCTTTTTTCCTTACCCTCTTTTGCTACTGACAAATGATAAAGTCCTACATTGTAGTTGTTATATTAGCATGTTCCATTTTTCCCATCCTTTATGAAACTCCTGGTGTACTGTTCATGAAATATAGATGTTCCTTTTCTTTACCCATCCTTTAGTCGGTTTTAAAGTGAATACACCGACTTATTAGTATGTTCCATTCTTACCTTTCCTATAGTTACATGGTATCTCAAAATTTCCGTAGTACAAATTAAAGTTCTATTTCCCTACCCTCTTCAAGGGGTAATACTCCACTGTGACATTCTAGTATGTTCCATGTTTCCCCGTCCTTTAGTCACTCCATATCAAGTCTGGATTCTGAAAATTCTTATTAGCATATTTCCTGTTTTCCCTTCCCTTTAGTCTCATAAATGGTTGGTCTTATTTACTTCCTATATGGATATGTGCTCTTTATAATCTTAGTTATTGACAGTTTACTTGCTGTGAACTTTATGCTTTCTGAAATTGAAGAAGATTAGATAAAGATTTTGAAAACTTTCTGTGTCTCTGGTTATTACATGAGTGCAAAAATAGTAAATGGTATTTTGTATTTTGTGACTGCCTTTCTTTTACAGCTAGCTCCCTGATCCATTGTGATCATAGGTACCCGTAATAGTGGATTGGTAAGTCGGGTACAGTGGAAATAAATAGGAAGGAACTGGGTTACTGATAGTAGAGTGTAAGGTTGCCCGATTAATAAATATGGTGAATTGAAAATATATGGGCCCAAGTGTGCGTAATGGTAAATTGTTGGTCGGGTGACCTGCGCGCTCTATCACGCCGCACATCCGGATTTAATCCCGGCCAATTGTGATTGACACAATTGCAGTACTATCAGACTGAGGGCAGCCCGGCCCCCCTGCAGTGTGTGATTCATGATGAGCCGCGCTGGCGCCGTGCCCTTGTTTCCACGGCATTAGGCAGAGTGCAAAGAGAAATCATTGTAGCGCTCAGAGCTGAGAGCAGTCTCTGATTAACTGTTTAGGAACTCGGAAGCAGGTGCACCTCAGCAGCAGAGAGAGCCCGGGCACAGTGACAGGCGCCGCTGGTGGCTCGCCTGGCAGCAGGTGGCAAAATGCGTGACAATGCATTTCAGTGCGGTGATGCGGATCACCGGACTGAAATGCGTGAGCGTCACACCTGTTGCGTGACGCTTGTCAGGACTGCAGCCTGACAGAAGCAGCCACATGCATGGCCTACCTCTCACCACCAGAGACGGCCAGGCTGCAGCATGGAAAAGACACTAGTCCTCATGTACGTTGTTTAGAGCGATGCACCCAGTGGAGGCAGCAAGGGGCGTCCACTCATTAACTGTTTGCGGGCAGTGCCACGTCAGTTCCTCAGATGAGACATGTGGGGCCATGTACATCTATGTACCAGGGGTTAAACAACAACCCAGTCAGCTAAATGAGTCAAAGTGCGACTATCTTCATACTGAGAGTCTATTGGTGGTGATTCTGTTCAGTCGCTGTGCATAGTGTACTTCCATTTCAGGAGTTTGTAGCAGTTTTAATGTTTTTTAGTGCTTCTGAGCACACAAAAGTGGGTAATCTGCGCTATTAATCGCTTTGGACGGATGTCCTTGCTTGTGAGTTATCAACGATAAAGTGTCACTCGAGGGATCACAGATTTAGCAGTGAAATGTCACTCGAATCGCACTCTGAAATCACGGAAATGTCACACATAGGCAGCCAATCTGTGCACTTGTCAGCTATGCACGCCTTGCGAGTAACAAGGGTTCACAATGTATGCATTGAAGTTCATAATGTCAGTTTTAAATTTCAGTCTCATTTCCATATTGTAAATGGGCCCAGTGTTTGAAATATCGATTTTGAAAATGTGATGTAATGACAGACATCCACACATGAGGGCAGCAGAGTGTAATGAATGTCAGTGTGGTGCATTCACGGCAGGAATCGTTTCGACAAAAATAGACCTGGTTCCTGCTGGGTAGTCTGTGTGGTTTTCCAAGTTTAAAAGCTATTATCTGCCTCACTCATGTTATTTTTGTACTGGTTTGTTGGAAATGGGATCCCTGGCCGGCCAGGGCTTTCGCCAAAGTCAGTCAGAGACCACCACTCCCAAGTCAGGGCAAGGGAGTTACACGCCAAGATAACCCCTGCTCACCCTCTAGGTAACGTGGCGCGAGCAGCAAGGCTAAACTTGGAGGCGATGTAAGTTAAGTATTTGCGCACGCACCCCAGCAACAACACCCAAAGGCCCACCACAAAGGAAACTCCACACAAGGTTATATAAAAATAGCCTTTGTATTATAATAAATATACATCAGATAAAACACACATATTGTTACACTGTGCCAACAGGCACGGGCGGAATTTACAAGGGATATTGTACAGGACAGGGCCACCTGGACCACTGTCAAGGGTATGCACTTTTAGAACTTAGCACTTATAGAAAGAAAAATCACTGTAGCACACAATATAAAAATAGAGCACACAACCAGTAATCACTGGTAACAGGACCTCACTAGCACCACCTGTACTAGGGAGAAAACAACCACCTACATATCACAATACCTGTAGGGGTGCAGGGAAATAAAACACATGATGTATCAACATTCAGAGGTGTAGCAATAAAACACAGTTGCGCAAAACTCAGATAAGTCACCACCTGTGACAGTCCCTAGGCCAACTGGCCTCTCTAGGGCTAGGACGCCCTGTGTCCCAAAGTCAGGGGGCCTAAACGTGGCAGTTGCCCACAGAGTGCTGGGCAACTGGTGCAGGGAAAGTTAGGGCAACGTTGGAGCCTCTCTGGCTCAAGAACCACCACTGTGGCACTGATGAGCCTCTCTGGGCTCTAAAACGATGAACTGGCACCCTGAGCCTCTCGGGGCTCGCAAAGCAACTGTGGGCGCAAGAGCCTCTCTGGGCTCGACAGAACAGGAGATGCCCTGAGCCTCTCAGGGCTCGTCACGAATGTGGGCAGGGGGGCCCCTCTCGGGGGACTCCGGAACAACTGGAGAGCCACTCGGGGCTCAAAGAATACTGAAATGCCCTCCTCGAGCCTCGCAGGCTCACGCACAAAGAGACTGACCTCGAGCCTCTCTGGGCTCGCAGAACGAATTGCCCCTAGGAGCCTCTCTGGGCTCCTCAACACGACTGTGGGCTTCGGTGGAGTCCCTCGCGGGGGACTCAGAGCAAGGACAAATGCCCCCAAGAGCCTTGCAGGCTCATGAACAAAGAAAGGGCCTCGAGCCTCTCTGGGCTCGCGAAGCAAATGTCACCCTCAGAGCCTCGGGGCTCTCACAAAGAAATGCCCTCTCAAGAGCCTCGCTGGGCTCTCAAGACAATTGGTGCCTTCTTGGCGGTCCCCCCCTCTGGGGGACTCGAGATCCAGTAAATGCCCCCAACCGTTGGAGTCCCGGCTCGGGGGACTCGTGGGGCAAAGGTGCGCCCTGGTGGAGCGGCCCGCTGCCAAGTGGGGCCGCTCGAGTAGAGGCAGGGGGGGGAAGGTGCGCGACCTCGCACCTCTCCCCTAGCCGGCTTTCACTCACCGGGTCTCGAAGGTCCAGGACTCTTCCTGGGCGGCGGGGTTCCTCTTCTCTCGTCCCGGGGCTCTCCTCTCCACTCGGGGAGCCTCGGGGACCCGGCCGGCAGCTTCTCCCTTCACTGCTCGGCTGCGGAGGCGGGACTTCCGGTTCGCCTCTCCCGGGCCGCGCGGTGATTGGCCAGCCCCACGACAACTTCCGGGTCGCCGCGGGCAGCACGGCGGCTCGCTTTAGGCAGGCAGGCGGGCTCCCATGATCCGAGGAGTGGGCTCCCTTGTGATTCAAATAAATCACCGACCTGGGCAATTTACAAGGCGGCAATGAGCGGGGTGGCACCCGCGCCGCCAAATCACCACACGGGGCGATCGGATGCCGGGTGGGCACCGGCTGTGCACACCAAGCGCTAGCAGCGCTAGAAACGAAGGGCAGGCGCTCTCAAGCGCCACAGGATGAAAATACAGCGCTCACAGTGCTAGGGCCAAAATAAAGCGCTTCCAAGCGCTAGGTAGGAGATTTCAGCGCTCCCCAGCGCTGAAGGGCAGAGAGCAGCGCTCTCAGGGCTGCAGGCAAAGAATCCTCAGTGCTCCCCAGCACTGGAGGACAGGACAAGGCTCCAGCAAGGGCTGGAGGCAGGCAGGGGGGCAAGGCTGGGCCAGAGCCAGCACACTGGGTCTCCAGGCAGGGAGACACCCCAAGTGGCGGTCCTCCTGGCCCCAGCAGCAGCAACAGCTCCCTCTGGCAGGATCCAAAAGCAGAACATTTTCTAAGGGGACACAGCCCCTTCTTATACTAACAAATCCTTTGTTTCAAGGTGCAGGGTGGGGGGAAACCAGTTACAGCTGGTTCTGGAGCACTCTTGATGGCCCAACCACCCATTTCTTTCACTGGGGAGGCTAGGGTCGTTAGACACACCACAGGGGGGCGGAGCCAGCATTGTGTGGGGAAAACCCAGCCCATCCAGGACACAGGTACACTCCTCCCACACACCACTCATGCTAATCTCCCACTCACCACCGGGCAGACCCATCCAGACTTCCTGGAGCCTGGCATGCCAGCCAGCTCCAGCCAATCACACTCCAGCACCCTCACTGCACACATATCTCAATGTCCAGAAGTAGCACTTCCCTTCTAGACACATACATGCCGCAGACACCATCTCGCAGCATTCACTCTCACAAGTTTACACATACTAAACTCGAGCCTGCACTCCCCACGCATCAGGAACTACTAGGAATACACACATTCCCCACTAAATTCCTATGGGAGGGCAGGCCAGCCATACTACACGCACGCACTTTCACTCTGGGACCCAGAGGAAAGTGCTCAGAGACCCAAAATCACTAACGCAGGGTCACAAATAACAGCAAAAAGTTTAGGGGTGAACCTGCCCTACGGGCCAAGTCCAACATGGTTCATTGTCAAAATAACTCAAGCTTATAATAACCAACAACAACAAACCAGACGGAGTCGCAAGAGGACTTTTCTCAGTTACAGTAAATCAATCATCGAATGTCATCACCTTATTAAAATACATATTAGCAAAAACCGAAACAACCCACCCACATTACTTCCCACCTTTCAAGAGGTTTGCACATCTTTGGACAAGGTGTGTGTTGTGGAAGTAAGAGAATATCTACTCCCCCATTGTCCGTGACAAGATGGATGTTTCCTTTGGTGCAGCAGGTGCAGGGGCACCAGGGCCTACCTCAATTATTGCTGAATTTCACAGTTCAAACAACGTCCACAGGGCACATTTTCTCCTTGAATTGCCCACGAAACACTTGCTACGGTCTGTCCATAGTGGCGTCATGATCCCCGTCTATTGCAATTTAAGTGGAGGTAACTACGGAGGGCCTTCATTTATGAGGGCCCTGCGACACGTTTACGTCGCATGTATGTCACTTTTTTGATGTTCCGGTGGCGCACTATGCCACAGCATATTTACAAGGCCACCTAAGACCACGTTGCTTAGCTTTTCATAGCCTTGTAAATATGTGCCCCTTTCACACAGAACACTGCGTGAAAGGGGCGTTCCATGGGTGTTACTGTGGGTGTTCCTACACAACACCCCTGGATTGTGTAGCATTCCCAGATTTATGAGAAATTGTAAACCTGGGAATGTGTCAGAATGTAATGCCACCTGAGGGGTGTTGTTAGGGAAGCACAATGTTTTAATTTCTCCTTGCTTTTTCCTTTTTCTATGTGTACTGCATTCTGCAGCACACAGAAAGAGGAAATTGCCGGAATTGATTGATTTTGTTCAGTAAGGTATTCCTTCCTGCACAAAATCAATCATCTACTCAATGCAGGCACCCTTGCACCATGCAAGGGTGCCTACGTTGGCATATGGCAGCCAATTGTTTGCCAGTACAGGGGAAAAGGGCAGGAATGCTTTGTATCTTATAGAGACGGCGCATTCCTGTCCTTTTCTTTTGGCTCAGGGCAGAGCAACAAGATTCCTTACGGAGCTGCCCTGCGTCAAAACCTCATAAATGAGGTCCTAAAAGTTTAAATAGTTTACATCGGCCTCTGCAGGGCTGCAGACAAAACCCAGGTCAGGGCTAAAAAGTAGGGGTTGAGCTGCTATGTGAGAAGTCGAGCACAAGAGAGGACAATAATTGACGCAAACAAAGAAACACGTTACAAAGAGAGCAGAAAATTGTGTTTTAGAAAGTCAAGTAGGAAAAGTTATTGAGATAAATAAAGAATTTTGGTAATTAGAAACCGAACAGAAGAAGTCAGACGGTGAAAGCAATGAAAGGTGCAAAGAAGGAAGGAAACAGCAAAGTAAAATGAATGGTGGTTGGGAGAAAAAGGAAGATTGAGGCCGAGAATGGATGGTCGAAAGGATGAATGGATGGATAGAATAGTGAATGGATCAGTTGGTGAAAGGATTGATCGCAGAGCGATAAACATGAACAGACGAGTGAAAGGATGAATGAATGAATGCATGATTAAATGAATGGATTTCTAGAGCAAGCAGTTTCTGCAAGAGGGTCCTGGCACTAAGGCGAATGGCCACTGGAAGGTACTAACCACCTTACTGTTTGAACAGATGCGTTTTCAGTTGCTTGCGAAATATGGGGCATATTACCAAGCAATAGCGGTAATTATCGCTATGCATGGTTAGCGGCTAAAATAATATCGCCGCACTCTGACGATTTTTACCGCTGACATACCTTGATATTATCAAGGTTTATCTCAAAAGCGGTAAAAATCGGCCGAAATGCATGAATATCGCTGTAAAGTCAGCGATATTCATGCATTACTGAGCAAATGCTCTTAGCCATGTTATCCACCTACCATTGGATAACATGGCTAAGAACTGCCCTGGGCAGGCGTTAGCTTTTGGAGATAATCGCGCTTAGCGCGATTATTTCCAAAAGTAGGTAATAGGAGATAGCGATGTTAGCGACTGTTTCCAGTCGCTAACATCTTGGCACGCCCACTTTGCATGTCATTAGCGACAAATATCTCTGACATGCAAAGTGGGCCCCAAGATGATCGCTATCTCCTACTAGCTGTCGCTAACTGGTGTTAGCGACAGCTAGGTAATAGGGCGATAAAATTCTCGCCGCTTTAGCGGGAAAAATTCCAGCTAAAGCGGCAATAAGGCCCTTGGTGATATGCCCCTAAGTTCTTCTCTGGGATACTGAGAGGAACAGGGAGAGTGAGCCTGTACTCGGCTGCCAGAACCAAGCAGGCTGAGCCACGCCATTTCTTACATTTCGGTTGGAGGATAGCTAGCAACCTGGCAGATTGTGAAGGAAGAGTTCTTTTTGGACAGTATTTTACCAAAGTTTTTGTCGGTTAATTCGGGCCAGTCTTAAAAGCTGAACATGACACAGTAAGTGCTTTAAACACATTCATTTTTTAACCGAAACCAGTGCTTTTCGTTATGGTAGAGGGAGATGGAGGCATGCTTGGTAGTTTAAACAAGAGGCAAATTGCTGTGATCTGCATCATTTTTAGTCATTGGATTTGGTTGTCCAGGATCCATAGGTACAGGATGTTCACGTATTTTAGTGTGGAGAGAAGTATTGCCTGAACTTCTGTTTTCTGGGTTTACCAGGGTAGAAGGATAAGACATTTTCTCAACGTCCTCAGTATCCAACAGGAGGTTTAAATCACTGCTGTGATCTAGAGTTTGAAGGATACGTGCTTGTAAATCTGCACCTCCAGATTTTTATAGCCATCTCTTCGGGCAGGGCGGGGGTTAAGTGCAACTAGTCGGACACACCCCTGACCAGCCGGGAAAGTGATTGCTACTAAACTGTAGGACCTCTGTTGTCTCGAGGTTGCATTGGAGCAAATTGGCCTTAAGCCATCTCATTATTGCCACTATCCAGGCTGCAAAGTTTGATTTAGCTTCCAATGTATTGTTGCCATAGGTCAGGGGGCATATTACCAACGATTAGCGATATTTATTGCTAACTAGGCTTAGCAACAAATTTTTTATCGCTAAGCATCGCCGGAAATTATCGTTGAGATAATGTGCTATTAGCAACGTTTATCTCCAAAGCGATACATTTTCCGGCGATAGCGTGAATCTCGCTGAGAATACTGCGATATTCACGCATTAGCGACAAAATGCTCTTATCCATGTTATCGACCTCCCATTGGATATCATGGCTAAGAACTGGTCAGAGCAGGCGTTCGTTTTTGGCGATAGCGGGAATATTTCCATCGCTACGCCTGCCTTGCTAATAGGCGATAGAGACGTTAGCGACTGCTTTTAGTCGCTAACAGGTTGGGTACGCCAACTTTGCATGTCGTTAGCGATAAATATCGCTGACATGCAAAGCGGGACCCAAACCGCTCGCTATCGCCTAAAGCTGTCGCTAATTGCTACTAGCGACAGCTTGCTAATAGAGCGATAGAATTATCGCCGCTTAGCGGCCGAAGACGGCAGCTAAAGCGGCGATAATTGCCTATCGCCCTGCTTGGTAATATGCCCCTTGGATTCCTAATGATTCAATTAGGTATGTCAGTGGCGTCATGTAAGAATTAAAAAGAGTGGGTCTCAGGGCCGAGCAATGAGGACCTCCACGCTAGAAAACCCTTGCTTAAGAATAAACCGGCTTCAGCCGTTCAGCCTATTCTCCATGCTCCAAAATGGAACCTAACCAGACTAAAGCAGTCCCTTCCACACCAACAACAGCAAGGCGATGCAACAGGATCCAATGTGAGATCGTGTCAAACACAGTGCATAGGTCTAGTAAGATTAGGGCAGTGTTCTGGCCGGTGTTGAGGGCAAGTTTAATGGAGTCTGACATTTCCATAAGCGCTGTCTCCATGCTGCGGCAAGAGCTGAAGCCAGATTGTGAGGGGTGGAGGAAATGGAGGTGTTCAAGTAAATCGATAGTTGAGTGTTTATGATCTTCTCAATAATCTTGGAGACCTCCAGGAGCAGAGAGATGAGTCTGAAGTTAGTTAGGATTTCTCGGTTCACATTGGGTTATTTGAGAAGGGAAGTGGGGACTGTCCCAGAATGCAGTGAGGTGGTGAAGATATCCGGGTAGGTTGGATTTAGGCTATTCCCTATTCGCCTCACAACATAATGGGGGAAAAGGATCGAGGAAGAAACAGATTTTTACTTTTTGAAAAATATTTCAATTTCATTTGCAGTTGGAGAATTGAACTGTAACAGTTGGCCCTATACTGGGGCATTATTAAAACCCAAGCATCACCGGATAGTTCATTGTCCTTCGTTTTCCAAAAGGTTGTCCTGGATCTTAAATATGCTCTCTTCAAAAAACATACTCAGTACATAGTGAAGTATTCGTCCCCAGGGGGTGCACTAGCTTTTAGGTATGTAAATATTTGATACAATTTTAAACATTTCTTTTGCGTTATTGTTAGCTTTAACAATCTTGTTAGAATAGAAAGTGTGGTGTGCAAGCTTTAGATTGTTATGGTAGTTGCTCAGGATAGCTTTGCATAGGGCTTTGTCTGCTTCAGAGTAGGGTTTCCACCATAGCCATTCTAATCTCTTACAATACTTCCTTTCTCCTCTTAGTTCATTAGTGAACCAGCGGTCAGAGGGACGGTGCCTGGTGGTTCTTACACATTACCTGGGCAGCCATGTTGGCAGCCCCAGGCAGTCAGTTATCCACTATCACCTCATCTGACACAACATCCTTTGTTAACACAGGTTTGGTGGATGCTAGAATAGCCTTCAGTGAGGACATATCGACCTTGTTCCAAATTGGGGGCCTTATTTATGAAGGCCTTGCGCCGCCGGTGCGCCACTTTTAAAATGGGAAAAATGACGCACTGGCGGCGCAAGGCCTTCATAAATAAGGCCCTGGGTTCTTAGGGAGGGATCTATCACTCATCTTAAGGGCCGGGGAAAAAGGAAGTATAAAATGGTCAGACCAAGGGACCTCTCTAGGCATTTCGAGATTTACTATGGTATTGGAAGACAGGGCCGGACTGGGAAACACAACTGGCCCTGGTAAAGTGCTCGGCCGCACCCCCTCCCACCCCTCCCTCCCCACTCGGGGGTGTTGGAGGTGCCACCGAGCTCTTTACCGGGCCGGTTATGGCCGATTTTGCAGCTAAGCTGCAAAAACGGCCCTGTAACAAAAACGGCCCCAGGGGCCCAAAACCGGCCCCCACCCGTGCGGCGCACAGGGGGATTGCCCGGTGCCCGCTATGGCCAGTCCGGCATTGTTGGAAGATATTGCATCGATTATGTGTCCTGCTCTATGTGTTGCTCCCATGGGGGTCATTGATAGATCAACGGCCACCAGCATATCTGATAGCTTCAGTGCTAGGATAGCAGAGTAGTTGGAAGTTAAAATCGCCCAAGATTGTAAAATGTGCATAGTTAATGATTTTATGTGCAAGCACCTCGGTGATAGAGATGGTATATTCTCCCACATACCCAATGGGACAGTACTACAGGACCCGCATGAAAGAGAGGGGAGCAGAGAGTGAAATGCAAAAGCCAAGGCCTCAGCGCCTATCAGTTCTTGGACCTGGAACACGGAGCATTTACAGAGACTTTCCAAATGTTATGCTAGGGCTATCCTCCCACCCCTCTGGCCCTCTCGGTCTAAGTGTGCACATGCATAGTTTGGGGGGAGGCACAGTTGCAGGTCTGGACATGAAGCCAGGTTTCAGTCATGAAGAGGATATCTAATTGCTCCTCCTCAATCAGGTTATATATGTCCAGTGCATGTTTAGGAAGGGAGCGAACATTAAGGCTGTCTCAAAGCGGAAGAGTGAAAGGATGATAGATCTATGTGTGAAGGGAATGGTGATTGGATTGATGGATGGGAAGGGCAAAAGGTTGAGGGATGGGTAAAAGGATTGATGAATGTGTGGACAGATGGATGGATGTCATTTCAGTAGCTAGTTAGAATAATGAAAGGATGGATGGAAAGGAGCAAAGATGATGGATGGGTGGAAGGGCTGCAGGATGGGTGGGCAGATGAGTGGATGCATGAATGAAGGAAACGATTATAGGAAGGGCCAGTCTTACTCTCTTTGCTTGCTCTGTGTCATTAGAAGTTTGGTTCTAAGTGGAGGGTATTTTAATTTTCGGACTACTCCTTTGACTGTCCATGACCATATGTGTCCATCAATGAATCTTCCAACACAGTAGCCTCTATCAAGTCTCCCTTTGCGGGTGCCCTTGCAAATCCATAGACTAGTAATTTACCACCCCTCTAATAGAGTCGTATTGAGAATTTTCCACATGGGGTCCCTCCAACCAGTCTTAGAGATCACTACAAAAGCGCATTGTACCATCGAACAGTCAAAACTTTGTTTATTTGGAGTGCGTGAGAAGGTGGCCTGGCATATGATGTCCACTATTCTAGTGGGCACCTTGCACCAGTCCAAACGACCCTTATTGATGGTAGGTTTAAGACAACCATTATAGAAAGCAATCCTAGTGGTAGCTGTGGAGAGCAGCCTTCAGGCTAAGTCTTGAAGGAATGTAAAGCAGCTTGTTTTACCAGTCTATAATATCTTGAATGATGAAATTAAAGTACACCACACAAGGTATATATATAAAATATATGCATTTATTCTAAACCCAACCCCTCTAGTCTCTTTATGAGGCTAGAGGCAAAAGTACAATACAAGGACTTAATTAGCACACAGTAAATTAGCACAGTATACGTTTTTCCCTAGGGGCCTCACAAACCATATACTAAGAAAGTGGTATAAGTACTGCTCTCAACACAGAGACCAGGCCTAGAGCCTGTAGAACTGCTGGGGTAACCAGGAACCACCCAAGGTAGGGACGCAGGAGGCCCACGGGGGACGTGTGCAGTGTCTAAACACAGCCACGAATCACCATTGACTTCTATGGGGAAAGTTAGAGCTACAGTTTTAAAGAATAAGGACACATAGGAGTGGAATACGAGGAAACCCCTTCAGTACTAGACACTTCGGGCCCGATTCACAGAATGAACTTAAGACTCAATCCTAAACTTACTAATATTTTGGTATTCACAGAATGCACTTACTACTTTTGTCATTCACAGAATGAACTTACTACTTTTGGTATTCACAGAAGTTAGGATTTTGCCTTAAGTTTGTCTTAAGACAAACTTAAGACAGACTTAAGACAGACTTAAGACAAAATCCTAACTTCTGTGAATACCAAAAGTAGTAAGTTCATTCTGTGTATGCCAAAAGTAGTAATTGAATTCTGTGAATACCAAAATAGTAGTAAGTTTAGGATTGAGTCTTAAGTTCATTCTGTGAATCAGGCCCTTACAGAGTCAAGACCCACGGGAGCACCGAAGTACTCGTGTTACCTCACCCAGGGAAGCCGGGTGCATAGGTGTCTTTTCGTGTCGAGTTTCGTCGTCGATTCCTATGGAGAGCTTGAAAGAAGTGCTGCAGGCGACCAGGAGAAAAGTGTCCGGATGGATCCAAGGGTGGATCGGAGATCTGAAGAACCTGAAAGCAGAGGGGACAGAGGCTGGGTCACTAGCTAGTGACCAGGATGGCGACAGGAAGATGCCAGCCGATGTCGGGTGCTTTCAAGTGATGCAGGTGAAACTTGACTCTTCAGCCGCGAAGTCAAGGAGGCGTCGACGACAACCAGGAGCTGGATTCAAGCTGTCCCACAAAGGATGTCGAGTGCGGCAGCGTCGGTATCCGGATTGGACCCAACAATCCTTGGCAACAGCAACCCACACAAGATGACAAGATTGGCTTCGGTGCAGACCAGCAAGGTCTGAGGGACTCACCCTTTGGAGGGGAGTCAGGGCACTTCTGGAGCAACCAGGAAAGCCACCAGTCAATGGACTAGGGATCACGAAGGAGCCTCGAGCTGAAATGCAGGAAGCGGGCCTACGGAACACTGGTGGAGTGTAGGCCTCTAAGTTGCAGTACAAAAGGTGCTCGGGGCAGGGGCTTCAAATACCCCAATGCACAACTTCTGGAAACTTCGGGAAGTAGGTGCAGTTGCAAAATTGCAGGCTGTCCAGGAGTTCCGGTCCCACGTCTCTCGTGATAGCTACAGGTCTCAGCTCTGCTGGGAACTCGTGTCAGCCTCGGCGATGTCTGGAAGTCTATGTCCTGTGTCACAGATTCTTCGGGATCCATAGGGAGCCTTGAAAATGCAGACCAGCAAGATGCTTCTTTGGTGCCTGATTGAACAGGGGAGTCACTCCTTGACCCCAAGGGAGATTTCTTCCATCTTCCAGTCGATATGGAATGTCGAAGGTCCAAGATTTCTGTATCAGAGTTTTGTCCAGGGTAATCTAAAGTCTCAGTGACTGGGTTCCTATACTCATCCTAAGTTTAGGGGTGGAACTAACTCTAGGGTCCCACCTATGGGAGGAGCTGAGGAGGGGGTGGTTACACCCCTTCCCCTTTGTCCAGTTTCGCGCCAGAGCTGGGGCTGAGTGCCCCAGCAACCGGTTTGAACTAGGAAATGCATGGAGCACCTTGTGTGCCCCAGGCAGTGTATGAAAAGCATACACTGAATGCAACCAACCCTGCCCCAATACACTAAAGCCTGTCTGGGGCGGTGCTGGCACCTCCATGGACAGGAAACCTATTGTCCAGGCCTCCCCTGCCGGAGTTTCGTCCAGCAGCAGGAGGTCAGACTCGTGTCTGTGGCAGCAGCATCCATTTTGTGATGCTGAGGCTCTTTTAAACATTTACCGGGTATACCAGTGTGTACATGTCTTCTCCCTCTAGAAGCGTGGAATTCTACCCCCACCGCCTGAACTGGGGGGGTAGGATTCCAAAGTGTTTGACACCAAACACAACATGTTTTGATGCAGCCAAACCAAAGTTAGCATTTACCGCGAGGTTATAATGCACTTAAGAGTATATGGTATGGCTGTATCATAGAACAGCTATAAGGAAGGGTTTCCAAAAACTGCAGAGGGGCTCAGCTCATGCTAGGGCACCCTCTCACACAAAACCAAGCACTCTACCATCAGGATTGTCAAGGCCTGCCATGGGTCTATATATATAAAGGTAGATATAGGTATACTATATCTAAGTAAGGGGTGCTTACATCACCTAACCCAGGCTGCAAGTGCAGACCTGTGGTGCCATTTTGGAAGGCTTCCCAAGGGTGGCATAATACATGCTTCAGCCCCTGGTAGGCCTCTGGGATACATATGCCCTTGGGTACCATATACTAGGGGCTCACAAGGGTCACTCAGGAACCAATCTGGTATGTACCTAATGTACATGTAATCAATTTAGAGAGAGAAGAGCTAGGCTGTGGTCCTGATTAGCTGGACCACAGCCAGACTAAAGTCGATAAACCAGTGAAACACAGCAAAAGGTGGGGGTAACCATACGAAGCAGATCCTACTCTCCTACAGAGTGGACAACCACAAATATTACAGCAAGATGGTGGCTCCTATTATGCTTCTGTTGTACCTACTGCTCAGCCAGTATGAGTGTGGTATAGAATGTTGGTGTGGATGGAATGTTGGATGTCTGTGTCAGTTGGTTATGGGCTGAGCAGCAGGGAGTTTGCTCCTGGTGGGGTTTCTCCATGTTAAGATCTTAATAAAGAACGTAACTAATCTATGCTAGAATCCCAGCTCTACATTTGATCACAACATTTGGCGATGATCCTGAAGAAGAATCCATGTGTGCCACCTGAAGGAAACTGAAAATTACCTTACAGAAACTTGACAGAAACAGAAAATTGAAGCCCAAGGAAATCACAAGGTAAAATACTTTTTTTATGGACATTAAAAGCATGTATTTAACGCCATCTGGCACCCATGAACCCCACCAGTGACCCTGACATCAGCCCCCCTATAATCCAAGTGTGCCAGATTCAGTGTTAATCTAGGGCAAAGTACGAGCTCCAGTGTTATTTAAATATGTTCCGGGGTCAAGGATTAGGTCCCAGTGTGAAGTATCTTTGAAGTGTGTGAATCGGGGGCAAAGACCGGGCCCGGTGTAAAGTGGTTAAGCACTTTGAGGACTTGCACCTTAAATATGTTGATCAGGGGCAAGGATCGGGCCCAGGTGTTGTCTGATGCTATTTTGCAGGGATGAAATACACAGTATATTTATACTTTGGAAATGTCGAGTGAGGGCAATGATTGACAGATGGTTCTGAAATTAGCAAAACATCATACAACGCTTCTAATATTTTGATAGCAAATGTTTTCCGAAGTAAAGATGTACTGATGTCGAGTGAATCACAATTTTATTCAATGTGTTTTCAGCATTTTATTAAGGTGTGTCATATATGTGCAGTTGTGTCTTCAGTAACGGATTAACTGTTACAGTTTAGAAAAAAAAAATCTTGCACAAGATGGACAACGCACGCGCCGGTTTACCTCCTCATGGAGACCTTCAGCGTCATCGTGCCACCATCTCGTCTGTGATGACTCCTCACTCCATCCGCGTCAGTCAACCACATTACTGGTACGTGCAATATTGTTTATTAAGAGGTGAAGATTACCTAGTAAATTGCTGTGTGAATATCGGCAGAGTGCACTATAAACCAGAATGGCGACAGAGAGCCTGTCTAAAAACAAGAGAGTGAAAATGGGCAGAAAGCCAAGAACCGGGACAACGATCCTAGAAGCTAGAGTCCAGAGTGAGACCAGAACCGGTACAGCGATTCCAGAAGGTGGTCAGAGAGTCCAGAGTGAACACAGAACTTGGATAAAAAAGCTGAAACGGGACAAAGGTCTCAGTACTGTAAGCAGGTCTGAGAGCCTATGTTGGGGACACATGTCCCAGAACTTGAACCATGACAGAGAGCCCAGTCCCATAACCAGAAT
The DNA here is from genome assembly GCF_964261635.1 of Lissotriton helveticus. Classification (NCBI taxonomy): domain Eukaryota; kingdom Metazoa; phylum Chordata; class Amphibia; order Caudata; family Salamandridae; genus Lissotriton; species Lissotriton helveticus. The sequence continues at coordinate 145,495,917 of NC_136069.1, forward strand.
TGGGAGGGGACAAAGGTCCCAGATCTTGAACCACAACATATAGCCCAAAACGGGGACAAAGGTCCAAAACAGGGACAAAGGTCCCAGAAGCAGAACCAGCTCATGGCGCCCAGAATGGGGGGGGCAAGGTCCCACAACTGGTACCAGGTCAGAGGGTTGGTGTGTATGAGATGCGATGAAGTGTTAGGCCATTCATTGCTTTGATGTTGTGTATGAGATGGCTGTATAGTGTTGAGTTTCATTACAAGATATTAGTCGTTGGAATGATGGTGCGTGAATAAGTTACCCACTGTCTAATTTTATTTGTCTTTGAGTTCCCCTTTTGTGGGTCAGTGTAGCATTGTTTTCATCTGTATGTTAGTTAGCGAGTGTGTGATGCGCTATTATATTTTGTTGCTGAGTGCGTGTAGCAGTGTCATGATAGAGGATTTCATGAGGACCAATGTTGATCAGCACACACCGACAATGCTATCTTCATGGGCATGCACTTTGCCAATTCGGAGTTTTCCCGCCATTGGCGGTGAGAGCCTCGCACTTCCAGCCAGAGCCGAGTCTCCCACCGAGGTCCTGCACTTCACCCGTTCACTACTGACGAGCACCTCTTCAGATCAAACCGCCCATTCTCTCATTGACAAGGACTTTTCTCCAAAAAACAACTAACTCAGAAGGTAAACTTTCCACCGGGCTGAACCTGGTCCCTGTGTCCGACACGAACTCCATGGCAGTCTGTCTTAACTTTTGACTTTGACCAGGCCCAGTGCTGCCAGATACCTGCGGTTGGCACTTTGTGCTTTTTGGCCCTAGAAACTTCTAAAACTTTGAAAAATCATATCTCCGGTTCCCTTCATCAGATCTATGTCGTTTTGGTGTCTATTTGCTCATTAAACATTACTCTATATTTGTAAATCGAAGCTGGATTTTTTATTTGTAAGAAATGGGGGTGTCACTTCTACGGTGGGTAGCACGGAACCAAGCGGGCAGGCCAAACTTCGGAGGACATGTGAAGCATCCACGCAGTACCCACATACGACTCACCAGGCACACCACAAAAGAGGCACGACACCAGCTTGAGTTGGAAAAATAATAAGTTCTCTATTGTCTCCAACCTGCAAAGGTAAACATAACATAGGCCGTAATCACAACAAGGCGCTAGCGAGCGCCAGGGCAGTATATACCCAGGGGGGTATTATTTACAAGGTAAGTGGGACAAGGCTGAAACGGTAAATAAGTCCAAATTGTCCAGCTGAAATATAAAAAGGTTAGCACTTGGCATGTGACGTCAGCGACATCAATATGAGGGAAGAAAACACTAGGCGTGGGAGCCCATTCTACATAACATCAAACATTAGGCGTAATAACCCAAAATAGCTGGCATTGGCGTCTCCTGCAAAAAGAATAGGAGTCCCCCAGCATTAACATCAAGCAGGAACACCTGTAATAGAACAGCACGGCATGCTCATCAGCGTGGGGTATAACAAGGGGCCTGGAGTAACACGTCAGTCCAGCATAGGGGCCCACCGGGCCCAAACCTGTAAGAAAAGGCACAATCACCTGCACGGTGGGCACAAAAGCATACCATCAACCATCAGGTGTAAACCAACAGTATACCTGGGGCTTCAGTAACATTAGTCACAGGACACCCAATCATGGGCAGGGGGCGCAGGCCTTAATCCTTGGTATTAGGCTGTAATTGCAAAATACAACATCAAGCATAAACCCCCATCAGGCATTATTACCTCATCATAACCCCTGTAAGGAAAAACCTCATGGCATCCCAGCTTCTCATAACAGGCGGGTATAACCTTAGGACCATTTGGCCGCCTCCGCAAGAGCCACATGTCCTGCAGAACCCCAGCGCTGTAGCCTTAGGGAAAAGACCTGGGGGCGGAACTCATTAGCCCCCAACCTGCAACAAAAACATCAGGCAGTACGTTGGCAATACCAGTAACCTAAGAGCCAGGCCTAACCTCAGGGGGCAGGAGCACCTGTAATAAACACGTCAAGGTTCCCTCAATAGCATGGAGCATTATAATGGGCCTGGAATAACACGTCAGGCCAGCATAGGGGCACTCCGGGCGCCACCCTGTAAGAAAAGGCACATCAAGGCTTCCTCTGGGGCAGGGAGCATAACGCATAGCATGGAACCTTCCCTAAGCATCAAATTTATAACAGTAGGCTCAGGTCACAACATTCCCTTAGAATTCAGGCAACATTTCTCATGAATCAGGGGTCCCCGTGACGGTCCCCACTACACCCCTACAAGAGAGGCAACACTTTTGGCCTAAATATCCACAACAGTTAGTCACCCAGTACTTAATGTGGGCTCTTGCCCAGTCCAGGACTCCTTACCAATCTACTTGGGGTCAACTACAGTTCCCAGGCAGGGGTAAATTCCGGGTGTGCCTCCGCTGGCCAATGCGAGTATCGCCAGGCAGTCAGGCACACCTAGCCTGGAAGCAATCGGCCTGACCTGGGGGCATATTCTGGTGCCATGCGCATCATTAGGCTCCACATTCCCCGGTATGGGCACCCCTGTCCTTGGGGATGAGCCCCCACCCCAATACACGGGCCCCGGGGGCGGGCACCGATCTTGTGCCCCGACACACCCCCCAACTCCATTGCGAGCAGCCCCACTCACCGGGCTCCTTCGTTCTGTGCGGGTCACACTGGGCCCTCCTCTCTCACGGGGCCCCGGGGCTTGGGGTCGGCTTCTCTCCCGCTGAGGCTCTCCTCGGGTGCTGCTCCTCCTCCCGACGTCAGGGCTCCCTCCCGACCACGGGGGCCCTGCAACGGCGCGGGAACATGCGGGGGCTCTCTCTTACTCAACGAGAGCCCCGTAGCCGCCAGCACGTGCGTGAGCTTCACCCGGGTCCCGCTTCTGGAGCCCGGGGCTTCGATGGCGAGCACAAGGCTCCAGGCAACTTCCCCAGCGGGGGCACAGACCGATGGGCTGTGCTCTCGCTCCGGATTCACAAACGGGGCTCCCTCTTCACCATGGGAGCCCCGCAGCGCCGTCGGCTGGCTTCTCCTGGCTGCCCGGCCGAGCAACCAATCAGCTCGCGGCTTCTGGGGGCGCGGCCGCTGGGCCAATCCGTGCGCGGAGGCTGGTGGGCGCGGTCGGTGACGTCACCGGCGCCCGAGCCAAGTGATGCAGGCCGTGTTGGCTTCAGGGCCTATCGCGGCCCTCTCTTCACTTCGGCGGCCCTCTTCTGGTACCGGGGGCCGCTGCAACGATGCCCACCACAGCGGAGGGGTCCCCTCGACAGTGCCGGGCCGCTACGGTGATTTTCGGCCCTAGGCGCAATCTTCAGGCAGCGCCAGTCTCCACAGCGCCCGGGCCGCGACTGTGTTTTTCGGCGGCAATAAGGGGTAGGCTCCCTTTTATTTAATTATTTTTACTACCACCGAAAGCGCGCCAAAACGCGGGGCAGGCCCCCGTGGCGCTATTCCCCTCACAGTTCCTTCAGGCCACACAGCCCAAGCGCTTCTCTTCCCACAGCGCTTGGTAGGCAGTCCAGGGGCCAAATATCTGAGGCAAGACAGCAACACTGGGATCAGCACGGCGCTTTAGGTTTATAGCGCTTAGGGGTACAGACAGTCCCAACCATTAGCCTCAGGGGCACACTCCTCACCTCCTGGGTGCTTCTTTCGCGCAGCGCTGGCGTGGTTCAAGGTCTCACCCAGTGTCAGGGACCTAGGGGGGGCCCTCCTTCGTCAGGGGACTGGGGGACAGCAGAGGGGGGATTTGGAGGGATGCAGGGCCCAGCTCACAGGCCCATGTGGCACCCATGTAACACCTCATGGCAGGTCCCCTCACGTTCATGTCCCAGCTCTGTGTGACTGCATGGTGGCACTTCCCCCTTACTTATACCCTCCTCCCAAACAGTCCAGAACCTTCTAGAATGTTGTCAAAACTGGCCTAAACTGGCTCAGGGGGAGGAGTAGAGCACCCCGGGTGCCAGGCTTCCCTCCAAAAACTAGGGGTGGCTGGGTAATAATATCTAGACCGCTGACCTACGGCAGTCAGGTGGCCAAACCCATGGCCATGGCATCCATTTTAAGTACAAAACATTTCACCAGGGTACATTTTACAATGGGGGAAATTTACAAATGCTCACACCATTGCATGGCATTACATATTAACAAGGCGTCTCACACCACACATGGCCTATACAGGTTTATTACCATGGGGGAAACATTTCAAATTAGGGGGGCAAAAAGCGAAAAAGTTTGGGGGGAAAGGGCCAAGTCCAACATTATTGTGTTGTGTTTTCTACTTATTAGCTGTTTTGATACAGATGAAAGTTTTACACATTTCTCCCATGTTAAACTGTCTGCTCTGTGCTACAGTATTAAAATATTGAGATCTAGCTGGACCTAGTAAGGAACAGAGCCACTATTACTTGAATATTACACACACCAGCATACCAATTCTACCAAACACATACACATGCACATTTATAATAGCAGGTCAAGCTTCCTTTGCGTTCCCCAATGGTAGCAGCAACGGCGCTTGAAAAAGGGGGCTGGAGGTGCTGCAGTACTGTTACATAAACATTAAGATGCCTACATTGCAAAGAAACAACAGATGTTTTTGCATGTTTGTCTTGCACCATGTAATATTTTTTTCATGAACAGAACCTCAAATGGCAGATGGCTTCTACTGACCGGCTGCTGATGTTTCTATTAACACAGTGTTTAATTTTCCTTTCTTTGACTCTAAAATGAAGGGATTTCTGACACACTTGCTGACACTCTTAGTGAGATGCAAGAGGGTGTGAAAGGAGAAATTTGCAATATGTCAACTTGTTATGACATTTAAATAAATAAAAAATGTGCATGGTTTACAAATTAAACCTTTTTAAAATGTTCAAACAGCAACATTGAAACACAGCAGGGATGATTATGAGACTAACTGTATGTGGGGTTGTAATATTGCACCCAGTAAATTCACCTGTTGTGCAGTATTTTAACAGCTGTATTACTTTCTTCATATTCCAAGTTCTGCACCTTGAAATGAGGGATAATATGGTAACAGCATGTTTTCCCTTGTTGCGAGCTGCAAAATGCCGAAAACTGATCTATTTTGCCATGCAATTTCTGCCAGGTTTTACCCGACAACATTTTTGCTGGGAGAAAGTGCAGTATTTTCACACAAGTTGGGATCCTGACCCAAGTGCCAATTTCAGGACGATAACATACACTCTTATCCATATATTTGTTAACATTTTCATATGCTCCAGGCAGGCCCATTGTCATTTTCCCTCATGTTAGCATGAGCGTGTTAAAGGCTGCTCTTTGCTTTGCGCACGCTACTATACAAACGCATCTTGCGTCGTCCCAAGTCCTACAGACCCTGCTGTTATTTTTGCATTTTGTTCTTTCCTAGGATTTAGTCTGAACAAGTTAGACAAGGTCAAACAACATATCCCTTGTTATTCTGTTCTGTCAGGCTCTAGCAGCTAGACAAAACACACAAATGCAGCTGTTGTTTGGAAACACATACTCTTTGTCATATGGGTATGCACAGACATGACTTTGAGAGAGCTTTTCTACCGAAGAGATCACAACTACACCAGAGATGTAGAACTTTCATCTGTGCATTCTAAGTTATGGGGTCCGCTGCAAACACCCAGAGATCTTCTGATATATAATCATGCCACTGAAGTCAAGATAGTCTGGCTGATGTGGGGTGAAACCTTGAAACTGGTCCAAGGATGCTTGATTCCGATCCAGGGAGTACGTGGCCTGGAAGCTCGGACTGGACTGTTCCCATGGGAGCAGGGTCAAGATTGATTTGCATATGGCTGGGTTTAAACTGGAATGGTATGGGGAGCACAACAACGATGGATTTAGGCTCAAATCTCTGAACTGGGATGAATATTTGATATTGTTCAAAATTCTGTCCATCAATTGTTGTTTTTGCATTTGTCAACCCTGAGTGTGATGGGTATGCCCAGATGTGGGTCCCATGTTCTCTATGCCTGAGGAGTCAAGCTAGCATGGCTGATTAGTGGTGAAACCCCGAAACTGGCCCCAAGGTGCTTGCTTTCAGTCAAGGGAGGATCTGGCCTGGCAGTTCGGGCTGGACTGTTCCCATAGGGAGCAGGGTCAAGATTGGTTTGCAGATGGCTGGGTTTGAGCTGGAATGGCATGGGGAGCAAAAAACTATGGATTGTGACCCAGATCTCTGTAATTGGGTGAATGTTTGACATTGTTCACCATTCTGTCCATCAATTATTCTTTTTGCACTTCAGCTAATTCAGCACTCAATTCAGATGTGTTATATGTGTCCTCTGCAAGGAGGAGGACTGTCCTTTCAACTGTCTAATAAACCATCTACTAAAACCCATATGAAGATGATGAGCTTCGTTTGCTTCATAAATGGCATCAGCTTCTCCGTGCCACAGTGTAACACCTGACTTAATTTGAAAATGCCTCAGAAGGTCTCTGTCTGTATGTGCTTTTCCTGTCCTACTACCAGTTCCTTCCTGCCAAGCAGGCGGTGCAATTTCAGTCTCAGTCATTGGATCGCACTTCTGACCAAAGTACTCATTTTGAATAAACAGAATTGTCTTTATAGAACTCATAATGCTTTAGACGGGTTCTTGCTGCTTTGTCCGGTTGCCTTGATAGAGCGAAACCAATACTTAAAGTAACGTGTGTGATCAGTGAATGTCAAATCTGATTATCTGCGTTCCCTTGATACAGAAAAGGTGGTAGTAAAGATTGCTCTGTTTTTTAACTCAGGAGTTTATTGAGAGTATGGTGGACTGCACTGCATTCTGCCAGAACAGAAGAGGGATGTACTTCGCTGCCCTGGTAGACCACAACCCTGCCATATTTAAAAATCTCCACCTGCCTGCAGAGACATCTGTGCCTTTAAGGGAGCCAGCACATCACAGTTGGTCCTTTGAAGGCATTCCAGGTTTGCTGAATGGTAACCATGTTTAATGTGGTTATTCACCAATGTTTTTTTTTAAACCAAACTTACAAAGCTGGAGTTTGTTTTTTAAAAACAAAAACTCAATGGCTATGTCTCTCTGGGAATTTTCTCCTGTCATGTGGAGGCCATTTTTTCAGTCCTGTCTTAAGCATGTAAATTAACAACCTAATACCCAACAGGCAATTGGAGATGTATCCGGCGTAATTTTTGACTCCTTGCGTTGTATTGATTTCTCCTGTCACAAAGGGCCCCCGCCCTCCTCTCTCTCGAGAATTTTGCTATCCTCAGTGTTCAATTCCTGCCTCAAATAGTGTTTTTTCTATCTTTCCTACATTCTGCTCTCAGTGTATGATTCTCCCATCTGCGCTCTTGTGTCTCTTCCCTTACGCGTACTATTGTCGTAGTGAATTTGTCCATTGTGATGTTTCCCTGGCCTAGACTCCATGGCTTGTGTCCTCTGACCATGCTTATTTGGCCTTTTCCTGGTGGATGCATCTCCTTGTTTTTCATTTTGTATTAGCCTTGCAGAGTGTAAGCTGTTACCCAAATTGCATGCCCACAAAGTATACTGTGAGTGATGACGTATGCTTGTCCCTGCCTCTGTCTATGTCTAACCCTATCAGAGTTTGCCCCTATGAGAAAGTGCCTCTTTTGACATGATTCGCCCCCAATGTTTGTTTGGTATTTGGTGTGGCTTCGATTGTAGTGCACAAGGTACCTGCCAACCAAGTCCCTTGTGCCAGTGCTTCTTCCCTAAAACGATTCCACAATTGGCCCTTAAGGCCCCCTGTAAGTCCCTAGTAAATGGTACCTGGGTATCTAGTGCATCGGGACTGAAGTGGGTCCCCTAGGGATCCTTCACCAAGGTCATGCAGACTGCCACTGCAGCATGCATGGCCTGGTGCAGACAAGCCAACAGAGTCGGCAAGGCACACTGCATGTGTGCCATGCCAACTAGTACTACAGCACTACTAAGGTATAGGCAAGTCAGCCCTCCAGCAGGCCTTACGACCCAAAGGCAGGGCGCACTATATCACAGGTGTGGGCATATCGGCATGAGCAGATATGTCCCTACAATATTCCATTCTTGGATATTGTAAGTGCCAGGGAACCCATAGAGAGTTTATGGGCTGGAAACTCGACAACCTGAGTACCTCAGCACCATAATGGCTTCTCTGAACCCAGGACTGTTTGGTACCAAACTACTCCTCTCAATAAACCCACACTGATGCCAGTGTGGGGTTTATTGAACAATGTACTCAGAGGGCAACTTAGAGGTGCCCCCCTGAAAACCTACGAACCCTGGTGTGGTCACAGACTGGCTATAGGCAGCCTGCCACCACCAGACAAGTTTCTGGACCTGTGGCTCGAGAGCCTCTGCTCTCTGGGACCAGAAACAATGCACATCCTGGGCAGAGGTGTCACACCTCCTGCCCCATGATGGGCACAGTGCTCGGGAGGGAAACTTCAAAGGCCTGCCACCTCTTTTTCCATATTCATTAATCATTGAGCTTTTTCTCTTTCACGATGGACATCAAACAGCTTGGGCTGCAGTAACATGTTCACAATTGAGTGGCGGTGCAAAACTAACATTTAGTTGCTTGTAGGGCTGATGGCAATGAAAGTGGTCTAAATTATACCATTATGAAATAAATAGAGGTTTTGCTTTTGCACTAAATGCCTTTTATGTTGTTACATGTGACATTTGGGGGGTGGATTTAGCATGTAGCAGTAGCGGCTGCTACGGGGCAGTAGGGTGGTGCGTAACCCTGGGCGTAGTAGGCGTAGTGGGGCTACGCGAAGCTACGCGAAGTGGGCAAGAAACTACGTCCACCTACGCACTTTGCGTAGCCCTACTACGCGCCACCCGCCTCTCTCCCACCCTCCCTAAATACTATCCGCCTCAGTGTCCGAGACGGCGGCGCGATGACGAGAGCGAGCCCCGGAGACGCAGCCGACAAGGTAAGTGGTTTTTATTCTTTTTTAAAATGTTATTTAAGTATTTAGGGAGGGTGGGAGGGAGGCGGGCAACTTCGCTATGCCCACGGAGTGGGCGTAGTGTTGCCTGCTACGCCTACTTTGTAAATGGCGAAGTAGGCAACACTACGCCCACTCAGTGGGCGTAGCGAAGTACTACGCCCAGGGTTAGACTGGTGCGGGGAGTTGAAAAAAAGGCAAAAAATGTCACTTACCTGCTAGCCACCACCTCTCCTCGGTCCTCTTCGGTCAATGCAGGAAGCACACAGGGTCCCAGACTTCCCTAAGGTAATCACGACGCTGCTGCCAGCATGACAGCAGTGTCGTGATTGGTCTGAGCCACCTGGTTCAGCGGTGAGACAGGTAGTCGGAGCCTGTGCATGTTCTCCACCCAGCAGTGAAATACAGCTGGGTGGTGAACATGCTAAGTGCACATGACTTGCCAGCTCAAGATGGCAGGCCAAACCATCATGCCACTTAGAAAGTACCCACCACTCCTCCCCCTGCTCTGTGTGCAGCCCAGCCCCGCCTGCACCTAAAAGAAACACAACAGAGCCAGTATTGAAAATTAAAATGATAATACCATGGTGTTTATATCATTTTATTTTTCCTGTGGGGCGACACTCCTCTGCCTTAGCGCAGGTGCCGTCGCTGGTGTGTGGATCTGTCCATTTTGTTGAAGGATTCTTTCATGAGCAGAAAATGATCTCTGCTGCCAAGTAATATTCAATTAATTACCTTTGGGTACTCTCTTCCTCCACTTTATTCCCATAGTGATTTTTGCCCACAATGAGTGAAGAGAATATTCATGTGGTACCTGACCGTGCTTCACCATGTTTTTGTCACCTTCTGCAGTATTCTTGTTCTGGAAAGGGAGCTCTGTGCCTGTTTTTTCAAAATATGTCTTGTGTTGCTGCAGAGCTATTTTTTGAAGAAACAGGAACAACTCTCCCACCTCCAGCTGTTTCTTTGGGCTGCTGACAAACAATTTCTTGAAATACAACTTTGCACTTTTATTGCATAACAACAGGATCCTATGTTGTGCCTGTAAATAGAAGCAGAAGAGGCTACTCACCCTGCAATATCTGCAGCACATACACTAACTTGGATAATTGCATGATAATTGTATGAGCTGCACAGCAAAGCTCAGCAATGGAAGACAATAGCTGCTGCTCCATGATTCCAAGCTGCAGATATCTGCTGCTTCTCAGTAAGTCATATGGGGCCAGATTTACTATGATTTTGCGTCAGGGTTGCATCAGTTTTGTGGAGCAGCCCCAACGTAAAATCATTTTTGGCATTTATTAAACCACACAAAGCCATGTTGCGGGGCTTTGCCTGGTTTAGTAAATATAAAGTAACATCATGCAGTGCATAGAGCTATCTTGCATTACTTTGCATCAGGTAGGTGTTACACGGGTGGAATATGGGCATTCCCATGCATCTATCCAGGTATTTTGATGCAAACCCAGATTTATATGGGCTTGTAAACCTGGGTTTGTGCCAATATGGTGAGCCTACCCGACAGATTTTTATTTCTCCTAATTACTTTCTCTTTCTAGGGGGCATATTACCAACAACTAGCGATAATTTTTGTCTCTAACTTGTTTAGAGACAAAAAATATCGCCGCAAATCGGCGATTTTTATCGCAGATAAACCTTGCTATTAGCAAGGTTTATCGCAAATGCGATAAAAAACGGCCGCAATGCATGAATATCGCTGAAAAGTCAGCGATATTCATGCATTATCGAGCAAATGCTCTTAGCCATGTTATCCACCTCCCATTGGATAACATGGTGAAGAACTGCTCAGGGCAGGTGTTAGCTTTTGGAGATATTCGTGCTTAGCGCGAATATCTCCAAAAGTTGGTAATAGGAGATAGCGATGTTAGCGACTGTTTCCAGTCGCTAACATCTTGGCACGCCCACTTTGCATGTCATTAGTGATAAATATCACTGACATGCAAAGCGGGGCCCAAGATGGTCGCTATCTCCTATTAGCTGTCACTAACTGGTGTTAGCGACAGCTTGGTAATAGGGAGATAATTTTATCTCCGCTTTCTTGACTTTTAAAGCCAAAAAAGCGGAGATAAACCCCCTTGATAATATGCCCCTAGGTGTTCTGCATTTTGCAGCACACAAAAACGAGGACAATGCCTTAAAGGATTGTTTTTCTAGAGGAAGGTGTCCCTTCCTGCAGAAAAACAACTCAGGCACCCTTGCACTGTGGTGAAAAGGTGAAAAGGTGTAAAATGCAAGGGTGCCTACATCAGCGCTGGGCAGCACACAATACACCAACGCATGACAAAATAGTAAATGTGCCCATATCTAAAAATGCATAGACCTACAGGGTGAAATTATAATTTTATTAATCTACAGAGGCTTCTGAACATACTCATTTTTAGTACCAGCACTGTTTAACAGAACTATCCTTTGCAGTGTACGTTTTCTGTTCCAGCCTTCAGTCATGTGCAATAGGATTAACTCATGATCTGGGCCAGATATGCAAAGGTTTTGCATCACATTTTTTAATACAGATAAGATTCAATATACTTTTTTAGTATTTGTGTTGCTTTGTAAAAAACAAAAAGGTACACAAGGCAGGGCAGTACGCATCCTTGCGTTACTTTGCGTCAGGTAGTTGAATTTTGATGATGCAAACCTATATCTACAATGACTTGTAGGCATGAATTTGCACCCGAATCCTGATCCTCACTAGGGCAGGCGTAACAAGTAACAAGGAAAAATATCTTTATTTGTAATCTTAATTTCCTTTTTGAATATGTACTGCATTGTGCAACAACATACGAAAAGAAAATAGCCTAAAATGATGATTTTCGTGCAGTAAAGTACCCCTGCACCAAAACTATCTAACACTGGCACCCTTGCACTAAGGTACAAAGGTTCCTTCATTGGTTCTAGGCAGCACAAAGGGTGCCAGTGCAAAAAGAGAGCAGAACGGGGCCATTTCTTTGAAGATATGATGCAGATCTGTTCTCTCCAGTTGACGCCATGGAGCATTTTTGCTTGCTGCCTGCTGCGTTGCAATGCACCATTTGTTAGTAAATTTGGCCCCATACGTATAGTCTGATATGTCAATATATTTACTTTTTATGTGCAAAGGGAATTGGGGCTGCACATGTCATATTACGAACTGTGCTAGAAGATATTGCTTTCTTATTCACAAATAAATGCACCAATACCAAATGTCATCATAGCTGGCACTCATATACAACAAAATTGAGCACAATTATGAAACAAATGTGCATTGCATGGGCACTGGGAGATGTGCATTTATCAGCGGCGACTCCTCCGCTATGCCGGAGGAGTGTCGACCACCCCCCCCCCCCCACCAGCAACCTCAAAATGGCAAGAAAAGGAAAATGAAACAATAGTAAACATGTTTTATTATCGTTTTAGTTTTCCTTTTCTGCTGAGACTTTGGGGGCGGGCCATGGGGGATGACAGGCACAGGAAGAGTGGTAGTGCACTGCGATCAGTGAGCATGGCGGTGTGGCTGGTAATCTCAGGCCGGCCAAACCGTCATGCGCAGTGTAGCTGCCTCCAACACGAGCTGCACTGCGCGGGTTGAAGACATCAGGCACAGGCTCCCAGTTTCACTGTTAGCACGAATTCAGAGCGCTCAGGCCAATGTTGATGCTGCTTTCTTGACATGAGAGCAGCATCAGGATTGGTACAGTGGAGTCTGGGAGCCTGTGACTACGAGGAGATGAGCAGAAGGGAAAGACGCGGCCGGCTGCAGGTACGTTTTTTTCTTTTTAGGTCGAAGGCCTAAAATGCTGCGCTTGCGCAGTCTTAGGCCGGAGATTTAATGACTCTTAGTAGCGCAGAAGGTCCCGCCTCCCTGCCCTGTCTCTCTTTCATTGGCTGGCTTCCTGAACGGAGGCCAGCCATTGGAGGAGAGATGCGTCACTCCAAACAAGCCCCGTCTTTTTCGGATTCGGGGGCGTAAATTTTGCTGTTCTTTAGACAGTGACGTTGTCTGTCACTCAAATCAGCAAAACCACGCCCCCGAATCCGAAAAAATCGGAACCTTGAGGCCGCCATTTTTGTTGTTGTCTGCAGTGAGGATCGATCTTTCATTTAGCCCTTCCTCTGCAATCCACAGACACCCGGTTATGCCGCCCTTACTTCTGCCCTCTTACTGCCCTGTGACAAGCCCTCCCCTGCCTGGGCACTCTCGGCTCTTCACTCGTTTGCAGCGCGGAGCGTGCGGCTTTGGGTGGAGCCTGCCGTGTGCGCTGTTTCCTGGGCCGAGTTCGGAGTGTCGTCACTGGCGGGAGGCCCTGCTGCGACTGCATCCGTTGCTGGATCCCCGCGGTGAGTGTGAGTGGGTGTTGGGGGGCAGGGATACCCATTAACTTGCTTGCTTGAGTTATCTTGCATGCGGGTGCGGCAGTGTGCTGTGCCTGCAGCAGCCCGAGGCTGCCAGGCGCTGGGAAGGTGCCCGAGAGCGAGCAAGCGGCCCACCGACCCGCCATAGCCGGGGGCTGACGAGCTGTTTTAGTAAGCCTACAGAAACAGCAAAATACATGTCGGACGGGTGGGGGGCTACTCGCAGATGCAGTGACAGAAACAGCAAAATACATGTCGGACGGCACACTATGCTTAGCACACATTTTTAGCGTTTGTGTTTTTAAGCCACACCCTTAATTAAATTGCCCACGGACGTTTGAGAGACTCGCCACCTCCCTCACCCACCCTCTGGATGCAATAACAGAAACAGCAAAATACATGTCGGACGGCACACTATGCTTGACACAGATTTTTAGCTTGCTGTGCCTGCAGCAGCCCGAGGCTGCCAGGCGCTGGGAAGGTGCCCGAGAGCGAGGAAGCGACCCGCCATAGCCGGGGGCTGGCGAGCTGTTTTAGTAAGCCTACAATGTAGAGTCACTGCTCGGGCTCACCTATGGGCCATGCTTAGAGAGACCCCCTCAACGCTGTCCGTGTCTCCTTTTCCGCCCCCGCGCCGTCCGTGTCTCGAGCGAGGAAGCGGCCCACCAACCCGCCATAGCCGGGGGCTGGCGAGCTGTTTTAGTAAGCCTACAGAAACAGCAAAATACATGTCGGACGGGTGGAGGGCTACTCGCAGATGCAGTGACAGAAACAACCCTCTACCTTATTTAAAAGTGCGGTGGGCTCATCCAGAATTAAATGTAAATTCACATTTGCGCAGATGGATTGTTTAATGTCCGTGGCTGCCACCCCTGGTGACACAGCTATTGAAATGATAGTGGTCTGGTGTAGGGCTGTAGGACGGCGCCTCAGTTACCTCAGTACCTTTCTTTCCATTCTTGGAAGGTGGATTTGTGGTTCAGGGCTTCTTTCCCTCACAGGTCTCCATGCACCTGGATCACCAGGGCGGGAAGGGATATGGGACTATGAGTGGGAGCTCTGTCGCAAAGCAGGCATCTTAGTCTCTGTCAGTCCACCTGCAAATGCACTCTTTTAATGCATCAGCCATTTGTGCTAACCGCAGTTGTTACCAATCGGTCCGCATGGCATGCAAACAGCATGTGGACTGCTGTGGACTAGCTGAAGTAAAGGTATTAAGCCCCAGAGATTGAGGACACACGCTCACTAGGATATCATATCTCAGCTTTTACTGAAAAAGCATGTAATCTGGTAGCTCTTTTCCTGTAATACCCACTGTTGCTCCACTTCGCAATCCTGGGAAAGTGTCGGAATAGAAGCATTGTACTACTTTTTTAATTGGCAGGTCAATTATGCAAACCTTAGTTTATTTAATCTTTTTTAAGTTTGCGCAAAAAATCTATATACTTTTTTTTTTAAACCAGTGGTATTTATTTGATGTAACCCCACTTTATTTAAAATTGTGTATGAAAGGTTTCTTAGTCACCAAAACCTTATCCTCGGATAATGCAGGAGGAATAGTAGACTGTCTTATTGTGTCTCCCTCACTACCTCACTCTTTCACTACCTCACTCTCTCTGTCTCTCACTACCTCACTCTCTATCTACCTCACTCTCTCTCTCACTGCATAACTCTCTCTAGCTCACTACTCCACTCTATCTATCTCACTACCTCACTATCTCACAACTTCTCTCTCTCAAAACATCACTACCTCACTCTCTCACTACCTCACTCTCTAGCTCACAAGCTCACAACTTCCCTCTCTCTCTAACTCACTACCTCAATCACTCTCTCACTACCTCACTTTCTATTTCACTAACTCACTTTCACTCTCTCTTTCACTACCTCTCTCTCTATCTCACTACGTCACAACATCACTCTATGCTTATATCTCACTACCTCACAATATCCCTCTCCCTCACTACCTCACTCTTTCACTACCTCCCTCTCTCTATCTCACTACCTCACTCTCTTTCTACCTCACTCTCTCTCTATTTCAATACCTCACTCTCTATTATTTCAAAACCTCACTCTCTCTCTATCTCACTACCTCACTCTCTCTCTGCTAATGCAATAGGTATCGCATATGCAAAAAAAAAAGCTAATGCCCATAGAAATGACAATGCCATTTATTTAGGGATACAAACAAGATAAAAAAATAATGAGCAATACCAATAGCTCTACCTATAATATTGCCGAGACCATTGCATTGTAAATGCTTGTTTTCTTTTGCCATCCAGTGACCTCTTCCCCCCTGCAGGCCCCCTCCTGCATGCCCCACCCCTCCAATCGTCCACAACATCAGCCTCTAAAGCATTTACTCAGAACAAAGATTTTAAGTCCACTTATAAGGCTTAAAATATGATTAACTAAAGTGTATATCAGCTGCATAAGTTGACAGTTATCTGTTCAGTTTTGTGTCAGCTTAAAATGATGCCTGCAGTGTCAACTGTTATTTATTGTTTTTAGAAGTAATTTTACTACTACATAATTACATATACTATAATGTGAGTACAGTTCCAATGAGGGCATAGTTACAATATTTTGGATTGTTTAATGTTAGTCGTTGTAATATTCCATCTTTTTTATCACATGACATGACCAACGATAAAAGAGCAGCTTCTTCTACCACTATAAAAAGGCAAGATTAGATTTGTCCTTCATTCATGGTGAGTTAAAATCAAACCCAGGAGGTGGAGGAAATTCTCCCATCAAAAGTACCTTGACCGCATTTAAAAGAAATAATGAAAATATTGAGCAGATTAAAAAAGACTTTTCTGCATTCAAGAACATTAGTTGAGGTTACGTACCCACCTCACGCAATAATCACAACCCTTGTCAGGGTGAAAAACTAAAGTCACTAAATAAATCTGAACGTAACCCCCTGGTAGCTCTGGCACAGGTCAGACAGGTTTAACTTATAGGCAATGTATAAAATATTTATACTGTACTAAAATAATAATAAAGTTAAAATGCAAAACAATAAAAATCCCATAGACAATCAAGGAGAGTAAAATGCAATAAAGAAAATGCCTGCAAAATGACAACAATCCAATAGGGAACCAGAGATATGATTTTTGAAGTTTTAAATAGCACCACAAAGCACAAAGTGCCAATAATAGTCAATGTACGCCATTGAACAGGACCTCGTTTGGGCAGTTGTAGGAAAGGGCCTCTTGGAGTTTATTGTGTCCCTATGGCTTTAACAGGATGTCAGTATTATGACCCTTGGAGTCCACTTCTTTGTCCTGTGTACAAGAGTCTTGTGCAGATCTGGTCTTCTAGGCTCTTCTCAGGTCATAGACAGCAGGCCCCGCCCCCTTCTATCTTCCACAAGTTCAGGAGGGTACTGAAATAGGTGCCTGGAGGTGCTACATGTATGCCTGTCTCGAGCTAGTCAGTTAGAATAATCCCTGGGGATTATCTAACCAATGGAGTAATGGTTCCCGGGGCTAACCCTATGCACTTTGGGAATTTTCAAGATGGCCAAAGCCTTCAGTCACAATAAACTCTGACTCTGAGGGATGGGGTTATGTGCGGTGAGTGTACTATGATTATCCGTGTGTCCTCCCATATCTAACCAAAAAATCCAGTTTTATGTGCAGGCTCTGTATGCACAAGAACCTCTGAGACAGACAACTGGTAGAACAAAGCTGCAGTGTCATCAGCCACTCACGGGATACACATAGATTGCTTTGGCATTCTGCTTTCGCCCAAACTGTCATATGTAAACCCAGCAGACCTGTCAAAGAGGCTGTGACACTTTAATGTCAAAAAGAAGACAACTGTGATTGGGGCCTAACTTTCTAGGGTGTCAATGGAAGTATCAGTTAACATTCACCAGTGAAAGTGGGAGCCTCTTTGAAGGACAGCCCAAGTGTCACATGAAAAGCCCCAGCAGACCTGTCAAGCAGGACGTGACATTCAAGCAGTACTTGACACATTAATGTAAATGAGGATACTCCCAGCCTCCCCATTCATATCCTATCAGGTTCAGATGGATCATCCCTGCCATTGTTTCTCCTTGGAGCAAGTTCACACGTCATTCACACCTATTCAAATGCTTATTACTGGCTGGCAGAAGTTGGACAGTAAAATGCAGATTTAGCTCCCTGGGACTTCAGGTAGTGCAAAGGTAGATTTCTAAAAGCTACTATTCTGTAATATTTAGAACGAAATCTAACTTTGCCACTGAATTTGATTCAAATAACTAGTAAAATAGTGGTTTAGTTATTTTTCTAGCTAGCCCCATTTCTTAAGATTAATATTGCATCCCAGTGCTTACCTGTGGAATAGCGACACTTGCTACAGTGAAAATAGCTTTGAGGTGTTAGTCACTGTGAGGACATTTTTGACATTAAATGTGTATATGTCCTAATTTTAAATACCATACACCTTGCCTTATATATGGCAATAAGGGCTATATAGGGGTAACATATATATATGTTCTCGCTACGCTTTATATCAATGGACAGTAAGATTATCTAGTTAAATGGGGGACGGGTGTTTTGCTACCTGTACTTCTACATGTGGATAGAACTGTAACTAGTCTCCTGAATCTCGAAAACAATTGACTATTTTTATGAGAAATGTAGATCAGAGTTTTAATTTGACAAAAGCGCTTACTATCATATATGGACCACAAAATACCATAAGAAGCTCAAATTTGTTAGACGGTTCTGTTGTGGGGTGTGTCAAGACCTTCACTTATTTAGGTATCCACATTCAATCCTCACTTGGTTGGGGGCACTTCGTAAATACCAGGTCACAGCAATTTGCCAGATCCCTGGAGGCTAGTTTTACATTTGCAAAGAATTTGGGCTGTAAGCCTATGAAGGATAGGTTGACACTATGTAAGAGTAAGTGCTTGACGTTAGCCTTCTAAAGAGCGGTGCTATGAAGCTATGAATGGGCGGATCCATTGCAGACGGTAGAAAATAAAGAGTATTGGTGGTTCCTCAAAGGTTGCTCCAATGGTATATGCCACGAGTTGGGATTGCCTTTTGTTTCCTTCCAAATTATCATATGACCGCTATCACTGTGGAATTTCATAGGGTCTAAACACCAGTTGAGTCTCACCGACGAGATAATAGGTGACTGTTTGCTCCCGGAGAAAAGTTGGTGTATTTCTTGGCTTGCTTATAGAAAGGATATCTTTCATTTTTTGTGAGTACCACAGTTTTTTAATGACCTTAAAATGTTGAGGGTATCAAGTAAGGACAAGGTGAAACGATTGTATAGAGCAGACCCTGAAGATGTTAAATGATTGAAATAAGCAAACATGGGGGCGTGGTTTGGACGCCGAGGGAGATGGCGGCGCTCTAAATCCCTCTGCCCGTGCCGAAGGAATCGCCTTGATCTGGAGCGTAATAACCCTCTCCAGCGCCGACAAAAATAAAAGAGTCGGACGGCGGAATGTGAGCGGGTCACATAGAGCGCTCAGTCGACTAGCTGTGTGAAGGAGAAGTCCGGTTTTGAATGCTTGGCAGCTCCGCTCCGGACGCTGCCGGGCGCTGGTGAAGGACGGCGGGAAGAAGGCGACGTGTCCGCCCAGCAAGCCGCTGAAGATGAAGACGCCGGCAGACGGAGATCGAGGTTCCATGGCATGAGAACAGACTTCAAGGATTCCGCCGGTGAATCGGTCTGTGAGTGGCATGGAAAGGGTAACGGGTGCAGAACCGTGAGTAAATGAAACGCTTGGCAGGCACAGAAAACGAGCACAGAAAGCAGCCACCACTCGCATCATACAAAATGGCGGAGTAACGCATATTTTAAGTACTGCAGGTCCACAGACTGACTTTACCCACATGATATGAGCGTTTCCACTGGGATTAAGGAATTAAAAACGATTGTGCCTGAAAAACGTCTGACCATTGGCTTCACTAATAACATTAAAATCGGTAACTTGATGATAAATGGAAATGTGCTTTCTGGGATGATTTTGGCCCCTGAGGATTGATATTGATCTTATATGCGAGGTCTGGCATGTTCCCAAATCATCCCAATTACCTTGACACTGCTAAGTCACCAGGGCTGCCACAATCTCATATGCTATGATGGTTGGGTGCAGGCGCAACATGAAGGTATGATTAGTAGTTGTTGTTTTATAATGGGCAGAAGCTGGTAAAGACTGGTAAAGACTGAAAAAAGTGAAGATTCTGAATGTATGATCGGAGAGTGCGCCTACCACACGCTGTGTCACTGTAATGCGATTGAGTGAGGGTTCCATTCCACACATATTGAGTATTTTAAGCTATGGTATACTCCAAATGGTGACGCAAACTTTCATCCTGAGTTAAGAATGGCGCCTTCAGCACAGTGTTTGACTTGATAAAACTAACGGTCAGCTTCATTGATTGCCGGTTCCTGGCTATCTCAGCTCTCTCAATGGTCATCTGGGGAACAGATAGGAACAAATAGAAAATTCTCCGGAGCCTGAACAAGAAAGTGCGTCACGGCGGTCAGGCACAAATCAGGTGAATCACTGTCCACGATCAGTCAGTCTACATCAGTCAGTCTACATCACGAATAGACATGTCGGACAAAGAGCTAGCAAAAAGTCTAAAGAGACTTAAGTCTGATCTACCCTCACCTGGCAAAGGGAGGAAGGATAACCCGGATCCAATAGATTTAATACTTAGCAGACTTGATGAAGTCAGGGATCTGGCGAAGGCGACAAAAGAAGAAGTGGCAGCAATCAGACAAGATAACCGCGATACCAATGCAAAACTTTTAGAGGCGGAAACGAGGATTAGCAAACTTGAGGATATGGAAGTGAAGACCTGCAACGCAGTTAAACGCTTGTGTATAGCAGCGGATCAAACAACACGGAAACTCGCTGAATTGGAGGACCGTAATCGAAGGGGGAACCTACGCATTTTTGGAATTCCGGAAGGTTCAGAGGATCAACTGGGGAGCTGCGTGGCTTTTCTTGAGTCCTGGTTTACCCAAGCTACAAACATGACGTTTGTACACCCACTAGAATTTGATAGAGCCCACAGAGTCCCGGCCAGGATCTCAAAGGATCAAAAGGGTCCCAGAGCTATTGTTTGCAAACCACTCCGGTACCAGCATGTAGAACAGATTCTTACCTTCATGCGTAAAAACAATCACATTCTGTGGAAGTCTGCTAAGGTTTATATATCTCAAGACTACAGTAAAGAGACGGTGGAAGTCAGGAAGGCATTCTTGGCGCTTCGACCGCAACTGAAGAAAAGGGGCTTCCAATATGGATTCATTGGTCCGGCAAGGTATCGAGTGATTATTCAGGGCTCTCCACACATTTTTTCAGATCCACTGAAATTGAAACGTATGCTGGATGGCCCTGAGGACTTAGACATGGAGACGAATAATCATGAAAGCCCCGCTGACCAGGCTTCAGCCTCAGGTTATAAATGAAGGGTATCCTGCTACACGCATTCTCCAATGGTTTTCATTTCCTAGTTGTTAAGCAGAGCAAGTGAATATGTTCAGCTATTATGTCACACGAATTTGGTACTTTGGAAATAAGGATTATGGCCAAAGTTGAAGACTTTCTGATTCGGAGTTTGTATTTCCGTATATGTATCCGTATTATACACATTCTATACATTTATATACATTTTTCAGGATACTTTGAGGGCCCAGGTTAGGGCCCAGGTTTAAGGTGCTGAATATGATATCCATGTTTAAACATTTGTATTCTTCGACCATGAGCTATTTTGTTTAAGGTGCTGACTGTGGTATCCATGTTTAAACATTTGTACTCTTCGACCATAAGCTATTTCGCTTATACGTGTAATGCGTTTTCGCATACCTCACAACTTAGTTTTATAATGTTACCAGCTGGTATTAATGGTACTAATGTGGGTCCTGACACTCAGTCTAATGAAGGTAATGCCTTGTTTCGTTTATCTCTTATCTTGCAGTCTTTGCATTTCCTCATACGTGCAAGGTTACTTGGTACATGATTTATTATAGTTGTGTTAGTCGTGATAGTTGTGATAGTTAGAACAACTCACAAGTTTTGAGTAAATGTTAATAGTCTTGAATGCTCCAAAGAATATGGATATGTTTAGGCACGGGGAGGCTGCACTGCACTCTCTCTCCAATCGCCATGCCTACAAAATACAGGTGGGGTGGGAAGGGTGGGGGGTCGAGGGGATTGGGGGTTCGGGTATGTGTTACTTGTCTTTTATGTTCGATTCTTATTCTTTTTCTTTTTCTCTTTCTTTTTCTTCTTCTTGCTTGCATTTTCACTACTGCACTGACACTTGATGGTGATGTGGGTTATAGCCTCTGTGTTCACTCATATGTCCTCTCGAAGTCTCAGGGAGATGGAAGACCAACATTTTGTAATTGGTCAAGTGTGATGTACGTTTTTCTCCATATGAAGCATTCTTTAACTGTTCACACATAACGCTGTGAATACTCCGATGGGAGTATGTAATATGGACAAGATGAAGATATTGTCACTCAATGTTAAAGGTCTGAACCAGCCTATCAAAAGACAAAAAATCTTAGATTATGTGCGCAGATTGAAAGGCGATATTGTATTGTTACAAGAGACGAAACTGGAAGCTAAGCTGTTTTACCAATTGAGGAACAAGTTTTACAAAGAGGTTGTGGGTGCAGAATCTGTACACAAAAAGAATGGGGTGTTGATTCTTGTCGCGAAGAGATCAAAGGTGGAGGTTTTGTCTCATGAGGCTAGCTCAGACGGGAGGTGGGTTACGGCAAAACTAAGCAAAGAAAATACGGAGTTTTATGTTACGAACATATATGCTCCTAACACAAGTGACCTCAAGTTTTGGGAGGACTTAAATAAACATATGGAAAATATCCCAGACAGCGCTGTTCATATAGTGGGTGGTGACTTTAATCTTCCAAAAGACGCAACGCTAGATAGGGACTCCCACTGCCCTTTCAAACCAAACAAGTCCCATAGAGCCTTCATTAATCTGTGTGAACGCTTTCATTTAGTGGATGCGTGGAGGCTCCAGAATCCCACAGGGAGGGATTATACCTTTTATTCTACACCGCATGATTCATATTCCAGGATTGACTACATCCTCATAACACAGAACGGGGTACCCAGAATAGAATCTACCAGCATAGAGCCTCGTGTGATGTCGGATCATTCTTGTATTTCCCTGTCCATTACAAATGCCAAATCATCTCCCCGGCAGACGTCTTGGCGCCTGAATGATGAGATATTAAGCGATGCTCAACACAGATCTACGATACAAGCTGCCATTGTCTCTTACCTGCAAATTAATAGGGAGGGGGACACATCTGATCTTACTAGGTGGGATGCTATGAAAAGTACAATACGGGGTGTATGTATCAAGATTAGGTCTGCCATGAATAAAAATTATAACGCGAAACTAGAATCACTTGAAAGTGAAATTGGAGATCTTGAGAGTAAACATCTAAGGTTAAGAGACAACATGACTCTTTATGCTCTGGCAAATAAGAAATATGAACACAATAAGTTAATAAGTGAAAGGGCTGGAGTTTGGCTGGACAAAGGGAAGAGGTTTAAGATTTGTGAATCCAATAAAGCAGGAAAGAGTCTAGCTTCATATTTGAAATTTAAAGTACAAAAAAACTGTATTAACATCCTTAAGGACGCCTCAGGGAACTCACATTCTGATCCAGATAAGATAGCTGAGGTATTTAGGGTGTTCTATGAGGACCTGTACGCAAAAAATACAAAGGTGGAGGAAGATAAAATTAAGAATTATTTGGACGAGTGTGACCTTCCAAGGTTGACCGCTGAAGACCAGGTTAGTCTAAATGGCCCAATTAGTGCTGAAGAAGTAGAAAGTGCGATTAAAAAACTGAAATCAGGGAAGGCACCAGGCCCAGATGGCTTTACAGCAAAATTCTATAAAACATTTCCAACTATGTTAACTGGGCCGTTGCTAAACCTATTCCAAGAAATAAATAGCTCTGGTGAAGTAAAAGGCACTCTGGCGGAGGCAACAATTGCAGTGCTCCCGAAGGAAGGGAAAGATCCATCGCTCCCAAAAAACTACAGGCCAATTTCACTAATTAATATTGACTGTAAGATTCTAGCAATGATACTCTCCGCACGTCTTCAAAAGGTGCTCCCACAACTAGTCCATCCATCTCAGGCGGGCTTCCTAAAGCATAGGTTGTCCAGTGATAACACACGGATTTTGGCGCATGTGCTAGAGAAATCTAAACTTCTAGGCACCCCTACAGTGGCAATAACCTTAGATGCCGAAAAAGCCTTCGATAAGGTTGATTGGGTCTTTCTCAAAGCAGTCCTCAATAAATTTAATTTGGGGGAAACATTCACACGGCTAGTGATGTCACTTTATTGCTGCCCCTCGGCGCGAGTAAGGGCGGGTGGTTCGTTCTCATCCTCCTTTTGCTTAAAGCAAGGCACGAGGCAGGGGTGCCCATTATCACCCTCGTTATTTTTGTTGGCGATTGAACCGTTCTTATATCATATAAGGGAAGATCCTAAAATTGCAGGTATACCCTTTGGAGACTGCACGGTTAAATTGACAGCATATGCAGATGATGTGCTTGTCTTATCTGAAAGGGCGGATGAGGCAGTGTCTGCACTCATGTCAGACATTGAAGAATTTTCGAGGGTTTCGGGCTACAAGCTCAATAAAGACAAGACGGAGGTCAAGCTGCTCAACAATATAGGGGACAAGGGGATCTTGGGGGATTCTGGTCTTACATGGCAGCCCAAATGCTTTAAGTACCTGGGGTTGGACTTCGATAAGGATTTGGTCTCCACTCTAAAAATAAATGAAGAATCGACTTTGAAAAAAATATCTACTCTTCTAGAAAGTTGGTCTCCAAAATTTCTCTCTTGGTGGGGCAGGGCTGAAACTCTCAAAATGATGTCAACACCCTTAGTTAACTACCTGGCCAGTATGCTCCCTATGACGTTCTCTAATAATTTTGTCTTAAAAATAGACCAGCTGTTTGGTAACTTCCTGTGGCGGGGCAAGAAAGCCAGGATATCTCTAAAGAAACTGCAACTGGCAAAAGATGAAGGTGGCCTGGGTCTGCCATCGTTCAGGAACTACCAGACAGCCTTTCTTTGTAAGCAAGGTGCTCAATGGTTAATAAAATCACCAACTTACACTCCTGTGTGGATTAACATTGAGAGATCAATAGTAGGCAAGGCTCCGCTTGAGTCTTTAATCACCATGGATCTGTCGCACCTACCTCACTCCAGATACATATTGTTAAATACCAGAAGGGCCCTACTTAGACTTGACCAAACGCATAAAACCAAATTGACATTCTCTAAATCATCATGCATGTCATTATGGAAAAACCCCTACCTTAAACACACGGGTGTGGAACTCTTCTGGGAGTCATGGTCCGAAAAAGGTATTAACCTGGCCGGAGACTTGTATGACAACAGCGAACCAATCCCGTTCTCGAGCCTACAGACGAAGTTTGGCCTAGCCCCGATAGACTTCTATCATTTTCTAAAAGTCAAGGCGACATTAACCAGCCGTAACTTCACACCCTACACTCCGTGGCTGATAACACATCTCCCACACATTATGCACTCAGGTCACTTCGTTTCCAAGGTGTATAAATTGTTGTTACCGCTGCCCAGCAAATCTCACAAAGCAGTGGAAGTGAAATGGGAAGCGGAACCTAACTCCACAGGGATAGAGTGGGATTGGGAATTGATTCATAAATCAGCACTTGCCCACAAAGTATCACCCATCCTATTCCAGACGAAGTATATGCTCATAAATAGGTCGTTCTGGACTCCGGAAAAGCTATTTAAATGTAAACTACGTGACTCCCCGGAGTGCTGGAATTGCCAATCAGGGACTGGTGATCTTTCTCACATGTTATTCAACTGTCCCCTGCTGAGAGAATATTGGGAAAAAGTATTTGTATGCATTCATCACGTGTTTAAGATAAAACCAATGAAGGAATTTGTATATGTCATTTTAGGGGGGTTGGAACCGCGATTGGCAAATGAGCATGATCGCCAGCTCTTGGATTTAATGTTGACATTGGCATGTAAGGTTGTTTTATGCAAGTGGAAATGTTTTAAGGAAGTAAATTTTAAAATTTGGCAGGAATGGCTGTCTTTCCTGAGAGGTGCCACGAATCAGGCGTTACAGTCCTCTACGTGGTGTCCATCCAATAAGAAATTATGGAAGTCGCTAGACGATTCATCCCTCCATTATGAGCCACCTTGAAGCAATACGACCTTGTAATAGTGTCATGGTTATATGGGTGTGATCCTAGTTAATATGTCAGAGCTATTCCCATTCATCCGCACGTCAAGTGTTTAACAACTTGATCGATAACCACGTGACAAGCAAGAGTGATTCTTCTCTTTGTTTTTTTTTTTATCATTTATAGTTTCTGTATTGGTCTGACAACATCTGTAATAATTCACTTTTGATGGAAGATTTAATGTAATGTCTTTTGCTTTGTTTTCTTACTTCAATAAAAACGATTTGAAATAAAAAAAAAAAAAAAAAGAAATAAGCAAACATATGGTGCAATCCCATAAAGATTCACTGATAGCGGAAGATCTAAACCCCTACCTTTCGATGGTATAAAATACTCAGGATAGATTTACTCTAACACATTTTAGATTGAATATTGTGCATTTTTTTGTTCCTTTCACAGAAAAGGTATCCAGACTTATTGAGCCCTTATTGGCTACATCCTTCAGCTTTGGAGAAATCCGAGCACCAAAATAGTGAATAAGTGAGAACAAAGACATCTTGACCAGGTGAAGGCGCCATACGTGTCCGGACAGTGGGATCTTACTTGGGCATGACATTTTAATATCTTTTGCTTTGAGCTTTCCTGTCAAAAACAGCAGTTTAACTGGGAAATGTTCCGATGTTTGTCCAACCTTGTGGAGTCCTACTCTGCAACAGCCTGTTGCCATACCCTGGTAAAGATTTTGGACTACCATTTTTGATACTAAGTCCCAAGATAAAACCTTGGATTAGATCAAACCTGGTTTCTGTATTTTACATATGCTAATCACAGTCAGCCTCAAATCGTGCCTAGGTCACAACACAATAGAGAGACTGGTTTTGGAGGAAAGATAATGCTGCTGCTGTGTCACTAGACAGAAACTATTTCTCTCCTATTGGAGCAAAAACTTTTTTTAAAAAGGTAAATCAGTGGGGAGCTGGCAGCCATGGGATACTCTGTAAGTTTGCCTACAACTTAAGTTATAGCCCACAAAAGGAACATTTTGATTGGCTTCCCAGCAACCAACATTCTAAATTGTATGTTGATTTATGTTATGTTAAATATAAATGACATTCCATGTGTTAGATGTGGGTGGGATTGCCAGCTCTGCCCAGGTCTTAAAATTGCCAACATCCTGCCATCCCCATCATTCAAAATGCCCTTGATTACAGGGTAGTGGAGCTTGAAGGGAGGATGGGAGGACTGTGGCAGATATCAGCACAGTATTCTGTGAGTTGTTATGCACATGTCCCTGTTTTCCCTTGCATGAGGCACCAGTATTCCCGGTGTATTGCCTTTAATGATTGGCATGGGAGGGGCTTCCAAGTAGTGTGCCAGAGAGAGGAGCATGGAAGCTGTGGGTTTATGTCAGAGGCAAAGAGGGCAAATGAGCAAGACCTTCCGTTTGGTGATGACAAGCGGAATTCTGCTAGTATAGGTTGGTCATTGTATTTTCAGAGGGGGAAGGTATTGGTTGTCAGTTCATCAACTCACCAGTGCAGGTCTGAGAAGTGATTCCTGATGCCTCAGGCATTCAATTTCCCACCAGAGACATCCGCAACATTCCCTTGTCAGCACAGTGCATGCACAACATAGCAGATTGGTAATACCCAGGGATTCCACTGCTAGCACAGTGCATGTGTATTTAAAAGGCATTTCTTACCCAAAAAATTAAATTTGCAACAAATCACTGAATTTGTGTGCACTCATTGTGAATGTACATTACCTTCTGTAAAATCAAGATTTACAGTGTTTACTACGGAAAGCTGTTAAAGTCTTATACATTCAATAGCCATTCATTTCAAAAGCGTATACAATATTTCTTTCCCATGGCTCGAAACACTATTGCATATTACATTGTAGATTGGATGATGCAAGTAACATGTTAATTCCTAATGAGGACTGAGGTAGCCTTTGGAAATGTAATCTGGAGGAGTTTTCGAGCCTCTATTTTGCAAACCTAGAAGCAAGTTTACAAGCCCATTGCGACACATTTGCGCCGCCGTGGCGTCACTTCTGTGACGCAGCGGCGCCGTAAACCATGCGCCACATTGCGACTTATTTACAACGTGATGCATCTAGGCAGATGTGTCACGTTGTAAAGCACTGCGTCATATGAAACCTGCGTCAGGTTTCATGTGGGCCTTCTGTCGCAGGGTGGGCGTTCCGTCGTAGGAAAGCCTCGTAAAACTGACTCAGTGAAATCTAAAAGATTTCACTGAGTCAGTTTTTCGATGCTGTTGCGTTGAACCCTTACGCCTGCTTGATGCAGGCGTAAGGAGTGACGCACCACGTTAAGTATGGGCAGCACCTGTGCATTGCTGGAGTTGTATCGCGCGTGCGACATGACTCCAGCAACGCGCTGCCCTTACGCCACAAGATGCGACACAAAACTGCCTATCCTTGCGCCTCGGTGCGTTGCTTTGTAAATGCGATGCATCCGTGGTGGCGTAAGGGGAGAATTGCGTGTCGCATCTATTTTGGCGCATCTCTGCTGATTTGCAGAGACGCGCCAGACATTGTAAATATGCCCCTAATTACTTTCTAATTTATGATGTACTATAGGCATCCAAAACATATTTAAAGCTAAATAACAACAACAAAAAATGATCAGCTAAAAATGCAATGCTGGGGAACAATGCACTCCTTGTTTTTCATTACTATTAATTGATACCTTTTTATTACATTTCGCATTCCTTCTTTCTTCATTTCATTGCTACTCCACATGATAAAATCTTTCTCAATTAATTATTCACATTTGATTTCCATTTTTGTTTATGTCATGCTTTCATTCGAAATGAGTATCGAATATTTTAAACCCAATGCATTCAGGTAATTTTATAAACTATCGTTCAATTATCATGTGAGACAATATGTAGGTTCACAATATTTATGCATCACAACTATGGTTAACAAAAAAATTATAAAATGTGTTACATGGCTCAATGTGAAATATAAAAGGTACTAATATTCAACCCTAGTGACATATGTAAAGCAACCATACAATTAAACATTTAATTATGTAGTTTCAAATGTAAGTGACAAACAGAAAAAGAGATATACACATAGGTGAAGAAAAAGTAAAACGTGAAGAAACTGGGAAAAAGGTGGCACAACAGAAGACCATTAGCAGGATCAGAAAAGAATCAGATGACTACCCTTATATGCTTTGCCTTTTTAGCCATCCCAATTGGGATTTGCTAAACCAAGCCAGACTGCTTCTTTTAATCCATACAACATTTTTATTAAGTCAGTTCTTTAAAATCCCCTCATTTTGATCAAGAATACATTTAAATCTTCCAAAACATTCAATTCAAAGAGTACAGAATATGTACAAAAGTAAGCATGTGTGTCCATACAGTCAGATATACGATTAAACCAGGGTCATGGGCGACCATAAAATGAGGTTTTAAGCGGATAATGTCTGGAAAGTATGTGCCCTCAGGATAACAGACAAGTTTGTATGATGACAGTGAACATCATGGAGGCAAAACCACAAATACGTATATATATATATATATATATATATATATTCACACAAACAGGTTGCCCCATGTGAAGACGCCACAAAAGGCATGCTGGTACTTGGAGTTCCCCTTGAGTTTAACCCTCGTGGGTGCCGCCGCCTCTCTCCCAGTATTTTACAAGTCAGCATGGCGGTATGTTTCAGCTCCCTCTGAACCCACTGGGGTTTTTATTTTGGATTACTGGGAGAGAGGCGGCGGCACCCACGAGGGTTAAACTCAAGGGGAACTCCAAGTACCAGCATGCCTTGCAGGCACACGCCCACTGGGGCGGGACTTGGTGGAGTTATCAGGTGTTCCCCATTGAAGGACTGCTGTTTCCCTTCTCCATTTCGCCCGTGAACAAGAGCACAGGAGTGCTTGAAACGCGTTGGGCTGCTGATGAACTTTGGTGGGAGACTGTGACTCTGTAAAGCTGAAGTCTGCAATTAAAGGTGCTTAAACTCCCTGGTTTGTGGCGTCTTCACATGGGGCAACCTGTTTGTGTGAATTTTGTGGCGGCTGGCTCGGTCGCGAAGACGCTCTGCTGCGAAGTGCAGAGCCTGTGTTTGCAACCTCAAACACGTTGGAACCAGGGACAGCCGTGTTGTGAGACATTTTACAAGTCAGCATGGCGGTATGTTTCAGCTCCCTCTGAACCCACTGGGGTTTTTATTTTGGATTACTGGGAGAGAGGCGGCGGCACCCACGAGGGTTAAACTCAAGGGGAACTCCAAGTACCAGCATGCCTTGCAGGCACACGCCCACTGGGGCGGTACTTGGTGGAGTTATCAGGTGTTCCCCATTGAAGGACTGCTGTTACCCTTCTCCATTTCGCCCGTGAACAAGAGCACAGGAGTGCTTGAAACGCGTTGGGCTGCTGATGAACTTTGGTGGGAGACTGTGACTCTGTAAAGCTGAAGTCTGCAATTAAAGGTGCTTAAACTCCCTGGTTTGTGGCGTCTTCACATGGGGCAACCTGTTTGTGTGAATATATATATATATATATATATATATATAACTGTGTTTACTTATAGAGCACTAGGAATATTAAAAAAAAAGCTAAAAAAATTGTTCAGTTCTACTTGCTACAATAAAATCAAGTTAAATGCCATATTTGCCATTTTTAAATACGGAATCACAATCTAGCAAACTTAAATTGGTTTTCAAAATGTTGAAAAAAACTACAGAGGGATTCCACGATATATAAATTTGCTGCATACATATTCAAGCTGATTTCCTGTCGTGAACACCTTTGTGGATTTCACTATTTGTTTTGTTAATGAACCATGCCTTAATTTAAATGCATAGGAGCTGAGCATAACCTCGCAGGTCCGTATCGAGCCACTGCTCATGATTTATTGACTCAACAGTGCAACAGTATATTGCCTTTGTCATTAAGTAATAGCGCATTGTTCGCATTCACAATCTCAGGATCGTTACTTGGAGCACCTTTCTAAATGGTTTTCTGTTTTTTTGTGCATATGAACAAGCAAATGATACAATTAAGCAGTTTTTGGTATAATGATTTCTGAGTCAGAAAGCATAGGCCTGAAATGTTTCCCTGTGGGAACCATTGTTCTCCAATTACCTTTATACCCAGATTCCAGAAATACTATGTGATCCCAAGTTTGTTTTTTGTTACTTGCTTAAAACAAGACAACGGGATTTCCAGGCTGCCAAACATATATTTGTTATACCACATTAAGTAAAGTGTTCACAATAAAGACATTCC
Organism: Lissotriton helveticus; assembly: GCF_964261635.1. Lineage (NCBI taxonomy): Eukaryota > Metazoa > Chordata > Amphibia > Caudata > Salamandridae > Lissotriton > Lissotriton helveticus. The sequence goes on from NC_136069.1 coordinate 145,526,692, forward strand.
TGCATGGTACAGGGCAACCAAGTGAGCTTCTGGGAGGTGCATCAAGAAACATTTGATGAAGGAAAATATTAGTCATGAAAGTCAAAGTAGGTTATTAAATAAGTAAATCACACTACCAATCTCCTTGAGAAGTAGAGTGCAACACAAACTCTTCCTTAAATCACCCAAATTCAATATTTTACAGATTTTTCCACTTTTTACCCATATATCCCACCTGTCCCACAACCTCACTGCATTGCTTTTTCCCATTATGCCGCATAGGTAACATGACAGATTTAAAATAGAAACAATTATTTGGAAGTGACTTCAACATCCCAGATAGAGCTTTGTAGTCAGAAGGTCAATCAATGCTTCTCATAGTTGTTCTTTATAAATGTGATTATATAGCCCCAAATCAAAACTGTGTTTTGCCCAAATGCCACCTAAAGTGCAAATAACAGACCCTGATTCGGAGAACCAGGATTTGCTGGTAAAGATGTCATAAATAAAATCACTATCATTGAATCTGAACTGTCATATGATATTATGGTAACAATAGCATTTATTATGGCCATCTGGGATTCCACATACACTAGAAGTTAGTTGTCCCATGTAGTGGCCTAGTATTTAAGAAACAATCGATGTTTACTCAGCATCTTGATCTGCTGGACATTCACTGAAATTGGGGCATTCACAATGAGGCAGGGCATATTCATATTCACTGTTGCCCTCAATGGTGTCTGTTGGCACTTTGGTGCAGATTGTGGCATATTCAGTGTCATTGGAAGATTTGTTTATGGTAGATGCGTCCTTAGATGTGAAGATGATGTCAGCGTAGTATATTTCGTTAGATCTAGACTCCTCATCTCCTATGTACTCCTGAGGAAAGAAAGAAAACACACCACAGGAAAAGTATTTAGATAAGTTTTATAGGCCTCCAAGAAAGAGTTCAGTAACACTGCCCTAACCAATCTTTTGTGCCAAAGAGAGTTCTATTACAGTTCTAAATGCCACACAACAGACACTTTTACACTTATCACTTTTAAAACAGCATAATAGATTTTAACAAAATTTGTAATTTAGTTTTTCAAAAGAATTTCTCAGAGAGGTATAATATATAACTGTGGGTGACTCCAATTTGTGCTTGACAGAGCTGGGAAAGGGCCATGGAATGCAAACTTGCCACAACAAGGCTGTTATGCTTCCATCTGCTTGTAACTTGTGACCTTTGAGAACTGGGATCCGCATGACAGTAGTAGTAAACCAACTCTGGTCACTCGTCTGTTGCACTGCTGTGCACAGACAGGTAGTGAACAGAGCGGTATGGTCTAATCCCAAGTGGAGTAGTCAGTACTAAGGAGCTGGCAGGCTCTGTAAGACTGGGCAGGTTGCAGGCTAGTGAGCAATACTTAGTGTCCATGACCACAAAAATTCCCATCACCTGCTGAGTACATCAGGGTTTGGTACTGTTTCCTGTCATCTTCAACTTCTACATGGATCCCCCTGGACATCAATTCACACGTCACAGATAACAGCATCAAATGTCACCAATATGCTGAACGCAGACAACTCTGGTTCAAAGTCTCCTTCACTACAGATATCCAATGCCTACACACTGCCTGCACCTCATCCAGATCCTGATGTCCAACGCCTACCTGAAGTTTAAATCCACCAAGAAAGAATTCCTGTTATTTACCAAGAACAACAGGCAAGAAATAGTAAAAACCTATCTCAATGACATTACCATTGAAGGCTGTGAACCCAGCTTTCATTGAATGTCATCGCATTTGGATTCACATGGAAAACCAACCTCACCCCCAAGTAACAAAGTGCCAAAAACAAAGACCTGCTGGTACCAGATCTGTCTTCTAAAGTAAAACTGTTTCTTCCAAAAAGTGCCTTCAGAAGTGCTAATAAACCACTTATACTCTTGTATCTGAATGGTTGTAACGCCTTGCACCATGGCCTCCCAGACTCCACATTAGCCCCCTTCAGGGTATCCTACATGCTGGAACATGCCTCGTCCAGGGCCTGAAAAAATATGATAACTGCTTATCTGTAGACAAGTTCACTTTCTCTGGTGGCTTTCGGCAAACCTTGCAACCAGGACATCATCAAAATGGAGACTAAGAAGTGAAAAAAAAAAAGTGAAAAATACGTTTGCATCTATACACCCAGAATTTGGAACAACATCCCTGTATCCATCAGGACAACCTCAACGATGGTCCAATTTAGGAAACAGTTGAAGACTTACCTCTTTAAAGAACCCTACATCACAATGCAGTGCCACTACATTTCTGCTCCCAGAACCCAGATGCCTTTCCATTCACTCGTTGACTGTAAGCTTACCTTTGGCCCTGTTAACACTCTACCCCCTTTTCACTAATTTTGACCTATATAAATATCAAATATATACATATGCCCATACATACATACATACAGCAGCAGCAGTAATTCAGACAATTCAGCCAGAAAACCAAGGCGCACCATTGCAAGGTCACTGTGAAGGTCATTTCAGGTCATGTATAATCAGCATTCCTCAATGCCCCAGATAACAGCTGCTCTAGTATTCTGTGTTTTGTATAGCGCAAACTTAACCCCACAGGGTATCAGAGTGCTTCACAGTAAAAGACGTGACTACTTTTTCTTTAGTGCGATACTCTGGACAGCATTTAACACATTAAAGTCCAATTCAAAATTGTAACAGAAACTTCACTCAGCAATGAAGACTTTAGCACATTCACAGAATGTAAGTCTAGAGGAACCATAGCATAAAGGAAAGTAAGAATCTATATAAAACAGGTGAAATTGGACCTTAGCAAAAGATGCTCTTGCGTCTTTAAGCAAGAGGTTTTAGGTGAATCTTACGAGGCTGTTCGGTAATGGTTACGGTAGCAATTTACTCATTAGAAATATCTTTGTTTCTTTCTTGAATTTGCAGAGTTAGGTAACCTTCTGATGCTTGGAGATAGCAAATTCCATATTCTCAGTGCAGCACTAGTATTAAGGGGAGACATCAGATAAGATGAGGAGCTGCAGTGACTGTCACTATGCACAGTGACTCAATGACATGAATATATGACATGGATGCCTGGCCTTGAGGGGTTCAGTGTATAGGACACAACAAGCAGTTTGTGGTCAGGATTCTGAGACTATCAACCATGGTTCAAAACTAAATGGGTCTCATGTATGAGTCCCCTTGCAGCACGAGAACGTCATGTATTTTTGTGATCCGGTGGCACAATGTGCCCGGCATATTAACAAGGCCATGTAAAGCCACTTTATGGGTTGTTCATGGCCTTGTAAATATGTGACACTTTCACACAGAACACTGGGTAAAAGGGGCGTTACATGGGTGTTGCTGTGGGTGTTCCCAGGCAACAGCCCTTCCAACATCCATTATCTGTGCACTTTGGACCAGATTCACTAAACTGTCACCCAACCCAGTGCAGCAGCCCAAAAAAAAGGTTTCACTGCATTGCATGACCCGAAGGGAGCAGGACAGTACCATATTTACAGAGATTTGGCACTCACCTCCCCTCTCCATAGCACTGGCACAGAATTTGCTGCCATGCACACACCTTTGCGCCACAGTGCACGGGTGTGTGCGAGAGTCTAGCACGGGTTTTGTACCGGAAGGGATCCCTTCCAGTGCACGATACTATGCTTAGACAACTTCTCAAATGTTTCCTACTTTGAATGTGTGCTGTATAGTGCAGCAAGGATCAGTTTCAAAGCCCTCTGTATTGCCTTTAGGGTCCTAAATGGGGTTGATTCTGATTATTTTAAACACAGGTTCTCCTGGTACACTACTCAAAGAGAGCTCCAATCTTCCACTGCCAACCTAGTTAAAGTCCCAAAGTATCAACACAAGAGCTGGGGTGGTAGGAGCTCCGTCTAGGCCACATCCAAAGTATGGAACTCCCTGCTTCCTCACCTAAAGTCGTCTCCCCGCCACCTACCCTAAAGTCGTCGTCTGATCTGCTAGCTTTTAGGAAAGCACAACAATGATAGGCTGGGGATGCTAAGGCCTGGCTCCGTGTCCTTGGAGTCAGATAAGAGAATGTTGCAATTCCAGGTGCAGATGCCTCTTGTATGAGACCATTGTTCACCATCTCGGGGGTCCAGTACTTTTCCACAATGGGCGTGCCTTACTCTGCTTTTCGTATTATAATGTGTTACTGTAATGATATGAGTCAGTCCTTCTCGGCGCACTCTTAGGGGTGAGGTCGAACAGGGCCCTCTCATATGGGAGTTTGTGGCCTAATAAATTGTTTTGTTATTCTTCTCCACTGTCCGGCTGACTTATTATTGGGTAACTATAGGTGAGTGCGGTAAGTCACTCGGGTGGATTTGAGCCACGCTTATCAGATGGCGCCTGAATAGGGACTCCGCGATTAGGACCTTTCTCACCCGTAAGTGGGTAGTAGAAGGCCGGAGACCCTCTGGTCCGCACGGTCGGCCCGGGTACCCACTTGATGCCGAGCTTGGTTTTCACAGCGCTGCCCCGCCCTGCTGATCGGAAGAGGTCCCGGTCCATGATCCTACGCCGGAGTCCAGAAGGCGGAACTTTGGAGCTGACCGTGTTGGTCCTGGCAGCCGGAGGTGGAGAATAGTAGAGGTCGGTACCGCGCATAGAAGGTGAGTGGTCCGACTGTTGCTTGGAGGAGCCGGAGTGCTCCGAGAGACCGGTGCGTCTCTGGTGATTGGAGGAGCCGGTGTGCTCCTGGGGCTAGTGTGCTCCGGGGAACTCAGAGTGCAAGTGGCGCTCTGACAGACTTGACGGAGATTGGGTGAAGGTTGGTTTGTAGTTATCCGACTGGGTAATAATGCAGTCGGCGGGTGGCTTGCTACGGAAGGATCTCGGGACTCACCCGAACCCCCAGGGTGGTGGTTCGCGGGGAAGGGCGCCGAGTCCCATGTGGTGTAGCGCATGCCGATCTGTAGTGTTGCCCAGGAGACGGATGTGTTCCCCAGTCTCGGAATAGCGGGTGTGCGCTGTTCGGTCTGCGGTAGGGTCCAGGTTCGGCAGGACTTGGTCGACGGGCCTTGTCCCATTTTGGTAACACGTGTTTTGGTACGGATTTGATGTAGCGTATATTGAAGCTGTGAGTGTGACCTACCGGTAAGGGAGCAAGTGTGCAAGTGTGAGTCTTTGTGCTAGTGTGTGATTGTGTGAGAGCAGGATGCCGTGTTTCAGTAAATTACAGTGTTTAGGGTGCTGTGGTGATGTCTCAGACGTTAGATTGGCTGAGAGCCAACCTGCCCCGGTGGAGGGCTCTCCAAACTTCGAAATGTACATCAAGCACGGCTTACCCCCGATTTTGTTTTCTACTTTGTGGCATAAATATATAAAAGATAATGTGGATTTACAGTGGCCTTTGCTTGGCTCTTTTGATGGAGCAAAATTAGATTATTTACAAGATAGATTGTTTGCTAGGCGCAGCCGCCAGAGCATGTTCGAATCTTTACGGATGTGGCAGAGGAGGTACGAGAACGGCAAATGAGGGAGGAGAAGGTGGCTCAGAAGAGAGCGGCGCAGACCATGGCGCAGGAGGCCAGGGAACACACTAAGAAAGAGAATGAGCTGCGAATTGAGCGCGCAGATAGACGTTTTAGGCTATTGGATAATAAGAGCTATGTAGTGAGAGAGGATGACCAAGATGAGATGGAGGACATTTTGAACACTCGACCCCCTCCCCCATATGCCCCGCAGTCCTTGTACCCCGTGCAGGTGGATTCCGCCTCCCAGGCGGTGGTTTCAGTTCCCCAAGTCAGTGCCCCTCCCTTGTCCGGTACACCTGCTTCCTCTGTGGCTGGACGAACTTCCCCCTCTGCCACTGTACCCCTGCTCTCCTTCTCTGCGACAAGCCCAATTGCGTCTGCTGTGCTCTCCCCGGTGCTCTCCGCTGGTCCCGCTATCCCCACTGTTTCAGCCAGCACTACCCCTCAGAGCGCGTTGCTAACTCCCACTAGAGGAGCAGGAGGCGGACTATTTACTCAGGTACGGAAGTTTCTCACACGTTCTAATGTTGGGTTGAATGAGAAGACAATGGTAGCTAATCAAGCCTGTCAATGGGCCAGGAATAACATTTATTCATTAGAAGACATTTGGTCTACCATGAAAGACTATGAGCCTTTGATGCAGCAACATGCTTTGTGGCACATGTCGACGACATTGATAGCGTTGTGGGAACAGGGATATGGTGGGGATCCACCGGCGATTCTCCGTGATATCAAGAATAATGCTTATAGGGCCAACACTGGAATAAAAGATGTGCTCCGTAGTCTGAGGTTTTTGTTAGAATACAGAAATGAGTTACCAGCAGTGGGAGAACCCCATTACCCTGGGATACACCCGATGCGTGAAGTGCACCCTGTATTTCACCCTGATATACCTGAAGTAATAGACCCGACAACAAAGGTTGTGACTCGAGCTCGTGTCGACGCTCATTTCCAAGAAAAATGGGTGTATACACCCTGGAAAAGGAGCGAGGTATTAGCTTTGAAGGCTCAGTTACCTGACTCGAGGAAAAATCCGACAGCTTATTACAAAGAATTAACAGAGGCAGCTTCCTCGACGGTCATGACTCTAGCAGATATTGAATTATTTTTCGGATTATTGGTCCCCGTAGATGTGTGGAGACAGGTGAAGGGTTCAGATCATACAGAAGAGCTGGGTGGTACTTGGGAAGCATTCAAAGATTGGGACAAGGAGCGAAAGCCAGGAGAGAAGCCGAAGGCTGAGATACTAGCGCTGCCAGGGCGTATAATAAAATACATGCACTCACTCATCCCACCTAAGAAGGTAGATTGGGATAAGTTGACGGCCTGCAGACAGAAGAAGGATGAGGCAGTTTCAGATTTCTTTACTCGTTTTGAGGAAACGTTCATGGATTTTAGCGGTCAGGATATATCTCAAGATGGGGGGTTGCGACTTTTTGTTAACAGATTCGTAACGAATCTGTTGCCAGAAATATCAGCCCGATTGCAAGCGTCAGAGAGTACGTGGACGACATCCACTCCCTCTGGGATTTTGAGTATGGCCCAGTATTACGAGCACAGAGAGAATGAGAATAAGGACAGGCAAGAAAAGAAGGCAAAAGATTTGAAGACGAGAGTGTTATTGCAGCAAGTGGCGAAGGGTCGGGGACGTGGAACCCCGCCCACGGCGGCTGGTCGAGGAGGAAGTAGTTACGTAAGAGGAGAGAAAAGAGAGCGTTTGGGACAGAACCAGTGCACCAACTGCAAACAGGAGGGGCACTGGTGGAAAGACTGTCCCATGCTCCGGTCCGCTGCCGGACCAGGCAGAGGACGGGGTCGGGGAGACGCGAATAAGGATGGTAGACAGTCTGAGGAAGGCAGGAGACCGGGAGGGAATTACTTTGACGGAGGAAGAGATAGGCAACGCTTTCAAAAGGAGGGTGACGATTGTAGAGACCGGCAGTACTACAACAATGCATATGCTATGGATGACCTGACAGGATTTTCTTATAACTAAGACAGCGTAGGGCAGAGCGCGGGACCTGTTTCTGTGGATGTTGATCAACGTGGGCCTTATGTAACGGCAGACTTGTCACGATCCCCTCAGAAATTTGTAGTGGATACGGGTGCTACGAAAAGTTCCGTGGCACGTTCTCAGGTCCCAGGGGCGGCTCTGTCTGGCAAGACTAATATTTCCGTGGGGTTCTCAGGTACCCCGGTGGTTAGCCCCATTTCTAAGCCTCTTGCACTTACGATTGGCCCTTTCACTGTTGACTCTCCCTTCCTTTTAACTTCAAATTGTGGTGAGAATTTACTGGGTTTAGATTTGTTGAAAAGATTGAATGCTACAATTTACTGTTCTCCAGACGGTGTGTACCTCACGTTGGGTCCTTCTGTCGCGCGTGCGCAGCAGTGTTTCTCGAAAGATGAGCTCCTCCCAGTTGAGTTAGATGGGGTTCCTGAGAGTCTGTGGGCCAGCAGCGATACTGATGTGGGGAAAATAGACATTGCCCCAGTGTCCATAAAAGTTAAGGTGGGAGCCAAGCTACCTCGGATACCACAGTATAAAATATCTAGGGATGGAGAGAAGGCTCTGTTGCAAATAATACAGGACTTGATCCGGTCTGGGGTAGTAGAGGAAATGGATTCTAACAGTTGCAATAGCCCCATCCTTCCGATCCTTAAGAGGCCCTCATGTGATGCTGGCGAGGGTACACCTGATGTCTATCGCTTTGTGATTGATTTACGCCACATTAACAAGGTGGTTGAGTTTCAGTATCCGGTGGTCTCTGATATTACTACTATTTAGACCATGATACCTCCCTCAGCTAAGTATTTTTCTGCACTGGACCTTAAGAATGCTTTCTTTAGTATTCCTGTGCATCCAGATAGCCGTTATCTCTTCGGATTCTCATTGGCTGGCCGCAGTTTTAGATTTTGTAGAATTCCCCAAGGTTATACGGAAAGTCCCAGTATTTATAGTCAAGCTTTGAAAGCACAGTTGGATGATTTGGAGCTCCCACAGGGGAATGTCTTATTACAATATGTGGATGATATTCTCATTGCCTCAGACACTGAGGAAGGATGCCGAGAGTCTACTGTTAAATTGTTACACCATTTGGCTTGTAAGGGACACAAGGTGTCTCTTCTTAAATTCCAATACTGCCGACAGGAGGTTACCTACCTCGGTCATCTCCTATCGAAGGAGGGGAGAAGGCTGCGCCGGAGCGCATCAAGGCGATAACTAACATGGCTGTACCTAACACGCAGCGAGAGGTGCGCGCATTTTTGGGCATAACATCGTACTGTCGCCAGTGGATACCTAATTACGCTTTACTAACAAAACCCCTTCTGTATCTGACTACCAAAGAAGTGCGCGAACCCCTACCTTGGACTCCAGCATGTCAAGAAGCGTTTGAGTCACTAAAAACTGCTTTATGTTCTGCACCTGTTTTCGGAACACCCGATTACCAGAAGCCCTTTGTACTTTACGTGCACGAGGCGGAAGGTTGCGCGCTGTCTGTCCTAACTCAGAGTTTTGGTGGGAAACAGAGACCTTGTGCTTACTTCTCTGCTATGCTTGACAACGTGGCAAGATCATTGCCGAGCTGTCTAAGGGCTACAGCGGCTGCTGCGGTCTCAATAAGACAATCGGCAGGGCTCGTATTGGGTTCAGCCCTTACAGTAATGGTACCACATGCCGTGGACATTTTGCTAAACAGGACACAGACGCAGCATTTAACTAGTGCTCGTCTAACTGGTTACGAGATGACATTATTTGCACCACATGTAACGATAAAAAGATGTGCTACCCTGAACCCAGCCACGCTATTACCTCTCCCTTCAGATGAAAAAGTCGATGAGGTCCATGATTGCTTGTTTCGGACAGAGGAGGAAACAAAAGGAAGAGTAGATTTGACAGATAAGGCCCTCGATGATCCTGATGGAGAGCTGTATGTTGATGGGTCCTGCTTTAAATTAGCAGATGGTACCACAACGGCAGCATACGCAGTCACGACTTTAAAAACAATGGTGGAGACTTCTAGAGTCCCGTACAACTCAGCTCAAGCTGCAGAGATAATAGCATTGATGCGAGCGTGTGAATTGAGTGAAGGATTGGACGTGAACATTTACACTGACAGCCAATACGCTTTTGGCGTGGCTCATAGTTACGGGAGACTGTGGGCAGAGAGGGGATTTTTGACATCACACGGACAGAAAATTCAAAATGGCCCATTGATATTACGACTGTTGACAGCCCTGACACTTCCCAAACAATTAGCTGTGATTAAGTGTAGTGCGCACAAAGCAGTGGTGGATGATGTAGGGCGAGGAAATGCATTTGCAGACCAAACAGCTAAAGAAACTGCTAGGACAAAACTCCCACGAATGTTTGTGGCAGGACCAGCTAGGTGGGTACCGGATGTCAACATGTTTGCAGACACTGTACAGAGTGTGCGGAACATACAAGAGAAAGCGACTGAGGAGGAGTTGAAACAATGGAAGGATGGAGGGGGGTGGTTGGACTCGGATGAATGTTGGACGGATGTGTCAGACAAAAGACGATGGTTGCTCCCGAATGCATATGTCCTCCCAGTAGTGACGATGGCTCATGGACCAGCTCACATAAGTGCAAAGGGAATATGTAAATTATTAGATCCGGTGTGGAGTAATAAGAACATTTCCAGGGTGGCGACACATTTGGTACAGCAGTGCATGGTTTGCTTAAGACATAATCCAGGGAAGGGAACACCCGTCCCTGTAGGTAATTTCGCACCCCCATCCTACCCCTTTGAAGTGATACAGATGGACTACATTGAAATGGAAAGGGTGAATAACCTTAAATATGTCCTTGTGGTGGTGTGCTCATTCAGTAGGTGGGTGGAGGCTTTTCCAACAAAGGACTGTACAGCCATATCGACAGCTAAGATGCTGATCAAGGAGTATTTCAGTAGGTATGGTTTACCTAGGGTGATCTGGAGCGATAACGGCACGTCCTTCAATGCTGAACTGATGAAACAGATTTGTAAGGGATTACAAATCTCTCAAAAATTCAATGCAGCCCAACATCCACAGGCTGCAGGTTTGGTTGAAAGATTTAATAGTACATTGAAACTCAAGATGGCCAAGATACAGGAGAGTACAGGGCTGCGCTGGCCAGATGCACTCCCCCTTGCCTTACTTTCCACAAGAGTAACAGTGAACTCCAAGACAGGTGTTTCCCCCCATGAAGTTATATTTGGCAGGCCCGCTAATGTGTGGGGTGTTCCTAGACCTAAATGTTTCTCAGAGATAGAATACCCTTTGTTGATAGATTACTTGTATGCTTTTACTAAAGATCTTCGTTCTATTCATCAGCAGGTAGCAGACACCCTGAAGCCGTTGCCTGAGGGGCCTTCCCATGGCATCAACCCAGGGGACTGGGTCCTCGTAAAGCAGTATCAGCGGAAGTCCTGTTTGGAGCCTAGGTGGTCAGAGCCCAAGTTGGTGCTCCTTACCACCCGCCCCGCACTTCGAGTGGAGGGTCGGAAGGCGTGGACCCATGCCTCTCACGTGAAAAAGGTCCCCCTTCCACTACCTTATGATGCATGGGTAAGAGGTGGCGTTGCAGATCACGAGACCGAAACAGTTCCTCGATATATTCCTTTCTCAGATGCTTTACTGACCGAGGAGGAACACAACGAGAACGAACGGAGGCCAGCCCTGAGTACAAGTAGCGAGGCTTCTTTTGGTCACAGTGCACAAACAACGGAAGCCACCTCTTTTGAAAGTGATTCCCCAATTCTGTTCACAGATCCTGAAGTGCGAGGGAGCACTCGTTATAACCTGCGGCCCAGGAAAGAGAGGCGAAAGAACTGAGCACTGGAAGAAGGGCTGAGGTAGGGATTAGGAGTGGACTATATTGAACAGGTTGGCCTAGTGATAGGGATGGACTGCTGAAAGAGCCCTGGTGCACTATTGAGACACTGCTGAACGGGACGCTAGAGTTGTGTGTGGGCCCAGGTTCAGTGCTCCTGAGTTGCTGCAGTTGTGCGACTCCATCGAGGGATTAGGGTTTGCGAGACTGAAAGCCTGCCTATGAGGCTTTAACGGACATAGGGAGAAGAGCCCTTTTGAAGGGTGAAGCACCCCTCTGGCCGGTTTTGGAGTGTCTGGAACTTTTTAGAAGTGCCCCTTAGTGTCTGGAACTTTTAGGATATCCCTTGGTCCGTTCATTAGGTGAAATGTATCCTTTTGGCCGTCCTATCCCCGAAGAGGAACAGCCTTTTGCTGCTCCTCGCAGACCAGAACCAGATTCACCATGGCATGCCCTGCCTCGAAAAGTAAAAATTGTGGTTATTGTGGTGTTCATTATTATATTCTTGATAATACTTGGAATACTGTTCTTTCTAGATGAAGCTTACCCTGTCCACAAACTGGTCCCTACTCCCTCTCCCTTGCCAGAGCATAATATGATTACTGTTGATTATGGTGAACAATGCATGAGGAAGGGATATCGTGATAATGTTTTCATTAAAACTTTACATCATGCTCATGCTGTGTATAATGTGACAGATTGCTGGGTCTGTGGGTTGCTTCCTTCTGCTGCAATATAAGAAGGACAGGTTACTGGCACTTCAATTGACTCCTGTGAATAGCTGTGTGGGCTGGTATACTCTGATCGGAATGGTAAAGTTCTTTCAGCAGCCTGATTCTCTGACTCCCCGACTCCCTGGTGCTGGGTCAACACTGACGATGCGAGTACGCCCTTTGCCCCCTACATTCCTTGGACGGTTATTTACTGACGGACGTTTTGACCAAACATTCCTGGAGACTTGCTCGAAGAAGGTAGAATGATTTGTGATGCCTAACGACACTGATAAAGTGCGGGAGAGTTTCCTACAGTTGAACTCTTCCCTAGCATACAGACACCCCCCTGCAGTAAATAGTAGTGGCCATTCTCTGGTACCCCTAGCGACAGTTGGGCCTTCACCTTACTTTTGTGTTCAGGGTATAGGTCCGATTAAAGTGGGCGACAGCCTTTGCAGTGTGACTGCCTCGATTCGACTGCCCCTTAGTCCTTCACTAGTCACCCCCCTGAATATCTATTTTGTATGTGGAAATAATGGGTATTTGTGGTTGCCTGAGGGTTGGGGCGGAACATGTTACTTAGCGTACTTACTTCCACCTGTTTATGTGGCACCTTCAGATTATCATAAAACTCACCGACGGTTTGCCATCATGCAAGGACAGCGCAAAAGGAGGGACCTTCAGGTTGAGGATGTCGATCAGACTGACACTTCTGAGCAACAATTCACAGATTTCTCGAAGGGTTTATTACCATTCTGGGGTCCTATCTTTAACAGTAGAGCCATTAGACGTCTCTGTCGAGGATAATGGAGAAGGTGGTGACTACAGAGGCTGATATTGCAGCCAATATGTCTCTTGAGATGCAAGCTATGAGATTATTTACGATCCAGAACAGGATGGTGCTTGACGTCATCCTTGCAGATAGGGGTGGAGCTTGTCGCGTCATCGGGACCTCTTGCTGTGTGTATATCCCTGACTCCGCCCCGACAGTTAATTTAGCTGTACAGAAACTCCATAGGTTAGCGGCCGAACTCCATCAGGACACCGGCACCTGGTCCTTGCAGACATGGTTATGGGATATTTTCTCTTCCTGGGGTTGGAAAATATTGATGGGTTTAGTGGGGATAGTTGGTGTACTTTTGACCTGTTGCCTTTGTGTATATTGCCTTCCTCCTTGCTGCTCTATGTGTGCCAGTAACATACGAGTTTCTAAACGAAAGACGAGACAATATCCTGTTTCCAATGATCTTGAACTTTATGACCCCCGTTGGCTGATGCTTATTGATGATGATGTTCTTGATTAGCATGCTATACTGGCCCTTAGATTTGATGTAAAGATTTTCCTTTTGGCTAATAAAGGTATCACTTATGTTAGCCACACTTGCTAAAAGAAGGGTCTGATAGGTTTCAGTTTTCTATGCCCCGCCCACTTCAATATTATGCTTATAAGTTAGCAGAGTGTGTCTAACAACTGATATATTCATTTACGCATTTTCGTTTATATTCCAATGTTAGTTATTCATTTATGCGTGTGACATTATTACAGTTATTCTTAGCTTAGCCTGTGTACCACCATTTTGAAGCATCTCCCTTTCTGTGCGAGTTGCACTTGCTCATTCCCCCTCCCGTAGGAATAGGAATATTCCACATGTCAGCAGTTTTGTCTCTCGGCTCACTGTGACTGAAACTACTAGCGAAACCCCTTATCACTCTGTTCTCATGTGCTGGAGATGCTAAGGCCTGGCTCCGTGTCCTTGGAGTCAGATAAGAGAATGTTGCAATTCCAGGTGCAGATGCCTCTTGTATGAGACCATTGTTCACCATCTCAGGGGTCCAGTACTTTTCCACAATGGGCGTGCCTTACTCTGCTTTTCGTATTATAATGTGTTACTGTAATGATATGAGTCAGTTCTTCTCGGCGCACTCTTAGGGGTGAGGTCGAACAGGGCCCTCTCATATGGGAGTTTGTGGCCTAATAAATTGTTTTGTTATTCTTCTCCACTGTCCGGCTGACTTATTATTGGGTAACTATAGGTGAGTGCGGTAAGTCACTCGGGTGGATTTGAGCCACGCTTATCAACAACCTGGCTCTTTAGTTATTAACATAGGGTAGTTCCATCACCAATGCCTTTTGTTGGTTATTTTTTTCTACTTTGCAGGGTTTTTACTTTCTCTGTCTGGGCAGTGCCTCGATGCCTCCGGGCATTAGTTGCACTCTACAAATACAATATCATATCATATCATATCATATTACGCACCCTTGCATTATTGAGCCTTCATATTTTGCACATTGTACCTAATTTAAACTTCTAATACATAACCCATTCCATCTCAGCTATAACCTTTTTCTCCCATTCCTGAGGTCCACCAGCAGCTGATGAATTAAGAGCATCATATAAAGATGGTGCATATTGCTGTTGTTGTATCTGCATTGGTCGGGAATTGATTTTTTCATGGTTAAATGGGTATAGCTGGCAAGTCATGATCACCTGGTCAGGGTGCTATAGGATGCAGCAGCAAGACAGTCGCACACTAGTGAGGTTTTGCCGGCAGGCCGAAGAATCCATCTAACGTCTACATAAAGAGGCCTCATAGCATATTCAGAAAGAGCAGCATGCATGTGCGTGTATAAACTAATTTGAGCTAAAACGAGAACAAACTTGCAAGTGATAAGTTACCGGGACAGGACACTGAACCCGTTTGGAGAGAATGAAACTGGCAAAGCCCGCCAACGGCAGCAGGAGAAACTTGTAGGCAAATCGCTGAACAATAAATAGCCCAATGGCTGCGCGGTGCTTCTGATTCCGAGGATTTGCGGGCTCCGATATACAGACAGGACAGTGAGCCCAAAGGCCGACTGGTTGAAATGGAGGTCAAAGGTTTGTGGCCTAAACTGAGACGGCCACCTCAATCGGCCCTTAGCACATGTCGGCTGAGGAGCAACACTCGCCCCACCGGTCTGCAAAATCGACCCAACTAGGTGGCTCATTGAGAGGGGCGAGAGACCTACCTGCGGTGTAGAGGAAGACGAGGGCCATGGCTTGGCCTGACACAACACTGTGAGCGGGCTGACGTGCTCCCTTGATAGGGTCTTACCGTCTTACTAGTATGGCGGTAAGATTGTGAATCAGCTGGCACCTGCCCAAAGCAAACTGCCCTAAACAGGCCCAAGGGATCGCAAGAGGGGTAAATCAAGAAGCCACCCACATTCCAATTGTGAGGTTGCACTGAAAGTCAGGAACAGACAATCTAAAGTATACATTACACAGTACACCTGGTTGGGGTGAGGGGGGGTCAGACCAGAGGACTACAAGTCGAACAACTGTTGACAGCACTACACTATGGATGGGCAAGCAGCAGCCACCCTAGCCACCAGTACAGCTGCTAGGCAGATCTGCTTGTAACCCCAGGAGACACTGTGGCTGCCTCCGGGGTGTGGCGGGACAGCCATTGGGGGTTGTCCAGGCACTGAATCACGGCCACAGCACAAGACATCTGAAGGTCTGACGTAAATCTAAAGGGACCCTGGGAAATTCTGGGATCCAGTGCAGTGCCTGTCAGTCTAGCATGACATAACTGATCATGGGGAAACATTTCTGGTAAGCAATCAAAGTTACCATTTAAGACCCGCCGGACACCCGCTCAGGCAACGGAGGAGGATGCAGCCGCTGAGAAACATCAGATCTAGATTGCAAAATAGACACTCTCATAGATTGCTTTGACCAAATGAAAGAGAGAGCAGACACACATAAAGGTTGCATTGAACAGCTTGAGAATCACAGGTCCGATACTGAAGACACGACAGAAGGGCACAGCAAAAAACTACTGCAGAGGGAAAGAGTGTTGGATATAAGCTAAAAATTAAGATCAAAAGCTAGATCATGAAGTAACAATTTGCAGAAACGTCTAGCACTGGCCATATGGAGGCCAAAAGAAATGCTGAAATGTCTTTTTTGGAGACAACTCCTATACTCCACTTTTCTTGGTTGAGAGGGCCCACAGATTGTAGGCCTGTGGCCTCCACCTGGTTCTTTGGCACAAAAAGTCATAGCATGCCTGTTCAATTTTAAAGAGCGAGAAACAGTGCTCACGCTGACTAGAGAACAGAAGGACATGAAATTTGATGGCAAACACATACCCATGTATCCAGATTTCACAACTGCTGTACAGACGGCACAAACAGAATTCCATTCATTAGAGAAGACTTTGCAGAAAGCAGGGATACAATATAGCCTACTATACTCCCCAAATTACAGATCCTAATAATTGGGAATACACCTTTCTTTCCTAATCACTCCTAAACCAACAAATACATCCTCCTTCAAAAACTATGGAGCTTGCCATTGCCTAGAGCAGAATCCCAACAAAATAATGGGGACACACAAAATGACACAGACTGAAAGATGGACACTGTGAACCACTAATTGGGGTGCAGTTGATTCCCAGCACAATCATGATCATTGAAGAACATCTACGGTGGACCGAAAACAAACAGAAACAAATTGACCGGCCTGCACCCAACTTCACATTGAAACAAATTATACATTGATCAGAGGCTCGGGGAGATAGACTTTAAGTAACAGTTCACTAATGGCCACTGTTCCCACTCGGAGAATGAGTGTACAATGATTCCCAGCCCCTCCAATACAGGGAAGTCCCCTCTTTGTTGTGTTGAAGATGGTAGACCTATGGTTGGGATGGGTATGCAAGTTGCACTGATCTCTTTGGCAAGTTGGGGTGGCCGTAGTGGGCGACAGGAGGGACAAAGTAGAAGTGAATAGGAAAAGAAAAGATAGCCTGTGGGCTTAAGAGATGTTGTCACTGGCAGCTACAGAATTCCGCATCGGACACACACATTCAACACCCAGCCATACAGAGACACTGCACAACCCAAGGGATACAGGCTATAACAAGGCAATGAAAGACATTAAGTAAATTATATGGAAAGTCAGAGGCCTCAATGATTTCTGTAAAACTATACACTTACTGTCATATATATGGTGACACAAAATTAATGTAGGCATATTGCTAGACACATTGGCCACATACTAAAATATCAGTGCTTGGGTATCCAAGGACTCTCTCGGACCATGCGCCAGTCATGCTGAGCATGGTAGGGTTTTACCTTCCAGCCACTAGTTGGCACTAACAAAGGGGCTCTGGAGTCCTTCCTTTATCCCTAAATAGATGTTATAAACTTCTACACCTTGCATTGTCAGAAACACTTTGTATTCCAGTCCAGGCTTCCACACTATCATCATAATGCCTCCTGGTCCCTGTAGACCTTTCTGTCTTTAAACCCTACCACGATCACACCCTAACGTTGGTTGTCTATTCTCTATATTGATCCTGGTCCCACACCCTTTCTGACCTCTTTATATCTGCCCTCTGGACTTTCCTCTCTCTTTGTTTTGATCTGTAGTCTGTTCCTGGCTTTCCTGTGCCCTGCTTTGTGTTTGATGGTTTTCCTCGTCTTCTCCTTCCCTTGTCCCATTTCTGCCTTCCTTTAATTGGTGGTTCCCTGATTCATTGCACTTGGCTCCCCCCCTGCACACGTGTTCCTTCCCTGAGCCTTCAGCTATTTCAACCCTGTCAGTGCAGAGTGCAACGACTTGCAATTGACTCCACTGCTGTGTCTCCTTGCAATCTGTGTGATCCTCCAATTATGTTCTAGCCTTGCCTTCGCTTTCCGTTTTCATTGTTTTTTGACTCTATGTTTCTGTTCTGATTAGTTACTTGTCTTTGATGCCGGTCTCTTGCTTATCTTACCTTTTTGTTTCCTTCTTTAACTTGACCCTAGGTCTTGTGTGCACACATCCAGATGTCTTGCTTATGCAGATTCCTTGTTTTGTATTTCTATGTTCCTGTTCTCTAGGCATATTCCTGTCTTGTTCTAATTAAAGTGGAGAGTTCCAGTATACTTAGTTGTGTGTATTCTAGTTTCTGGCAATTATTTCAGTCCAGAGTTTGCCAGTGTCTAGTTCTTGTTTCTATGGGCCCGATGTAGGTCGGTCGGTAACGGCCGAAAATCGGTATTTTCGGCCGTTACCGATCGGTAAATAGGTGATTGGCATGTAGGGGGCTTTATTTTACCGAATCGGTAAAATTACCGATTCGGTAATTTTACCGATTCGGTAAAATAAAAAATCGGTAAATTTACCGAATCTGAGCCACCCATATGTAGGTGGGACTCTTCAGAGTCCCAGGGGCCTTACCAAATCGGTATTTTACCATCAAATAAATTTGATGGTAAAATTCCGGTGTGCATGCACATGTGTGCATGCACACCTATGCCATGTGACAGGCAGACCTGCCCTTAGGGCATGTATGACTGCCACATGGCACCCGAGCCTGTTTTAGGGGTGCCAGAGGGTGTCAAAGTGACACGCCCTGCACCCATGTGGAAATCGGTATTTACCGATTCGGTAAATACCTAATCGGTAATGCCCATTCATTCCTATGGGCTTCATAGCCCATAGGAATGAATGGGCATTACCGATTCGGTATTTACCGAATCGGTAAATACTGAAATCATCCGATTCGGTATTCCAGCACATCTGGAATACCTACATGTCGACCCCATAGATTTACCGATTTTTAATTACCGAATCGGTAAAATTCGGTAATTTAAAATCGGTAAATCTATTTCTCCTACATCTGGCCCTATGTTCCTTCTGCTATTCTTCTTTGCATTCTTGTGTGTTTATATTATCTTGATTTTCATTGCTGCTAAGGTGCCAGATAGATTCCAATGCTTGTGCTTTTGGCACAGAGAACCACCCAGCCCTCCTCCATATGAGCAGCTAGGTGTCCCCCTGAACCCTGTGAGATTATCCTGCTCTTTGCTTTCTTGTGAGATCTTTTTCAACTCACAGAGAGATCACTTCCAAGGAGCAGACCTGGGGCCAGATGTAGGTAGCCAAATACCGACCGGTATTTGGCTATTGAGATGTAGGGGACGGAAACAGGGCAAATCGGAAATTTTACCGATTCGGTAAATATACCGGTCGGTAAATTTACCGACCGGTATTTTTACAGAATCGGTAAAATTGATATGTAGGTGGGACTCTTCTGAGTCCCACAAGGCCTACAAAATCGGTATTTTACCATCAAATTCAATTTGATGGTAAAATACCGATTCAGGTGTGCATGCACACCTGTGCCATATGACAGGCAGACCTGCCCTTAGGGCAGGTATGCCTGCCACATGGCCCCCAAACCTTTTTTGGGGGTGCTAGAGGGTGTCAAAGTGACACCCCCTGCACCCTTGTCAAAATCGGTATTTACCGATTCGGTAAATACCGACCGGTAATGCCCCATTCATTCCTATGGGCTTCAAAGCCCATAGGAATGAATGGAGCATTACCGGTCGGTATTTACCGAATCGGTAAATACAGATATTTACCGATTCGGTAAATGGAACATCTGGATGTTCCTACATACCCCCCTTCTTATTTACCGATTCTTAATTACCGAATCGGTAAAATTCGGTAATTAAGAATCGGTAAATAAGTTTTACCTACATCTGGGCCCTGCTATCACTTATAATAGTTCTATTGTTTACCTGCGTTTACCTTCCTGTTTGTACTTGTGCTGTTTTGATAGTTTACCCGACAGTCTTACTGTTCCCACCTGCTTCCCTCCTTGCCTGCAGATATTCCTGTGGTTATATTAAACCCCTTCTTTGGCAAGCCTTTGCCCCTGCATGGAGCAACAACCCCCATATGCTGCCCTGTCATAAGATCAGCTAGTATCCCTGAAGGTATATCCTTAACTAGCTAGATCCCTATTAGAGCATACCAGGGTAGATGAATAGGGCATTCTCATTTAGGCTCCCCAGTGTAGCACTTCGCAACGCTGTGTTCTGAGATGACATTTGCAATGAGACAAAGCAGTTTCCTCCACAAATGACCACACAGAGGGCCGTGCTGTGATCCCTTAGGAAGTGTACACAGTAATAATAAGAGGGGACTGTAGCCAAGCACGGGGGATCTAAAATACATTAGGAACTGAGTGGCCTGGCTAGAATCAGAGCTGAAAGAACTAGGGGCCCGATGTAGGTAAATCCCATTTACCGATTTTGAAATACCGAATTTTACCGATTCGGTATTTCAAAATCGGTAAATGGGATGTAGGTCCCAACATCTGGATTCGTTACCGAATCCTTAACAATTCTTTAATTACCGATTCGGTAAATACCGAATCGGTAATGCCCATTCATTCCTATGGGCTTTGAAGCCCATAGGAATGATTAGGCATTACCGATTTGGTATTTACCGAATCGGTATTTAAAGAATTCACATGGGTGCAGGGGGTGTCACTTTGACACCCTCTAGCACCCCCAAAACGGGCATGTGTGCAATGTGGCACACAGACATGCCCTAAGGGCACGTCTGTCTGTCACATGGCACATGTGTACATGCACAGATGTGCATGTACACAGGAATCGTTTTTTTACCATGGATTTGTATTCCATGGTAAAATGCCGATTCTGTAAGCCATGTGCTGATAGAACATAGGCTACCTACATTGCATTTTCGGTAATTTTACCGAATCGTTATCATTACCGATTCGGTAAATATTACCGAATCGGTAATGATAACGAATCGGTAAAATTACCGAAAATGTGCCCCTACATCTCGATAGCCCTTTACCGATCGAAAACGGCCGAAAATCGGTATTTTCGGCCGATTCCGATCGGTAAAGGGCTACCTACATCGGGCCCTAGATGCGAGCATTACTACAGTCAGAACTGAAGAATCCCTAGAGTCAATTTGAGCTAAGTTAGATGAACATCAAGAAATAGAGAAGAATGAACTTAACTATCTAGGTAAGGAAGCCAGGGCAGGGATGTACGGAGAGCATGACACACCCCGCAAGATACTGGTGGCTCTGCTACACTCATCATCACTGAGCTCAAACAGAGGGAGGGCAGAAATATAACAAAACTAGCCGTATTATAGCAGAATGTCACAAATTCTACACTAACTTATAGCATCCAAAAGTTGCCCAGACACAACTGAGCTCAAACACTACTTTGACACCATAGCCGTAGAATGGCTGGAAACAGGGCATAGACAATACCTGGACAGGCCCATCACAGTGGAAGAAATAGGCAAAGTCATAAACTGTGAAGCAATGATAAGGCCCTAGCTTGATGAGGTACCAGCACAATTATGCAAAGAATACGCACACCTACTATTGCTCAGGGTATTAGCAGTTCACAAGGAGGCCTATCACAACTGTAGCGTGCCCCCATCTATTCCTTAAGCCATGATGATCACGGACCTCAAAACCAGGATCAAACAACTAGGACCCGTCAAACGCCTTGTCAGTAGAATTCTACCTTTACTCTCCAACTTAATCTGGTGGGATCAATTGGCGTTCATACTTGGAATGTCCACATCATGTATCACACAAACTTAGAATGCTCTTTACATTGCCCCACCAAATTAATTCTATGTGTCAGGCAGCAGTGTTTTTTAGATGGGACAAAATTGTTTGATTTGTTGGAGTGGAAGTACTTGTTCAGTCTGCTAGAGCATTTCAGCTTCAGTGTAGGATTTCTATCCCGGGTGCGACTGCCCAACACACAGGTTGTGGACAGGATCAGGCAAAATGGAATTATATGAATCCCAATACACATTACCAGTGGCACGAGGCAGAGCTGCCCCCTCTCGTTTCTTTTCGCTTTGGCGATGGAGCCACTGGCTATCAGAGTATGGCACCACCACAAAGAAAGAGGACTCTATTTATATTCTAGAAGACTAATAATCCCGCTTTATGCAGACGTCACTTCATATGTGTAAAGAATGAATACCATTGTGGCCTACTAAACAGAATTCTTAAGATTTACTTATATACCGGTGGTCAACATCAATTGGGCTAAATCCACCATAAATCTTCTCACAGATAATACTGGCCAAGGCAAAATGGAATACCCACTAATGTCAGAGGACACACTATTCAGAAATCTCAGTATTTGAGATAGAAGAACCATAACAGATTTCCTATTAGAGAACTACAGCACAGCCCTAGTCAAACTCGAACAACAAGTTGGCAAGTGGATGAAGCTACCACTGTTGACCAAGACTGCGGTTCTAGGGATGGCTGGGCTTGCACTATTCCTCTGTCAGCTGCACCACAAACTCTCCTGGTGAGATTACATTTTACTGCCTCGTTCAGACACTGCCTGCCATTGAGCGGCCCTGATCACCAGCAGTGCTCGTTAGGGAAGGGTCTTCAATACCCAGCTTTCCAGGACATTATGTGGGGGCTGACAGGGCACCATAAAATTATCAGAGGCATCCCGCAGCACTCCTCTGAGATAAGAGAGGAATGTCAAAAGCAGAGGTGAGGAGTTAACTCCTGGGGGATAATTTGCTGTGAAAAGACTCTTCTCACAGCATAGGTAAGCGAAAGGCTACAGTAGGCTCTGCTTTGCCAGTAAAACGTACACTTAAACCCACAAGCATTGGCACTATGCTGGAATGAGTGATAGGGTTTGTGTCAAACAGAATCTCCCTAACAGAACGAAGGATGCCTCTGGATCGCGGTTGCTATCTTGGTGGTCTGATGAACACTAACACTACTGAGAGTGACACTACTACCACCTTAAATGATAGTGTAGCAGAGGTAGAAATCATTAAAACTGTGTGGGAATCAGCGCTTTTTCACAGCTCTACTACCACTGATAGTCCTCCGATGGTTGAAGTCAACATAACCAACGCTAGTATGCTTTGCAACCTATGGATGAAAATTAGTTCTAATTCGCCAGCTGAACATGCCCGTAAACGTAAGCGTATAAGCATCAGGCCCTCTTGGGCTAAATTTGGGCCAGGCAGCCATTGAAAGTGGATGTAATCAATTAATTTAATGTGATGTTAACATCGAAGAGAACTATAGTAGATTCACAATAACTTTGAAGGCACAATTAAAGCGTATCACGGAGCGCCTCACCGCAATAGATTGGCACCAAGAAATTTCAAGTCCAATTTTGATGTTAAGGCAAATGAGAATACGAGCCCAGATGAGACGAACCGATGTAAAAAGCCCATAGCGAGCGCAAAAGGAAAATCAGCCCAAGTTCACCTGCCATATGGGGTATATGAGATGACCAAACCAAGGACCCCATGAATCAACTAATCAGGAATTCTAACCTGAGAGCCACAGTCAATAGTTCCGCTCGACCAACAACTGGGCACCATAATCTATGAGGCTTAGATGGTGGTGCCAGCAGGGAAACCAGGTGTGTGGGAAATAGGGTAGATACCACTACATTAAACCTGCCACCAGACGCCAGCCCATATGTTTTGATAACGGCAAGCGTACCACCACTAAGAAAGAATCAGGAGGAATCTTGGCAGGAATTACATAACAAGGTAATCCACTGGTACAACACATATAAGAACTTTGATGTTGCAAAGAGTCACAAGATCATTATGGTCCAGAGGGTAGGTTGGATTGGCTTCTCTGTGAAAAATATAGCCAGGGATTGTATTGTTGTCAACGTTAGAAAGCCACACAGTATAAGAAAACTACTGAGCATGAACGAACTGGGATGGAGCATGGTAACTAATTTTGTTGCCCTTCCATTGGGCTATTTTTACAAGCCACCGAATGGGATTATGGTACGACACCGGAGCGGAGTGTTCAACAACACTAGTTACACCAAAGTATATTAAGTATCGACAGGTACACAACCCTGGCAGAATACACAGATGTTGACAGACAAATAGCAAGGTTTTGCACAAGGCGGACATCATAACCGCAGTGGATCCAACTGGTACCATGTCCAAGCTGAACGATGGGAAAGCTCATACCATAATGGTGGGGTGCCCAATGTTGGAATATGCAAGAGCACCTTCCGAGGATAAAGCCTCTTCGATAAATATTCTAAGCTGGAATGTAGCGGGTCTCTGCTCAAAAATATCACTCCCAGACTGGCAAATGTTTATAATATATCAAATCAACTTTTTCCAGGTTTATTTAACTTCATATCCTTCATTGTAGAGCTCAAGTCTCAGAAGGGCCAACACATGCACCTGTGCCTAGCAGGAGATTTTTATGCCTGCTTACCCTGTTACAGAGCAAACATTGATCCAGCTGCGATGTCGAGATCATATACAAGAGGGAATGAACTAGGGGCCCTGCTCACTGCGGCAGACCTGTATAATATAGTAGAGGTGGCAGGGTTAGGCATGCAAGGGCCACCTACTTTTAGGGGGAGGAATAGTTCCTCTATAATAGACTATGTTGTTATTTCCCAAACTTTGGTAAGCCTCCTATTATAAGGTGGCGTCATCTGCACCAATTTCAGTGACCATAATCCAACCTCGATTGATCTAGCAACACCAGTTAGGCATCCTGCCTGAACTATACCCAGGCTTACCAGTGTACAGCGAAACCCAGACAATATTTGACTGTCTTGGAAGCTACCTGAACCAATAAAATCTTAGTGGGAAACAGTAGGTGCAAATATGTCTCTTGTGATTGGGTGCTTAATGCGGATCACAGGTAGGGATGAGGCTGTAGATAGCTTTGTAGCCCTTTGTGCTGAAATAAGGGTATCCTTATTGAGGCCAGCTAAATCAGCATAGCTGGCCCCTTGCTGCTACGATCACTCGTGCTCTCTCGCTCATAAGTCCAGAAAGCGCAGAAAGGAAATTAGAACTGACCAGTGGGCTATCCTTACAGATACTGCTAAGACAAAGGATAGTATGGCTATTTGGAGAACAGTATAACATATAAAGGCAATAGATCAAACTGGCAATACTATTAGCTGCCATACAAGGGGAAAGGATTGGGTTGCCATCTTAAAGCCAGCTATGTTGCGAGTATCCAAACCAACACTGAGGTTGTGAAAATTGATACTTCCACATTCCTATCTGTATCTTTTGTTGGAAATCATAGCTGCAATTTAGGAGGGTAAGGGTGGCAAGGCAACTCTGACAAAGTTCGCATTGATTTGGTTAAGCGTGAGCTGATTTTATGGGCACCTTTATTCACAAATATCTTTAATTCCATGAGCCATCACACAATTCCAAAATAGTGCCCATTTTTTAAAAAGGTAGTCGCACTTAGCCTAAAAACTTTCACCCTAGCACCCTGATAGACACCCCTGCTAAGACCTGTGGAAGAGTCCCATACAATAGGATAGATAGGGCCAGATGTACGACCATTTCATTTAGCGCCTCGCAATTTGCGACTCATTGCAAGTCGCAAATTGCAAGGCGCTAAATTAAATGTACAATAGTGTTATTACACTATTTTGCGATTCCCAATGGGGTCGCAAATTGCGAGGCTGATTAATATCAATGAGGCTCTCGCAATTTGCGAACCCATTGGGAATTTCAGTCCTCTCAGGGATGGTGGCCTGCTGGGCTCAGCAGACCACCTTGTCTGGGACTGCTTTTTAATAAAGCAGCTTAATTTTTAAATGCAGCCCGTTTTCCATAGAAGTTAAATTTTCCTTTTTTAAATGCATCACGTTTTCCTTAAAGGAAAACGGGCTACATTTAAAAAAAAAAAAAAAGAAACATTTTTGTTCCATTTTTTAAGGGCATGCAGTGGTCCCTGGGACCACTGCCTGCCCTTAAAAATATTTTAGAGCCAGTCACAAAGTGGAAAGGGTCCCCTGGGGACCCCTTCCAAATTGCAACTGCATTACCTTCCAAGAGGGAGGTAATTTGTGAGTGTTTTGCAACGGCAATTGTGGTCACAAAACATTCCCACATAGCATTGCGGACGCAATTAGGAAGGGAACGCCCCTTTCTAAATAGCAAGTCACAAAAGAAAGGCGACTTCCTATTTAGGAATTGTATATGGCCAACAGGGATTTTGCATGCGCAAACGGGTTCACAAACAAGTTTACGCATGCAAAATCACGTTCGGCCCCAAAGCCTGAGTCAGGTTTGGCCCTGATGGGTTGGTACCTGATGTTTTTATTGGTGAACAGGGTGTGTGCTTGCCCCTTTGTTATTCATTTTACACATAAATAACCTCAGTTCAGATTTTATAAATAGCACCACCGATGTCCCAATAGTAAACCGCGCACCCATTCCTGTATTTTTCTATATAGATGACAATGTATTAATGGCCCAGACTCCTAAAGTCTTACACATTCTAATCAATTCTTTTGTGGATTTTATGGAGAAATTGGTTCTAAGGACTAATTTTTCAAAATCGTTTACTATGTAATGCTGCTCGAAGTGTATACGATCTTCACCCACAGGGTAGGGCAAAATATGTTACTGCACACCATCACTTTTATATATCTAGAGATTTCATTTAGTGCCTCTAGTTCATAGGGGTGCCAGATAGCACAAAATAGAATTAAACTGTTGAAGGCAGTAGGCTTCCTCCTCAGCCTACTTAGGAGGGAGGGCCCTTGTCCCACTGCCATAAATATATACAGTTCAGTGTGTACATATTGCTACCTATGGGGCAGGAATATGGGACCTTTATGACCCGGAGCCGCTGCAAATGGAAGAAAATTGTTTCTGCAGGCATTTACTATTGTGCCTGCATCGAACTCACCTTTTATTTGCCATAAGGAGTTAGCATTAAATGATTTATGTGACCAAATACGTATTTCTCCCACGCTGCTGTGGCTGTCTGTTATATGCAATGTGAAAGCCTCACTCACTAGAAAGATACTTTTTGACTGTGTGACCTATGACATAGGGTTCTCTATTTCTTGGCTGTCCCACGTAAAAAAGTTACTGGAAGGGATTAGTGTAAGGTTTGCTGTTTCTGAGCCAGCTAAAGGTGCGCTACCCAGCCGAAAGCAAGCACAGGCCCTGTTGTTGTATTAGGTTGTATTTCGAATAATAGAAACCTAGCACTGGGAATTACTTACTTGCTAATGTTGATGCTGTGCTAACTGATTACCTGAATGCAACCAAGAGATGTGTGCTCTTGCTTCTATTTCAATTTAGAGCAGGGACTTTGAAATACTTCCTCTGCTTCCTGTGAGGTTTTCAGCACAACTTGAGGTCAAAGGTATGCCTGTGCAACAATGTATCTATGATTCACTGTACTCTCTTCTGTGGGTATTATCAATTATTAGAATGTATTTATCATCTTTTTAAGACTCAGAAATTATCATAAATGCCAACAAGCCTTTAGGGGTTTGCAAGAATTAACTGACAATGAAACTTGTGTTTTTTTGTAAATTTGTACCTCAAGGCAGCCGTACATTCAAGAAGCCCTATGCAGTTTGACTAACTTCTTGAACTTTTTTTAGACTATTTATCTATGCATGCCATGGTTTAACTCATGTTTTATATGATACTGCTTATCATCATTTATATCAGCTGCTGCTGATGTTAATTTTTTAAAATCTTTTTTGCATGTATAAAACAAATGATGATGAGCATTGGCACAGCTTTTGCAAAACATTATTGTCTTGGAAGCTTCTGGGCAAATTATAACAAAAATTGGCATGGCCAATACTTCTGGCATATTCTGCCAACCGTTTGGCAATTCTTTTTTTGTTTTGTCATGGTTTTTGTAAAACTTTATTGTTTGGGAAGCTGCTAGGCGTTTGTCAATCTAAAAAAAAAACATTGGAAAGGCATACATGATTTTTGGTCTCAAAAAAGCACACATAACCGGAATAGTCTTTGGCACTAAAAATAACTATTTTGTGTTTGGATTTGTTCCTTGTGAAAGGGCAGCAAGCCATTACTCATAGTGATGTCAGCATGTGTCTGAAGTGGGATGAAGCGTTGCCCCATGATGCATGCTCAAGTGGGTTGGAGAAAAATGCGAATGCCACAGCCACAGACAAATGGATGAAGTGTAGCTAAAAACCCATGTAAGTATGTCAAACAAATATTTGAATTAAAATCAAATGGTCTTGGCTAACATAGACCTAAATAGCCAATAATTGTGCCACTGGCTGGCAGCCTCTTGCCTTTGAGAAAGAAAGAAGAAAAGAAGGAAGGAAATAAGGAGAGAAAGAAAGAAAAGAAAGAAACGAAAGAAAGGAAGGAATGTATGAAGGAATGAAGGAAGGTAAGAAAGAAAGAAAGAAAGAAAGAAAGAAAGAAAGAAAGAATGTAAGGGATAAGGAAGGCAACGAATAAGAAAGGAAAGAAAGGCAAGAAAAATGGAAAGAAAAAAGGCAAGAAAGAAACAACAAAAGATAGAAAATGTAGGAAATTGGGTCACTGGTTGAGAGGGTGAAACCCTACTCAAGAAACAACCACGGCTCTTATCAGGGTGAAACACATGGAAATCCCAAATTAAACTGTGCTTAACCCTCTTGTTGCTTGGCACATATGGAGGCAGCCTTAACTTAGAGGCAACGTGTAGAGTATCTAATAAATGATTTGAGACCAAAATGACAAAAATCCAGTCAGTAGAATTGGAAATATGCAATTTTTACGATTTAGGTAAAAATAGGTAGGTAAAAATCAAGTTTATTAGAACAATTGTCCATAAAACATTCTAAAACAATAAAACAACTGTACATTGTAATATCAGCTTGTTAAATAAATTTGAAAAAACAACCAGCTCGCAGAATTCACTTCTTATTGATGCTCCCCATATGTGCAGCCCTAGATGTTTATACAAATTCACCACTTCCACCTCTTGAGCCTGCAAGTACCATTTAAAGTTATACATTTATTTCCCAAAGATCAGTACCTTAGTCTTCTCTAGATTCTTTTTCAGCAACGTGCACTTGCTGTATACTACAAAGGAATCCAATTTTCGTTGCAGACCGATAGGAGTGTAATCCAGCAGAACCAAATCGTCTGAATATAGCAGACAATGGATATGCTGTGTCCCAACTATGGGGCAAAATGAATTCACTAGATCTATGGCTGCTGGAAGGTTTGCCAGAAATAAACTAAAAAGCAGAGAGGCTAAAATGCATCCGTAACTGAGGCCATTCTGAATTGGGATTTTTTCTAGCAATAATATACCAGATTTATCGAGCTCAACCTGTGCCCAATTGTCCATATTCAATGTTTGTAATACACTAAGGAGGTCAATCGGGAGCTTCTAGGAGTGGAATTTCCCCCCATGGTAGTCCCCTGTCCACTGTTTCAAAGCTGTCCAGACATCAATAAAACAGGAACATAGCCTTTGGTTCACTTCCAGGACTTTCCGAGGAATGGCCCAGAGAGCAAAACAATGGTCTATGGTTGAGGGACCCTCCCAAAATCCTCCTTGCCCGATCGGTAAGATCTTATGTTCATGTGCCTAATCATCCAAACTTAACAGTAAGATTTTTTAAAACAACTTCTCCAAGATGTTCAGAAGGCTGTTCAGTCTATAATGTGAGGGGTCCAAACTGTTCCCCCTTTTTAGGTCTCGCTGTCCAGCGAAAGACCTATTGCTGCTGGCTTGCCAGGAATGTGAGACAGGGGATGTGCACGCGCTTTCCCTCGGCGATTTCATCTCTAGGACGCGCACGCCCAGCCCGGCGCCGTGAACATCCCCTGTCCCACATTCAGAGCAAGTCACCGTTTCGAAATCGCGTGCACACGCACAAAGAGACACACACATACACACACACGCACAGCTACACACACGCACACACGCGCGCACACACACACACACACACGCACCCCCCCACCATCACCACCACTCACGGGCTCACGCACACACACAGCCACGCACGCATCCCCCCACCACTCACACACGCGCGCACACACGCGCACACACTCACATACACATACACACACATATCCCCCCCTCCACTCACCGGGCTCTTTCTCCGCCGCCTCACCACACGCGGGGCTTCCCTTACGCCTGGGAACCCCACGTCACCGCTGCTCTCCGTGGGCCGGGCTTCCCACAAAAAGCGGAAGTCCCGCCCCACTACGTGACGCTCCCGAACTTCCGGTAAGCTGTTCCTAATTAGCCAGATGAATATGTGAAATTTAAGATTATGTGCATTTCCTCTCAGTGCTATACTTGTTTTAGTGATCTACATGCTGCGCTTGCTTGAGGTGCTGTGCCTGGTCTCTCGGGTTCACTTGTTCTTGGTACCAGAGTGTTTCTTGTACTGTTGTGCTATTTCCGTGCTACCAGTGTTTTTAGCGCTACGTCTACTACTTCAGGTTATGTACTTCTATTTGGCGCACCTTTTCTCGAAGTGGTACAAGTTACCGGGGCTGCACCTTCATTGCGTTACGCTTCTTTCCTATTATGTACTTGTTCTCCGTGCTATCATTTTTTTTTTTACGTACTTTACTTACTCTCTCTGCTTCTCTTGAAACCCGAACCTTACTTATGGTGGGTGCTACACTTGTTCTCGATGCCGCATTTATTCTCTGACCTCTAATTGTTATTGGTGATGAACGTGTTCTTTATATAACGTTATTCAAACTGCACTACTCTGTGTACTGTATGTATCATCAGTATCTCTCTTTTTTTGGGCTCTGCTCTTATTTTCACATGGTACATTTTCTCTCTACTGTATTTTTACTCGGTGCTGCAGTTCATCTAAATGCTGCACTGATCCTCGGTTCTGTATGGTTATACGTGCAGCGAATGTTCGCAGTGCAGCATTTGTTCTCGTGACTACACCTATTCTCAGTGCTGCACGTTTTCGCTCACATATGTTCTTGAGACAATACTTGGGTCTGGAGTTGCACACGTCATCTGATCTATACTAGTTTCGGCTGCTGTGATTGGTATACGTGTTCTTGGGCCTGCACTCGCTGCCTTTTCTGCGGTTGGCCTATCTGCTGTAAGTGGTCTTTGGGCTGCACTCATTACGTCTTGCATCAGTTCTCAATGTGGCACACGTTCTCGGTGCTCTTGGTGCTGTAGTTGTTCTAGTGCAGTGCCCAGATCTTTTGACTGGGTGTGAGTGTTTGATTGGATCAGATGCTCCGTCCATCACCACCCCCTTTTGTACCGCTTTTGGCCGCCATAAGTGTGGCAGGGTATGCTCAGACGTGAGTCCCTTGCTCACTTTGCCACTGGATTCAAGCAAGCCAGGCTGAAGACGGCTGTAATGCCAGAAACCGGTCCTCTGAAGCTTGTTTCCGGTCCAGGGAAGGCATGGCTTGGCAGTTCGGGCTGGACTGTTCCCATGAGGCACATGGTCAGACTGATTTGCATATAGCCATGTCTGAACTGGGGTGGCAGAGTGGGCCTAAGAACGGTGATGGATTAAACCCAGATCTTTTGACTGGGTGTGAGTGTTTGATTGGTTCAGATGCTCCGCCCATCACCACCCCCTTTTGTACCGCAGTGCTTGTTCTCAGCCTTAAATCTCTTCTCTGTTTAGCATGTGTTGTCGGCACTGTGTTTGCTTTTGGTGCCTATTAGTAGTGGCCGGCAGGGCTCACGGGTGGTGGAGAGGTCATGGGGGCCATGGGGGGAGGGGGTCACGAGGGGGATTGGGGGTCGCAATTGAACATAATAAAAAAATAATAAAGAAAAATTAACCTATTTTGACGATGGGGCCCGCGTCTCTGCTCCTACTTTTCTCGAGAGACAGGGGGCCTCATTTATGAAAAGTGACGCATCGCTGCGTGAAAACAGCGATGCGTCACTTCTCACTGCGTCCTCTTTGCGACACCAATGATGCGTCATATTTACATTATGACGCATCATGGCGCAAGGAGTTACAGATAAGTCAGTATTTCTGACGTACCTGTATTGCGCAAAAGTGATGCATTGCTGGAGTGTGTCACAAAAGTGACGCAACTCCAGCAATGTATCATTTCACATGGGGCTCACTCACCCTCACCACCCCTCACTTCCCTCACCCTCACACACCCTCATCCTCACACACCATCAAACACCCTCTCACCCTCACACACCCTCATCCTAACACACCCTCACACACCCTCACCCTCACACACCCTCACCCTCAAACCCCTCCCCCTCTCACCTTCACACCGCCTCACCCTCACACCCCCTCACTCACCTCACCCCCACAACCCTCTCACCCTCACATTCCCTCACCCTCACATCCCCTCACCCTCACACCCCTCACCCACCCTCACCCACCCTCACACACCCTCATACACCCTCACTCACACTCTCACACACCCTCACCAGCATAGCATAACAAAACATAGCATAGCATAACAAATCACAGCATAGCATAACAAATAAAAGCATAGGTTAGCAAAACATAGCATAGCATAACAACACAATGCATAGGATAGCAAAACAAAACATAGCATAACAAAACAAAACGTAGCATAGCAAAACACAACAAAGCACAGCATAGCATACCAAAACACAACAAAACACAGCATAGCATAACAAAATATAGCATAACAAAACAAAGCATAGCATAACATAACAAAGCATAGCAAAACATAGCATAGTATAACAAAACATAGCATACCATAACAAAACATAGCAGAACAAAACATAGCATAAGATAACAAAACATAGCATAGCATAACAACGCATAGTATAGCAAAATATAACAAAACATAACAAAGCATAACAATACACAACTAAGCATAGCATAACAAAACAAAGCATAGGATAGAAAAAATAAACATAGCATAGCATAACAAAGCATAGGATAGCAAAACAAAACATAGCATAACAAAAATAGCATAGCATAACATAGCATAACCCCCAAACAAAACATAGCATAACAAAACAAAACACATAGCATGACAAAACATAGCATAGCTTAACAAAACACAACAAAACATAGCATAGAAAAACAAAACATATAGTAGCATCACAAAACATAGCACAGCATATCAAACACAACAACACATAGCATAGCATAACAAAATATAGCAGATCAAAACAAAGCATAGCATAATAAAACACAACAAAACATAGCATATCATAGCAAAACATAGCATATCATAACAAAGCATAGCATAGCATAACAAAGCATAGCATAGCAAAACATAGCATAACAAAACAAAAAACAGCATAGCATAGCATAACAAATAAAAGCATAGGATAGCAAAACAAAACATAGCATAGCATACAGCATCACTCAGCACCACCACAGCATCACTCAGGGGCACCACAACATCACGATGTGCTACCACAGCATCACTGAACGCCACAGCATTAATCGTTCGCCATCACAACATCACTCAGCGCCACCACAGCATCAATCTGTGCAACCATTCAACAACTGGTTCAAATATGTCCTCTCAATGTTTCAAGCTTTACTACAAATGTAACAAAAATATGTTAATATTTCACTTCGTTCTTGGATTTTCGTAACAATAAAATACACTGAACATAATCTTCACAACAGTTATTTACAAAAGTTTAAGCTATTGCCATTATAAATTACAATAACTTTTATTTAAGTATTAATTATTAAAAAAATTAAAAGCCATTGTTATTTGTAATATCAATACATGTAAGTCACGTAAATACGACACATATTACATTACAAATGCTATAGGTGTCACATTTGCGAAAATTATAACTATTGGCATTGTAAATGACAAAGCTATTAATTTCGCTATTTTCAAAAACAAAACATAAATAAAAAATGTGTCATTTACAATACCAATAGCTCAAACTTTCCTAATGCGAGACCTATTGCATTGCAAATGCTTGTTAATATGGGTTTCAATACTGAACAGCCCCATGACGGGGGATAGTGGCCTTTTGAGACCACAAAAATACTCCCTTGCCCACCAGTCACTATTTAATTACTTAAAACTGCTTGAATATTATTGGTGGTATGACTGTTGATAGCTTGATACAGTCAATTATCGGCCCAGAGGAGGTAAAATAAAAGAGGTGGAAATACTGCCTGATTCAAAGTTTATGCTGTACTTTTCTCTGACATCCCTAAACAAAGTTTGTGTATTGCAGCCAGACAGTAAAACTTAGGTGTGGACAGAATAGGCCACCCTGGCAGGGTGACAGAGGGCTGTACCCAACCCCAGTTACATTTCAAAGGTCTTTTCTGCATCCCACTCATACAAATCTGAAAGTAGGTCTGCCCCATACAGCTTGGATTTTTGGCAGATGTAGGTGTATGACCGGGAGCACCACCCCAAACACACACAGCAAGGCAGGCACCTGGTATAAATATTAGACTTCGGTAACCACTCTTTAGGACACTCCTGGACCTGTGGAAATTATAGAAGGAGGACTGCCTCACTGACTGAGAAGGTAGACTGGACGTGCTATCTTCATCCAAGGGTAACCTGAGTGACTTCATGGATCAGCTGGCTGACCTTATGTGTGAGCTACTGGGACATAACAAACTCCTGAGGTATCTCTGGAACTACCCCACTGACCTACTCTGCTGCAGTGTGTTCCAGGTCCCCAAGAGATGCCTCGAAAGGAACTGGATGCTTGGCTGGTATCAGGTTGAGCTTCTCCAAAGAAGAATAGGTGAAATCCTGAAGGTTCAGCTCTACTACCGTGAACGTGCCCCTTTACGCTGAGATTCTGCCAGCTGAAATTACCACAACGCAAAGCTCCAGAAAGTTCTGCTCTTTGCGCTACAGTGACCACCAGTGAGTACTGGCAACACAAGATATGCACTCCAAGCTACAGCAACAATAGCCCACTGTGACCACCAATGCGAAGCTCCATCAACGACCATTCACAAAACCCGACCAGCTCTTCATGCCACAGGGGTAATTGCCTACAACGCCCAGCCTCTTTTCGCGCTCTAACAACAACTGTCCACAATGGTCTCTCTGCTCCTTGTGGCCTTCTCTATTGCGAATGGAAATCTTTGTGCCAGACTTTGAGAGAATAACTTTGTCAGCGGGACAAACCTGGTCCCTCTATCCGACCTGCGTTCCATGACAGTCAGCCTGAGCTTGCGACTCTCCTCCAGTTTATGACCAGATGACCGTGAGTGGCGCTTTATGCTTTTATGCACTGTTTTAACAAAATCCTTTCAACTGAATATCTCCGGTTCTACTAATTTTTTAATTTTTGGCATTCTGATATCATAATATTTATTAAAATTGGTTTGGGGTTTTTCATATGTTGTGTGTTCACTTTAATATTGTTTGTGTTGCTTCACAGGTAATTTACATATTGCCTCTAAATTAAGCCTGACTGCTTTCATGCCAAGCTACCAGAGGGTTAAGACCAGGTTAGTTTAGTGACTTTTTTGGTTCACCCTGACAAGTATTGTGGTTGTTGCCTAAGTGGGGCAAAATATAAGACAGGCAGACAGTGTTGTCTGCCTTCTTGCATTGGGTTTAATGGACTAGAGGAAGTAAAATAAAAGAGGTGGTGATACTACCTCACTCAATCAGGGAATTTTAAGGCTGCAATGTGAGAGAATGATCTTCTGCCGGCTCTAGCTCTGTGGATGCACAGGATTTCAGCCAGTGTGAGGTTGGAAGATCGGAGGTTTCTTTTGGGTACGTGGAAGTTGTTTCTGTTGTTGAGGTATTTGGGTCTGTTGTTGTGTAGGCATTTTTCGGCGTGAGTGAGGATTTTGAAAGTGACTGTTTTCTCCACGGGGAGCCAGTGCAGACTTCGTAGGTGTTGGCTGATATGTTTGTGTCGGGGGATGCCATGGACGAGCCTGGCGGCGGTGTTCTGCATTGTCTGGAGTTTGCGGAGTAGGGACTTGTTGATGCCGGTGTAGAGTTTCCATAGTTCAGTCTGCTGGTGATGAGTATGTGTGTGGCTGTCTTTCTTGACTCGGGTGATCCACTTGAACGTCTTGCGGAGGATGCAGAGGGTGTTCAAGCAGCTGGAGGTGACGGCGTTGACCTGTCAGTTCATGGTGAGTGATGCATCAAATACAATGCCGAGATTCTTGGCGTAGTCTGAGGGGGTACGTGGGCTTCCGAGGGCAGTCAGCCACCAGGTGCTGTCCCATGCAGAAGGGGTGGTACCGAGGACGAGGACTTCTGTCTTCTCAGTGTTGAGCTTCAGGCAGCTGTTGGTCATCCAGACTGTGATGTCTTGCATTCCTTTCTGGAAGTTGAGTTTGGCAGTGGTGGGGTCTTTGGTGAGGGAGAGGATGAGCTGAGTGTCGTCGGCGTAGGATATGATGTTGAGTCTGTGTTGTCGGACGATGGTTGCGAGGAGGGCCATGTAGATGTTGAAGAGGGTGGGGCTCAGGGATGAACTCTGTGGGCCTCTGCAGGTGATTTTCGTGGAGTCGGAGAGGAAGGGTGGGAGTCTGATCCTTTGGCTTCTTCCGGTGAGGAATGATCGGATCCAGTCCAGGGCTGTGCCTTGTATGCCTGCATCGTGTAGTCAGGCGACTAGTGTGCGGTGGGAGATGGTGACGAAGGCTGCTGATAGGTCGAGTAGGATGAGGGCTGTGGAGTGGCCTTGGTCCTGGAGGGTGCGGATGTCGTCTGTGGTGGTGAGTAGGGTGGTCTCTGTGCTTTCGTTGCATCCGAATCCGGATTGGGACAGGTCGAGGACGGCATTCTCTTCAATTAATCATGTCAGTTTCCTGTTGACTGTTTTATCTGCAACTTTGGCTTCGAAAGGGAGAAGCAAGATGGGTAGAAAGTTCTTGAGGTCGGTGGGGTCCGCTGTGGGCTTCTTGAGCAGGGGTCTGACTTCTGCGCACTTCCAGTCGTCTGGGAAGGTGCCTGTTTTGAAGGTGGTGTTGATGGTGCGTTGTAGATCGGGTGCAATGGCGGCCGCGGCTCTGTGGTAGATGTGAGGAGGGCAGGGGTTGGTAGGGGCCCCAGAGTGGATGCTTTTCATGGTCGAAGCGGTGCCTTCTGCCTTGATCGGTGTCCAGTTGGAAATGGTGGGCTGGCTGGTGTTTCTGGGGGGTGGGGAGCCGTCTATGGTGCCTGGTGGATGGTCGATGAAGTTGTCATAGAGGCTTTTGATCTTGAGGTGGAAATAGGTTCCAAGCTTGTCTCAGAGGTCTTGGGATGGGGTGATGTCTGTGGCTTAGCTGCGTGGGTTGGTGAATACTTGAATGACACTGAAAAGTTCCTTGGAGTTGGTGGAGTTGGCCAGGATTTTGTTGTTGATGAAGTTCCTCTTGGTGGCTCTGATCTGGTTGTGGTAGTCCGTTATGGCTTCCTGGTAGGTGGTGTGGTTTTCGGTTGTCTTGGTGTTTCTCCAGTTCTTCTCCAGGCGTCTGCAGGTGCGTCTGGCTTCTTGGGGAGCAGTGGTGAATCAGGCGGATTTCCTGGGGCATTGTCTGTTGGGTTGCATAGCGGGCGGGCTCATCTGCGCAGTTGGAGATCCAGATGTGGAGTTCTCTGGCTGTGTCGTTTGCGTCGGGTGCCCAGGTGTGGTTGTCTCTGGTGAAGGTGGAGTTAAGTTGTTCATCGGTAACCATGCTCCAGTTCCTTCGTGGTGGGCGTGGGGCTGGTTTCAATGCCTTGGGTTTGTTGATGGCGAAGTGTACGCAGTGGTGGTCGGTCCATGGCAACTGCGTTGTGTGGTTGAATTGGATGCTGTTTCCTGCCGCGAAGATGGGGTCGAGAGTGTGTCCTGCTCTGTGGGTCGGTGCTGGCGAGGTTCTCACGAAGGATAGTGGAGTTGGGGATACTGGGGTTGTCGAGGTGGAAGTTCAGGTATTCAATGAGTATGAATTTTGTTGAGGCAATGGCGTGGGGTGTGATGAAGTCGGTGATGGCGGTGGTGATGGGTGTTCACGGGCCGGGGGGTCTGTAGACAAGGGTTCCTCGGAGTGTGGCTTTAGGTGTGGTCTGGATCTGGAAGTGCAGGTGTTCGGCGGAGGGGAAGGTTTTGCTGACGGTGGTGAGGCGGAGGGTGCTCTCGTGGGTGATGGCGAGG
The DNA here is from genome assembly GCF_964261635.1 of Lissotriton helveticus. NCBI lineage: Eukaryota > Metazoa > Chordata > Amphibia > Caudata > Salamandridae > Lissotriton > Lissotriton helveticus. Next base: position 145,564,405 of record NC_136069.1, read on the forward strand.
CCCCCTCCTGTGTGGTTGAAGGGGTCTTTCCTCTGGATCTTGTATCCGTCTGGGATGGAGATGCTGATATCAGGGAGGAGGATGTGTTGGACCAGGTCTCTATGAAGAAGGCGATGTTGGGCGTAAGAGAGTCAAGTAGGTTTCAGATTTCCATGGTGTGTTTGTGTACGGAGCGTACGTTGAGGAAGATGCATTTTAGGGTGTTGCCGGTGCTGGCGTCGACGGTGTTGGAGGCAGGCATGGTAGTAAGGGTCTGGCGGCTGAAGAGGCAGGAGAACTGGCCATATTCGGCGAGGCCTGTTGGCATTCTATAAGTCTTCCAGGGTTGAGTGCGAGGTGGGTGGTGGTGTCGTAGTGATGAGTAGTGGGAGGCCCAGGGTTCCAGGTGCTGGCCGCGGTTGGGTCACGGACGGGCGCAGACGGGCTTGCCTTTGGTGCGCCTTCTGGCGCGCCCGCTGCATGACCGCGCGCAGCCAGCCTTAAGTAGGGGAGGAGAGGCTGCGAGGCGGGAGCGGGGGAATTCCGTGGGGGGGGGCAGGGGCAGCAGCGGCAAATGGCGAATGGAATAGGCAGGCATGAGAAAATAAAAACAGTGGTGGAATTATAGCAAGACACAGATGGGCACAATAACAGTGGCACAACAGGGAAAATTTAAGAAAAAAAACAGCAGAGAAAGGTTACGGTCGTTGCAGGAAGTCTGATCCCTGTTGGAGCGGGCAGCAGGTGCAGGAGAAGGCAGCAGCCTCGAACCTCCCATGGAGGAGGTCGGGGTCTGGAGGCAAGAGACGGCACAGCGGAGCTACGGGGAGAGAGTGGACCAAGACCGAGGGTCGGAGGTCTTACCTGACTCAACACTTCTTCTATACGTTTTTCTGACATCCCTAAACAATGAAAAAACACATTATTGACACATTCTTTAAAAACATGCAAGAGCTTAAACAATACTGCTGTTTGGACACTGCAAATTATATTGTATTTATGTTGGCAAAGTAAAATAATAAAGCTGTGCACATCAAAACCATAGAAAACATAGTTATATATATATATATATATATACAAATGGTAAATTCAAATTTCGTGGTAAGAGTTCAAATTCCAGCAAACTGTTCGGGCTTGAAGCAAAATGCAACTGGCCATCGTTAAACAAAACATGTTGTGCAATTACGACTGATGATAGTCGGTAACAATTATTGCTGTAAACAAGAGAAATAATATTGTACACAATCACCCATCAAAGATATGTACAACACATAATGACAATGGACCATTTTGTTGGTAAACTAATCCATGGCAGGAATTATTATTTAAAGATAAGGAACAAGAGGAGAAGGAACATTTAGAGTGAGAATAACTAAAAGGGTTAGCCCCTGATTTATATTTTTAACTATTTTAAATAATGTAAAATAATTTAACATAAGCTTCTATGGGGTCTAACACCATTATTTGTTTATGGTACGATTAGGGACTACTAGTGGTTTGCCATGTGTAGTGCAGGATTTACTACAACAGTCTAAGTTATTACAAGATGTAAGTCGCTACAACAGTGCAGTTTGGAATACTGAAAAGTTGTAAACGTATTCAAAATTGTAAACGTACTTAAAAGTGTAAGTTACATTTGTGAATAAGGCCCTCTGATTCCTGACTTTGGATTCTCTAAGGCTAATATAAAAGTCTGACACACCTGATGGATAAAGACACTACACAATACCAATACACACTCTCCATGTGACACAAGCGCATACCACACAAGGTGCACGAAAGTCAGATGTCCCACTACTGACTCCCTAATTATGACTCCACCCACAATTGAAAGATACACTCCTGACTCTTGATACACAGTCATAAAGCACAGACAATACAGACTCTTGGTGCACTGTGAGTGATATACACAGGCAATACACAAACTGCATGTGATACAAAGGTTTAATTTATGTATTCACTCAAAGTAATTTATACACCCACCCTATACACTGATAACACATGCACCTTGCCCCATATTCCTAACTCTACACACACCTGACCCTTGACACACATAGACATAAATCACACACTTTTTCTCTAGATGCACTATAATTGATATACACAGCCAATACACACATTGTACGTGATACAAAATTTGAATACAGATACACTCAACGCGATACATACACCCACCCTTTACACTTATGACACACATCTTACTCCATTCTATTGACAGAATTATTGAACAACACAATATCCTGACACGGACACTTAAAAAAGAATAATCCATCACTTTTTTAACACACATGAATCTACTCATAGAACACACACATACTTCTAACTCCGTACACATCTGAACACACACTCCTGTCTCCATATACATATTTTACCGGCACACACTACTGCATTACCTTTTATTTTAAAAAAGGTTGTGAATATTATATACAAGATTGTAGTACATCATTTATTGACAGGAGTTTGAGAACATATTTTTATACTTCTGAAATGTATAAAAAAAAATAATACGATTAACAAGAAAAATTCTTACAAAAAGGATAGCCCACGCTCTGTGGGGCCCACTGCACACACTCTCCAAAACAAACAACACCCACACAACCCACATGATGCAAATTCCCTACTTCTGTCTCCATACTCCTGACTCTAAGCATTCCTAAAAATACATACATTCCTGACTACTTACACTTAGACTGACACAGATACCCAAAATACATGACACTTACACACGCTCCATGATATTTGCACAACCGACACAAGCAGTCCATAGGATACAGTTCATCCATTACACTGGCAACATAGACTTGATTCCATACTCCTTACACACACACTTGTACAATAAAGACATTTATGACTTGTATACACTTGCAATGATGACACATACTTCCAACTTCATTTGTAAAACACATACAAATACGTTTAACTCCTTCCTCATTTGAACCCACACTGTCTCCAAAGACATTCTTGACAGATGGATGCAGGAAAAAAAGTTTGCAAAAAGTGCATGTGCATTCATAATCCATTATTCATTATGAGAAGTCTGGGAAGATTATAAAGAGTACCTCACATTTCATCATGCCCAATACACACACTCCACAAACAAATGATACAGCCAATGTTATACATATGACTCCATAGTCATGACTCTACATATGTTCAGACTGAGTTCTGCACACCAAAATATATAACACTTAACCACATTTCATGAGATATATACAAAACCAGTCCACATAACACAAACACCCACTCAGTACACTGGCAACACACACTCCTGGCTCTAACCTCCTTACTCTAAACACATTTTGCAGACATATTATATTTCTTTAAACTTTATAATTAAACATGTATTTAAAAAAATCTAGGTAAATACTTAGGCTGATATGGACTTAATGTTGGCTAATAAATTAACAGTGGATATGCCATATAAACCATAAAACGGGTAGAAACTCAAATGTACCTTTTAAGATTTTAATTTGGAATGTGAAATTTTCCAAATATAGTTTGATATAGCTTATTGAATATAGGGGCCAATTTAGAGATGAGTGGTTATTAAAACTCCACAAATTCCTGAAAGGACAATTTGCTTTTGGAATTTTATCACATGGATACTGTGATGGAGAAAATTCAGATAGTGGAAACTACTCCGAATTCATCATTTCCTCCAGAAACTTGATGACATTCCATTATCATCTAACTCTAAATCTGGGTGGTATTCTTTAATTGAGTGAATAGAAAAGGACATAATTACCTGCCTTTGTCTTGAATGATTTCTTCCTGTAAAGCAGGAGAGAATAAAAATGTGAGTCACATAATTCAAAGATGTTTACAAATAGAGAATTGAATAGAGGTTGACAAAACTAAAGCTATTTCCAGTTCACTTAAGGCATCTGATGCAATATGTACTATACCTCTACCATTGTATTTTATATTTGTTAAAGTACAGGGTTTTAAAGGAGAAGGGCTGAAGGCAAATTAAAGTCAAGAGTTTTATGGCCCTTAGAAGAGGTCGTTTCTGGCAGGCTTGACCTTAGAGCACATTCAATGCACTTTAATGCTGCTTTGGGGAGATGGGTTTCATACCTAAGAGATGGAAAACACAGGCACCAATTAGCACTTACTATGTATGGGGTTTCAGACATAGTGGTCAATTCTCACTTACTACACATTTTACCAAAAACCCTTCTGCAAATGTATAACACTTTTAATCTTGAAAATAAAACCTATGGGCCAGATAAACAAACCACTTTACCAGGTTCAAACCCTCCATTTCACTGAATCAGAGGATTTGCAACTGGTAAAAAGAATTTCTCAATGTAATAAACCCATTTAATGATTTGGAAAAGAACGTCCACATCCCTAAATGGATTTAGAAAGGAAAGGGTTACTGATTTGCTATTTGAAAGGTCGTGTTTTGGACAGTCCCTTCCAAATTCTGAATCAGAACTCTATGTATCATTGATCTGCTACCATAATTCCAGTCACAAACTTTTGATAAGTTACAAACTCCCAGGTAGGAGTGGTAACCAATTCCCAAAGGGCAAGGGACCTGCTCTAGTACTATGTTCAGAGATACTGTGTAACTGTTACGTTGCTCGTCTTATGACAAGGAGATCTGGGTTGAATCATAGCTTTGAATAAAAGTATCATGCAATCGTGTGCTAATCTCTTTATCTCTTTATCCCTGTCACTCAAAATGTAAATACGTAATGTAAAACCTAACTACACAATGTATCCCAATTAACTGATTGAAGTCACTACCCCATTAAGTCTTGGCTCAATGAGCATATTGTTCAAACTGTTCTATTCACAGCACATCAATTTCAAGGTGCTTCAGCTACAATTACATGAGCTTAATAAAAATGCTCCGCTGCTTCTTGGAACTATGTCTTTTTTATAGGATATCTAGTACATGGGGTTTTCTACCTAAAAGTTCTTCTATCTTATCTTTGAGAAAACTGAGGCTTTTAGAAGTATTAATTAACTAAAGATGGCATATGGTATTGAGCAGACAGGTCAGCATCAGAACCTGTGTCTACTAGCTTGAATAAAATATCTTCACCAATAATTGACACAACAGTCTGGAAACTGGCTTTACAATTAGCCAGGAGAATACAAGTTTTTTTGTAGGCAACAAGGTAACCTGTATGAAGAGCCCCTCTGAAGAGTTCCTAATTTAACCCTTTCCCTTGCCAATGGCAGGTCTCCCATTTCCCGCACTGTCCCACCCAGTAACTCCCAGTATGCTGTATCCCTAATCCTCGTCGTTTTTCATAGCGTCTCATTATGTAAGACACAAATCTACTTCCAAGCATACATTTAATAAAGATATTATGTTTTCTCATATACCACGCTTTACTTCTGGTATGAAGCAAGCAAAGTTATCATATAAATGCCACGGGGGAAGGGACTGCTTCTCCCTGGTCGCCATGTCCTTTGTGTACTTTTGGGGTGGGGAGGGTGGGTTTGGGTTGTGGGTGGGTTGGAGGGGGGGGGGGTTCTTGGTTTTACTGCTATTTATTATTTCATCTTTTTTTTGCTTTTGACTCTCCGTCTACCTATGTACCTATTCAGCAACTCTCTACATCTCAGTGTCCATGACAGTGCTCATTATGTACTCATTCTTCCTTGCCTGTCCATTTTCTGGTGTTTTGGCCTAGCCTTTGAGAAACGCATGATGTCCCTTACACTTTGCACTATGTATAGAGTGACACCGTATCCCCTCCCTTCCAATGATCCTAAATAGGCAGTCCATTAAGATAGTGTCGCTCAACGTGAAGGGTATCAACCACCCAATCAAGAAAAGGAACATTTTAGACTATCTACACAAACAAAAGGGTGACATTGTATTACTACAAGAAACTAAAATCAATTCACCCCAATTTAACTCTATGAAAAATATAATGGTACAGTGAGGCAATTGGATCCGATGCCTTAGGAAAAAAGAACGGGGTTCTCATTTTAATTGCGAAGAGAGCTAATATTGATGTCTTACACAGTACAGCCGACACAAAAGGTAGATGGGTCTCCACGAAATTTTCAAAGGACAATAAAGAATTTTATGTGACTAACGTCTATGCCCCCAATAAGGACGACCCGGGGTTTTGGGGGGAACTCTGTGCCCATGTTGACACGATACCAGATACTGCAACACATATCTTTGGTGGTGACCTTAATCTCCCCATGGATCCTCTTTTAGATAGGGATTCCCACTGCTCCTTCCGTCCAAACAACTTGCACAAAGCACTCCTCAATCTTTGCTCCCGCTTTAATTTAATTGACTCATGGAGGCTGTTGAACCCGACAGGTAGAGACTATACCTTTTACTCTCCACCTCACGATTCATATTCACGCATAGACTACTTACTCGCTTCCGGCCACTCTACTGCCGACATTGAAGATACTTCCATTGAAGCGCCATTCTGACCATTCATGCATCACGATGACTCTGGCACTGCACAATGTGGTTAAGAGGTCCTCTCTTTGGAGATTCAACGACGCAGTTTTGAAAAAAGAGGCACATAGATTGACTATAGAATTGGCCATTAATGAATATCTTACTCACAATAAAAATGGGGACACAATAGATCTGACAAGGTGGGAAGCACTTAAAAGAACGGTGAGGGGGGTATTAATCAAAATTCGTTCAGCCATGAATAAGGATGCCAATATCACTTTACGTTGCTTGGAAGAGGAAATCTCAGCGCTAGAAAAACAGCATGTCGCTTTTAAAGATCCTCTGGTCCTAAATGACTTGATGAACAAAAAATACGACTACAATAAAATAGTCAGTGAAAGGGCAGGGGTGTGGCTCCAACACCACAAGAACTTCAAGCTCTGTCATGCTAATAAGGCAGGTAAGAGCCTTGCCTCCTACTTGAAATTCAAGCTACAACAAACGGCTATCAAAAGCATAGTGGATAAACTAGGTAATCCGCACTCGGACCCTACCAAAATTGCCGACATCTTTAAGAACTTCTATAGTGACTTATATAGCAAAAACCTAGAGATCGATGGTTCTAAACTTAAGTCATATTTAGATAAATGTAAGCTCCCTTCTCTCTCGACGGAAGACCAGGTCGAGCTCAATAGGCCCATATCCTCTGATGACATTGCCCAAGCCATTAAATCTCTTAAAACCGGGAAGGCACCGGGCCCTGACGGATTCAGCGCTTCATTCTATAAGAATTTTTCCCTTCACTAACGGAGCCTCTCAGGGACTTATACGAGCACTTTACCCTCCGTGGCCAAGTCCAAGGCACCCCCGCAGAAGCGATCATTGCGGTTCTCCCTAAAGACGGGAAAGACCCGAGGTCCCTGAAGAACTACAGACCGATATCATTAATCAACCTCGATTGTAAGATCTACGCCATGATTCTGGCCAAGAGAATTCAAAATGTTTTACCCCAACTTGTACACCCGTCACAGGTCGGGTTCCTCAAAAATATATTATCCAGCGATAACACACGAACATTAGCAAACATATTAGAAAAAGCAAAGCTTACTACCTCCCCTACGGTGACTGTGACTATAGACGCCGAGAAGGCCTTTGACAAGGTCGACTGGTCTTCCTTAGAAGCCACTCTACGGAAATTTAACCTGGGGTTCGACTACATTCGTATGGTGATGGCCTTATACTCTAACCCGTCGGCGAGAGTGAGAGCAGGTGGATGTCTGTTGGATCCGTTCGAACTGAAGTAAGGGACGAGACAGGGCTGCCCACTTTCTCCCTCCCTTTTTCTCTTGGCAATTGAACCCTTCCTTTACTCTCTTCGGAATAACGAGTTAATTAAAGGTATCTGTTTTGAAGATCTCACGGTCAAAATTTCGGATTATGCTGACGATGTTTTGGTGGTTTCGGAGAACGCGGACCTGGCTGTCCCGGCACTGATGTCCTCTATTGCAGGATTTGCAGAAGTATCAGGCTATAAACTTAATAAGGACAAGACAGAGGTTAAATTACTTAATAATATAGGTGACAAGAGCGTATTAGGGGACTCCAGCTTCCGAAACCGAAGAGTTTCAAATATCTAGGTATTGAATTTGAGAAGGATTTAATTAGCACTCTCAAACTAAATGAGCTTTCCCTCCATAAAAAGATTTCCTCCCTTCTGGACGGCTGGTCTCCAAAATTTCTGTCTTGGTGGGGCAGAGTGGAGACTCTGAAAATTATGATTACGCCCCTCATCAACTATCTGATAATTATGTTACCTATGCTACTCTCTGGTGATTTCCTCAACAAGACATACAAGCTTTTTAATACCTTTTTGTATTTTTGTACTCTTTGTAATATTCAATAAAAATGACTTGAAATAATAAAAAATAAAGATATTACCAAAACGTAAAATGGTTTCTCTTTTGAGGTAAATTTTTGTGTGAAAAAAACAGCATAAACCTCTCCAAAGCATAGGCGTTAAACTACTGGGTTCAGACTTAGAAATGAGCTTTTTCACCATAAAAGGCTACAAGGCAGAAAAAAGTAAAAGGCTATAAAAAGGTAAATTAAGAACTACTAAGAGAAAACACAAAAGATGTTATGCAACCCCACTAGTAGCAAAATAAAAATTTTGGTAGTATCTTACTGAATGTTATTGTAATTTGATACCCTTGTATGAGATGCAATGCATCATACCCATATAAACCATAACAGAGGTGCGATATTTAAGTTGAGATTGCATATTAGGTGGCACCTATGGGAGCTGCAGAATGAGTAATTTGGACAGAAAATGGGTAACAAACGTTAGTCTGAATATCATCTCTATTACTAGTTTTTACTATTAAAACAATAGGATTATCAGACAATGCAAACACCTTCCAACTTTCTACTGTTTTTCCAAAATCCCACATGAACCTCTGCACTATAGACTTCATGTCAAATCTTAAGCGGCTGACAAATAGATGTCGTTCACCTAACTGACTTTTCTAACTTCAATTTGCCTGCAATAACTGCAACCAGGTTGGACAATATATAGGAAGCAAACATTAATGTGATTTTTTTAATTGCATGAGCTCCTGCATACAAATTGACAAATTGATAGAGGTGGAAATTGAATTAATTTGCTAAAGTTGCATCAAGACACTATCTATGATCATTCCCATCCAGTTTCATGACACAAACGTATACTCTTTTGGGTATGTATCTACAACTACAAAGACTTAAATATTGACCTTGATAAAGAACTTTAGTATGATGAGTACCATACAGTCTCTGACGGTTGACCATATTTACTTCCTCCTACAATTAACAGAGTCAGTATGACACTCGTTTTTCATAAAAATGTAAATGGTAAATATATTATTGAGATGACCCAATTAAGAAGGATGGTGCTGGCACAATAAGGAAAACACTTAACTGAGACAAATTCAGCTTTAATTCACTTTACGTTTTGATGAGTTGTAATGAGAATGGGTTTTGAGTCGACAGCCCATAATTAGGAGATTCCAGACCTTCTCAAACTCTACTCCACTCCTAAAGTCATTTAATATATTGCAAAACAACCTGCAGATAATGGCTTGCTGCTAATGTGAAAAAACTAAAAAAAAGACTTATTAAGCATAAGGGTGCCCAACTGACCTTTAGCAAGTTATCATACAAGCCAGAGTTTGATAGCGTCATAAGATAAATTAGCATACAATAGATATAAAGTGGAGTATTTTTCATAGTCAATGGTTATTATGAAAGTCTGCCTTATAATAATTTCCATGGTGTCCTGGTCATAATGTATGTCACATTCATAAACTAGGAGTTTTTAGAATAATATGTCCAAAACTTTTAAATTCATTGCCCTATGGCCTGGTGTAGAATTCTTTTTTTGTCAAAAGGGAATAAACATCAAGTACAGAGAAATGACAATATAATCACTAAAAAAAGGTAAGCAATTTCATCATTAAAATTTCTACAACATTTTGGGGGCGTGGCCTGAGGCGTCAAGATGGCGGTCACACTCTGAGAGTGCTCCGGACCCCCTCCGTCATCCGCCCTGCAACCGCCGCTAACAGCTTACCTCTTCTTCATCTAGTTGCCGAACGCGGATCCATGTGCTGTCTGCTGTCTCTCGGTGTCCTTTGGGGGCCGTTCTGGATCTCCCTTCCTCCTATTCCGCTCCTTGCTGTCAGAGGCCCGGCTTAATCAAGATGGCAGCCCCCAGGTAACACGGACCGGAGCCCGGACGCTTGTCCCCCTGGGGTCCGGGGACCTTCCCCTACACGGCTGGTGATCGGGGGCGACAGATCCAAGGGGCCACCAGCCGTCCCTGGGCCTTGGATTGCCCGAGGGAGCTGGAGGCCGGTGTGAGGGGAAGACACACGCGCTCCCTGAGGCCTGGGCCGCACACGAGGGGCCGCCGGGCCGCGAGCCCATCCTGGAGCTGTGGCGCTTAGGCGGCGGCGGCTGGCCCTGTGGAGACATTGGAGGAGCTGTGTGCGCTGCAGGCGAAGTTGGAGTGCTGACCTGCGAGCGGGACGCCATTGCGATGAGGAGCTCCCGGGGGGTGAGGGACGCCCAGGCCCACGCTTTCCGCCTTGGGGCCTTGGACTTGCGCTGGCCGCCCCGGTGCACCCCCGCAAGGCGACCCTTCGGCGCACTGGCTCTGGCGCTGTCTGACTGAACCCCAGAAGCCCCCTCTGCGGAGGGCTGTGGACCATCAGGAGGCCTGTGGGTGGCGGCCCTGTGGCCCATCATCCCTCTGAGTGGCGGTATCATCGACCCCCCTGCCGCCTGTGTGGGGCCAGCGTCGCTGGGGCGGCTGGCTCTCCGGAGACATCGGAGGACAGTGAAAGTTGCCGGCGTGGGGCCGGGCTGCACCACTGTGGAGGTGTTGATCCGAGGAGTGGACCTGCTGGCTGGAGGCGCCATGACAGCGGGGGGCACCCGTGGGAGGGGTAAGACTGGGCCCGTGCGATCTACCTTGGGGCCTAAGTCTCGCACTGATTACGCCAATGCACCTCCCGCGAAGCGGCCCTCCACCCCCCTGGCTCTGGCGCTGAACAACTGTGGCCCAAGGGACCACCCCTGCGGAGAGCTGCGGACTGCTGGGAGGCCATGAGTAGCGACCCTGTGAGCCATCTTCTTCCTGAGTGGCGGAGATCGTCTGCCCCCTACCACCCTGGCTTGGACACGTGGAGCCGAGGCATAAGTGGGGTCCCAGGAGGGGACCGCGAGGGCCTTGACTTACCTGGAGCCGTGTGCCTGGGGGGGTGAGGCAGGGCCTTTACCAACCGTCGAGCCTCAGGGCGGCCTTACCCTGTGACCTGCCTGTCTGGGGTCTGTCTAAGAGTGCCATCAAACCTCGAGCAGAGCATCGGGGTGCAGTCTAATCCTGGGAGGGCCGCCTAACACCTCGGGTGGCGCCCCCTCCCCCCGGGCACTCCGCCTGGTGGACTTTGATGTAGACGGGCCCGGGTGTAGGGGAGAGATTCAACCATCAAATCGGTTGGCTGGGGCGCTGCCTGGAACTCCAACCAATCCTCCCTAAAACGTGTTGATTGGCTGTATGCAACTATGGGCAAACCCCGCGCCCCCCAAGCCTCTGGCCCCACAACCCAAACAACGATGGAGCAGTTCGCGAAATCGGAACGGGGGCCCGGCGGCGGAGCAACGACCTGCTCTGGCCCAGCCGGAGGGGACCTTTCGACCATCCTGCAAGCGATCAGCGCATCCCAAACGTCAGTAGAAAGCAAGATAGGGGAGGTGCGGATAGACATGGTCTTAATCGGTCAAGACCTTCGCAAGGCCATGGAACGTATCACCGAGGCTGAATCCGGTATCTCCACAGTGGAAGACGACATCAGCATCCTCAAGTCTCAAGTGGCCCGTCTTCATTCACAGACCTCCGAGTTCCACCGCAGGGCTGAGGATGCTGAAAACAGGGCGTGTCAGAACAACTTGCGTCTCCGGGGCTTCCCGGAGGGGGTGGAGAAGGACAGCGCCGCCACCTTTATGGAGACCAGGATCCGTTCCTGGATGCCTAAGGAGAAACTCTCCCCCTGGTTTGCGGTGGAACGAGCTCATCGCTCTCTTGCCCCTAAACCACCGCCTGGTGCCCCTGCCCATCCCATCATCCTCAGTGTTCTTAACTTCCGCGACAGGGACGCCACACAGGAGGCGGCCAGAGAGCTGGGGCCGCTGCATTACCAGGACTCTAAGATAATGGTGTTCCCGGACTACTTTAGGGAGGTTCAGTCACAACGTCGCTCCTACGATGAAGTCAAACAAAAACTCAGGGCGCTGGGCCTCCGATATGGGCTCCTCTTCCCGGCACGGCTCAAAGTGATCTTTCAAAACAAGACCTTCTTCTTTGATTCTCCCCAAGCCGCGTGGACCTGGCTCACGGAGGAACGGCCCCTCCTGCCGAGGGAGACTCTTTCTCCTTCCCAGAGGGCCCCGGGACGACCGAACCAGACCTCGCCGAAGCCCCGACGACGCAGGACCGGATCTCGGAAAAGGGCCGGTCGCCGAGGTGGTGGTTCCCAGTCGCCGGAGGCACGGCCCCAACACTTTTCGATCCAGACCAAGGAGCGGGGATCCGCTCCCCCACCATTGGCCTGCTCCTTGATCGACATGTGCAGCATCCCCGGACCCTGTGCAACTCTGAAACGTGCCATGTCAGACTCTGACCTGTCAGGGAGCCCTGTGATCCGCGGCTCTGATGTGGACACCGGGCCATGATTGACGCTGCCACCGGCGCCTGGGGCTCCAACCCGGGGCTCTCCATCAATGAGCATGCCGCTGACGCCACGAACAAGCTCTCACAGAGCTCGCCAGACTGGTTTGTTGGGGTACTCACCTTGATGTAATCCTGGGTCCCAACACTTTAGTCCACAGATACCTATTTCTTTTTCTTTTCCTCTAACCTGCTGTTAGCATTTCATATGAACACATGGAGGGGGTTCCGACTCAGCCATGTCCCAATCTTGTGGTTGCTAACCTTTTTAGTTTACCTGTCACCTCCCCGTGAGGTGCTAGTGACTTGTTTAGGGCGACAGATGCTTCCCGTTCTGAAGTATAGGGTGGGGGGAGAGACCATTGTCTCTTGGGAGTTTGTTGTTTTTGGCCGCCCACGGGCTGCCGTGTTCTGTTCCTATTGGTAGTCACACGTCCTTCTTTCTTTCTTATCTGACACACGCACCCCTGTCTCCATTAACTGTGTCCTTGTGCCCTGGATCTGGCTGGAGCTTCCCCCTGACCATGCGGGGTCCTCCTCACGCACTTGTTTCACGCCACACCTCACCTTCATACGTGACTAACACTTATAACAAGCCCCTCCACATCCTCTCCTGGAATGTGAACGCCCTCCTGGACCGCATTAAACGTACCGCAGTGCTTCGGGCGGCCCGCCGCCACATGCCTGATGCCTTACTCCTCCAGGAGACACGCCTTCTGGGCTCCCAATGCCACTTCCTAGCCCGCTACGGGTTTGACCGGGTCTGGCACTCCGGCTTTGCTAGAGGTTCCCGGGGGGTGGTTCATTCTTCTGAAACGAGGGCTTCCCTTCACCTTGGTCACCACCGCCACTGATACACAGGGGACGTATGTGGCCGTGTCGGGAATGATTGAAGGTAATCCTGTGAACCTCCTTTGCACCTATGTTCCCCCAGCGCTCTTGTCATCCACCCTTCGGCACCTCACGCAGGTGGTCTCCTCCCTTCCCCAGGGCCTCACTGTCGTCGGGGGGGGGGACTTCAATGCTGTCCTACAGCCCTCCAGGGATGTGACAGGCCCTCCTTCGTCACAACAGTTGACCTCCGCGAAGAGCCTTGTAGGTTGGACCTCAGCTAAGGGTTTTTGCGATGTATGGAGGGTGTGGAACCCCCGAAGGGCACAATACACACACACGTTGGCCGCCCACCAAACCCATTCCCGCATAGACCTAATTCTGATGCCCACCACGGACTGCCAGCTGGTGTCAGGGGTAGAGATCCTCCCCAGGGGAATCTCCGACCATTCCCCCGTCTCTCTCCACATTGGGTCTCCCGCTACAGGCCCCAGGAAAACCTGGCGACTAAACGCATGGTTCCTGCAAGACCAGCACTAGTGGAGTCCCTCTGCCAGGAGCTCCGACATTACTTCTCCGCTAATATAGGATCGGTCCCTTTGCAGGGAACGCTCTGGGAGGCGGGCAAGTCAGTGGTTCGAGTGGTGGCCAGGGGGTTAGTGCATGCCAAACGCACAATACAAGTCGCCCAACTGGCGCAGCTGAAGTTCCGAGCTGTTCAATTATAACCGCCTTCCCTAGACTGCTCTGATTTCCGCCCAATCTCGCTGATAAACACAGATATTAAAATCTTTGCCACTGCAATAGCTCAACGACTCCGCCCCTCCTGCAAGACCTGGTCCACCCTGACCAATGCGGGTTCATGCTGGCCAGGGGTACCCGCCATTGCATTCGTCGCCTCCACCTGGCGTTGGCCCACCGCCATCGGCTATCCCCGTACTTGGCCCTTATCCTCATGGACGTTGAGAAGGCCTTTGACACGGTGGACTGGGGGTACTTAGGTCATGTTCTGGAAAGAATGGGTTTCGGCCTTCCCTTCCGCCACCTGATCCAGGTTCTTTACAACAGCCCTGGAGCCCGTGTGCTCGTCAACGGTGCGATTTCCGAACCATTACCGGTCCGGAGAGGCACCCGCCAGGGCTGCCCCCTCTCACCACTCTTATTCACGCTGGCGATGGAGCCCCTGGCGGCGTTAATCCAACAAGACTCCCTTATCCGGGGCTGGGGCTGGGATCAGAGCCAGGTGGATAAAATTGCTTTATACTCAGATAATGTTCTGCTCTACTTGGCCGTTCCGGAGCATTCCAGCCCTAGATCTCTAGCGGCCCTTTCGGCATTTGAGCAGGTCTCAGGTCTTCGTCTTAACCCGACGAAGTCTACGTTGGTCCCTCTCCACCCCTCACGGACGTGTTTCGACTGGCAGGCGGTGATCCCCCTCCGGAGGCAATCATTCAAGTATCTGGGCGTGTGGGTGACCCTCCTGCCGGAGCTGGAGTGGGCCCTCAACATTGCCCCCCTGGTCGCCCGGATGAAAACCGACCTTAGGAACTGGCAGTCCCTTCCCCTTAACCCGCTGGGCAGGAGCGCCCTTTTCAAAATGATGATCCTTCCACGCTTTCTTTACATTTTGCAGAACACCTCGGTCCACCTCTTGGGCAGCTGGTTTAGGGAACTGGATGACACACTCACCTGGTTTCTGTGGGGAGGTGGGCGATCACGAATGTCCCTGTCCCATTGCCGGATTCCCCCCTTTGACGGCGGCATGGGAGTCACCAACCTCCATTTTTACTACTTAGCCACGAGGCTCATTGTGATCCATGTTTACAAAGACAAATGGGTTTTATGTTTACAGGGAATACTTGCGCTCTGCTAAGTTACTGACAACCTGTCTGGTTGGAAAAATGTAGTTGGTGGTGCCACAGGAAAAGGGGAACCCTTTGAACCCTTTGAAAGGTATTGTGAAACAAAACCTAGAATTTATACAAACAATTCCCTACGCACACAACATATCAATTTAAGTACAAAGTATTATTAGCATGCATCCATTTGGTTTAGTCCTAGAAATTAATATTTCACTTCTTCTTTTCTGAGCAATTTTTTGCGTTTATTGCTCAACAGATCTTACGGCAGCCGACACGTGTTTCATCAGAGTACAGATTGCTCTGACTCTTCAGGGCTGGAAATGAAACAAAATATACATAATGTTGTGATTCTTGTCACACAGTTCACTATACAGTGCACTTTGAACAAATAAAATATACATAATGTTATGATACTTGTCGCACAGTTCACTATACTGTGCATTTAGACATATAAATGTCAACATTTCAGAAGAGAATCTCAATGGTGTAATGAACAGCTTAATTTTCAGCATTCTATGCCTATTATACCCTTAGAAGTCGGGGTTTGAACATCTGAAAGGTCCTATTACTTAAAAACACACAGACTCATTGTGATCCATGATTGGTTTGCGGGCGGCTGGTCCAACCCAGCTTACCTGGTAGAGCTTACTACCTTAGACTTTGCGCAGATTCAGGGCGTCCTATACAGCTCCCCGGTGCCGCAGACCTTGCCCCCAATCACCAGGACGGTGCTCATGGCCTGGCATGCTGCCCTTTGCCTGGTGACCTGGGACCGGAAGCTGACTAGACAAACGCCCCTATGGCATAGCACCTGGTTGAGAGAGGTCTCATCCCTGGAGGGTTTCCACCGTTGGGACTTGGTGGGGATCTCTCTACTTGGGGACGTGTGGGTAGGGGACCACATGCGCTCCGTTTCTGACCTACAGCACAGACACGCTCTCCTACACTCCCAGTTTTACAAATATATGCAACTCAGTCACGCCCTTCACATACACCTCCCAACACCCACCTCCCTCCCGGAATTTAGTCCTCTAGAGCCCAAGTAATGATGGGTAACCTGGGGAGGGGCGGGGTGTCCCGTATATACCGAGCTCTTGTAAATAACTGTCCCACATCCCTTGATCGGCTTAGGGAGCGATGGGAGGGGTGGGTGGGTCCTTTGGACGAGGCAGACTGGCGCGACGCCCTTATGGCACCCAAAACCCTGACCACATCTTCAAAGCTACGCCTGGTTCAGCTTTACTACCTCCACATGGCATACCTCACCCCGGTGCGTCTCTTCCGAGCCGGCATGAGAGCTTGTGCGCGCTGTGCTGGTACTCCAGCTGTCTTCTACCACATGGTATGGCTATGTCCGGCCTTGGAACCGTTCTGGAGGGGGGTGGAGCTTGAGCTCACACTGCCTTGGGGTTGGTGGTTCCACTTGCTATTGGGCGTGTTCGATGGCCTAGATGGCTCTCGGGCCGACAAGCGTTTCCTGGGAACAGCGATAGCAGTGGCGAAGCAGGACATAGCGGCTAGATGGTCCCAGGCTGAGGCATCGGTACTGCAGAAGTGGAGGAGGGGTGTGGACTGGTGCGGGGTGCAGAAGGAATCTCTCTTCGAGGCCCGCGGATACTCAGAGATGTTCAACAAAGTGTGGGGCAAATGGTTTGGCCTGTTGCCATCTTGATGGGCCCTAACCCGCTATGTCAGTGTGATATGAGGATGTTATTTACTCACTCAGAGCGGACTAATGTGGTTTGAGTTGTCATCGGGGAGGGACAGTGATTTTTAACTGTGATGTGTGACTCGCTGCCAATGAACTTGTTTGTACCAGAAACTTCAATAAAATTTGATTATCAAAAAAAAATTACTACAACATTTACAAAAGATCTAATCAAACAGACCCCTAACCAAAGACAAAACATAGAGATACCTGAAGACTCAAAAGATCAACATTAAATCCTATTAACAACCATTTTCCATAGCACCCCCATATGAGTGTAACCTTTTTAGAGAACAAATTCCTCTAGTGTTAGGTAGGGGCGTCTCCCGTTCATATACTTCTCTCAGGATTACCCACCACACTGATGCCCCCAGCGCCTTAAGACCCTCGTGGGTATGTAGTGTTGTTTACAAAAGATTGATTGATTGATTGATTTATTGAGGAATTAAAGGTATACTGCCCGAGCAATGCACCTATAATAATGGAAAGAAAGGATCTTAGACCCTGGTCTGATACTAACTTGTACCCGAGCATGATCTTCCCTTCTGTTAGTTGAAGATCTAAGTCTAGGCGAGTATAGGATATCTGACCTTGCTCTTTCCAAAACAAGCTCAGTCTGGGGCAGGTGGCAAACATTTGTAAGCTATCTGCAGCGGCCAACTGCCAATCTGTAAGGTGTGTAGTAAAGCATACATATAGTTCAGAATTGTGCAATTTTAAACTTATGAAGTATACTGCCTCATCCAAAGTTCTTAATGCATCATTAATGTCTGTGGAGATATTATTCTTTAAAGTAGCTTACTCTATTTAAATGCCAAGTTTGAGATGTCATGAATTCTATATTGACATATTATCTGATAGACACTGCTAATTGATGGCTTCTGGGAGTGTAAACATACCACAAGGTCAGAGCTTTCAAGTGCCCTTATACCCTGCCACCCCATATAAAATCTCTGACCTGTAGATATTTGAAAAACATCCACTGGCGAAGGCCGAATTAAGTTTACAAATTTTGAAATGCTCGAAATCCGTTCGAATCATACAAATGACCTAGCTGGATAACCCCAATATCTGCCCGTATCTTACCTACACTATCATGGAAGATTTCCCGGGAGTGACGGGTTTCCCCACAGAGGGAAACTAGCATGAGTAAGAGGGAGGGAGCTCTTAGATGATATCACTGCCACATATAGACAATATCCCTGGCTGTCTTAAAACATACTCTTTTAAAATAATTAGGATAATTACTTCTATACAAAAACATTCAGCTATCAGGTCCTAATGCAAAATAATAACAATAATCTTGACTGTCCGTAGAAAACAGACTACACAGGCATCCTGCGAAGGAGGCCCAATAATATAATTTAAAATCAGGGAGCTGAACCCCCGCCCCCCTGTTTATAAGGGAGTTTGATTTATTTTATTGCCCGGCGTGGGTGCTTATACCCCCCAGATGAAGCTACTAATCACCCCTTCTAGTTTTTTTTAAATAATTTGGGACCCATAGTGGGATTGCTTGAAATAAATAAAGGAATTTGGATAGTATATTCATTTGAATGATGTTGCATCTCCCTATAATACTAATATGTAATTTATGCCAATTCCTCATGCTTTTAATGACAGTCTGTAACAAAGGGTCAAAGTTTAACCCTACTACATGTTCCGTCTTCGAGGAGATCTGAACCCCTAAGTAAGTAGATACTGAGCAGATCCCAGGAATTTGCCTTATTAGGTTGATAATTAAGGAGAACTAATGTCTTACCTATATTCAACTTATAACGTGAAAAGGTGCCAAACCTATTAGCCTCAGTTTTAATAATGTCTATAGCAGTTCCTGGGTCCACAGAAAAACAGCTATGTCGTCAACATAGGCGGTTACTTTTAGCTCACCAAACCCTCAGTGAACCAGGAGAATATGTGTATTTAAAAGTAATGATAGTATGAATGGTTCAATGTAAAATGTGAAGAGTAGTGGAGAGAGGGGACATCCCTGACGGGTGCCCCGATGTATCCGGAAAGGAGTAGACTGCGATTGTGATTAGACCAGTTTTGCCCTTGGTTTATTATATAGGGCATGTACTCATTTATAGTACCGACCACTCAGACCAAACTCCGCAAGTGTAGCCCAAAGAGAATCCCAGGCTACTCGGTCGAATGCCTTTTCGGAGTCCAACAGAACAATTCCCATTTCTAACCCTAACTTCTTCACTACATCAAAGGTTACTATGGCTGTGTTCACATGAGCTGTAGTATCCCTGCCTAATATGAGCCCATGCTGCTGGCTTGACACAAGTACTGGCATCAGAGGTGCTAATCAAGTTGCCAAGATTTTAGCAAAGATTTTGGCATTTGCTTTTATAAGAGATATGTGGCAATAGGATCCACACTCTACTGGGGGTTTATTCTTTTTTTTTTAAAAAACAATATTTGTCATGTCCCATGAGTTACCCACTCTCACCTATGTATTGTATGCCTTTCATTGGGGAAATAATGCAGTCTTTAAAGACTTTACAAAATGTGACTGTTATTGTGTTGTCGCCTGCTGCCTTACCAGAAGGCAAGGCTGTTAGTGCCTCCTGAATCTACCCATGTGAGATCTCTTGACGAAGAACATTCATCTGCTCATGGTTAAGCCTTGGAAGTTTGCACCTATTTATATACTCAGCATATTTTCCAACATCAAAAATATCGGAATGATCATATAGTTTTTGATAGAACTGAGCAAACTTTTCAACTATTAACTGAGGTTGTGTGTATAGTGATCCATTCTCCCCATTCATTGACTTTATCTGACTTTTGGATTTTTTATCGGTAAGCTGATGTGCTAAAATTCTCCCCATCTGTTCTCCATACTCGTATTGAAGAGAATGTATGTTGTATCTAGCCACATTATTTTCTTTTAATACCCTACCTAGGGTGGAACGTTTCTCAATCAGAGAGCTGTAAGTTTGTGTTTGTGTTTGCTCGTGGCCACTCTGCCTCGCTTCTTTAGCATGAATAATTTCTAACTGTAACTTACAAGCTGTTCTAAAAACTCTGGGGCATATTATCAAGCAGGGCTATAGGCAATTATCGTCGCTTTAGAGGCCGTTTTCGGCCGCTAAGTGGCGATAATTCTATCGCCCTATTAGCAAGCCTATTAGCAAGCTGTCGCTAACTGATGTTAGCGACAGCTTTTAGGCAATAGCGAGCGGTTTGGGGCCCGCTTTGCATGTCAGCTATCTCAGCCCCCCGGGCACGTAGAAAGACGGGAGAGGTATCACTGGAAAGGGGAGAGTCCCCCCTTTCCAATGGTACACCTCTCCAGTGGATCCCTGCTTGGGGATCGCCCCAGGAGGGCAATCCACAAGCAGGGATCCACCCACTAGACACCAGGGAGGGGGAGCGGCCCCATGGGCAAGGGCAAGGAACTCTTCAACATCGTGAAAGAGCTTTCCAACCCCAGCGCAGGAAACAACGACATCATCCCATCGCAAGACCTCTGCAACTCCCTCGCTTCATACTTCCACAACAAGATCGCGGACATACACAACAGCTTCAACAACCAACCTACGCACACCACGACCGAACAACCACCCCCCCCCCACCACCCTCCACGCCTGGACCCCGATCAGCACCGAAGACACCATCCGCACGATGAACTCCATCCACTCCGGATCACCGACCGACCCCTGCCCTCACCACGTCTTCAACAAGGCCGACGCTGTCATCGCACCCCACCTGCGAGACATCATCAACACATCCTTCGACACCGCCACCTTCCCCGAGAGCTGGAAGCACGCCGAACTCAGGGCTCTACTCAAGAAACCCACAGCGGACCCCACCGAACTCAAGAATTACCGCCCCATCTCGCTCCTCCCGTTTCCAGCCAAAGTCATCGAGAAGACCGTCAACAAGCAGATGGCCGCCTTCCTCGAGACGAACGGATCCCTCGACCCCTCACAGTCCGGCTTCCGAGCCAACCACAGCACCGAGACCGCCCTCATCGCCGCCACCGATGACATCCGAGCCCTGATGGACAATGGAGAAACAGCGGCCCTCATCCTCCTAGACCTCTCCGCGGCTTTCGACACGGTCTGCCACCGCACCCTGGTACGGCGCCTCAGCAACATCGGCATCCAGGACAAGGCGCTGGAATGGTTCACCTCCTTCCTCGACGGAAGAACACAGAGAGTCCGCCTACCACCGTACAAGTCAGAGGCCTCCGAAGTCATCTGCGGCGTCCCCCAAGGATCATCTCTGAGCCCCACCCTCTTCAACGTCTACATGAGCCCCCTCGCGGCCATCGTACGCAAACACAACCTCAGCATAATCTCCTACGCCGACGACACCCAGCTGATCCTCTCCCTGACCAACGACCCCGCCGCCGCCAGAGCCAACCTGCACGAAGGGATGAAAGAGGTAGCCGAGTGGATGACGACCAGCCGCCTGAAGCTGAACTCGGACAAGACGGAGGTCCTCATCCTGGGCTCCTAACCCTCCGCCTGGGACGACTCCTGGTGGCCTCCCGCCCTGGGCACCGCACCCAAACCGGCAGACCATGCACGAAACCTGGGCGTCATCCTGGACTCCTCCCTCTCCATGACCAGACAAGTCAACGCCGTCTCCTCGTCATGCTTCAACATCCTACGCATGCTACGGAAGATCTTCTGGTGGATCCCCACCGAGACCAGAAAGACCGTCACCCAGGCCCTCGTCACCAGCCGGCTGGACTACGGCAACGCCCTCTACGCCGGCACCACCGCCAAGCTCCAGAAGAGACTCCAGCGGATCCAGAACGCCTCAGCCAGACTCATCCTCGACATCCCACGAACCAGCCACATCTCCGGACATCTGAGAGACCTTCACTGGCTCCCCGTCAACAAAAGAATCACCTTCCGCCTCCTCACCCACGCACACAAAGCCCTACACGACCAAGGCCCGAGCTACCTCAACAGCCGAGTCAACTTCTACGCTCCCAAACGCCACCTCCGATCAGCCAACCACGCCCTCGCCGCCGTCCCCCGCATCCGAAGAGCGACTACAGGAGGAAGGTCCTTCTCCTACCTGGCCGCCAAGACCTGGAACTCCCTCCCGACCGACCTGCGCCTGACCCAAGACCACCTCTCCTTCAGGAAGAAGCTGAAGACCTGGCTGTTCGAGCAGTAGCGGCACCCCCCCCCCCCAGCGCCTTGAGACCCTACGGGTATGTAGCGCGCTTTATAAATGTCACTGATTGATTGATTGATTGGCTTTTGCTCTCCCCACATTTTTGGGGTGTGATTTAGTCTTTTTGCCCCCCGGGGGGGAGGGGAAAGGCCACTAGACGCCAGGGATATTTTTTTTGAGCCGCATAATGTATTAGGGTGGGGCTGGCCATAAAGGGCATGTCCATGCCTCCACCCCACAAAATTTACAGCTTTTCTGCCCCCCAGGGGGCAGAAAGCCCACTGTACACCAGGGATTTTTTAAAATTATAATTTGTAGTGGGGGCTGCCTAATATGGGCATTCCCATGCCCCCACCCACCCGCGCAAAAATGACGGCCTTTCTGCCCCCCCTCCCGGGGGGCAGATGGGGCCATTAGGACCAAATATGCCCCCCTGGGGGGCATAAAGCCCAGTAGACGCCAGGGATTTTTTAGGAAAATTTTAATTAGGGTGGGGGGATTTGAATGCCTGTTTTGGGCAGCCCCCACCCTAATTAAAATTTGCCCAAAAAAGTCCCTAGCGTCTAGTGGATTTTCTGCCCTCCCTGGCGGGCAGATGGGGGCATTAGCACCCAATCTGCCCCGCCGGGGGCAAAAAGCCCAGTAGACGCCAGGGATTTTTTTTTTATTATAATTTGTGGTGGGGCTCCCAAAATGGGCATGACCATGCCTCCACCCCCTCCCTTGCAAAAATAACTGCCCCCCTGGGAGGCATATGGGGCAGTAGCCCCCAATCTGCTTCCCGGGGGAGGGGGCAAAAAGCCCACTAGACGCCAGGGATTTTTTGGGCAAATTTGAATTAGGGTGGGGGCTCCTAAATTTTCTATCAAGGATACACCATGGTAAACATCATACGAATGCACATTGACAAAATAGTCACAGCCACCCAATGAAAATCCCACATAATGACTTGCATTTGACACCGGAAAAAGTAATTACTAGTATAGAATATTAAAGGGTTCATGTTGTTTTCCACCACTTCGTCAAGCACTCTTTTCACCCTAATTCCCAAATCATTCAACCCTTTCGAAATCCATCTCACAGGATAATATTATATGCTGGTTTGGTTGTGCACCCAGTCAAGGGTGGCACTTCACACTTATTCCAGTTGATTTGATATCCAGAGAACTGGGAAAATTAGCATAGAAAGAAC
Source organism: Lissotriton helveticus (assembly GCF_964261635.1). Taxonomy (NCBI): domain Eukaryota; kingdom Metazoa; phylum Chordata; class Amphibia; order Caudata; family Salamandridae; genus Lissotriton; species Lissotriton helveticus. Next base: position 145,587,781 of record NC_136069.1, read on the forward strand.
ATAATCATTGGAATGGAAGTTGAAGGTTTTGTTGTAGTCAGCAAAATGCCATCAGCATTGAGAAACACCTGTATAGGACTGTTTGGAGTCTGAACACGGCATCATCGGGCAATGCATTGATCACTCCAGATAGAAGGCTCTGCAGTCAACAAAAAACGGAACAGTGACATTGGGCAGTCCTGGCTGGTGCCTCAACACGGTACAAAAGGGGGTCTGAGCGTACCCTGCCAACTTTTGGCGAACAAAGCGGTACAAAAGGCGGTGGTGATGGACGGAGCATTTGAACCAATCAAACACTCACACCCAGTCAACAGATCTGGGTTTAATCCATCACCGTTCTTTAGCCCACTCCGCCACCCCAGTTCAGACATGGTCATATGCAAATCAGTCTGACCCTGTGCCTCATGGGAACAGTCCAGCCCGAACTGCCAAGCCATGCCTTCCCTGACCCGGAAACAAGCTTCCTAGGACTGGTTTCTGGCATTACAGCCGTCTTCAGCCAGGCTTGCTTGAATCCAGTGGCAAAGTGAGTAAGGGACTCACGTCTGAGCATACCCTGCCATTTTATGGCAAACAAAGCGGTACAAAAGGGGGTGTTGATGGATGGAGCATCTGAAACAATCAAACACTCACACCTAGTCAACAGAGATGGGTTTAATCCATCACCGTTCTTTAGCCCACTCTGCCACCCCAGTTCGGACATGGCCATATGCAAATCAGTCTGACCCTGTGCCTCATGGGAACAGTCCAGCCCGAACTGCCAAGCCATGCCTACCCTGGACCGAAATAAGCTTCCTATGACCGGTTTCTGGCATTACAGCCGTCTTCAGCCAGGCTTGCTTGAATCCAGTGGCAAAGTGAGTAAGGGACTCATGTCTGAGCATACCCTGCCAACTTATGGCAAACAAAGCGGTACAAAAGGGGGTGGTGATGAACGGAGCATCTGAACCAATCAAACACTCACACCCAGTCAACAGATCTGGGTTTAATCCATCACAGTTCTTTAGCCCACTCTGCCACCCCAGTTCAGACATGGCCATATGCAAATCAGTCTGACCCTGTGCCTCATGGGAACAGTCCAGCCCAAACTGGCAAGCCATGCCTTCCCTGGACCGGAAACAAGCATCATAGGACCGGTTTCTGGCATTACAGCCGTCTTCAGCCAGGCTTGCTTAAATCCAGTGGTAAAGTGAGTAAAGGGACTCACGTCTGAACATACCCTGCCAATTTCTGGCGAACAGAGCGGTACAAAAGGGGGTGTTGATGGACGGAGCATCTGAACCAATCAAACACTCACACCCAGTCAATAGAGATGGGTTTAATCCATCACTGTTCTTTAGCCCACTCTGCCACCCCAGTTCATACCGCTTGGTGCCTCAACACAGCCTCACTGGATGCTCCCCCCACCTCTTTGCAGGTGATGTGTGCCATCAAATTCGGATATAATCAGCACACTTTAGAAATAAAAGGGCCTCTTCACAAACTGCAATCTGTAGTACATTAACTAGGACTGCAATAGTACTACTAAAGTACTAGAGAAAGCTATTCACAAACCTACAACTGTAAACTTCCACCTCTCCTATCTTTCCTACGCATGTACATTTACTATTCACTAGTAAATGTGGACAGCACATGGGGAAGAGTCTGGGAAATGGGTGCTTACTTACTACTAATGGGAAGGGGTTTAGGGAGGGGTAAGTATGGGTTCGGAGAAGAGTTAGGGAGGGATTTATGGAGGGACATGCACCCACTTTCAAAAGTGTTAGCCCATTGCTATTCATAAACTGAACTTCTAAAGTTAATGCAGCCAAAAAGGGACTCAAAACAGCAGTAAATTACTCTAGCACCAAGCAGGAGTAAGTCCAGCACCACACATTGCCATCCACAGATTCTGCAACACCTTCTATTACAAAATAATAGCCACAGGGATTTAAAATAAAACCCCATAAGAAATGCTATTAAATGATGTGATTTAAATAGTTAGAAATATAAACAATACAATTTAATGTTTAAAAAATTCCAAAAATATAACCTATAGCATATTTATTATTTCATTATTCATTATTTCAATTAAATATTTTGCATAATCAAAATCCAAATAAAGCTATTTCAGAGGTGCAAACCTTGTAGAATTAAATTAAAAAGAAATATATGCGCTAAAGCAAAAGGAGCACATTCCAACTTATAATAATGCAATAAGAATGGCTGGTAAGTAGTGGGGCAGAAGATGGAGAGGAACTAATCGCAATCAACAGCAAGAGAGGGAAGATAGGAGGTGCAGAAACAAAGGAACAGGTTGTGTGGGACTGTCTAAAAAATAAAATTAAAATAGGCAGAAGTGGAAGGGTGTGGGAGGCAAAAGATACGCAAAGGATTGGTGGCCTTAGGCCAACAGCAGAGCGTAGGTAGCAGAGATTTTGTGGGGACACAGCACACACAGAAGCGAAAAAGAGAACACCCACACTCCCATGACGTTTTGATAGAACAAGAAAAATGTAATTCTGTGACAGCAATATAGAAGAAGTATACAAGTCATCCAATCAAGACAGCTATACTGCTAGGGAGGGACAAACTCTAGAAGAGGAAGGAGAGCCATTGAATAAGAAGCAAGTCAATGAAATTGGCAAGAAAACTAGCCAGCGGTAAGCATCGGATTTACCCAAACCCCACTTTAAGCAACAGTATAGTATACAATAGGTCTTCCACAGATATAGTTAAAAGCTGTCAGCAGGAAAAACCTAAAAAGCCTGTATGTGATCCTGGAAGAAATGAGATTGCAGGGGATTTTTTTAACATGAAGACCTTTCACAGTGGTGGCTGGTGAGATTTGAAAGTGGAGGGCCGTAAAAGTGTGGGATGCGTTACTTATGGCGAGCCACCGCGCCCTACTGCCATTAAGAGAGTTTGAGAGGGTGAGGGGGTTCTCCCACCGGTAACATTTTGAAGAAAGAGTGAGAAAATGGTACATTTGCAAGCAAAATTGGGAAAGTAAGAAGGTTAATAAAGCTATTCTTCTATAATGTCAAATAAGTGCACTCATCCTCTCAACAATGATGATGTACCTACAGAAAGAAACATACACAGATGCGCGGCACACAAACAGATAACACACACAAATGCAGATTCATGCACATCGAAATGCATAAACATATCCACAAAACTCAAATCTACAGACACACAACCACTCAAGCATACAATTGAGGACATATCCTAACAATGATGCACAGTGCTGTTTTAACTAAAACAGCAAAGTGCCTTAAATTCCATAGTAATTGTAACTACACAGCCATGAAGCATGCCACAATGTTAGAAGCCTCCAACCACATAGAATCTGCATCAGAAATTACGTCAGGTATATACAACAACTCATATTGCATGTGGATTTAAAAAAAACAATAACTGCAAATACAAGAATGTTTACAAAGACCATTAATTGATGATTTACATGCACCAGGAAGAGGAGAATGAGATTTAGGTATTCATACACACCTATAATGCAGTCTCTCAGGTAGTTAGTGGAGAAGTGTGGCTCAGTGGAGAAGTGTGGCTCACTGGTTAGAGGAGGCAGACCTGGACTCGACAATTCTCGCTCCGGTGCCTACTTGATCCACGGGTTCACACTCTGCGACTCTGGGCAATAGCTTGCTTAATCTCCACAACGGCCCCTCGCGGCGGGATGCCTGGCTTTCACCTTGCGGATACCCTGCCGGGGTTATCTCACAGGGGAATACCAGAACGGGTTCCCTAAGCAAGCGCTTAGAAACCGCTCGGTGATTTGCGCTATATAAATTCCTGTACATTTACATTCCTGTACATTTACATATGCCATGTGACAGACGCTTAGCCAGCATTCTGGAAATTGCAGTCTATCCCGAATTATAGCAAAACTACTAGAGGTGGATATGCTCCGACTTGGAACCTCCAGACAAAAATCAAGGCAAGGAACTATGTGGCTTCTGTCACCCACCGCCTTACCTCAATTGCCATTTTCCAGAAGGTGTTCTACTGTATGTGATTCAACATGTAATGGAGTGCTTTACATAAGCACCAGTAACATTACACAAGGACACAAGCATAATTCGCTCAGTTGTTGGGAGGATGTGTTTCCAATCCACAATACAGAAGCCATCACACAGAATACAACAGTAACACACAGAACATCGCACAAAGCACAACAGTAACACAAAGGCATCACACTTAACACAACAGTAACACATAGGACATCTCACAGAACACAACAGCAATACACAGGACATCACACCGAACACAACAGTAACATACATTACAGTGCAGAGAGCACAACAGCATCCGCCACCAGGTTGGTTGTTTGGAGAAAACATGTCATAATGCACAGAACATCACACAATACTCTCCGCAGCTGACTGCTTTTAAGATTCTAGCCAATCACACATTTAGGAGAAACGCCCAGAGGTTTTGAAGTGCCATCTCCCTGGGACTCTGCAGGAGGGCTTCTGACGCAGACTTCAGTGAGAAGCCACACAGGGTGAATCACACCGACCTTTCTCTCCTACTGTGGAGGCTAGGCCATGTGAAATGTCACACACTGAACCCACTGGCAGGGGGCAAGACACACAGCGGAGGGCCCACAGCTCATGCCACTGCCACACTCGCGGCCATGACTGGAAGTTTGACTGACCTCTCCAAGGTTTCTTCATTGTGCCCCAAACTAAAACCCAGCACCACCCTAAGCCATGATGTACAATACAGTAAGGTACAAAGAACCCTCCCCCACTCCACAGAAACGTTGTGTAAAAAGCACAGCATTGTGTCTTTACCTCTTCGCTATAACCCAGCTCCTTGGTGCACACAGCCTATACAATCCACCGCAGAAAAGGTGCCGTGCCACTTAGAGGGTCCTGCCCTTCACAACGAAAAAATCCTTTGCTTCTAAACAACTCACTATGTGAGGATATGAACTTTAGGAAGCACAATGACGATCGAAGGCGGCAGCTCTTTTCAAAGCAAGCAATGCATCCTCTCTCTCTCTTCGTGCCGCACCGAGGAGAGATTAGAAAGAGAAACGCAACCTCCACAGCGCTGTGCGACTTCATGGGCAACGAACTAATTCCGCACCGCGAAGCGCACAATTGCAACTTCCTTGCATGACTTTTATGCTCCCACAAAATACATGTGTGCTGCATGCACGCAAAGATAATGCAAGGGTGGAATTGCCACAATAGTGTGACCAAGCAGTAACCAAAAATTGTCCCTAGCTTATCGTAACAGTAAAGAAGAGACAATATTTAACAGCAGTTATTACAAGAAAAAACTTAATTAATGCTTGCTTAAATATACATACAGCTAGATACTGTGCATGTGCATGATCCATCCACACCAAATGTGATGAGTGCGCAGTTCAAGAAATTCAAGCAGCTCAGCTTTGAAACGCACCGGATCAAAATAAGAAAAATACTATTTTGCCATCACTTGAAAGCGCAGCCCTTATACGATTTAGTAAGTAGTGGCCTTTCTTAGCGCCCTTGCATTAAAGTGTATGTGGAATGTGAAGTGGAAGTCCCTCGAAACACAACCATGGGCAGCGGTGGCCGGTTGGCTAGCGGGTGGGAGGTGGGGGGGTCGCGGTGGGAAAATAAGAAATAAAAACAAAACGTACCTTACTGCCGGGAGTGCCTGGTACTGCACCGCCTCCGCTCCTGGCAGATCATGGTGGTGCAGCGGCAGCCAGTCTGTGTGTTCCTGCTTCCGGAGTAGGAAGCAGCCTGCAGGCAGCTTCCCTCCCCTACCCAAGCCAATTACAATGCTGCATTCTGATTGGCGATGCGCAGCGGAGAGCGCCCCAGCCGGGCCATTTTATCTATGTAGGCTGCATGTAGCAGCCTACATAGGGAAAATGGGGTAGTGTGCATGACTGCTTTGTTCGACCCTGGGGCTGACCAAACAGTCAGTACCCACAACAGAGGGTAAGCCAATCCCCCCTTGCCTTCGAGCAGGCACACCCACCCACCCGCCCCCAACCAGGCACAGAGGCACCTCTGCTTTCTTTCAATGCGAGAAGGCAGAAACATAAACAGAAGTTTTTACCGTTTATGTTTCTGCCTTCTCGCACTGCAAGAATCAAGAGGGGCAACGCCCCAATGGGGGAGCCGCCACTGACCTTTCACCATTCTAGATATGGCATCCAGGGAATGTCATTTGTTTGCAAACTATAGAGGAAACGGGTTCATGGAGAAAGTTTCCTCAGAACAGGTTTACATAAATTTGCTTTTCTCCATAATCGCATTCAACCATTTGAAAGCCTCAGAAGGGATTTTCTATTTTTGGTGCAATTGTGGAGATCGGTCCACTGGATGGCTCGTTTGTGAACTAAACTGTATAATAGTAAAAATAACAACCATTTTTATTCACTGTGTGATTTTATCCGAAATGTTTCATATAGTAAATGTGTATATATATAATTAGCTCTAACCAATAGAAACTAATATTCACTTCATCCATCTCAGAATGGTTTTTATTTATTTATTTTTATTTTAAAGGTTGTATATAGCGCTAGCTAGACCCGGAGGTATCAGAGCGCTTTACATGAGTATCAGATCTTAGTTGCAGGTTACATCATTACAAAGGTTACACAGTTATTAGAGCATGGCAACATAGTTATATGTAAGGTTGAGATAAACAATAAGCACATATATGTAAGGGAAAAAGCAGGCAAGGGGAGAGGTACAGGGGAGGGGGTAGGAGCAGGGCAAGTAGACAGACTAATCAAAGCTGCGTCCAAAGTCCAGTAAGCTGTGATCATGGGGAAGTGGTATCATTTCCCCATCTCTGGTGCGAGAGGCTTCCTTTACGCAGTGGACACTCTCAGAGGGGTCTCTGAGACTCCAAGGCCTACATACTGGATTCTTCCCTAAAAAGTGGAGAGGGAGTGCTTTGGCAAGGGGTGCCATACCATACCTCAGCTGTGAGAGGCTCCCCTGGCGCTGTGGACTCTCGCAGCCGGTTCGCTGAGACTCCAGAGTATATATATTGGATCTTTCCCCAACAAGGGGAGAAGGAGTGCTTAGTCAAAGGGCGCAAAGGACAGGGGGCTATGCGGTGTAGCAGGCAAGGGGAGAGATTCAGGGGAGAGGGGATAGGAGCAAGAGAAGTAGACAAAGAGAGTAAGAGTACTAAATGGGAACAAACAGCATCAGTTTAGGGAACAGACTGTTTTCTCTCTGTGGCCATGAGTTTGCCCCGTCTCAAAGGTAAAAACCTAGCAAAGTCCATTCCAGAAGCTTTGCCATCCAGGACAAGAAGCACACAGTTTGTACTTCGAATTATTATGTATGTTTTTTTTCTTTTTTTCTTCTCAATTCACACAAGGTTATAGTACGCTGCATATTAGCAATACAGATGTTTTCATATTAAGTTCTTGGGTGCAGAAAATGATGTTCAGACCATGGTATCATGGCACACAACAGAATAATTGTGAGTTAAGTCAACTACGACTGCATCAGATGCGGATTCACATGTAATATCAACAACTTCTTCAACAGCATTTTCTTCAAGATCTATTGTTTCGGTTTGTGTTGCCATTGGCGTTGATGTAGGGGCTCCCCACAACTAGCAAAGGCCTCAAGCCGGGCGCCCCTTAACGAGGCTGCAATGCAGGAGCCTTACCGCTGCCATTTTATGGTCAGGCACTGATTGATCAGAATTGATTCTCTCCCCTCTCCCCCAAGCACCTGGAGGACAAAGCGAACCTGTCGGGTGATGGCCCCCGCCTCGCAGGGGTCTCTCAAATGCCTCCACAAGTCAAACATCTGCAGCGTGAGTCACAAGTGCTCCCAGGCGTCCACAGGTGATCGGGCCTGCACAGTCACTAGAAGCCTACAGGGTCTCATCTCCCTTCTCTGCAGGCAAGCACAGAAAGGAGCCGCCATTTTGCCCCGCGCTGGAGAGGATCACTCACCTCTGTCTTCAGCCACGAGTGCCTCTGGGCTCCTGAGCACCTGCCCAGCATCTCTACTGCAGCCGCCTCTTCTCTTTACACACAGCTGCCGGGTCTCCCAAGTGGACGGAGTCTCCCCTACGCCTGAGTCGGGTTGGTCGCAGCTCTAGTGTTCAGGGCTGCACCATCGTCAAAACTGCTCAATGATAAAAGGCTGATTTGACCCTGCTGGGAATAACACCAGCAAGCATTGATTTGATAAAAGTATGAGGCAGATGACTTCAAAGGTAGCACTTTACTGGCTATACAGTGCCTTTTTACAACTAGTCTGGGTTAAGGTGCAGTGATAGTGGAGCTGGAATTTACAATTCTGACTGGTGCCTTCCATATTAATGCCAGCTATTGCTAGTTATTCACACCGAATGGAGAATAACATGCCAACCCAGTATTTCCAGGTTCAAAACCACACATGGGTCCCCATTTCAGGCTAAATAATGAGCCCTTTTCCTTTCAGCAGGTGGTAAACAGGAGTGGGGGATCGGTGTGGTGAAGCGGAGGTTAAGGATGGTGTGGAGGGCCAACAGAAATTGTATCTAGGCTAGAAGAATCATTCCATAGTCATCCCTATGGAGTAGCAGGCATCGGGTTGGGATCAGACTAAGAAAATGGGCATTGTAAAGATGCACCCTGTAATCCAATGTGCAGGAAGGTATTTTTAAAATTGCCTGAAGCATTATCCGTGGGCACACGCCTACAAGCAACTTGCAACAAGGACCTTAGTGGTATTTAAAATAGATAACCAGGCTGATCTGATAGAGTAATGGCGGTGTTGGTCCATGATAGGATGCTCAGGCTTACATATGTGCCAGTAAACGAAAAACACTTAAATAATAAATTCAGGAACTAATTAACAAACAAATTCCATCATCTGCACAAGATGATCTCCTTGACATAAAGGGTGGGGTACAGGCTTCAAGGTTGGAATCTGGGGATCAGGAAGTTGCTGAATGCATTTGCCCAGTTTATACATCGTCAATGGGACCTTGCCTCGCACAACACAGACATCTCACCTCTGAAAATGTAATGAATGACCAATTCAACTTTCACCTGAGCTTTCCAATTAATAGAGAAATATAGTATCAAGCTTTGACCTGTAAATTTATGATTTTAAATTAAATAGGTTACTATTTTTATCTCCTCGTGTGGAAATTAAGGACGCCTCTGAGGAAACCAGACTCCTTAAGATGAACTTCAGAGTAACCACGAACACACAAGGGGTCTGAATCAGAAAGGTCGCCTGCACTTTTGAGTGAGTGTACACATTTGAGTATGTTTACTAATTGTCGGTATTCACAAACTGACTGTAATTTACTATTACAAAAACAGTAGTAAGTCACACACTACACATGATAAACCACTCATAATATATATATATATATTCACTGAAAAAACCATAGGTTATAGACCATATATAGTTAGGAATTAGCATTTACAAAACCTTGAAAATTCACTGAAAAAACCTACTAAATCCTTCGTCCAGACACTTATACATCTACTCATTCTTCAATATGTAAAACATATTTAAACTTTACAGAAACACACAGTCACTGGATGACGTCATCAGTGATCTCATCAGTGATGTCATTTGAGATGTCATCAGTGATGTCATCAGTGATGTCACTGACCATGTCATGAATGATGTAATATGTGACATGATCAGCAGTGGATTGCGGGTGCGCGATATATAGTTAGTGCAACTAACTATATATGGAATTTCAATGGTTTTGTGTGAGTAAAATAAGGTTTTTTAAATGCTAATTCCTAACTATATATGGTCTATAACCTATGGTTTTTTCAGTGAATTTTCAAGGTTTTGTAAATGCTAATTCCTAACTATATATGGTCTATAACCTATGGTTTTTTCAGTGAATTTCAATGGTTTTTTAATAGCAAATATCATAAGCTGTCGAATGTCAAGTACGTGGTAAGTGAAAACATTTTCGTGTTTATGCACACTGATCTGCTTTGAATGGTGCCCCCCCCCCTCATTTCTATTAGGAGTACTCTCTCTTTGCAGATAGTGAAAGGTAGTTAACGCAGGCCTTTGCCCCCGTTGTAATCCGTCGTGCCTGCTTCTCTCTCCATTTGATTGATTGTTATCCAAGTATTTACTGTTTTAGAATTAGTTCTCTTTGGTTCATTCTCTATTTACAAACAAACACAGAGTCGCAATACTCTGTTTAGTCTTTGCAGATAACGAAAAATCGTGTAAAAAAAAAGAAAAGGAATCGAGCAAAATCAGTAGGCCACTAATGGGATCTCTTTTTGACCTCGCTAAAATAGAAACATTAGGAACAACCCCTCATGACAAATACAAAACTAGTGAGATGAACTGAACTCCACACAATGATGGCTGCAAAACAGCTCGGCTCCGCCACCCACCCCGCCCAAAATAACGATAAAGAGCGGCTGCCATGATTGGTTGCGGAATGGCCACGACGGAGCTACGAAATGGTGCTGCTCTCATGCTAACCCCAGCTTCAGTCTGAAACATCCAGAAACACTGTAGACTACCAATTCGATCAGTTCCGGTAGCGCCCCAATGTAACCCGGTAGAGAAGAACTAGCCCTCCCCTCTTTGACTGATGGTTCTTGTTGCCTGTCCCTTCTGTTGTCATTTAACAGAACTATTTAGCCTGCTGAAAGGGGTTGTGTTTCGACCGCTGGTTGGTGGAGACATTTTGACTATATTCTGGACCTGCGTTGTCGCGTAATGCGTCATATGACGCGCCGCGTTAGCGCATCCGGAAGTCATCCGGGGCGCGCAGCGCGTAACGTAAGCATAACAAGTCATGTGACTTGTTAATAAAACTTTTCATTGGTTCATTTTACTTTTCTTATTCTAATGATGAAAGCCTTGGTCATATCACCTAAAAATTACGCTTTTAATTACTTCCGAACATTATTTTTTCTTAAATATATGTTATAATGTTCCAGGCTAATGTACTTTCCCGGACATTTTACAACTGTCCTGCAAGTAAAATATATTCTTTTTTCGAGAAAAAGAGCGTTTCTTCGTCCCATGACGGAGCCGTTGAGCAAAAGAGGGTCGACCTGCTGTCTTAGTCGCCGATACGCCTGAATATGAGATTCTTATCGATCACTTTATGTTGCAGGAATAGAAAACACAACAGCCCTTGACCATTTATCTTTACTGCGTTCCTTCGTATTATACCTTTTACCCTTCATGTAATTGGTCTGCTTTATTTCACTTGCCTTTTAATGATTCTAAAACAGTGACTATTATTAAAAACTTTACCAATGTATATACTACTACCATGTTTTCTTTTAAAAACCTTTATTGTGAAAATTTCATTATACAAATACGAGCCTATAACCACGTGGGCCTGCCACGGAGCAAACTGTAATCGTATATGATGAATAGACATTTACACTGTAGAGGAACGTAACGGGTGGGCCATTAGGTTGCAAGAACTAAGGTGTCTAACAGTTACGGAATCGGTGGACGTACATTTTATAATTAAAATACGACAGGGCCAGTTACAATAAAATTATCTAGATATACATTTGCGGGCAAGTACCATGGGTGACGTTAATTCGAACTTTCAACAGTACAGTAATCAATAACACATCAGAACTTAATATCAATAGGGATGTCGAAATATTCAATCAATTCTCGTCCCCGCCCGCCATGTGCTTCAAAACTGCATACGTATCTCGTGATTTCAAGGTTCTGCAACCAGTACACAACAAGGAGTTACGAGTCCCATTTATTCCGGCGCCATTTTGGGCGAGGACGGGCAGGTCCAGGATATAGTCAAAATGTCTCTACCAACCATCGACTATGATGATGTTCATATGCTGTATTTATTAGAGTAACACTCATCTGTCCACATGAAATTAATTTACCACAATCTAAACATGTCATTTTAATCTTTCCAAAGTTCTTCTAAATATTTGGGACCGTTTCCCTTGCCTCTGAAGCTCTCAGTGCCACTTCTTTGATGAATGTACTAGCAGGTCAGGGGTTCTCCTCCAAATCTCTCTTTTATGCAGCACTATAATTAATTGGTGCCACCTCTCCATATGACGATGCATGGTATAGTTACCACAACTATATATTTTTTCGGTTCCTCTGGAGAGTTCATCGTGGCAGATGAAGCGTGTAACGTACCGGGCATTTACCTTTTTTTGCATGTACAGGAAAGGAAAAAAAAATCGAGCGTCCAAGTTCTAAGGTGTCCCAGGGCCATTTTAGTGGACCAGGCCCAAATCCAAAGAACAGGCCGCCATTTTGAGAGTCCTCTTGCAGCCGCCTGTCGCTGTAGCATCAAGAGCAGCCGAAACTCAGCTGAATGGCAACTGAAACGGTAAATGGGCGCCCCACTACATTTCAGCATTGTAGGATGACCACACCAGTACAGCAACTTGCTAGACCTCACCTCGGTGCCATCCGGATCTCGGCGCCCCACTGCAGATGAAGTGCCTCTCAACTATGAAACCACCACGGTGACATCCGGATCTTGGCGCGTTGTGCTGCCTTCGGCCTATTCGCACATCGGTCCGCTACTGACGCCATCTCACAGGCTAATGGGGTGACCCACGCCGAGTTTCAGCATTGTAGGATGACCACACCAACTTGCTAGACATCACCTCGGTGCCATCCGAATCTTGGCATCTCAACGCCTAGTGGTATCTTCCATACAGAAAATATTGTTACGCTGCCTTTGGCCCCATTCGCACATCAGTCCGCAACTTAGACATCACCTCGGTGCCATCCGGATCTTGGCATCTCAGCGCCTTGTGGTGTCAGTCAGAAAATATTGTTGCGCTGCCTTTGGCCCCATTCGCACATCAGTCCGCTACTGACACCATCTCACAGGCCAATAGGGCGCCCCACGCCGACTTTTACCATTGTACGATGGCCACACCAGTGGCACAACTTGCTAGACATCACCTCGGTGCCATCCGAATCTTGGCATCTCAACGCCTAGTGGTATCTTCCATACAGAAAATCTTGTTACGCTACCTTTGGCCCCATTCGCACATCGGTCCGCAACTTAGACATCACCTCGGTGCCATCCGGATCTTGGCATCTCAGCGCCTTGTGGTGTCTTCTACTCCGAAAATATTGTAGAAAATATTGTTGCGCTGCCTTTGGCCCCATTCACACATCAGTCCGCTACTGACACCATCTCACAGGCCAACAGGGCGCCCCACGCCGACTTTTACCATTGTACGATGGCCACACCAGTGCCACAACTTGCTAGACACCACCTCGGTGCCATCCGGATCTTGGCATCTCAGCGCCTTGTGGTGTCTTCAAATCAGAAAATATTGTTGCGCTGCCTTTGGCCCCATTCGCACATCGGTCCGCTACTGACGCCATCTCACAGGCCAACGGGGCGCCCCACGCCGACTTTCAACATTGTAGGATGGCCACAGAAGTGCGACAACTTACTAGACACCACCTCGGTGCCATCCGGATCTTGGCGCGTTGTGCTGCCTTCGGCCTATTCGCACATCGGTCCGCTACTGACGCAAACTCACAGGCCAACGGGCGCCCCACGCCGACTTTCAGCATTGTAGGATGGCCACACCAGTGCGGCAACTTGCTACACACCACCTCGGTGCCATCCGGATCTTGGAATCTCAGCGCCTAGTGGTGTCTTCTATTCCGAAAATATTGTTGCGCTGCCTTCGGCCCCATTCACACATCGGTCCGCTACTGACGCCATCTCACAGTCCAACGGGGCGCCCCACGCCGACTTTCAGCATTGTAGGATGGCCACACCAGTGCGGCAACTTACTAGACACCACCTCGGTGCCATCCGGATCTTGGCGCGTTGTGCTGCCTTCGGCCTATTCGCACATCGGTCCGCTACTGACGCAAACTCACAGGCCAACGGGGCGCCCCACGCCGACTTTCAGCATTGTTGGATGGCCACACCAGTGCGGCAACTTACTAGACACCACCTCGGTGCCATCCGGATCTTGGCGCGTTGTGCTGCCTTCGGCCTATTCGCACATCGGTCCGCTACTGACGCAAACTCACAGGCCAACGGGGCGCCCCACGCCGACTTTCAGCATTGTAGGATGGCCACACCAGTGCTGCAACTTGCTGGACACCACCTCGGTGCCATCCGGATCTTGGCGCGTTGTGTTGCCTTCGGCCTATTCGCACATCGGTCCGCTACTGACGCCGCCTCACGTGCCAACAGGGCGCCCCACGCCGACTTTCAGCATTGTAGGATGGCCACACCAGTGCTGCAACTTGCTGGACACCACCTCGGTGCCATCCGGATCTTGGCGCGTTGTGTTGCCTTCAGCCTATTCGCACATCGGTCCGCTACTGACGCCGCCTCACGTGCCAACGTATTTTCTCCGCATTTTACACCCTATGCCGCATAACAGGTCATGTGACTTGTTTATAAAACTTTTCATTGGTTCATTTTACTTTTGGTTTCCTAATGATGGAAGGCTTGATCATGTGACCTAAAAACAACACTTTTCATTGGATGAAAACTTTTTTTTTTTCCCAAACGATGAAAGCCCCACCTTGTTTCTGGATGTTTCAGACTGAAGCTGGCGTCAGCATGAGAGCACCACCATCTCGTAGCTCAGTCGTGGTCATTCCGCGAGCAATCATGGCAGCCGCTTCCCACCAGAAGCCTGCAGGAGTCGGAGCCCCCAAAACTTTTGATGAATTCTCAAGGCGGAGGGGACGCTTTCAAGAATGGGGTCCAAGACCTAGCAGACAAGCGTCCGATTTCCAAGGTGTCCCAGGGCCATTTCAGTGGACCAGGCCCAAAAAGGTAACAGCCTGCCGCCATTTTGAGAGTCCTGTGACAGCCGCCTATCGCTGCACCGCAAGAGTGGGCGCAACTCAGCTGAATTGCGGCTTTTGACACAGTGGACCAAAAAATGACGGAATGGCAACTGAAACGGTAAAGGGGCGCCCCACTACAACAGATGACACTCCACCTGGAGAGGCCCGTTCACGCCGCCTCCCCCGGGGCGCCCCACGCCGTTATTCGGAGCAGCATTGTAGGATACCAAAACCAGTGCGGCAACTTACTGGACATCACCTTGGTGCCATCGTTCTGCTGCCTTGGAACTATTCGCGCAACAGTTTGCTACTGATGACCCACCCCCCGCGACGCCCCATGCCGTTATTTGCTGGGTGGCAACTTACTAGACATCACTTTCGTGTCATCTAGATTTCAGCGCGTTCTGCTGCCTTGGAACTATTCGCACAACAGTTTGCTACTGATGACCCACCCCCCGCGACGCCCCACGCCGGAAATCTGGACGTTGTGCTGCGTTGGGACTATTCGCACAGCCGACCGCTACTTCGTTGTTTTTCCCTAAAAATGTTTATATGTTATTACTATTTTTGTTTTCTTGTATATATTTATAAATTATTAAAGTTTTATAATCTTACTACTTTGTCGGAGTGCTATATATTTTTAATGTGACACATAATTGTAAAAACTTTGATGTACAAAGAGTCATCCCTGGAATCTTCCGCTTCAGGCTCGGTCCCCTCCCCAATCACAATACAGGATGGTTTTCAGATAATAGCAACGCTTCTGCTGTGTCGGATCTCATCGAGTGTGGGCCTTGATCTACTATAACTCCTTTGAAGAGGGGTGATTCTTTACAGCTGTGGCCATAAACTACATCTGCAGGGCTAGCTGATACCCTAGGACCAGCCTGGACAATCGGACACAGAGGAAAAGGAGTGTCAGAGGGTGCGGTAGTGAATAGGGCGAAAGGGAGGTGTCGGGCGGGCACAGAGTGTGATTCTCAGGGAAGAGCAGCGCAGATGGGGGGAGGTTTATTACCCATGCATAAGACAGAGAGCGGGGGTGACCACTGCCTGGGGGAGATGCTTGCGAGGGTGGGGAGCCATGCTAAGGATCGACAGCGTGCACAGAGTGGGTCTGGTCAAGGCATCTAAAATGGCTGCAGTGCACGACAAAAGTGTGGCATTTGAAAAAAGACAAGATGGCGCAGACAATGTTTTTCAACACTTCCTGATTTCCTTCGAATCGAACGTTAACAGACGTTGGGGCATATTACCAAAGTTAAGCGATATTTATCCCTAACGATGCTTAGCAACGATTTTTTTACCGTCAGAAATTATCGCAGATAAACCTTGCTATTATCAAGGTTTATCGGAAATACGATAAAAAACGACCGCAATGCATTAATATCGCTGAAAACTCAGCGATATTCATGCATTACCGAGCTAATGCTCTTAGCCATGTTATCCACCTCCCATTGGATAACATGGCTAAGAACTGCTCAGGGCAGGTGGTAGCTTTTGGAGATATTCGCGCTTATCTCGAATATTTCCAAAAGTTGATAATAGGAGATAGCGATGTTAGCGACTGTTTCCAGTCGCTAACATCTTGGCATGCCCACTTTGCATGTCATTAGTGATAAATATCACTCACATGCAAAGTGGGGCCCAAGATGGTCGCTATATTCTACTAGCCGTCGCTAACTGGTGTTAGCAACAGCTAGGTAATACACATATAATTTTATCTCCGCGAAGCGGAGCGCTGTTACAGATATATATCTTGTTTCTGAACGTTAATTTCTCAAAATGCACTGAAGCACATATATTGAGACCTAGCAAAGGCACATCGGGCTACCAGTCCCTACAATTTTGCCAAGTTTCGTGCAAATCCATTCAGCTGTTCGATCCTACCGAGAGACAAGATGGCGGCCGCTACGGACTGTTTGGAATGTTTACAGACACCGGAGAGCCAATCAGCTTCGCTTCGCAAAGCTCCGTAACGCGAAAAGTACGCGAAGCGGTGCGCTGTTACAGATATATATCTTTTTTTGAACGTTAATTTCTCAAAATCCACTGGAGCACATATATTGAGATCTAGCAAAGGCACATCGGGCTACCAGTCCCTACAATTTTGCCAAGTTTCGTGCAAATCCATTCAGCTGTTCGATTATTATTATTTTTATTTTTTTTTGCCCCGCGGGGCCCTTTTAAAACCTCCACATCAAACCTAGGGGGTGAGCGACAATGTACTATGCCCCCTTATGGTCATTTGCCCCTTCGCTTTGGCCTCCTCTTGTCTCTCGATCCTACCGAGAGACAAGATGGCGGCCGCTACGGACTGTTTGGAATGTTGACAGACGCCGGAGAACCAATCAGCTTCGCTTCACAAAGCTCCGTTGCGCGTAAAGTACGCGTCCTGGGACGCTGCCAGGTCCGCTGTTACAGATATATATCTTTTTTTAAACGTTAATTTCTCAAAATCCACTGGAGCACATATATTGAGACCTACAAAAGGCACATCGGGCTACCAGTCCCTACAATTTTGCCAAGTTTCGTGCAAATCCATTCAGCCGTTCGGGCTAAAAGTGAGGCCAACCGCCCTATGGAAAACTCAATGTTAAAAACACGTTTTGGGACCCCCCTTTTTTCTCGGCCCCCCCTTGACGAACCCCCCCCCCAAATTTTCAAGGGCTGCTCAGAAACAAAATGTGCCATTTTCCTGAAAATTTCAGCCAATTCCGTCCACAAACGCCAAAGTTATTAGACATAGAATTTTCAAAAAACCCATAGAGAAAAAATCCTAACTATATATACCTACTGGCGACCGCCAGTAGGTAATATATATATATATATATATATATATATATATATATATATATATATATATATATATATATATATATATATATATATATATATATATATATTTATTTATTTATGTATAACCTAGTTTAAATTTAAGATAATGTAAAAATAAATTTTATTAAGACATATTTTAATTAATTTTAATTCACTCTAATATTTCATTATGCATATTAAAATATTTCTTTCAGAGGGGATTTTCTTTAAACTTTAGAAAAAGAATTTTAATTTAATATATTTTCATTAATTAATGTTTTGCTTCAAAATAAATTTGATAGTGATATAGCATCTTTTTTGTACATTTAAAGTACAAATATCAAACGAATTTACACTATTAAGTAAAATAAAACTATTTAGAATATGTATTTTTGAGCCAAATACATTTCTTATTGTTCTCTATACTTTACCATAGAAAGACTCCACAGTTTTAAGTTGTGCTGTGGTTATCACTGTGTCTTTTAGTAGTACATTACACTTTGTGAATTCTGAAAAGTAATAAACGTACTCAAATCGTAAACTTAGTCAAAAGTGGAGGTTACCTTTGTGAATCATGCCCAAGATGTGCAATGACATAAAGAAAATTACAGCGCAGGTTAATGTGGAATCACAGGACTGCAGAGAGTCAGGCTCTGACATAGGTGTGTTGCCCACAACTTAAACACAGGTTATAATCCTTGTCTTATTTCATTAGTCAGTCACCGCATAACTCAGACATCATGGTCAGGGTTAATTTAATTTGTGTAGAGCTCTGTAATCAGGAGCTTCTTTGAACTGCAAAATAATTAACCCTGGGCAAAGTACTACGCTACGCTCGCGTAGTTTGCGAACTTTGCGCTACTTTGCACAACGCGAATTGCACGTAGCACAGTGCAAACACGCATAGCCTAGCAGTAGTTTTTTGCTTGCTCGCGGTCCTCAACGTCAAGTTGATGACCACGAGCGAGCAAAATGACATCCTGGCGAGACTTTTTCCTCGTCGCGATCAGCAACATCAAGTTTCAGATCGCGAGCATGAAAATAAACCTCCCAGCGAGATTCTCAACGTGGGGAGGTCAGGTTTCTCATTGCGAGTGGTCGCGCAAGCTCGCGACCGCTCGCGATGAGAAACTATCAGTCCGCGTTGAGAAAGCTGCCGCTGGAGTAGAAATCTACTCGAGCAACAGAAAACGACTGCTTGCACTGTACAAGATGCCGTTTGCACTGATTGCACAGTGCGGACAAGCATCCGGCACTGTGAAATCAAAGCGAACAGCATTTTGCACAGTGCACTACGCAGTTTGCGTAGCTAAGAGTAGCTCGCGTAGTACGAAGTGCACTTCGCATAGCTACGCGTAGTGTTACTCCGTGAACTATGCCCAGCATTAAAAATAATACAACACTTTAACAGGAAATAAAAGAGCTAAATATAACAGAAAAAAAACATCAAATATAACCAAGGAGCAACAAGTTAAAAGAGGGCCAGAAAAGAAAACAACTGTGGGTAAATTAAGTCAGCACAATCTGTATTCCTTTGCCACTGATTCTGTGGCCTAGTGGTATATTGATGTGTGTGTGTGTGTGTGTGTGTGTGTGTGTGTGTGTGTGTGTATGTATATATGTGATCAAGGGCTGCATAGCCCGAAACGGGTCGTCGTGAGAGGTGATTAATAAAGTATTTCTTGCCTGAAACTTTGCTGCAGAGGCCTGAGTCTCCTTCCTCGCCAGGTGCCTTCTGGAAGTGGTCGGGGTAATCTTCGGATATATATATATATATATATACATATTCTGCCGGCCTTTTCCGACAAGTATATGTGTGTGTATGTGTGTGTGTTTTTATGTGTGCGGTGTGTGTGTGTGTGTTATTTTATTTGCAGTTTTATATAGCACAAACTCCGCCCAAAAGAACAGGAGCGCTTTACATGAGCAACAGTTACAGTACACAAAGTCTTCCTTTTTTTTATGCACAGGGAAACTAAGTGATTTGCCCACAATCTCAGGATGCTCAGCCGAGACACAAAACTGGTTCCCATTTCCAAAATAGGCAGGTCTGGCCGTGAAACCACAACCTCTCCCTAATTACCACAGGTTTAGAGAGAACCGGAAGCCAGTGAAGATGAGAGTCAGATATCCTAGAAAGAACATCAGTGAAAAGAGAAAGTAGCCGTTCCACCACTCCTGTGCAGAAAAAGGTCCAGGGATGGCTCTTTAATTTTCGAAGAGGGGTGTGGAGGCATTACAGAGGAGTTCAAGACAAGTTTGAGGAATACATGGATGGAGTGTGGGGCATGACAAATTGGAAGATTAAAGGACAGGATCGGACTGCAACAGAAAGTAGGCCCGGGCACACAAATAAACGTGGTCCTCCTTAGCAACTCACATAGCTAATAAGTGGCCCCCATTAGTGAATGAGATAGCTAAAAAGGTGGCCCATGTTTGCAAGTTGGGGCAGTTTTAAACGTATAAAGACACGCTGTAAAAGTGTTTTGCAATGTATGGAAGACTGCATGGATTTCAGCTTGCTGCAAGCATTGTTTATTTGAATATTCGGGAAATCAACAGTAAAAACCGGCCCAGTAGACCATAAAATAGGCCCACAAACAGCCAAAATATCAGCCCACCCACTGACCTATGAGACTAGCCCTTCAGGCACTGCCTGATTGCCCTATCATAGACATTCTGTGCCAGGAATGGCTTTGAAATCAAGTATATATGTAGTTTATACTGTTTCATGTTTTTGGCAAGTGGTAGCTATCCTCCATGGTGGTGGTTGATGGCTGAGAGTTGGGACAAGTTGTGTACATATGTTCCAAAGTCGATCATTTGACCAGCATTGAACTCTTGCTAGTTGTCACAGAAATAAAGGGCTGTACGACCTTCTGGTTGACCCGCGAGTCATTCGTTCTGTTACTCATCGTCACGCGCTACAGTCCTGGACTCAGAGCTTATTCACCAGATAAACAGCATCGGAATGCTCAACTAGTTGAAATCGTTTTTTTATGCGGGACGAAAAGCAGAGAGCTATTTCTACCATTAAATTATTTAAGATTCAATTTAAAATGTAAATGTAAAAGATGCAAATGAAAAAAAAAATAGAATGAAAAAAAATTCATACTACACATTTTGGAGTGAACAAACATATTCTCTAAGAAGCAGTACTATGGAAAGGCTGAGAGGTGTCTTGTCACCTGGGGTGTGCAGGAGGCATACATTCTAGTTTACTCCTCAGGGGTGTAGCACGTACCTTTGCTTTGGTATGCAGCTGAAGTTCCCCATTCTCTCGGACACTTGTCTGCAGCTCTGGGTTTTGTGTCTTTTAATTTGTTTCTCTTCTCTCTCACATCCTGAGCGTCGATCCGCGCTGTTTGTTGCACCCAGAAGCCCCAGCGCCCCTCCCCGCCTCCCCTCTATGCTCGCTCTATCAGGCGGAGATGAGAAAGGTAGTGCGGTTGTGGACAGCGCGCTGACCGCACTTACATACAGAGCGCCCCAGATGAACCGAGTGCAAAGCAGGGCTCCCAGCAAGGAGGAAGTGAACAGGAAGTGAAGGGAGATGTACGGAGTGTATCATTTCCTGAGATGCAGGCACGAGAGAGGGTGCACGGCCAATAGGACCTTCTCTCGAACAACAAAGGCAGCACATCTCTGACTATCTAGAAATGAATGACCAACCAAACCCTACTTTCGCCTGAGCTTCCCAAATAAAAGCAGCTGAGTATGAAAGTACAGCTTTCAATTTGTATATGACACGAGTTTGCCCCAAAATATTCCTCATTGTCCAAATATCTTCCTAAGTACCTAGCCGAAGCCGAATGGATGCTGTGATTTGTCCAATGCAAGTCATAACAAGCATTGGCAATGCCAATATGCCTGGTTAAAACAGGAATGTTGAATGGTAATGTAAAGCATTACAAGTCGATAAAACGGGTATGGATATGTATTTGTGTGGAAGTAAAGAACTGTAGAATAATATTGGAGGAGGTTATAAGGTATTGAAAGTTGCACTGTCAAGCCAGACCAAGAAATCCATGTAGGTTAATGACTGTCCTCTTCTGTCCTGTTGCCAGAGAAAAACAGCACAAACTAGTTATCTAAGACACTTTAATAGTATTGCAATGTTCCATGTGTGCTCCTGAAAGCTCACCCTGAGGCAACTGAATAAATAAACAACATGATCACAGCTGTTGGGAGGACAAGCACTTTTTGTGAAAGCACATAACTTCTGCCCAATCAAAACATGTACTCCTGATCTCAACATGTGGGCGAAGCAAAAGTCTTTCTCCAGTTGATACTCACATAAATGCCTAGGGACAAGTGCTCTGTCAAGCCAGAACATATCTACTCCTGGCTCCAAACATGTGGGCGGAGCCAAAGCCCTTCTCCTGGTGATACTCATGTAACTGAATGGGGACAGCTGTGCTGTCAAGTCAAACCATTAATAATCGGTCAGTTATAAAAATTGACATTTTGCAAAATGAGATTCAACTACTCCTTGAGGACATTAATTTGATATTAAATACTTTAACTAGATATGCTTAGCTGATAAAAAGAGAAATGTAAACACATGTAGTGTTGTGTGAGTTAGCAATGATAGAACCCTTTTGGCTCCTGAGGTTTAGAATGTTGAGTTCACAGACACGCTGTCAAACAAAGACGTTTAATACTAAGCTCTGTGTGTGGCTAGTCATTGGCCAGTACCCAGGCTGGGGAGGACGCTACAACTGACGATGAGGGTGGGATGAGTAACCGGAATATCGACAGTGCTCTGCCAGAGAGTTTGCTGTGGTCCAGCAAACAGCTCATGTATGTCACCTGTGCCTCTGTCGAAGTCCAGAACTGATGCTGCTTATGTGGAATCAAAGCGCAACAGCCAGTAAGAAGCATTTGAAGATAACGAAAGCTTGACTGAGAAGTCTACACATCTTTGGCCAAGAACCTTCAGGGAAGGCCTTAAAAAAATCTAGCGCGCTACTATGCAACATAAAGCTATACATCATAGGGATTGATAATGCTAAAGGTGGATGCCACCAGGTTTTGAAAGAGAAGCAAATAGCGGCAGCAAATTGCAAGATAATGCTGAGATCAGAAGCGCTGCAAGGCAGATATCTACCAGGTGCCAAACATCACAAAGAGACGTCTGAAAGCAAAGCAATTCAGGTACAAGAAACATTCATCTGCTTACCAGAACTGAGTACAGAGAGTCATCATACCACAGAACTGGATGGAGTGGCCCCAGAGCAACTGCTCAGGGTGTGTTTGCGGATCGGGCCATAAACAAAGCAGTGCGCCAGCCAAGGATGCAGAGTGGGGCGCAGAACAACTGCAAAGTTCTTCGAAGATTGAAAGACAAGAGGGGCGAATGGAATAGTAAAAGGTTGTTTTTCCAAAGGAGACCGAGAAAGAGGCGACGTTTCCTGTAATTATCAAAGATGAAACACATCGCAAAGCCTCAGAGATGGTTTGCATAAACAAGATAACCAAACAGCGTCGGAAAGAACACTACATTCCTGAAACCACCACCAGCATTTGATACCACCAAAAAGCTAAATATTGGTGACAGATGTACTGCTTTGTTAGAGACATTTGATGATTTCATTGATGCAATAGAAGAAGCAGATAACAAGAATCTTATTGAATACCTAAAGAATCTGACTGGTGAAGGTGTAAAAGAAGTCATAAAGAAAATGCTGCAAGCTGACGAAGTGACTTAAGGGCCATAAGTATTAAGCTAATTTTTAGTCGCAAACGCTGTGAATCGCAAAAAACAGCGTTTGCGATTAAAAATTCGCTATTTCGAATGTATGATGCAAAATTTCCTCGCAAAATAAGAAATCGCTAAAATAGCGATTCCTTACGTTGCGAGAGCCTGAATTCTGCAATTTCCCTAGCGATTCCTTATTTTGCGATTACCTCAGTTAGCTAAAATTGCAAATGGAGTAATTGCAAAATAAGGAATCACAATGAAATGTATAAAAAAATCGCAATTCGCAAATTCTCGAAATTTGCATTTTTGAGAATCGCAATTACCACCAAGTGGGAGCAGGTGGTAACCAGGTGCAAACTATATAAGGAGGCCCACAATGCAACAGACTTTTTCCATAATGTCTGGGCTTTACGTGATAGCGAGGAGGCTGCGACTGAGAGCTGCTGCACAGAGGAGGAGACGCCAGGAGAGGATATTCCGTGGGCGCATTTCCATCTTCCAGCGCACAGAGGAGGGCATCTACACACACTACAGACTGGATGAAGAGAGTATCCTTCATTTAATTGAGGAACTCAAACCCTTCCTTGAACACCCCACACGCAGGAAATGAAATTACATTTTGTACTTGTAAAGCGCACTTATACCCCAACTGGGGTGTCCTCGCGCTGTAACGCATACCGCTGTGGAAGCCTCCCTGGCTTTTCCCTGTGAAATGTCCACTCCTGGGCTCCCCCAAGGTGAAGCCAGGCATCCCAGTGCTGTTGGGGCCGTTGTAGAGATTAAGCAAGCTATTGCCCAGAGCTGCAGAGTGGGACCCATGATTAGAATAAGCACCGAGGCGAGAATGATCAGGTCCGAGGAAATTGAGCTCAAGACCCACCGAGGCGGGAATTGAACCCTGGTCCCGGGCCAGCCCTCTGCATCAGGGTCTGCTGCTCTAACCATTGATCCTCACTTCTCCAAGCAGGACACAATCCATCCTCACCCACATACAGGTCCTGTGCTCCCTGCAACTCTTGGCATCAGACAGCTTCCAGGGGGTGATAGCCACAGCAGGAGGGGTGTCACAAAGTGCTCTTTCGCTCTTTTTCCATGCATTCCTTGATGCCATGGTACAGAGACTTCCCCACCACATTCACTTCCCAAGCACCCCACAGGCACTACACCAGACCAAACAGGACTTTTATCAAATTGCCCAATTTCCCCATGTCATCGGATGCATAGATGGGACACACGTTGCAATATCCCCCCTCCCAGAATGAGTACGTGTTCAGGAATTGCAAATCTTACCATTCCCTGAACATACAGGTGGTGTGTGATGCCAAACACATCATCACTGACATTGTTGCCAAATACCCTGGCAGCACGCACGACTCATACATCTTCCGCCACAGTGGGATACACCGTAGACTCACAAATGGGGAGTTTGACGAGGGCTATCTACTAGGTAAATGCATTTGAACAGTGGCCACACTTGTTAAGGATAGCATGTGCAGGACAGTGTCTAACCATATACCTTCCTCCCCTCAGGTGACAGTGTGTATGCAATCCGTGACTTCATACTGACGCCCTACCTTAATCCAGCCAATGCAGCGGAGCGGCGGTACAACAGCGCCCACATTGCAACAAGAGCCACCATTGAGAGGACATTTGGGATTCTCAAAAGCAGATTTAGGTGCATACATAAGAGTGGAGGGGCACTACAATACAGCCCAGAAACCTGTTGCAAGATAGTGGTAGCATGTGCCATGCTGCACAACATCGCCACCAGGAAAGGCACACCGGTGGAAGTCAGTGAATCTGACACTTCAGATGTGGAGGGGCCAGCTCCAGGACGCATGCTTGCCGGTGTAGTTGGTGCAGATGCTGGGCGCCAGAGGCGGGATGAGATCACGCGCAACTATTTTTAGGTAAGAGAAAATGACACAATGCTATATTACAATTGTCAGACTATGGGGCTCATTAGGATGGCGGACGGAAGAGCCACCGCGGCCCTGGAGTAGGCGGAAAAAGCCTTTTCCGTGTCCGCCAGCCGCGGATACTCCGTCCGCCATATCAGGATAGGAAAACGTGTCAAGTTTCCGTCCGCGACGGAAAAGGACGCACCGCCGCCGAACTACACACGACCACGTGGCGGACGGAACACTTCCGGAGGCCCCGCCGTACGTACTGACGTCTAAGACCGTCCCCCAAATCAAGATGGCGGAAACTCCACATAAAACCGCAGCGGAAAAACAACCTGACTGAACACGGCGGAATCCACACAGCGAACATAGGTGACATAGCAGAGATACCCACCGCAAGCTGACCACCACCATGGACCCAGCGCTACACGCTTTCCCGATGCTCTTCGCGATCCACCACGTCCTAGTCATGGCCCACTATGGACGACGACGCAGGTAAGGCACAAACCATTGGCTGTCTGGAGGGGAATACCAGCAAGGGACGTGACGTAGGGAGGGGGAGTGTCATGTTACCGAAACCACTGATGAGAAGCATATACGAATACACATTTGTAGTACGCAAGCAGGAATGACAACGACAGACCACGAGACTTGATAGACTACCTTTATTGTACAAAATAGGGGTATAATCACAGTGTATGCGTGAGCATGGGCAAAGTGGGCACCAGAGCAGCGACATCATAGGCAGGTAACGAGAGGGCAGAATGCAGTATCAGAGCACCAACAGGGCATTGTAGAGTACAGAGCAGGTACATCATAGGCAGGTAACGAGAGGGCAGTATGCAGTATCAGAGCATCAACAGGGCAATGCGCAGTACAGAGCAGGTACATCATAGGCAGGTAACGAGAGGGCAGAATGCAGTATCAGAGCATCAACAGGGGATTGTAGAGTACAGAGCAGGTCCATCAGAGGCAGCACGTGAGAGGGGCCAAGTGCATCAACAGTCCATTGCACAGAACAGCTCCATCAGAGGCAGCACGTGAGAGGGGCCAAGTGCATCAACAGTCCATTGCACAGAACAGCTCCATCAGAGGCAGCACGTGAGAGGGGCCAAGTGCATCAACAGTCCATTGCACAGAACAGCTCCATCAGAGGCAGCACGTGAGAGGGGCCAAGTGCATCAACAGTCCATTGCACAGAACAGCTCCATCAGAGGCAGCACGTGAGAGGGGCCAAGTGCATCAACAGTCCATTGCACAGAACAGCTCCATCAGAGGCAGCACGTGAGAGGGGCCAAGTGCATCAACAGTCGATTGCACAGAACAGCTCCATCAGAGGCAGCACGTGAGAGGGGCCAAGTGCATCAACAGTCGATTGAACAGAACAGCTCCATCAGAGGCAGCACGTGAGAGGGGCCAAGTGCATCAACAGTCCATTGCACAGAA
The DNA here is from genome assembly GCF_964261635.1 of Lissotriton helveticus. Classification (NCBI taxonomy): domain Eukaryota; kingdom Metazoa; phylum Chordata; class Amphibia; order Caudata; family Salamandridae; genus Lissotriton; species Lissotriton helveticus. Next base: position 145,614,414 of record NC_136069.1, read on the forward strand.
CAGCTCCATCAGAGGCAGCACGTGAGAGTGCAGAATGCAGTATCAGAGCATCAACAGGGCAATGTAGAGTACAGAGCAGGTACATCATAGGCAGGTAACGAGAGGGCAGAATGCAGTATCAGAGCATCAACAGGGCAATGCGCAGTACAGAGCAGGTACATCATAGGCAGGTAACGAGAGGGCAGAATGCAGTATCAGAGCATCAACAGGGCAATGCGCAGTACAGAGCAGGTACATCATAGGCAGGTAACGAGAGGGCAGTATGCAGTATCAGAGCATCAACAGGGCAATGTAGAGTACAGAGAAGGTACATCATAGGCTGCACAAGTACGTGTCCCTACCAACCCATCACAGGAACCACAAGAGTGCCACGCAGTTCTCAATGGACACACCATGTGAAATAACATTTGAGTGAAGTGTTCAGCACCTCACATCACAGAATCAGGGGGACTGCGTGAACTACCTGCCTCGGACACACTGGCAGCACCAGCAACAGGAGTGTGAGACACAGCCACAGCCCAAGTGACACACACATGGGCCACGGACCCAGACACACTGGCAGCACCAGCAACAGGAGTGTGAGACACAGCCACAGCCCGAGTGACACACACATGGGCCACGGACCCAGACACACTGGCAGCACCAGCAACAGGAGTGTGAGACACAGCCACAGCCCGAGTGACACACACATGGGCCACGGACCCAGACACACTGGCAGCACCAGCAACAGGAGTGTGAGACACAGCCACAGCCCGAGTGACACACACATGGGCCACGGACCCAGACACACTGGCAGCACCAGCAACAGGAGTGTGAGACACAGCCACAGATGTAGTCACTGACACGTGAGCCACTGACCCAGACAGACTGCCAGCACCAGAAACAGGAGTGTGCAACACAGCCACAGATCTTCTAACTGACACGTGAGCCATAGACCCAGATACTCTGCCAGGACCTGCAACAGGAGAGGGCACAACTGACACTGTGCCACCATCTGATACATGAGAGTCAACTGCACCAGCGCCACTGTGACAACTGAAATGATGAGCCACAGGGCTGTATGGGCCTGGAGGCAGGGTGGGCCTGGGAGCTGGGGATAGCTGACCTAGAGCCAAATCGGGGTTGGCAGGTGTCAATGGTGTGTGTCTGCGTTTCTTAGGGATGAGTGAGTGCACCCTGGACAGGACAGGACTGCCAAGTGGTGGGGACGCCAAACAATCACCACCCACCATAGGTGGAGCATCTGCTGCCGGGGATCTGGTTTCTGGGGACGTGCTGGAGCCTGCTTGTCGTTTGCTCTGTGCCTGCCGCCTGGACTCGGAATCATGTGTAATGGGGGATGCAACAACAGGGGACACCCTCCTCTGCTTCTGACTGGCCTGGATGGGAGTGGAGGTATGGGGGGACTCCGCGGCGGAGACATCAGTTTGGCGTTTAGTAGAAAACATCAGCCTCAGTGCAGCCAGGGGTGAAGTATGCCTGTCCTTGATTGCGCCATTGTCCATGCTAGATGCCTTGTCCGTAGGATGTGCCTTATCCTTAGGTGGAGTGTTGTCTCTGGATGTAGCCTGTGCCCTGGTCGCCGCCCTGTTCCTGCCAGCAGACTTGTCGTCTGTGGTGCACCTGTCTCCAGTAGACACCTGCTCTCTGTGTGTGTCCCTGCCCTTGGGAGATGGACCTTGCTTTGCTGTGGGCCTGCCCTTGGGAGTCTCCCTGCTCTTAGTAGGTGCCTTTGTCTTGTCACTGTCCCTGGGAGTGTCCCTTTCCTCTGCTGTGGGCCTGCCCTTGGGAGTCTCCCTGCTCTTAGTAGGTGCCTTTGTCTTGTCACTGTCCCTGGGAGTGTCCCTTTCCTCTGCTGTGGGCCTGCCCTTGGGAGTCTCCCTGCTCCTAGTAGGTGCCTTTGTCTTGTCACTGTCCCTGGGAGTGTCCCTTTCCTCTGCTGTGGGCCTGCCCTTGGGAGTCTCCCTGCTCCTAGTAGGTGCCTTTGTCTTGTCACTGTCCCTGGGAGTGTCCTTTCCTCTGCTGTGGGCCTGCCCTTGGGAGTCTCCCTGCTCCTAGTAGGTGCCTTTGTCTTGTCATTGTCCCTGGGAGTGTCCCTTTCCTCTGCTGTGGGCCTGCCCTTGGGAGTCTCCCTGCTCCTAGTAGGTGCCTTTGTCTTGTCACTGTCCCTGGGAGTGTCCCTTTCCTCTGCTGTGGGCCTGCCCTTGGGAGTCTCCCTGCTCCTAGTAGGTGCCTTTGTCTTGTCACTGTCCCTGGGAGTGTCCCTTTCCTCTGCTGTGGGCCTGCCCTTGGGAGTCTCCCTGCTCCTAGTAGGTGCCTTTGTCTTGTCACTGTCCCTGGGAGTGTCCCTTTCCTCTGCTGTGGGCCTGCCCTTGGGAGTCTCCCTGCTCCTAGTAGGTGCCTTTGTCTTCTGACTGGCCTTGTCCAAGGTACAGTCCATGGACATGTGAGTATCCCTTGCCTTGGGAGTACCTTTTGTGTTGAATGCCTGTGTAGCTCCTGAAGGCATGTCCCCCAACAACACTTGCGGATCCTGTGTGTGCACTCCAGTGTATCTGACGTCGTCTAATTGAACAGATTTAGCTGATCTAGGGGATGGGGTCAGTGCCCTGCGTGCCCTGACGTGCTGTCTGACGCTGCTTCTAGTGCAATAACCTGTATTTGAGTCCTGCTCAGAATAATCACTACCCCCTGAGACATCCAGTGGTGTAGATGGGGAAACCGAAGTAGCACCCTGTTCATGCGACTGTACTATTGCAGACGACACACTGCTTGCCAATGACTGCACTGTCCTGTGTAGACCTGCAAGATCGCCATGCATCCCTTCCATGAAAGCCACCACCTGCCCCAACTTCCTATCATGGTCCTGGAAAGCATTTGTCATATTGGTCTGCCCCACACACAGCTGTCGCAGCAGATCAACGGCCTCAGCACACAGTGCATTTTGGCTCACCGTGGCAGGGGCAGCGGTGCCTGCACCGAACGCCACTCTGCTCCCCCTACTCCTCCGGCCACGAACAGTACATGGTGCAGTTTGTGGAAGTGTGGGCCCTGTGTGCTGTCTTCCGACAGAAGGTGATGAGTGCCCACTCCCAGTCTGTGACAACAGTGCAGGCTCACCAAGAGTGTCCGACGAGGAGGACGATGGTGTCTCCACATGCGAGTCCTCAGGGACGGTCCTGTCCCCCTCTCCGGCGCTGGCCTCCTCTGTGTCAGTCTGCGTGTGTGCGAAGTCTGAGCCGGACTCATTTCCTCGACTACTCTCCGCCGTCTGTGGCTGAGTGTCCTCTGTCATACCTGAAATGCACATAAAAGATGTGTGAGTCATGGGCAGACTGACGTACAGAAGGAACAGGATTGCCAAATTACATAGCTGACAAAGATTTTGTAGCCCTCATCCTGCACATGGCCCACCTCTACCAGTCATCCTCACATTTCCTGCCATGGGGCCATGGACCACTAGGGGATGTGCTTCAACACTCAACTACTAAGCAAGTGGCGTGTCAACATGGCGGACCTGGATGTCAAATGAGAACCACCCAATGGGACCAAAATGGCATCACAGACATACATACGCAACACGGAACTCAATAGTGTGTCTGTGCACCAATACATGCATAGCACTCACAGGTTTCCTACACAGACAGTTTGCTCACCGCTAGTTTGCTGTTGATCGGCACTCAGACGTTCGGCCAGTTCAGGATGCGTCACTGCAATGATACGGTGCATGAGAGGGGTCATGGAGCGTCGGGCCAGACGGGGCGTCCTTGGAATCAGGCCCAGTGTTACTTCCGCTACATTCTTGCTTAGCCTGGAAATGTCGTCCCAGCGTTTGTGGCAGTGTGTATGTCATCTGTTGCACACCCCCAATGCCCGTACTTCCCGTGCTATGCTCCTCCACAGGTCCTTGCGAAGGTGCAGCTTGACCTACCATGATGGGAGACAAAAGGGTTTAAGTCAGTGGACAGGTGGCCTGTCACACACATAGGGGCAAGACGTAACTGTCAGCAGCCATGCACAATCAGGAACATATGTCTAGCCCACACTACACAGCTAAGATAGGAATAGGCCACATTATTTGGCCCCCTCACGCACACCAACATGTCCCACACTGCACTTACCACCCGTCCTGGTGCGTCGTAGAGGCGTCCATAGTTGCGGAGTACACCGTCCACGAGGACATCAAGCTCCGCGGCGGTGAAGGGTCGAGACCGGATCTCTTTGCCTCTCGACATGGCAAGATCACGGAGTATGGCACTAGTGCAGCAGTCGGTGGTCAGCTCAGCAGCAGCAGCAGCAGGTCGAGGTGATGGTCACAGGCAGCAGTCGGTGGTCAGCTCAGCAGCAGCAGCAGGTCGAGGTGATGGTCACAGGCAGCAGTCGTGGTCAGCTCAGCAGCAGCAGCAGGTCGAGGTGAACAGGCAGCACTGGTCCCCAGGGTAGGAAGTGTCATTTTGGCCAACACACATATATAGGGCCCTCAGCACATGTCAGTGGCATACGTCGCCAGCAATTGGTCAGCCCTGGAAGCGTGATCGTGAAATGGGCCAATTACTGGCCCTGTTGTTGCGGTGCCCAGCTTCCGCTACTTGCGATTGGCCATATGCGGCCAGCGTCCCTCTTCCCATTGGCTGCATGTGCGGGGACCGTCACGGGCACACATCGGCAACCGCACGTGCAAGCCTCAGGCACGGATGCTTCAGTTGCAACAATGTACTATCACTGGCGCCTCCATGGCGGTGCACGTACTCAGCGGGGGAGGTGCAGGCCTATACACCCTGTAGATGTACGCAATGGACATGCCAGTTCATGACCCCCCTTACAGTCACCTTGCATCATCCACCGTACACCGGCCGGAGCGGCCGGGCCTAGGACGGCCGTGCCCGGCCATGAACACAACCGCCGTGCCCGGCCATGAACACAACCGCCGTGCCCGGCCATGAACACAACCGCCGTGCCCGGCCATGAACACAACCGCCGTGCCCGGCCATGAACACAACCGCCGTGCCCGGCCATGCGGTTGTGTTCATGGCCGGGCACGGCGGTTGTGTTCATGGCCGGGCACGGCTGTTGTGTTCATGGCCGGGCACGGCGGTTGTGTTCATGGCCGGGCACGGCGGTTGTGTTCATGGTCGGGCACGGCGGTTGTGTTCATGGCCGGGCACGGCGGTTGTGTTCATGTCCCACGACTCATGGCTAATCTGCGACCCGGTCAAGCGTGGCTTGTTGGTGAGTGTGCAGTGGGGACTCTTGTGATCTCTGTGTTGCATGGGGTACCCACCATATCTTGTTGTGATGTTTGTCTCTGTCATCCCCCTACATAGGCGACTCGGCTTACCCAAACCGGCCCTGGCTCCTCAGTCCCCTACGTAATCCGAGAACAGCGGGTGAAATGCGGTACAATGATGCACATGGAAGGACACGGAGAGTCATCGAACGTACCTTTGGACTGCTAAAGTCTCGGTTTCGGTGCCTCGATAAGACCGGAGGGGCCCTGCCTTACTCACCAGGAAAAGTATGCAGGATCGTGATTGCCTGCTGCATGCTCCATAACCTGGCAGTACGCAATGACATTGAACTGCTGTTGGACCCTGAAGACGAAGGAGTTCCTCGGCCTCCCATCCCACCCATGTCGACTGATGAGGATAGTGGTGAGGAGGAAGGTGTGGACCAGAGGCGCCAGCTCATAGATCGCTACTTCCCTTGAATGTGAGTAACTACCTCTAGTGGCGGTTGACAATGCCTCATGTATGTTTGCTGGTGTTGTGTGGATGTGGGGTTAATCAGCTGGGTGTTCTTGTTTGTGATGGTTGCTTATGTGTGTCTTCATTTCTTTGGACATACAAGTCTCCATGATGTGTGTGCTCTCATCCCATGCTTTTGTGATGGTTGTCGTTTGTGTAATGTTGCTGTGCATTGTGTTGTGATGTGTGTGAATCTGTTTCCTGACGTGTGTTTGCTGTCTCTGATTTTCTCTAGGTCACTCCCGCAGCGCCATGATCATGTACGACTGTCATCCCTGAACCTGTTTACGTCTGTTTCTGAAGGCAATCATGTGAATAAACATGGAGGCAAAACATCATTGTGTGAGTAAGTGCTATTTATTTACAGGTTGTGCTTCTGTGCTGGTGAATATTTACAAGTAAGTGGGGTGGAGGGAGTTGGAGTTGAAGGTAATGGCAGATGAAATGTCCGTGCTGACACCACATTGGGGGGTGTCAGGGTAGTCCAGCAGACCAGTGGGAATGATTGTCTGTGGGACAGGATACTTAGCTGGGTGAATGTCTGGCACAGGCTATGACATTGTCATGGTCGTCCCCTCTTGGAGCGTGTGGATGGCGCTTCAACACTGCTCTCAGCCACTTCCTGCCTCGGCCGGCCCCTCCGTCTCTGAGGTGGAACAGAGTCAGCTGGGAGGGCAGGTTGTTGAAGGGCCACATCCGTCGCCAGGGGCACAGGTGGTGGTGGCGGCGGTGGAGGCGGAGGTGACGGTGGCGGTGGAGGCGGAGGTGGCGGTGGAGGCGGAGGTGACGGTGGCGGTGGCGCTACGACACTTGGTGGAGGGGGGGGGGTTGTTCCGGGCAACCCATTCCCTCCACATCGTTGCCTGCTGGCCCATGATCTGCAACATCTGGCCAAGGATGCCACAGATTTCGCGCTGGATGTTGGTGTTGTCCACTGAGTCCTGGTGTGCACGATCTGCGTTTGCCTGGGACCGGTCGTATGACGCCTGGCACCTGGCAAGGGCTTGTAGGGACTGTGCCACTGGCTGGGGTAGCTGTCCTTCCTCTGCACGGCGGTGTGTGGCTCGCCTGATTGGCTGATGTCCCGTTGCCTGTGTCTGTGGCCCACTCACCCTGCTTGTGTGTGGGGCCGATGGACCAGCGTTGTGCGCTGGGGGTATGCTGGGTGGAACCGGCAGGAGTCGTGGTGCTGGTGGTGCTGGTGGTACTGGTGGTACTGGTGGTACTGGTGGTACTGGTGGTGGTGGGGACTGTGCAGATCACAGAGACAGGTGTCGCTGGAGTCACACTTGCGACGTTGGTCGGTCCCGGGAGTCCCTGTGAGCCAGATGGCCCTGGCTGCGTGCTTGGTCCCGCTCCATCCTCCGCACCGGAGCTGCCTGTGTCCTCGTCACCAGAGAGTCCTGTAGGTGTGGGAGGCGAGGCTGGCGGCCGGGTACTGGTTTCCCCAGTCAGTTGACGATCACCTGAGGGACAAGATAGAGCTGGTCAGTGATGTGGACATTACATGGTTATGTAGATTTTTAGACATTTCTGTTTCCTGTCGCACACACCCCACCCTCCACCGACACCACCACCACCACCACCCTCCCCGTGTGCATGGGGGCCTGTTGGGAGTTGTAGTTTGGGCCTCTCACACACCCCACCCTCCACCACCACCACCACCACCACCCTCCCCGTGAGCATGGGGGCCTGTTGGGAGTTGTAGTTTGGGCCTCTCACACACCCCACCCTCCACCACCACCACCACCAGCACCCTCCCCGTGTGCATGGGGGCCTGTTGGGAGTTGTAGTTTGGGCCTCTCACATACCCCGCCCTCCACCACCACCACCACCAGCACCCTCCCCGTGTGCATGGGGGCCTGTTGGGAGTTGTAGTTTGGGCCTCTCACACACCCCGCCCTCCACCACCACCACCACCACCACCCTCCCCGTGAGCATGGGGGCCTGTTGGGAGTTGTAGTTTGGGCCTCTCACACACCCCACCCTCCACCACCACCACCACCAGCACCCTCCCCGTGAGCATGGGGGCCTGTTGGGAGCCATGGACATGTTAGTGAGTTGGTGTCCAACGTGCATGGGTTGGGGCGTAGGAGATGTTTCTTCTCAGTTGTGTGAGCCTGACCATGTCGTGCTGATCGTGGTGCTTGGTTTGTACTCACCAGTCTCTTCTCCTTCGTCAAGTCCGTCTAGGCTCTCTGGGTGTAGTATCACCAGCACCTTCTCCTCCCAATCGGTGTAGGGTATGGGCTCCGGGGGTGTGCCACCGCCAGTATGATTGGCTCTGGCAAAGTTTTTAGCTCGGATGCCCTTGACCCTGGTCTTCAGGTCATGCCACCGCCTCTGAATGTCATGCTTCGTCCTCGGCACAGTCCCCGAGGCATTCACCCGAGTGACGATCCTGTCCCACATGTGGTTCTTTTGCGCCACGGACGTCTGCTGGACTTGGGCCCCGAAGATGTGGGGCTCAACACGGAGTATTTCATCTACCATTACCCTCAACTCTGTCTCCGTGAATTTGGTTTTTTTTTTGGGTGCCATGGTGTGTCGTGCTCAGTGTGTGAGTTGACTGAGTTGGGGGGTGCAGGTGTGTGGTGTGTGATGTGTAGGATTTGTGTGGTGGGTGTTTGTGTGGTGGGTGTGGTAGGGTGGTGGTTGTGTGTCTTCTATGTGAGTTTGCAGTATCTCGATTTTGGCCTCTTGCTAGCAGCAATGCTGTGATGCAAAGGATTGTGGTAGCGTGTGTGTGTCATTTTATAGTCGTGTCTCAATGGTTGTTGGCAGTCAGGTGGTAGGTGGGCGTGTTGACTAGTGTGCATTATTGGATAATTGGGACGTGTCATGGCGGCTTGTGCTTGATGTTGGGGGGGGGGGCGTTGTCAATGTTGGTATGTTTGCTTTGGACTAGCGGTAGACTTCCTGACATTTGTTTGCCGCTAGGGATGTTGTGCGTGTTGGCCTTCCGCAGTGATGCTGTGGTTATCGTAGCATTCTTTCCGCCGCGGACGTGGATGGCTGTGAGTTCCGTGGTCCGGGCTGATTAATCCTAATTGCGGCCACGGAGTATTCACAGGTATGGCGGTACATGTGTTATTTTCCGCGGTCATTTCCGTCCGCGGCAGTGGTTGTTCATTGGACTCCGTCCGCCGCGGACGGAGTTGGATGTGTTCCGTCCACCGCGGACGGTGTTGGTTATGATCCGTCCGCCGCGGTCGGAGTTTCGTGACATGATTATCCTAATCCCAAACGCGGAATCTCCGCGGCGCGGCCGGGAGTAAAATTTCCCCCACCATGGCGGACAGTAGCCATTTCCGTCCGCCATCCTAATCGACCCCTGTGTTTTTTTCCTTAACATCAGGATTGTTAACGTCACACAGGCTGAGTGAAACACAATGTCCATCAAAATGTCCAGCACATGTTCATGCACAGTGCAAGTCTCCCATCAGAGGCAAGTGTCCTTGTGCAGTGGGTAGCTGCACCCATCCTGTGGTACCATATATGTCTCCTTACAAGTGAAAGTGAAGAAGATGGGTGTGTAATGTGATTTTTACCTAAGAAGAGAGTCTGAAGAAAAATACAGGTCAAAGAAAAGTTGACATGAAAAAGCACCAAAGTCATTCAAACATTGTCTGAAGATTACACTAAAAGTAAAAGGTTTCTCTATATCTTTTATTATCAACAGTGGTGCATCGATAAACATTATGCCTGAGGAGAAATACAATGAACTATCTCCATTGCCCCGACTTACACCATCGAAAACTAAAGTGTATGTATGGGCTCCATTAATGATCATCACAAAGTAGTAAGTCAGATCTCTTCGTAACACAAGAAAACAAAAATACAAGCATCCATTCATGTACTTCAAGGTACAGCGTCAAGTGCCTGTTTACTCAGCTTCAGAACAGCTGCTGATATGGGACTAATATCAATCAACTATAACATGAATGCTCAACACAAAGTAGTAGGTCAGTTCCCTTTGTTGTTTCATGGGTTAGGACAATTCAAGACTATGAAAGTACAATTTCACATTAATGAAGATGTCCGTCCAATTGCTCAAAGACAAAGTCAAATTACATTTCATTTACAGGAAGCAGTTGAAAAAGAACTTGAATCATTATTCAAATGTGATATAATTGAACGTTCCACTGGTCAAACTCCATGGGTTTCTCCCATAGTGGAAGTACCCAAAAAGGACAGTGAAGGAGCTGTACTCGTCTGTGTTGACATGTGTCAAGCGAACAAGGCCACTGAAAGAAAAGGATATCCAGCTCTGCACATTGCCAGCATAACACAATTGAATGGTGCAAAGGTCTTCTCTTGCGTTGGTTTGAATACAGGCTATCATCATTTGGAACTCGTGGAGAACCACAGGCACATTACAACCTTTTATACACATATTGGTCTGTGTGAGTTCCATAAGACACAAAAAAATGTGGCCATATCTTTTCTGAAGGGGGTATGACACCAGATCCAGCTAAAGTGCGAGTGTTGTCAACTGCTAGCCTCCCACTAAATGTTTCAATCTTACGTTAACTTCTTGGCATGGCCAGCTACTATTCTAGATTCATACGAGACTTTGCCACAGTAACTGCTCCATTGAGAGGCATGACGAAAAAGAATATTGATTTTGATTGGTCACATGAATGCGAGTATAGCGTCAAGAAAATCCGACAAGCTATTGAAAATGCCACTGAAATGGCATACTTTGATCCAAAGCTTCATACTGCAGTTGTTATTGACGCTAGCCCAGTCAGATTAGGCGCAATCCTCACATAGCACAGCGGAGACCCAAATGCTCAAAGACATCTTGTGACATATGCAAGCAGAAGTTTGTCCCAAACTGAGCGTGCTTATTCACACCCTAAGAAAGAAAGTTTAGCAGTGGTGTGGGCTTGTGAATATGTTCATGTATTCTTAAATGAAAGCCTTTTGTGCTTGTGATAGATCATCAAGTATTGTTGACCACCTTTGGCAATCCAAAGGCAGAGATGCCTCCTCACATTGAACGTTGAGATCTAAGATTACATGACTGCAACTATACAATCGTGCACCATCCAGGGAATGATCAAAACCCTTCTGAATACTTCTCTAGAGTGTCTTTGCAGTGCCCTAGTACCCCTTCCAGGACGGCTGTAGCCTACATAAATGTAATTATGAAATCAAGCCACCATTTTGCTGGAACAAATTGTAACTGGCATGGGTCAAAATAGTGACATGTTAAAACTAAAATACATTATTACATAATGGATTTGGAACCAGTGCCCTCGATCTCTTACCAGTGACAGTAAATACCAGAAGTTTAAAATTTTTAAATGTTACTCAAGAAGGAGTTATCCTGAGAGGTTTGAGAATTGTTATTCCGTAGAGTCTGACAAAACAGGTAATTTAAGTGGCCCATGAAGTACATTGTGGTTTCATTGCCACAAAACAAGCTCTCTGAGCCTGAGTATGGTTTCCTCTTCTTGAGAGAGTTGAAAGATAATTGAAGGCCTTTCATATATGCAACAGCCTTTCACCAACCACTCAACACACCTTAAACATCTCAGAGTTGCCAAAGCATGTACGGTTCTCTTGACAATAGGCATCACCTGATGGTGATTGTTGATGAATACTCCTGTTTTCCATTGATGGAAGATATTCATCTATCACTCAAGAAAGAGTCATTGAGATATTAAAGCAGGGCCGTAACAAAGGCCACCAAAGCCCCTGCAGTGCGGGGGGCCCGAGGTCCAGGGGGCCCTAAGCGCACAGTACACCTACAAGTTGTTTGCTGTTGCAGCAAAAGTCTGGTGTTCCCGCAATGGGAAAACTGAGAGTGGGAATATCATGCTAGTTGTAATCAGGCAAAGTGGTACATGGCCCGGGATTATCTCTCCACCTAATTAAAATCAAGCCCTCTGTGGTCAGTAGTTTTTTCAAAGGTGGCATACTTTTTATGCCATATTAAGGCAAGAAATACCACTTTTGGAAAACAGCTGGTAACAAACAGACAATTTGGGACTTTTCTTCATTCATCGTTTCTATTGTGCAGATTAGTTTACCACAATGAAAACTAACAATGGAAATGCAATAAATATAGCTATAATCTACTTCGGACTCTCCACTTTTTCACGTAGGATGAGCCAGAAACCTACCTAAATGTGAGGTATTTTTGCTAAATGCTTATATGTCAAATAAAAAGCATTGTAAATGGTTTTCCATTTCCAATTCCACTTGAAATACTGATTTACACACAATGTGCAACTGTGTACAGTTAAGGAGTGGGTCGTGGAAAGCTTTGTGAACACCCACAAACGCAGTGCATTGTGGATGTGAGAAAACCTTCCTGGGCATCGCTGCCATGGAACACCCTTTTTCGCTCACGACAGAAAAAAACGCCCATACGGAACATTATGTGGATGTAAACATTTTTACCAATGCAATTTAACTTAAGAAAATACCAAACAATGATTTACTCACATACATTAAACTGAACCCCGCAATAGAAAGAGCTTTCTGAATCGGACTAAACACCTCTTCAAATTGTCAGACTTTAATTAAAATGTTCATGATCAATCCGGACATTGTACCAAATTAGATGTTGTTGTCATTTCTATTCCAAAGTGCAGAACAAAAGGTTGAAAATACAACAAATAAATAACTAAATAAAGCAAGACATAGTGGTCGCAAAGTGGCCAGATTGGTTTTATTCACACTCACACACTTTAGCGACACTTTACAGAGTTTACCAGTGAAGCGCTACTTTCGTTTTCTCATCTTCCTTTGAGCAGCATTGTTTTCCTTAGTTGTGGAAGTGCAGCATTCCTGAAGGTACTGCAATCCCTAGTTTAATGTGTACATTTTCAGCTGTTTTCCTTATTTTAGTTTATCTGCGTCCAGGGATGTGATCTTTATGAACCAAACTGCTTACGTTTTGTAAGGATATAAGCAATGGACATTGAAATGGTTCCCTTCTAGGCCCTGTAGTCATGTCCTTAACTTTCCAAGCAAAAACACTCATTGATTTCTGAATAATGAGTGTAAAAGCGTTAAGGTAACCATGTTGTTCCTGCTTACATTTCACATGCTTTACTTATTCCCTATGAGTGTTTGCTTTTTCCAGGATGTTGTTACTTTTTTTTTTAGGCAGCATATTACTCTTGTCTAGTGCATTATTTGATTTGAGTCATATCCAGGTGTTTATAGCATGGCACAAAACTGGGGAACCAGGTTCAGCCTTCACAACCAGTCCACCAGAACACTCTCCTGGGGGAGCACATTCCCATGCTAGACCTTAGAAGGCCCGCAAGACTTTAGAAGCTCTGGTGTCATAGCACCAGCATGTCGACCCTAGTGCTGACAAGTGTGCGTTAACTTTGAAGGCCTGTCCACCATAATACATACTGAAGTTCACCTTCAGTCTTGCGGGCAGGTCTACGAAGCAGCACACCCTACAGCAGCAGTGACTCTGTCACTGAGGTCACAGGACCCTTGAAACCAGTCCACCTCACCCATTGGTACCTCCATTGGCCTTGTTACAGCAGTAGTAGGTGCAACTCACCAGGGATCGGCAATGGAGGGTTTGCAGGTACACCACACTAAGGGGTCGATTCCGATTCGGGAAACAAATCCGTACGACGATTCGAATTCATAGCTATTTCCGTACAAATTGTACACATCCGTCCAAATTGCGTAGTACGATCCGTAGTAAAAAAACTACGTCCAAATCGTTGCGAACCGTACGAAAAGCAAGGGAAAATCCGTACGATACGGACCCTGAAAGTGAACCGTACGAATCATAAACATGCCGTATGACCCGACAAGTACGATCTGGACCGGGGAATGAGTATGCGATTCGTACGGTAAACGTCGTATATGAGCAATTCGTACGGAGAGCCACACAATCACATAGGGTACGGTTCGTACACCCCATGATCATAGGGGTACGGTTCGTACACCTATGATCATGGGGTACGGTTCGTACACCCCATGATCGTAGGGGTACGGTTCGTACACCCCATGATCTTAGGAGTACGGTTCGTACACCCCATGATCGTAGGGGTACGGTTTGTACACCCCATGGTCTTAGGGGTACGGTTCGTACACCCCATGATTGTAGGGGTACGGTTCGTACACCCCATGATCGTAGGGGTACGGTTCGTACACCTACAATCATGGGGTGTATGAACCGTACCCCTATGACCATGGGGTGTACGAACCGTACCCCTAAGATCATGGGGTGTACGAACCGTACCGGAGGTCCGTTTTGCACGCACTTCGAGTCGAATTCTGCATTTCCTGACATTTTGGGCTCTCGTAAAAAAAGAGTCGTACAGAGAGTTGACTGGGCGAATCGTACTTGCTGAGTCGGAAAATGATGCTTAGATCCGTACGGACATCGCGTACTGCGCGTTCTGAATGCGATTCGTACGGATTATTGAGTCGTACGGGCCTTGGTACGATTCGGACGGAGAACTGCTTCGGGTACGCATCGTACTACATCGTACGTATGGGGACATTCGAGGAAATGATTTGTATGGGAAAAATGCTCCGTACGGCTATTCGTACAGGATTTTAACGAATCAGAATTGGCCCTTAAGTTTGCAAACTTCATGGTCTCTCTGCGTCATGCACAAGCACTTTTAACATGTGCTGCCTGCTTTGGGGCCACTGCAATTATACAGCAATATAGGACAATATTATGCCGCAGTTTTGACTAAATTATGCAGCAAAAAAACGGCTGCAGCGTAATGCAGTATATTTTCTAATACTTTATTATTCTGACCGAACAGTCTTTGCAAAAATGTTGCCTCATTAGTACCAGTGTAACATATAAATGAAGCAGTGAGAAAGGTGACCAGTCAATCTTTGCAAAGGACCCTCCACTTTTATTTTTTAGTAACTTTTGATCCATTTGAGCTACAAACAATTTATTAGTTGCTAGCAGCCCGTCCCGACCTTGTCCGGGAGCATTCAGGCTTCCCCTACCCCTGCCTCCCCGACATTGCCCAGCAGCCCTTGCCTCTGCCCGCCCCGTCCCCCGCCTGCCCCGACATTGCCTTTCCTCAGCCGATCTGTTTTCCCGCCTGGCCCGACCCCCGCCTGTCCTGAGTCAATGGAGGTCGGACAAAATGTTCCACCCGTCACCTTGTTAGTCCCCGTCCCCCGCCTGCCCTGACCCCCGCCTGCCCCGACATTGCCTTTCCTCAGCCGATCTGTTTTCCCGCCTGGCCCGACCCCCGCCTGTCCTGAGTCAATGGGGGTCGGACAGTAGTACGTGCAAAATGTTCCACCCGTCACCTTGTTAGTCCCCGTCCCCTGCCTGCCCCGACCCCCGCCTGCCCCGACATTGCCTTTCCTCTGCCGATCTGTTCTGCTGTAATTCCCCATCCCTCGCCTGGCCCAACACCCTCCTGCCCCGTCATTGTCCCCGGAGCCTTACCTCAGCCGCCGCTCCTCAGTTCACCGCTCCTCGCCGCTCTGCTCCTCACCTCCTGTCCACCGCCGCTCCTCCCCCGCGCCATGTCCGCCTCTCTTCTGCTCGCACCGCCGCTGACCCGTCCTCTGCTCCTCACGTCTCCGCTCCTCCCCCGCGCCATGTCCTCCGCTCCTCGGACGCCGCTCCTCCCCATGCTCCTGACGTGAGCACGCACGTCGCGGCCGGCGCTACTTTGGAGGGACTACTTTTTTTTATATACATTTTGTAAATAATGTTTATTTTTTATATTTATATAGCCTATAACCATCTACACACCCTGACGATTTCAACGGTGTATCGGGTGGGTACATTGGCACCGTGGTTCCTGAGTTTACCCGCCTCAAAGCCTGAAAGTTCTTACTTTATTATAGTAGTATAGATAATCTTCAAATTATGCAGCAGATGATGTATTATGTGGCAAATATGGCAGTGCCAGGATTATGTGGAATACATTTGCAAACTAGGATATTTCGCCATTCATGTTTGAATTGCTCTTGTGGATAAGGGCAAGAGAAGTTCTGGTGACAGAAACTGCATGGCTCGGAGACAGATAGCTTGTGATTCCACTTTTGAGTGTATGTGGGACATTCTGTGATTGGAAACGTGTCAATAACGCATATTAAACCTTTAATAAACATATGCACCCATTAGTTGTATTAAATAATGTAATAAGCTGTAACTGGTCAGTGAAATGCTAAACAAATACTAGAAATTGGGCTGGCCTTCTCTTTCTGGCAACACCTCTGACCCGCCCACTGATCCAATCCTCGGGTTATTCATGCCCTCTGATTCTCTGCCCACAGTTCCCCTACTTTTTTCCACTTCGACCACTGGTTGAGTTCAGTTATGTTCTCTCTTCAGTTCTCTGCAGTGGGTGCTGCTTTTATTCAGGGACCTGGGCCCCGCGTTTGCTTGCATTCCGTTTGCGAGACTCTAGCCACCACAAGCCTTACACCCATCATAAAATAAGCCTTACTTTTGCGACATTTTGCGGGTGTCAGCCTGCGGCCCTACAAGGGTATTTGATTTATTAATGCTTCTTTATTGGAGGGTCCGGTGTCTCCGGATGGGGTGCGGCACATGAGAAACTTGACAAATGGCTTTTGCAACAGTCATTCTCCATTACAGCCTGCTGGGAACTATGAAAGCGAACAAACAGCAAGACCCAAATGTCTTCAATCCTATGCTTCCTCGGGAGGAGCAGTGTTCTGTTAATATGGCAAAGTTCATTTTTCACTTTGTTGACAATACCCAATTGTGCTTCGAATCCACACATTCAGAGTAAATTGTGCATGCCCCTATTTCTTTTTTCTGCAACGTTTGTATGTATATTAGACCACACTTCAGTGATTATTTTTCTTCAGCAGTGAAGTAGCATAAGCCCCCGCAGTGTGGGAGTGCAGAGCACTAGGAGGCCCCCTCAGCAAAAGTGGTAGGTGTTGGGGAGGCCCCCCCCCCATGTACTTTGCAGGGGGGCCCCCCTCAAGTTTCGTTACGCCACTGGATTAAAGGACATCTTTGCAACATGGGGTGTTACTGTGATTTGCAAATCTGACAACGGCCCACCTTTCAACAGTCAAGAATTTAGAAACTTTCTCAGTTATCTTAATGTGGAGCATCAGAAGAGAACACTTCTCTGGCCACAGGCCAATAGCCTTGTCGAACGTTTCACGAGTACCTTTAAGAAAGCTGTGCAGTGTGCTGTATATGTAAATCTCGATCTTAAAACTGTCTTGAATTCTACACTTTGAGCTTACCGTTCGACCCCTCCCTCAACCGCAGGTGAACACCCTGCAACCTTGCTGGTCAGGAGAGCCATGACGACCAAGTTTACCTCAATGAACCAACAGTACATCACATACTGAGGAAGACACCCGTATAAAAGACTTGGAATGTAAAAGAAAATGAAGTACTATTCAGACAAGCACTTACATGCAAAAGATGTTACTTTCACCAGAGGACATCGAGTGCTTGTCCGTAAGTCAGTGTAGAAAATGAAAATGTGATGCGCCCTTCAATGCTGAGTCCTTTCATGTTGTGACCAGCAAAGGACTCATAGTGACTGCCCAGCAACCCGAGAAGTCCATTACACAAAATTCCTTGCATTTCCCACATGCTGCTCATCGCTCGTCAGGCACTGATGTTATCGTAGAGACTGGGTCTGAAAGGACAATTGAAAACCCCTTGACTGCTGTTGTTCCAACATCACCAGCGCAGATCACAAAGACTTCTACTGCTTGTCCCCAGTTTCCGATGGCACGATTAGCACATGTGATAAGAGCGCCGTGAAGAATCATTAAAGAGGTATGATTGTAGAGGGAGATGTACAGAAGGGGAGATGTAGTGTTGTGTGAGTCAGCAATGACTGACACTTTTGGCTCCTGATGGATTGCGTAGAACAGTGGTGTGGGTGTTACAGCGTAGTGATGTAAATGCAGGTTTGGAATGCTGAGTTACCGGTTACACGCAGATGGATAAGGACGTGTAATACTAAGCTCTCTGTGAGGCCTGGTCATTGGGGCATACCCAAGCTGAGGAGAATGCTACGGCATGGACTCGTTACTTCAACTGTTTGAATTTTAACATACTTATAAAGTGCTATCAAGTTCGAAACTGGTGAAAACCTACAACTCTTTAACTTGTTATATTGTTAACTGGTTGTAATATGAACAAGACCTAAAGAGGTTTACGCCCTTGAAAAAAGTAAAATGTGATTTATTGAAGGTTAATTATAATCAATACCATTAAAACACCAAGAGTTGATCAAAGACCATAGTACCGGTCTGAATTAGAGTTTGGTGCATGTGGATCGGCTGTCAAAAACTATTTTCCCATCTGCCTCCATGGAGTATGGCTGTTTGACAGACAAAAGCACATCAACTACCCACCTCTTTCATCGCATTTTCCTTCTTTCGACAATGGCAATAGACCCAAAACGTGATGGATGGAGAGAAGGAAACCACGGCTATGTCTGCCCTATTTAAGGGGTATAAATTCCATCAATGGAAGTATGGTGGTTCACCCTCCACACGTTTGTTGGAAGAAAAGGAGCATAAATAGCCAAACTCTGTCCACAACAACCACACAGTCTACTCTATCAACATGTTGCTACTCCTTTAAGGACTGGAAGACTATCTGATAGTGCTGGGTGAACAACAACACAGGCTGCAACAAAACAGAAAGTACAACTTTTTAACATATTTTAAATGTACTATGTTAACTATCAATGGCACTAAACCTAACTTAATGTACACCTGTATCTTCCAGTCTGGTCACATGCTTCACACTACATCACCATAATCAATACTCACCTAATACAATTTTACTATCACGATACACCTGAAGTCAGAAAATCAATGCACATCTTTAACAAATCTACATGTTCAAATAAATCTAATTCTAAAATTCTATACCTAAACTGTTTAAAATGTCTTAAAATAAATGCTCAAAGACATCTTGTGACATATGCAAGCAGAAGTTTGTCCCAAACTGAGCGTGCTTATTCGCACCCTAAGAAAGAAAGTTTAGCAGTGGTGTGGGCTTGTGAATATGTCCATGTATTCTTATATGAAAGCCTTATGTGCTTGTGATAGATCATCAAGTATAGTTGACCACCTTTGGCAATCCAAAGGCAGAGATGCCTCCTCACATTGAACGTTGAGATCTAAGATTACATGACTGCAACTATACAATCGTGCACCGACCAGGGAATGTTCAAAACCCTTCTGAATACTTCTCTAGAGTGTCTTTGAAGTGCCCTAGTACCCCTTCCAGGACGGCTGTAGCCTACATAAATGTAATTATGAAATCAAGCCACCATTTTGCTGGAACAAATTGTAACTGGCATGAGTCAAAATAGTGACATGTTAAAACTAAAATACATTATTACATAATGGATTTGGAACCAGTGCCCTCGATCTTTTACCAGTGACCGTAAATACCAGAAGTACAACATTTTTAAATGTTACTCAATAAGGAGTTATCCTGAGAGGTTTGAGAATTGTTATTCCGGAGAGTCTGATAAAACAGGTAATTTAAGTGGCCTATGAAGTACATCGTGGTATCATTGCCACAAAACAAGCTCTCTGAGACTGAGTCTAGTTTCCTCTTCTTGAGAGAGTTGAAAGAGAATTGAAGGCCTTTCATATATACAACAGCCTTTCACCAACCACTCAACACACCTTAAACATCTCAGAGTTGCCAAAGCATGCACGGTTCTCTTGACAATGGGCATCACCTGATGGTGATTGTTGATGAATACTCCTGGTTTCCATTGATGGAAGATTTTCATCTATCACTCAAGAAAGAGTCATTGAGAGATTAAAGCAGGGCCGTAACAAAGGCCCCCACAGCCTCTGCAGTGCGGGCGGCCTGAGGTCCAGAGGGCCCCTAAGAGCACAGTACCCCTACAAGTTGTTTGCTGTTGCACCAAAAGTCTTGTGAGGTTTACTGGGTGGAATTGCCAGCTTATATAATCATGTCTGGTGTTCCCGCAATGGGAAAACTGAGAGTGGGAATATCAGGCTAGTTGTAATCACGGCCGGGGATTATCTCTCCACCTAATTAAAATCAAGACTTCTGTGATCAGTAATTTTTTCAAAGGTGGCATACTTTTTATGCCCAATTAAGGCAAGAAATACCACTTTGGAAAACAGCTGATAACAAACAGACCATTTGGGACTTTTCTTCATTCATCGTTTCTATTGTGCAGATTAGTTTACCACAATGAAAAATAACAATGGAAATGCAATAAATATAGCTTTAATCTACTTCGGACTCTCCACTTTTTCACGTAGGATGAGCCAGACACCTACCTAAATGTGAGGTATTTTTGCTAAATGCTTATATGTCAAATAAAAAGCATTGTAGATGGTTTTCCATTTCCAATTCCACTTGAAATACTGATTTACACGCGAAAGACGGCAATGTGCAAGGAGTGGGTCGTGGAAAGCTTTGTGAACACCCTCAAACGCAGTGCATTGTGGATGTGAGAAAACCTTCCTGGGCATCGCTGCCATGAAACACCCTTTTTCGCTCACGTCAGAAAAAAACGCCCATATGGAACATTATGTGGATGTAAATATTTTTACCAATGCAATTTAACTTAAGAAAATACCAAACAATGATTAACTCACATACATTAAACTGAACTCTGCAATAGAAAGGGCTTTCTGAATCGGACTAAACAGCTCTTCAAATTGTCAGACTTTAATTAAAATGTTTATAATCAATCCTGACTATGTACCAAATTAGACGTTGTTGCCATTTCTATTCCAAAGTGCAGCCTTTGGATGGAGAGAACAAAAAGGTTAAAAATACAACAAATAAATAACTAAAGAAAGCAAGACATAGTGGTCGCAAAGTGGCCAGATTGGTTTTATTAACACTCACACACTTTAGCGACACTTTACAGAGTTTACCAGTGAAGCGCTACTTTGGTTTTCTCGTCTTCCTTTGAGCAGCATTGTTTTCCTTAGTTGGGGAAGTGCAGCATTCCTGAAGGTACTGCAATCCCTAGTTTAATGTGTACATTTACAGCTGTTTTCCTTATTTTAGTTTATCAGCGTCCAGGGATGTGGTCTTTATGAACCAAACTGCTTACGTTTTATAAGGATATAAGCAATGGACATTGCAATGGTTCACTTCTAGGCCCTCTAGTCATGTCCTTAACTTTCCAAGCAAAAACTCTCATTGATTTCTGAATAATGAGTGTAAAAGTGTTAAGGTAACCATTTTGTTCCTGCTTACATTTCACATGCTTTACTTATTCCCTATGAGTGTTTGCTTTTTGCAGGATGTTGTTACTTTTTTTTAGGCAGCATATTACACTTGTCTAGTACATTATTTGATTTGAGTCATATCCAGGTGTTTATAGCATGGCACAAAACTGGGGAACCAGGATCAGCCTTCACAACCAGTCCGCCAGAACACTCTCCTGAGGGAGCACATTCCCATGCTAGACCTTAGAAGGCCCGGCAAGACTTTAGAAGCTCTGGTGTCATAGCACCAGCATGTCGACCCTAGAGCTGACAAGCATGCCTTAACTTTGAAGGCCTGTCCACCGTAATACATACTGAAGTTCACCTTCAGTCTTGCGGGCAAGTCTACGAAGCAGCACACCCTAGAGCAGCAGTGACTCTGTCACTGAGGTCACAGGACCCTTGAAACCAGTCCACCTCACCCATTGTTACCTCCATTGGCCTTGTTACAGCAGTAGTAGGTGCAACTCACCAGGGATCGGCAATGGAGGGTTTGCAGGTACACCACAGTAAGGGGTCGATTCCGAATCAGGAAACAAATCTGTACGACGATTCGAATTCGTAGCCGTTTCCGTATGAATCGTTCAAATCCGTCCGAATTGCGTAGTACGATCCATAGTAAAAAAATACGTCTGAATCATTGCGAACCGTACAAAAAGCAAGGGAAAATCCCACGATACGGACCCTGAAAGTGAACCGTATGAATCGTAAACATGTCGTACGACCCGACAAGAACGATCCGGACCGGGGAATGAGTAAGCGATTCGTACGGTAAACGTCGCGTGTGAGCAATTCTTACGGAGAGCCACACAATTACATAGGGTATGGTTCGTACACCCCATGATCATGGGGGTACGGTTCGTACACCTACGATCATGGGATACGGTTCGTACACCCCATGATCGTAGCGGTACGGTTTGTACACCCCATGATCTTAAGGGTATGGTTCGTACACCCCATGATCGTAGGGGTACGGTTCATGCACCCCATGATCTTAGGGGTACGGTTCGTACACCCCATGATCGTAGGGGTACGGTTCGTACACCTCATGATCGTAGGGGTACGGTTCGTACACCTACGATCATGGGGTGTACGAACCGTACCCCTACGATCATGGGGTGTACGAACCGTACCCCTAAGATCATGGGTTGTACGAACCGTACCGGGGGTCCGTTTTGCATGCACTTCGAGTCGAATACTGCTTTTCCGGACATTTTGAGCTCTCGTAAAAAAAGAGTCGTACAGAGAGTTGACTGGACCAATCGTACTTGCTTGGTCGGAAAATGATGCTTCGATCCGCACTGACATCGCGGACTGCGCATTCCGAATGCGATTCGTACGGATTATTGAGTCGTACGGCTTTGGTACGATTTAGACGGAGAACTGCTTTGGGTACGCATCGTACTACATCGTACGTACGGGGACGTTTGAGGATATGATTCGTGTGGGAAAAATGCTCCGTACGGCTATTCGTACGGTATTTTAACGAATCGGAATCGGCCCCTAAGTTTGCAAACTTCATGGTCTCTCTGCTTCATGCACAAGCACGTTTAACATGTGCTGCCTGCTTTGGGGCCACTGGAATTATACAGCAAAATAGGACAAAATTATGAGGCAGAGTTGACTAAATTATGCAGCAAAAAACCTGCTGCCACGTAATGCAGTGTATTTTCTAATACTTTATTATTTTGACTGAACAGTCTTTGCAAATATTTTGCCTCATTAGTACCAGTGTAACATACTAATGAAGCAGTGAGAAAGGTGACAGTCAATCTTTGCTAAGGACCCTCCACTTTTATTTTTTAGTAACTTTTGATCCATTTGAGTTACAAACAATTTATTAGTTATAATCTTCAAATTATGCAGCAGATGATGTATTATGTGGCAAATATGGCAGTGCCAGGATCATGTGGAATACATTTGCAAACTAGGATATTTCGCCATTCATGTTTGAATTGCTCTTGTGGAAAAGGGCAAGAGAAGTTCTGATGACAGAAACTGCATGGCTCGGAGACAGATAGCTTGTGATTCCACTTTTGAGCGTATGTGGGACATTCTGTGATTGGAAACGTATCCCACTTTGTAAATGTATTTTAATGTCTATAACTCATATTCTCTTTCTGGCTACACCTCTGACCCGCCCACTGATCCAATCCTCAGGTTTTTCACGCTCTCTGATTCTCTGCCCTCAGTTCCCCTATTTTTTTCCACTTCGATCACTGGTTGAGTTCAGTTATGTTCTCTCTTCAGTTCTCTGCAGTGGGTGCTGCTTTTATTCAGGGACCTGGGCCCCGGGTTTGCTTGCATTCGGTTTGCGAGACTCTAGCCACCACAAGCCTTACACCCATCATAAAATAAGCCTTACTTTTGCGACATTTTGCGGATGTCAGCCTGCGGCCTTACAAGGGTATTTGATTTATTAATGCTTCTTTATTGGAGGGTCCGGTGTCTCCGGATGGGGTGCGGCACATGAAAAACTTGTCAAACGGCTTTTGCAACAATCATTCTCCATTACAGCCTGCTGGGAACTATGAAAGCGAACAAACGGCAAGACCCAAATGTCTTCAATCCTATGATTCCTCTGGGGCAGCAGTGTTCTGTTAATATGGCAAAGTTAATTTTTCACTTTGTTGATGATACCCAATCGTGCTTCGATTCCACACATTCAGAGTAAAATGTGCATGCCCCTTTGTCTTTTTTCTGCAACCTTTGTATGTATATTCGGCCATATTTCAGTGTCAAGTCGAATGGTCTTTATTCGGATAAAAATATCCATAAAAGTACAAATCATCACCACCAATAGGATATAAATATACAATCAACATTATAACATTAAAATAGAAGAATAGGGTTGGATTTGTCGAGTCAAACATCATTAATTAAAATCCGATGTGCAAAAATAGCAATAAGGTGCAAAAGGTGCTATAAGTGCATTGTACAACAAGACAGACAATAACATTGTGCAAATTCGCATGTATGTAAACTTAAGGATTAGTGCAAAAAGGCAACTTATGCATCTGTTAATCCACTTTAACATTGTACAACAAGACAGACAATAGCATTGTGCAAATTCGCATGTATGTAAACTTTAGACTGTGCAAAAAAGGCAATTTATAAATCTGCTAGTTCCAATTTAATAAGTTAATGCATCTACAAAAAGGCTATTCACAGAGAATTCGCATATTTCTACAGTGTATTCATAGAGAATCGCGAGCGAACCGAAGATTGCAAAAATAGGCTTACTCGATAAATCACATCATCACTTCCTAGCTGCAGGATTTCATGAAATGCCAGGTTAAAATCAATAATAGCGTGCGCCTTAAAATAAGGAATTAGATACTGTTTAGTGTATCTGGTATAGAATTTACAGAAGAATAAAAAATGTAACAGTGTCTGATTACAATCAATGCCACACGGACAGCTCAGATTTTCTAAATTTTTGTTAAAACCAACCGGAAAACAAAGTGGATATTTTATGCTACCATCCCGGAGACGAAAGAGCAGACTCCTTTTCCGTCTCTCAATGTTTTTTCCTGAGGTATTCCTGTGGCATGTTGTATTTGTTACCTGACGACACTAAAATGGGGATATATCTAATAATTGATTGTTTACATAATTCGATATGTCCTCTTTCCTTACGGTATAAATCATACAATGCCCCTCTTACAGTTTTTAGATTTATACCGTCTATAACTAGGGGATGGAGGAAGGTATGCTCCAGCTTCACACTGGCAAGGCTATTTTTAACTGCTCCAAGCCAAGGTATGTAGCCGCCCCTGTCACATTTAAAGCAATCTTTAATTATCTCCTGAGTTAAAATTGGGGAACTGTATGGAGCCCGAATACCCCGAGGAGACACAGTATCCCACAGTATCTCAAGTCTGGCAGGAAATCGCAGAAGAGTTTAAAGTAGATTTTACTGTAGAGAGAGTAGAAGAAACGATCAAAAAGCTGAACCTAACCCGGGCCGTTGGGCCAGATAACCTCCCAGCGATAATATTAAAGTCACAAACAAAGTGGTGGGCAAGATTCCTCTCTCAACTGTTTCAATTAATTTTAACAGAAGGTAAAATGCCATTAAATTGGAAGGGTGCAATAATCAGACCAATCCACAAAAAAGGCAGAACCCCAAAATTACAGATTGATAAACCTCTTGGACATAGGGGAAAAGGTATTTTCAAAACTTGTTTTAAATAAACTAAATACCTGGGTAGATGACTACTCTATTGTACCCACTGAACAGGGGGGATTTAGAGAGGGGCACTCCACTGTTTCTCATTATGGGCTATGGCAAGAAAGTCAACGGAACAGAACGGAAAGCTTTGTTGCTGTTTCGTGGACTTCCGAGCCGCCTTTGATTCAGTGGATCGGGACTGCCTCTGGGAAACACTAACTAGCAAAAATATCCAAAAAGACCTGTTGACAATAATAAAAGAATTACACCAAGGCAATTGGGCCCAAGTAATTAGGGATACCGAGTGGTCATTAACGCCAAAAATACCCATTGAAAATGGTTTAAGACAAGGCTGTGTATTGGCCCCCCAGCTATTTTCCATATTTCTATCAGAATTACCAGAATGCCTTGAAGTGGAGGGTAGTGCCAGCCCAAGAATGAATGGTAAAAAGGTGCCATGTCTTTTATACGTGGATGACCTTGTAATAGTGGGCCAAACAGAAAGAGGCCTTCAAAGGAAGCTGAATGCTTTTAATGAATACTGCGTAAAGAAATTTTTAACAGTAAATTTAGACAAGACCAAAATTCTATGCTTTGGCAAAAAAGCGTCTAAGTTTAATTGGTTTTTAGGTGATCTCAAATTAGAATCCGTTAACGAATACCGCTACCTAGGGGTGTGGTTTGACAGAACACTAAATTGGCATACACACCTAGAAGCCCAAAAAGCGAAGGCACAAACATCAATCGCTGGTTTAAAAATGTTTAACCGTGACTATGGGGATATGTCTCATCGACCATTATTAAAGGCTTTCAGTGCTATGATTCCATCACAAGTACTCTATGGAACAGAAATCCTTTTATTTGAGCGGTAAGGGAGACTGGGACTTAGAGGAAGGAAGATGCCTGAAAAACCTTTTATCCCTGCCCCTATCAGCAATGGTGCAAGCAATAAGAACAGAATTAGGAACAACGGCTTGGGGGGTACAATCACAAGTAGCAGCGATTAGATTTTGGAAACGACTTGAAAATGAAAAAGGACAAAAAGTCGCACAATGGTGTCGAAAAGAGATACAATTAAGTAACTTAAACAGGGCAAAAATGTGTAGGAAGAAAATAGTACAGGCCTGCGGGAATATAAAAGTGGACATATGCCGTGATACGTTAAAGGTAGAGTGTACAAAAAAAGAGCTTAAGTCTAATGGACAAGAAACTACTAGAAGCTCTGATAGGGAATATCTCGGCAAGAAAAGATCAGTGGAGTTCATGATGAACGCATGGGCAAAGGAAAACGGGTTCCCTTATCTGGACACCCTACCAAATCCGCTGTTTAGACAAGAGATCCTAAGGTTGCGCATCAGGATTAATCCATGGGTAATAAATAAAGAAACTAGAACTAAAATGCTGGACCCTAATGGGTGTTGTAAATATAGGTTGGGCACAAAAGGGGATTCAGTGCATATGCTGTTGGACTGTTTAGACATTTTAGATTTGCGTAAACTTTGGTTGCGCCCAATATTTTTAAAATATGGTATAAGAACTCAGGTGCAAGCAATTCTCACAGAATTACCTAGTATTGACATCGCATTTGCACTAGGGAAGTTCCTAAAGGTAGTACAGAGATCTATAACAAGTTAGAATTAATATTTTTAGAATTTTACAATGAAAGAATTTAAATCTTGTCTAGGAGAATTGGTTGATTTTATTAAACCCGTATGGGGTAGGATTTTTATTAAGGAAGTAATTTTAATGAGCATTCATTTCTAAATGTTATGAGGTTAGAGTAAGGATATTGTATAAAGTGTGGAAGAATATTTTTCTTTTTTATCAGAAATTAGCCAGTGAGATTGCTGTGGAATATCTTAAATCAATTTTAATTCGTATGTATTTGTTTAAAGATTACAATCTAAATAAACATACTTTTTGACTTGAAAAAAAATAAAATTGCACTCGGATTTCGCCATATTTTTAGCCAAAATAATGCTGGCCGAGATTTAATAAAATCCTCCACGTAATGTAGATTTAATTCTTTATGGCATATGTAATTTGGTGATGTGATTTGTGCTCCTAATATCTTTCTGCAAAATCTATTTTCCTCAATCTGAATTCCGCTAGAATTTGTGTACCCCCACACTTCAGCACCAAAAGTCGCTGTTGGAACACATTGGGCTTTATAAATCTGTAGTAATGGTGTCACCACCTCTGCCTGCTTAGGCTGTTGTAGGCTGATAATAGAGTTTACCGCCTTACCTAGTTTTTTTTTACCATGGGCCACATGGGCTTGCCTTGAACCAGATTCTGAAAATACTAGGCCCAAGTATGGAAAAGTGCTAGTGCTTTTAAGCAAATCATTTCCTGACACTATATGATTAATGTGATGTTTCTTAGGACCGCAGGACATTATGTATGATTTTTTTAAATTAGTACACAGGTCCAGGTCAGCCATAAAAGATACAAAACCCGTAATTAAAGTGCAAAGTGCTTTAGGTGTGCGACCCATCAGGACCACGTCATCCGCATATAGAAGTACGGGAAGCAGTTTATCATTAATTTTTGGTACATCGAGTGTCAATTTAGACAGGGAATTAGTTAGTTCATTTATGTAAAGAATAAAAAGTAGGGGGGGCTAAGATGCAACCTTGTCTTACCCCCTACCAATTAAAATATCCCCGGAGACCTCTCCTTCATTATTTATCCTTACCCGTGCCTTTAGGTCTCTGTGCAAATGAGCCAAAAAGTGCTTCATCCAGCCCATAATTTAAAAGAATCTCCCATAGTCTTGCTCGATTAACAAAATCGAAGGCTGAGGTTAAGTCCATAAAACCTAAGTATAATGGGACTTTTTTAGCGATTCTGTATTTCCCCAATATTAGGTTTAGGTTCAAACACTGTTCTATCGTTCCCACATTACTCCTAAAACCCAGCTGACAACAATTTAAAATTTGGTTATCTTCTGCCCAGTCTCTAATCTTATTAAAAACAACCCTGCCTAGAATTTTCACAGTATTATCTATCAAAGATATGGGGCGATAACAGCTAGGGTCGAATCTGTCGCCCTTCTTAAAAATGGGCACAATAATACTAGTTGACCAGGTATTAGGGATTGTACAATTGGACAGATTATTAAAAACATTGCATAAAAAAGGGGACCAGAAGTCTGGTTCAGATTTAATAAGATCAATGGATAAACCATCTGAACCCGGCGCTTTATTCCCTGCACTTTGATGTATAGCATCTTCAACTTCGGTTTATGGATATAACAACCTTATTAACTGGGCAATAGCTATCAACAATCTTACTGGTGGCTGTATATATTCTTGAAAAGTGCTCCTCCCAAGACTTGCTAGCTATATTACAATTTATGGGTGTGATGTTTAGTCCCATGGACCTCATTGCTTTTACCTCACCCCAAAACCCAGTTACATCTTTAAGTGCAGCGGCTTGTGCAAGAGAATCCCACTGTGCCTTCACTATCTCCTCTGTGCGCAGTTTAAACGCTTTCTTATAGCGCTCTCTCCGGGCTCTCACCAGAGCCATAT
This sequence comes from Lissotriton helveticus, assembly GCF_964261635.1. NCBI lineage: Eukaryota > Metazoa > Chordata > Amphibia > Caudata > Salamandridae > Lissotriton > Lissotriton helveticus. The sequence continues at coordinate 145,643,084 of NC_136069.1, forward strand.
CTCCGGGCTCCCCAGCTAGTGCTTCACGGAGATCTCTGTTTGCCCGGGAAGATGTCCCATCAAACCATCTAGGGTTCTTACTCGGGTTTGTGACCGGTTTGAAAATATCGTGTTTAATACCAGCACATAACCCGGTAAAGGCCTGGATAATCTCTATACCTGAGCATGCACTAGACAAGCACGTATCCACAGGTAGGGGATAGGACTTTATAGTGCGTGCAAGTAGGGCCTTGTTATCTATGCCCTTCCAAATCACTTTAAGTTTACTGGTTGAGACTACCAGATTCTATGTCAGGACCGGAGGCTTCAGATTATGCTTTTCCTTCTTCGCTGTTTATTACAAATACAAAACCACAGCAGCCCAGAAAAGCACTGAAAATAGAAAACGACTGAAAAATCTCCAAAACAAGAGATTAAGAACATGTAATGTCACAATCCAGGAATAGAAACTACATTTCCCATCAAGTCCATGGATAAACCACACAACCATAGTCCTTTCACAGTGTCCATCGCACGAAGATAGGGCGTCCATCTTGTGTTGCCTTCCTCTTTCTTCGCTGCTTCGCAGCCAGTTAAGTCCCTTGCTTTCTTCCTCTTGCGTTTTGACTGTGGCGCGGGGGGATTAATTGCATGTTTTGGGACTCTGACTGTATCATTTGATTGTGTAGTTAATATGTGAGGGCTCTGTCGGCGATGTTATGGTTTTTCTTTCCACAGAGCTACTGGTTTTCTCTTCGCGGGGACGTTCTCGCCCCTTACGCGATGTCCCCGTTTTGTTGACGCGGCGCGTCTGCAGCCGCTAGAGGGAGCCGTCGCGTCTCGTTCTCCCTGCGCGGCTCCTCTCACTGACGGAGACCGCGCTGAGGAGAGGGAGACGCGCCGGAGCCTCGCCTTTTGTTGCCGCCTCACCCGGACGCCCGATCTCGGGTTGTATTTGCCCCACACTGATTTGAACGCCCCGGAGGGGGTCTGTACGGCGGGTTACCGCCCTGAACGCCTGCGGGCTGTATGCTGGCACCTGAGCGGTTCTCACCGCGTATACTTGCACTTTGGCAGGTTAGACACCGCGTATTTCATTTGTGCCTTCTTTAGGGCCGATTACGGCCTTTTTTTGGTTAGCGCGCAAGGGGGGGCGGCATAGACCCGGTCCTTGGGAGGGTCTGCGCGCTTGGAGGCAGGTGCCGCCTCAATTGGCCTGGTCCCCAGTCCACCGAACTTTTCTAGCCTCTGGCTGGGCCTTATCTGGGTACTGCAGTTACCTGTTACCCCGTGCTTTGCTTCCTGCTGGTCTCTGGCAAGGTTGTGCATCATGGCAGAGGGGTACTATGTAGAAGAGGAAGAGTCTCATCAATACCTCAACGATGATGAGTTCTATGACGCGGTTGACAGTTCTATTTACCGCTGCGTGCAGGAGATTGTAGGCCCCATGGAAGACAGGCTTTCCTCACGCATTGTGGAAGAATGTGCGAAGTTAGCACAGGCGCATTTGGGGGCGCCTGGAGGCGCCTCTGCGACCTCTGAGGGGGTACCCCCAGCTCCTAAAAAACTTTGTAAGGACGGAGCGACGGGGTCCACGCAGGGCGTAGACAGGGGTGCCTTTGAGCGCCTACGTGACGCTTTTTGGCAAAGGCAACCGATCCTGCCCCCGCGTCGACCCCGGCCCCGGGACCTTCGGGGCAGTCTATAACAGCCCCTTCCTCCCCAGGTGGGTTCTCCCCGGCTGACACTGACGACGACGACGAGTCGGTGCGCTCATGGCGGCCGTCAGGCTCCGCGACGGAACTCCCACAGGATAGCTCGGGCATGCTGGACCCGGACGAGATTGTTCATCCGCGGTCGGCGGCCTGGGTGCCTGGGGAGAAGGTTGCGAAGTTTGTGGCGGCTCGCCTCCGCAAACCGCTGGAAAAGGAGGCTCGCAGTTGTCTGCGGGGAGAATGCCCACGTCCTACCCTGGAGGGTAAGGTCGCCATGACCCCTGAGTTAGATGGGAAAATGGCCACATTCATGGCGAAATTTGTCAAGGACCCCGTAAGGGGATTGACAGATCCTGGCGTTCCTGTCAGGATAAGCTGCTGGACGCCATTGGCCCCATTACGAAAATCTTGGACATGGCCGAAGAGGCCAAAGTTTCTGGCACTCCTATATCTCCTGACGTGCTCTCCAGCTGGGCGCAGAGAGTAGTATTCTTTCTGGGAAACGCCAACTGCGCCCTGTCAACGGAGCGCCGTCGGTCACAGTTGATTAAACTCGACCCTAAGTTAGGTGACCTAGCCTCCTCGGAGGCGGGCGCGGTGGCGCAGGGTGGTTTGTTTGGTGACCCCTTTATCAAGGAGCTGGGCAAATTTGTTAATACGTTTACATCCTTAGATAGGGCCCAGTCCAGCATAAAGAGGGTCTTCCACCAGCGTTTTTCCCGAGGGGCCGGTCGCGGTAGGGGCCACGCGACCGGCCGTGGCGGTCAAAATTTACCCAACAAAGGGCAAGGCTCCGGCAGAGGCCAGTACAACACGTCGGCAAACTACACTAACTTCTACCCGACGAGAGGCCAGCGCTTCAAAGGGCGCGGAGGAGGTTTCCGGAACGACGCCGGTGGTAACAGTTCCCACGGTAAGTGTGATACCTGCGGCTCAGGTGAGAATTGGGGGACGGCTGGCAGACTTTCCAGCCGCTTGGGCCGCGATTACGGCGGACGCATGGGTACTGCAGACGGTGCAGGGGTTCCGCTTGGGTTTTTACGACCAACCCTATCAATCGAGGGCACCGTACCCTCTGGTCTTCTCGCACGCAGATGCGGCCTTAATCGACGAGGAGATCTCCGCACTCTTACGGAAGGGGGCTATCTGCCGGACGGAGAGGCACCCCTTCGGTTTCCTCAGCAACCTCTTCTTAGTCGAGAAGACGGATGGAGGACAGAGGCCTGTGATCAATCTCAGGGAATTCAACGGGTGGCTAGTGTACCATCATTTCAAGATGGAGGGGATCCACCTACTCCGGGACGTGCTGCTCCCGAACGACTGGATGGTCCGCTTGGACCTCAAGGATGCTTATCTGGTCGTCCCTATCCACCCTCCACACCGTCGGTTCCTTCAATTTCTCTGGCGGGACCAAGTCTTCGAATTCACCGCCCTTCCGTTCGGGCTTTCCTCTGCCCCTTGGTGCTTCACCAAGCTGCTGCACCCGGCGGTGGAAGCCCTTCGGAGTCAAGGGATACGTATGATCGTCTACCTGGACGACATCCTTCTGATGGACCAATGCCCCAACAGGTTACTCCTCCAGCTCAATCGAACGATTTCCTTGTTACAAGGCCTAGGGTTCGTTATCAACGAGGACAAGTCGGTCTTTTCACCTTCTCAGACGATGACATTCTTAGGTTTCGTAGTGGACTCGGTACAAGCCTCCCTCAGCCTTCCCTCGAGGAAGATTGCCAAGATCCGTCATCTGCTGAAGCAGACGATCGCAAAGTCTCATACCTCCCTGCGGCAGATTGGCAGAGTGGTAGGACTTCTGTCCTCCTCCATTCAGGCAATCTTCCCGGGTCCCCTGCACTATCGTGCCATGCAGCGCCTCAAAGCGCATCATCTCAGGAAAGGGTTGTCCTACGACCAACTGGTTCCCCTCTCCCAAGAGGTGAAAGGGGAGATGGCTTGGTGGCTCTCTCATATGGAGGCGTGGAACGGCCGAGCAATCTTCGGGTCCGTTCCGGATTTGATCATCGAATCGGACGCCAGCAGGTCCGGATGGGGCGCCCGTTGCGGCGATTTCTCTACCGGCGGCGTTTGGTCGTCCGAGGAACAAAGGCTTCACATCAATTGTCTGGAGCTGTTGGCAGGCTCTTTTGCGATCCGCTGTTGGACCAGAGACGTGGTGAAGTCATGCGTCCTTTTGCACATGGACAATGTGTCGGCGGTGCGTTACGTGAACCACCTAGGCGGTCCCCGATCCCGTGCGCTAGCAGATCTGGCGACGGACTTTTGGGACTATTGTCTCTCCCATCGGGTCTCGGTGACGGCGGAGTATCTTCCGGGCCGGGACAATCAGGTGGCAGATTGGCATTCCAGGTATCTGCGGGATTCCAGCCTTTGGAAATTGGACACCCAGGTTTTCCGGTGGTTGAACAACCTGTGGGGTCCGTTCTCGGTGGACCTGTTTGCGTCCCGACTGGATTTCCAGCTTCGGAGATTCTACAGTTGGAGACCAGACCCGCTGGCGGAGGCTACGGATGCGTTCCTCCAGGAGTGGAGTCAGGGAAATCTCTATGCGTTTCCTCCTTTCTCGATGATACTGAGGACGGCGGCTCAGTTGCGCCGCCAGAGGGCGGAGGTGACTTTGGTGTCTCCGGTTTGGAGGTCTCAAGTTTGGTTTCCAGTTCTTCTGGGACTTTCCTGGGATTCTCCAATCCTACTACCCCGGCTCCCTCATCTCCTTCTCAATCCGAACGGGGAGCCACACCCCCTCGTCCAGCAGGATTCTCTCCGCCTCATGGCGTGGCGGCTTTCCGGCGACGTTGGTCGCTCCCAGGCCTTTCGGACCCGGCTCAGGACCTTTTGTCTAAGGCCTGGGCCAGCAGTACTACAAAGAGGTACCGGTCGGCTTGGGCCAGGTGGGTTCGTTGGTGTGTTCAACGACATCTGGATCCCCTGGTCGCAGGAGTTGTTCCCATCTTGAATTTCTTGGCCGAACTGGCCGGGGAGGGCCTGGCTTACCGCACTATTAACGCAATGCGGTCGGCAATTTCAGCGGCTCACGAGCCTGTGGACGGGACTCCGGTGGGCGAGCACCCTCTGGTGTGTAGGCTCCTACGGGGAGTCAGCCTTTCTTTACCCCCGGAGCCACGCTATTCCGTCCTGTGGGACGTCAACGTAATGCTGAATCTTTTTCTTTCCTGGCAACATAACAGGTATCTGTCCCTCAAAGAATTATCCGCCAAATTGGCTATGCTTTTGTGTTTGGTATCGTGTCGCAGGGTCTCCGATGTCAGGGCATTGGACATTTCCGCGAGAATTTTCTCCCCAGAAGGAGTGACGTTTACCTTGGGTCGTCGCACAAAGTCGGCGACGAGATCGATCTCTTACCCAGCCTTTGTAGACGTCCCCAAGCTGTGTGTGGTTCAGTGTTTAAAGACTTATGAGGATGTCACTCTTGAACTTCGCCCTCCGGGCGAGAGACAATTGCTCATAGCCCTGCGTAAGCCACACAAGGCGGTTTCTTCCCCCACCATAGCCAGATGGGTGCGGTGGGTGCTGCAGGAGGCTGGCATTGATACAAGTGTGTTTGGCGCCCACTCGGCTAGAGGGGCCATGGCCTCAAAAGCTTTTTCTTTAGGTGCTCGCCTGGAGGACTTGATGCGTGCGGCGGACTGGTCCTCGGATTCCACCTTTAAACGGTTCTATTTTAAGCCGGTGGTGGATATTGCGCATTTGGTGGTGAGTAAGCTTTGAACGAGCATAATCTGAAGCCTCCGGTCCTGACATAGAATCGAAATTTGCCTAGCTTTGTAACGGTAAGTTTCAATTCTATTAAGGACACGGAGGCGAGGATTATCCCTCCCGATCCTTCGGAGGAGATCCCGCCCGTATGGCTGTAAGTAACCAGTTTTGCTTCTAAGGCTATTTTAATGTATTGCATTGTGCCTTTGTGGTTAGTGGAGTTTTCTTTCTCCTTGGCCTCTTTACTGGTACAACGCTTACGCTGTTGTTCTTGTACTCTGCTAGGTGCTGAAGGGTCGAAGCAGGACCGTTGAGGATTCGGCGTAACTCGCGCGAAGAAAGAGGAAGGCAACACAAGATGGACGCCCTATCTTCGTGCGATGGACACTGTGAAAGGACTATGGTTGTGTGGTTTATCCATGGACTTGATGGGAAATGTAGTTTCTATTCCTGGATTGTGACATTACATGTTCTTAATCTCTTGTTTTGGAGATTTTTCAGTCGTTTTCTATTTTCAGTGCTTTTCTGGGCTGCTGTGGTTTTGTATTTGTAATAAACAGCGAAGAAGGAAAAGCATAATCCTCGCCTCCGTGTCCTTAATAGAATTGAAACTTACCGTTACAAAGCTAGGCAAATTTCGATTCTTTGCCCCTATTTCTTTCCGTTTAAAAAATGTATTAATAAATCTAAAAGTTGTCAGAATTGGGTTGTGGTCACTATAGCTAGTGCATAAAACCTCAGCCATGACTAAGTAATTCTCAAGGGAGGAAGATATAAAAACATAATCAATGGTCGATGAACCACCACGTCCTCTGAAGGTAGGCAGTGGGCCTTTATCAGACTTGCTCCCAACTTTATCCATTACGTTAGTTAACTTCCGGGTGGATAGATGGTTATACAGTTCTTCCCCTCTTTTACATGGAATTATCTGTGTCAATGTAACAACCGGTATATCTATTCTGTTGTGCAAATGTGCATTAAAATCACCCCCCAGGCAGATACCATCTAATTTGCCATACCTATATTCATCTACCAAAGTATCAATAAATTCAAATAAATCAATAAAGTTCCTATTTGGCAGTGAAGTAAAATCATTATTATAAAAATGTATTAAACATAATGTAATTCCAGATGAATAGATTGTGGCCTGAAAGTTGCCATTATTTGTCTCCAAGGGTTTAATATTACTGTCTGCGGTAATCCTTATCCATGTTGATAATTCCCCGCTAGGTCGGCCAACTTCGGGGCTGGGTACAATATCATTATAGCAAACAAATCCCTCAAGAAGCAAGCTACTAGTACACCATGTTTCTTGAAACATTAAAATGTCATAATTACAAACCAATTCAGTCCACTCTACTATGTTTACTTTAGATTTTAGGCCTGCAATATTCCAGCTAAGTATTTTTAAATTTTGTTCTAAAAATCTAGGATCGCTAATAACGGGACAGGATGATGATGATTCTACCAAAGAAGCTTTTTGGGGAGTACCAGTAATCTGGGGTGTAATCAAAACCTGATTACCCAATTGTACAACCGGAGCCCGTTCTGTACTTTTTAATAGTTTACTTGGTAGTCAATCCTGTCTCTCTAAATCTGATAAAGCTGCAAACCGATTATATGTAGAATATGTTAAAATAGCTGGGTTGCAAGCTCTCTGAGGTGGTCTATAAAAGGAACAAAGTGGTAGGCAGGTTATGACGGTTGGGGTGCTAAAAGGATTGGTATTGCTTTTCAAAATACATTTCATCAAGGTGGGGTGCCTAAAATTCACGACTATGCAGTCGCCCACAATATTCTTAACTGAAGGTCCAACCCACCCCACTCGTTGCACCATCAGAATTTCATTAGCAATCTCCATACCCGTCCCCTTATACTTAGATAGCCAGTCAATACACTTGTTTTTAAGTTGGTCCCAAGACTCGCTTTGGTCTTCTTTTAATGGAGGTAATCCAGCTAAGATTATGACATAAGGGAAGGCTTCTGGGGGCAGATGCAGAACAGCCTCCGCAAGTTTTTTGACCTGTGTGTCAGGAATAGACTTTTGTTAAGACCTGGCACCACTTTCAAGGGGGCTAGAACAGGTAATGCAGGTGGTGTTTTTGCAGATAAGGAAGGCTGACTCGGGTGCATATTAACAACAGGTACGTCTAACAAAGGCAGTGTGCTAACCCCAGTACCAGGCGTAAGGTTAGAAGACAGGCTGATCTTTTTGCCAACACATTTTTCGCAAACAATATTGGTACCTGTTATAAAACAGTTATCACTCCCTCCCCCCCCCCCCCCGCAATGCCCTTGTTAATAGCTTCCATATCCTTCAGAAGCCGTTCACCCCTAATCTGATCGATAATAGTACCCCCTTTTCTTTTGGCATCCTCTTTCTTTACCAAACTTTCCAATCTATCCAAGCGTTTAAAAATAATATTAAACTGTTTGTCCATTAGACTTTTCAAGCGATTAAAAGTGGAGTCCACTATGGTATCAATTAAGTTTTCATTTGGCCTTCCTTGTATACCATTTACAGTTATTGGCTCAGTTTGTGTGCAAATTGAGTTAAGTAACGCTCCAGTTAAGTCTACCGTGCTGTCATCTAGTTGCGCAGTTGTGCTGACAGCCACCCTCCCGTTCCAGTTGCTCCACGTGACCACATACTCAGCGGTGTTGGTTGAGATTTATTGCGGGGTGGTTGTTTCCTCTTGTTAATAGTCATTTTTGAGGGACCTCTCTTCCTTTTCTCCCCCGTGTTCTTTGAATTTTCAGCCGGTTTGGTGACACTAATATTTACTTGGAGGTCCTGCTGGGATTCCAGGGTGTCGATGGTGTTATTATCGGTCATCAGTCCCTTGGATAACTTGCCTTGGGGGAGTGAATTATTAATTATTATGGTTGGTGATAGTGGCAGAGGGGCCATAGAACCACTCCTCTCTGATCCGTCAGGCACATGCTTATTAGAGGATAGTTGGCCCATAGAAAGTCTCCTCTCAGTACTTTCAATCTCTGAGGTGACCAGATTAAATGTATTTTCTAGCATGCTTTCAAAGGAGGAAGTAATAGTACTGGAACTTTTAGTGCCCGGGGCAGTTGTGGTCACTGTAAGTCTCCCCATAGTGTTATTGAGCACTCACCTTGATTCAAGGCTTAGGGGGGTGACCCAGCCCTGCCCCTGCCGGCCCCGGATGGCCACAGACGGCCCGCCCTTTGCCCGGGCTTAGCCCGACGCGGCCCGCGCGCGGTCCCGCGACGCGGGTGCTTTCTTCTGATTTAAGCGCCTCCGGGCGCGATGTAGGCGGCGGCGGCTTCCGCCGAAAAGGCACCTGGGGATTGAAGTCCCCCCTCGGCAACACTGCGCTGGTGGAAGGGTGCAGCAGCGGCAGGGAGACCAGCAGCGGGACACGGCAGCCAGGTAATGCCCCCAAAACAATGCTCAGAGCCCCCTAATCTAAAATTAAGAAGGCATTGAACTTACTGCGGCTGCATCGCGGGGTTGTGGCCATCGTGCCGTGCTCGGTGTTAATTCTGGGGTAACTATTTTGGGGGGTGCTCCCGGGTGCTAATTTTGCTCAGAACTTGACAGAGGATAGGTGAATGCTCCCCAAACTTGAAGTTGCACCTTGTGAATCCTTGGGTGCTGCACAGACTGTAGCCCGCTGTCAAGAGGTCCCCCTCTGCACGACAGGCGCCCCTGCTGCAAAGTCTCCCCCGTGGGCAGCGAAGGGATTCCAGCTGCCAAAGGAAGGTGCCCGGCTGCAAAGCGTAGGTGTCCTGCTGCAGAGTAAGTAGGGTCCCGCTGCACACGCGTGAGGACCAGGTGCCGCACAGAGCGCCTCCAGTTTGCCTCTAGAGGGTGGCCTGCTGCTCGCGTCTCCTCATCCTCGGTCAGTGGCCCCCACCATTGTAGCAGGCTCGACCTGCCTCCCGAGTTTGGAATCTCAGTCCTCTGCCATACTTCAGTGATTATTTTTCTTCAGCAGTGAAGTAGCATAAGCCCCCGCAGTGTGGGAGTGCAGGGCTCTAGGGGGCCCCCTCAGCAAAATTGGTAGGTGTTGGAGAGGGGCTCCCCCTCCATGTACATTGCAGGGGGGCCCCCTCAAGTTTCGTTACGCCACTGGATTAAAGGACATCTTTGCAACATGGGGTGTTACTGTGATTTACAAATCTGACAACGGCCCACCTTTCAACAGCCAAGAATTTAGAAACGTTCTCAGTTATCTTAATGTGGAGCATCAGAAGAGCACACTTCTCTGGCCACAGGCCAATAGCCTTGTCGAACGTTTCACGAGTACCTTTAAGAAAGCTGTTCAGTGTACTGTATATGTACATCTCGACCTTAAAACTGTCTTGAATTCTCCACTTTGAGCTTACCGTTCGACCCCTCCCTCAACCGCAGGTGAACACCCTGCAACCTGGTTGGTCAGGAGAGCCATGACGACCAAGTTTACCTCAATGAACCAACAGTACATCACATACTGAGGAAGACACCCGTATAAAAGACTTGGATTGTAAAAGAAAATGAAGTCCTATTCAGACAAGCACTTACATGCAAAAGATGTTTCTTTCACCAGAAGACATCGAGTGCTTGTCCGTAAGTCAGTCTAGAAAATGAAAATGTGATGCTCCCTTCAATGCTGAGTCCTTTCATGTTGTGACCAGCAAAGGACACTATGGGGCAGATGTATTAACCGTTTTGCGACTCGCAAAGGCCGAAATTCGCAGAATTTCGGCCTTTGCGACTCGCAAATGGTCATTTTGCATGATTTTGAATCTATCAAAAATTCACAAATTAAGAAATCGGAAAGATTTGCGATTCCTTAATTTGACATGGCATTTAAGGAATCGCACATTTTGCGATTCCATAAATGCTATGTATGAAGCATTTTTCTTTTGCGAATTTTGGTTAAGGAATCGCAAATTACCACCAACTTGTAGTTGATGGTAATTTGCGAAGTCCTCAACAAATGCACAATTTTGCATTTTTTAAGGTGGCATATGACGCGCACACATGCCCATGGGGCATGTATGTGCGCCATATGCACACAAATGTACATTTCAGGGGTGCAGCAGGGTGTCTTTCAGACACCCCTGCACCCTTGAAATAATTCTCAAATTGCGATTAGCAAATTGCGAATTCGCAATTTGAAATTTAGTTCAAAATCATTCCTATGGGCCTCCTGGCCCATAGGAATGCATGGGAAATTATTCCTTATTTGCGAATTCGCACAATGCGAATTCGCAAATAAAGAAGTGTAAGGAATCGCAAAAAAATAGCAATTTTTTTCATACATTCGTTTTTGCGATTTCTAAATAGCGATTCCTTAAAAAACGCTATTTAGGAATCGCAAAATAGAATCTTGATACATCTGCCCCATAGTGACTGCCCAGCAACCTGAGAACTCCATTACACAAAATTCCTTACATTTCCCACATGCTGCTCATCGCTCGTCAGGCACTGATGTTATCCTAGAGACTGGGTCTGAAAGGTCAATTGAAAACCCTTTGACTGCTGTTGCTCCTACATCACCAGCGCAGATCACAAACACTTCTACTGCTTGTTCCCAGTTTCTGATGGCACGATTAGCACATGTGATAAGAGCGCCGTGAAGAATCATTAAAGAGGTATGATTGTAGAGGGAGATGTACAGAAGGGGAGATGTAGTGTTGTGTGAGTCAGCAATGACTGACACTTTTGGCTCCTGATGGATTGCGTTGAACTGTGGTGTGGGTGTTACAGCGTAGTGAAGTAAATGCAGGTTTAGAATGCTGAGTTCACGGTTACACGCAGATGGATAAGGACGTGTAATACTAAGCTCTCTGTGTGGCCTGGTCATTGGCACGTACCCAAGCTGAGGAGAATGCTACGGCATGGACTCATTACTTCAACTGTTTGAATTTTAACATACTTATAAAGTGCTATCAAGTTCGAAACTGGTGAAAACCTACAGCTCTTTTACGTGTTATAGTGTTAACTGGTTTTAATGTGAACAGGACCTAAAGTAGTTTATGCCCTTGAAAAAAGTAAAATGTGATTTATTGAAGGTTAATTATAATCAATACCATTAAAAAATCGAGAGTTGATCAAAGACCATAGTACCGGTCTGAATTAGAGTTTGGTGCATGTCGGTCAGCTGTCAAAAACTATTTTCCCATCCGCCTTCATGGAGTATGGCTTTTGACAGACAAAAGCACATCAACTACCCGCCTCTTTCATCGCATTTTCCTTCTTTCGACAATGGCAATATACCCAAAACGTGATGGATGGAGAGAAGGAAACCACTGCTATGTCTGTCGTATTTAGGGGGTATAAATTCCATCAATGGAAGTATGGTGGTTCATCCTCCACACGTTTGTTGGAGGAAAAGGAGCATAAATAGCCAAACTCTGTCCACAACAATAACACAGTCTACTCTATCAACATGTTGCTACTCCTTTAAGGACTGGAACACTATCTGATAATGCTGGGTGAACAACAACACAGGCTGCAACAAAACAGAAAGTACAACTTTTAAACATTTTTTAAATGTACTATGTTAACTATCAATGGCACTAAACCTAACTTAAGGGGCCGAGTCCATCCGCCACCATGCACAACTTTCATTTTTAACATTGCGGCCGGTGCTGCTTCAACCCGCCGCAATGTTAAAAATAGAGGATGTGACCGCCACCCTTGCGGTCACATCCTCTATTTTTAACATTGCGGTGGGTGCTGATTGAAGCAGCACCCGCCGCAATGTTAAAAATGAAAGTTGTGCATTTGCATGCACAAAGCGGCAGGCACCGCGCGGTGCCTGCCGCTCTGTGCACGCAAATGCAGGGGGGTACCATAGGTACCCCCCATTTGCACCCCCCACCCCCCTTCACCCCTGGGGGCCCGCAACGGGCCCCCAAACAAGAATCCGTATGCCTTTGCACGGCGGACATGTCGCCGTGTAAAGACATTGAAAGTCAGACATCCTAATATGGCTGGCGGTGTCTGATATACACCGCCAGCCATGTTAAAGCTTTTCCGCCGCGGTCAGAAGGCGACCACGGCGGAAAAGCTGCGGACTGAAAAACGATCCCCCAGCCATCCTAATCTGACGGGGGGTCTTTTTCAGTCCGCAGCAGTTTTCCCGCATCCTCCGGGCCGGCGGTGGCTTCCGCCGGCCCGGAGGATGCGGGAAAACCGCCATCGTAATCTGCCCCTTAATGTACACCAAACCGTGTCAAGGATAACTTTACCTGTATCTTGCAGTCTGGTCACATGCTTCACACTACATACCCATAATCAATACTCACCTAATACAAGTTTACTATCACGATACACCTGAAGTCAGAATATCAATGCACATCTTTAACAAATCTACATGTTCAAATAAAATCTAATTCTAAAATTCTATAACTAAACTGTTTAAAATTTCTTAAAATAAATATATACTAATTTTATCGTCAAATTGAAGTGTTTACCATCAATCTCACAATTATTCTGAATCTAACCGTAATTTTACTTTACCCATTTATCAGACATGCCACAATCATATGATTCAATCAGGTACCCCAAATACATAATTCCACTACATGCTCACTGATATGTTACGTCTTTTAACAAGCATATAATATCAAGGGCTGGATACACACTAGCATGCCAGAAAATTCACTCATATTCTAAATTATGGTGTAGGCATATAGCACATACATGCTTGACCTATATATGAACCCCATAATCTGGAGGTATTACTACCTTTAATCATAAAAATAAAAAGTTAAATGTAGTTACACACAAGGGGGCCAATTCACAGGACTAATCTGAGACAAAATCCTAAATCTACTACTTTTGGTATCAATAGAAGGCATTTAGTAGTAATAAAGTTAGGATTTTGTCCTAAACTAGGATCAAACACATTTAGGTCTAAATATTGTTTGACTTGTTACTGTGTCACACATCTGTTATAGAAATACAGTCCAACTTAGTACACCTGCCCTATTTAGTGTTTGAATTTTTATTATTTGTTTGGCCTCCACGCCACATTGTGATGTTGTAGCCATGCTGGCAACAAGGAACTCAGGAAGATTGTTTGTTAGCAGAGGGTAGTCTCAAAATGTTAGGGAGTATGCAAATTTAATTTAATGCCATGTATTGAGCTTACCTGCATCTCAGCTGGAGCACAGAACTGGCCACGGCGCCCTCTGCAAGGATATTCAACACTTCAGCAGTGAAGCTGGAGGCTCTGCCACCTGCTCCGTCAGCCAAGGTGGGTCCTAGCTTAGGAAAATGAGTAGCAACAGGAGTTCTGCAGCAATTAATAGTGAGGAAACAAGTGACCTAATGGCCTTAAAAAACTGGTACACCAACATTACAGAATATCTGTCAATATACACTTACATGACAGATGACAGATTCCAACAATCATAGACCAATATAATCAATGCGGGATCGTGGACCCTGGAAAAGGTAGGCACATACTACATTTAGTAGTCATATCCATGAAGAATACTTCAAAATGACCTTTGCCAGCATACACTAGGCCTCATGATATAACCGACCAGTAGTACATTATTGGCAGAAGCACCATCCCTGACATTGTCTCTGCCAAATACAAATAGAACGTCCATATCACAAGCAATAATACAATACACCATCTGCTGTATAACGTATGTATAACCTGTGTCAACCTTGATTGATTCTTCTACAAATACTTTTAAGAATTAAAACAAAATCATTTTAGCATTTTGACTATATTTATATTATCTCCAAAAATACAAAAACATTCATAGATATTTTTATCAATTCTTTTTTTAACAAAGATTTTATTTTATTTTTTGCATTTTGCATTTGAAAAAAATGTGACATTGACAATACCTGTTTATATCTAATGTGGGAAGAGGCATAGCAAAGGTGGATGGGGCCATAGATTGAACGCATCTTGCACTGGTGCCACCTCATAAACAGGAGCAAGTGTATTGCAATTGAACTTCCAGTTTCATTCCATCAATGTACATGTGGATCTCTTCTTCACTAGTGTGTGTGCAAGATTTCCAGGTTCCACCAATGGCTCACTAGTGCTACATAACATCTCCATACCACAACAGATGGCTGACTTTGCATCAAGGAGGCCTGGCCTGGCCTTGGTCAGTTTTAAAGATTATGTTGATGTGAATTTTTGTAGGAAAGCTGTGCCCTTCCAAATATCATTCCACTTAATGTTTGTTTTGTGTTTATATTTCCCAAGGGACTAGGGCCCTGGTTATGAGTCGGTGGCGGTCCGACCCCTGGCTCTTCTGCGGTCCAAGCGCCCGATTATGAGAAGGCTGATCAGACCGCCACAAGATTGCCACAACCGCCAGGATCTTGGATCTCGTGGCGACTTTAGTCAGGGAAGCAGCGGGCTCTGGAGGCGGTGCCGATTATGACATGCTTTCCTCTGATCTTTTCATGGTGGGGTAAATTTGCAAAATAGCAGGGAAGGGGCCCCAAACAGGACCCAGGGCAATTTTGTCCATTGTTGATTGTGCATAGGTGCACCCTCTGATTGCATTGTCGTGCGTGCGCTGCATGCCATGCACAACATGGTGCATGGCACACAGTGCATCTGATGTGCTAGTGGCGCTGCACTGCAGCGGAATGTGCTTCAGGCTCTCTTCATGAGCTGAAGCAAGCCGCCACCGTCCCAGCCCGGCGGTTGTGCCATAATTCGGTGGTCGAGTTCTTCCAAGTGCGGACACTACGACCTGGCGGTTCGACCGCCACAGTTGTAATCGGGCCCTAAGCTTTTCCTAGTCATAAGTAGTTCCAAATTGATAAACTTTACACATTTTCCCTAAAGTTTATCATGTGGAGCTATCCATCCTCCCCACTGTAGATTTTCCCTATGATAAAATATAGGGAAAATTCTAAAGGTTAATTTGACTTGAAAATAATTTGTAAAAATATTTTAACATTTAATGTTAATGTAAATTAATTTTATATATTTATTTAAAATATAGAAATAAAGCTAAAATACTACAATATTGTTAACTTAATTTTAAAATTAACCTTTAATGTTTAAATATATTAAAATACATTATTTTTGTTAAAGCTCCTACCTAAAGTAAAAAACATATTTTTGTTATGCATTAATTATTAAAAGTAATGTGTAGAATTTATTAAATGTAATTCAATTATATTTTAATAATAAATGTTCCTACATTAATTTGAAGACAAAAAAGGGATTTTAAATATTTGATAATTAAATAAAAATATGTATTATGCTGTTTTTAATATATTTTTGGAAAATAACATTTTATTTATTTACATTTTTTACTTTTTAAAATGATTGAATTTCATTTCCCATTATTTCCAATGGGGTTTTATTTTAAGTCTCGACTGCCTTAATTTCCCAGGAAGAGCGGAACAGAGCCAGGAGTTGGCTATGGACGTACGTCAGCTCTAACTGAGCTGGAGTCATTTAGTACTGTTTAGGGTTCCTTTAAGGTTTTGGGGCCATATGTATCAACACATTCCCCACAAACACAGAATGGGCAAAACCCTTTGATACATCTGGCCCTTAATAACTATTAAAGAGCAGTTTGCAAATAGCAATGGGCTTCCTCTTTTAGATGCAGGTCACCGTCCTTCCCTAACTCCCTCCTTCACCCTTCCTGATCGTCCCCAAACCCCTCCTAACTCCTCCCTAATCCCACCCCTTTAGTAGTATGTGTTTCTTATTTTCCTGCAATTCCCCTCTGTCCCTCCCACATTTACTTAAAATGTAACCCTACATGTGCAGAGACCGATCATTTGGGGCAGGGAACTCCGCACACAGAAAAGATAGGGGAGGCAGAAGCATAAACTCCGCAAATAGGTTTGTGAATAATATTTTATTGAACATTTGTAACACTACTGTAGTACTTTAAAACAAACTAAATTATTGAATTTGTGAATAGGAACCAATTTGACAAAGAACATTATTTGTTACATGTGGGTTCAGTTGTTTTCACATAGAGGGGAATATGTCCAAGGAAATGGCAGAGGGTGTTGTTAGCCTCCTTGGCTTAACAACACGCTACGTCATTTCTGAAATGCAAGGCTGCACCATATTTACAAGAATTTGCAGCCTTGCATTTCCCCCAGGAACGTTTCCCCTAGCAACTTAGCCCCAACGCAGGCACCCTTGCACCAGAGTGCAAGGGTGTTTGCGTGTAGGGGAGGATTGTTTATGTGTAGAAAGGTCTCCCTTTCTGCACATAAACAATACTACAATGCCATTTTGTGACTTTCATGTGTGCTGCACGAAGCAGCACACATGAAAGTCACAAAATGGCATTTTTTTTAAAGGTTTGTTTATGTCCAGGAAGAGACACCTTCCTGTACATAAACCATACACAGAATTTTGTTGCACAAGGCAGCACATATGGAAAAAGCAAAAAATAGGAGAAATAATGCCTTTCTCCTCATTTCGCCAACTTAAGACAAGGGTTTTCCTGGTCTTAATTTTGGCACTGCCTCCTTTGTACGTCACCCTTGTACATAGGAGGCATCATCAAATACAATGGGTATTGCGATGGAACACCCACCACAACACCCACTGCACGCCCCTTTCATGCTAAGCATAGTGTGAAAGGGGGCCTTATTTACAAGGCAGCGTTAAGTCACGTTAAGTGGCTTGAACATAAGGCGCAGCCCCTATTGCCACCACAATGTTGGTAAAAGTGAAGCTGTGGTGGCGATAGGTGCTTGTACACATGCCCTAGTGTCTTTCAGTACAAGGGAAGCAGTTAACATTCAAATATGTGTTCACACTATTAGAATTATATTCAGCTGGTGACAGGGGATTGATTGAACCTGACCCATTTACATTGGAATGGGCGAGGAATGTTACCTGTCATTGAATTATTAAATTTGGGGGTTTAATCACCACATCAGCCATGGATTCTTCTTTTTACTTCTTTTTCTATTTAGTTAGATATTTTTTTTGTCAGATCAGCGCGACCAGTAATTTTTCAAGCACACACATTCAGAAAGGGGCACTCTAACAAGAGTTAGTACCTAAGCAAACGGGAGCATTTTAAAACAGAGCAGCTGCACTGAGCTAATCGAAAGGGTCTGCCCCAGAGAGATGGTCTTGGAACGTTTTTAAAAATCCACAATTTTGGGTGGAAAATAATATTGAGTAATAAATAATGTGTTTATGATGAATTCTAGTTGCAAATTTGGAACTAATAGGATTGCACTCGAAATAATATGCATTGTAAATGTATTGATGTATTTTAGTTGTTCCACATTTTCAAGGAGCCTCCATTTTAATTAATATGACAATTAATATGACAATTGTTCTGATGTATTGCTCATCTTGCTCCTGCTTATTCCCCCGTCCTCCTTTAGGTCATATCTCCCCACAGTCTCTTTATGTTTCCGCAGAGCACTGGACACTGTGACGTAGCTGGTTATTTGCCTGTGTTTATTTATGAATAGAGCTTTCTTCATGTCCTCATTGACGGACACTTCCAATGCAGTTCCGCTGTGCTACTGACAGATTCACAAATGCATGGGGCAATTGTTTTGAAAATATTTCATAATGTTCTGCATCTCTGGACACCAACATCGCAGGCGCTGATGGAATCTTTCAAGAAATAGGGTTTAAGGCATTGTCTTAGCATTTGTGACTTTTTAATCTGTAATGTGTTAATGTTGTGCTATCTGTAATCGTCATGCTTAATCTCCAGTACTCGGTATGCCTCAAATGTGTATAAAAAAAGTTTTGGGGGTGAGCCAGAGACTTTCTCTTTTTCCACCAAACACTCTCTGTTAACTGCGATGTATATGGCACTTTACCTTTGACTCCTGAGGTCTGTCCATTCGTTCAGAAACTTTCCCTTTCCATTGAAGATGCTGTTGGTTTCCTTGTGATTCTGACAATTTGATTCTTTTATGATTTTAGTATTTATGTGGGACTATTCTGCATTCTTCGTATGCATTTTGCATGTATGTCTTTATGGCATTTAACTTTAATTCTGTACTGCCTAATATTGAAATTTTGATATTATTCCCTTTAACTTTCACCCTGATCTGAAACTTAGTTATTGAGTAGGTCACAATTCCTTGAACTGCTCTGCTAAATGTAGATGGACTAGATGTTGAGGAGAGTAGTGTTCTCTTTTTGTTTTTTTTTACATATATATTTTATAAACCTACTGTATCACAAAATGACATCATACTTCAAACATTCATATGTTCGTTGAAGGCCCCCAAATATAAATGCCAGTCTTTTGTTTCTTGGAGCCTTTTGCTGAGTATAAACTAAATTCTAAATTAAATATATTATACATTCTGGCTCGCCACATTTCAAAAGCGGGGGCCTCAGACTGCAACCAAGAGGCAGCAACACAAAGAAGAGCTACAGCCATAGCCATAAACAGTAAATAACGATGCTTAACATAGGTGCTCCAGACTCTCAATCCTGACCAATTCCTAATAACATCATGGCTGTAGTAATTTTAATAGGTACACCAGAAACACATGATAAAAACTTTTCAATATGACTAATATAAAGAGCCAGTTTGCTACAAGAATAGAAAATATGCAAACTATCAGCGTTGTTACTCCCACAACGAAAACATTTTCCATTCTGCCTCTACCCCATTTCACCAGTTTTGCAGGCTTATAATATAAATCGAAAACAGTTTTAAAAAGTTGGGCTTTAAGATTTGCAGACAAAAGGGTTTCCCCAGACATTGCAATAGCTTTCTCTAGGGAGAGTTTGTGTTCTCCCAGGACATTAGCCCATTTAACATTGTGCTTCTCCAAATCGTCCACTCTAGAGGTTAAAAGAATTTTTATAAAAAAAACTATTTTCTCCTGACGCCTAATAGCTTCAATAAGTTTGTGCGGTACTGGAGCTACATTTTCCCTAACCAAAATATCCTGAATTTGGAGAAACTTAAAAAACTGGGTCCTGGGTAAATTATATTCCTTTGCAAAATCCAGAAAAGTGGGATAAAGCCCTCCAACCTCATAAAAATCACCAGTTTGAGCAATACCCTTACTTCTCCAAATTCTAGCTACATAGTCCCAAAAAATCTGTGGGAGTATCTTTAAAGCATTTGTAGGTGTGTAATATGTCATCCCCTCCAAAGAAATGTTTTTCCGAATAACCTTCCAAGGGAGGAGAGTAGTGTTCTCCTTGCAAGATCAAGGGTACTGGAGCTTAAACACCAATGGTAATTTTGGGTGATGGTACTTTTGGAGTATATTGAAGTTCTGGAGCTCAAATCCCACATCTCTTAACTATCACAACGAATTAAATCTGACACTATGCAATTTTGAATTTGAGTATGATACATATCACATAGTCCAGGTTTTTTCCCCTGTTCAGGAAATTACAGGGCCTTTTCACCCATTAAATTGTAGTAGACTGACTTGCCAAAATTTAGCAGGTGGTACATTTTATTGAATCCGTCTCATAGGCCCTGGATTCGATAAACCTTTGAAAACTCGTTATTCTAACAGGAGTTTGTACAGGAGTCGAACTTTTACAACATACTTGCAGTCAGATTCTATGACAATACATTCCCAAACTATACGTGATCTAGCAGAAGTATTTTAGATGTCATATTTTAGAGCCGCCATGATGCACAGTGGGCGTGTGCACATGACGGCTGCAGGCCGTCATGACACATCGCCCCGGAAATTCCCTCTGGCCACAGGAGGGCGATCCCCAAGCAGGGATCCACCTACTAGACACCAGGGAGGGGGAAGCGGCCCCTTGGGCAAGGGCCATTGCTCCCCCATATCAATTTACCCTTATTTTAATTTGGTAAAAAAATCCCTGGTGTCTAGTGGGCTTTTTGCCTCCCAGGGAGGGGGCAGATTGGGGCTACTGCCCCCATCGCCACCCACAGGGGGGGCAAAAAGACTAAATTGTGCCAAAATGATACCTCACGTGTGTGGGTGGGCCAAAGGCCTGTGGCTAGGAAGAGCACAAAACATAGGGATTTAGAGTTTAGCACCCACAATTCTAAGCGCTATATATTTTTTTAAAATACGTATTTAGCCAATTCTGCTTTGGACAACCCACACAAGTGAGGTATCATTTTAATCGGGAGAACAAGGGGAACGCTGGTTGGTAGGACATTTGTGCCAGCACGGTGATTCCAAAAACCAGTTGCCCCACCCCCAAAGCCAGGTAGTATTGTTATAGGTAATTTTGAAGTCTCCACAACACGATTTGGGCCATTTCCGGTTTCAACCACTTTGCCTACCCACACAAGTGAGGTACCATTTTCATTGGGAGACCTGTGGGAACACCGGGTGGTAGGAAATTTGTGGATCCACGTATTTTCCAGAACTTTCCCACACAGACATTTTAGAAAAAAGTGTTTTTTCCAGCTAAATTTGAGGTTTGCAAGGGATTATGGGTAGGAACACATTGGGGGACCCACGCAAGCCATAGCTTGTTGGACTCCCCGAGAGTCTAGTTTTCAGAAATGTATGGGTTTGGTAGGTTTCTTAAGATGGACAATTTTTAGGTTTGCAAGGGATTCTGGGTAACAGAACCTGGTGGGAGGCAGTCAAATCACCCCATCCTTGATTCTCCTGGGTGTCTAGTTTTCAAAAATGTATAGGTTTGCTAAGTTCCCTAAGTGCCGGCAGAGCTAGGGTTAAAAAACTACAGCTAGGCACTTTGCCAAAAAAGGGTCATTTTTCACTGTGAAATTGTGGTGTGTCCATGTTGCGTTTTGTGCCGTCTCCTGTCACGGGCACTAGGCCTACCCACACAAGTGAGGTACCGTTTTTCTCAAAAGAATTTGGGGAACGTGGGGTGGGTGGAAATTTGTGGATCCACGCAGATTCCAAAACTTTCCACCACAGGAATGTGAGGAAAATGTGTTTTTTTTTTTAAATGTTTAGGTTTGCAAGGAATTCTGGGTAACAGAACCTGGTGTGAGCCGGTCAAGTCACCCCATCTTGGATTTCCCAGGGTGTCTAGTTTTTAAAAATTTATAGATTTGCTGGGTTTCCCTAGGTGCCGGCAGAGCCAGGGTTCAAAAACTACAGCTGGGTACTTTGCCAAAAAAATAGGGGCATTTTTCGCTGTGAAATTGTGGTGTGTCCAAGTTGCGATTTGCTCCGTTTCCTGTTGCAGGCACTAGGCCTAACCACACAAGTGAGGTACCATTTGTCTCTGAAGACTTTGAGGAACGCGGGGTGGGTGGAAATTTGTGGATCCACGCAGATTCCAGAACTTTCCCCCACAGAAACGTGAGGAAAATGTGTTTTTTGGATCATCTGGGTAACAGAACTTGGTGTGAGCCGTTCAAGTCAAACTAACTTGGATTCCCCTGGGTGTCTAGTTTTAAAAAAATGTATAGGTGTGCTAGGTTTCCCTAGGTGCCGACAGAGCTAGGGTTCAAAAACTACCGCTGGGTACTTTGCCACGTTGCGATTTGTGCCATTTCCTGTCACAGGCACTAGGCCTACCCAAACAAGTGAGGTACCATTGTTCTTGGAAATCTATAGGGAACGCAGGGTGGGTGGACATTTGTGGATCCACTCAGATTCCAGAACTTTCTACCATAGAAATATGAGGAAAATGTGAGTTTCTTGACAATTTGTTAGGTTTGCAAGGGATTCTGGGTAACCAAACCTGGTGTGAGCCAGTCAAGTTACCCCGCCCTCGATTCCCCTGGGTGTCTAGTATTAAAAAATGTATAGGTTTGCTAGTTTGCCCTAGGTGCCGCCAGAGCTAGGGTTAAAAACTACAGCCAGGCACTTTGCAAAAAAAGGTTAATTTTTCATTGTGAAAATGTGGTGTGTTCACGTTGCGTTGTGAGCCGTTTCCTGCCGTGGGCACTAAGCCTACCCACACAAGTGAGGTATCATTTTAATCAGGAGACTTAGGGTAATTCAGATTTGTAAAGCAGCTGTTGTTACCTATTGAGTTTCGATGCATGTCTGCCTTCCAAATGAAAAATAAAATGTAAAAAAGAAGTAATTTTGAAAAATGATCGATAATTCTCATGCTAGTATGAGTATTCCCAATTTCGGAAATGTGCAAATATCTACTGTTTCTAAACTCTATATTTTGTTCCCATTTCAGAAATGCATAGGTGTCTTTCATACCAATTTTTCCATGTACACATTTTCCCAGAATAATTGCTATATACCCGGTACATAATATAAAACCATTGCAAGTCGCTGCTCAGTTTTTGGCTCTGGGTTCGTCGGGTTCTTGGTGAACCTACAAGTCCTTTATATTCCCAGAACCAGTAAGGTTCAGCAGATGTAACGGTATATTACTTTCAAAGAGGTGTCATAATTAGAAGAAGTTACATGTGAAAACGTTGACACAAAAGGCTTTTTTTCAACTAATTTTCAATTTTACCTACATTTAACTGTTAGTTTCTATAAAGAAACCTTGAAAGGATCTACACAAATGACCCCTTGATGAATTAAAAATGTTTTCTACTTTTCCAGAATGTATAGCATTCCTGGACCCATTATTGCTTTCATACCCATTTCTACCATTAACTGGAAGGAGGTTGAAAGCACAAAAAATAGCAAAAATAGGTAATGTCCCAGAAAAATGCCAAAACTGTGTAAAAATGTTTGGTTTTCTAACAAAAGGCTGCCTGTCCCTAAAAGCTGGGAAGATGGTGATTCTAGCACAACAACCCCTTTTTTGATACCATTTGCAGGAAAAAACAGACGCTTTCATCTGCAGCCCTTTTTTTGCATTCCCCCTCCACCCCCCAAAAAGAATTTAGCTGTAATTTGGCTAATTTCTGAGTCCCCTCCAAGGCAATCCACAAACCCTGGGTGCCTTTGGAATTCCCATGATGTTGGAAAAATAGGATGCAAATTTGGCTTGGATACATTATATGGTCAAAAGGTTACAGGGGCCTAAGCGCGAACTACCCCAAATAGCCAAAAAAAGGCTTAGCGCAGGGGGGTTAATGTAAAGAGCATGAAAACTTAACAAATAGTTTGTTCTTATACACACCCAAAAACACATTTATCATAGTACAGAACCCCATTCGCATTCATGCAAGAGCAAATATGGCCATTGTCGAAGCAACAATACAACTTCAAGCCATAAGTGAGCTACAATGCACAAACAACCGCAAACCTTAAAGTGTGCAGTCGATGCGCACACGTGAACACTGAATGAAACAAGCGTGGCTGACTGCTAGACCTTTGAACTTGGCAATGTGTGTTGTTCTGGCATGGTGGTTGCTATATGTTATTGTTCGGAAGATGTGAGTCTTCAACAATTAAAAAAAACATTGACTAAATTCTCAAAAAAAACACTCATTATCATCATAGTGCCTGGCACTGAAGGAGACTACTTTGTATGTGGATGCGTTCCTTGTGATAGAGCAGGAAGCTGTCACTTATAGTGATATTCATCCAATGGCTTAAGTCGACTGGCCCATTGCCCTATTATGCATGCTTGAGTGTGTGAAGAAAAATGTTAATGACACAACAACAGGCTAATGGACCAAATTTTGCTGAAAACCCCTGTAAGTAACTATGTTATACATATAATGTTAGTAAAAACTAAAAGATAACATGAGATGTTAAAAATTCAGCTAGTCTGAAGTTGGCTGCCAGCCTCTTGACTTTGTTTATACTTTTTTGTAAGGTTTTTGAACACTTTGATGTTTGCAGATGTGTGTTCATTGTAGCTCACTTATGGTCTGAAGTTGTATTGTTTTTGGGTGTGCAAACTCTTTGTTGCGTTTTCATGCTGTTTACATGAACTTCACTGGGAGTTTTGGCTTTTGGCCAATTGCAGAGACTTTAAGGCAACATTTGTCTTTTCATCCTTTCTTTATTACAAATGCATAGTGAGGCTTGAAAACATAGATAAATATAGAAGCTTGCAAAGGTAGACAGATAGAAAGGTTTGAGAAGACAGATAACTTGGGGGCTTGGATAGACAGATAGAAGGAGATGTATAAGCCACACAGGTAGACAGATATCATTACATAAATAGACAGCTAGATAGAGAGGTTTGCATACATCTCCCTCTAGTCCCACCTACTGCCCAGCGGTAAATGAAAGTGATCT
The DNA here is from genome assembly GCF_964261635.1 of Lissotriton helveticus. Lineage (NCBI taxonomy): Eukaryota > Metazoa > Chordata > Amphibia > Caudata > Salamandridae > Lissotriton > Lissotriton helveticus. The sequence goes on from NC_136069.1 coordinate 145,667,531, forward strand.
TCTGTTTTATGCTGCTGTATGTTGATGAACACGTTATGGTTCTTCTACCAGGATATGGTGTTCCTATGCACAGTGCTTTGACACCCATTAGGTCATGTTTGCACTAAATAAAACTCTCTAAATAAATACATAGAAACGGTTACAGATAGAGATGATTGAATAGATAGAACAATACAAAGACAGACAGGCAGGTGTGCGAACAGACGGACAGACAAACAGACAGACAGATATGTGCAATAGATAGATAGAACATGAAGTTGGAATAAACAGCACAGCTCTAATAAGTGATATAATAGTTAAATGACTATATGAGCATAACATACAAGAGCACCGAATGCAAACTATAAACCCATAGATGCAAGACATACAGACTAAATTTGATTTAGAATTATAAATGTGGTTGCCAATCAAAATTAATTCTAACATGACATACAGGAGTGCAGTTATAAACTCACTTCATTGTACGTATAATAAAAAGAGGATAATTGTATACAAAACAGTTTCAAATGAACACAATCTAATAGGCTGCAAAATACAAGCAGTCAGATACACAAAGGCCACTCCCAAAGGAAGTTTCAACAGCATTACCAGGAGACAAGTTGTGATAAAGCTGAAAGGTGCCCTGCCTTCACATAAAAAGTGTCCTGCTATCATATCGGGATCTAAACACAAAGCAACACTAAAGTAATAATAAAGTTAAACTAACAAAAACAAAGGCACTGAAGGGAACTACCTTGTGTGCTGATGCACTCCTTGTGAAAGAGCAAAATGCAGTCACTCAAGGTGAAGTTAGTCAGTGGCTGATGTAAGCTGATTCAATGCCTCATGCTGTATCCTGCAGTGGGGGGGGGAGCAAAATGTGAATGGCACAAACACAGACCAAATAAACCATGAAATCTGTCTGAAAGCCCTTTAAGTAAGTATATTATATTATACACATAATTTAAGTAAAATCAAAGGTCTTGGAGAACGCCAGATCTATAAAAACCAGCACTAAAGTGGCATTCCTCAAGGATCTCAAGATTGGCATGCTGTAACCGGTCCTCCAAAGCAGAATCTACCCACTTCTCATCACCAACATGTGTTATGAGACATGCACAGACAGATCGAGAACAAAAAGCCAAAGTAAGTGAGCAATCAATCTACTACCACACCCATCATCCAGCAAAAACAATACAACCAGTTCTATAGATTATACTACACTAAGCACCATTCCAGTGGTCAACCATCTGCCTATCACCCAACTGGAAACGGCATCTACCACACAAGTGCAAGAATGTGTCCCATTTGCCTAGTAGAGGACCGAACATGAGCACAGCTCAAACATTAAACCCAACTTGCACTCACAAAGGACTAGGACGGAACACATCAGCTGCATCACGTTTGAAACACATAAGAATATCATGTCAATTAAACAGTTAAGGCACCTGCAGCTATTCCACAGAATCACAGGGCTTATTAATTCAAACTATTATTGATGTGCCTACTCTGGTCAACTCCACTCAAACCTAAAACCCATCAAGAGACTAATGTGCCTGTTATAGCTCATACTTGAATAGTCTACTAAGCTCTGCGTAGCTCAGCTCTGGCTGATGAAACGTGGGCCATATGCAGTCATTATTACATCGCAGGGTTCTGAGGTGGGTTTGAATCTAGCCACGGCAGTTGTTGAGGTGTCTGGTTTGGGAGGTTTTGTTTTCCTCCTGATGGATTAAATAGCTCATCCCCAGCTTTACCTTGTCCAGTGGGTTTACCACATTTATTTGGTGATGTTTTTACTTAGGCAGGCATCTTTCCATCATTAGAACCTCTCTGGGTGGTGAGAAAGACAAACTCAGCTTTGAGGCCTTATCACGCTAGGCTGCGCTGTACCTGATTACTTTACTTGCAAGGCTGTGACTGCGAATGTTTTATTCCATATACATAGTGGTTTAACCTGCAGTGTACAAGGCATGTCCTGCACCAGACTATAATAGCTGTGGCAGTACGAAAACGTACCCAATGCGTTGAGTGCTCGTGGCACAGAGTGGAATGGTAAATACTGAGTGTGAAGTCGGCATGCTACAGTCTGTGATCCTAGAGCGAGGAGGGCATGCAGCAGATAGGTAACTTCCATGGTAAACCCTGCATATCCACCTGCACATGCATCTAACGCATCCAGTGCATCAAAGGAAAGCACACGAGTCAGTCAGCATTGCTGTAGAAAAAAGCACACAAAGACAAAATGGCCCCAGAAGATTTATTGTACGGTAAAATCACAACCGGTATGCTGCGTCCACCTGGCTTGGAGTCCATCCGTAACTGGCTCCTTTGGCTCAAACTCCTCACCACCAATAATGTTGATTCACTTTCATACACGTTTTTGTGCCACCTAGATGACCTTGGTGTGCCTTGCTTATGATTGCACGGCATACTGACAAAGGTGGGACAAAACGTCACCACGGAGAACAATACCATTTATGACCGACAACCTCTTCAGCAATTTGTGAATAGATTTTCAGCTCTCCACTCAAACATCTGGTTTCTGGCCATTTAGAAATAGAATATTCAAATACTTTAGTTAATGTAGAATCGTTTGTACAAGCCTCTCTCCAGTCCATTTCAGTTATAACTGCATCATCATCTGCCACTGCATCCACCAAAGCCACACATTCTAAGTCATCCATAAGAGAATCCACATCATCATCATCCACTGGCAATCAAGACAACCAATCTGCCCTTAAGTTTTTGCCCCCAGGGATGTGTTTGATAACAATATTGTACTCCTGTAGTTTAGACACTAGTCTAGTTAGCCCGGTAGATAAAGTGCTGTTGATAAATCTACTGAAAATGTAAACCTGTGGCTTATGATCAGTGAAGAGTTCAAACTTGCTTCCCCAGATGTACATTTAAAGTTGTTGCACTGCCCGCAAGTGCTTCATGTTAAATTGTGCTATATTGACGCTCAAACTGTTTTCAAGTTCTTTAAGCAAATGCCACGGACTGCTCATGTCCGTTCACCTTTTGGCTAAAAACAGCACCGAACCCATGGATACTGGCATCAACTGTAATGATACAGGTGCAGCCTTCCCGGAAGGCATGTAGTGCTGGAGCTGTAACAATTAGTTCAAATTACCTTGCCAAAAGCTTTCTCAAAATCTTCTGTCCATTTGAACACATCGCCTGTACTAAGTAAGGTGCATAAAGGATCAACAGTTTGGGCATAACTTGCAACAGGATGAGCATCATACTCTGCTAACCCTAGAAATGATTGAAGTGTATCTTTGTTTGTGGGTACTTTAGCCTCAGTGATTGCTCTAACCACTGAAAACTTAGGTGTTTTGCCCCTTCCCGACACTGCAAATTTACTCTTATCAGCTTCGACTGTCATACTTCTCTCATTGAGGATGGTTAGAACATCTCTCAAAATCATAATATGTTCTGCCAAGGTCTCAGCATAAATTAAGATATCGTATAAGCTTATACCCCTTTGATGCCTAAAAACAACATATCCATCAGGTTCTGGAACATGCTGGCCGCTGAGTCCAGCCTCAGAAACCTGTATGCACCAAAGGGGGTTACAAAGTCGTCAATTCTTGAGACTCTTCAGTTAACTGTATCTGGTGGAAAGCAGATCGTATACATATCAAGGAAAACCACTGGGCCACTACAGGATTCGCTAAAAACTCGTGGATTTTGGGTAGTGAGTGGCAGTCCAAAAATATATTCATATTCAGTGTGCGCCAGTCGGCACATAGCCTAATCTCTCTAGATTTTTTTCATGCTACGACTATGGGTGCCACCCACTGTGACAAATCCATTGACTGAATAATTCTTTGTGTGCACAGATTGGGTAGGGTGTTTTTTAGCTCTTCCCTAACATTGATAGGTACAGGTCTTGCTTTGTGTGCTATGGGTTGTGCATTAGGTGTAAGTCTTCTGTGATCAACAAGTCCCTTCACCAACCCCACTTGGTTGCTAAACAAAGCAGCATGCTTAGCCAGAATTTCTTTGACTGAGACCCCCCACAAATCCACGTGGAAGACCAGCAAATTACCTACCATCACCAGGTTCTCAACACCAGGAACAAGATTCAGGCCCATGCGTGTCAAATCTTGCCAGCCTTTTATATTCTTGCCCTTCACAACTACATACACCTTTGTCAGTGATCCCCTTCCTAAATACAGTATATGAGATGAAAAATGACCCACCATTTCAATGGCTTTCCTCAAACGCTTTGGGGTTCATGTCTGAATTACAAAGCAAAAAATCTTGTCCCTCAAACTCATAAAAAGTGGTGGCTCTTCATATGGTTATTGGGGAAACTGAATCCGCCATGACCTGAAAAGGAATGCCATCTATCATAGCTGTAAATAACGGTCCTTTAACCATTTTGTTCTTGCCACTACAGTCACATGCTAAAATTACATTCTTGAGGGATTCAGAGCCCGTATCCATCTCAACATCAATACTACCAACCTTCACCATCTTTTTGTTGCTCCTGCAAGCATTTTGAAAATGACCAGTTTTCTTGCAATCTATGCAATGTTTGCCTACTGCTGGATTACCTGCAAATTACTTATGTGGCTTTTAGAACCACACCTGTAGCTATAAGTTGAAGACTTTTTGTTTATGAATTTGGATGTTTTTCTTTTGGTGTTGACTAAACATAACACATTTTTATTTATTTATTTATTTGTTTATTTGTATAGCCAGCTAATACCATAAGGTGTCTAGGCGCTTGTCATCCAGCATCCTGCCAGCAGTGAGATAGAGAAGTGCTAAAGTCTAAAGATATAACAGAAATTAGGCCTTAAAAAGCCAAGTCTTTAGACCCTTCTTGAAAGAGATCAGGTCAGGCGAGTTTTTCAGTCTGTATGGCAGATGATTCCACAATCTGGCAGTGATATTTAAAAAACGTTTGCCATCCCAGTTAGAAAGTCGTGATTTGGGGACCTCCACCAACATGTGTGAAGAGGACTGTAGCATTCTGGTCTGTGTATACCAGCGAAAGTGGTCAATCAGATATGCAGGGCCCTGGTTATGCAGTGCCTTAAAGGCAATGCAAAGTGTCTTAAAATGAATCAGTTTTTCCACTGGAAGCCAGTGTAGAGCATTGAGGGCTAACTTTGCGGAAGAATATTTTGGCAATCCAAAGAGCAATCGGGCAGCAGAGTTCTGTATATCCTGCAGTTTAACAAGAAGACCTTTGTTTATTCCAATCAGAAGGCCATTGCAGTAGTCCAGCCTAGACAGGACTAGTGCTGAGATCACTGTTTTCTGCAGGTACAGTGGTATGAAAGGGAACATTTTCCTCAGGACCTTCAGAGTGTAACAGGTAGCTGAGGTAGTCGCTTTCACATGGTGGGAGAAGGACAGGGTGGTGTCAAAGATGACTCCCAGATTTTTTGCCTTGGTGACTGGAATGGGGGGCGGGCCTAATTCCGTTAGCCACCAGTCTGAGGACCAGAAAGACAAATCTCTGCCAAAAAGAAGAACCTCCGTCTTATTAGAGTTAAACATTGAGACATTTCTCAGACATCCATCTGCTCACCTTTCGCATACAGGTGTGAAAGTTATGGACTGTGTTGCGGAAATCATTTGAAAAGGAAACTATAATCTGAGTATCATCAAATAGCCTTTGTATTCTCACATAATATACATGGTGCCACCTGTATCTAGGTAATATTTACAAGGGATTATTTACACCTGACAGGGCCCACTGGACCACTGTCAGAACCATCACAAAGCGAACTTAGTAAAAGTAAGACATATCATAAACGTACAACCAGTAATCACTGGTAACCACTAACTCAGCATCAGCCTGTAACACAAACCACATTATGCACAGTATCACATAAGGCGCCAAACACATTGTACACCCATAAACTCAACAGTCTAATATCTTAGACCCTAACCTCCTAAGCATAACTCACATTAGGAAATAATCACAGTGGAGGATAATCTCAGTAGCATAAACCATAATATGCCAAACAACCTCATGCATAAAAACCACATTTAGTGGTATAACGCAGAGTGCATAAAACATAGTACATACATTACATTTCCTAGCACCACATAATCACATTAGCACCTAGTCTCCTAAGAAATACCATAGTAGGCATAAACCACATTTAGGGCCTGGCACCCTACAAGCCTCTCAGTCCCCTGGCCAAATGGCCATGTCAAAAGGGGCTCAAATGCCCTATGTCCCAAGAGTCAGGACACGCTGCCACTGCAGCGGAAGTCAAGGGTGCACACTATGCGCAGGCCTAAACGTTGCAGCTGGCACTAAGTGCTGCGCAGCTGTGGATCACGTGAAGGCTTTGTCACCACTGTGCCTCCTGTCCCACTAGGGACTCTGCCATCAAAAATGCAAACTATTGCAGCTGCCTGCGCTGGTGCGGCGCAGATGGGAGTAGCAATGTGGGGACCCTTGGACATCTGTGCCTCTTTTGCTTCACTGGGCTTCTGTGCATAACCCCATGTGCCCCAAAAACGATGCAGCTGCCCTCCCATAAGCGGGGCAGCTGTAGAAAAATGGCCAAAACTTTGAAAGGGGTACAGGCCCCTCTGTGCCCCCCACGGGGGCCCTGCACCTTCTGAGCCCCTCGTGGGTGCCACCCGGGCTCCTGAAACAATATTCTCAACATTGGAGCGCACTGGCTCCTAAAACAAAATATGCCCCACAAAGGAACTGCACCACTCCTTCAACTGTGGAGAGGCCCGCTACGGCGGGTCCGCTCAGCAAGTAACCAAAAGGGGACACCCTCGAGCCTTCTCTTACCAGCTCCTGGCGGGTGTCTTCTTCCAGGCGGCGGCTCCATCTCCTGATTTGGACTGCATGCATCTCTCCACCAACAGGGCAGGCTCTGGTGCTCCTCTCCTCTGCCTATGACACGGGGCTCTCGCCAGCTCACGGGAATGCCGCGCAGGCGTGCCTCGGACTTCCGGACTCCACAGGGCTTCTCTGGGCGCAGGCAGGGCTCACCTCGGCACACGGGAGCCCTGTTTGAGCCAACGCCATCATTCCCTGGACAGGGAAAGCGGAAGTGATACACACTCGGAACCCGTCCCCAGTCAGGCAAGGTCGTCTGGCTTCTGGGTCGGGCCGGCACTCGGAAAGAATGCAAAAAGCGGCTCGGCCGCGGTGGTGATGTCGGTACATAGAACGCAGGGTGGGCACCTGCTCAGCTAATAAAATACAAGGTGGACCATGAGGGGTAGGCTCCCACTTAAATTAAAATATGCAGCGGGCTGGGCACCCGCATTTTCAGCTATAATAAAGCGGGGTGGGCACACGCTAGCGAGCACATAAGCGGGGTGGGCACCTGCAGTTAAATTTGCATGACGAGGGAATCACTATGCTGGGGATTCCCTCAAAGATGATCGCACCCCAGCGCTGCAAGGGCAGAGCACCGAGGTTCCTCCTAAAATTAAAGGGCAAATTAAGATAAAGTGCTCCCAGGCACTAGGGATAAAAGCATAAGGTCCTGTAGGAAAAGGAAATAAGTTCATAGAGAGGAGTGGGGCATAGCGGGGCCCAGGGGCCAGCACAGAGGGCCCTCCAGCAGGGAGGCAGCCCCCATGGCGGTCCCTCCTGGGCCCCAGCAGCAGCAAGCCCCCCTTTGTCAGGATCAGGAACAGAACAGGCCCACTCATGGGTTCACAGCCCCTATATTTATATGCCCTATTCCTTTTTGTCACAGCACAGGGCCTGGGAATACCAGTTAGGAGTGGTTTAGGGGAGCTTTGGAGCACTTTGTTTTGCTCAGCTCCTCTCTCCTTTGTCAGGTGAGGGCTCAGTAATTAGACGCACCACAGGGGTGCAGATCTCTCTATTTACCACTGGGAAGACTCCCCCTGTCTCCTGGAGCCACCCGCACCTCTCAGCTCCTGTCAATCACAAGCCAGACATGCAATTCACATCAGGCAGGCAGACATACAGTACACAGAAATGCCAACTTCTAAAAGTGACATTTCTCCACCAGTCACCATAAATCTGCGCACACCATTGCACAGCATTTATTCTCATGAGTTCATACATACTAAACTCGCCCCTGCACTCCTGTCATACCAGGAACCACCATGGACACACATATCCCCCATGCATTCCTATGGGAGGGCAGGCCAATCTCACCACACGCACTCAGAGTGCGCACGCACTTTACACTGGGCTGCTGAAGTGCACAGAGACCTAAAATCACTACCACTATGTCAGAGCTAAGACAAAAAGTTCAGGGGTGAACCTGCTAAAAGGGCCAAGTCCAACAATCAGCATATGACACCATAGCAAATCCATAGGATGTAATAAGCCTGGCCAAGAAGACCACATATAGATTAAAAAGGGTCGGGCTCAAGGACTCAAATTGAATCGAACTCGAACAAATCTTCCTGTTCTGTGGATGATACCATGTTGATCCCTGTAGTGGACTCTGTATGCGTGAGCTTGGTTGAGTTTGCCAACCTTTAGATACCTATGGCCAAATCAATAACCTCTGCTAGTGACAGGTTTCTGCAACTAAGCAATCTTTCTTGGATTTTTCTAGATGCACAGTTATAAACAATCTGATCTCAAATATAGTTGTCTACTTTAGGGCCAAATTCTCATGGAGGCACCAGTACTCTGAGGGTTGAAATATACTCTTCAACGTTGTCATCTGAAAGTTGCATGCGTTTATCAAATTTGTGGCGCTCCAACACAATACTAGGTTCATCAGGAAACTGCTTTCTCAATCTGGCTATGGCCTCTAAGCACACATTCAATTGCCCATCACCTTGAGGCTGTTGTATTGGTGGTTCAAATATGAAATATCTGCTGAGCTGCTTGCCCCAAGCTTCCAAACAATAATGCAAATGTGCGTGCAAGACTATATCCATTGGCATCAACTGCTAGTAAATGGTTCTCAAATAACCTGAACCACTACATCCATTTCATTGCTGGTTTGCTTAGAAATGGTGGTGTTTGAGTACTTTGATGAGTAGAAGAAGTCATGATGAAATTAATTATCAAATGAAAAACAGTTCAATTAATGAATCTAACCTAAGGTTAAATATGGGGCTGGAACCTTCAAAACTCACCAAACTACAATAAAGAAAAAACACAACTTCAAAGAAAATGCTAAATGTAGTAAGCGCTTTTACCTCAGGATTAAGTTTCTTTTGAATCTTTGTAAATTACTCGCCGATCGATAAACTACTATAACTGTGGTTGAAGTATTTATGCTGAAGAAAAGGACACACTAAATATGGCTGCCACATGATGAGGAACACCACACACAATATGTTCACCACGCACAACTTGAAGACATATGTCTTGCAAAGCCGATGGATGCGTGCCAACAACGAGAGTGCGCATGCGCGGTACCATGTGAATGGATGCTCGCGCTTTCACCAAATTGTGCTGTGCTGAATAAAGTTAATCCTCACCGCTCAGGATTCTTTGAAGTGATGGCCTGGGGATGCAAGCCCATATGTAGGGCCCATCAAGAAGAGGGGGCAAAGATTTTAACAGCTCCTCGATGTCCACTGCGGAAAAAACAGGAAACCTCGCTGAATTACCGCTACGTGGGTGTGCCGGTGGGTGAAATCTGATCATTGCCAAATGTAGCAGGTAAGCACATGAAGACGGAAATGGTTTCAAAACATTTATTGTAGGTTAATATTCACCCACAGCGTGCTGTGTCCATTTGGTTTGGAGTCCAACCGTAACTGACTCATATGACTCAAACTCCTCGCCAGTGTCCACTCTGTGGAGGCCTGCTGCGGTGGGCACTTGCAGCCTGGTGTCGCACTGCGCTTAATGAATAACGGGAGCCCAAGCACATTATTCGTATGTTGGCAGGAAGACCACAAGCGGCCTTCTTGCCGCTTATTCATCTCCTCGGGAAGAGCCAGCCCCAAGGCGTGGTGCACTGATTACATTGTATAGAGGAACCTGGTTGGCTCTCTACATCCCTCCTTTTCTTTAGTTAACATGAGCATTACAAACTTTTATTTAGGGTGATGCACATATAAAGTCTTTGAACCTCTGACTGAGGACCATACCTCTGACACCTGGAGCTGGAACTTGTCCCTGCTACTTCCACATCGTTATTTCTCGTCTCGCTTGGAGAGCGTGGAAGGGGATCACCTGGAGTTTGCGCAGCTGCACCAGCCGGCATTTCTTCAGAGTCTTGATTAGTGGGACCTCTCACGGCCTGGCAGGGTCTAGGCACCCTCTTGAACCATGACACATTTCTTGAGAACGATTGTTGACCTTTTCTCGCAGAAATCATGGTACCCCAGGCCTGAGTAACTCTCCACACCTCCGGTTCATAAGGTGTCCGGAATTTCCAGCCAGGGTGTCTGTCTATGACTACCAAGTAGTCTCCCATGTTGAAAGATGGTGTTTAGCACCTCAGGTGAGGCTTGCCTTTTTGTTAGTTGTTTCTCTCCGGGCCTGGACTGCCGCATTTTCTCTCTCCGGGGGCCTCCAAACAGGTCTGTCGGAATGCTGTCTCGCGGGGCTCTCCTGAATAGCAAATGATATGGTGTGCAGTGAGTTGGGCTGTGAGGTGTTTGCTGAGTAACGTCTACTAATTGATGCAGGGCTCTTTCAGCATCTTCTTCCTGTTCCACAGCAATGCGCAGTATTTTATTGAGCGTTCGCATGAAGCGCTCAACCTCCCCATTCTCATGAGGCCACTGGGGCGTGATCTTCCGGTGCCTGATGGCGTTCCTTTCCAGATAATCCTGAAACTCTCGCCCTTGAAAGGGGGGTCCATTGTCTGATCTTAGTTCCTCTGGGAGGCCCAGAAGTACAAAGATCCTTTCGGGGACTATCTGGACTTGAGTGAAAACCGTAGACGTAACCAACTTCACTACAGGAAATTTAGAGTAGGAGTCCATCAGCACTAGAGTGTTGCTTCCATCCGGAAAACTGCCAAAGTTGATGCTGACTTTGGTCCAGGGTGTTTCTCTGGGCTCCTCCGTGATTATTGGCGCTCGGGCAGGGTCACCTCCCCTGATAGCGCATGAGTGACAGCCTCTGACTTCTCCTCCACAATGGTATTCATGCCGGGGAATCACACCTTGAATCGTAGGCGTGTTTTAGTCTTTGCCATTCCCTGGTGACCTACTTATGCCAGATTGATGCCTTGGTCTTGCAGCTTCTTCGGGACTACGATCACAGGACCTCACAGCACAACGCTGTGCACCGCTTCGCTGAATTTGCTGTGGATTCTCCAAAGCTGTTATCACGCTAGTTGGTCTTCTGTGTTGAGCGCCTGCACACAATCCATGAAATGGGTCCACCCTCTGGTGAGGAGGGCTTCTTTTACCCTGTCTAGTGTCTCATCCATTGTTATGGCTTGCCCGAACTCTTCAAGTGTTACAGCCGTGGGGCACGTTTCCCGAGTGATCATCCGGACCAGGGCTTTGGTGTGTTCTTCGTCTTGATGTGAGTGCTGCGAGACCATCATCTCTGGGTGTCTCGAGAGGTAATCTGATGGGTTGTGTACCCAAGGGCAATTTCACCTTGAATCTATACGTCTGTAGCTGCACTGCCCACCTCTCTATCCGTGAACAGGGGATCAATGGCTAGTGGTTGGTCACCACTTGAAATTCTTGGCCATAAAGATATAGAGAAAAGTGCTGGCACATCCACTTTATGGCTAAGGCTTCCCTCTCGATCTGGACGTATCTCGAATCAGTATCAGATAGTGCACGGCTGGTGTATGTGACAGGCATCCACGTTTCTTTATCTCGCTCTTGGAGGAGGACTGCTTTGAGCCCTACAGAGCTGGCATCTACCACCAACTCGGTGCGCCTTCCTGGATGAAAGTAGGCCATAACAGTTTTGTCCATTAAGGCCGATTTGATGGCGTGGAATGCAGTGTTGGCCTCTGCGGTCCATTCCCATGGGAGACAGCTGCGTGTTAAGATTCGTACTGGCTCGGATAATGAGGCCGAATTTGGAATGAACCTGCCACAGTAAGTGGCCATACCTAAGAAGCTGCGAACTTCCGTGGGCAAGGTAGGGGTTTCAGCTGTCCGGATGGCGGTAGCCTTCTTGGGGTCCACCTTCAAACCTTCCCTGGAGAAAATGTATCCAAAGAAATCTACAGACTCTTGGTAGAATAAGCATTTAGCCTTGTGGACTGTTAGGCCGCAGTCTGCTAGCCGTCGCAGGATGGCATGTAGACATGTGTGGTGGTCTTCAAGGGTGTGTGAGAACACCAGGATGTCATCGTTCAGATTGATGACGCGTTGTAGGCCTTTCGGAAGACCTCTGCCTCCGAAGATACCCCAAAACTCAGCCTCTTGTACCGGCGTAGCCCCACGTGGGTGGAAAAAGTGGTGATGAAGCAACTCTTCTGTTCAGGTTCGAGCTGATGGTATCCGGCGTTCAGGTCAAGTTTTGAGAACCACATGGCCCCCTTGAGGTCTGCCACAATGTCATCCATCGTGGGAGTGCGATGACGCTCCCGCTTGACCGCTTGATTGGGGAGACGCATGTCCACGCAGAGTCTGATGGCAACAGGCTGTTTTGGCTTTGGCGCAATGACTAGCGGTGACACGAAAGGAGTAGGGCATGATACCTTCTCGATGACGTTGAGATCTTACAGCTTTTTTAGTTTGGTTTCCATCTGAAATGGCACCCTTTGATGCCTCAATCTGTCGGTGTTATGGAGGGGTTGATGTGTAGTTTGAACTGCTTGCCTTTGAGTTTGCTTAGTCCTTTGATCAGTTCTGGGAATTCATGAAGTATGGTGTTGGCATGAGAGTCGTGGACCTGATTTGCGAAGAAGACCAGGCCAAGGTCTTTGGCGCTGTGGCAGCTCAGTAAAGTTCCTCTCTTCCCTTCGGTGATGTGGAACCGGGCTCTGGTCATGTGTTTATTGCAGGAAACTTCTGCTTCAATCAACTCTCTCATGGGGAGTGGGTGTATTTCTCCATACGTGTATATTCGTGCCTTCATGGGAGCAAGTGGGGGTCATGGAGAGAGGTGTTCATATTGCTCAGTGTCCATGATGTTCACAGACGCCCCGGTGTCAATCAGGGCTCGGACGGTCGACCCTGCCACTTTGACAGCGCACATGGGAGGAGGCCTTTTGTGTTTGTCCAATTGACTCACAAAGGATATGAAGAAGACATTGTCATCATTTTCATCCAGGGTGAATTGACGCCCTTGTGCGACACGCTCCTCTTGGACATGAGGGTCATCGATTGATAGTTGCCGTATTTGAAACGTGGCCCCACGTTGCTAGGTGAACGGTGGCCTGGACCTGTTGCTGCGGTACACTTTTGCAAAATGGTTTGGCTTCCCGCACCGCGAGCAGGTCTTCCCTTTGGCAAAGCAATTACCAGCAGGGGTATGTTCTGCTCCACAGTTGTTGCATGTGCTGCCCCCTTGTGTCCTAGAAGCGGTGCACACGGGGTGGGGACGTCGTTGTACTGCTTCGACTCTTTCTTCTTTGATGGGAGGGTACTTGGAGGTATGAGACGCCGTGGCACCTCTGCTTAGGGCAGCTTCCATTTCCTTTGCTTGAGCATCAGACAGTCATGGAATCTAGCAAGAACCAGTATCTCATCCAGTGAGAAGCTTGGTTGTGCAAGAATCAGCTTCTGGGGCATCACCGAGCGGCACCCTTGAATCACTTGAGCTCGGATTTCTTCCCTCTGGTCGCAAGTCACCTCAGGCATATGTAGAACATGTCCACGGACTCGGTGTCGGACTGTTTTGCCTGCCGCAACTCAAATCGCTCAAAATCGGGGATGAGCTGGGGATGACCAATTGAGGGCTGCGACTGCTGCCTCATAGTCGTTGTGGTCTCCCGTGTCCCAAAGCGTCTTGAACAGGTCACATATTTCCCCGCCTCCATAATATATCAGCGGGGATCTCTTCGTTGTGCAGTCGGTCTCCCTTGTGCCTTTAAAATAGTGGTAGAGGCGTCCAATCCAGGCTTTCCAGCACAGGGCTGCAGTTGCAGGGGCAGCAGTTTCGCTGAAAGGAGGTAGCGGGGACACCGCGGCATGATTATGCACCTGGGGCGGCGGTGTCACTACAGCTCCCACTTGGTGGTCTGCAGCACCCGCTTGTGAGGGAGTACTCATGGTGACTTTTGCTGCTAGGACTTGGCTGCCTTCTGGAGCAGGCTTACTGCCTCATTGCTTGCAGAGTGAACACCGTGGTTGTGCCCCTTTGTTTTTTATGTGTTGCCTTGGAAAGGGGCCCAAATCCTCAGGAGAGCGTGCTTCTTTCATTGTGTTTTTTTTGTTCTTTAGTTCTGAGTTGCTTGAACTCCCTGGGTGTGAGGTACCACGTGGCTGGAGATCATTATGGCCTTGCTATGTAATGCAATGTCAATAAGTGGCCACTAGGGGCAGTGTAGTCCCCAGTATCAACTGCATGAGGCAGCCGGTCGCCTCTGGCATCGATGCCCACTCACCTGCGGCGCTGGGGAAGCATGTCCTTCCAAGTGGCCTCCATCGGCCTGGGAGTGTGGGAGGAGTAAGGGCCCCGGCTGCAGCGTTGCGAGTGATCCCGGGTGCGAGTTGCCCAGTATGCAGGTGCCAACGGCAGCCAAACGTCACCACCAGTGGAAAAGCCGCGAGTCAAGAGAGATGGATAGGCTGGGGAAGCGGGCCCACCCCTGTAGTGTGATGGGACTCCAGACGCTGGGGCCTGACAGCACGTCACTGCTGGTGCACAGATGAAGGAGCCTCCGATCCAGGGACAGGTACCAGCAAGGCGCGGGTTCACTATCGCCCTCGACGCCAATGTGGCGGCCTGCTGCGGTGGGCGCTTGTACTCTGGTGTTGCACTGCGCTTAATGAATAACGGGAGCCCACACACATTAATTGTATGTTGGCAGGAAGACCATGAGCATGCTTCTTGATGTTTATTTATCTTCTCCGGATGAGCCCGCCCCGAGGAGCGCGTGCACTGGTTACATTGTATAGAGGAGCCCGGGTGGGTCTCTACACACTCCATGCAAGTGTAGCATTACAAACAATAACAGTGTCTTGAGAGGTATACCCGAGAAAATTTCTTATATTACAATTGGTGACAACAAGCGGTGATCTGCTTACCATTTCAAAAGGAACAACACTTACTGAATATAGCCCACAGGTTGCCTATTTGAGCACACATTTCATCAACCTGTTTCAGCTCTCCGCTGCATTGTGCTCTGGCTACCCTGCTTATTCTCTTCTGGAGCTTGAAGACGTCATTTGATTCATGGTTTTTGTGCTCATTCTGTAATCTACTGGTATTTTCTGGTATTGAGGCTAGTAATTCGATGGCATATTTTGTTTTGTTTCAAGTGTAATGCCGTATACATTTGTGCTGTGGCAATATAAATTTAAGCCAATGTATAGCCATGCCCCCATAATTTTTAGGTCTCGGCTAGAAGCGAGCGAAGCTCGCTCTCGCCAGAGACCTATAGTTAGCGGCTCAGCTTCCGAGGAGGACAGCACCTGGCCGTGCGCATTTCTGCCGAAGGAGGCGATTTGCGCCGGCCACGCGCGCGCGAACGCGCTCGCAGTGGCCAGGTGCTGTCCTCCTGGAAAGCAGCCTCCCACAACTCAGAACGCTGCTCGTGCTCACGCCTGCTCCCAGGACACGCACTCTCTCATCTGTGTGACTTGGTAGAGCAGCTTGTAGTGTTCCTCCCTCTTCTCAAAAGTACACAGGTCGCAGTCTTCTCTTTATGCAGGATGGGCGGATCGCCGACAAACGCTGGTTCTTTTATTTCACCCACGCTCGCCTGCCTCCCGTTGATATTAAAGCATTTCTGGTGCATTCAAGCAGCGAGGGAGGGAAAGTGCTTAAGTTTATTTTCTCTTCCTACAAGTACACCACATGTGATAAGCATGGGTCATTGTAGCATCACCCAAACATAGATAGTACATGCTGCTTCTGCAACGAAAGGCATGACTCAGTTAACCTGCTCCTGCATTCAGTGGTAAGAAGAGAGGACTTGGCCTAACGGCTAGGGCGCTTGACCTCGGACCTGGGGAACACGGTTCGAGTCTCGGGAATATCGCGAAAACCTCCTGTGATCCTGGGCAAATCCCCGTGCCTCACAAAATGAAAGTGTGTCCTTGTGTAACGTAATTGGTGCTATGTAAAGCGCTCTGAACGTATTAAAAATCTATTTACATGTGAAAATAATGTGCTTTCTTTTGATACTCCATTGTAGTAACCCCACTGGTCTTTTTCTCACTTTTGGGGCTACACTAGATAGTGCGTCCACTTCTCCTTGAGGATTCCTCCTTTTTGCATTTCAGCAGAACATAAGTTCATTTTATCTCGGAGACAGACTTGGCTGGTGCCTGTCTTCCGCATGTGCGTGTTCTCGCCGATCAGGTCTGTGTGGTTAATGTTGTGCAAGCCACTCAAATTATGTGTACCTGCGTGGGTGTTCTGTGAGGCTGGTTTTATTTTACCACTTCAAAGCACGGGCTGTTTCCACCATTAGGCCAGACTAGGCGGTCGCCTAGGGCGGCAGAAGGGAGAGGGCGGCAAAAACAAGAGTTTGGGATTCTGCTCATTTGCACTCAGCTTCCGAGGAGGACAGCACCTGGCCGTGCGCATTTCTGCCGAAGGAGGCGATTTGCGCCGGCCACGCGCGCGCGAACGCGCACGCAGTGGCCAGGTGCTGTCCTCCTGGAAAGCAGCCTCCCACAACTCAGAACGCTGCTCGTGCTCACGCCTGCTCCCAGGGCACGCACTCTCTCATCTGTGCGACTTGGTAGAGCAGCTTGTAGTGTTCCTCCCTCTTCTCAAAAGTACACAGGTCGCAGTCTTCTCTTTATGCAGGATGGGCGGATCGCCCGACAAACGCTGGTTCTTTTATTTCACCCACGCTCGCCTGCCTCCCGTTGATATTAAAGCATTTCTGGTGCATCGAAGCATCGAGGGAGGGAAAGTGCTTAAGTTTATTTTCTCTTCCTACAAGTACACCACATGTGATAAGCATGGGTCATTGTAGCATCACCCAAACATAGATAGTACATGCTGCTTCTGCAACGAAAGGCATGACTCAGTTAACCTGCTCCTGCATTCAGTGGTAAGAAGAGAGGAGTTGGCCTAACGGCTAGGGCACTCGACCTCGGACCTGGGGAACACGGTTCGAGTCTCGGGAATATCGCAAAAACCTCCTGTGATTCTGGGCAAATCCCCGTGCCTCACAAAATGAATGTGTGTCCTTGTGTAACGTAATTGGTGCTATGTAAAGCGCTCTGAACTTATTAAAAATCTATTTACATGTGAAAATAATGTGCTTTCTTTTGATACTCCATTGTAGTAACCCCACTGGTCTTTTTCTCACTTTTGGGGCTACACTAGATAGTGCGTCCACTTCTCCTTGAGGATTCCTCCTTTTTGCATTTCAGCGGAACATAAGTTCATTTTATCTCGGAGACAGACTTGGGTGGTGCCTGTCTTCCGCATGTGCGTGTTCTCGCCGATCAGGTCTGTGTGGTTAATGTTGTGCAAGCCACTCATATTATGTGTACCTGCGTGGGTGTCCTGTGAGGCTGGTTTTATTTTGCCACTTCAAAGCACGGGCCGTTTCCACCATTAGGCCAGACTAGTCGGTCGCCTAGGGCGGCAGAAGGGAGAGGGCGGCAAAAACAAGAGTTTGGGAATTCTGCTCATTTGCACTCGCTCACTGTGACAGTATCAAAGCGGTGCCAGGACTCTGCGTCCCACACCTCGGCTCCCAGACGGGGACAGGAAATCTGCAGCTGCGGCGCACAACATGCCCTTGAGAGGCACTGGGTGCTGAGGGCAGACCTGGACACAGGACGTTGGGTGGGCCGGGCATACTGGAGGGCCACCCTGTGCAGGAGGAGACAGGCGGTGGCGCTCTGTGCTCAGCTTGTGAGCCCAGGCCCACAGTCCCGCCCCAACCTCCGGGCCACCATGGTGGAGGCACCGCTGTGCCTCACCTGGGTGCTTCTGGTGCTGGCCGTGTCCTGCGTGTCCATCAGCCTGGCGTCCAACAACGAATGCCACAACACCTTTGATTAAAACGGCTGGAATGCCAGGGTGAGGTATAGTGCCTGAAACTCAACTTTTGGCCTGGGAGCATTTCACGGGATTGGAAATGAAAGCCTGTGTCAGACTCGTCAAGGGCCTTGAGTGCACAATTCCAGGAAGCAGCGTTGGCTGGGCTGATGAGAGTTGTACACGCCATGCCGACATCACTCCCACCCCGTACCTGCGCATGGCATATTACAGGCACACAGTCGACCTTTCTTCTCTTGCTGTGTGTACTCGACCTTCCGATCCAGACTGGAAGGAACAGCTAGAAGTCCCGGGGTTAGTGGCATTTAAGCGCTGCACCTAGCACCTAGAGGCAGTGTAGCGGCTAGGCCTAGCACGCCTGGGTGTTCTTCGCATTTCTTCCATTAGCAGCACGCTCTTCAGCGCCGAGGGAACCGGTTGTTGTGGACACATGGTTCGCCTCTAGATAGCAGGCCAGGGCGGCAAAGGGATCAACTGCTCAGGTACAGCCACCCATGGAAAAAAGCTGCATGGGTTGGCGAGTCACGCCCTGTTCACATCAACCACCAGGGCACATCGGCACGACCTTTCCCTGTGTACCATGTTGGAGAACTGCCCATAGCCCATCCGTCATTCTCCGCATGTTTGTTTATTTTCCCTTCTTCTTACTGTGCAGCTGCAGACACCCCTCCCCAGTCTGCGATCCAGTGAGTCACATGCCTCTTTCCCCAATCCATCTGGTTCGATGTGCACTTTCCCTGCAGCTGCGGTACTTCTAGTTTTGCAATTAGGAAGCATCAGTGGGCCAGCTCTGAAGGGACGGGGAAGCCTTCACTGACTGACCGTGCACTGCAGGATGTTATTCATGATTCTACGCCCCGCCCACCAGAAGGACCCTCACTTTCAGGCACTGAGGCCACATTGCCAACCCTCGGCTCACGCCGATGAACCAAGGGAACAGTGTCAGACGCCGGATACGGGCGCTTCTGTGAAAGTGGAGCCTGCATCTGGAATTCCCTCCCTGGAACATCTGTACCCCACTCCAATTTAATGCAACCCCCCTCCCCCTCCCTCCAGATACTGGCGCCCGTCATCGCCCGTCATTGCTTCAGCATAGCATGCAACCTTCCAGTGATCAGTGCAATGCTGTGACGTATCACACAATGAGTGTAATGAGCATGTGCTGCCTCTCTGACGGCTCTCGGGATACACTCAGCGAAAGCATAACCCCGGGCCATGTACATGTGAAGCTCTGCAAGAGCTGTATGTACCTGACTGCTCTCCTACTTTGCTTTTGTGCGTCCGCTCCTCCTTGCATTTGATGCTCAAGGCCAGCTTGCACATGCGTAGCCTGGGATCAGTGCTTGCGTTTATTCTTAGGTGCTTTGGCAAGGTGTGCGTTTAAGCGGAGGCATGGTGCAACATATACCTATCTGCGGAGCGCTTCCCTCCATAAAGGTACTTGCACAAGCTTGCACTGCTAACTGTTTTCGTTGGCGAGTGTTGCTCCATTGATAGATTCTTCCCCCTGATTGCACTCGTGTTTTTCTTGCCTTCTGCCCCGCTGTCCGTGTATGATTGCACTCAAGAGATTAGGGTCTGGTCTCCTGCTGGTCACCTTCTGCACAGCCTCACTGGCACGCCGCGGAAACAGTGAGGCATCGAAGCATAGGAGCTAGGATCAAGGTAAGAGGTCTGTGGTCACCTGCCTGCCACCCCTCTCACTGCCTCACTCTCTATCTCACTACATAACAACTTCACTCTCTCTCTCTCTCTCTATCTCACTACCTCACTCACTCTTTATCTCACTACCTCACTCGCTCTCTTTCTATCTCACTAACTCACTTTCACTCTCTCTTTCACTACCTCTCTCTCTATCTCAATACCTCACAACATCACTCTCTGCTTATATCTCACTACCTCACAACATCCCTCTCCCTCACTACCTCACTCTTTCACTACCTAACTCTCTCTATCTCACTACCTCACTCTCTCTCTCACTACCTCACTCTCTCTCACTACCTCACTCTCTATTTAAATACCTCACTCTCTCTCTGCTAATGCAATAAGTCTCACATATGCAAAAAATTAAGCTATTGCCAATAGAAATGACAATGCCATTTATTTAGGGATAAACATTTTTTTTTTAAAAAGAGCAATGCCAACAGCTCTAACTATAATATTGCCGAGACCATTGCATTGTAAATGCTTGTTAATGCTTTCTGGTGATCCACCTATCGAATGGGTCGATTGGATAGACTCTTTTGAAAAATACTTAGTGGCCTTGGAAGGCACTGACTTCTCCGAAATACGGAAAAAAGCACTGATATTGGACTCTTTGGCCAAGAAGGATCCACATGCATTTCAATATCTCACTCCGGTACGTGATAACCAGGCAAATGAATTTGGTGATGTGTACAAAGAGGCCAAAACACGACTTCAAATAAAATTTGCCAAAACTGCAAACATTGTAATGTGACACCACACATTTTATAAACAACACCAACGCCCAGCAGAGTCAGTTGATGATTTTGTGGCCAGATTGCGTGAGTTATGACTGAAGTGTTAGTACAAGATCAAGTAATTGTCCAATGCTATAGCAAAAAAAATGCAAGAACGTTTTTGGGCCGCCAGCAATCCGTCCTTAAAAGATGCTATTACAATAGCTAAAGTCGTGAACGAATCAGAAAAGTGCATGAGGGAAATGCAGAGGAATGAGGGTTGTAGCAAAGCCGCTGGCATGACTGCGGCGGAAGATGATCAAAGCATAGTGATCAACCCAAGAATGATCAACTAGGTGATAGTGGTGGGAGATGAGTTTTGAGTGAAATTTTGAAAAAACACAGTAAAGTGTTTGAGAACAGGTTTGGAGTTGCTAAGCAGTACATGCATGAAATTAAGGTAAAGAAGAATGCTCTTCTGAAAAGATATGTAGCAAGGAAGGTACCCATTGCTGTGAAACATAACATAAGGTGAAGGACATTCTGGAGTAAATGATTGGGGAGGATGTGATAGAGCCTGTGGAGGCCACTGAATGGCTTTCACCAGTGGTTATTACTAAGAAGTCAGATGGCTTGTTGAGGTTCTGTGTGGACTTACGTAGTCTTAATAAGAGTGTTGGGATGGACTTGTTCCCACTTCCCAACGTAAACAAACATAAACAAACTCATTTTGACACTGTCTGGTGGGAAATATTTCTCTAAGTTAGACCTGAAAAGCGTTTATCACCAGGTCCAACCTCATCTAGACTCCAGACACTTTACGGCCTTCATAACATCGGAAGGTACTTTTCAATTTAAAAGATTACCTTTTGGCCTGTGCTCGGCAGCAAGTGTTAATCAACGTCTGAATGCAGGTTTGATGTCCGGTCTTTCTAGTGTTGTATTTTTCCAAGAAAACATTTTGGCGCTTGGGGAAAGCATCACAGTGCATAACAGGATCTTGCGGAGGTGTTGTCTCGAGCTGGTGAGGCACGGCTGACATTATGAAAAGAAAAATGCTAAGTCTTATGGCATGAAGTGTAGAATCTTGTGTATTTGTTTAGTAGAGAAGGTGTGAGAACCAAAATGTATTTGGAGAGTGCTATATTTAACGCTGAGGTACCCAATGGCAAAGACAATTGGAGGTTGTTTATGGGCTTGGTGGAGTATTATGCCAAGTTTGTCCGAGGCTTTGCTCACAAGACAGAAATATTGAGACTCTTGTTGAGGAAAGGGAGAAAGTTTTCTTGGGGAAAAGAAGAGTAAGTTGCTTTCACACTGATAGAATGATATTGCCAATGCAGGAGCACTTGTGCCGTTTCAGAGTAGCTTGAAAATAGTTATCAAGATCGATGCGAGTGTGGTTGGTATCGGGGCAGTAATGTCACAAGTGCATGGGTGTGCACGGAAGATGTTTGCGTTTGCCTCACGCTCTCTGTCTGAAGCTGAGAGAAGTTATTCAATCATAGAGAGGGAGGTATTAGCAGCAGCCTATATTTGGGGAAGTCATATACTCTAAGAGAATTGATCACAGGCCCTTACTCAAGCCAGATTGGCGATGAAATTGCAAGGTGGAGTATCTTCCTGGTTGAAAAAACAAAGTGGCGGGTTGTTTCTTAACCCCCTCGATGCTCAAGACGGAACCATGCCGTCATGTGTCACGGTTGGGCTGTGCTCATGACGGCATGGTTCCGTCATGACCATGCCGCGATTGGAAAGTCCAGCACAGCGCTGGCATTCATGCAGCAGGCAACGTGTTAAGACTACCTGATAAAACTGCTGAGTTTGGAAATGTGTACACCAAAAAGGTGGTGGCTAATGTAGTGGATGCCACTGAGGAACTTGAGGGTTGTGTCTGCAAGGGAGGGTGGATGCTGGCGATAGAGAAGGACAACATGTTGAAAGCAGTGGTTGAATTGCTGGGAGGAGATGTTCGGAGAGAAAGTTCTTTGCCGGAGGGGCTCAGGCCTTTTCATAAGGTGGTAGATTAAATATCCTTACAATATGAGGGTGCTGTTATGAGGAGTTGTAGATTAGTATCTCCCAGCCCAGTCTTTGCTGCTCAAGTTGGTACATTTGTCACATGAGGGTCATATGGGTCAGACTTTCACATTCAAGCTGTTGAGGGAAAGATTTTAATGGCCGCTCATGGATGATCAAGTGAAGACGTGGGTGCATGAGTGTGGGCTTTGTAAAGAATATGAGAAACGTTTGAGAGTGGGCTTAGGAATCTCTGTACAAAATCAGAAGGTTGAGGAGGTAAAGGAAGTTTGGGAAAAGATCTGTTTGGATTTCATAGTTTCATTCACGTTCTTGACATGATCAGGAAAGGTTTGCTGCAGTCATAGTGGATGCTAAATCCCAATGGGTGGAAGTGGTTTTTATGAGGTCCAACAACACCAAGACTACTACAGCTGTCCTTGGGGAGATGTTCCGAAGGGAAGGGATTCCTTCAATCTTATTTACGGATAATGGCCCCAGCTCACCTCCTCGGAAATGAGGTAATTCCTAGATCTTGTGGGGATTAAGCATGTGTGTACATCATTGTACAATCCCAAAAGTAATGGCTTGATGGAAAGGATCAACAGATTGGTCAAGGGAACTACTGAAGTGGTGTATAGGAGTTCGGCTAAGATTCAGAGGGAGATTTCTTTTCCATAAAAGACCACTTCCATCTGATTGTAGTTGAGTCTCAGGCAGTTGGTCCTCATCCAGTTTGCGACTTCTGACATGAAGTTGCTGAACTTCATTTGGGCTTTGGAGGAAGAGAATGCGCTGGGCGTGTTCTGTGTAGGATATAATGTTGAGTCCTTGGCATTGGCTGATGCCGGCAAGCGGAGCCATGTAGACATTGAAGAGTGTCAGGGGGAGCGAGGAGCCTTGAGTGACTATGTAGTTCAGGTTGTAGGCAAAGGATGAGTAAGGGGCCATGCTTACAGCTTGGGTGCATACCGAGAGGAAGGAGCTGATCTAGGGGAAGGCATGGCCATGTATTTTGGTGGTGTAGCGGTGTTGGATGAGAATGGAGTGGGTTGGGAGACAGTGTTGAAAGCAGCCGAGAGGTTGATGAGTGCAGCTGTCTTTCCTTTGACCCTGATCAGACAAATACCATGAGTGGTGGTGATGAGGGAGGTTTTAGTGCAGTGGTTTAATTTGAATCGTGTTTGGGAGGGGTTCAGGAGGTGGTTGGCATTCAGGTGGTCAGCCAGCTGCGTATACACTTTGGTTGGATATGGGAGGAGGGAGATGGTTTTGTAGTTCGCCAGTGATTTTTTTTCCGCTGAGGGTTTTTTCCAGTAAAGGTAGTATATAGACAAATTTCCATGAGTCCCAGAAAGAGGCTGTGGTGAGAAAGTCATTGAGGATTGATGTGAGAGGCACTACAGGTGGAGTCGAGTCCTTTTGAAGAAGAAGTGTGAGCATGGGTCTGAGGGAGCACCTGAGTGGATGGAGAGCATCATAGTGCAGTTGACTGAGGGTTGATGGTCGGCCAGCATGCCAGGGTGATTTCTTGAGTGTCCCTCTCTTCAGATCAGAGGACAACAAGAGCAGTGAGGTACGGTTAGGGTAAGAAAGTTGTTCTATAAGGTGGTGATCTTAGTGCTGAAATAGTGGGAGAGCTGGGTGCAGAGTTCCTGAGATGGAGTAATAGTCATGGAGCTGGTGTGAAAGTAGGTGAATATCTTCACAATGACGAAGATTTTCTTTGTGTTGTGGAAGTTGCTTTCACTTTGTTGGGTGATTGTGCAGTGCTTGTTGCTTCTGAGTCATTAGTGGTAGACCCGGAGAGATACAATCTCCGTGTCTCTATCAGTGGGGTTGTGGGGTGCCTCCGTCGGTATTCCCACTGTTTGGACATTCAGAAGTCTTCCATGTACTAGCTTGTCTGTGGCTTGTTCCATGCTGTGGGGACGGTTCTCAGCAGTGCCAGAACATGTGCGCAGTAGGTGAACCAAGTGGAAATTTTGAGACAGAGCAGGCAAGTTTGTTGAGTTGTTGCAGGTGTCGAGATAGAAATTCTGAGGTCCAGACGTCTTCTGGACCTGGTTCCAGTTGCTTCTGAGTTTTTGGTAAGTGTGGTTCTGTGTTGATTTGGGAGATGTAAACTGTAACAAGGGCTTGGTAAGTTTAAGTGAGGTTGGTTGGTTTGCCTACCATGATGTCTGCAAAGATGGTGAAGACAGGGTCCATGAAGTGTTCTGCCATGTGGTTGGGTTTTCTTACTCGCTGAGTGAATCCTATTGTGCCCATGTCTTCCTGGAGGTTGGTGCTGGGAGTCGGTGATGTCCTTGAGCTGAAAGTTGAGGTCACTGAAAAGGATAAAGGAGCTGGAGTTGAGAACTAGAGGGGCGGCAAAATCCACAATGTTAGTACCGAAGTTGGTCCTGGGTTCAGAACAGTGGGAGAGTAGGGCACCTCCTAAGGTGGTGTTATAAGAGGTGCTGATGTTGAAGGCCACGTGCTTGAGGATGTTGTTGGAGTTGGCTGATGAGATGAAGCAGATGATCTTTTCTTTGTATATGATGCGGAATTCTATGCTGTTTTTGCTTGTTCTGTTCTGTCGTTCAATCTTCTAGTCATGAAGAATTGCTACGGTGATGTCTGGAGCAGAAGACAGATTGAGCTGGGTCTCAGTGAGGAAAAGTAGGTCTGGGTAGATGTCGTGCAGGAGGTCCCAAACTTCAAAAGATGTGTTTGATAAGTGAGCGGATGTTGAGGAGAACTCGCAACAGGGTGGGATGAGTGTGGTGCTGTCTTAAGAATCATGTGTTTGTGGATTGAGAGAGAACAGAGACTAGGGTAGTGAGATGGTGAGGGGAAGGAGAAGTGTCATGCGGCTAAGGAGAATGCACCTTCTGTGCTGGAAGGGGAGGCTAGGGTACAGCACTGGGATGGAGACTTGCGCTTCATGGCATGGAAGGCTGCTGCAGAGTAGTATCTTGGGCTCTGGCGCATGGGTGTGGGACAGTAGAGCAGAGTGAAAGCATAGAAAATGGCAGAAAAAGGCAGAGTCTAAAAAGTTGAATTAGGGCAAAGGTATGAGTGAGAGAGTGGGAAGAGTGAAAGCAGACTGAAGGAGGCAAGGAGAATTGGGTGCAGAGTGGAGAAAGAAATAGGCAAGCAAGAGAAAAATGTGAACAAAGAGGCAAAATGACTAAAGGAAGGAAAACAGAAGCAGAAAGGGCAAAAGGTGCAAAAGAGGTCAAAGAAAAAGAACAAAGGGGTGAAAAGGCAGTATCAAAAGACCAAGAAGAGATGAGAAAGTAGAGAAAAAGGTGGGAGGTTCGAACCCCAATCTGATGCAGCAAAGCAAAAGAAGTGTCTGAAAGGGCCGTGCCTGGTCGGAGAACCGATGTACAAGTAAGGCAGTCAGGCTGGGCCCGGGAGCACTTTCTTAAAGCACTATTGTAATACTACTACTAAACGTACTACAAAATGTAGTTTGTGAATAGTCCCCATAGTGTTCCATATTTCACATCACTTTGAGCTTATCCAGTATATGATCAAACGAATATAAATTCCAAATATTTTAGGCTCTTGCAAAACATGAAAAAAAGACATAATTGACAATGTAACCCTAACCACAGATGTCTCACTGTGCCACACTTACAATTCCCTCACCTCATTAAGAGATGGGAATCTTGCCTGGTTTCCAATGGAAGAGCCTCTGATGACTCCAGTTTGAAACCTTTATCCGGCGGCCCATCTGCCACAGACCGCCAATTTTCGAGCAACAGAAGACATGCTCTATTTAGGACCAGCCTTCAAACAATCTGTTTTTCTATTTGTTACTGCCAAGTAAACCATAATGGTCTGGAACAGGAGAGAGACATTACACGCCCATTCGGTACAAAAAAAATCCCAGCACGTTGTGGTAATTGTTTTGTCTTGTTTTAAAGAAAAAAAGGCATATATTTTGGAAGAACATCAAACAATACTGGCTGGCAGCCAAACCGTGTCAGCCAGCTGGCCTTGCATTTACAAACAAAATGCATCAGCTCTTTCGGTGTGAGCACTTTCAGCCAAAGGATCCCCCTCACGCTGATCTAGATCTCAAATTGGGTGGGTAGTCTTCCAAAGCAGCAAAGTTCAACCCATTGTCCTTGGCCTTAGACAATGCAAAGTCTGCATGCTCCAAAGCCTCATCACTTCACCTCGTTCCCACCCACAATAAATTGCCCACACAGAATCAGTAGCCTCTTCTCCCCACCACACATATCAGACGTGGACTGGCAAAAAAAGCAGCCTTAGCAAGTCTTGTCACATCAAGCCTCACACAGCGCGGTGCGAGCTCGTGCAGAGAGTGAGCTAGACAACTGCAAAGGAACTTGGGGGCTGTCCTATCAAAGAATGGGAAAATTATGCACTTTACAACATATTTTTAGTGACAGACAAAAGGTAAATTCTGCAAAGAACGCCCTTAAAACCAATTAAAAGCTGCACATAACTGAATCAGGGAGCTACTCAATATAGTAAAAGCTCAAACTACTGATTAATTAATGACAACGGCCGAAGTCCATGGTACGAGCTTTAATGAATTAGCCAAATTCCTTGATAACAAGAAACATAAAATATGCAAGTTACGGGTGGACATCTGTTAACCCACTCTCACAAGAAATCACTGCCTGAACCAATTCATTCATCTATTAACTGGAACCTATTCCCACTAACATACCAAAATCTGCAATCTAGCTGTGCTTCAGTATTATAAATACCTGGCTGAGCCCTATGCCACCGACACTGGGAATATGGTGAACTAAAGTATGAAATAACCATGCAATTGAATGACTCACCACAGTGCTATGAGACCCCATGCCCAGATATGATAAGATGTGCCAGTGGGTGTGTGAGTGGGTGTGTGAGTGTGTGATGTATTCCTATAGGTTCTGAATCGATCCCCCTATTCCTGACCCTATTCTGGTTAAACAAACCAACAAGTTAACTAGCAGTCAGCCCATGAGGCAGAAAACCCCCATGATGCAGATACCGTTATCTGACGCAGTCACACTACGGCACAGGAACCTGTTATCTGATTAGGTCATAACGCTTGCGATCTAATTAGACAAGCGATATTCCTCCAGCCCCTGATAAGGCATACGGAGTTCTCATAACAAATCAAACCTATGACAACCTGGGCAAAACCCTGCGGCCATTGTTTTGATTTCACCGAGAACTTCAGCAAAAGAATGTGCTAACGAGCAAGTCGTATGACATCCTTATTGACGTATCTATGTCCATCCTTACGTCAATCTCGGCACCTTAAAGGTATAAATATTACCGATATTGCCCTATGCAAACACACACGGTGGTGACGAGACGGAGCAGCCATACTTGCCGAAGCGAAGAGCAGAGCAGACCCCGCTGGCACAGCCCCGCCTTCCTGACGCGCTGAGAACGAGACGAGCTGCTTTCTCCTGCCGAGAAATCCAGCACCGGCGCTTCCGGGTAGCCCTCGCAGGCAGCCTGGAATATCGAGACCAGAGAGAGAGATACCATCCCTCATTCAACCTAGATTCCAGGTACAGAACTGAATAACCCCTCGCAGAGAATTCTTTAGTTATTCACTTGGCAAAAACAAACTTAACTTAAACTGTAACTTTCTATTCCCGCCCACGTATTAGGCTTAGGTCAGGTACACGGGGTAGGCGTATTTAGAAACACCAGTTGAGTACGTTTAGTCAAATGTATATGTGTATGTAATATATTTTATACATTTTAAAACATCTTATGGCTTAGAAACCATATCAATGTTTTTACAGTACTATTTCATACTATTGCTTTTAATGTATGCACTTTACTTAACTATAAGTATTGCAATAATATCGATCCATTTCTCTTGTATGAGAAAAGAGACTGATCAATAAATAACACCTTTTTATTGAACACGCCCGTCTCTTCCTTTTCTCTACATTCTGATGAGACTAAGAATGCACGTACTGACTGAGTAAAATAAATTGCCTTTTGTTCACACGACTCTCGAGATACACTCTTGATTAGGGGAGAGCAAAGTTGTCATGTTCTATGGTTGTCAGAAACTAAATCCCTTCTTGTCTAATCAGGGAAGTTAATTCCTTCCTGAACATTCGAGAAAGTTTCTAGTGAACTCTGAGCTAGCTGGCAAACCCAAAACTTTAAGTCTAATATCGACAGTAGTAGACCTAGTTAACGTCTGGTCTAGGCCTTTACTATTGAAGGTATTATTCCAATGCGCAGAGCCTATTGGGATAATAGGAACTACACTACATGGCGCCCAACGTGTTTGGAAAGGGCGATAAAACTAACGTAAGACATTTAAAGTAACTCAGTCGTGCTTTCTCACTCAGACCCCTTTCTCCCATAATACTCCAAAGACGTCTGGAGTGGGTAAAAGGTTATATCCGCCAGACCTCGCAGGAGGGAACTCCTATGTATGGTTCTTGGTATAGTCAACGTTGAAGGATACACTGTTCCAAAATATTGTGCATCTAATCTTTGTTTCCATAAGAAACCTGATCTGCAAACAAAAGAAATAACCATCCTGTCGGTAAAATGGTAGACAGTGATGAGGAAAGAGAGGCAGTTAGATTAGCAACTGAACTCGCAGAAGCTGATACTGCACTGCAAGACGCAGACCCGGATATAATACTCATCCCGGTCATCAAAAGGAAATCTATAACCTTAAAACTTATAGAAAACGGACTGACACCTAGAGGTGGCACAGTCATATTCGTAATTGAGGCACACGAATATCGGCAGACAGAGGTATACTATTCATGGATAAATTTTCCAGCAGCAAATGCTGTAACAAAGTACTTCCACTATTACAAAATAGAGGAACCTCCTGAAACGTACACTCCTTTCGAGGAGGTGGAAGTACCACTCAAATTTCAAGAGCATTTGCTCTTATTTGATGGCGCCCTAAAACATAATAATCACATCACCAGGCTCGGTCCTTTAGGTAGACCAGGAGCAACGTGGCCGGTCCTAGCCGGATACACACCACATCCAGACATCGACGAGATGTCTGCAGCTAACCTGTTAACACAGCTAAAACAATTAATAAAAATACATAGACAATTAGTCCAGTATGTGATGCGGACTTCAACAATTCAGCCAGCGATTAAACTCCCACAGCTGACCCCTCACCAGGGGAACACAAATAAAATTACACCACAGAACATCCAGTCCTGCCTAGGTAAAGTACCGGCTAAACGGGAACAAATACCATTCTGGCTAGCGCAGAAAATCACCCAAATAGAGGCGGTGTTTCCAGACACCACCCCGTTAGAAAAACATAGGATTCTGACTATCTGTCTTCCAATGGGAATCGCACCACACATTGAGGACTGTGACACTTGGGGTACAGTCTTTGCTTCCATTTACACAAAAACGCATGGTGTTCCATCCATTTCGGTAATACCAGATGTGCTAAAACAAATTCAAGACGAATATGGTCCAGAACCCGCTTTAACTCTTGGTATGAAATTACTAAAAGACTTCAAGCAGGTCTCAGCTATATTATTAGCCAACATAAAGGGAGAAGCAGCAAACGTGGCGATCCGCCAGAGGTTAAAGGAGACAGATATAGCAGACCAACCAGCTGAAATTGCCAGAATCATAGAAAAATCCTATGAGGAACTAGGTAGAGATAGTTTAGGTGGAATACCAGTAAAACCACAACTGATTGAAAGTCCTGAAAAAATATTTTTTAATAATAATTCAACATCACAGAAAAAGAGCTGGGATGGAAACAAACAATCCAATCCTAAAGAAAAGAAATTCCAGTCCAGAGGCAGGTCTCCAAGGCGAAGAGAAAAATCTCCGAACCAAAGACACAGGTCACCCCAGAGTGACCCCTCTGGGAAAAGATATAACCTTAGAAACAGGGATAATATAAAAAAGCCTGATAGATATCAAGACATTGATACACGTCCCTCTCAATCTTTTCAGACTTCCTCGCAGAAATCGGAAAGAAGAGGACGATCAGAACAAAGAGAAGAGCACGCCAAGTCCAAAGACAAGGAACCTGCTCAGCTAAAAAAGAAATTACAATTTCCAAAGAAGAAGGTAGCCAGCATTAAAATAGTTAACAATGCCGAGAATTCTGAGGACACAACTGAAAAACGGGGAATGGGCTCAGACAATGCTAGACAGTGCAGCAGAAGTGAGCATAGCTCGCAAAGTCCTTATGAATCATCTGGAGACAGTGGACACGAATGAATATCTTCAAGTGGAAACTGCAGACACCAGAGTTAGCAAACCTCACAAAATATACGAAATAACATTGCGTATAGAGGGGGATAAGACTAGAAAAATAAGGGGACTACTCTGGGATAATCTCTCCAAGGGCTATGATATCCTTCTAGCTGAAAAAGACTGGCCACCAGAGTTTGTCAGGGATTGCCCTCATGGCGAAGAAGTAATTATGCCTGCCTTCTCAAATCATATCCCAATTCATAAAAAATACACACTTGCTAGAAAGTGGGCAGTGGCTCTAGCTCCTGCTTTATATAAAAATCACGTGGGATGGGATGAGGACTCTCCTCCTCACAAAATCCAGTTAAAATCACAACCTACTGCACAAAGGCAGTACCCAATTAAGCAAGAAGCAAAAAAACAGGTAAAAGAAATACTAGATCAGCTAGAATACCAGGGGGTGATTGAAACTTGCACCTCACAAATGAACAACCCTTTGTTTCCGGTCTCCAAACCAGACAATTCATATTGTCTAGTTTTGGATTACCGACACCTTAACACATGTTGCAAAACTTTTGCAGTGCAAAATTCGCATAGTGCTGCACTAATGAATAACATAGTGCGCAAAAAATACAAAACAACCTTAGACATCTCTAATGGATTCTTTTGTCAAAACATAGCACCAGAGAGCAGATATTTGTCTGCGTTCTCAATAAATGGCACTCAAAAACAATTCTGTCGGTTAGCCCAGGGGTACAAGAACAGCCCGGGAGTATTCTCAGCGCGAGTAACAGAATTACTACAAATATATGATGATGAAGCATTATCTTATGTCGACGACATTTACTTAACAGATGATGACTTGGAGACTCACTTGAAGAGAGTGAACACCATAATACTTGGGTTCGCAGCAGAGGGTTACAAATTCAACTTTAAAAAATCCAGAATTGCCCACCTGACAGTCCTGTTCTTAGGATATGAATTATCAAGTGAAGGCAAAAGCCTGGCTGACAATTTCCTAGAGAAATGTGCCGTAATCCAAGCACCTAGAACACTAAAAAACCTACAGTCGATTCTAGGCTTCCTAAATTTCGGAAGAACATACATTGCAAATTACGCAGAAAGGGTCAAACCCCTTTATGATCTGATAAAACCAGATTTTAAAAAGATCCAATTGGACTCAAATACACACAGAAATGTTGAGATCCTTACAAACAGACATGCTAATTAAAACAAAATTAGAAACACGTGATAACACACGCAATCTTGTGATTCGAGTCATCCCAGGGAGATGCGGATTCACATACCTGACCTCTAATGAGGGAGAAAAGGTACCGATTGCATTCAAATCACACTTGTACACTAAGGCTGAAATGAAATTTAGCCCTACGGAAAAAATTCTAACTGCAACACAGACAGCTATAGCAAAAGAACGAGCCCTGGCACAAGGTAAACGAATAATAATCGTGACACCGATACCAGCCCTAGAGGCGGTAACAAAGGCAAGCATTCCAAATGCTAAAGCGCTCCATCCGAGATGGATACAATGGGCTAATTCTCTTGCTGCAACGGACGTGGCATACGAATTTGATCCTAACTTAAAAACACAAGAATTTCTCCAATATGAATTTGAATGTCCTCCGCCGACCGAAATTCTGCCTCTAGATCATTACGGCTGTATAATATATACAGACGGATCAGCACAACCCGCAGTTGGGGGTAAACAAGCTTATAGTGCTGCGTGCGCGATTGTTAAAGGTCGCTGGCACGAAGGGAAATTTAAACCAACCCTCACTAAAACGCAATCTCTAGGAGATTGCACAGCTCAGCGAGCTGAACTACTGGCATTCAAGATGGCGCTTGAAAATACCGATCGAGAATTCCCCACGCTCATAGTGTGCGATTCGTATTATTGCGTTCAGTCTTATAATGAATACTTGCAGATCTGGCTTCAAAATGGTTTTAAGGATGCAAAAGGAGGCACAATCAAGCATAAAATGCTCTTGGAATAAGTAGTTCTTTTACAAAAAGAACTACCAAAGACTCACGTGATACACACACTGAGTCATCAACGTGATGGCGTTCACGTTGCAGGGAATTCATTGGCTGATGAGGCCGCGAAGGCAGCTGTGCAAACGGCTTCCGTAGCTGCCATCACCCGGTCAAAAACAAAAATAGACAGCGAAATATTACAAGCTGTCAGCGCTTCAGAAAAGGATTCGATAGAAACACTCCCGAAAGGCTTTCCAGTAAAATACTCATACATAACTGATGCAAACAATGTTCCTTTTGCTCGAATCCCTGGAGTGGGGGATAGGGCAATTCCAAACATGGAACATAGGTTAGGACTAATAATAGCGGCACACGAAGGGCTTGCTTCTATCCACGCTGGCGTCTCAGCCACAGTATCATTATTAAAACAGAGATACTGGTGGCCACAAATGAGAAGACAAACAAGGAACTATGTTCTAGAATGTGAAATATGTCAAAAAATGAAAGTATCAACGGTGAGACGTCCAGCTCAGACGCCCCTTCTAATCTCGGATAAACCATTAGCCTGTGTTTATCTAGATCACTGCGGTCCCTTACAAAGGGACGGTAACTATAAATATATCTTGGTCACAGTGGATTCATGCACGAGATTCATATGGATGTGGCCCCAGCGAACGGCTGACGCCAGAACTGTTATAAAAGATTTGCGAGTCTTTATCGGCACATACGCAATTGGCATGCTGCATTCGGACCATGGTCCTGCTTTTAGCTCTAGAGCTTATAAGGAGGCCATGGTCAGCATGGGCGTGGCATTGCGGTACTCTTGTCCATTTCACCCTGAGGGGAACGGAATTGTTGAAAGAAAAAAACGTGACATAAAGCAATCTATAATGGCAAAGGTATTAGGTTCGGGAGCTGGGTGGGTCAAACATCTAATAAGTGTCCAACGTAGTCTAAATAACTTGCCAAGAAATTCTCTGAAGGGATTCAGTGCGTACGAATTATTATTTGGAACTAGGATGTTGATCTCTGACATTGATAGTCAGACTTCAGTGGTGAAAGAAAAAAGCTTTGATATCAAAGACCGTTTGGCTATTTTGCAGGACTTAAACAAAACAAGAAAAGACCTGAGCAACATAAAGTTGAAACAACAGCCAACAACCACTGAAGAACCACCACCTGTCCCAGCAAGACCTGTCTGGATTCCAAAAGTCGGGGATCTAGTCAGGGAAAAGATCGCGGTAAAGAAGGAATTTGGGCCTTCTTACAGAAAAGCAGTTCCTGTCTTGTCTATCAACGGGACAAGATCAGTCGTACTACCGCCACTTGCTGGTAAAAAGGAGAACCGAGTTGTATCCATCGACCTGGTAAAACCACAATCATGTGGCCGATAACAAACAGTAGGCCAAGTGGACTCCCAATAAGTAGCCGAACACCAAGGTTTGCTACCAGTACAGAGGTCCTAACGAAGAGGCTCATCACATTCGAAACGCCTACAGAAGAACAACAAGGACTATGCAACAATGCAATAGAACTCAGACCTCTGAAAACCCAAATAAAAACATTTAGCAGAGAAACACCAATCTATAATGAAGTACCAAGCGAAAATGCAAGAAACAGTAATCCTGAAGCAATTGGAACAATTGACAGAACTGCATCCGGCTACTTCATAAACTTCGATAATTCCTCTGAAGGCTTCAGTGAATTAAAGACTCAGCCATCATCAAAAACCTTTAAAGATAAAGCAAAAGAACTTTTGAAACAACTAAAAGAAACATATCTGATTTCTCCATGGATCGAATTTTGGGTGGGTTTTGGTGCATTTATCCTCATACTTTGGCTCATCATGGTACTTACTTTGGGACGCTTCATTGGGGGAAAATATGCTAAAATGGACACAGCAAGTCAGAAAATCAACTTGATCCTCAAACCACACACATCTTCACACGTCGAGAAAAGAGAACTTTCTTCAGTCAACTTCACAGCCAATCCGATACCTGGTGGGGTAGCATGGGACAACACAGACTACGAAATCTATGGTCCGGTTGAAATCCTGAAATATCCACACCAAATTAAGATCTCATTGAATGACTTTGCAAAACCAAGCTCATTTGCTGATGATTGGGACTTCGAAAGCATTAATAATATGATGTCTGACTTAGTAATGTCTGCTAAATTTACCAAACATGATTATTTGCAGGGTTCTACAAATTATGATAGTATGTACTGTTATAACCACTATGGTAACCATTTGTTACATAGATCTGCACAACCTAGAAATGTTTTAAATTATAATCAATGGGAACATTGTGCAACACCTCCAAATGGGAGCTCAAGAACCGTTTACGACAAATATTCATACTTTTCAGGTTTTAACATAAGTAATGCTGAAACATTTTATTTCAAATTGTCAAATAAGACAGGGACGAAGACCATGATAACAAACACAAAATTGATATATTCAGACTCATTCTTTGAAAAAATGAATACTTTTGGTTTTGATTATTGGGACAAAAATGTTGAATTGAAAAGTGTTTGGGGCACAAAAGAATGGCAAGTACAGGGTATAGAATCTTTGTTTAGAGCCTGCATGATCCCAGGACAAATGATATTTTTAAATGACACTGTTCAACAAACTACCTGTCTTGGCCTAGCCAAAATCAAAGACTTGAATTAACCGTCTATTCCAAAGCCAACAATGAGCAGCAATAGCTCTATAGATGAAGAGATAGACGTAAATTATGTATTAAACCAAAACAGAACACATCCTGATTGGAAACAGTGGTTGATCTGGCCCACAGATACAAATAACTGTCAAGACAGATTCCTGAACAAAACACAGGGGTTCAAAATGACCAGGCCAGACCCTAGATATTCCCAAAGACATCACCCAGGGATAATAACCACCTACAGTGTGGGCAAATTATGCCTTCAATGGCTACAAACTTCCACACTGGCAGAAATTAAGCAACACCTAACTTTACTTACTGATGGTGCTGACTTGCGTGATTTCATTATGGGACCGCGCAAACAGCGTCAAAAACGTTTCATAGCAGCCTCTGTATATGCAGCATACAATGAGGCCTGGAAGGTTACTCAAATTGAAACAGCAGAGAGAATACGGGAAATTGACCGTATTAATTTGGAAAAATCACTTTCTGTAGTGGACAATGGGTTAATGACTCTGTCCTCCAGAATTTTTTCTTTGGACAGCATTGTGTCTTCAGCAATCGACATATTATCGCAAGACTTACTGTTGCTACAACACGGTCAGTCTCAATTGCGTTCTATTGTACAGCTTGGCTGGACGTTACAAAATCTGCGTTCAGGCTATGTGCCTTGGCGTTTAATCAACACAACGTCACTATTCCAAATCTTTAACCTTACTGATAGACAAGTCAGTATGGCACAAAAGGGTGCTGATTATACAATCTTGAGCATTGAAAAACTCGAAAGATTACCAGTGACAATGTCAGAACGACCTGTCAGTGAATGGATAATACATGGGATAATAAATATTCCAATCTCAACCTTCAGGTTTCAATACTGCCAAAAATATATACAGACTGGCATGTACGAGAAATTGGGAAAGGGGTACATTAAAACAACATGGAACCTGCCCTATTCACATGCATGTGTCAGTAATAAAGGACAGAAAGTGTTTCTTAGTGGCAATAATTGTGCGATGTCACTAAGCGGCACGCTTCTGTGTAACGGAATTAGTTTGCATGGAGCCTGTGAAGGGAATTCATACAACCTTTCATGTCACCAGCAAGGCGCACCTGCAACAGAGATAGAACCATTCTTTCAAAGACTCTATAATGGGAGTTACATTCTAATTGTAGATCGCAGATGTTGTAGTCTTATGCCCGGGACTCCTTATCTCGTAACTACGACTGCGAAGGTCAAGTGCTGTGGACGCTCATTGTTCCCCAGCTCCTTTCCAGACAGGGAGGCAAGGGCATGGCCCAATTTGAAAATTACTTCTATTCGAATAGATACTTTAAGCAGAATGAAAACAGTGCTTCTTCAGACGCCTACAAGGCTCACGTCATCAAAAGAAACGTATGATCTACAAGTCGCAAGGACGACTGCAGAGATACATTCATTGTTATCAACTAATTCCCCCATACATTTCGCAGAAATCCTGAATGAAATCTTAAATATTTCTGATACCAATGGGGTCTCAAAGGTATTTAAGACAGTATTTTTGATGGCATTAACACCATTCAAAGCCATACTGGGTATTTTTCCAGATTTCGTCCATTCGATTTTTGGCGGACTTCCCCTGATCTTGGGACTAATTGCAGGAATCCTATTCTTAGTCCTTATTTTTCGTTATGGCAACCCATGTCACAGACAAAACTCTTGCGACAAGGGAAGAAACAATCCTAGCCATTGGATACCGGGACCGGATATCAAAAATCCTGGGACTCTCCCGGCTTAGAGACCTGAACATGACTTGGTTTCTATCATTTCGACCAATGTGGCAAAGATGTGTTTTACCTGTATTAAGGTGTCTGCTATGCGGAGAAGAATGCGTGTTAGACACCTGTCTGGCGCTACAATCGGATGCGCCAATGGATGCAGAAACATTGTTGAGCCCGATCAAGGTTCACGCTTTGTGCTGCCCTCAAAGGCTACCAATCCTGATGACAGCATTCGTGGAAGCTTCACCACTGCGATTGAGGGGTAGTGAAGTTCAAGATGAAAGCAGCATCGAACAGGTACGACCTTCTGTCAGCAATGCAAATCAGAATGTCAATGGAGACAATCATGCGCACGAATGCATGGTTACACCTTTTTCCGAGTTAGTGGAACTTTCCCAGGAAGCTGTTGACAGCTTTTTCGAAAGCCTAAATGATATGATGTTCTCACCAGAGCAGAAATAGAGACTTTTGAGCAAACTCGCACACGGCGTTCCCTGAATTCGGCCTTCAACTTTAAAAATAAAGTCACATGAACAATTTTACCTCCAGTTCACGGACAGCAATTTTTCAGCAGCCCCAAAATATTTTTGCATATTTTTCGGGACACTATCTTCTGCTTAAAGTAAGAACTATTCTTAGAGAACTAAGGTTTCTAAATTTTAGATAGCTTATAGACATTAGCTGCCCGCTGGTATTTTCGTAAATATTTTATTCTGTGATGGAATGGTCTCGAACTTTTTTTCTGTATTAAGAGCCATTTCATGTGTAAATTCTCATATACCAAATAGCAATAATGTATACAAATGTGTGATTACTTTGGCATTATTCTACAGCTTGAGTGCATACAATACATATGATTGCAATTCTTCCGTATATTTGAAAAATTTCAAAATGCATTTATGTATTTTGGGGTGGTAAGGTATACACTATACTCTATAGTATGTTTTACTATGCATAGATTAGTAAATATGTCCATAGTTAGCGTGGAGTGGGTGTGATGTATTCCTATAGGTTCTGAATCGATCCCCCTATTCCTGACCCTATTCTGGTTAAACAAACCAACAAGTTAACTAGCAGTCAGCCCATGAGGCAGAAAACCCCCATGATGCAGATACCGTTATCTGACGCAGTCACACTACGGCACAGGAACGTGTTATCTGATTAGGTCATAACGCTTGCGATCTAATTAGACAAGCGATATTCCTCCAGCCCCTGATAAGGCATACGGAGTTCTCATAACAAATCAAACCTATGACAACCTGGGCAAAACCCTGCGGCCATTGTTTTGATTTCACCGAGAACTTCAGCAAAAGAATGTGCTAACGAGCAAGTCGTATGACATCCTTATTGACGTATCTATGTCCATCCTTACGTCAATCTCGGCACCTTAAAGGTATAAATATTACCGATATTGCCCTATGCAAACACACGCGGTGGTGACGAGACGGAGCAGCCATACTTGCCGAAGCGAAGAGCAGAGCAGACCCCGCTGGCACAGCCCCGCCTTCCTGACGCGCTGAGAACGAGACGCGCTGCTTTCTCCTGCCGAGAAATCCAGCACCGGCGCTTCCGGGTAGCCCTCGCAGGCAGCCTGGAATATCGAGACCAGAGAGAGAGATACCATCCCTCATTCAACCTAGATTCCAGGTACAGAACTGAATAACCCCTCGCAGAGAATTCTTTAGTTATTCACTTGGCAAAAACAAACTTAACTTAAACTGTAACTTTCTATTCCCGCCCACGTATTAGGCTTAGGTCAGGTACACGGGGTAGGCGTATTTAGAAACACCAGTTGAGTACGTTTAGTCAAATGTATATGTGTATGTAATATATTTTATTCATTTTAAAACATCTTATGGCTTAGAAACCATATCAATGTTTTTACAGTACTATTTCATACTATTGCTTTTAATGTATGCACTTTACTTAACTATAAGTATTGCAATAATATCGATCCATTTCTCTTGTATGAGAAAAGAGACTGATCAATAAATAACACCTTTTTATTGAACACGCCCGTCTCTTCCTTTTCTCTACATTCTGATGAGACTAAGAATGCACGTACTGACTGAGTAAAATAAATTGCCTTTTGTTCACACGACTCTTGAGATACACTCTTGATTAGGGGAGAGCAAAGTTGTCATGTTCTATGGTTGTCAGAAACTAAATCCCTTCTTGTCTAATCAGGGAAGTTAATTCCTTCCTGAACATTCGAGAAAGTTTCTAGTGAACTCTGAGCTAGCTGGCAAACCCAAAACTTTAAGTCTAATATCGACAGTAGTAGACCTAGTTAACGTCTGGTCTAGGCCTTTACTATTGAAGGTATTATTCCAATGCGCAGAGCCTATTGGGATAATAGGAACTACACTACAAGTGCTTGTGTGGGACTGTGCGTGGATGTGAAAGTGCCAGCATAGAGTTGTAAGTGGGTGTGTGAGGGCCAGTGTAGGTCTGTGAGTGGGTATAAGAGTGCCTTTGTGGGTCTGTAAGTGGATGCATGGGTCTGTGAGTGGGTGTGGGAGTGCCTGCATAAGTCTGGGAGTGGGTCTGTGAGTACCTGTGTGGGAATGTGAGTAAGGCTGTCAGTGCCTATATGGATTTGTGAGTGGGTGTGTGAGTGCCTACATGGCTCTGTCATTGGGTCTGTGAGTGCCCGTGTGGATCTGTTAGTGGATGTGAGAGTGCATTTGTGAATCGGGAGTGAGTGTGTGAGTGGTTGTGTGGGTCTGTAAGTGGGTTTGTGAGTGCCTATATGTGTGTGGGCCTCTGTGTGCCTGTGTAGGTCTGTGAATGGGTCTGTCAGTGCCTACATGGGTATGCCAGTGGTTGTGTCAGTGTCTGAGTGGGTCTGTGAGTGGTTGTCTAGGTGTCTGTGTGGGTCTGTGAGTGGGTGTCTGAGTGTCTGTATGGGTCTGTAAGTGGGTATTTAAGTGCATGTGTGGGTTTGTTAGTGGGTGCCTGAGTGCCTATATGGGTATGTAAGTGTGTCAGTAAGTGCCACCATGGGTATGTGAGTGGCTGTGGCAATGCCTGTTTAGGTATGGGAGTGGGTGGGTGAGTGCCTATGCGGGTCTGTGAGTGCGCCTGAGAGTGCCTGCATGGCTCTGTGAGTGGGTGTGTGAATGCCTGCCTAAGTCTTTGAGTATGCGCATGACTGCCTGTACGGGTCTGTAAATGAATGTAAGAGTAACTGTGAGGTTGTCTGAAAGTGTTTTTTCTTTTCTTAAAGTGCATCAAGATTCGTGGATCCATCGCAGATTTACACAGGGTTATTTACACATATATACATAGAGTCATAATGGGAAACAAATAATTTTAACATAGAATAATCATAATCATCAGCTATGGTACCTAATCTGGGGCATTCAGATATTTAAATAGTAAAGATTAACTTCTTTATCAACAATAAACTGTATCGCAAGATCCATAGGACCCCAGAATTTCACATTCCTAACCATAGAGCATATCCCACTAGCATTGGCCAGGGCAAATTCCATGTCATTAGTCCCTTTAATAACAGACCACCAATCATAAATAGTTGGCGGCAGCGGGGAAACCCACATCCGAGCGATAGCCAGCCTAGCTGCTACCATCATTATTGTAAATGACCGTGCCAAAGCTGGTTTATCTACCTTATACCCTGGAATGATTTCTAAAGCCGTAAATGTAAGTCCCATTCCAAGTTTACTATAGAACACTTGACCGATCTTCTGCCAATAAAATTGTAGTTTTGGGCATTCTATAAACATATGTATTAGATTTGCAGCCTGAGTCCCACATTTAGGGCATTAGGGGCCAGATGTAGGTCGCCAAATACCGGTCGGTAACGGCCGAAAATACCGAATTTCGTCCGTTACCGACCAGTATTGGGCAATTGAGATGTAGGACATCAAAAAAGACCGATTCGGTAAATACGAATTGATAATTTACCGAATCAGAATTTACTGAATCAGAATTTACCGAATCGGAATTTACCGATTCGGAATTTACAGATTTGGAATTTAGCGAATCGGTAAATAAGAAATGCTAAAAAATGACAATCGAGATGTAGTTAACTTCTAAAATACCAAATTTCATGAAATTCGGTATTTAAGAGTCGTAATTACCATGGACTGAAAGCAGGTGGTAACCAGGTGCAGGCTATAAAAAAGCCCCCAAAATGCAACAGTGTGACCAGCATGGCGGCATTCTATGCAATAGCAAGGCGGCTACGGCTACAGGCAGCAGGAGAGAGGGGCTGGAGACGGGAGGAGAAAGTCTACAGACAGCGGATAACGCTCTTCCAACTCACTGAGGTAGAGTTATTGCAAAGGTACAGGCTACACCCCCAAACCATCCTGGACTTGTACAGGGACCTGTGTGGAAAATGACAATGTGTATGTACATAAGCGGCGTTCATTTGTGTTCACCCTCGCCACTGTTGAAGGTAAAGCGAAAGTCACGAAACAGTGGCCCCGCCATCTTGTCCCCTTTTAGGCCCCATCACGAACATAGATAGTAGCCATTTTTGTGTCATGACCTCTCTGCCCACTGCCAATAGCCTGCGTCTCTCTCTCTCTCCCCC
Organism: Lissotriton helveticus; assembly: GCF_964261635.1. Lineage (NCBI taxonomy): Eukaryota > Metazoa > Chordata > Amphibia > Caudata > Salamandridae > Lissotriton > Lissotriton helveticus. Next base: position 145,709,150 of record NC_136069.1, read on the forward strand.
ACTCCCCAGCCTCGCGAGTATTCCCCCGCGCCCTGACAGCCCCCGGTTTCTCCTGCGCGGGCCATAAACGCACCTCTGAACACGACCCTGCCTCCGTGCTGAACCCCTGCCCCCTCGCTCTTTCATCCCACCCATAGAACAGACCCTTTCGGTAACCTCTTCCTCCCTGCCTGATTGCCCGGCCTGATCCCAGGCCATCACCTAGCCCAACAGATGCAGTTTATTGCTTCCTACAGTAGGACCTCGCCTCACATCAGAGGAGCGGTGATTAATGAAGGCCTTCACACCCCTAGATCTGACCGACACCCCTGCATTCCTCCCAGGAACACCCTTCCTCTCTTCTGATGAACCCCCCCCCCCGGCTACACCTGGCCTCTCGACCCAGTCCCAAGTCATAAAACTAGGTCTCGTGGATATACCCCCCCCCCCGGCCCTGCATAGCAAAACGTGATCTTATCGCCTGCCCAACCTTAGGTCAGACTACCCCCTCCTGTCCTCGTGTCCTGTTGGAATGTCCGGCTACAGATTGCAATCACATGTTACATTTGGGAGGGGAAAACAACATCAGAGCGGCCGGTATGGGAATAGGCCTGGAGCTGGGATCCCAAACATGCCCTTTTTGTACTTCAAAGTGTCTTTATTGCAATGAGGAATGTTTGTGCATCATAAACCTGTGTATAAAAGACGGAGTCGTAGAGAAACTTGTTAGAGCACCTCGAGAAGATACCCTGTTGTCTGATTTGACGTGTTCTGTTCCGTCGGAAATAAACTCCTGTTTCCTGCCTTCCAGTCTCCAGCGCCTGCCTCTTTATTTGATAATCGTGAGTTGGGTGAGAAGCGGCTGATGCCGGGCAAACCTTGAAAGGGGTAATCGACCTGATCTGCCTGAACCCTTTTGTTTTACAATTGGCGTCCCAAACGTGGGGCCCATCAGCGACACGTGGATCCAGTGGGAGAGGTCCCAACGACAGAGTGAACGACTGCAACGATCGGGAAGAGCTCCTGCCCGATAGACCCTTGTCTGGCAGCCGATCATCCGAACTTCACTGGTTCCGAGCAGACCTCTCTCGAGTGATCTACGGTCCTGACTGGGAACCATCAGGAGTGCCACAGCAATTACGGAGAATAGAGGACGATCGGGCGCTGGAAACGGAAGACGAGAAACTGTCCATACGGTCCGGGTAAGGTCGTGTAACACGACAAATTGCGAATTGATTGTTTGATTGTCATTGGAAAATACTAGTATTACGCATTTGATTGTTGTGTTCTGAGAGATTCCCTGTCTGCAAACGGGGAAGGATAGGAGTATTCTCCCTTTGCAGATAGTGAAGGGTGGGTAGCGCAGGCTTTTGCCCCCGTTGTAACCCGTCGCACCTACTTCCCTCTCCATTCAATTGATTGTTACCCAAGCATTTATTGTTTTGGAATTGGTTCTCTTTGGATCATTCTCTATTTGCAAACAAGCACGGAGTCGCCATACTCTGTTTAGTCTTTGCAGATAGTGAAGGGTAGGTAACGCAGGCTTTTGCCCCCGTTGTAATCCGTCGTGCCTATTTTTATCCCCCACTGATTGATTGTTTGACCGGACATTAATCGTTCGGAATTGGTTCTCTGAAAGGATCTTCTCTGCCTACAAACAGGGAGGAACAGGAAGACCTCTCTCTTTGCAGATAGTGAAGGGTAGGTAGCGCAGGCTTTTGCCCCCGTTGTAACCCATCGCGCCTATTTTTATTCCTCATTTGATTGATTGATTGTTTGTCCGAACACTGATTGTTTGGAATTGGTTCTCTCTTTGGGTATTCCCTATTTGCGAATTCTGTAGAATAGAAATATTCTATCTAGTCTCCGCAAAGTAGTGAAGGATAGGTAGTGCAGACTTTTGTCCCCGTTGTAACCCGTCATGCCTATCTTCTCCCCAATGTTCCGTAGTTGGTTCAGCCCGGACCATTTATTAGAGGTAGACCATCTGGCTCCACCGGGGAACACCCCTAATAAAAAGGACATATATAAAGAAAAATGCGGATTAGCCGCTGTATCGTGCTAGCAAATTAAAGAACATAAAAATCGTTAGGAAAAGCAAAAGGAATCGAGCAACATCAGTAGGCCACTGATGAGATCTCTTTTCGACCTCGCTGAAATGGAAACATTAGGAACAACCCCTCAGGAAATATGAAACTAGTGAGAAGAGCCGAACTCGACGCTATGACTGCAAGACAGCTCGGCTCCACCGCCCACCCCGCCCAAATAACGACAAACCCTAGGCAAATATTAGAAATATACAACACTCCAGCAAGGGAACATGTTAAAACGTTTTATTTTACAACTATATATTAAACAACTATTTACATGGCAAACGGCTGCAACACCAAACCCACAATGCAATTCGCCGCCTGCTTGACGCCGTTCCTGTCCCTCCTTCCTCAAAGTAGCAATGTTGGGCTACTTTGGGCTACTTTTTAGTAGGTTTTTTGGGCATTAGAAAGTCTACAAAAGCCATCAGCTGGCGAGGTAGCGTCGGTGGCGGCCTGGGGTGGAGGACCATTGCGCAAGTAGCCCGGAGGCGACACCACGCGCCGAGGCCTGCCCTCAGGATGTATCAGCGTTCCGCTCGACGAGCCGCGCGGTTGGCTGACCGGGGGACCCGCTCCTGTGGCCGTGGTAAAGAGCGGCTGGCCGCCATCGGCCGGAGAAGTCGTGGGGTGAATGGCCCGGCCCGGAATAAACTGGTCCTCCCATTCCCTTCTTCTCCCGGAGTCGTGGGGTGAATGGCCCGGCCCGGAATGAACTGGTCCTCCCATTCCCTTCTTCTCCCGGCGCCTTGCAGGCCACGGGGGGGGGGATGTCTTGCATATGCCTCCGACCCCCCCCTCTTTCATCGCCTGGTCCAGCCATAACGAATGTCAGCGAGACGGCGTGGGGTGCACTGGGAGGGAGAGGCGGCGCAGACGAGCCTCTCCCACCTCCCCAGGTGGAGGCTCCTCAGCTGCACCCCCAACGCTCCACGCACCCGGCAAAGGGTTCGTCCACTCTTGCGGTGCAGCGACGCTCCACTCACCCAGCAGGGTCTCGTCCACTGCGGCGGTGCAACGACGCCTCGCCGGCAGGCTGGAATCCGTCTGCTCTTTCGACCCAGTGACTGCCGGTAGCTGCAGAACTCCTAAAAATGGCGGTCGATCCTGCAGGAATGAGCCTGGCGTGCAAGGATGGCCTGGTCGCTGGCCAGCTAGAAAAACGAGTCCTCCGTCCAGAAGCGTTCTCCTCAGCTTTGAAGATTCTACGAGAACTGCAGGGGCCCCAGGCCCCCGATGGGGAACGACTGCCATGATTGCCCGCAGAACGACCAAGACGTAGCCACGAGACGTTGGCGCCCTCATGCTGGCGCCAGCCTCAGTTTTGAATGACCAAAAATACTGCAGACTACCGATTTGATCAGTTCCGGTGGAACATCAGTATGACCCGGTAGGAAAGATTGTTGCCCCCTCCCTTTTCTTTGACTGATGGTTCATGTCACCGGTCCCTTCTGTTGCCCCTTAACGAAACTTCTGGACTGCCGAAAGAGGTTCTGGTCCGACCACGAGTTGGTGGAGACATTTTGACTATACTTGGACCCACCTGACCCCACCCAAAATGGCGCAGATACAAACGAAACCCGCAACTCCCTGTTGTGTTCCGGATGCTCAGATTTGATATCATGAGATATGTATGCAGTTTTTTTTTAAGCACATGGCGGGAGGGGATGAGTATTGATTGAACATTCGGACAATGATTTGATATTAAGTTCTGACGCGTCATTGATTACAGTATTATTGAAAGTTCGAATTTTCAACACTTATGGTACTTGCCCACAATGAATTTTCGATATAATTTTATTGCACTTATCGTACCTTGATGAAATAAAATGACCATCGACTCAGTTACGTTTTCCTCAAATAAATATGCCCTCAGGTACAGTTCCAGTCTGCTCCGTGGCTGGCCAACGTGGTTGTAGGCCTGCATTTGTACGTCAGCATTTTCTTAAATAAAAGTTTTGTGAAAAGCAAAAATAGTCGTAGCTCTTGGATTGGTAAGTTCGAATACATGACCATTGTTTCCGATATACGTAAAATACCGGCAAAATAAGGCAATTCGATCACTTAAAGGTTAAAAAGCAAAGTACCCAGAAATATTGCAAATATGAATGGTCCAAGTTCGTTGCGTGTGTTGTTTTTTTTAAATTTTATTTTACTTCTGTGCAACATAAAGCAATCGACAAAGGTCCCGATGTTCTGTTTTTCTTTATATGCCACATATCTCAGGGAAATTGTTTCAGATGCCCATAAGCCAGACCCGGTACCACTGTAGACCACCCCTCCTCCTCGAAGGAAGAACACGAGTTCACCCCACTTTACACTGACTGCCCGTTTGTTTCGACCCCCCCCCCACACAAGATCCGCAATACCACACGTGGGCGATCTATGCAATATACAGTCCATCAATGATTATGCCTCCCGCACCACCAGTCCCTCTGGGCTTAAAACGCCGAGATGGAAGGGACTGCACCCCGCGGAGATAGGTCGAATACGTGGTAAGTAAAAGCCTTTTGGGTTTATGCGCGCGGATGTGTTTTAAACGCTGCCCCACCCCTTCTTCTTCCCCTTCTTTCTGCAGGTCGCATTGGAACATCGACTAAAGTGTGGAGAAGACCTAAGCAGCGCGGATTTGGGTGATATGAATGCACGCGTGTATGACCGGATGTGTGTAACTCGACTGGATATACGTTGCACGCGTTGACCTGATAAGAGAGATGTTTTTGTACGACTTGAGTGATGATTGAACGGCCGATGGAATGGGGAAAAAGGGGGTCTGAACATAGTACCTATACACGACGAACAGACATAGATATAACACTCCCTTACTTAGAAATGACCATCTCTCTCTCTCTGAACCCAGCGACTGGAGGGGTGGCCTGAAGCAGAAACTTGGCGGGTTATTGCAGTATGACAAAAATATGACTCCAACCGGCCCCCGAATAATGCAACCAAGAATGACGTGCACCTACGAGTAGATTCTTACGACATGAAACTCGAAGCTGCCCATTGTTCCCCCAACTGACACCCTCCGTTGCCTCAGCCTGGATACCCATTCGCTAAAAACGATTCAAAGATCTCACCGTAAGTACTAGCCCGACCAGGTTAGTTCCCGAACAATTGACGAAAGTGTAGGTATTTGCAACAGAGACCAACAGCAAAAGACAGCCAGGCGAATTAAATAGGAAACTAAGGATGCGCAGCATGCAGGAGGAAATATCTTTGGCCAAGTACTGTTCTATGTTTTGTCTTGAGTTCTGTATGTAAATACATGCACCCCCCCGCCTGAATTCATGTGTACGTAGTATATGGATTTACGTTGTCCCTCAGTCTGTGTTTCTATATAACATGACCCTACTGTTTTGTGTTGTGTGCGCACTAAAATGGCCTATTATTGTACACGTTTCTCTCTCTCTTCCTTTCTCTCCATGTCGTACGTGTACCGAATAGTTCATTTAAAATGCGGACGACTCTCTCTCCGAGGGTCCCCCTGTTCCCTCTTCCTTTATGTGGTAACGTTGTGCCCCGCCGTCACGAGCCTAATTGGTATTTCGAACACAAAGGTGTTCGACAAATTGCCAGAAACTAAAACAATTGTAATTTGCCATATTACTACCTCTCCTTTCTGTAAAAATGATAGAACTCGAATTGGCTATGAAGGAAAGGACAGGTAAGACGACTGATGTCCCCTAATCTGGCCCTTTTTATAGGAGGACTATACGTCAGTGGCCTTCTGTTCTCAGCTCGTTAGAAACACAATCTCCTATGCCCAGATTGCCCCACCCCTCCGCACCCAAGTACGGAGGTCCAAAATGTCCCCGTTCCTCCCGCTTGACCCCAGCTCCGTAAACTCGAAGTATAACTGATGACCCTGATTAACTGTTGCTCCCCGAGAAAGGAGTGTTTAGCCTCTACCCCTCTCTCATGATGATAGAAGACTGCCAGGGCTTGGGGTAGAAAAACGAGTCTCTACCGAAGGATCCGATTTCGAATTTGATGAAGTACACAGTCAATAAGAGTCGGATCTCTCCCTGTACGTCATGAATGAACGCCAAATAGGCTTAGCACATACTCAGTAGACATGCTTGTATACATGCTCCACAGTGATAACTTCTGACCGTGACCGATGAACGAACCCCCAACTACTTAGATTTGGGACGGAATTGAAATGTATAAATATCTTCTCTTGTCAGTTCTCTAAAACCTGTTTTGTACCCATTCAAGGACACACAGTCACCGGAAGAGAGGGGCCGGACGTGACGCACAGCCTGGCCACAGATCATGAGGCACGTGTGACCTCGACCTAAGATGGAGCCGCAGAGCAACGGGACGCGGGACGATGCACCACTCTCAAACGCAGAAAATGAAGGAATGAAGGGCTGCCTTGAAGCCCTCTACTTGTTGACCAACGCGTGCCAGAAGTCCCCCGCCCTTTGAGCCCGATTGATGGACCTGCCTGCGCATCACCCTTTGCTCCCTTGGTTTGTCTCAAAGATCTGGTCCCACTCCGCCCTCTCTTCCCTCGATTATCCGACAAAACCCCCCTCTTTCCCTTTCACATGGATTTTTGACTCAGAGAAAAAGAACAGCATTTAGGTAGAATAGGGTTTGCCACGGAAGGAGAAAAGAAATGCGGGTGCCCAGCATGAGGCGCCCTTATAAAGATTAGTTAGGAAACAGGACTGTGGTCTAACAGCAGAAGACAGATCGCACCCTGCGACGTGTAAAGAAGGATCCGAGCTGGACCTATAGCTCCACCGCCGGTGCTCAACAGCGCCAACGGAAGAAAACGAACTACCAGAGCTTACCAGTGATGGCTCACTACTAAAAAGACACTGTGGCGAAGACCCCCCCTTTTTTCGGAACTTTCTACACCCCTTGACTAATTGCTTGTATTGGACTAAATTCCTCCCTCAACCACTTTTTGCCTGTAAAATGTTTCATCGGTCACATTTTAAATACGACAAATGTAAATTTATATGTATTCCACCTCGTATGTCGCATCAACTGCACACGGTTATATGCAGGTCCACCAGTATTGACAAACGCTATTTCATTGACAACACACGACTATATGTACACCCCGTCAGTTATGATAAACACGGAAATGACCTAGCTTATGTTAAAAAGCAGCGACTGTGGAAAATGACAATGTATATGTACATAAGCGGCGTTCATTTGTGTTCACCCTCGCCACTGTTGAAGGTAAAGCGAAAGTCACGAAACAGTGGCACGCCATCTTGTCCCCTTTTAGGCCCCATCACGAACATAGATAGTAGCCATTTTTGTGTCATGACCTCTCTGCCCACTGCCAATAGCCTGCGTCTCTCTCTCTCTCCCCCACTCCCCAGCCTCGCGAGTATTCCCCCGCGCCCTGACAGCCCCCGGTTTCTCCTGCGCGGGCCATAAACGCACCTCTGAACACGACCCTGCCTCCGTGCTGAACCCTGCCCCCTCGCTCTTTCATCCCACCCATAGAACAGACCCTTTCGGTAACCTCTTCCTCCCTGCCTGATTGCCTAGCCCAACAGATGCAGTTTATTGCTTCCTACAGTAGGACCTCGCCTCACATCAGAGGAGCGGTGATTAATGAAGGCCTTCACACCCCTAGATCTGACCGACACCCCTGCATTCCTCCCAGGAACACCCTTCCTCTCTTCTGATGACCCCCCCCCCCCCGGCTACACCTGGTCTCTCGACCCAGTCCCAAGTCATAAAACTAGGTCTCGTGGATATACCCCCCCCGGCTCCGCATAGCAAAACGTGATCTTATCGCCTGCCCAACCTTAGATCAGACTACCCCCTCCTGCCCTCGTGTCCTGTTGGAATGTCCGGCTACAGATTGCAATCACATGTTACATTTGGGAGGGGAAAACAACATCAGAGCGGCCGGTATGGGAATAGGCCTGGAGCTGGGATCCCAAACATGCCCTTTTTGTACTTCAAAGTGTCTTTTTTGCAATGAGGAATGTTTGTGCATCATAAACCTGTGTATAAAAGACGGAGTCGTAGAGAAACTTGTTAGAGCACCTCGAGAAGATACCCTGTTGTCTGATTTGACGTGTTCTGTTCCGTCGGAAATAAACTCCTGTTTCCTGCCTTCCAGTCTCCAGCGCCTGCCTCTTTATTTGATAATCGTGAGTTGGGTGAGAAGCGGCTGACGCCGGGCAAACCTTGAAAGGGGTAATCGACCTGATCTGCCTGAACCCTTTTGTTTTACACCTGCACCCAGTCCTGGAGCACCCAACACCAAGGGCGCACGCCATCCCACCCCATGTGCAAGTGCTCTGTAGCCTACACCTCCTCGCATTTGGGATTTACCAGGGGGTGATAGCTGCGGTAGGTGGGGTGTCCCAGAGCTGCCTGTCCCGTTTCTTCAGGAAGTTCCTAGAGGCCATGATGCAGAGAATGCATCTTTACATCAGCTTCCCTGACACACATGCGGAACTGCTCAAGACCAAGACTGACTTCTATCAAATGGCACACTTCCCACACGTCATCGGCTGCATTGATGGCACCCACATCCCAATCTGCCCACCTGCTGCCACAGAGTACATTTACAGAAACAGAAAGTCCACCCACTCAATAAATGTGCAGGTGCCCTGCGATGCTGGCAACATAATTACTGACATTGTGGACAAATTTCCAGGGAGCACCCATGACTCCTACATATTCCAGAACAGTGGGATCTACACACCCCTGACTGCTGGAGAATTTGGGGAAGGATACCTGCTAGGTAAATCACTGTGACACACCCTGATTATTACTGCAGCTGAATGTTTCAAATGGTATGTAACTAATGGCACTCTCTTTCCCACCTAGGCGATAGTGCTTATGCTCTGCGGTCCTTTGTTCTCACTCCCTACATGAACCCAACAACCCGGAGTGAGAGACGTTACAATGTGGCACACAGAGCAACATGCAACGTTGTGGAGCGCACATTTGGACTCTTAAAAAGCAGGTTCCGCTGCCTCCACAAGAGCGGAGGTGCACGTCAGTACACACCCATCATCTGCTGTAAAATCATTGGAACCTGTGTCATGCTGCACAACCTTGCCACCAAGAAAGGCACAGAAGTTGATATGACTTATCATGAGGACATTGATGATGGAACTGAACAGCCAGAGCCCTATGCAGCAGGAGTAGCGCCAGCAACAGATGGGAGACTGAGACGGGCAGCGATCACACGCAGCTATTTTTAAGTAAGTAAGGAGACACAGCCAAGCGTTGAATGTGAATGACGTAGTTTAATGGGCACTACGGCAAATGACAAATGGCACACCATGGTAGTCCAATTTGTGACAACCTAACTAGGCGGTCATGGGTTACTTCACCCTAACATGTTCTCTGGAGTGTGGGCAGCATTAATGTCTGCGCCCACGCACAACAGTGCAGGATGCCAGAGGCTCGGTTTCAACACTAGCTGTTGAGCCAGGGCCTGCTGCTCCTCCGTATGTTCTGTATGGGTGTGCTACTGCTGCTCCTGCTGGTGGTCTCTTCAGTGTCCCCCACACCTGGATCTCCAGCGTTGGCTGACTGGTTGATCAGCAGCAGTTCCATTGCAGATGTCACCCTCCCCATCCCCCTGAAGACATCTGTGCAGCAGTGAACAAGCCCCTCTTGCATCGCCACAGAGCGCCTACATAGCAGGGAAGTGGCAGTTGCCAGACGGTTCACCGCCTTGGTGTGATGCTGCATACACTGGCTCTCCCGGCACCTTTGTGTGCGGTCCTCATCAAGTTTACGCAGAGTGCCATCATGGACTGGGACATGTCCCGCATTCCTTCTGCCATTTCCCTCATGCTCTCCGCCATGGAGCTGATGCACCGGTTCATATTGTCCATGTTGTTGTTTAAGTGGCGCATCTGTCTCTGCACTGATGAAATGGCTTTTACCTGCAGGCGCTGCACTTTCACCATTGTGGCCTCCAACCCGCAGAAGACCCCGTCACCATGCCCAGTTGTGCTGCTCTCCCGGACCCTACGGCGTCTTGCACCTATGTGCACACCTTTGGAGGCGGACTGCAGCCCAGCATTGTTTGCCTTCAGTGGAGCAGTTTGGGTGTCACCCTCCCTTTCTTCCTCAGAGGGCGTCGCCATGAGTTGGAGAGGGGGTACATCATGCCTCATGGGCCTTACCCCTTCCATTGACTCTGAAGCTGGTGAGGGAGACTGTGCTGGTGGGTCCTGCTGTGGTGAGTCATACTGCAGAAGCAATGATGGCTGTGCTGTTGTGGCTGCTTCTGGTGTGGAAGCTGCCTGTGCTGTGGGTGTGGGTGGTGTTTCAGTGCTTTGCCCTGCCCTCCTGCTTGCATCCTCACTCCTTTCCATTTGGGGTGCCCTTTTCTCCCTCTCCTGCGCTGTCCTGCGTGATAACTCTCCTGTGGACAGATATGGACATTGGCTCAGTGGTGCTGCAACCCTGTATTTCAATATTAAATTACAATCCTGTCACACAATATCGATGTCCTCAACTGCTCCTGGATGTAGCGTGTGGCATGCCTTACTGTTTTGTGTGATGACTGTACTGATGTATGTTTAAATGACTACCTCTCCCATGATGCATTGCTGGTGTATCCCAAAACCTGTACTGGAGTGTGAAACACACAGCCACATTGGGAAAGGGGGACAGGGAAGGAGGGAGGATTGCTGGACATGCTCCTTACCTTTTTTTTGTTGCAGCTCGGGTTGAGCTGTCAGCATCCCCAATCCCAAAAACACTCTCGGGCTCCAGGGTGGACTCCACCAGCTGCTCCAGGTCAGTAAGGGCAGGTGCCCTGCTCCTTCCTCCCTCTGTGACACTGGCCTCTTTCTTCTGTGATGCCAGCTTCTTCTTTGTTATGATCCTGAGATCATACCAGCATTTATTTAGGTCATCTACTTCTCGTGTGGTCACCCCTATGGCATTCACCTTCGCCTGGATTCCCAGCCAGGTGTTCCTTTTCACAGCCTCTGCTACCTGCAGAGACTGTTTCCCAAAAAGCTGGGCGTGGTGTTTCACCACCTCCTCCACCAGCACCTGCAGTTCGTCTCTGCTGAACTTTAATTTTCTTATGTGGTCTGCTACTTCCCTCTGTGAGTCCTGGGATTCCATCCTGCACTTCTGCTCAGCTCAGTACAGCCAATAGCTCAGTGTCTCACAGCTCTCCAGAATGTTCAGTTAGTCTGCACCTGCATGGGTGTGGCCACTTACTGGTTGTGGGGTGGGGTGGATCACATGATTGGTTGGTTCTTCTGTTGCTTGGTTGTGGGGTGGGGTGGATGCAGCTCAACAAACGCTGACCAAAAATAAAATCTAAAGTCTGATAGCCCAAGACCACCTTGTTTGTAGGGTGATTTAAGCAAATCAATAGCCCGCCGAGCCTTCTTAAAGCCCCAGATTAAACTACTCAGAACTCCATCCAATTTTTTTAAAAAAATATTAGAAAGACGTAAAGGGATGGATCTGAACAGATATAGAAATTTGGGGAGTATTTTCATCTTTATTAAATGACCCCTCCCCAAAAGCCCTATAGGAAGCTTATGCCATTTTTTAAAAAATGTTAGCAGTTTCGGTTAATAGAGGGGTATAGTTTAAAGATATTATTTGACCTATTTTAGCAGAGACCTTAACCCCCAAGTACGTAGCTGAAGTACAGCTCCCTAAAATTGGAAGGCTGGATTTAAAATTAGTTAGTACCTGTGTTTTGTTGATATTTAATTTATATCCTGAAACAAATCCAAATTTAGTTGCTGCCCTCTCAATAGCTGAAACAGCTTCTACAGAGTTTGTGGAAAACATTGCCAAATCATCCGCGTATGCTGTTATCTTCAAACTACTATAAGTAGTCTTTAATGATTTAATATGGTTATCAGCTTGTAAAACACGTATAAACGGCTCTATCTAAAGGGCAAATAACATCAGGGAAAGAGGGCAGCCCTGTTATGTACCACATAAGATGTCAAATGGTTCAGAATATGATCCAGAAAATGAGAGCTTAGCTCTAGGTTTGCAATATAGAGCATGAACCCATTGTCTGAACTGACTCACAAGGCCTAATGCGCTTAATGTAACCCATAGAAATTTCCATCGGACCTTGTCAAAAGCCTTTTCGGCGTCTAAAAGGATCGTACCAAGACCCACCCCCTCTTTCTCCGCATAATCAAATGCCCCAATCCCATATTAACATGAGATGTAGTATCTCTACCAGGTATGAAACCATGTTGGATATCAGATACCAAATCTGCCATCAATGGGGCAAGACCATTTGCAAGGATTTTTTAAAAGATCCTGGCGTCTGTATTTATGAGAGAGATGGGTCGGTATGATTCACAATCAGAAGGAAATTTGCCCGTTTTAAGAAAAAACACCATCTGGGCCATATTCCATGACTCCGGTACCTTATTATCTATACCAATATGTTGGATAACTGCGCTAAATTGTGCTGATAAAGTGTTTTTAAACACCTTGTAAAATTCAATTGGTAGTGAATCTACCCCTGCAGCTTTGCCTGAGGGTAATGAAGAAATAGCTATTCCTATTTCTTCCACTGAAATGCTATTGTCTAATGATACTGCCTCATCATCACTCAGAACCGAAAGATTACTTTCAACAATATATTGTTTAATGTTCCCTTTATCAGCTGTAGCAGAAGGCGAATAAAGTTTCTGATAGAAAAGTGAAAACTGTTCCATGATCGCTGCAGTATGACTGTGTGCAGTACCATCTGCACTTTTATTTGCCTTAATTTTAGTTTGAGCACTAGCTTCTGCAGATTGAAAAGCTAACATTTTACCAATATGTTCGCCATATTCATACTGCTCCTGACGATGTTTATTATAGTTCTCCGCAATTTTCCCCCTAAATATTTTTTTCATTTCTGTTCTTGCATCCAATAAAAGAAGAAAAATTTGATCCTGACCCGATTGCCCTTGTGTTATCGCCTCAGCATGTTGTTTTTCCCTGTTTTGCAAAATCCGAATCAGTTTCTCTGTATCGTTTTTCCTTTGCTTGTTCTGATGCCAAATGTACTGTTGGGTCACTCCCCTGGCATAAGCTTTCATGGCATCCCAAACAATCAATTTGCAAATACATTTTAAGAACCACTGGACGTTCCTCAATACTTAAAATGGCGGCTGCAACCTTCGGGTCAGGTTGTGGTCAAACAATCACGGCGTTGCTGGTGGTGCGTTCCTTCGCTGATCCACCGCGGGGGATCCGAGGAGGGTCCGCGGCCTTAGATATACAATTTTGTTTTTCCTTTAATAACTCCCAACTACTGAATCGATTTACAACAAATCACAAATAGGGCTCTTTCTAGACCAAGAGCTACCTCTCAGTCAAATTTGGTGTAATTACATCCAGCAGTTCAGAGTGTAGTCGTGTTAAAAAACCCTATGGGAAATTGCATGGGAAACGCACATTTTTTTTGACCCCTCCTCCCCCACCCTTTTTCCTCGGTCCCTGCTTGATGGACCACTTTGAACCTGCCATGCAGAACTAGGCAAACTGTGCCACTTTTTGGGGAAAAATTTCATGAAGATTCATCAAACAGCGCTAAAATTATAAGGAAACCAAAAAACGCTTTTCCTATGGAATCTAGGTCCTATCTATAACTGCCTACTGGCGACCACAGGTAAGTTTGATATATATATATATATATATTTCATGTTGCCCAAAGCATGAAGAGTCACTCGGCTGCAAATAAAACCATCCGGTTCTTTATTTCAATAACAAACCAGCATTAGCATTCCATCCAGTAATTTAATTCGCCTGACACTTCAGGTGAGTTCGACTATTTGGTGCATGCTAGGGTTTGTAGTATGAATTAGGCCAATTCTTACCCTCCAGTGGGTTCCGTTTTGTTGCCATGTCTTTAGAAATATTAATCACCCCCCAGTGGTCCCTAGGATACAGAGCCGGTTTGTATTTTCTTCATTTGCTGTGCTGTTTTGCAGGTTTGGCAACATTCCAGGCCCCACAGCCCCTAACTCCATTTCCGAGGTGGTGTAGTCCTCCACAAATAATGTATAAGATACCAGCTTCTTGTTAATTTCTCACTTTCTTTACTTCCAAGTATGGAAGAATATCATGTCAATAACCGGTTTTAGCAGCTTTTTAATGCCTTGTCAGACTGTGGTCACGTGGCTATTTGTAAAGTGCAGTGCAATGGAGCTCCTAAAGTGCAATTGAATAAAAGTGCTATTTTATGATTCCTCCCTTTTAAATCTTCAATCTCTATTTTCTTCCTTCAAGGTATGATGATATAACTTCTCCTGAAAAAAGGGGGGAGGTTTAAATTAACTTTTACAGATTCCGTTTCTACTAGATCTAAATATGCAATCTTCCAAATGCTCAAAATGTAGCTGACCAGTATAAAGTGTGTGCATTCCGCTTCTCTCCCTATCTTTTCATAATAAAGGGTTATTATCTAGCAGCTGAGCATTCCTAAAAGACCTCTGCATTCCAAAATCTGTTATCAAGTCATGTTTCATTAATAAAATCGAACATAGGTTGTCATTGTGACACAAAAACAACCTTTGTCAACCTTTATAAATATTCTTAAAACTCCTATGCTGAAGTTTGTTGAAAAGTGTGAGTAAAAATAGATAGGGATAAGAGAAGGAGGACGAGAGAGCATGAATAAAAAGAGAGAAGAAACGGCAGGAAAGAGATATACAAAAAGGGTTAAAATCAATAGACCTTTTCACAGCGTTCTTAAAAGCTATCAATCAATGAAATACCCTCAAGGACATTATGAATAAAATTCAATCAAGGACATTATAAGTGCATCAGTGTTCAAACCCATTGTAATGATCCATCTGGATTTGGATCGCCTTAATGTCAGTTCTTGATCCCCTCATCTGGGTTTAGAATGTACGTATTTAATTCCATGGTAACATTAAGTGTTTTTATCTCCTTCATGCTCCTCCCAGATATGCTTCACTATCACATATGAATAATCTGTGTTAGGAATTGCTCTCAGATGCTGGAGTATGCGGAGCTTAAGTTTGTTAACTATGCTCCCAACATATTTTCTGCAACGACCGCAATCTACCACATAATCACACATGTTATTTCACATTGTATTCGTTCTTTAATATTTCTGACTTTGCTATCTGATCATTCAAACAATATTTTGTTGCGACCGTGCTGAAAGGCCGGAAATTTTTCACATTTAAGGGACCTGGTTTCTTTAACCAGTTCTTGGTGCCAGCTTTTCGATCAGACATATTGCTTTGGTCAAGAATATCACCTAATGGGGCTGTTTTCCTCTATGTGAAGTTGGGGTGGTCAAATATCCATTCCTCTAGATCCTCATCCTTTTTTAAGATGGCCCGATTATATTTCTTAAAAGTTAAAATCCATGATATACCTCGTTGTTGTTTCCGTGATTTATTTTTATGGATGTCTTTAGAATTAAAAGTTCCTCTCTATTCCTTAGACTTGGTCTTTTGAGTGCATCCTTCAGCACTGAGTTTGGATAGCCTCATCTCTTGAATCTCTGTAACATCGCTTGCCCTCGAGTCTCAAATTCACTTATTTCAGAGCAATTCCGTTTTGCTCTTAGAAATTCTCCATATGGCACACTCCATGTTAATGCCTTTGGATGTGCACTGTTTGCAAACAGAATACTATTGCAGCTGGTCCGTTTTCTGTGTATTTTTGTACAGATCTTTTTCTTCTCTATGTAAAGTTCTATATCCAGATAGTTTATATTGGTGTTACTTATTTCATAAATGAATTGCAATTTTTGCGGATTGTTGCTCAGTGGCTGCAGGAAAACACCAAACCTCCTTTTCCCCTTCCAGATTAAAAGCAAGCCAGCATTGAAACGGACCCATAACATCACTTTCTTGAGCGTTTCAGCATTTTCATCTGTCCATATAAAGTCTGCCTCCCAGTGCCCCATGGTGAAATTGGCATACATTGGAGCAAAGGATGTGCCCATGCTGTGCCCTGTTTTTGGATTATAATATTTCCTGTTACAAAAGAATACATCATTTGTAAAGGACAATTCTATGATTTCCAACATTGCCGTATGTTCTAATAAACTTAATGATTTGGATCGTAGGAAATATCTGCAGGCTTTTAAACCATCCTTATGTACTATAGATGTATACCGCGACACAGCATCTACTGGCGCTAATATGTACCCATGTTTCCAAGGAATGCCATTTGTTCAATTTTTAAATTTAATGGAGTCCCTGATATAGGACTGGAGGCTGGTGACATATGGAAACCACAAAATATCCACAAACCCTGAAGCGTTTTCCAATATTGAATCACAAGAGCTAACTATCAACTGACCCGGGGAATTTTCTAGGCTTTTGTGGACTTTTGGTAGGACATAAATTGTTGGCACTGTAGGGTGAAACTTCCTCAAATACTTTAGTGCCTCTTCCTCCAAAGGTTCTTGTTCATGCCAGATTTTGTATTTCTTATTGAAGACTGCCATTATCTCCTTTATGGAATCTCTCTTTTGTCTCCTATAATGGTATTGATTATTCAATTACCTTCTGATCTCTTGGCAATATTTACTCTGATGTATTAGTACTATATCCCCTCGTTTGTCAGAGGCTCTTCATTTTGCAGCCACTTGTGACTGCCCTGTCCATTTCAGTGCCTGCTGCAGTGCAATACTCCAAGAGATTCCATCCTGATTCACCATTTCTGGTAATCCAGCTGATTTCATTTCCAATCCAGAGAGTTTTTAGTTGAGGGATATATGAACTTGGTGAAATTTCAATGCATAATATTTCTTTTGTTTCAATTACCAACAGAACTTGTACAAATCAATCATTGCAGTTGCAAAATCCTTCCCCATACTTGAACAAAATGTTAGACCTTTATTTAATTTTTTTTTGTGTTTTTCATTTAAATGTTTTGATGAAAGACTTATTACCAGCTCATCCATTTGGGTTGCCACCTTTTCCTTTTCTGGTGCCTCCTTGTTCTCTTTGATTTCCTACATTTGGGGCCCCCCTGCCTCTTCTCCTGGTCATCATTTGAAAGATGTGCATTTCCCCTCAGAAATCTCATTTTAGCACAGCAGTTGAGGGACCCTCGTCCCGCGAGTTTATATCTGAACTTTCAACACCTGATGGAGGATTGTCAGAACTGGGGGTCTCTAGATGGCAGAGGTAGTTACCACTGTCCAAATAGGGACCCTTGCTTCTAGTCAGGGTAAGAAGGAAACACTCTTCAGATAGCCCCTGCTCACCCCCTTGGTAGCTTGGCACGAGCAGTCAGGCTTATTGAAGGGAATGTGCAAAGTATTTGTACAAACACTCACAGTAGCACAGTGAAAACACCACAAACTGACTCCCCAACAGTTTAGAAAAATAAAGGTATTTAATCTAAACTACACAAGCGAAAACGAAAAAAATCCAATATACACAGTTCAAGAATATGGTTTCAAAAGAGTTCTTAAGGTTGCGTTAAAATAGTCCACAGTTGCGTCACGTTTTAGCCAACAGTATCTTTAGATGCGACAAAAGTTCCAAGTGAAAGCTGTAGCATTGAAAAGCAAGCGATGCGTCACTCAAGAGACCCTGGGGAGGCGATGCGACAACCCCGCTGGACGCAGCGGGCGTGTTGCGGTGTCTCCGGTCTGTTTGGGGAGGGGTGCGATACCTTGCATGGATTCTGGTGCACAGGTTTCGGTGGAATTGGCTCGTGAAAGGTATGATCCGAAGATCTTCGGGGCGGCGACGATACTCGCAGCGATGGTAATCTTCCCGCACCGGACTGGTGCGTCCCGCAAACGAGGGATGCGACGACTCTAGCACCGGCAACAGGCGCTGCAATGATCTCGGCCTTCGTAGCAGTGGGAATTTCCTTGCACTGACGGGGATGCGCTCCGCAAGCGAGCGATGCGTTAAAACTTGCAGAAAGTCTTTAAAATCTTGATTTCGTTTCCCAACACAGGTACAACTTCCAGAGGCACCACAACTGGCCCAAGCACTCTAGGAAGGACAGAACTCTCTCAGTAGAGTTCAGGGAAGCTAGGGGTGAAGTCATTTTACTCCACGGACTTCTTAACAGGGAGCCAGCTCTTCTTCAGGCCCTTGGAGACTCCTTCAAGCAAGGGGACACAGCACAAAGTAAAGTCCTTCCCCTCTCCTTGGCAGCAAAGCAACTGCAGGTCAGTCTAGCAAAGCAACAGCAGGACAGTCTTCCTTCTTCAGTCTTCCAGCTTTCTCCTTGGCAGAGGTTCCTTCTTGATCTAATTTTCTGTAGTCTGGGGTCCTATACTTATAACCCTAAAAGTATTTGTTCCCTTTGTACAGAAGGGCTCTGAGCCCGGTCTGAACCAGTTCTGGGTGTTCCTTGAGCGCTTTGTTTTCCTGGCTTCTCCTTTCCTTTCAGAGTGAGGGGCAGGGTCGTCAGCTGCCCAGCAGGAGGTGGAGCCAGCATTGTGGAAGGCAGGCACAGCCCTATTTAGGCTCAATAGCTATCCCCTCCCAGCACTCAGGATGCAGATGCAGTCATTCAGCCTAGGGCTGACTCATCCAGCCTCCTGGGGCTCCCCAGCCCCTGTCACTCTCAAACCAGACAGTCAATTCACAAACAGGCCAAGGCACACAGAAAGGTCAGACAAGAGAACAGCCACTTTCTAAAAGTGCTGTTCTCAAACACAGGATTTAAAAACAACCTTTCCTAAAAGATGTGTCATTAAATTCTGAGTTCAGGGATACCAGACTTTTATGTCCTATCTTGCTCCTATGGGAAGATATGCTGGTAGCCACTGTAGCCCGCATTCTCCATGATAGCCTAGGGGCAAGATAGCCTTACAATAGTGAAAAACGAAAATGGCTGTAATTCACTACCAGAGCATGCCACCTGCACTAGTACATGCTCTACCTTTCACATACACTGCACCCTGCCCAGGGGGGTACCTTGGGCCTTCCATAGTTGTGACCAATATGTAGAGAAAGGGAAGGGTTAGGCCTGGTCAGTGGGGACACTGGCCAGGTTGACATGGCAGTTCACAGACTGCACACAAGACTGCACACAGGTACTGCGGTGGCAGGCCTGAGACACCATTTTTGGGCTACTCATGTGGGTGGCACAATCAGTGCTGCAGGCCCACTAGTAGCATTTGAAACACCAGCCCTGGCACACTCAGTGCTCTTTACTAGGGACTTCTTGGTAATACAAATATGCCAATCATGGATAATTAATTACAATAACAATGTAAACAAATCCTATGGCCAACAACCATGGGTCAGGAAAAACAAGGGAGGAAGAAGCAAAATTCTTGAACTGTGTATGTTGGATTTTTGTCGTTTTGGTCTTGTGTAGTTTAGATTAAATACCTTTATTTTTCTAAACTGTTGTGGAGTCAGTTTGTGGTGTTTTCACTGTGTTACTGTGAGTGTTGGTACAAATACTTTGCACATTGCCTTCAAGATGCTCTACGTAGGAGGGCATCAAAATGCCGTGGAAACATGTAAACTCTTCCGGTTGCGTAGTCTGTCTTATCTTTGTTGAACTTTTTCAGTTCCTTCATTTGTACTTCTTTTTAATGTTTATCCATCTTTTTCTCTATTTCTTCTACAGCTTTTGCCATTCTTCTGTTGTTTTGTACCATTCTAAAGCCTTTTCCAGCTCTTTGATTCTTTCAGAGGCTGTTGTCAACCTCTGCTCCACATGTTATACGAGTGTATTCATTAATTTCATGGACCAGTCAGTTGTGTTTCTCTGCCATTGTTTCAGCAAACATGTCATTAAGTGTTGGTAAAACAAATACTCTCAATCCTCTTGGGATTCAATTGCACTCAATATATATTCCTTGAGAGTGGTGCTTTCCCACAACGTGTTGATTTCTGTTGTTCATGCTTGTTCTAATTCATCTAAGTCCATCATGTGTCTGTATTTTGTGTTCTAATTCTTTCAGCATGTTTTTTTGGTGGTACTCGCATTTCAAGATTTTGAAGTGCTTAATTTCCATTCCTATCACTGTCAAACATCTACTTTGCTAATTGTTCTCATTTCATCCATCTATCTGCCTTTCTTTATTTTTTGTTGTTTTTTGTTTCTGTCATGTTACTGGTTTACTAAAAAATGGCAATTACAATTCAATTCAATTGCACATGGTCTAGTTGTGATTTCCCTTTTCAGCCTATGCACCAAATATACTTATACAGCTCAAAAGCTTTGTAACTTCAAAACACTATTGGGTTTCTTATATCCAGCGACAGGGGGTGTCCAACCTTAGTAGTCAATTTTTTTATAAAAAATATATCTCCTTGTATACAGTGCCACCCTGTGCAAAGGCAGACCTGGCTATGGTGGTGATGTAATGTAAGAGGTCATTATCAGTGCACTGTGGGGGGTGTAAGTTATAGTTAGCTCAGGTAATTATAACTGCTGAATTTCTATAGTTTTGTATGTGTAAAATCTGAACCAACAATAACATCCCTGTAACTTTTGTATTCTCACAGAAAATATATACAGTGGCGGCTGGCAAGTATTGAGAGTGGTGAGGAGGGAGGTAATAAAATAAAAATCAATATAAAATGGCGCTTACCATCCTGGTTTGATGCACAACGTCCTCCTCATCGCTCCTTGAAGCTCCAGGACCCAGGAAACTGCACTACCCAATCTTGGCACTGTTCTCAAGCTGTTAAACAGCATGAGTGAAGTGTCAGGATTGGAGGAAGTGGCCTGTGCTTTCTCTAACTCTGCTTTATAAGACAGCTAGGTTAGAGAAGTTAAAAATGCGCATGCCTGGCTGGCCAAAGGGACATGTACTTTAAACAGAAGTGCACAGCTCCTAGCTGCCACTAGGAAACAAATGCTCCGCCTCATCCTGACACTCGATTTAGGACGGGTTGCTGGAAAATGAAACGGTAACAAATCAAATGTATTACCATTTTATTATCGCTGGGGTCATTTTTTTGGCAGGCAACGCCCGTCCGTGAAGGAGCTGCTCCTGTCATATATAAATACCTCTTTTGACCAAGGCATTGTTCACACCTCCCTTGAGCCCATACTTAAAAACCCGTAAGCAGACACTGCTCTTTGTTGCAAAAATTATGTAGAATGCATAGTACACCATGCTTTTGCACAGGGAATGGCATTGAAACCACAACTTAGTTTATTCTCCGGTTAGTTGCCGACAATGAGCTTGCCTTTGACCACGTACAGGGCTCCGCTGCCTTTTGGCTAGGTTCGCTCTATAGAAATCCCATATACATACCTTCTACACTCAGCATCATTGAAAATACGCACCAAATGGTAGATAAGAAGGAAACCAGCCTACTAATCCTGCAATCGGTCGACCACCTTCAATTTGGGGATCATAATCCCTTACTGAATACTGTCTGCTGTCAGTTTGGTATTGTGGAATGGACCTTAGGTGGTTCTACTGAAATTACTAATCACCTCGAAACGTTTTATTTCTTGAACATTGTTTGTCATTCACCTCAAATGAATGGTATTCATATACTCTGTTGTACGCATTTGAACACCTCTTTTCCTTTTTTGGTTTATGTCTGTGCGACAGTAAAATCAAAATAAATGAATATGGCAATTGAGTAGTAACAAACATAAGGAAGAGCCAATGTGAAAAAACATATTATTGCGCAGTTCCGTAAATCACCACTAGATGGCAGCAGAGAATCCCTATTCTGTATTAGGTGCCATTCGCTGTGTTTTTTTTAGCATTAAGAAGCAGGGTCCTGTGTAAATAGTTACCTGAGATCAGATGCACTAACCAAATGCAAAGGAAACACCTATCATGCTGATGGTGAATATTACATATTCTAAAAAGCACTTTTCACATATTCACTTATGAATATGTCAGTGGCTTTGAATTTATCATACATGGGACAGCCAGATTAAGACCACTCTACTGACCCCCATTTAAATTCACTTCGTTTTCATTTTAGAATAGTCCCATCAAGTTAAGGGAGATGGGGAGGTTAAAACACTTACCTACCAGGCTGACAATGAATAGAACGCTGACATTACTAGTCATTGTGTCTCCAACGATAATATAAATATGTGGGAGGCTTCCAATTAAATATGGCTGCTGTGATCCCTTTGTCCATGAAAGATTAGCTGCTCCTGCCCAAATTGTTTGCGTTCTGGGGGCGTGCAGTCCTGGTTTATGATTGAACAAACAAAACTACAAGTCCCAGAGTGCAAAGAAAACAGCTGGATTGGAGCAGCTAATAATGCTTGGACCTCGAAATCTTGGAAAGGCTGTTACTAGTTTATTTTTATGTTTTCAATAGATATAAAAGTAAAATGGAAATCCTGTGGGGTGTATTACATTTTATCTGATAATTAATACAAGCACCACACTTGTATGGTGCCTTAGCACTCGGGTACCTTTATGCCTCTTCATCCAATGTATTGGCACCTACCACTTTTATTTTCAAACATGTTTAGATGTTTTTAAAGCACATGACAAGCCGCGAGGGACGCCACGTGATGAAAACAGCACGTACACGTCGCAACCGCAAGGTGTTAAAAACACACACAAGGGGGCTGAACAAACGCTCTGACTGTCAAGGCAGGGCAATCAATTTTACCCCTGAGGGGATCCTCTCCAGACTCTTTAGCAGGTGGGCAGGCAGCTGTCGCCTGGAGGTTAACCGAAGAGCCAGGTTTTCAGCTTCTTGCGAAATTCTAGAAGTGAAGAGGAGGCTCTGATGTGGTGACCATGCACGAAACCTGGGCGTCATCCTGGACTCCTCCCTCTCCATGACCAGGCAAGTCAACAACGTCTCCTCGGCGTGCTTCAACATCCTACGCATGCTACGGAAGATCTTCTGGTGGATCCCCACCGAGACCAGGAAGACCGTCACCCAGGCCCTCGTCACCAGCCGACTGGACTACGGCAACGCCCTCTACGCCGGTACCACCGCCAAGCTCCAGAAGAGACTCCAGCGGATCCAGAACGCCTCAGCCAGACTCATCCTCGACATCCCACGAACCAGTCACATCTCCGGACATCTGAAAGACCTTCACTGGCTCCCCGTCAACAAAAGAATCACCTTCCGCCTCCTCACCCACGCACACAAAGCCCTACACGACCAAGGCCCGAGCTACCTCAACAGCCGAGTCAACTTCTACGCTCCCAAACGCCACCTCCGATCAGCCAACCACGCCCTCGCCGCCGTCCCCCGCATCCGAAGAGCGACTACAGGAGGAAGGTCCTTCTCCTACCTGGCCGCCAAGACCTGGAACTCCCTCCCGACCGACCTGCGCCTGACCCAAGACCACCTCTCCTTCAGGAAGAAGCTGAAGACCTGGCTGTTCGAGCAGTAGCGGCACCGCCCCCACCCCCCCCCCCCCCAGCGCCTTGAGACCCTACGGGTATGTAGCGCGCTTTATAAGTGTCAATGATTGATTGATTGATTGAGGGAGGCCAACCCAAGCTTCATGGGGAGAAGTGTGAGAAGGCGCGTACTCCGGCTGTGGCTTCGCGGATGTGGTGTACATGTGTCAGGCTGAGCCTGGGAGGTGTCTAGAAGTGTATGCAGCTGTTGAGGTATGCAGGGCCGGTGTGTACTGCTTTGAATGAGTGTGTGAGCAGTCTGAGATGGGTGTGTTCATGAATTGGGAGCCAGTGCGTTCATGAATTGGGAGCCAGTGCATTTCTCTGAGGTGTGGGGCAGTGCTTGAAATGGAAAAATAGGAGTGGAGGTACTCTGTACCTGAGAACCTGCTTGTTTCTGAGAAGTGCTGGTACTCTCCAATTAAAAGTATAGCATTTCTCTTGAGAAGTGCCGGTACTATCCCTCCCAAAATAAAAAAGAGCCGGACTCCGTACTGGACAGTACCGGCCCATTTAAAGCGCTGGTGTGGGGTGATGTAAGTATAATGACGGTGGTTAAGTATGAGTCTTGCTGCAGGGTTTTAAATGATCAGTTGAGTAGCTTCTTAGTGATTCCTGCGTCTGTGTGCTTTGCTGTGTTGGCCTATAGTGGCTGCTTCTGTCTTGGGCAGTGAAAGGACTGGACTGAACTTTCTGCAATCTACTTTTGTGAGTTTCTCCAATGACTTGAGATAGAGCTTGTCCCTTGTTCAAGAAGTCTCAGGAACAGCAAAGACTTCAAGCTATTCTGCCCTCAGCACTGGGGACTGTGTGTTTTGTGCTGTGACAGAATAAAAGCAACTCTAGGACGCCGCTGCCGACTCCGTGTCCTGAAGACACCGCAGAGGGCACCGCCGCAATGCCACACCGATACCCTGGTCTCACCGATGACACCTGCTGATGCTGCCACCAAGCCGCTGCTCGCACCGCGACCTGTGGGCACCGCACTCCGCACCGCCTCGCTTCACGCCGAAGCCTGGGCACCTCAGAGAGCACCACCGCAACACCGCACCATGACCCTGGTCTCACCGACGAAGCCTGCTGACGCCGTCACTGAGCCGTTCCTCGCACCGCGACCTGTGGGCACCACACTGTGCACCGCCTCGCTTCACGACGACGCATTAGCATCCCCAACGGCAACGCTCCACGCCGAAATCAACTCTGCTGCTTGCACCGTGGTTCGAGGGCACCGCTCGTAAGGTTACACGACGCACCACACTCATCCAGCACCGCAGCCTTGGCCTACCGGTGCCGGCACCATTGACTCCTGTTCCTCAGCCGACGTCAGCACTTCCGCAATGACGACGCCGCTGCTTGCACTGTAACCTGCTAGCACCATGACGAGCACTGCCTTCACCTCGCACCGCGACCCTGGTCTCACCGACGACGCCATCTGACGCCACCAACGAGCCGCTGCACGTACCGTGACCTAGGGCACCGCACGCCGCACCGCTGCACTTCCCATTGCAGCACCTGGCACCTGCCGACACCAGCGCTCCTGATCCCAACAGAAAGGAGTGCAACCTGCAACGTGAGTGACTTCAAGGGCCTCGGCACCCTGCATCCAAACAGGTACTGTTTGCGGGTCTTCCTGACACTGTAGCTGGTCCGCGTTGCCGAACTGTTTGGATTTGTATGCTCACAATGCCGTGATAGCCCCAGATGGAGCTATCGACATCAAGGAACTGTTTTTAAAGCGTATTTTGATAACTGTAGATTTTTAAGTACTGTATTGTGGATTCTTCTTGTTTTTGGTCTTGTATATAAAAATATTGGCTATTTTTCTAAACTAGTGCGGTGTACTTTTGTAGTGCTTACACTGTATTACTGTTGGTTAGGCGCAAATGCTTTACACACTGCCTCTAAGATAAGCCTGACTGCTCATGCCAAGCTACCAAGGAGGTGTGCAGGGGTTATTTTAGGAGTGTAACTCCCTTATCCTGACTAGGAAGATGGGTCCCTACTTGAACAAAGGTGCAAGCCCTTACCAACTAGAGACCCCCATTTCTAACAGTAAAGATCAGAGATACCACTCATGTTACATTTACATGCTCAGGTCTAACAGAAAAATCCACAACTTTTAGAGAGCTGAGTTATCCCTCAGGCTACACAAACCTAGCAGATGTTTAGACATCAGACCTAAAGTTAATGTTTGCTAAATCCTACTTCTTAGGCAGTATGAAGCTATCCTTGAAGCAATAGGTCTTGACTTTCGATAGCACTACTGTCTCTCATGTTATACAGACATTTGGTATAAATCCGTTTTAAAACTTGCTTACATTATGCACAGAGAAGTGCACAAGGACACATTGGGGCTCATTAGGATGGCGGACGGAAGACCGACCGCAGCCCTGGAGTACGCGGAAAATGCCTTTTCCGTGTCCGCCAGCCGCGGACACTCCGTCCGCCATATCAGGATAGGAAATAGTGTCAAAATTCCGTCCGCGACGGAAAAGCACGCACCGCCGCCCAACTACACCCGACCACGCGCGGACGGAACGAATCCTGAGACTCCGCCGTACGTACTGACGTCTAAGACCGTCCCCCAAATCAAGATGGCGGAAAATACACATAAAACCGCTGCGGAAAAACAACCTGTCTGAACACGGCGGATTCCCCACAGCGAAGATAACATACATAGCAGAGATACCCACCACAAGCTGTTCGCCACCATGGACCCAGCGCTACACGCTTTCCCGAGGCTCTTCGCGATCCACCACGTCCTAGTCTTAGCCCACCATCGACGCCGACGCAGGTAAGGCACAAACCATTGGCTGTCTGGAGGGGAATACCTGCAAGGGACGTGACGTAGGGAGGGGGAGTGTCATGTTACCGAAACCACTGATTAGAAGCAAATAGAAATACACATTTGTAGTACGCAAGCAGGAATGACAACGACAAACATCGAGACATGATTGACTACCTTTATTACACATAATAGGGGTATAATCACAGTGTATGCGTGAGCATGGGCAAAGTGGGCACCAGAGCATGAACATCAGAGGCAGCACATCAGAGGGAGCAATGCAGTATCAGAACAGCAACAGGGCATTGTGCCCAACAGAGCAGGTACATCAGAGGAAGCACGTGAGAGGGCGAAATGCAGTATCACAGCATCAACAGGGCATTGTGGACAACAAAGCAGGTACATCAGAGGCAGCACGTGAGAGGGCAGAATGCAGTATCACTGCATCAACAGGGCATTGTGGACAACAGAGCAGGTACATCAGAGGCAGCACATCAGAGGGTAGAATGCAGTATCAGAACAGCAACAGGGCATCGTGGACAACAGAGCAGGTCCATCAGAGGCAGCACATCAGAAGGGCTAAGTGCATCAACAGTCCATAGCACTGAACATGTCCATCAGAGGCAGCACGTGAGAGGGGCTAAGTGCATCAACAGTCCATAGCACTGAACATGTCCATCAGAGGCAGCACGTGAGAGGGGATAAGTGCATCAACAGTCCATAGCACTGAACATGTCCATCAGAGGCAGCACGTGAGAGGGGATAAGTGCATCAACAGTCCATAGCACTGAACATGTCCATCAGAGGCAGCACGTCAGAGGGGATAAGTGCATCAACAGTCCATAGCACTGAACATGTCCATCAGAGGCAGCACGTGAGAGGGGCTAAGTGCATCAACAGTCCATAGCACTGAACATGTCCATCAGAGGCAGCACGTGAGAGGGGATAAGTGCATCAACAGTCCATAGCACTGAACATGTCCATCAGAGGCAGCACGTGAGAGGGGATAAGTGCATCAACAGTCCATAGCACTGAACATGTCCATCAGAGGCAGCACGTGAGAGGGGATAAGTGCATCAACAGTCCATAGCACTGAACATGTCCATCAGAGGCAGCACGTGAGAGGGGAGGAGTGCATCAACAGTCCATAGCACTGAACATGTCCATCAGAGGCAGCACGTGAGAGGGCAGAATGCAGTATCACAGCATCAACAGGGCATTGTGGACAACAGAGCAGGTACATCAGAGGCAGCACGTGAGAGGGAGGAATGCAGTATCACAGCATCAACAGGGCATTGTGCCCAACAGAGCAGGTACATCAGAGGCAGCACGTGAGAGGGCAGAATGCAGTATCACAGCATCAACAGGGCATTGTGCCCAACAGAGCAGGTACATCAGAGGCAGCACATCAGAGGGCAGAATGCAGTATCAGAACAGCAACAGGGCATTGTGCCCAACAGAGCAGGTACATCAGAGGCAGCACAAGTACATGTTCCAACCAACCCGTCCCAGGGACCACAACAGTGCAAGGCTGTTCTCAATGGACAATGGACACAACATGTGAGTGAAGTGAACAGCACCTCACATCACAGAATCAGGTGGACTGCGTGAACTACCTGCCTCGGACACACTGCCAGCACCAGAAACAGGAGTGTGAGACACAGCCACAGCCCGAGTGACACACACATGGGCCACAGACCCAGACACACTGCCAGCACCAGCAACAGGAATGTGAGACACAGCCACAGCCCGAGTGACACACACATGGGCCACAGACCCTGACACACTGCCAGCACCAGAAACAGGAGTGTGAGACACAGCCACAGCCCGAGTGACAGACACATGGGCCACAGACCCAGACACACTGCCAGCACCAGAAACAGGAATTGGAGACACAGCCACAGATGTAGTCACTGACACGTGAGACACAGACCCAGACAGACTGCCAGCACCAGAAACAGGAGTGTGAGACACAGCCACAGATCTACTCACTGACACATGAGCCATAGACACAGATACACTGCCAGCACCTGAAACAGGAGAGGGCACAACTGAGACTGTGCTACTACATGATGCATGACAGCAAACAACAGACACAGTGCCACTATCTGATACATGAGAGTCAACTGCACCTGCGGCACTGGGACCACTGAAATGATGAGCCACAGGGCTGTATGGGCCAGGAGGCAGGGTGGCCCTGGGAGCTGGGGATAGCTGCACTTGAGCGACATCAGGGTGGGCAGGTGTCAATGGTGTGTGTCTGCGTTTCTTAGGGATATGTGAGTGCACCGTGGACAGGACAGGACTGGCAAGTGGTGGTGACTCAAAACAAATATCACCCACCATAGGTGGAGCATCTGCTGGCGGGGATCGGCTTTCTGGGGACGTGCTGGAGCCTGCTTGTCATTTGCTGTGTGCCTGCCGCCTGGACTCAGAATCATGTGTAATGGGGGATGCAACAACAGGGGACTCCCTCCTCTGCTTCTGACTGGCCTGGATGGGAGTGGAGGTATGGGGGGACTCCGCCGCGGAGACATCTGTTTGCCTTCATTCGAAAACATCAGCCGCTGTGCAGCCAGGGGTGATGTATGCCTGTCCTTGAGTGCGCCATTGTCCATGGGAGAAGCCTTGTCCCTAGGATGTGCCTTATCCGTAGGTGGAGGGTTGTCTCTGGACTTTGCCTCTGCCCTGGTTGGTGCCCTGTTCCTGCCAGCAGACTTGTCGTCTGTGGTGTACCTGTCTCCAGAAGACACCTGTTCTCTGTGTGTGTCCCTGCCCTTGGGAGATGGCCCTTGCTCTGTTGTGTGCCTGCCCTTGGGACACTCCCTGCTCTTAGGAGGTGCCTTTGTCTTTTGACTGTCCTTGTCCCTGTCTTTGGGAGTGGCCCTTTCCTCTGTTGTGGAACTGCCCCTGGGACTCTCCCTGCTCTTAGGAGGTGCCTTTGTCTTTTGACTGTCCTTGTCCCTGTCCTTGGGAGTGGCCCCTTCCTCTGTTGTGGGCCTGCCCCTGGGACTCTCCCTGCTCTTAGGAGGTGCCTTTGTCTTTTGACTGTCCTTGTCCCTGTCCTTGGGAGTGGCCCCTTCCTCTGTTGTGGGCCTGCCCCTGGGACTCTCCCTGCTCTTTTGAGGTGCCTTTGTCTTTTGACTGTCCTTGTCCCTGTCCTTGGGAGTGGCCCCTTCCTCTGTTGTGGGCCTGCCCTTGGGACTCTCCTTGCTCTTTTGAGGTGCCTTTGTCTTTTGACTGTCCATGTCCCTGTCCTTGGGAGTGGCCCCTTCCTCTGTTGTGGGCCTGCCCTTGGGACTCTCCTTGCTCTTTTGAGGTGCCTTTGTCTTTTGACAGTCCATGTCCATGTCCTTGGGGGTGGCCCCTTCCTGTGTTGTGGGCCTGCCCTTGGGACTCTCCTTGCTCTTTTGAGGTGCCTTTGTCTTTTGACTGTCCATGTCCCTGTCCTTGGGAGTGGCCCCTTCCTCTGTTGTGGGCCTGCCCTTGGGACTCTCCTTGCTCTTTTGAGGTGCCTTTGTCTTTTGACTGTCCATGTCCCTGTCCTTGGGAGTGGCCCCTTCCTCTGTTGTGGGCCTGCCCTTGGGACTCTCCTTGCTCTTTTGAGGTGCCTTTGTCTTTTGACTGTCCTTGTCCAAGGGACTGTCCATGGACTTGGGAGTATCCCTTGCCTTGGGAGTACCTTTTGTGTTGAATGCCTGTGTAGCATGTGAAGGCATGTCCCCCAACACCACTTGTGGATCCTGTGTGTGTACTCCAGTGTATCTGACGTTGTCTTTGTGAACAGATTTTGCTGACCTAGGGGATGGTGTCTGTGCCCTGACGTGCTGTCTGACGCTGCTTCTAGTGCAATAACCTGTATTAGAGTCCTGGTCAGAAAATTCGCTACCCCCTGAGACATCCAGTGGTGTAGATGGGGAAACAGAAGTAGCACCCTGTCAATGCGACTGTACTATGGCAGACGACACACTGCTTGCCAATGACTGAACTGTCCTGTGTAGACCAGCAAGATCGCCATGCATCCCTT
Source organism: Lissotriton helveticus (assembly GCF_964261635.1). Taxonomy (NCBI): domain Eukaryota; kingdom Metazoa; phylum Chordata; class Amphibia; order Caudata; family Salamandridae; genus Lissotriton; species Lissotriton helveticus. Next base: position 145,739,302 of record NC_136069.1, read on the forward strand.
CCATGAATGCCACCACCTGCCCCAACTTCCTATCATGGTCTTGGAAAGCATTTGTCATATTGGTCTGCCCCACACACAGCTGTCCCTTTCTGCCCCTACTGTCCCTCACGTAACCTTAGATCACTTCACTTACATCTTCTGGTGGTCCCTCCTTTCAAACTCTGTAGATCTGGGGGTCGAAGATTTGCCTTTCTCGGCCCCAAACTTTGGAACTCTCTTCCCCTCTCAGTTAGGACTTCCGGTACTCTCATTCAATTTCGCAAATCACTAAAAACCTGGCTTTTCCCACAATCCCGCTAAATTCCCTCTGTTTCCTCAGCACCCTTTCAGCGCCATGATACCTCCGGTGACAGTGCGCTATACAAAATCCCAAAAAGAAAGAAAAGAAGAAGAAGAAAGCTGTCGCAGCAGATCAACAGCCTCAGCACACAGTGCATTTTGGCTCACCGTGGCAGGGGCAGCGGTGCCTGCACCGAACGCCAATCTGCTTCCCCTACTCCTGCGTGCACGAACAGTACATGGTGCAGTTGGCGGAAGTGTGGGCCCTACAGAAGGTGTTGATTGCCCACTCCCAGTCTGTGACAACAGTGCTGGCTCACCAAGATTTTCCGAAGATGAGGACGATGGTGTCTCCACATACGAGTCCTCAGGGACGGTCCTGTCCCCCTCTCCGGCGCTGCCCTCCTCTGTGTCAGTCTGCGTGTGCGCGAAGTCTGACCCGGATGCATTGCCTCCACTCATCTCCGCCGTCTGTGGCTGAGTGCCCTCTGTCAAAGCTGAAATGCACAGAAAACAGGTGTAAGTCATGGGCACACTCACGTACAGAAGGCCAAGGATTCCCTAATTCCATAACTGACAAAGTTCTTCTAGCCCCCATCCTGCACACGGCCCACCTCTACCAGTCATCCTCACATTACATAAGCGTTGGTGGCCGTGACACATGTACAGCATGCGGACAGGGCAGGGGCACGTACATCTGCACACATGTCTTGCCATGGGTCCACGGACCACTATTGCATGTGCTTAAACACTCAACTACTAAGCAAGTGGCGTGTCAACATGCCGGACCTGGATGTCAAATTACACCCACCCAATGGGACCAACATGGCATCGCAGAGATACATACGCACCACGGAACTCAATACTGTGTCTGGGCACCAATACATGCATTGCACTCCCAAGTATCCTACACAGACACTATGCTCACCGCTAGTTTGCTGTTGATCGACACTCAGCCGTTGGGACAGGTCAGGATGCGTCACAGCAATGATACGGTGCATGAGAGGGGTCATGGAGCGTCGGGCCAGACGTGGCGTCCTTGGAATCATCCCCAGTGTCACTTCCGCTACATTCTTGCTCAGCCTGGAAATGTCGTCCCAGCGTTTGTGGCAGTGTGTATGTCGTCTGTTGCACACCCCCAATGCCCGTACATCACGTGCAATGCTCCTCCACACGTCCTTGCGAAGGTGCAGCTTGACCTACCATGATGGGAGACAAAAGAGTGCAAGTCAGTGGACAGTTGGCCTGGCACACAGATAGGGGCAACACGTATCTGTCATCCGCCATGCACAATCCGAAAATATGTCGAGCCCACAGTACACAGCTAAGATTGCAGAAGCCAGGAGTCATTGGTCACCTCATGCACACCAACATGTCCCACACTGCACTTACCACCTGTCCGGGTGCGCCGTAGAGCCGTCCATAGTTGCGGAGCACACCGTCCACGAGAACATCAAGCTCCGCGGCGGTGAAGGGACGAGACCAGATCTCTTTGTCTCTTGACATGGCAAGATCACAGAGTATGGCACTAGAGCAGCAGTTGGTGGTCAGCTCAGCAGCAGGTCGAGGTGATGGTCACAGGCAGCAGTCGGTGGTCAGCTCAGCAGCACCAGGTCGAGGTGATGGTCACAGGCAGCAGTCGGTGGTCAGCTCAGCAGCAGCAGGTCGAGGTGAACAGGCAGCACTGGTTCCCAGGGTAGGATGTGTGCTTTTTGACATCACACATATATAGGGCCCTCAGCACGTGTCAGTGGCATACGTCGCCAGCAGTTGGTCAGCCCTGGATGCGTGTTCGTAAAAGGGCCAATGACTGGCCCTGGTGTTGCGGTGCACTGCTTCCGCTACTTTCGATTGGCCATACGCGGGCAGCGTTCCCTCTTCCCATTGGCTGCATGTGCACGGACCGTCACGGTCACACATCGGCAACCGCACGTGCAAGCTTCCGGCACGGATGCTTCAGTTGCAACAATGTTCTATCGCTGGCGCCACCATGGCGGTGCACGTACTCTGCGGGGAGGTGCAGGCATACACACCATTTAGATGTAGTCAATGGACATGGCAGTTCATGTCCCCTCTTACAGTCACATTGCATCATCCACCGTACACCAGCCGGACCAGCCCGGCCTAGGACGGCCGTGCCGGCCATGTCCACAACCGCCGTGCCGGCCATGTCCACAACCGCCGTGCCAGGCCGGGCCTAGGACGGCCGTGCCGGCCATGTCCACAACCGCCGTGCCGGCCATGTCCACCACCGCTGTGCCAGGCCGGGCCTAGGACGGCCGTGCCGGCCATGTCCACAACCACCGTGCCGGCCATGTCCACAACCGCCGTGCCGGCCATGTCCACAACCGCCGTGCCGGCCATGTCCACAACCGCCGTGCCAGGCCGGGCCTAGGACGGCCGTGCCGGCCATGTCCACAACCGCCGTGCCAGGCCGGGCCTAGGACGGCCGTGTCGGCCATGTCCACAACCGCTGTGCCTGCCATGTCCACAACCGCCATGCCAGGCCGGGCCTAGGACGGCCGTGCCGGCCATGTCCACAACCGCCGTGCCAGGCCGGGCCTAGGACGGCCGTGCCGGCCATGTCCACAACCGCCGTGCCGGCCATGTCAGCCACCGCCGTGCCAGGCCGGGCCTAGGACGGCCGTGCCGGCCATGTCAGCCACCGCCGTGCCAGGCCCGGCCTGGCACGGCGGTTGTGGACATGGCCGGCACGGCGGTTGTGGACATGGCCGGCACGGCCGTCCTAGGCCCGGCCTGGCACGGCGGTTGTAGACATGGCCGGCACGGCGGTTGTGGACATGGCCGGCACGGCCGTCCTAGGCCTGGCCTGGCACGGCAGTTGTGGACATGGCCGGCACGGCCGTCCTAGGCCCGGCCTGGCACGGCGGTGGCTGACATGGCCGGTACGGCGGTCCTAGGCCGGGCTGGTCCGGCCGGTGTACGGTGGATGATGCAATGTGACTGTAAGAGGGGACATGAACTGCCATGTCCATTGACTACATCTAAAGGGTGTGTAGGCCTGCACCTCGCCCGCAGAGTACGTGCACCGCCATGGTGGCGCCAGTGATAGAACATTGTTGCAACTGAAGCATCCGTGCCGGAAGCTTGCACGTGCGGTTGCGGATGTGTGACCGTGACGGTCCGTGCACATGCAGCCAATGGGAAGAGGGACGCTGTCCGCGTATGGCCATTGGAAAATAGCGGAAGCAGTGCACCGCCATGGCGGCGCCAATGATTTTATATTGTCAGACGCTGCACCGTGATGTGTTGTCTGCAGTTGCGTCATGAGGGTTGTGAGCGTGATAGGGAAACTTCATATGTCATGCACTGTTCCATGTGTGTTCATACTATGCCCATCGGTGGGCACACAATGTGCAACAGATGTGCATGTCGACGTGTTGACGTCGGGTGTGACCCTACAGACGTTATTACATCTACACATCTACACAGTACATCACAGCTGTATGGCCACATTCTGATTCTGTTGTCAGTGTGTGGTTCAGGCGAGGTGACTACAATGGTGGGGGTACACGTGCATTCAGTGTATGTGTGTTGGCTGTTGTGTCACCATGCATGTAATGACCGTATGCTCACCATTATTGGTGTTGGCATTGGTGCATGATGGCATGGTGTGTGTGTATCATTATCGTTTGTGTGCATGCACTTGCATGTGTGTCTGTGATGTGGCTTCTACACATTAGGGTCAAGACACACGTATTGTCAGTAATGTTGACATGTGACTAAGTTGCGTTGTACGTGTTGACACACTTCCTGTTGCAAGTGGCTGCACATTGTTAAAGGGCCACTCCGTATTGTAGTGACTATCAGAGATGTCACACATATGACCATTCTCCTAAACATTTTTCTTCTTGCTAATGTTTGCTTACATGTGATGTAGTTGCACACGTATGCGTCGTTTGGAAGTTGATTCAAGTTACATCTCTCTCCCACACAGGAGGGCTCCAAATATGCATCGGCCATACACTGTGCTTGAGGATATGGTTGACGAGGAGGTGATTAGGAAATTCCGGCTGGATCGACGTCGGTTGATGGAGCTTGTTGACCAATTGTCTCCTCATCTGCAGCCACGAAGGACGTATCCTGGTTCCATTACACCCACAGCAAAGGTTATGGCGGCACTACACTTTTTTGCTACTGGCACCTTTCAGTACACAGTTGGACATGCCGGGGGGCTGTTATGTTATGTTATGTTAAATGAATTTGTTAAGCGCGACTAACACCATTAGGTTTCTTGGCGCTTGTGCTGAGGGAGCGGTGAAAAGAGTGTGAGGCAGAGTCTAGAGGTAGGAAATAGTGAAAAGGAAAGTTTTAAGAAGTGATCTGAAATTATAATATGAGGGTGCGAGCCTAAGAGAGAGGGGGAGGGAGTTCCAGAGGGATGGAGCCAGAAAAAAAAACCTGAGGCCCCCGTGTTTCTTCCTCTTAAATCTGGGAACGGATAGCAAAGCCATCTGAGATGAGCGGAGATTGCGGGGAGGGGCATACGGGTGAAGGAGGGAAGAAATAAAAGAGGGACCATGACCAGAGAGGGATTTTGAAATGATACAGCCAAGCTTAAATTTACAGCGGGCAGATACCGGGAGCCAGTGAAGACTCTTTAAGAGAGGGCGAACATGTTGATCTCTCGGCTGATGGTAAATCAAGCGGGCGGCTTGATTTTGGATCAGCTGAAGTCTTTTCAATTGGTAATCAGGGATGCCCACATACAATGCGTTAGCGTAATCAAGTCTGCTGATCACTAACGCAAGTAGCGCTAAAGTGAGTGCTTCGGTGGTGAGTAGGCGGGAAATTTTTAGAATTTTCCTAAGTTGGAAATGGCTGGCGGACACCACTGCGCTGATCTGGGGAGTCATGGAGAGATCATTACTAATGATAACACCCAGACTTTTAGCGGAATTAACTGGGGAGGGAGGGCTTCCGAGGCTTGCAGGCCAGATGGAGGGCTGCCAAGGATTGGAGGCTCCCCCGACAAGAATCAATTCAGTCTTGTCGGGGTTAAGCTTCAGGTGGTTTGAACTCATCCAGTTGCTGATGAAACAGAGTGTATTTTGGAAGGTGGAGGTGGAGTCATCAGAAGAATCGATGGTAAAAATCAACTGGATGTCGTCCGCGTAATTGAACGCGGTGACACTCATCCCACGAAGGGCACGAAGTAAAGGGGCCAAATACAAATTAAAGTGGAGAGGGGACAATGAGGAGCCCTGGGGGACACCACAGGTCAGCCCTACTTGGGTGGCAGAGAACTGGGACAGCCTGACGGCTTGTTGACGTTCCGTCAAAAAGGACTGAACCCAGTCCAGGGCGGTCCCATGGATACCAGCCTCTCTGACACGGTCGACCAGGATACCATGGTCGACCGTGTCAAAAGCGGCCGATAAATCCAAAAGGACTAGGGCTTGGCGAGTGTTAACGTCAGCTCCACTGCGCAGTTCGTCCATCACGGAGAGAATGACTGCCTCCGTGGAATGCGCAGGTCTAAACCCTGCCTGCTTGGAGTCTAGGACGCCTGAGTCCTCAATAAAGGTACTGAGTGTGTGAGTTACGTGCGACTCCAAGACTTTACTGAGGAAAGGGAGAAGGGATATGGGGCGATAGTTGCTCAAGATGGAGGGGTCTGCCGAAGGTTTTTTCAGAATGGCGACCACCTCGGCCTGTTTAAAGGAACAGGGAACTTCCCCTGTGGCCAAAGAGTTGTTTAGAAGGGCCAGGGGGGGTTCGGGGCAGGAGGTGAAAGCTGCTCTAAAGGCCAAGGGAGGGCAGCAATCGCGGGGGGAACCAGAGGAAATTGTATACAGGAGTGAGAGAAAATTGGCTGTCGAAATGGGGGGGATCAGAGTTAAAGTATGAGAATTGAGATAGTTAATGGAGTCAGTGGACGGGGAAGGGATGAGCGGGGCTTGGGCAGCAATGCTAGTTTTGATTTTAACAATTTTTTCTACAAAGAATTCGTTCAAGGAATCACACAGGGGTTGAGAGGGGAGGGGCCCTATTGTGAGTCTCGCTGGGTTAGATAGTTCCTCTACGATTGAGAATATATCCTTTGATTTATTTGCAGAATCCATAATTTTGCTCGAAAAATAAGAGGATTTGGCCGAGGCTATAGCTGTTTTATATTTTTTAAGCAGGGAGGAAAATACCTCCTTGGTCTCGGGGGAGTACCCCCGGCGCCACCGCCGTTCTGCCTGATGGAGGCCTAATTTTAAAGCTCTCAGGTCCTCGGTGAACCACCTTTGAGCATCATGACAGCGTCTTGCTCTGACTAATTTTAAGGGAGCTACTACGTCGGCAGCGGAGGTAAGCCAACGAGTGAGGCTCGATGTCTGGAAATCGATGGAGACGGATGGATCAGAGGTGGGGGGAACTGAAGAACTAAGAAGAGAACTGAATTCATTTAGGTCTGACCTGTTCCAGTTGCGAGCCAGGAAGTTGGTTTCTCGAGGCTTAGTGACAAGCAGGGGCATCGCTAAGGTAAAAGTAATTAAGGAATGGTCTGACCAAAGGCAGGGCAGGACAAGAGGGGCAGAAATATCCAGGCAAGATGTCCAAACCTGGTCTAGAGTGTGACCCTTAATATGCGTGGGCGAGTGGATATGCTGAATACAATTCAAACCTAGCATGAGGTCTGAAAAGGCCAGTGAGCCAAGGGATTCATGGGCGTCCGACGGCCAGTAATTAAAATCTCCCAGGACCAAAACGTTGGAGTTATTGATGGTAAGCTGAGAAATAAGATCGCCAAACTGGACAGGAAAGTTGGGCATGGGTTGAGGGGGGCGATAGACCAGGGCACATATGAGAGAGGATCCTGGCTGTTCCAGTCTGAGTACCAAGCATTCTGTCATGGGGATGCTGGTAGTGGGCACTATAGAGAAACAAATCGGGTGCTTAATGATGGCAGCAACCCCCCCTCCGGCCTTGCCAGAGGCACGGTTGGCTTGTAGTATGTAATATCCAGGGGGGATGGCCGCCAGGATGTCGGGGGAGGAGTCATCTGTCAGCCAGGTCTCGGTCAGGAACAAGATGTCCGGCTGTTCTGACCCCAGCAGATAAAAAATGTCTGACTGGTGACTGACCAGGGACCGGTATTAAGATAAAACACTGAAAAAGAGGAATTTGAAGCTCTTACCAATGAGTGAGTACAGGATCTGGGCCCCGAGACTGGGGACCTGGAAGTAGAACGCGAAGTAGTAATCTCAGGAAAAGATTTACGGGCCGTAAACAAGCCAAGTGAAGCAAGCCTAAGGGCTGACTCGGGTGGGGGAAGTGCGGGATTGTGGCGTAGCACGAGGGAAGGGCGGGAATAAGTAAGGAAAGGGACAGAGTAACGCGCCCCTGGGCCCGTCCGGCCGCGAACCGGCTTAACTCAGGCGCAACTCCGGCGCGCCCGCTGCGCTCGTCCGCTGCGCTGACACATGGGGGCCGTTGAAATAGGAAGATGGCGAGGGGGGTGTGGCGAGGCTCTAGCTCGCTAACCGACCCGTTCCAAGATGGCGCCCGCGGCCGCTGGGGAGCCCGTTAGGCGGTCAACCCACAGCAGGCGGCTTGGCCTCTACGAGAATGGCAACCAAATCAGGAGGTGAGTGTCCCATGTAGTAGTCAGCGGGGTGAAAGTGGGGGTATTTAAAAAGTGAAGTCGCTGCTTGTAGTCAGCAGGACCAAGGTCAGATAAAATGCTGTCGCTGCTCGTAATCAGCAGGACAAGAGTTAAAAAAGGAAATAGTAGCAGCGCTCCAGCAATCGCGCGTCAGCCCCCTGCCACAGGGCTACTTGTCACAGTCCATGTTCAGCATGGTACTTCGGGATGTTTTAAAAGCTATGATGCTGTACAAGGATGACTATATCCATTTCCCACGGCCGGAAGAGTTGGCAGCAGTCAAAGCAGACTTCTATGCACTGGGCCAGATACCACACGTAGTGGGTTCCATTGATGGCACACATATCGCTATCATTCCACCACGGGCACGTGAGCAGGTTTTTAGGAATCGGAAGCACTTCCATTCGCTGAACGTGCAGGTGGTGTGCCTGGCCGACAACATCATCTCCCATGTGTGTGCAAGATTTCCAGGCTCCGCACATGACGCCCACATCATGCGGAGCAGCATTGTCCCCCAACTGATGGCAAATCTGCGTCCCGGTCAAGCGTGGCTTGTTGGTGAGTCTGGCGTGGGGACTTTTGTGATCTCTGTGTGGCATGGGGTACCCACCATATCTGGTTGTGAAATTTGTGTCTGTCATCCCCCTACATAGGCGACTCGGCGTACCCAAACCGGCCCTGGCTCCTGAGTCCCATATGTAATCCTACAACAGTGGGTGAAATGCGCTACAATGATGCACATGGAAGGACACGTAGAGTGGTTCAACGTACCTTTGGACTGCTAAAGTCTAGGTTTCGGTGCCTGGATAAGACCGGAGGGGCCCTGCCTTACTCACCAGGCAAAGTATGCAGGATCGTGATTGCCTGCTGCATGCTCCACAACCTGGCAGTGCGCAATAACATTGAACTGATCTTGGACCCTGAAGACCAACAAGTTCCTCGGCCTCCCATCCCACCCATGTCGACTGATGAGGATAGTGGTGAGGAGGAAGGTGTGGACCAGAGGCGCCAGCTCATTGATCGCTACTTCCCTTGAATGTGAGTAACTACCTCTTGTGCCGGTTGACAATGCCTTATGTATGTTTGCTGGTGTTGTGTGGATGTGGGGTGCATCAGCTGTGTGTTCTGGTATGTGATGGTTGCATATGTGTGTGTCCATTTATTTGGACATGCAAGTCTCCATGATGTGTGTTCTCTCATCCAATGCTTTTGTGATGAGTGTAGTTTGTGGAATGTTGCTGTGCAGTGTGTTGTGATGTGTGTGAATCTGTTACCTGACATGTGTTTGCTGTCTCTGAATTTCCCTAGGTCACTCCCGCAGCGGCATGATTATGTACGACTTGGATCCCTGTACCTGGTTACGTCTGTTTCTGAGGCAATCATGTGATTAAACATAGAGGCAACACATCATTGAGTGTGTAAGTGGCATTTATTTACAGGTTGTGCATTTGTGCTGGTGAATATTTACAAGTAAGTGTGGGGTGGGGGAGTGGGAGTTGAAGGTAATGGCAGATGAAATGTCCGTGTTGACACCACATTGGGTGGTGTCAGGCTAGTCCAGCAGACCTGTGCCAATGATTGGCTATGTGGGACAGGATACTTGGCAGGGTGAATGGCTGGCTCAGGCAGTGTCAGAGTCATTGGCGGCTCCTCTTGGAGCGTGTGGATGGCGCACCCACACTGCTCTCACCCACTTCCAGCCTCGGACGGCCCCTCCGTCTTTGAGGTGGAACAGGGTCAGCTGGGGGGGCAGGTTGTTCAGGGGCCACATCCGTCGCCAGGGGCACAGGTGGTGGTGGTGGTGGCGGTGGGGGTGGCGGTGGTGTTGCTGCCCGTGGCGCCAGGACAATTGGTTGAGGGGGGGTGGGGTTGTTCCGGGCTATCCATTCCCTCCACATTGTTGTATGCTGGCCCATGATGTCCACTATCTGGCCAAGGTAGCCCGAAATTTCACACAACATGTTCGTGTTGTCCACCGAGTCCTGGTGGGCACGATCTGCCTGTTCCTGGGCACGGTCGTATGAAGCCTGGCATCTGGCTAGGGCTTCAAGGGACTATGCCACAGGATGGGGTGGGTGTCCTTCCTCAGTGCGGCGGAGTGTGGATCTCCTGATTGCCTGATGTGGCCTCGCCTCTCTCCTTTGTGGCCCAATCACCCTGCTTGGGTGGGGCGCCGCTGGACCAGCGTTGTGCGGTGGGTTAGGCAGGGTGGCACAGGCAGGAGTGGTGGTACTGGTGGTGGTGGTGGTGGTGGTGGTGCTGGTGGTGGTGACTCTGCAGATCACTGAGGCCGGTGTCGCTGGAGTTACACATGCGACGGTTGTCGGGGCCGGGATTCCCTGTGAGCCAGATGGCCCTGGCTGTCTGCTTGGGCCCGCACCATCCTGCCCACCGGAGCTGCCTGTGTCATCGTCCCCAGAGAGTCCGGTATGGGTGTGAGGCGAGTCTTGCGGCAGGGTGCTGGTTTCCCCAGTCAGATTACAATCACCTGAGGGACAAGATTGTGCAGGTCAGTAATGTGGACATTACATGTTCATATCAATTTGTATACATTTCAGTGTCCTGTCGCACACACCCCACCCACCCTACCTACCACCACCCTCCCTGTGGACATGGGGGCCTGTTGGGAGTTGGAGTTGTGACCTCTCACACACCCCACCCACCACCACCACCCTCCCTGTGGACATGGGGACCTGTTGGGAGTTGGAGTTGTGACCTCTCACACACCCCACCCACCACCACCACCCTCCCTGTGGACATGGGGGCATGTTGGGAGTTGGAGTTGTGACCTCCCACACACCCCACCCACCACCACCACCCTCCCTGTGGACATGGGGGCCTGTTGGGAGTTGGAGTTGTGACCTCTCACACACCCCACCCACCACCACCACCCTCCCTGTGGACATGGGTGCCTGTTGGGAGTTGGAGTTGTGACCTCTCACACACCCCACCCACCACCACCACCCTCCCTGTGGACATGGGGGCCTGTTGGGAGTTGGAGTTGTGACCTCTCACACACCCCACCCACCACCACCACCCTCCCTGTGGACATGGGGGCCTGTTGGGAGTTGGAGTTGTGACCTCTCACACACCCCACCCACCACCACCACCCTCCCTGTGGACATGGGGGCCTGTTGGGAGTTGGAGTTGTGACCTCTCACACACCCCACCCACCACCACCACCCTCCCTGTGGACATGGGGGCCTGTTGGGAGTTGGAGTTGTGACCTCTCACACACCCCACCCACCACCACCACCCTCCTTGTGGACATGGGGGCCTGTTGGGAGTTGGAGTTGTGACCTCTCACACACCCCACCCACCACCACCACCCTCCCTGTGGACATGGGGGCCTGTTGGGAGTTGGAGTTGTGACCTCTCACACACCCACCCACCACCACCACCCTCCCTGTGGACATGTGGGCCTGTTGGGAGTTGGAGTTGTGACCTCTCACACACCCCACCCACCACCACCACCCTCCCTGTGGACATGGGGCCTGTTGGGAGTTGGAGTTGTGACCTCTCACACACCCCACCCACCACCACCACCCTCCCTGTGGACATGGGGGCCTGTTGGGAGTTGGAGTTGTGACCTCTCACACACCCACCCACCACCACCACCCTCCCTGTGGACATGGGGGCCTGTTGGGAGTTGGAGTTGTGACCTCTCACACACCCCACCCACCACCACCACCCTCCCTGTGGACATGGGGGCCTGTTGGGAGTTGGAGTTGTGACCTCTCACACACCCCACCCACCACCACCACCCTCCCTGTAGACATGGGGGCATGTTGGTAGGCATTTACATTTTGGTGAGTATGTGTCCGACGTGCATGGGTTGGGGCCTGGGAGATGTGTCTTCTCAGTTGTGTGAGGCTGACCATGTCGTACTGATCGTGGTGCTTGGTTTGTACTTACCAGCCTCTTCTCCTTCCTCAAGTCCGTCTAGGCTCTCTGGGTGAAGTATAACCAGCACCTTCTCCTCCCAATCGGTGTAGGGTATGGGCTCCGGGGGTGTGCCGCCGCCAGTGTGAATGGCTCTCGCATGGTTTTTGGCGCGGATGCCCTTCACCCTGGTTTTCAGGTCATGCCACCGCCTCTGTATTTCGTGCTTTGTCCTTGGCACGGTCCCTGACGCATTCACCCGGCTGACGATTCTGTCCCACATGTGATTCTTTTGCGCCACGGTGGTCTGCTGGACTTTGGCCCCGAATATGTGGGGTTCAACACGGACAATTTCATCGACCATTACCTTCAACTCGGTGTCCGTGAATTTAGGGGTTTTTTTTGGGTGCCATGGTGTGTGTTGGTCAGTGTGTGGGTTGAGTGAGTTGGGGTTTGCAGGTGTGTGGTGTGTAGGAATGGTGTGGTGGGTGTTTGTGTGGTGGGTGTGGTAGGGTGGTGGTTGTGTGTCTTCAATTTGAGTATGCTGTAGATCGTATGGGGCCTCTTGCTAGCAGCAATGCTGTGATGAAAAGGATTGAGGTAGTGGGTGGGTGTCATTTTATAGTCGTGTCTCAATGGTTGTTGGCAGTCAGGTGGTAGGTGGGTGTGTTGACTAGTGTGCATTATTGGGTACTTGGGGGGGTGTCATAGTGGCTTGTGATTGGTGTTGGTGTTTCAGGTGGGGGGGTTGTCCTTTGTGTTTGCTATTTACTGGCGGCACACTTTTTGACATTGGTTTGACGTTAGGGATGTTGTTCTTGTTGGCCTTCCGCAGTGATGCACTGTTTCTCGTTGCATTCTTTCCGCCGCGGACGTGGATGGCTGTGCGTACCGTGGTACAGGCGGCGGCGTTACCCTAAATTTTCACAGGTTTGCGGTAAATGTGGCTGTTTCCGCTGTCATGTCTGTCCGCGGCGGTGGGTGTTCATTTGGGTCTGTCCGCCGCGGACGGTGTTAGATGTGTTCCGTCCACCGCGGACGGTGTTTGATGTAATCCGTCTGCCGCTGTCGGAGTTTCTTGACATGAATATCCTAATCGCAACCGTGGATTCTCCGCGGCGCTGCCGGGAGTAAAATTTCCCCGAACATGGCGGACACTACCCGTTTCCGTCCGCCATCCTAATCGACCTCTAAATGTACTCCAAATATATATCTCACAAGAAAGCTACAGAACTAAGGCTGGCAAAGACGTTGAAAGCTAAACAATCAGCTGCCTCGAAATTCCAAATGTGAAGACATCCAAGACGACCAAACAATCCTTCTCAGGGGAATCCTCCCAGACTTTGGAACCCCTTTTCTACAGAGTTCAGAACAACTACCTTCTTTGAATTATTTGAAATAAAACAAAAAGACCTACTGCTCCAACACCACGTCCTGCTATGAAGTGGTCAGATTCTATAATAGCACCTTCAGACTAAGGGGTGGCTTGACCCAAGCCCTCTGGCCAACACCTGACTTGGACTCCTAAGCGTATCTTCACCTCCCCTTAACTAATCGATCACGTATTTAGCCTGTAGGTATTGTATCGCCAGAGTGGATCTGTATCTGTTTGATCTGCTTATTAGGTCTCGCATAGGGATGTAGCACTAATGCGCTGCATCGCTTTGCAAGGTATGCAGTACATACTATAGTGTGGAAGTTTCGTGAAAGCTCCGCCCACTCTCCAGCCCATCTTTTCCATTGGCTTAGGTCCTAAATGCTGCCTCCTGATTGGTTTTGGGCATTGTTAGTCCCTCCTCCTGACCAACATGTATTCTTCCACAGCTATCGGCCCCTTTACTCCTGCACTATGTTCTTCCCTGTCCTCCCCCCATCCCTCCTCCCGCAGACCACAACTTCTCAGAATATCCCCCCCCCTGCCCTGCCCGTCCGCCACCGGTACTCTAGGGAGAGAGGTGCCCAGGAGCAGCGTTGCACCTTTGCCAATGCTTATTTTCTGTGCACAGTGTGCGCTTTCTTTTCCATTGTTTTTTCACAATGGCAGCCGCCGCACACACCGATCACGGGACCCTGCCTGTCTCTGAGCTCCCGCACAGCCGGTGACATCCATGAACCCACTTTTTGTTCACTGCCGCCTGCTTGCAATTATCTTGCTGTGGTCAAACTAAAATTCAGAGGGACTGAAAATTGCAGTGAGTGGCTCGGCTTTCACGTCGTTGCAGATCTATCAAGTTGGTGCGGGATATGTGATTACGTACGCGCGACGCTGACTGTAGGTATAACGTCGCGTGGAGCCCCGACCTGCAGACAGTGACCGTGTACACGAAGGCAATAGCTCAAGCCCTTTGGACGTGGGCTCTGCTCACCATCGGTACCATACATGTGAGGCGCACAAAGGTTAACACTGGTCCGTATTCGTTACTGCTGCGCGCTCACGTTCAGAACCTGTCATATAGGCCGAGGAGCATGGAGTGCTGCACAATCCTGCTTTTGAAAGAGGCCCATCAAAGCGACACTTATCGGAGAGATGTATGAGAAACGAACCCCTTACTCTGGACGGCTTCAAGACTAAATCTCCCTATTTGTTCAGGAACAGGTTTAACATTTCGGTCAGACACGCCCTCCTGCAGTACCAATAAGCGTTACATAGTCTTGTTTTAGTCCTTTGACTCTGTCCTTGGCAGAAGCTGTCACCTCTAATCTCCCAGCATGTTCCGCTCTAGCAAACTGGTTGAAGTGAGTGCGAGCATTGGTGGTCATTAATTCTTTTGTTTATGCAGGTAGAAGTTATACATTTTACAACATGTGATTTTGTGACATTCTGCAGCTGGTTTCAGAAGTTCAGGCTGGGGGGGGATACTGGATATTACAGTCCAATAGCACATGGACAGTTCCATTAATGTAAGAATCACATTTATTTATAAAGGACTGTAGGACGCAAATCGGCAGAACTCTTGTTCAGTAAGTTTTCATGGTACTTACTCAGTCCCCAACACACTGTTTTATTTGGGGCTGTGGCGCACACAAACATTTCTTAAACAGTGCTGTGCTGCACCTGTCACCTTTATTAGGCACAGTGGGTGAAGCAGGAGTCCGGGAGCCGGTGTGCTCTGAAATCTTGGCAACTTTTGGCAAAAGTTAAGGTGAGCCAGAAACCAAATCATAAGAAATCCAAGCAAAAGCAGAAACAAGGCATCAGTTTCTATTGTTTCAATAGAGTGCTTTTGCTGCAGTCGTAAGCTCCGTTCATCCCTCCTCCCACATCTATTTCTCATCACCCCAAACCCCCTTCTCCACCTTTCGTTGTATAGTGCCCAAGATTTTTCCACAACCCATCTCTCCAACCCCCAAAAAGAAACTCTTTTAAATTGTTTTAAAACATTGTTTCTAATTAATGCGCTGCCTCCCAGTGGTCCGAGAATGGGTTGTTTGTGGTTTTTTGCAGGTTTTGCTTGTATTTACCAGTGCCTAAAACATCAGAACTTGAAATATTGCACGTGGTCTGGACAGTTCATGGGGATGCTAAATCAGCGGCCCCTCTTTAACAGGGACATTTTAAGGATTTTGGAGGCCCCTGTTTGCAAGAGCTTTGAATCAGTTTCAGCTCTTTCATGCCCTCTTTGGCCCAGTCACTGACAGTGCACATGTGCACTCGTATTTTATTTGCAGTATATGTGTAGCACAGATCTAGCCATGTAAAACAGTGGAGTGCACAGCACAGTGAACGTGCAATATCATGGTGTGTGTGGAAAAAAATAACGATCAAATGTTTTTATTTAAACACTTTATTTACAACATTTTGATTTGCCATTATCCTCTTTAAAAGCGTTTGTCAGAATCGCTGCATACCAGCAGCACCTGAGCAGAGTGCGCTCAAGAGGTTGCTTTAATTGCAAAGCCACGTCTCACACGTATGGACTTTTTTGTACTTTTCACCTTTCACGATCTTGCTCCATTTCTCTTTGTACTTGTCTGTAAAAGTCTAATTGTCTCTCCTTCCACTTCTTTTTATTATGTGTGTTTCTCAGTCCCTCCTTGCATTTCAGTCTCTCTTAATCTCAGTGCCACTTTCTCTTTCTCTCCCTCGCTTCCATTCTTTTTTTATGTTTATCTTTATTCCTCCTGTTTCTCCCTTTCTGTGCCATTGTCCTTTTCTTTATTTGTCAGTCTTTTTGCTGTGTCTCTCCTACCTCGCTGTATGTTTCAGTCATTGAACATTTTTGCTTTCTTTACTTACTTTCATTATTCAATCTTTTCTGTGCAGTTTCGATGTTCACCTCTATTTTCTTTTCACCCCAGTGGTCCTCTTTCCTCAGATTCATTCCATCTCCGTTTACTTTTCCTCCTTTCTCTAGCATCCTTTCTGTTTCCATATTATGTCCTCTTTTATTTGTTTGGTAGGTAAAAGACATTGTTATTTACAACGCTACCTCGAACTCTAAAATTGTGAGACTAATTTGCATTGCAGATGCTTGTTTGATTTATTGCATTCACTGGTGTATCTTTCCTACTGACCTATTATGTTTTCTTTATTGTAAAGCACCCTGACATCCTTGGGTCTTGCCCATGCTATACAAATCCGCCAAATAAGTAAATAAATATTCTCTTAGTTATAGGCAGCAGAGCTATCTTTCTGTGAGGAAGGTCCAGGTGCAGATGTCAAATATCAGAGATTTCCTTTGGGAGCTAAATCTTTCAAGCGCAGGCCATAGCGAGCAGAACTAACTTATAGGCTCATGCCTCAGAAAACATAGATATATTTCAGCTTACATTGATCTGCCTGGACACTAGAGCAATCCCAAATGTTCTACTGATCTTATTATGACAGTGCACAGATGATAGATCAATAGATTGATATGCTCAAGATCCCACCTAGTCAGGAAGGAGCTGGGACCATCTGAGTTAAAGCCTAGCCCTGGTTGCTGACCATCTTTACCAACCCATTCTTCTTCTTCATTCAATACAGCACCAGAGACTTCAGTAGTAAGAGTTGACTTCGGTTGTTGTGATTGCTTTATGTGTTTTTCAGCTATGCAACAAATCTGGTTCTTGCACAATGTTTTAGCGCTAAATATTTATGCACAAGCCCTTACAAAGCCTGGCTTTCACTTTCCCTTATCTCTCTCCTTTTCATCATTAACTGTCTATTTTACCCTTTAGGGCTTGTATTACAAAAGCGGTGCAATGGCACAAACAGGGACCATGCACCCAATTATGATTAATATACTGCCCTCTTGGCAGCCACAAACTCATTCTGCCCTCGAGGCAGCACATTCAGTGAAATGCAGAGGCTGCTTCAGTGCTGTACTGTGTTTCTCTGTGCAGTCAGAGATCCCCATGCAGGTGGGTGAAATGAGTGATTGTACCCACCTAAAGGGGAATGCCTGGGAGGTCCATGGGCTCCCTTCCCCCCTCCAAAGGGCTGCCCTCAGGGGGTCACTGACAATGTGCCACATTTTTGTGGCTAAATATCACTGCACCTCCTGGGGGCTTGTTTACCTCTACTCCCAAGTCTATAATAGGGTCCCGGAGGAGAGACAAAGGGATTCTCTCATGTACATGGGGCACTCCCCCATGCAAACGAGGGAACATCTACATGTGCGCCAGTGCTATCAGAATTTTAGAAGGGGCCGCACAAGTGTCTGTGGCCCCTTCTGTAATACCATAGTGCATAGTGCCCTGGGGGTGCACAATGCAGGTGCACACACCTGTTGGGACACCGGGGCACTATGTTCAATAAAGCCCTGGTAGGAGAGGGTACTTTTTAAGTGAGTTTCCACTCTCATGTTCACCCCATTATGTAAAATCAATCTTTAGTTACCAAAATCCACAGATCTTTTGACTTTTGTGGACCCCATTGAATCCTCGCGGAAAATGGGGGACTCTAGCCTTAGTAATATACACTATTTGAAGCTCATAATATATAAAAATACATAAATATGTATACCTGAGACAAGCATTATGAAATATTTTTTTAATTACAACAAAACATTTACAAAATTGGATTTTTAAATATAATGGAGGATTGGGGCTTTTAAAACGTTGGTTTTATTTCTAAAAGACAAAAGGATATGCAAGACTCTAGCATATGTCTTTGCGCAAGAAAGTCATTGTCCATAACTTCTTAGTCAGCAAGAAAGGCCACTTTATTAAGACCGGTGTGAACACATCAAACAATCTTGTTTATTCATTTAATTAATTATTAAATCAAACAGCTCTCAGCCTAACAGAACCTTCCTACCCAACTGATAAACCCCCCACAAAGTTAACCCTAAACAAACCAGAAGCCCCTAACTCTTATGTATACCCCTTCCTTTCCTACAACTGCCTTTTGAGGGTGGACCAACCCGCTCCAGGCTGCCCACCCCCCACTAAAATCCGCCTACAAAGAAAACAACCTGTCTTACAGTGGCAAAAATAATAAAAAACCCTAGCCCACCAGAATGAAGGCACTGGAAAAACAAAAAGGACCCAACGAAAAACCAAGGGGGAGAGTGGGTGGGACAAAACAAACCTCGCCGCCCGCCTCCCTAGTGCGCAATGCTATCCTGCCCTGCCTGGCCCTAATTAACCCATCAGGCCCTGGCTCATCAAGACCCACCTACCGTGGCCACTGATGCTGCGCGAATCTACCCAGGGAGAGACCGGCTCGCGCACGGCTCTCCCCAGGTCCCCCCTCGCGCAAGAAAGTCATTGTCCACAACTTCTTAGTCAGCAAGAAAGGCCACTTTATTAAGACAGGTGTGAACACATCAAACAATCTTGTTTATTCATTTCATTAATTATTAAATCAAACAGCTCTCAGCCTAACAGAACCTTCCTACCCAACTGATAAACCCCCCACCAAGTTAACCCTAAACAAACCAGAAGCCCCTAACTCTTATGTAAACCCCTTCCTTTCCTACAACTGCCTTTCGAGGATGGACCAACCCGCTCCAGGCTGCCCACCCCCCACTAAAAATCTGCCACTCAGGAAAACCTTTAGAGTTTTCCTGCCCCACCCGCAGAGTTAAAAGGAACGCTCAGAGCACCACAATTGAACATCAAGCACCTTGGCAATTAAATCACGTAACTCTAAAAGATAAAAGGATTGACCCATTGGAGAAAGATGGACACCATCCGCACGAAATAGGTGCCATTCCGAAACCTGCAAATGAGGGTGGGCCAACGCATAAATACATAAATCCTAACAAAAGAGTCTCATAGCACGGTTCACCTTTTTCCGTGCTTTTTCCATCGCAGAATCCTTCCTTGCACCAGTCCAGTGACGTCGAGGTACGAATTCAGTCCAGATTAACATGGTGGTTTCCCATGCTACCTTGAGTACTTCCAGATCCATTTGCATAGACTTAATCAAAGTTAAACCAGATAAAGAGACAAGGTCATTCTCGCCCAGATGAAGCACTAGCAGGTCAGGCGGGACCCCACCCTTCAGACAAAGAGTAGCCAGCAACTGAAGCAACCCCCCCCATCGCATTTCCCCAATCCCATGCCACACAACCTCGTGGGTTAAACTGCCGAGCCCCAGAGAGCGCCCACAAAGTTGTCCTTCTGCAGCCACAGCAGCCCATTTCACGAAGGAGTGTCCAATAATCCACACTCTCCGTTTTAAGCCAGCCCGCCTGAGCCAGGGACCTAGAAGAAAAAGAAATGTTAACAGAGCAAAAATGCACTACTTTCGCACATATTTCTCGCAGCACTTCGACCTCCAAGCCCAATTGTACGGATCCGAGACCAATCCCACCCCAAACGAGCAGCCTCCGTCGCCGCCCCAATCCTAAAGGAGTGCGTACCATACTGGGAAGGTTCCAACCCCAAAGTGAACAAGACCTTTCGGAGCACAGCCAATAACTGGGCAACGGTAAGGGGACATGCATGACAAAAAACCACACCAGGCGAAAAAACCCAAGACTGCAAAAAACACTCCCACTCACGCACCGGGCAACAATCCACAACACCACTCCTACCTAAGAAAACCCACTTACCCCTACCCAACTAGTCCGTTTTGGAAGCGCGCAACCAATTGCGCAACCTATCATGTTCCAAAATCGGATGTATGACGGTACCACGCGTTCTATTACAACGCGTACCGTTACCACGCTACTTTTACCACGCAAGTCGTTACAACGACTTGCGTGGAGGGGCGCTGGATAGTAAATTATTTAATTTACTATTCCAACTCCAGTCCCCGTGGACTCTAGGGAAAGGAGTTGGATAGTAAATTAAAGTATTTACTATCCTGGAGCGTCCCCCAGCGCATTTCGTTGTAGTGACCTGCGTGGTAAAAGTAGCGTGCTAACGGTACCGCGTTGTAAAAAATGCGTGGTAACCGTTGCATACCTCCAAAATCACTACGTCACTGGTCAAACCCACCCTGGTGCGCAAACCTAGAAGCTCAGAAGCCCGAAAGGCTCCAAAGAACAGCCATACAAAACACAAACGAAATTTGAAAAACTCAAAATCATCATAACAGCAACCCCTTAAATGAGATAACAACTGCTGAAGCAAGTCAAAAGTGACTGGGCGGCGCAACAACCTGGAAACAGACTGCAACCTACCCAGCCCTTTCAAAACCTTCCTGACCAACACCCCCTCAACTGGATCCCTCCCCCAGTGCAGCAGACCATAAAAAGAAACCCCTGCCAATTTGCTGGAAATGGTCGTGTGAGACAGACCTTTATCAACAAGATGTAACACAAAAGACAACAAAAACTGCTCTGCGGACAACCCTCCATGCGGTACAGCAAAGCCTTTACCAAATTCCAAAAATTCCCTCCAAGCTTGTAAATAACTCCGGCGAGTAGAAGCAGCTACCGAATGCTCCACCAGCTGAGAGACTCTCACTCCCCCCAGGCCCATACGTACTGTGGAATCGGAGTCTGCTTGGGATCTGCCCCAGGAGCCAATCTGCGGAATTCCGACCACTGAAATCGAGATAAAGCGTCCGCTATACAATTAGTGGTCCCAGGTATATGTTGCGCTTTGAAAACAATATTCAACTTCATACACTGCAACATGAACGCACGCAGCAACTTCAGGACACGCAGATCCCTTGCCTTCTGATGATTAATCAGCTGAACTACCGCCAGATTATCCACGTGGAACAACACAGATCTGTCCTGAAATTTAGCACCCCAGATGCACGGAGCCACTAGCAGGGGAAACAACTCTAAAAAGGCAATACTACGGCCTTGACTCCGCCAATGATCTGGCCAGCTGGCAGCGCACCATCGCCCTTCCCAGAAGATACCAAACCCATGGGCACCAGAGGCATCCGTGTAGATCTGCACTTGCCAAACCATGTCCTCTTCCGCGAAAAAGAGAGACACGCCATTAAAGTCCCGCAAAAAAGACAACCAGAGACTCAGATCCGCCCTGATGGCCGCCGTGATGCGCACCCTGTGGTGCGGAAGATATGCCACGGACAAGGACATGCCCAACCTCCTACAAAAGGTCCTGCCGCTCGAACCACTCGGCACTCAAAATTCAAGTACCCCAAAACTTTCTGCACTTTCCGGAGCTCCAACTTGCGCTCCACCACCACAGAAGACAAAAAGGAAGAAATTTCTTGCACTTTAGCAGCGGGCAATCTCGCCACCATGGCCAATGTATCAATCTCGATTCCCAGAAAAGTCAAAGTGGTGCTGGGACCTTCCATCTTGTCAGCAGCCAACGGCACCCCCAACTCCCCGGCCATCGCCTGAAAAGTCTGCAATGCCAGCCGACACTGACCGGAATCCGGCGCCCCAATGAACAGGAAATCGTCCAGGTAATGGCAGACCAGCCCATGGCCACTGATGAAGGAAAATCGCCACTGCAAGAAAGTACTAAATGTCTCGAACAATGCGCATGACACCGCACACCCCATAGGCAAGACCAGATCAACATAATACTTCCTCTGGAAATGCATCCCCAACAGGCCAAAATCAGAGGGATGGATTGGCAAAAGGCGAAAAGCCGACTGTATGTCACATTTTGCAAGCAGAGCACCCCAACCCGCAGTCCTCACCAACCCCAAAGCATCGTCCACCGATGCATAAGAAACACTCGAATCCTCTGAGGCAATAAAGTCGTTGATGGAAGAACCCTCGGGCCAAGACAAATGATGAATAAGCCGGAATTCACCAGCCGCTTTCTTGGGGACAACTCCCAAAGGGGACACAATCAAATCCGGCAACGGGCAGTGCGAAAAGGGGCCAGCCACTCTGCCCGCAGCCACCTCAGCATTTAACTTCCTCTGTACAACCTGGGGGAGTTCTTTAGCAGATTTCAAATTGTCGGACCACCTCCCACTCCGAGGGCCCTGGTACCCAATCCGAAAACCAACTTTGAAACCCAAAGACAAGCGTTTTGCCGCATCCACATCTGGGTAATCCTGCAACCAGCAATCCAACAGCACCACATTAATAGGAGTAGGAGCCCTTTGTGCCAAAGTGAGAAGACTGGCCTCTGCCCCAAGAACACCAACCTGCATCGCCCCCGCGGTGGCCCGGGAAACATTGGGTGAGTGCGTGCCGACCACCACACTGGGCACATTCATGCTTGCATCTACACAAAGGCCGGGCACACAGGCCCCTGTTGTAATGCCAACAGGTGCCCGAGAGAGTGGACTGTCCTCTGCCCAGAACCCCCGCCCCAATGTGAGCGGGGCGAGAAGGAAAGGGCCGATACGTTATCGGTAAACTACCGTGTGAGTAGTGGCGGGGGGATGGGCCAAAGACATCCACTGCAACCACAACTCGGTATCAACCTCACCCCAGGAACGCTCAGGGAACAAACTCATCCGCGCACGGAATTCCTCGTCATACGACAGCCAAGCAAAACCCCCAAAATAGCTGTAGGCTTTCCTGATGACGTCCACATATTTCAGCATGGCCACAGCCTTATCCGCATGACGCTGGCAGTAGACACTAGCATAAATCAAAAAGGCAGACGTCCAATTTTCAATGGACTTGGGAACCCGCGGCCTCCGCGCCAACTCCAACTCCTCCTCCTTAGACCCTTCTTTTGCCTGCAAATCCCGATGGAGCAATTTAAAAACATCAACAAACTCATTACCCCAAATGCGAGATTTAGTTTTTTCCGACAAGTGGGAACCTAACGGCATACCAATGCCATAATATGGCAATTTCGTGGGAACAGCCGGGTCCCCTGCACTGGCCACAGGAGCCACATCACCTGACCGCCCCGCTGAAGCAGCGGTCTCCTCCCCTCGAGACGTAGCCGTCACAGTAGCCTGCCGCTCAGAAAGCTTTGGATGAGCAACTTGCTCCCCCACATTCCCATCCCCAACACCAATAGAACGAGTCCGTTTAACGGGGAGACTCTCCCCTTGCTGCCACACAGACCACCAACCCTTCTTACCTGTAGGCAACTGTGCCAACTTCTGCCGAAACACCGCAGGATCCCCTTGGCACGGCTGCTTAGCCGGAACTCTCGCTGCTGCAGGGTCCGCTCCAGACTCCTGCAAAACACTGAGAACATAGGATTGCCCCAAACCCCCGGTCCCGACCGGTACCCCAGGAGCAACCTCCTCATCCCGAACTTCTCCCTCCTCCCAATCATCATCATAAAGATCCAAATGTAAAACATCATCTTCAACATAGTCACCACTTCCACCAGGAATTTCCCCATCTCCCACACCTCCATCATAAGAGTCCCATTGAAAACCAGTACTGCGCACTGCGCCCTGTTTCTGAAAAAGGGGGTCTGCTCCAGAAACCCCTTCCGCTCTCCCCTCCCCAGAAACCGCCGTTGGGGCAGCTCGTGAACCACTCTGAATGGGAAACTGAGGACCCGCAGGAAGACCAGTACTGCGCACCGCGCCCTGTTTCTGAAAAAGGGGGTCCGCTCCAGAAGCCCCTTCCGCTCTCCCCTCCCCAGAAACCACCGTTGGGGCAGCCCGTGAACCACTCTGAATTGGAAACTGAGGACCCGCAGTAAGAGGAGTCTTCCGTCCACGGCCGCTCAGACCGGACCGCACCGATGCCGAGGCGCCGAAACCCCCAGCCGCCTCCGAATCCGCACCAGCGCCCAACCCTACTCCCCGGCCACCACCCAAAGGGCCACGCCACTGGACAGGCACAGCAAGGGGCGCCCCCCGTGGTTTGGGAAAGGACACAGTGGAAGGAGGGCAAGAAGCAGCCGAGGCATCCCCCACAAAATGCACACCCCCAGAAGGCTGTGGGAAAAGAACAGGAAACGAAAGAGGGCCCACCACCCCCTCCGAAGGCCCGCGCGCAACCCCATCCAGGAGAATAGCAGGCGGGGTGGACTCCCCACAAGCAACCGAGCAACCCCGGGAAAAGGGGGAAGGAGGCCCGGAAACACAGCCCCCAGGCCCCACAGGGCCCACAACCTGACCCTCAGAAGCCTCTGACATTGCAGGAAACCCAGGTGCAGCACATGGGGCCGGCGAAAGCAGATAACGCTGCCCATTGAAAACCAGGAAAGGGCCCAAACCAGGCTGGAGGGGCTCCACCACCGGAGGGGGGGCAGGCACTGAAGCAGACCGCAAACCAGGCTCGGAGGACGGGCCTCCAGACACCAGGCTCATCCCCCGCCGACCTCTTGCTGACGAGGTAGGCTTAAGGGCCTTGCATGCTGGAAAAGTATTCCCCTTCCGAAGGAGCCTCCCCCCGGAGCGACCCCGCCGGACACCCCACGCACAACAGCAGCCCCACTGGGGGGGGGGACATACCTGTGGCAGGGGGCCCGGCACTCCAGAGGGGGCGTGGAACTGCTCCTCGGGACCCGCCTCGCCTGAAGGCTCCGCCTCCGGCATCGCCGCCTCGACGTCGTCCTCGGTCTCAGCCGGTGGAGAAAGGCATGCCGATACTGCCTTGGCAACTCCCCCAGCCGCCTTGCGAACGGGGCGGGCGAGCCCCACCCACGCCGCGCCAGAGACACCAGGGGACAGCAAATCCTCACGCCCGGCCCTGCAAAGGACCCGGACCGCGCTCCGCTCTTCCTCCGAGTCCGCCATCTCCAGGTAAAGCCCAGGGAAAGCACACAAAACGAACCTCGCCGCCCGCCTCCCTATTGCGCAATGCCATCCTGCCCTGCCTGGCCCTAATTAACCCACCTGGCCCTCGCTCATCAAGACCCACCTGCCGTGGCCACTGATGCTGCGCGAATCTACCCGGGGAGAGACCGGCTCGCGCACGGCTCTCCCCAGGTCCCCCCTTGTATTTCTTGTGGCTACTGCGTGCTATCTTTCTGTCGGCTTAGACTAATGATTCCACTGAGGCCACCACCAGCACCAGTCACATACATGCTAACCCTCCCTATTCAGACAGGAGATTACCGATTTCAAGGCTAGTCTCCTGCCTCCCGATTCCTGCATGCAGAAACCTGATTCCTCAGAGGGTTTCAGATGGCAGGTGCTGGTTTTGTGTGACTCGCAGTATGCACTGCCAGTAACCTGCTCCTGCAAGCAACTGCACACTTTCTCTGTGTGCCATTACCATTTTTCTGTGCTCCTGACTTTATATTTGAATTTCTGATCTCTGATCCTGCAGCTGCACACTTGCAAGTCCCATACATGCCAATAGACTCGATGCAGGGCGCTATAGAAGTCAATGGGAAAAATAAATTCTTCGGATTATTTTTCAAAAATCTCCCACTTTTCCCTTCTAAAATTTTGGCATGTAAGCAGGCACTCAGACTGGATCCGGGTTGCTGTCTCTGTGCTTCTCCCATAAGTCAAGCTAAGGATACCGATTTAATGTTAGCCCATTTTAAATGCTGTTTTTGTATGTGCTTATAGTTTACTAACCTCCAAATATTATTTAATCTTCTACACTGTCAGGGACCCCTGAATAGGTTACGAATAGTTAATCGCTAATATAAATCACATGTAGTCTGGTATTAAAACATGATTAAAATGTGTGGCAAGATTGTGCTGTCCCGGCCTCGTGCATGTCGTAATATATAGTTCCCTAACTGTGCTGATTTACTAGAAGTGGATCGAAAGAGAAACTGTATTCCCAGCTGTCAATACAAGAATCGCTTACTGTTAAAAATGTTTGGAATTTTTATAATGCGGAAGTGACAATAAGTCAGCAGCTGCCTTTCTCAGCAATCACGTGACTAGACTCTGAAACGGCACTGGCTGAAGAAGCGCACGCGCGTTCGGAAAATCCCAGGAAATTCACAGGAGGGATAGCAGGCAGGAAGGTGCAGGAATCCTCTACCCCTGATGGGGTGCCTCGCACTCCTCTGAATGCAAGAGCAGCCCCACCCGCCCATTGTCATTCTAAATGAGGCAGATTGCCACATACAGATTGACAATGGGCACGTCTGGATTGAAAAGCATGTGTGGGCTTCCTCCAGCCTCGGGCCTCTTTTCAGAAGGAAGACATGTAGGATAACACCCTTACTGCTACAAGAGAATCCAGTTAATCAAAATAAGGCGGTGAAAGAAGTTTAAAAAAAAGCGTTATAGTTTTTTTCACAGTATCCTCATTTTGGAACTGATGCATTTTTAATATTCTATTCAAGGAAGTAATGTTTGCTGTTTTTTTACTTTATGCAACTAACAACCATTGACAAAGCCTATAGTTCTGGCTTGTTGCAGCTGTAACGTTATATGTTGTATTATATATCAGAAACAGCAAAATACCAGTCGGGCGGAACACTAAGCTAAGCACAGATTTTTAGCTTAGGTGTTTTAAGCTACGCCCTTAATTACATCGAACACCCCCTTTGGAGAAACACCCCTGTTTTGTCATCCCACATAAAGCCCTGGAAACAACACCATGCCACAGTCACCTCACGTCCTGGCACTGTGCATCATGCATGACTCAGGACGTTCAAGGTTTCAGGTTGACTATGTGCAGGGGCATCTTGAACCCCTCCCTTTTCTTTAGGAACTACAGCGCGGGGGGAGGGGAGGTGGGATAAGTTGCTGATGAGTCTTTCTCTTCTGTCTGCAACTCTGCAGACAAAGGCTCAGCTCACAATTAATGTAAAAAGGTGGGTGAGAGAATAAGTGAAGGGATTGGTGGATGGCTAGATGGATTAGTGAAAGGGTGAATGGATGAATTAAAGGGTGAATGATGAGAAAGAATGGGTGGATGGATGAATGAAATGATGGATGTATTGATGAATTGATAAGTGAAAGGATGAATGGATGGACAGATGTGTGAAAGGGTGGATGTAAGGATGGATGAGTGAGTGAAAGGGAGGGTACATGGGCAAAAGGTTGGATTGATGAGTGAAAAGGTGGATGGATGAGAGAAAAGATGGATGGATGATTGAAAGGATGGGTGAGTTCAAGGGTCAATGGGTAGATTCATGAGTGGATGAGTAGATGGATGGTTGGGTGGATGGAAGGAAGGATGGATGCCTAAGTGAAAGGGTCAGTGGAGAGAGAAAGGGAGGATGGATGTGTGGATGACTGAAAGGGTGAATGTGTGGAAGGATGAGTGAATGGTTGGATGGATGAGTAAGTGAAAGGGTGGCTGTATAGGTGAAAGTGTAAATGGTTGGATGGATGAGTAAGTGAAAGGGTGGCTGGATAGGCGAACGTTTAAATGGTTGGATGGATGAGTGAATAGATGGATGGGTGGGTGGAAGAGTGGATGGATGAGTGTGTGGATAGATAAGGTGAAAGGGTGGATGGAAGGATAATGGATGGATGAGTAAAAGGGTGGATGGAGGGATGGATGAGTGAAATGATGGATGGAAGGATACATGATGAATAGGTTTGCAAATGGTTGAATATGTTTGGATATGGATTAGCTGCATCTTATGCTTGCCACTTTACATCTCACACTATCTATCCGGGCAGATCTTCCGACCATTACTCTCACCAAACACGCCTGCTCAGGACCATGAATTGTAAACAAAATATCAGATTGGACAACCCAGTGCTGTAACCATATATAGATTATTATCATATGAAATACCACAAAAAGACCTGCACAGTTGATCAAAGCTGCATGCATACTGAAAAACTATGAAGTATACGATTGTTTCAACCTAACTGTGCTTAATTTGTAAAATATTAAGTGCCAGGGCTCAGACAAGGAGGCCACTACAGCTTGCACCACCCATCGCCCTTGTCATCGCTGCCAAAACAACTACAAACCATCTCTCTCGCATGTAAATGCGCCAATTCAGATTATTCCAGGTCCCCAAAGCTAAAGGAATGGCTGTGGAGGTAGGTATTAGCATTTTTAATGGGTATTGTATAACCCTGGGTGGGTAACTCCACTCTGCCAGCAGATGTTGCGGAGATTTGCCTACGGCGCGATCCGCGGCGAACGCAGACTAGGCAAAAAAATGTGCCTCCGTGGCGGAGTTAGCTGCCCCCTCCCCCTCCCAAAGCCCTTTAAAAATGTTTAAAAAGTCACTTACCTGTTGTCTGCCGCCTCCCTTGCCTGGCGGCTTCCCGTCCTGCTCTTCGCGTCTTCTGTAATAAAAAAAACACTACGTTCTACGTCTGACATGCATGCTCAAGCGAGTCAGACATAGAAGGTAGTATTTTTTTTATTACAGAAGATGCGAGGAGCAGAACGGGGAGCGACCAGGCAGTGGAGGCGGCAGACAACAGGTAAGTGGCTATTTTAACATTTTTTAAGGAGTTTGGGAGGGGGCGTAGCAGAGCGTAGCGTATTTCCACCGAGTTTTTTTTTACTTCGTGGAAATACGCGTTGAGGCACTATGCCTGCTATGCCCAGGGTTCCTAAACCACCCTTGTTCTGCGCATCTCTAAATCAGATGAACAACACCACCATGTGGTAGACTGTTTTGAGTATGGTGTTGACATTCAGGTGCCGTGGTAGAGCACCGGAAACCAATTAAGAGAGGGTGCTGAGCACCGGAAAGCACCGGCTTAAATTAAGCACTGCAACCTTATATAAACTTATTTTGACTAGTGCTTAAATGGTTGTCTATTTACTTACTGATACTATTACGCACCCTCCTCTGATGAGTCTGTAAAACTTACCTTTTGTCTAGAAGTTTTGTCCTGAATTTTGACCTCCTGTCCTGAATTTTTGTCCTGAATTTTAACCCTTTGTCCTGAATTTTTACCCTCACCGTCCTGAATTTGCACCCATGCCAGTTGGTCACCCTAATGCCTGTCCTCTAATGGCGCTTTGTGTTAGGGGAGGCTTGTATTGTATTGTATGGGTGCAATGCTACACCGTATATGGTGTGTGACTGGAAGAATGTTTTTATTTTTATTTTATGAGGAAAGTGTTTGCATGTTGTGCGTGATATCACCAAGGTGTGGTGGCTGAGTTAAGGGATGCAGCACTTCGCAGTGTGATGGATGAAGAACTGCGAGAGAGAGGCAGGACGTTAATGGTTTTCAGTCAGCTGGTAGCTTTCAGCAGTTCTGTAAGTCTGTTTATGACTTGTCTTATATTCATAGTCCAACTAGCTGGTTACTGCACTGGAATGTCCATTCTGACGTATTTTGTTTAAAGTAGATGGTCCGTAGCAGGGTTGTATGTCGGAACTACGCATGCCATTGCTATGCAATCTTCGCAAAGAATGTTTCTTTACCACTTATTCCTTTACCACGCATATCGTTACAACGACATGTATTAGGGAAAGCGGCTGGACTTTAGAGTGGTATGATTTACTGTTCCAACTCCAGTCGCATAACAGTAGGAAAAGCATTGGATTATAAAGTATGGCTCCACTTACCCTAATGCATGTTGTTGTAACAATATGTGTGGTAAAGGAATGTGTGGTAAAGACACATTAGTTGTAACGCCTGCATTGTAATGGCAGCGCTTGGTTCATGCCGCTTTGTAAATACTGTTTCCCCCTGAGCAGGCATAGGCTGGTGGAAGACATGGTAAGATATGCTGAAAAGCGCTTTGGTCATATTTTCCCATATCTGGTTGTCATTGTGCGATGTCAAGAAGTGTCATAGTGTGTAGTTTGTCGGGATCTGAAGTGGTGGACTAAATTAAAGGCCACGTGTCACTATAGAACACCAAAACGATTGCAATTATCGCATTGCAATCGCGAGGACAAAGTGCAAAGACAGAGGTCAAAAGGCAGAGGGATGTACAAGATGCAAACTCCCCATGCATGAACAAAACAGGTAGAGGAAATGGAGCACCAACTCCACACACATAAAAGAGGTACAGCCTACCAAATACCAGTGCAAATCTCTCTCGCTCTCTATCTCCTTTCCTCCCTACCCTTGCCACGCCCACCCATTCTCCTCTTTTTCTCGCTCTCTTTCTCTTCCCTGCTCCACGGGCAGAAATCCCCCCAATGAAGAATAGTTGCTTTTAGAATAACCCTGAGGAGCTGAGCAATGTTTTCACCTTAATGCGAGCTGCATTTATGTAAATATATTTCCTGCTCTATCATAGTGCACTTTAAAGCAACTTCCTCATTAGTAAAGTCTGTGTTTAGCGCCTGCCTCATGTGACCTCCTGTATAGGTCTGGGGGGTAGGGATGGGAGGGGATGCCGCGCCATAGCAAACCATGACACCACTTATCTGGTGGCAAAGCATTTTTCTGAAAACTATCAAAGTAGGAGTGATAAGCTGAGATTCTATTGTATAGATCAGATATCCCACAAAGACAGGGCTGGTGACAGAGTCAGATCACTTGTACAGTTGGAATTGAGATACATTGTTGAATTAAGGACTCGGGTGCTGTGGGGCCTCAACAGGGAGAGGATGTGGTCTCATGGCTAGAATGCCAACTTTGGAGCTGGGAAACAAAGGTTCAAGCCTCTTGGTCGTCTCCACATCATGTGATTCTGGACAATTCACTTAATCTCCCGCGCCTACCCAAAAAAATAATAAAATAATGTGTCCTTGTGTAACAAACTGGTGCCCATGTACAGCGCTCCAATACCTTCGGGTCGAGTTCCTGCTATATAAATCTGAAGAAACAAAAACTGTGAAAAGGAGCTATGGACTCATATAGGATGAATATAAGAGGCTGAGTGAGCACTGTTTTATCCCTGAATTTGATTAATTCTGTTGGGTTCTGCTGACCCGGACATATTTTCCATCATACTATTTAGGTTCTTTCTTAGCAGTAGTTTTGGTGTAGGGTGTCATGAGTTGTAGGGGTCGGGTTGTTTTTATTTTACTAGAGAGGTGGTCCATGGGGTCAGTATCATTAATAATGAGATGTTAAAAAATCCCTTGTAGAATTAGGTAAAATAATGTTATTGTTATTTCCCCCATTAGACATGTTGGATTGAGAGTGGCGAGGGAAGGAAACCTGTCCATTCAGGGCATACTCAGACTCATAGTAGGATTGAATAGAATCAATGGTGTTTGTAGATAAATGTCTCCAAATAAGTATATTTATCTATTTTTTAAGTTACTTGAGGCATTCATGAATTTTACATTAGTGATTATAAATTAGGGTGTTCATCCTATCCAGCCATGTATTTTATATAAAAAATAATTATAAAAAAGGGGAAGGAGAACATGTGAATGAATTTGGTTGATAAATATCAACATCAAACACATGATTCTCTAAATAAATTGAAGGTTTCATCAATGTTTGTACAGCATAAGGGCAACAAATGTATTAATAATATCATAAGACGCGATTGTTTTGAATGGCAATAGTTTGTTTTTTACCATGATAAGATGACCGCACTCATTTGACTAATGAATGCCAGCAATGTCACACAGCGGTCCGTCCTCTATGTTGATATTTCACATTACCCAATGAATTCACAGAATGGTTTGTATTTTCATCTTACTGACATTGACAAAGGCCAGGAGGCTGACATGCGTTTCTCAGTATTTCCAGGTTGCATGCAATAAAGAATTGCTAAAAACACAAGCCTGGAGTGTGCAGCATTTTGTTGGAGTTGGAGTTTTGTTGGATATATATATATATATATATATATATATATATATATATATATATATATATATATATATATATATATATATATATATATATATATATATATATATATATATATATATATATATATATGTGTGTGTATATATATATATTAACTCGTAACCAGTATTGCCAAGAGTCCCTAAAGCAACTGGAAGACCCCAGAAATTACCAAAAAATCAACAAAGATGAATATACCAGCAGTATCAAAGCCTATCACGATCTACTAACCAAGTGGCGCAATAAATCCATGATAGACACTGATGAGTTCATGTACTTGCGAAATCCAGACCCAATCCTTCCAACCTTCTATCAATTACCGAAGGTTCATAAAGACTCAAAACATCCACCAGGACGACCGATCGTCTCCTCCAAGGGGAGCCTGACGGAGAATCTATCTATTTTTATTGACTCTTTTCTCTCCAATTTTGTCACTGACCTACAATCATATGTGAAAGACACTAAGGATTTTATCAAACAGATCGATCTTATCGTGTGGGATCCATCTTATGTGCTGATCACTCTGGATATAGCCAGCCTCTACACCAGCATCCAACACGACCAGGGTGTAGAGGCTATCAGATACTTTTTAGATAAGAGACCAGCCAAATTTGTGTTGCATGGTCAATTTATTATCGAATGTTTGAATTTCTGTTTACGTAACAACATTTTTCTTTTCCAGAGCGACCTATTTAGGCAAATCAGTGGCACAGCGATGGGAACCTGCTTCGCCCCCAGCTACGCGAATCTTTTCGTGGGCTGGTGGGAGGAGCAGGTTGCCCTAGCTGGTGAGAACCAGCGATGGGCTAAACACATCATCGCATGGCGTCGATATATCGACGACCTCTTCCTGGTGTGGAGGGGCTCCTCCACACAGGCAGAGGAATTCATTAAGGA
The DNA here is from genome assembly GCF_964261635.1 of Lissotriton helveticus. NCBI lineage: Eukaryota > Metazoa > Chordata > Amphibia > Caudata > Salamandridae > Lissotriton > Lissotriton helveticus. The sequence goes on from NC_136069.1 coordinate 145,771,830, forward strand.
TCTCAACAAAAACGATCTGAATTTGAGATTCACTTCAGAAATAAGCACCCAAGAGGTACACTATCTAGACTTACGGGTCTATGTCCACGAAGGGAAACTTGAAACAAGCCTATACAGGAAGCCGACGGCAGGCAACAGCATCTTGCATGCTGAAAGTAGTCACCCCCCTAGTCTGATCCGTAGTATCCCCTATGGGGAACTACTGAGATTGAGACGGAACTGCTCCTTGGATTCAGAGTTCACCATAGCCGCCAACGAATGTATTGCCAGATTTCTAGCGAGAGGCTATGAGCAAGCTCTCCTTGATAACACACTGAGGAGAGTACAGAAAATTCCCAGAAAACACTTGCTAGCTCAAAAACCTCTGATTACTGATGAACCGGATCTTAAAACCAAATTCCGTCTCATTACTACCTACTCCGATGAAGTGAGTCAGCTCCGGCAGATCCTAACAAGGAATTGGCATATCCTCCGCACGGATCCTGTCATAGGGAATGATGTCCCAGATAAACCACTGATAACCTTCAGGAAATCAAAGTCGATTAGGGACACCCTAGTACAGAGTCATCTGTTGCCTCCTCCACCGAGAAGGGCAAACACTCTAAAAGACATGGAGGGGTTTTTCCCTTGTGGGAAGTGTAGAGCCTGCGAGCACAGCAGAAGAACTCTATCATACACAGTACCTGGCCTTAGCAAACCACGACCAATTAATAAATTCATTACCTGCACAACTCCCTATGTTGTGTATTGTCTGGTTTGTCCCTGCGGGTTACAGTATATCGGCAGTACAATCAACAATGTCAAATTACGTATACTGGAACACCAAAGGGCAATTTCCAACAAAGACACTGCCTACCCTGTTGCCCGACACTTTGCCAAGATGCACGATAGCAATAGGGAATTGCTTCGATATTTTGGCATTGATCATGTGCCCCTACATCCCAGAGGAGGAGATAGACTATTAAGTCTAAGAAGGTTAGAATCCAGATACATTATAGATCTCCAAACCAAGAACCCCTCTGGACTCAATATAGGGGAAGAATTAACAGTGCACCTGGGTAGACGATGAACAGTTCATCTCTAACATTAAGTTGGGGATTCAGATGATGTCTATATTGGTAACTCACACTGAAGTGAATCCCAGAAAACACTATGATAATTCCAATATCGCAATCAGAACTGGCCAGTTCAGTAACAATCTGCCTAGAAAATATGTTTCCTTATGCTCTTCACCAGTTTTTAATTGGTTCCATCACCTGTGTACTGCATATGTTTAAGTGATATAGACATTTTCTTGTTGTAGAATAGTATGCTGACCCACATGAATTTAGTAATTTATTGACATACCCTACAGTAACAAGAAATGTGTAAAGATATAATTTGATGTTGGAGTAACAACCACCTTACATGAAATTCCCGGATGATGATTTCTCACTTTTTTGTATATGCACTGTATTATTTTGGATTGCACTATGCACGGGTTTCTCTCCGGATGACATTTAATTACTGATGTTACCGGAGACATGCCGATACACGGCTAGATTTCTTCTTCTCCTTTCTGTCCTCGGTGTTTTAAGTATAGTGAGTTTATCATTGGACACACGAGGGCTCATTCCTCTTTTGATGTATAGTTGCATGCCGATACACGGCACTATGTTTCTCTGTTTCTCTAATTATTGACATTGTGGTGATTTATTTGGTCTTTTTATACCAAACGCATTTACTTAAAGGTTCATGTAAACGTGAAAGTATGATTTAGCATTAACGTTTTCCTTTGGGTTCCCAGCACAACATGGCCACCATGGTTTTCACTGTTTCGATATCATATGGTGAATTCCTTTGTAATGTCGTCCGTTTTTAGTTTCTACGGCGATACAACCATAAAATCTCATGAGAAACTATGTGTCGATGACACTGAAGAAGGACTGCTGTCCGAAACGCGTTTGTCATCTTGCTGTGTGTGTTGTGATTAAACATCCAGTGCTATAACCGGAGTGGTTAAGGTCTTCTTTCCAACTGGTGAGGGGACCGTGGAGCTACAATATATATATATATATATATATATATATATATTACCTACTGGCGGTCGCCAGTAGGTATATATAGTTAGGATTTTTTCTCTATGGGTTTTTTGAAAATTCTATGTCTAATAACTTTGGCGTTTGTGGACGGAATTGGCTGAAATTTTCAGGAAAATGGCACATTTTGTTTCTGAGCAGCCCCTGAAAATTGGGGGGGGGGTTCGTCCAGGGGGGGTCGAGAAAAAAGGGGGGTCCCAAAATGTGTTTTTAACATTGAGTTTTCCATAGGGCGGTTGGCCTCACTTTTAGCCCGAACGGCTGAATGGATTTGCACGAAACTTGGCAAAATTGTAGAGACTGGTAGCCCGATGTGCCTTTTGTAGGTCTCAATATATGTGCTCCAGTGGATTTTGAGAAATTAACGTTTAAAAAAAGATATATATCTGTAACAGCGGACCGGGCAGCGCTCCAGTTCGTGTACTTTTCGCGCAACGGAGCTTTGTGAAGCGAAGCTGATTGGTTCTCCGGCGTCTGTAAACATTCCAAACAGTCTGTAGCGGCCGCCATCTTGTCTCTCTGTAGGATCGAGAGACAAGCGGAGGCCAAACCGAAGGGGCAAATGACCATAAGGGGGCATAGTAGATCCTCCCTGACCGTTTAGGTTTGATGTGGAGGTTTTAAAAGGGCCCCGCGGGGCAAAAAAAATAAATAATAATAATAATCGAACAGCTGAATAGATTTGCACGAAACTTGGCAAAATTGTAGGGACTGGTAGCCCGATGTGCCTTTGCTAGATCTCAATATATGTGCTCCAGTGTATTTTGAGAAATTAACGTTCAAAAAAAGATATATATCTGTAACAGCGCACCGCTTCGCGTACTTTTCGCGTTACGGAGCTTTGCGAAGCGAAGCTGATTGGCTCTCCGGTGTCTGTAAACATTCCAAACAGTCCGTAGCGGCCGCCATCTTGTCTCTCGGTAGGATCGAGAGACAAGAGGAGGCCAAAGCGAAGGGGCAAATGACCATAAGGGGGCATAGTAGATCCTCGCTGACCCCCTAGGTTTGATGTGGAGGTTTTAAAAGGGCCCCGCGGGGCAAAAAAAAAAAAAAATAATAATATTCGAACGGCTGAATGGATTTGCACGAAACTTGGTAAAATATTAGGGACTGGTAGCCCGATGTGCCTTTGCTAGGTCTCAATATATGTGCTTCAGTGCATTTTGAGAAATTAACGTTCAAAAACAAGATATATATCTGTAACAGCGCTCCGCTTCGCGGAGATAAAATTATATCTGTATTACCTAGCTGTTGCTAACACCAGTTAGCGACGGCTAGTAGGAGATAGCGACCATCTTGGGCCCCACTTTGCATGTGAGTGATATTTATCACTAATGACATGCAAAGTGGGCATGCCAAGATGTTAGCGACTGGAAACAGTCGCTAACATCGCTATCTCCTATTATCAACTTTTGGAAATATTCGAGATAAGCGCGAATATCTCCAAAAGCTAGCACCTGCCCTGAGCAGTTCTTAGCCATGTTATCCAATGGGAGGTGGATAACATGGCTAAGAGCATTAGCTCGGTAATGCATGAATATCGCTGAGTTTTCAGCGATATTAATGCATTGCGGTCGTTTTTTATCGTATTTGCGATAAACCTTGATAATAGCAAGGTTTATCTGCGATAATTTCTGACGGTAAAAAAATCGTTGCTAAGCATCGTTAGGGATAAATATCGCTTAACTTTGGTAATATGCCCCAACGTCTGTTAACGTTCGATTCGAAGGAAATCAGGAAGTGTTGAAAAACATTGTCTGCGCCATCTTGTCTTTTTTCAAATGCCACACTTTTGTCGTGCACGGCAGCCATTTTAGATGCCTTGACCAGACCCACTCTGTGCACGCTGTTGATCCTTAGCATGGCTCCCCACCCTCGCAAGCATCTCCCCCAGGCAGTGGTCACCCCCGCTCTCTGTCTTATGCATGGGTAATAAACCTCCCCCCATCTGCGCTGCTCTTCCCTGAGAATCACACCCTGTGCCCGCCCGACACCTCCCTTTCGCCCTATTCACTACCGCACCCTCTGACACTCCTTTTCCTCTGTGTCCGATTGTCCAGGCTGGTCCTAGGGTATCAGCTAGCCCTGCAGATGTAGTTTATGGCCACAGCTGTAAAGAATCACCCCTCTTCAAAGGAGTTATAGTAGATCAAGGCCCACACTCGATGAGATCCGTCACAGCAGAAGCGTTGCTATTATCTGAAAACCATCCTGTATTGTGATTGGGGAGGGGACCGAGCCTGAAGCGGAAGATTCCAGGGATGACTCTTTGTACATCAAAGTTTTTACAATTATGTGTCACATTAAAAATATATAGCACTCCGACAAAGTAGTAAGATTATAAAACTTTAATAATTTATAAATATATACAAGAAAACAAAAATAGTAATAACATATAAACATTTTTAGGGAAAAACAACGAAGTAGCGGTCGGCTGTGCGAATAGTCCCAACGCAGCACAACGTCCAGATTTCCGGCGTGGGGCGTCGCGGGGGGTGGGTCATCAGTAGCAAACTGTTGTGCGAATAGTTCCAAGGCAGCAGAACGCGCTGAAATCTAGATGACACGAAAGTGATGTCTAGTAAGTTGCCACCCAGCAAATAACGGCGTGGGGCGTCGCGGGGGGTGGGTCATCAGTAGCAAACTGTTGTGCGAATAGTTCCAAGGCAGCAGAACGATGGCACCAAGGTGATGTCCAGTAAGTTGCCGCACTGGTTTTGGTATCCTACAATGCTGCTCCGAATAACGGCGTGGGGCGCCCCGGGGGAGGCGGCGTGAACGGGCCTCTCCAGGTGGAGTGTCATCTGTTGTAGTGGGGCGCCCCTTTACCGTTTTAGTTGCCATTCCGTCCGTTTTTGGTCCACTGTGTCAAAAGCCGCAATTCAGCTGAGTTGCGCCCACTCTTGCGGTGCAGCGATAGGCGGCTGTCACAGGACTCTCAAAATGGCGGCAGGCTCTTTCCTTTTTGGGCCTGGTCCACTGAAATGGCCCTGGGACACCTTGGAAATCGGACGCTTGTCTGCTAGGTCTTGGACCCCATTCTCGAAAGCGTCCCCTCCGAATTCATCAAAAGTTTTGGGGGCCCCGACTCCTGCAGGCTTCTGGTGGGGAGCGGCTGCCATGATTGCTCGCGGAATGACCACGACGGAGCTACGAGATGGTGGTGCTCTCATGCTGACGCCAGCTTCAGTCTGAAACATCCAGAAACAAGGTGGGGCTTTCATCGTTTGGGAAAAAAAAAAAGTTTTCATCCAATGAAAAGTGTTGTTTTTAGGTCATATGATCAAGCCTTCCATCATTAGGAAACCAAAAGTAAAATGAACCAATGAAAAGTTTTATAAACAAGTCACATGACCTGTTATGCGGCATAGGGTATAAAATGCGGAGAAAATACGTTGGCACGTGAGGCGGCGTCAGTAGCGGACCGATGTGCGAATAGGCCGAAGGCAATACAACGCGCCAAGATCCGGATGGCACCGAGGTGGTGTCCAGCAAGTTGCAGCACTGGTGTGGCCATCCTACAATGCTGAAAGTCGGCGTGGGGCGCCCCGTTGGCCTGTGAGTTTGCGTCAGTAGCGGACCGATGTGCGAATAGGCCGAAGGCAGCACAACGCGCCAAGATCCGGATGGCACCGAGGTGGTGTCTAGTAAGTTGCCGCACTGGTGTGGCCATCCAACAATGCTGAAAGTCGGCGTGGGGCGCCCCGTTGGCCTGTGAGTTTGCGTCAGTAGCGGACCGATGTGCGAATAGGCCGAAGGCAGCACAACGCGCCAAGATCCGGATGGCACCGAGGTGGTGTCTAGTAAGTTGCCGCACTGGTGCGGCCATCCTACAATGCTGAAAGTCGGCGTGGGGCGCCCCGTTGGCCTGTGAGATGGCGTCAGTAGCGGACCGATGTGTGAATGGGGCCGAAGGCAGCGCAACAATATTTTCGGAATAGAAGCCACCACTAGGCGCTGAGATGCCAAGATCCGGATGGCACCGAGGTGGTGTGTAGCAAGTTGCCGCACTGGTGTGGCCATCCTACAATGCTGAAAGTCGGCGTGGGGCGCCCCGTTAGCCTGTGAGTTTGCGTCAGTAGCGGACCGATGTGCGAATAGGCCGAAGGCAGCACAACACGCCAAGATCCGGATGGCACCGAGGTGGTGTCTAGTAAGTTGTCGCACTTCTGTGGCCATCCTACAATGTTGAAAGTCGGCGTGGGGCGCCCCGTTGGCCTGTGAGATGGCGTCAGTAGCGGACCGATGTGCGAATGGGGCCAAAGGCAGCGCAACAATATTTTCTGATTTGAAGACACCACAAGGCGCTGAGATGCCAAGATCCGGATGGCACCGAGGTGGTGTCTAGCAAGTTGTGGCACTGGTGTGGCCATCGTACAATGGTAAAAGTCGGCGTGGGGCGCCCTGTTGGCCTGTGAGATGGTGTCAGTAGCGGACTGATGTGCGAATGGGGCCAAAGGCAGCGCAACAATATTTTCTGACTGACACCACAAGGCGCTGAGATGCCAAGATCCGGATGGCACCGAGGTGATGTCTAAGTTGCGGACTGATGTGCGAAATGGGCCAAAGGCAGCGTAACAATATTTTCTGTATGGAAGATACCACTAGGCGTTGAGATGCCAAGATTCGGATGGCACCGAGGTGATGTCTAGCAAGTTGCTGTACTGGTGTGGTCATCCTACAATGCTGAAACTCGGCGTGGGTCGCCCCATTAGCCTGTGAGATGGCGTCAGTAGCGGACCGATGTGCGAATAGGCCGAAGGCAGCACAACGCGCCAAGATCCGGATGTCACCGTGGTGGTTTCATAGTTGAGAGGCACTTCATCTGCAGTGGGGCGCCGAGATCCGGATGGCACCGAGGTGATGTCTAGCAAGTTGCTGTACTGGTGTGGTCATCCTACAATGCTGAAAGTTGGCGTGGGGCGCCCCATTAGCCTGTGAGATGGCGTCAGTAGCGGACTGATGTGCGAATGGGGCCAAAGGCAGCGCAACAATATTTTCTGAAGAGAAGACACCAAAAGGCGCTGACATTCCAAGATCCGGATGGCACCGAGGTGGTGTCTAGCAAGCTATGCAGTTGAGTTGTGTGCGCACTTGCGGCGAATAGGTCGAAGGCAGCATAACAATGTTTTCTGAATAGAAGACACCACAAGGCGTTGAGATTCGGTTACCACCGAGGTGATGTCTAGCAAGTTGCCGCACTGGTGTGGCCATCCTACAATACTGCTCCGAATAACGGCGTGGGGTGCTCGAAGGGGGGGGGGGGGGAGGCGGCGTGAATGGGCCTTCCTAGGTGGAGGCTCGTCTGCTGTAGTGGGGCGCCCCTTTACCGTTTCAGTTGCCATTCAGCTGAGTTTCGGCTGCTCTTGATGCTACAGCGACAGGCGGCTGCAAGAGGACTCTCAAAATGGCGGCCTGTTCTTTGGATTTGGGCCTGGTCCACTAAAATGGCCCTGGGACACCTTAGAACTCGGACGCTCGATTTTTTTTTCCTTTCCTGTACATGCAAAAAAAGGTAAATGCCCGGTACGTTACACGCTTCATCTGCCACGATGAACTCTCTAGCGGAACCGAAAAAAAATATAGTTGTGGTAACTATACCATGCATCGTCATATGGAGAGGTGGCACCAATTAATTATAGTGCTGCATAAAAGAGAGATTTGGAGGAGAACCCCTGACCTGCTAGTACATTCATCAAAGAAGTGGCACTGAGAGCTTCAGAGGCAAGGGAAACGGTCCCAAATATTTAGAAGAACTTTGGAAAGATTAAAATGACATGTTTAGATTGTGGCAAATTAATTTCATGTGGACAGATGAGTGTTACTCTAATAAATACAGCATATGAACATCATCATAGTCGATGGTTGGTAGAGACATTTTGACTATATCCTGGACCTGCCCGTCCTCGCCCAAAATGGCGCCGGAATAAATGGGACTCGTAACTCCTTGTTGTGTACTGGTTGCAGAACCTTGAAATCACGAGATACGTATGCAGTTTTGAAGCACATGGCGGGCGGGGACGAGAATTGATTGAATATTTCGACATCCCTATTGATATTAAGTTCTGATGTGTTATTGATTACTGTACTGTTGAAAGTTCGAATTAACGTCACCCATGGTACTTGCCCGCAAATGTATATCTAGATAATTTTATTGTAACTGGCCCTGTCGTATTTTAATTATAAAATGTACGTCCACCGATTCCGTAACTGTTAGACACCTTAGTTCTTGCAACCTAATGGCCCGCCCGTTACGTTCCTCTACAGTGTAAATGTCTATTCATCATATACGATTACAGTTTGCTCCGTGGCAGGCCCACGTGGTTATAGGCTCGTATTTGTATAATGAAATTTTCACAATAAAGGTTTTTAAAGGAAAACATGGTAGTAGTATATACATTGGTAAAGTTTTTGATAATAGTCACTGTTTTAGAATCATTAAAAGGCAAGTGAAATAAAGCAGACCAATTACATGAAGGGTAAAAGGTATAATACGAAGGAACGCAGTAAAGATAAATGGTCAAGGGCTGTTGTGTTTTCTATTCCTGCAACATAAAGTGATCGATAAGAATCTCATATTCAGGCGTATCGGCGACTAAGACAGCAGGTCGACCCTCTTTTGCTCAACGGCTCCGTCATGGGACGAAGAAACGCTCTTTTTCTCGAAAAAAGAATATATTTTACTTGCAGGACAGTTGTAAAATTTCCGGGAAAGTACATTAGCCTGGAACATTATAACATATATTTAAGAAAAAATAATGTTCGGAAGTAATGAAAAGCGTAATTTTTAGGTCATATGACCAAGCTTTTCATCATTACAATAAGAAAAGTAAAATGAACCAATGAAAAGTTTTATTAACAAGTCACATGACTTGTTATGCTTACGTTACGCACTGCGCGCCCCGGATGACTTCCGGATGCGCTAACGCCGCGCGTCATATGACGCATTACGCGACAACGCAGGTCCAGAATATAGTCAAAATGTCTCCACCAACCAGCGGTCGGAACACAACCCCTTTCAGCAGGCTAAATAGTTCTGTTAAATGACAACAGAAGGGACAGGCAACAAGAACCATCAGTCAAAGAGGGGAGGGCTAGTTCTTCTCTACCGGGTTACATTGGGGCGCTACCGGAACTGATCGAATTGGTAGTCTACAGTGTTTCTGGATGTTTCAGACTGAAGCTGAGGTTAGCATGAGAGCAGCACCATTTCGTAGCTCCGTCGTGGCCATTCCGCAACCAATCATGGCAGCCGCTCTTTATCGTTATTTTGGGCGGGGTGGGTGGCGGAGCCGAGCTGTTTTGCAGCCATCATTGTGTGGAGTTCAGTTCATCTCACTAGTTTTGTATTTGTCATGAGGGGTTGTTCCTAATGTTTCTATTTTAGCGAGGTCAAAAAGAGATCCCATTAGTGGCCTACTGATTTTGCTCGATTCCTTTTCTTTTTTTTTACACGATTTTTCGTTATCTGCAAAGACTAAACAGAGTATTGCGACTCTGTGTTTGTTTGTAAATAGAGAATGAACCAAAGAGAACTAATTCTAAAACAGTAAATACTTGGATAACAATCAATCAAATGGAGAGAGAAGCAGGCACGACGGATTACAACGGGGGCAAAGGCCTGCGTTAACTACCTTTCACTATCTGCAAAGAGAGAGTACTCCTAATAGAAATGAGGGGGGGGGGCACCATTCAAAGCAGATCAGTGTGCATAAACACGAAAATGTTTTCACTTACCACGTACTTGACATTCGACAGCTTATGATATTTGCTATTAAAAAACCATTGAAATTCACTGAAAAAACCATAGGTTATAGACCATATATAGTTAGGAATTAGCATTTACAAAACCTTGAAAATTCACTGAAAAAACCATAGGTTATAGACCATATATAGTTAGGAATTAGCATTTAAAAAACCTTATTTTACTCACACAAAACCATTGAAATTCCATATATAGTTAGTTGCACTAACTATATATCACGCACCCGCAATCCACTGCTGATCATGTCACATATTACATCATTCATGACATGGTCAGTGACATCACTGATGACATCACTGATGACATCTCAAATGACATCACTGATGACATCACTGATGACATCTCAAATGACATCACTGATGACATCACTGATGACATCTCATTTGACATTACTGATCACATCACTGATGACATCATTCATGTGATAATACGATGAACCTCTTCAGACTCTAATATAACCTTAGATACACTCAGTGTAAACAGACACTCATAGACTGTCACTCATCCATGGAGTTACTCAGACACTTAGTCAGTCATGCAAAGAATCAATCACACCTCCATTTCCTCAACTATACAGTTATACACACCTTACTTATTCAAACATATACTAAAACATATTTACTCACTTATACAATCCTGGATACAAGTTCACAATGATCCATACAGCCACTCACACATTCACTGGCTCTTATGCACAGTTATTTATATATGTCAACTCTCACATGTACTGTGTTTTACATATGTACTTACTTTGACATGTAGCACTGAGATATCCATTCACTCACCAATACACTCATGCACACAGTCAACCGCCCATACAGCTGTTTCCACATGCACTTTTGAACCCATACATCTAGTCAATCAACTGCTCACACATCTATGCAGAGAGTCATACACCTCCCAGCCACCCACACACACACTCAGTCTCCCATACAAATGCTTGGGCAACCAATCAATAACCCATACAGTTAATCATATAGCTAATGATCAACACATGCAGCAGTTTACAGAACAACAGACATAATGATGCACAAATTAAGACAGTTTAGTCACTAACCCATGCACTCAGTGAGACACATTTAATCAGTCACTCATACAGTCAGCCATGCCCCTACTAAATCATTCATCAAGACACTTATACATCCACTCATTCTTCAATATGTAAGATATATTTTAACTTTACAGAATCATACAGTCACTGGATGTAGTCATCAGTGATGTCATTTGAGATGTCATCAGTGATGTCATCAGTGATGTCATTTGAGATGTCATCAGTGATGTCATTTGAGATGTCATCAGTGATGTCATCAGTGATGTCACTGACCATGTCATGAATGATGTAATATGTGACATGATCAGCAGTGGATTGCGGGTGCGCGATATATAGTTAGTGCAACTAACTATATATGGAATTTCAATGGTTTTGTGTGAGTAAAATAAGGTTTTTTAAATGCTAATTCCTAACTATATATGGTCTATAACCTATGGTTTTTTCAGTGAATATATATATATATGTATGTATGTATGTATTTCTTTGTGACTCATTGCATCTTTTCAGGCGCTGATTTTTGCCCTGGCTGGTTCGTGTTTTCTTGTGAAAAAAAAATAATAAATATATATATATATATATATATATATATATATATTCACTCCGACACCATCGAAAAATTACCGATGAAGAACGGGACACCCAGGGCTGCATTCATCAAGAAGTTTATTTGGCAGATCTGCCAAATAAACTTCTTGATGAATGCAGCCCTGGGTGTCCCGTTCTTCATCGGTAATTTTTCGATGGTGTCGGAGTGAATTTACACAGCCAGCTGGTGGCTGCAACGGGACCGCCCACGCCAGCTTGCCCCTAACCAGCGGTGGTGGGAAGAATATATATATATATATATATATATATATATATATATGGGTCACGTTCAAAAAGTTACCTCCGTACTTAAAACATTTTCAAAAATGTAGAGTCCTCAGCAGGCTGGATCTGAAAATGGGCTCGTCAGTGACAGGTTGGCGAAGGACGAGGTCTCAGTGAACCCTGTCAACGAAGGTAGGAAAAGCTTGAAATTTACATCCGCAAAGTCGTAAAAGTCAATCAGATGCTGCTCGGCATTGGGTCCGGCAACATTTTTTAAGTTTGGACTAAGCGCCAGATGTACGTATGTTTTGATTAGCAATTTTGAAATAGCAATTCTATCTGAATCTCTGTTAGGAAACTGCTAATGCTAATGTACACATGTTCACTTTCCACAATTTGTGAATCAGTAAGAATCACATTCGCTACTTTGTGACTTCCTAATAGGGAATCGCAAAATTTAGGAATTGGTATGAGGAAATTGCAAATAGGAAAAGTCACTTTTTGCGAACAGACTGATAACCTCACTATGAGGAATTGTTCAAATAAGGTAGCAAGTTGCTTGGCGGAGGCACGTGGGACAGGCAGAGGACCATCTCAATAGCCAACCCCAACACCCATGGAAGCCATAATTGAGACAACAATTCAGCTGGAGAGTGTTGTTGGTGTGCCCAACATAGATACCTCAAATCCACCGTCTACAAAGGTTTCTCAAGATTTTCACGAAATCATGATAGTATAAGAAATATAGATCTTGCATTAATGTAAATCAGAACAGTCACTCTATTTTAATAATGGTTGTTTAAACGTTGAAATGTATTCTGGGAGTTGTAACAATAATCATGAATCATGAGAAATTTGTAAAATAGTTTGCCCTTAAAAACATTATCATTAAAAGTAGCCAATAATTAAAGAAGTGAATTTAGAGTTACAAAATAGCTTTGATTTTCATGTAAAAAAATCAGTGTGCTAAAGTCCATCTATATTTTTTTGTTAGATGTATCACAACAGATAAAGCACGACACAGAGCAAGATGGCACTGATGAAATTCCTTCCGAAATTGGGCGATCCACAGACTTACCTGTCACACTGACAGAGCAAGCAACAACCATAAGAAGAGCTACCTTTTCACCACTTCCTGATTTTCCAGATTTAAGAGATGACCCAACCCCAGCCAGGGAAAGAACTGCAACATCTTTGAGAGACAGACAGGTGCATCGCAGGTTTTTGCAGCATCGTCGTCATGCCACAGCTTCTCGTAATGCCAGTCTACATGCTGCAGAAAATGCTTCAACTGTGAATTGCCAACTAATGCGTATGAATCGCACACTGTTACAATTGCTTGATGGGCAAGAAAGTTGTAGGACAACCGTTAAGAATGGTCAGATCATGATAACTAACAACTTTGCTAGACTCACTGAATCTATAGATAAACTTGTTACAACAATACAACAGAACCACTCAAAACAAATGTGTAGGCATTACCTGCACATGGTGAGGTTTTATACATTAAGCCAATCCATAAACCGACTGGCACAGGCTACTAGCAATTTATCTAGGGCACTGTTAACATAGAAACTCAGATAGGTCACAGCTGTTGTTATGTAAAGCCTGTGGCTTGGTGCAGGTTACATCTGCCTTAGAAATACATGGGCCTGCAGAAGTAGGGTTAGGGGACAGTGAAGAGACATCAGGCTTAAGTAGCCTCTCTGTGCCTGATGTATCCAACCCTAGCCGCAAATGCAGACCCACATCTAATACAGATGTTCGTGATACTCCTCATGCCGGACCTGCTGAGAAAAGTAGTGCAAGAATAGGAAGAAAAAGGCACTAATCTGTTTGTTGACTTTCCATATGCAATTCACTTCTTATCATGTTTGCTTAACAAAACAACACTAAAGAATTATGCTAAAAGTTGTTCATGATGTATATTTTTTGTTCTTTCAACATCACAAAATGAGAATGATTATGCTACCAGTTCAGGTTTCTTTTTATGTTGCAGAGCACGTTTTTGATGTTCCTGTACTGAATCTTTGGTTTCTGCTGTATATCATTTTATTTATTGACAGGCTGCACTAGTGAGTACTTTTTGCATACCTGATATTGCACGTTGTTACGTTGGTTGACAACGCTTTCTGTTACCATGTTTCACGATTCATTTAAGTTGGAACACTTTCTAATGTACTAGTTGTACATACGGCTTGCAACATGAAATGTCGCTTCTTTTTCGTTTTCCGTGCAGAGACAAGTCGGTTATTTTTAATGACACTTTTTTCACAGGCTTTTTCGACTGTCTTTAAGACTTGACATTAATGCTTTCACTTTTACTTGAAGATATATTTGACTCGCATGCTATGCCATTCCGGGATATTTAATCACTAGTTGTTGATTGCATTACAGGATATATTCCCCTGACGAAGGGCTAGTCCCGAAATACATTGGGATTCCTATTTAATGCATATGAAGTTTCAACTAAAGTGTGATGTTCTAACACTATGAATATAAATCTTTGAAATTGAATAAATGATGATCTACAATTCATTACATTAACTACAGAATGATTACAAATTGAATGAAGGATTATATAAGTATATACAAGATGCACATTTCTCAAACCGGAGTGCAAAGTTGGGATGTTGTTCTTTCCTAGGATAATGCAATCATTTTGGCTAAGTAATAACTCCTTTGATCAGTGGGCGGTACATAACTGCACCCAACACAGTTTCCAAAAAATAAGATACACAGAGCATCCTTCTTAAACACGTTCAGGAGTGCCACAAATTCTATTTTCGTATTCTTACTTTTATATATCATGCACCTTGCCTTATTGGGCATGAAGGCCTCCCTAATGGTGACTTATCAATAGTTAAAAGTAACGTTCAATCCTGTCAAAAGTATTATTTAGACGGGTCAAATTTTCTGTTTAAGCCTGCGCAACTAGGGTGCTTGTGCAGGCTTGCATAAAACTCCAAAGGGAGTTGATCCGGACCAGCAGCCTTTCCAGATGGAAGATTAGCCATAGCTTCTTGAATTTCTATTTTATCCATCAGTTTCTCCAACCCTTCTGCGTCTTCAGTATCCACCCCCTCAAACGGAATACATTGAAGGTAATCGCTTATCTCTTCTGGGCTACAGAAATATTGCTGGTCATATAATTTCTGATAAAATTTCCTGAAGACTTCTCTTATTTCAATCGAGTCTGTGTGCATCCTTCCGTGCTCATCCCTAATCTCTCTAACAGTGCCAGATGCAGCTATCTGTCTAGTCCGCATAGCTATATCATGGCCCACTTTTTCACTATATTCATAGCACCTTTCTTTCCTTATGGTATAATACTGCGCTGCCCTGTTTGCCAACTCTTCCTCAGCTTCACTTTTTGCCTTCATAAGATCTATTCTTGATTGTTCCGACGATTCACCCCTTATTACGCAATTATGGAACTGTTCCTCTGCCTCGAGTACGGCCCTCTCCAGATTACTCTCTCTAGTGCGGGCAGTTTTTCGTTTATATGCGCTAAAACTACATGTCTCTCCACGGGCAGCAGCCTTGAATGCGTCCCATACAACCCCTACAGGGGCACTTCCTCTATTGTTTTCAAAAAATTCGCTAATCCATTTAGACATATGCTGTATATAAGTATCGTCTAGGAGAAGTGTTCTTTCAAAAGTCCAGGTCCTACTTAATCTACTTCCTCCTTCTATCTTAATTGTTAAAAGTAAAGGGTTGTGATCACTGAAGATTCGTGATAGCCTTTCAATTTCTACTCTAGATAATAAATCATTTGAAACTAAAAAATAATCTAATCGAACACAGATACGATGTGGTGCAGAATAATACGTATATCCTGCTTGATCCGATCATCGGGGGCAAGATGGCCGTCGAGACGCCGTAGAGGAAAGTCGCATCTGACCTCCCTCCTGCTGAAAGGATAAACACAACGAACTGTGGTGCCCTCCCACGGTAAAAACTAAAATGCTCCAGAAATGGGCGCCTCTTCGTTAGTAAAAATCAACAGCAAAAAACCTTGATCAGACTTGGTTATGAGAGAAGGACAGGCGAATTCAGGAGCAACCAAATGCAGAACCAGAGAGTACATCACAGCAGCTACGGGTGGCAATGACCGGATTTCCAATATTGTGGCTACGATTAGAATCCGTCTCCCAGTTCAAGGAGAAGACTATTTCTAAAATAATCTCCCTGTTACGCACAGCAGCTCAAGCAAGTAGACCCGACTGGAGGGCTTTGTTAAAACTAATGGCGCCTAAACTTCCTCGGTCACCTAAAAAAACTCGTGATCCTCAAGGAAGAGGCAGGAATGAAGAGGATGAGGAATCTTTCGCAGATGGAGCCCCTGCTTCCAACTTAAGAGGTAAAGTGCGAACAAAAGCACAGCAGAGGCGGGAAGCTGCCAAAGAAAACAAAATACGTAAGCTACGCGAAAAAGAAATGGAGAGAAAAAAGACGTTGTCGGCTCCAAAGAGATGCAGCGAGCAACACCTTTCGAACGAGGCGGCAGGGAGAGAGTCTGTATTCCGCCAAACTACCATTGTCGAAACATTTTTGCCGTTACCTTCACCGAGTGTCTCTCAGTCATCAAAATCAGCTCTGGCCCAAGGATTTGAAATACCGTCTCTAGCCGCACTATGTAGTGCGGTGGCCGGGGGGAGGCAGCTGGACGGCGGGGTGAGCGGGACAGGTTCGATGAATAAAGAGAGCGGACTCGGGGAGATGACTCTCTTGACCATCCCCGGGAGCAATGCGGTAGTTACAGAGCACCTGAGACTGGTTGGCTTTGTTGCGGATCCTGCAGGGGGCGGGGCAGAGAACTCGAAGACAGAAGCTGAAGGACTCCTTAAAGGCACAGTGCACGAGATGGACACATTACCGCTCACCCCCACAGAACACTGCAGAAATGACATCTGTCTTACCCGTGAGGAGGAACAAAGTACAGGTACTGACAAGACTACCACGGGTACTGAACTGATATTAGAATCACTTCAGCAAAGTGGGGGGGAGGATATAAATATGGATTTACCAAATATACAATGCATAACGCCCTGCCCCAGATCGGCTAAAAGTATACCAGCACCAATGGGAATAGCTCTGGCCTCTCCAAGCGAGGATGTTTTTTTCACTGGTAATGATGAGGCCGATGAAGATGACGGAGAGGACGAAGCAGCAAATACTAACTCGGAAAGTGTTCCCGCCTCGGATTCAGATCTGGAAACGTCTTTGGTTTCGGAATCTGGTAACGAATCAGACACGGATAGAGAGATAGAAGACGATAGCGTCTCTTCCACTACCGATAAGGAGTTAGGATCTACTGACCTGGAGTGCGAGACAGTACAAAAGGGCCCTAAGCAACTTCAACCTCCCACCACCGCAGAATCTGTTAAATCAGTATTTAAGATTAAACCTAAATGCAGGAGAAAGACCAGGAGTAAGATAAAAAAAATATGCCTAAGCTAAAACAACTACCCAGCGCAGCGCATGGAGGGTTAGAAAAGACATTTACAAAAAAACTGGACTATAATGCACAAGAAAGTGCCGCATCATCATCTATGACGGGAGTACCTAATACAGTTACGAGCATGGTAGAACTCAATATTCAGAGTCCTGAAACAGATCCTTCTAACTTTGAAATTTTATTATCAACCCTAAAACAAATACAGGATGAGGCACACATCGAGAGTCAAAGGGCTAGTAAAAGAACCAAGCACGCTAATAAAAAAATACAATCTTCACTCCACAAAATAAATAAAATGTACGATGAGGTAGTTGGAAGAGTGTCTGAGGTGGAGGCAAGAACAGGCAAGCTGGAGGATGATATGGTAAAACTACAAGATGATAAAGGAGATCAGGATAAGACCACAGCAGACATACTTTGGAAGTTGGAGGAATCAGAGAATAGGCAGAGACGTAATAATATAAGGATACTTGGCGTACAGGAAGGGAAGGAAGGTGGCGATATGCGAAAATTCGTGATCGATCTATTGAAGGGAGCCTTCCCCGAGATGACTGCATGGGACTGGGAGCATGAGATCCAGCGTGCACATCGGTTCCCGCTGATGCGGAAAGAGTCACAGACTAAACCACGTGCTATCTTGATATATGTGGGAAATTTTTTATTACGTGAAGAAATTATGGCCAAGGCAAAACCACAAGCTAGGTGTACCTATAAGGACATTGTCTTTTTTGCTCGCCCTGACTTTTGCCATACCACAGTCGAAAGGCGATGGAGGATGAGGCAAATGATTACCCCTTTCCAGAACTTGGGGTGCGAGGCTTATTTACTATTTCCAGCTCGCTTGAAGATCGGGGTAAATGGTATTTTTAGAGTTTTCCATTCTGAAATTCTGGCTCAGGAGTATCTTAACCTCCTACGGGAGACTAGGAGCAAGCACAAGGCAAAAGATAAAGAGCTGGGAGAGCGTCCTTCACAGGTGGTGGCTATCCAGGATATCTCTAGAAAGAAATAGAGAGGGAAAGGGCATAATATTCTGTTAGGCAAAGTAATGTTTATCGCTCTCTAAGTACTTAGACTCGGAGGTGCTTTCTCACTCCTTTCTCACTCCTCGTAAGAGGGAAGCACTCGATGTCTCTTTATTTTCTTTGCTTGCACAATTTAATGAAGGGGAAAAGATTAGGGGTTCGAGAGATTAGGAGTAGATGGGGTGAGGGATTAGAGGGATTAGAATAAGAAGGGCTCGAGACTTATTAGTATCATTGTGAGAGCACCAAAAAGGGGAATTTTCGGTATAAGAACAGCAGGGGGGTTGGGGAGGATGGGACATCCTGTTGGCATCGTCGGTCAGACATAGGTCTCCTTGACCTAATTGCCCGTAGGGGGGGGGGTTCTGTGGGAGGGCAGTCAGGGGTGGGGGAGGGAGGGGAAATGGGCAGGGCACATAAGGTTCGTAGGAGAAAAAGGAAGACTAGACATAGGCATAAATCTGTTGTATTATCTTTTATGTTTTGAATTGAAAAGTACAAGGTATAAGAATGTTAAGAATGTCAAGACAGTATTTGAAACTAAAGTAAGAGGAAATGTAGCTACTTATACATTTATTACTGGTTTTCTTTTCAACGGATATCTTAAAATCTATCTATGACACTTTGAATGGTAACATGGAATGTATGTGGACTAAATAATATCCAAAAAAGACAAATGATAGCCACTCGACTTCGCCAGATGAATGTGGACTATATCCTCTTACAGGAAACTCATATAATGACTACACAGGAGTTTTGTCTTAAACAGCTAGGATTTCATTTAATAACAAGATCTAGGCTTGGGGCAAAAAATAGAGGGGTAGCTATCCTCTCAAGAAACAAAAATGTGGTAACTGGTAGGAAACTAGAGGATAAGTGGGGTAGATGGGCAATAGCTGAGGTATTAATAGATGGAGCATGGACAACCCTGGTGTCAGTATACGGCTCGACCCAGGATGATCCAGAAATATTGCAGTTTCTAGACGCGGAACTAGCAGGATGGCCAATACGGGTAGTTATAGGAGGCGATCTAAACATTAACGGGGCAGATAGGTTGGAGGCAGGGTCCTATAAAGGCAGAAAGAAAAGAGTGTACAAGGCACTGACTAAACTTTTAGAGAATAATACTCTGCGAGATGTATGGGGTAGCATCAGATCGGATCAAGCAGGATATACGTATTATTCTGCACCACATCGTATCTGTGTTCGATTAGATTATTTTTTAGTTTCAAATGATTTATTATCTAGAGTAGAAATTGAAAGGCTATCACGAATCTTCAGTGACCACAACCCTTTACTTTTAACAATTAAGGGTTACCGATTTTGTCACTGAGATTTTTTTGTTACTGTGCAGTTCATAAGTTACATACGTAATCTAGCACAGTGAGCTATGAACTGCCATCATTGAGCTGCATGCAAGCTGCATGGTACAAGTTACAAAGTTAAGTTTTCTTCCCAGTTTTTCATTATCCTGATGTTGCTAAAAAAAAGGTTTGTATGGGTAGTAATAAATTCTTATCATTAAAGTCAACGCTAACCACTGTGTTATGTTCTGAATCCTGAGTCTGTGCTTCTCCAGGCCAAGTATCTTTACAAAATGCCTACCATCATGGGTGACGTGCATCCTACACCTTGTAGTGCCCGTTTCCATATGTAACATTTCTTATACATTATTTTACACACGTATGATTCATTGTCTGTGTGTTGTGATGTTAAGTGCCCTGACACCCTACAATGGTATGAGGCACTATAAAAGAAATGAAATACATGTGAGAGAGGCAATGTTGGTGATAGTGAGAGGATCATTGAAGAGCCCCATCAAAGAATGTTGTATCTTAGTGCACAGTAAAGTCATCATTTACTATGCATTAGAAGCGTATACAATTGATACGTAATGACAAATGTGTTGTAGAATGCACCACATTTTCACAAATGTTACTGGGGCTGTGAACACAAGGCTGTAAGTTGTCAGTTTATTTGTAACACAGAACTTTTAAAAATCTGCAAATGAACTGTGCAAATGTTTCAAATCATATCAGCATTTAGGAAACCACAAATTGACCACTTGTTTGTAATACAGAACTGTGCTGGAGACAGAGTTTTAATAGGATCAAAACAATCAAGGCACTTTACATTTCCACACATTAGTATGTGTGCGCTATATAGTTCTGTCATATAGTTCTGTCAGTAAAACTGCATGTTGGCATTTTGCTTCCATTCAATAGAAAATGTACTGTATGTAAAAGACAGTGCCTTCTTCTGCCCTACAATTATGCCTTAACAGTGTATAGAGTAGTTCCAATACTTTATTCGGCATTCTTTCATAGAAACCATAAAAGTAACACTTTAAAATACAGCACATTCAATTACTTAAACAATCACAGTGTATATAGTTTCTAGTCTGTAGCACACTTCTGTGCATCAGTTTACAGCTTACAGAAATGAAACAGCCCAAGCAGTAGGCTATTTCCAAAATACAGGTAAAATAAGGAGGACTGATATATGGCTAGCCACAAGCCAGGTCATTATATAGTAATGTCAACTCCTATCTAACCGTTCTAGCCCACAATAATTCAATAACACTCAGCAGTGTGCAGCCAGTTATAGCTCATGCAGGCTGATTAATAACTTCCTTTTCACGGTTCATGCTCTTACCCTCACACAAGACCTATCCACTATGGGTCTTATCCATCACTCAGTACTGTACCAGCCCCTGAACCACTTATCACCAGCTGAACAGACATGGAATACCTGAAGCGATCTGACACATACAGCTGGTCACTCACAGGACTGCCCTCTAGTCCAGCACTGCAGGTCCCAATTAGCTACATCCTGTGCGTGTAACTTTACATCTCACAAAGGCATTGATCAGGCACTCAACACCCATTGGGCTTAAGGGGCTTCAGCCCCCCCCTCCCCTCATCATGTGGGACCGCCTGGGCTGAAACAGCTTCCCGGGCACACTCACAGCCACATCCGAGTACTTCACAGGTCTTTAAAAGAGCATTTACTTGCTGACGGGGCTTTGTCCCCCCCCCCCCTTCTTAGAGCCCCCGCATCTCCACTCTGACTATCGCTGGAAGAATTATCCCCCCCCCCTCGAAATTTTCAGTAGCACTCCCCTCCCCCCAAAATGTGGCTCTAGTTGCGCCTCTGGAACTGATGTGTCTGTAGAACTTACGTTTTGTACCGAAGTTTTGTCCTGAATTATGTTTGACCTGCAGTCCTAAATTTTTCTCCTTTATTTCGACCCGTTGTCCTGAATTGTTACACTCACCGTCCTGAATTTGCACCCTTGCCAGGTGGTCACCCTAGTCTGCCCTACTAGAGTCTGGGGCACCTATTCTTCGGGGAGGCACCTTTTTGCGTTACCCATTGAATTTTGGGGGCATGGAAGTTGCTCTGAATCACGTTTGTAGCAGTAGGCTGTTGATCCAGCCCCTTCGTCCTCCGTGACGTTTCCCAGACATGGGGAATGCCCGCGCGGGGGAAGTCAATGAGTCAATTAGCTAAGACAAGCGAGAGGACTGTAATTTCCAGGGGACGCCCCCGACAAAATGAAAACAATAAGTTCCTCTGAGTCATACAGTCGGGTTTCATTTGCTAAAAATATAAGGCAGTGCTCACACGCGGAAACAAGCAGCTGCTGGGAGCAGTGTTCAACTCGAGAACTTGCTATGAAGGTGAAGGCTGCTCGCCTCTTCCTGGCACACGCTATCTGCAGCTTCATAGCAGGCAAGTATGGATGCATTACGTCTGATTTTATTCACAATGTGAACGTCTGCTGTACTTCCGGGTGAGGGGACGCGCGCACGTTGGTGCACTGTACCGTAGATATTGTAACTACGGGTAACACAGATATGCAGCCAGGGGCACACACCCCACGAAATTTGTAGAGCCCCGTTAAGGGATCTTAAGGATCCTGCTCTCGAGTTTTTAAACTTCTTAGGAGTGAGAACTAAAGTAACACAGCTTTTGACAACCCAGGAAGTGATGAAAAAAATCAAACTGGAAAATGGATAAACTATAACACCAAATCCTCACTAGAGTACACAGACTTGTGCCCAGGGCTCGAGTCAGGGTACCACGCAGGTGGACGGCGGTGAACAGCCTTTACAACGAAACTTTTCCAACGCACTACCATTACGACGCAACTTTTACAACGCAAACCATTACAACGCATAGCGCTGGGGGGCGCTCTAGGATAGGGAATAGGTTTAATGTACTATCCAACACCTTCCCTACTATCCACGGGGACTGGAGTTGGAATAGTAAATTAAACTATTCACTATCCAGCGCCCAAAAGCATTATGCGTTGTAATGGTATGCGTTGTAAAACTTGCGATGTAAAGGTAGGCGTTGTTAAAAGTATGCGTTGTAACGTCATACATCTGTTGACGGCGTCCCCCCACTTATTTTACCAGGAGTTCAAGAACTATAAACTGCAAGCCACGTTTCGTGACGTCACTTCCTGTCGTGACATCAGCGTCCCCCCCACTTCTTTTTTTAGGACTTGTGCCCTGCTTGTGCCTTGGAAAAACAGTGGCACAACATTCATAGTGCCAATAATGGCAACACACCCAACCCGCAAACACAACAGTACCACAATGAAGAACACACAAGACGCATTGGTTGTTGGAGAAAACATTGCTGCAGGTTTATTTTGCATAAGAAATATGCCAACATGGTGGGTCAACTTACTCTAATGTTACGTTTGTCACCTGAAGGTGTGTGTTGGAGGCTTGTGGTTCTGTGAGCTATTGAAGCCTGCGTGCAGCACGTCAGAGATGTGAATTAAATCACATTTACATTTTTGGTTCAAGATCTTCAATCTATGTGTGACATTTAGCCTCCTGTAAGTGAGAGATCAACCTAACAGTCAAATGTACAGGGCTGTAGCAACAAGAGGGTCGGTGGGGTGGGGGGGTCTTGGGTGGGATGGGATTGGTGGTTTGAGGGGGGGCGGACGAGCCCGTAATAATCTTTGCCCCTCCCTCAGATAACAGAAGCAGCTGACACAGTATAGAGTGCTGGAGAAGTTCAGAAGATGAATGAACACGTATATGCCTTTAAAGTTTGTTTTTATGTTGCTAGACAGGTTTAATTTCAGGCTATGTCTTCTGATTAATTGCTGCATATTCTTTTAATGTGAAGATGTTTACTTTTCTTTCTTTGAATGCAAAATGAGAGGATTTTGTAAAGTGAGATCTGTGACAATCTCTCTGGGGTACAGACTGAGCCACTGAAATCAAGCTGTATGGGAAGCCTCAATTATGGGTCAATTTGCCAAAATTATGTGGCAAGAATACAAATGCTGCGGCTTAATGCAACACATTTCGTGATAGTATCACTTCATTACTTTGGTATTTTTACACATTAGCACTGACTGGGCAAAGGTTTTACTTCATTCTGTTCCACATCCAAATATAGCCGTAAGTAACTGAAAGGTGACCTGACCAGTCAACCTTTCCATAGGACCTTACTCTGCATGGCAGCACCTGTTGTCACAGTTTTTGTAACTTTTGATCTGTTTGAGCTGGAAAGAAAATTAGTTTTTTGTTAAAACTGCAGATTATTCAGCGGATGGTGGAATATGCGGAAAATGTGATAACATTCTAATTATGTGGAAAACACCGTAGCTGCAAAAGTGGGTCATTTTGGTGGCCTTGTGTACAGGGAGTGCTGTACTGTAGGATGTCAATTTGTTTCTAATTCACAAAACATTGAAATACCTGTAAATGAATTGTGCAAATATGTCCATATCTACTAGCAGTTATAAAAGCACAAATGAAGCACAATTTGGTAAATAATTTTGAAGAGTGATGGAAACAAGGATTCCAAAGAACAAAACAAATCTTGGTGAATCAGAAATGAAAAATATTGTATTGTATTGCACACTTACTACCCCTATGTGTGGCACTGAATCACTTACCTACATGGGCAGCAAGCTACACCATATAAGGCAGATTGTGGTTGGAAGTGTGTTGCCTTTTGTTTTGCGATCCTATGTGGGAAGTGTTTCCATGTCATGCGTGATGACCACAGAAGCATGGTTATAGTGTTATGAGACACAATACGTAGCAGTGTGGTGGATGATGAGGAGTGAGAGACACATATGCGCAATTTATAATTTTTCAATACTCTGGCAGCTTCGAACAGCTCTGCAGGTCCCTTTATTGTATTTCCCATGATTATAGCCAGCTTAGCTGGTTACTCCACTGGGTTGTCCAATAAGAAATGTCGGCGCAGATTTACTTATATTTCACTCAACACAACACATCAAGGCAATTTTCTTTGCTGGGTTGCGTGAAAGGCAGACAGCAGAAATGTGCCATATTTACAAAGATACGGTGAATTTCTGCTGTCTCCTAGCGCTGGGGCACTATGTGCTGCCTAGGGCCAATACAGGCACCCTTGCACCACGGTACAAGGGGGCCTGTGTTACGAGCAGGATTGTTTTTGTGCAGGGAGGGACACCTTCCTGTACAAGAACAATCCTTCGAGGCTCATTCCTCTTTCTACGTGTGCTGCAAAATGCTTCATCCATAGAATGAAGAAGCAACATGGAGGGATACAAATAATTATCCTTGTTACATCACACTGGGGAAGGTGTAGCATTCTGACACAGTCCCAGGCTTACTAGCCTTTGTAAATCTGGGAAGGCACCAAAATCCATAGGTTGATGCTTGGGAACGTCCAAGTCCCAGTCCCACCCGTGGAACATCTTGTTAATGCAAGGCAGTGATAAGTGCTACCTTGCGTTTGTATTTACTAAACCACTTAGAGCGTCTTTATATGACTTAGTAAATGCAAAAAATAATTTTGCTTCAGAGCTGCCACCACAAAAGTGGCGCAGCACCTGCAAGACGTAAAATTTCCCCTAGTGTATAGCTAGTTGTAGGTGTGGAGTAAGATTCCCTCTTATCTTCCTCCTCAGCCGCTGTCGTGCAGTGATTTGGTTGCTTCCTTCTGGGCATTCCTGCTGCTGTGAAGGCTAGATGAGATTTTGTGTTCAGGCTATGGTTTGTTGGCGGGTTGTCAGCTGACCCGTGGTTTGGAGGGCAAGAGAAGAGCCCCCATTAGTGGGTCAGAGCTGGCAGTGTTGGAGGGAGAGAGAAGTGGAGAGATTTACTGGGATGGGCATTGTTCCTATCATCCCATATCTGAACGCCATTGTGAGATGTAAAGAAGCAGCCATAATGCATCGATATTTGGATTTGCAGTCATAAACTAGATTAAAGTTCTCTGATTAACCCGTAGTGCGTGACAGAGCTCTTCAGTTATTCTATGCCTCTTCATTTAGTGGCAAATGCAAAACAACAGTTGATGGACAGAATGCAGAACAATGTCATACATTCACCCCAGTACAGAGATCTGGGCCTAAATCCATCGTTTTTTTGCACTCCACACCACCCCAGTTCAGACATGGCCATATGCAAATCAGCCTTGACCCTGTGCCTCATGGGAACAGTCCGGCCCGAACTGCCAAGCCATGTAAAGAAGCAGCCATAATGCATCGATATTTGGATTTGCAGTCATAAACTAGATTAAAGTTCTCTGATTAACCCATAGTGCGTGACAGAGTTCTTCAGTTATTCTATGCATGTTCATTTAGTGGCGGCTAGGTTATTGGCTGCACAGTACTAGTGAAGAACAACCCTTGTAACATATATGCCTAAATTGAATAAAAGAGGTATAGGTTTCAGTTGGCTACTGAACTCTGAGTGTTATGGCATTATTATCGTGGGCCAGAAATGTGATGTGTTAACTAACATAACTATGTAATACCGAGGCAAAGCATGGTTCTGCCCTCCTTAACATACCTGCTTATCAAGAGAAGTTTGCTGGTTGAGTTGTTTCCAATCTGTGGATTGTAAGCTAAAGATTGAGTTAGGGGGTGCAACTGTTTTTCCAGGTTCTGTTACCGGAATGTGTTGTGGTGTAGTTGTCTTGGAAATAGCCATGTTTTAAACTGTCTGCTGAAGTGCATATGCTTCTGGATTCACAGAATGCATGCTGGTAGGGAGTTTCAGAGCTTGGTAGCTTGTACTTGGAAAGCAGGGCCTCCCATGGATTTCTTGGTGGTATGATTATAAGTGGTGGAAACCTAGAGCTCAGTGCCCTGATTCGTTTTTATAGCTTGAAGTTAGAGTACAGTTAGAGTACAGTTAGAGTACAGGTATAGTGGTCCACTTCCTTGGAGGCTCTGTGTACAATGCAAAGTGCCTTGAACATTGTCCTTATTTCTGTAGGTAGCTTTTGGAGTGATTGGAAGACTGGAGTCATGTGTTCTCTTGTAAGGGAAGAGAAGATGTCTTGCAGTAGCATAGCATTTTGGATGAGTTGTAATTTGCGTAGAGAAGTGTGGCTCAGGGGTTAGAGGCAGCAGACCCGGAAGCTGAGATCGGTCCTGGACCAGGGTTCAATTCCCCGCCTCGGCAGGTCTTGGCCTAAAAATTCCACGGACTCGATAATTCTCGCCCCGGTGCCTCCTCGACTCACGGGTTCACACTCTGCGACTCTGGGCAATAGCTTGCTTAATCTCCACAACGGCCCCTCGCGGCGGGATGCCTGACTTTCACCTTGTGGATACCCTGCTATCTCACAGGGGAATACCAGGACGGGTTCCCTAAGCAAGCGCCGGGAAACCCACTGCGGGTAGCTGTGCGCTATATAAGCTCAACTACATTTACATTTACATTTTACATAAATGTGGATGCGCCAAGGTATAGGCCATTGGCAAAGTCAAGATTGTAGATTACGAGTGTGAGGTTGGGTTGTAGGTTCTGTTGATAACCAAGATGTGAGAGGATGCAGTGCAGTCTTTTGAGATTGAGTTTGAGTTTAAAATATTTGTAGAGCGCGCGTACACCTGGCGGTTTCATGGCGCTATAAAGTACTGAGCCCAGGAGGGCAGGAAGGCAAAGGAAAATAGAGAGAAACAGTTATGGAGAGAAGGCTTGTGAAAAGAGAAATGTTTTTAGCACCTTACGGAAGAGTGTGTATTGGGCGCAGGATCTGAGGTGAGCAGGGAGAGAGTTCCAAAAAGCAGGGGCAAGTGTAGAAAATTTCGTGCCTCCCCACTTTTTGCGTTTAAAGCGAGGAACAATGAGCAGTTGTTGGGCGGATGAGCGTAGCTCCCTGGCAGGGGCGTAGGGTTTGATTTCTGAAGAGATAAAGGCAGGGGCTGAGCCGGCCCGGGCCTGAAAGGTGAAAGCACTCTGTTTTATGTTAACATATTGTGTCAAATATAGATCTGAATCCATGGTTACATCTAGGTTTCTGATTTCTCTTGACATTGTTGGAGGGGCCTCGTGTTCCTTAAGCCAAGTGAGAGTAAGCTGGTGTTTTTGTCATTGCCTGCAGGTCCTGTACTGTACTGTATTTGCAGTAGTTAGCTTTAGATGGATATTCATCATTCATGTGTTTATGGTCCGAAGGCAATCATCAAGTTTTAAATTGTAGAGGTATTTCAGTCTATACTTTAAAACATATTATTTGGGTGTCATCTACATAGTTGTTACAGATGAGGTTGATTGATTAAATCAAGCTTGGTAAGGGGGTTAGGTAGATGGTGAATAATAGGGGAGATATGATGGAACCCCATGGGACACCACAGTATTGTGTGTGCGTAGCTAATTTTAGGGGCTAATAATTCAATGGGCATTAGCTGAACTCCCTTCTCCCCTTTCATATAGGGTCATGTTGTTCTTAAGCCAGCAACGTTCATGGCAAATCCTATTCCTGACACATAAGTAGTTGTCACTATCTAAACCTACCAGTCATTTTCAAGGAATGTTCAATCAGGAAACTCCAGATTCCAATATAGCATGGTGTGCTAGGAAAGAGTTATCACAAGTTCGGTATGATTTAAGTTTGGCTGACATTGCTCCACCCTACACTGGACTGTTGTAAAATATAGCCTGTTGAGATAACATATCTGCTCTACAGATTGTTATTTTTTTTGCAGTAACCAGATAGTTTCTTAGGCTAATGTGCCCGGTACAGACAGCTGCAAATACCCTAACTAGGCCTGGGCAGAGTTCACAGAGGTCTGCTATGTGGAGGGCATTATATCACACCCTTTGAACTGATTTTTAGTGCTGAGTGTTTGTATCACCACGCGCAGTACAAGAGAACACTGCTTCTTTCAACCGCTCGAGTAGATGTTATCCTCGAGTGGCAGCTTCCGCAACACGAGCATAAGGTTTCTCAACGCAAGCGGTAGCGACCATCCACGACCGCATGCATTTCAAAATCTAACTGGGATGTGATCTGGAGTAAGATTTTCCTCACTCATGCTTGCCAACTAAACGTTGGCAACCGCCAGCGAGGAAAAAGCTCTGCATAGCAAAGCAGAATTTTTCAGAACTCTGCGAGCTATGCAGAGTGGGAAATACTCTGCAAACTCTGTGTGTGGAGCGGAATTTCACACCCAGGCGTAACCCTAACTAGCAATGGTGTAAGTCTGTAATGACCCAATATAGCCTGTCCCGTCACAAAGGGATGCTACGGCAGACAATCTTTCAAAGATGGTTTAATATCTAGATAACTCTGCCAGGCTAAACATGCTTAGGATTCATCTCCTTGAACAAAATATTGTAGAAACCATAATCAGGGCATCTGAGGCTGAAAGTATTTGTGTTATAATTGACCTCTGTACGCATCTCCACAAAACATCGACCATCATTTTCTAATATTTGCATATTTTAATTGATGAGGTATGTAGTGTGATTCTTCTTTTTGAAACTGATTGATTCAATTAAAATTGTACTTTATTTGTCTGATTTATGGTCATAGCAAATAAATTTCAGTTATGAGGTGATAGGTAATTAACGTACTAACTGGATAATATCTGGTACACATTTGGGGTAGCATCTTTAATGGGAGACATGTGAGAACACAGGGTGGTAAAAATGTATGGCTTCTCACAGCTTCTGGAATTTTCCATCACAGAAATATCAGGAAAATATGTGATATAGCAAAGTTTGGCGTTCGCAGGATTGCTGGTTAAGAAAGAGTTTTGGGATCTACTCAGTTTACAACACCCCAGACTACGCTAGCAAGCTTATTTTCAGAAATATCTCAGCCCGACAAGTTTCCCTGGGTGCTGACGAAGCCCTGACCGAAATCCCACAGCTACTCACATCACTAGAACTGGCCAATTTGCAATGCAAAATCATAATCTTTGCTTGTGTCATAAGGACCGTTTGGAGCCTTCCTTTCGCGGGTAGTGGCGCAGTCACACAAGTGGGCTACTATTGTTACTGGGGGAAGAGTAGGAAAGCTGTTCAGTTGGACATTTGTGGATCGTTGCAGATTCCATTAGTGCGGTCTGCTTCACTTTTGATTTGCTGTGTAACATTGGTGCGCTTGCCGTTTTGCGCAATACAGCAAAAAGAATGTATCAAATTTGGGACGCATGAGAAGCTTTTTCATTGCATGCCTTATTTTGATTATGTAAAACTAATTTTTTAATGCATTTTTACCAGAATTTGTTTTCCAGTGCTGTGGAGGAACGTTGGAGTCCACCGTGCTGTGGAAGTAGTGTGGTGGGCATCAATGTGTTGTCGTCTGCCCTAAAGCAGATAAAAAACAACAAATCCATGCAGTCTGATGTCTTTTCAAACATGAATTGACAACAAGCTGCAGGGATATGATGCCCACATTGCACTAACTTCTTTGTTCCATGATCGTAGTGGACTTCTTCAGTTCCAGGAGGCCCCCAGGATGGTAGGCATCTGGGACTGGGGAACAGAGAAAAGCACAGTCTTCCAAGAAAGGTGGCAGGTGCTGTAAAAAGCCATACACAGCCAACAGTTGTCATGCATGGTATAATGAGAAGAGGGTTCGAGAGAGAATACAAAATATTGTGAAGTACAAAGAAGATAGAAGAGACGATGTAGAGAAGAGGTTCTAGAAGAGGAGAGAAGATTAGGAGCAAGAAAGGACAGTAAATAGAAAGAACAAGAGAGACAGCTGAAGAGGCAGGAATGGGAAGATAGATGCAGCAGCAAACAGAAAGGGGCAGTGGGGAGAATATTTAGTAAGGCAACCGGGTCAAAGGTTAGGAGATTGGGAGAGTATAGAGAAAGAATAGAGAGCCTCATGGAGCAAAATGAGAGCTACGTACACAGTTTTAAGTGGAATTTATAGCTTATTAGTTTTGGCCAATAGACCTGGCCCAATGTTATTTCAAAGCACAATTTTGCAATTTATTCTTTAAATGGGATCTTAGTGTAAGATCCGAAAAATCACCTTGCATAGTGGTCTTTAAAACCATAATACAGTCTGTTTATTGCTACTTGATCGACATTGCTTTTACCAATTGCTAAACAATGGCACCCACTTGGTATTTGTTACTATATGCTCTTGGTGAGAAGTGCTCACACCTTCTCTTTTAATGCATATCAGCCATATCTACATTTTCTGATATAGTCGTTGAAAAGTACAATCCTATATAGATATCTTCAAAGTATACAGATGTGGAGTTGGGAATAGTAAATCATTTAAGGATATCAGGGGAGTGGAATTCCTATAGCCGTTTGTCCTTGAGACAAGTAGGCCTAACCTCCTGCACCACAAACCCTTTGGCTGCCGATTACAGAGCCACATTATAGATCAGGAAAGAGCATTATCTGCAGTTAAAGTAATTTTTGTGTCCTTATGTAAATGCTGTTCGATCTTGCATTTATGATTCATTAATAGAAAGCCTTGATTATCAGGGTGAGTGCTCTAAGGAAATGTAAGTACAGACTGCACTACTGACAGTGGTTCCAGTTTACAAATGTGTACACATTTCCAAAGTTGAACAATATGAAGCTAAGAAAATAATGCTTCCAGGATGCTCTCTGATTAAATGCAAATATATGCAAAAGCTTTGAAAGAATGATTGAGGAATGTTTGCTTTCAAAATAAAATGTTCATAAAAAAAGCAAAAAAATTAAAAATAAAACAAATGCTAAACTACGGTGAAATTTTAGGTACCATTTCTCTGAAGCATCATTTAGTAAAATGTGTTAATACGTGCTATTATTTCCAAAAAATACTCATAATGGAAAATCAGTGTAGCCAGTTTCAACAAAATGATAGGAAACGTGAAATAAACAAGCAGTGGCAAAGCCAATAGGTATGACATTGTTTTTCAGCCTTTTGGTTTTGTTAATGCATGTTTTGTTTTGACATGGTTTATTTCACAGATTTATTGTTGTAGGAGCTGCCATGCCCTCATCATTATAACAAACATTGGCAAAAGCTAAAATATGTTTATTCTCAAAAAACACACATTATCACAGTAGTTCCTGGCGCTGAACACAACTACTTTACATCATGAAATACTACTTGTGAAAGAGCAGAATGATGTCAATCACAGTGAAGCCAGCCAGTAAATAGAGCAAAACAGAATGTTATTAAAAGCAAAAGGTCTTGGTTAATGCCAGACCTAAATAGGGGCCCAATTCTCAAAGAAAGTCACAAAATTGCACTCCTGGTATATGTCTTTGCATTAGTGCAGGTATATAGCTATCCTGAATTCACAAGAATATACTAAAGTATGTCAGGAAATCGTACTCCTAGAAAATATTTGTGATCTGCATTTTACCACGAGCAAATATGCATGTTTAGATTTTCTCATGCAAAAATCTGTTGAGCGGTAACAAGTCCATTTTCCACCAACCACTTTTTCGCCCCAACACTGGAAGACATTTTACTTTTCCCCTTTTCAGAGTACATTTCCAGCTTTTCTCTGCATTTGAAAAGATTAGAGATGAGCTGATGACTAAACCATAAAACATACAGGTTATTAGGTCTGCACAGACTCAAAAGGGCATTCTAACCATGGAGAACCATTGTTTACAACTATCTCTATCCCCAGTATGTAGATCTGCAGAAAAGTGGCAAAAAAAGGGAATTGCTAGTATTCAAACCATACTATGGTATGTGCTCTGGCATAATCATAGAGGTTAATATAAGAGCTCTTACATAACAAAGTTGTTGCCATAATTTGTGGCCGTGCTACATGGCATCAAAAGGACAAGTGGATTTTATTACAGTACAAGTAGATTTATGAAGCAAACGTTCCCACGGACAAGAAAATATTTTATTAAATTCCACACACCTGCTATATGCACTTACCTTTCAATTTCTGTCTTCAATATTATTGTACCACAATATTCTGAGTGTCATTATTAAGAAGTGCAAACAGTGTTTGGGAAAGGAGGCACTGATAGAGCACAGCTTTAATGTTTGGTCATTTTTTGAGGGCCATGCCCCCTAAAGAAAATACTTCTGGCTACAGCAGTGGTGGTGCCTCCGTACGAGCGGAGGAGAGTCACCGCTCCCACCTCCCCCCCCCCACACACACGCACTGCTGCTTAAAAGCTTGAAAAATAAAATGATAATAAAAATGATTTTATTACCATTTTACTTTTCTAGCTTTCTGCCGACCGGTGTGTGGGTCGGGCCGTGCGTCATTCTTGGCAAGTAATTGGCAGCAATGAGGAAGGTCCCTTCAGTGTGAATTGTGCATGTAGGTTTGGCTGGTTATCATGCTACTGCCAAACCGACATGTGCAATTCAAACTTTCCAACCCAGCTGTCTCAGCCAACTGGGTTGGAAAGCAGGCACATGGAATAGTGCCTTTTGGAGCATTGAGGCAACCTGCTCCAACCAAACCAGACGCTGCTCTGAGCAATGCCTGTGTTGGATAAGGTTCTGTTTGCCTTCCTACGTCACCTTATCCTCGGAGGAGTCAGAGCCACGGACTGGAGAGCGTGAGGACATGCTGCAAGGTAAGTGAAACCTTTTTATATTTTGCCTTCCTGACTCGATGTGTGATTGATTGTGTGTGTTTGTGTGGGTGTGTTTATGATTGTGACTGTATGTGTGTGTGTGTTTGTGAGCTTGTCTGTGTGCCGCACCATTTTCTAATGTCACAAACCGCCACTGGGCTACGGGCAGCAAATGTATGAGTATTCACTCGAAATGAGGGACACTTGAGGACTCTTACATACCACAAATATCCAAGGGTCTAAAATACAATAATAATGTTCTGAGCACCAGAAACTCTGGAAACAAATCTAAATGTGTACGCCACTGCAATGAAGAATCCCAATTAGATAAGAAGTCCTAATTCAATAAACGGATTCCCATCACTCACCAATTGGTGACATGCTTCATCATCTGGTCTTCTCTTAAAGTCACTCTGGTGACACTATGGGCTACAACCCCATCATAGGGATCGGGGAGCCCGAGGATGTTTTAGTTCTGATAGTCAGAAGAGAAAACTATACTTCTGTCTAGATTACCAGAAGAGAGCAATTGATAGAAATAGATGTAGTGCATAATAACAAAAATGATATGTGAATTTAAAATTGAACTATGACCGACCCTATGTTTATTATGTTTTTAAACATCAGACAGTTATTTGTTACAAACTGTTGTTTGCACTGTTTTTAGTTTGGACTGTGAGAGACAATAATAAACATAGGGTCAATGATCAATGGTAGACATTTTCTTGTGTAAATAGTTTGCCCAACTGTAGCTAAGACTCACTCAAGTTTAGAATTAATAGTGCCTGACCATCTGTTCCCGGGGGTGCCCAACTTAGGCCCAGGGGGGTCAGCTCTGTGATACCTTTCCAGCATATCAATGTTGGGTCCGTTTAGATACAGTGAATTTAAATGGAACTTATTTACGAAGTCACCGGTTATCCTCAAAACCTTTCTTTCTCAAAGGTAAGAGGCTTACAGCCAGGACCAGCACGATTGATTTTTTATTAGGTCTCTGTTAGCCAAGACCTTTGAATTTTACTAAAATGTTGTGTATAACATAGTTACTTAGTGGGGTTTCAGACAGACTTCACTCATTAGTCTGTGGTTGGTGTTGTTCACATTTTTCTCTCACCCACTCCAGCATGCATTAATGGGCAGTGCATTAGCCCACTTCAGCCATTGGCTGACTTGACAATGAGTTATGGCATGCTGCTCTTTCACAAGGAACACATCCACACACAAAGTAGTCCCCTTCAGTGCCAGAGAGCACTATGTAATGTGTGCTTTTGCATTGAGCAAATGATTTGTTTTTAGATTGATAAGGACCCAGTATATTCCCACACAATAGTAAGGAACAACAAAACAAAACTTGCCAGAAGGCTGGAGGCCAACAACAGGCCTATTGGCTTTCTCAGTGCTTTTTCACTTTGGCAAGGCTGGCTCAGAAATTGAAAAACACTGAGATACACTATAACAACTTATGGTACTTAGTTTCTGTTTGGGAGCTGCTAGAAAAACTATTCAAGGACTCATATTAATAGCAATTTAAAAACCAACTAAATGGTTAAGTCATATTCTATATTACTATTTTTAGAAATGACACTTTCATAAAGTTTTCTTTTAACAGACTAAGCCAAATGGGCCTTTCTGCCAGTGTCCAGTGTCACCTTACTCCTAAATGGCTACCCTGTGGTGAGATGTGGATTGCTTTCAGACAGTAGACAAAGGTCTTGTGTGTGGGGAATTGGATTTCTTCCTTGTACTTGATGGCCTGAAGGGACTGTACCGAGCCTCTTACTGAGCTCCAAATGATGCCTACCATGCCACTGGCACATGTGGCGCACACCTAGGCCTGCCTCCTGTTTGTCTTGCTAGCCAGGTTGGTTCCAAATCCAATGGGAGGGTAGGCTTTCCAAAAACAAGTTTGGAGTGACCAAAGGGAGGGTTTGCCCATTTCCATAGCCTTATCTCTGGGAGGGCACAGAGCGCTCTGACCAGGGGAAGAAACCTTCTGCCATATTGGTTTTAGGGAGAGAGGAGTACTGTGGGATAGTTTATAGTAAAACACACAGGAAGCAAAAGTGGATCAGGTTTCCCCTGGGAACTTTTACCTCATTGGTTAGGGAGTGGCCAGGAGTTTCTCCACCCATAGGCTGGCACTGGGCATAAATGTATTACCCCAGTTCTGTCCTAAGGACACCACAGGACTGGTGGAAAATCAGAAGATACACTACCTGCTGTCTGAAGAACCTGAAGGAAGACTGGACCTGCTTACCTTGAAGCGCCAGGACCCTAGACGTGACTCCAAGGGTCAGTTAGCTGACCTCCTATTTGAGCTACAGGGACACAACAAGACTCCAGAGGCTGCTCTACCTGTAACTGCCCAGTTCCAACCTTTCCTGCCCTGGACCATTCTGCTTGCCTCTGTTGGAATAAGTCCTAAGCCACAAGTTGTGTCCGCCTAGGTCCTGACATGTGGCTAGTGTTAGTGTGCTCCTCTTACCCCAACTGCAAGAGCAGGGACTTTGAAACTTTTAGCTAACTTTTGCCTTCAGAGAACCAACAGGCGACTGAGACTTAATTCGAAGACGTCTAATTGCCTGTCAGATTCCAGTTGCTGCTGTGCCCTGCTGAAGGAGATCTGACTTCCCAAAAAGTTTCTAAGTCCAAACGTACAGGGCTTCATTGGGACCGATGCTGAACAGCAACCCGTCGACATCAAGGCTTTCTTGGGCAGAGACTTCAAACTTCCACCGCTCTGAGCTTTACCACGTTCATCGAAGATCGTACCGAGACCCCGCTCTTCAGCAACTTTCTATCATCTAGCCCAGCTTCAGATCTGGCTAGGAGCTTGCCTTGCCGGCCACTCATTGATGACCACCTTTTCTCCTGAAAAATGTCGAAGCCTGGAGGAAAACATTTCTCAGGGATAAAGTTGATTTCTGTATCTGACCCACGCTGCATCGCCGTCGGCGTTAACCTTTGTCTGTGACATGGTCTAGCACGACCATATAACTGCGGTTGGGGCTTTTTTAGTTTAATTCAAACTTTAAAAAATCATATCTCTGGTTCTACTTACTGCATTTTTGTTGTTTTGGGGTCATTTTATTTATTGAAATAGTCCCTATTTTTCTAAGTTAGTTTGGGATTTTTTTTGTTTTGTTTCCACTTTATTACTGTTTAAGCTTTGCATAAATACTGTACACATTGCCTCTAAGTTAAGGTTTGTTGCTTTGTGCCAAGCTCCCAGAAGGTTTAAAACAGGTTTGTTTAGTGACTTTAGTGGTTTCAACCTGAAAATGATTGTTAATATCATTTGGGTTCTCACTTCCTCAACTAATGCTCTAATTTCTTATAGGCAGTAACTAGTGGCATAACCAGTGTGCAGTGGGCCCTTATGCAAGTAAAGGAAATGGCCCTAAACCCCTGCCAGCCATAATATAAATCCATTGGGCACCTGCTGCACCAAAGATAGCTGTGCTCCTGGTACTAAGCTAAATTACAGTAACTGTGTGTTAAATATGCAGTATCTTGGAAGCAGTGGTAGCCTTTGTGGGTCAACAGTAGAAACTGGAGGACTGCTAAAAGCCTTTTTTAAGGCTGCTTCATTTGGCCAAAAACATGAAATCTGAGGCCATCTCACATGAGAGGGATTACAGATCTAGAGACAGCAAGCATTTCTGCACCCACAGGGCCAGACCTAGTTTCTTTAGGAACAAATTTTGCTCACACAGGCACAGGTTGAGAGCAACACCACCAACAGGAAGCCCTCAGTTATGAATTTAGACCCACAAAACAAGAAAGAATCACAGTGTGTGAAATACGCCAATGCCCAAGGTTGAGATGTGTCCTAAATATGAGAGATTTCTACATGATGTCAGGAAGCCATGATGGGGGAAGCTGCTACGCAGCTCACAGCTTACTGTTGTCAGCTTTCAGTCCTCCCCTGAAGGAGCCACAACAACTTCTAATGTGGTGCATGATGCCACAAAAACCAATACTAGGGCACCTCAATTTGGACCTGCAGCACCAAATGCTGTCTTTCCAAACAGATCTTCTATAGGACCTCAATTCTTAACTGTTGCACTGCAGCACTTCCCAAAGCTCTTACATTGCGCCTAAATTCCCAGCTGCAATATACTAACTTAAGGATTTTGTCTTGTTAGTATATTGTCTTAAGACCAAAAAATACGACAAAAATACTAACTTAAGACAAAATACTAAATAAAGACAAAATCCTAACTTAAGACAAAATACTAACTTAAGATAAAATACCAACTTTACCACTACTAAATGTCTTCTGTGAATACCAAAAGTAGTAAGTTTAGGATTTTGTCTCAGATTAGTTCTGTGAATCGGCCCCACAGTTTTTAGTGGTACTGCAGGCGAAAGGTTAATGTGGTATATAAAAATAACTTACAGTGAGCTTTCCCCCAACTCATTGCTTACATAGGTTGCCCGTCACTCTAATTTGCTTCATTTGTATTCAATGGCTTTCCTTGTCCATTTTGTGTTTGTACCTCCCCTATTTTACTAAGATGTGGGAAAGACCCACATCTTTCTTAAGATTTCATCCCTAAAGAACGTTTCTTTGCTGTTCAACACCCTGAGAAAAAGCCGAAACTGGTTGCCCTATTAAAGCCTAAAACTCAACCCCAGAAAAAACAAATTTCCCACTAATCTACCTGAAAAAAATCCAGCATGCCCATCCACCTGTGGACTGACTCACATTCTCTGTGGATTGTAAACTAACAATTGTGGACAGTGGCAAATCCATGGTATTCATCCTAAACAACTGACTTTCCACTCTTTTTCAGCTTGGCACACTCTGGGGCATTAGACAATTTATCCCTGATCAAGTCTTAATGACTGTATTTCAGAACCTCATTCTTTCTAGACTAGACTAAGAGAATGTCTTCTCATTGATGCACCAAAAGTTCATCTCGCTTCCCCTCCTTCCCTCAGAGCTGTGCATCATGGTGCTGCTCTTGTTTGTTCTGATTTCAGAAGGGTTGACCATTAGTCTTGTCCTTTTAACTCCACAGTGAGTCCTCATTGATGTAAAAGTGCAATTTAAGACAGTCTGCACAACTCACAAACCCCTACACATCTCCCTCATTCTAGTGTGGCCGAGAAACTGAAAATCTCTATTGGTCAACTGGGGTTCAGCAAAGCAGAATCTCTTCTCTTTGAGCCTCCTACTTCCAAATGAGATAAGTGTGGAAAGCAATCCTTCTCCAACAATGCAACAAGAATCCAAAATTCTCCGCTAGCAACTTTACAAAGAAGTATAATATCCTCCTATTGAGACTGAGAGTCTGTTATTCATGATTAGGTACTTGATGGAGTTGAACAGAAATGTGCTCAGTCTGCTGGTTTAATTTAAAATCCGACAGTGGCCAATTTAGCTTCTCGTCCATCCTAAGGCAGAAGAATAAAGAAAAGTTTTAGGAATATTATGTCAACATTTCGTGGGAATGGGGGTTAATTTCCCTATATGTTCATAGTTAGAATAAATATTAGTTCTTCTGGGTTTTACGTTGTTTTATAAATACTTCCTTCTTCCTCTTCCTCCCTAAATATAAAAGTAAAATAAAAGTAATTTTAAATAATGATCGACATTGGGATTCAACATAATTTGCAGCTCACATTTGCTTGCTTTCTATTTGCTGGCTTCATTTGTTTGAGACTATCCAACAGATCTTTGCACCTCCCCTGAAGCAAAGCCTGTTTACCACCTTTCTGACTGACTCCTTATATCTTCAACGAATGCTCGCATTCTGAGAACTGTTTTTAAAACTGTTTTGTGAGGCACTCCAGAAGTGTACTTGTTTTCAGTTGTCTCTCTTGTATGCCAGTTTACAACAGTAAACGTACTGTATATCTTTGAAAAGGTTTCCTGCCTTCTGTACTTCTGCTTCACTGAATCGTCTTAACCCTGTCACTATCAGTTCATCAATCTTGCATGCATGTGAGGAATAACAATCTGTCAGCGAGCTTGTTCATGTTGGTCAGTGCTCTTTACTAATAGCATAACTTAAACAAGAAATGAATGAACAATAAACATACCTTTAAATGTTGTTTCTTTCTTGTGACATTTGCTGTCAAAGGTCGAATGTTAGGCTCTTCTGAGGGCGGTTGATGTTTACTTTTCTTTTGCTGACTGCAAAGTGAGAGCATTTATTTGACCATCTTGCTCGGTACTGGGGTGTGGAATGTTGTATGATGTAATTTGTCTAGCACACAGCACCATTTTAAATGCCAGTGCATTAAATGTGCAAATATTTTAGAATATAAAAGAATTAGGAAAGGACAAGTTAGGCAATTTTTTTGTAAATCCGAGTGTGGTACAAACAAATATTTTAATACAGTCAAAAGAAAACAACAAACTATGTGATGCCGGTTTCCACACATTATCATTTGTGCGCTGTATAGTTTTAGCAGTAAAACTGTGTGTCTGTGTAGATGTAATGGAAATTTCAATTGAAAATGTGTTGTCTGTAATGGCAATGGCAGTGAGCTACCACACCATGCATACTCCACTCTACTCCTCTATACGACATTCTACTCCACTCTATGCCATGAGACTCTACTCCACTCTACCCACTCCACTCTGACACTATACTCCACCCTACCCACTCCACACTATAGCATTCCACTCCAAGCCATTCTCTTCTACGCCACTAACATTTAGCCATGCTGAACAGCAGTAGTGCTGATGTACAACATGGCTAAAACACATTGGCAAGGCCAATAGCTCTTGCATAATTGAGACCTATTGGCTTTGCCAATGCTTGTTGATTGGTTGAGTTTTGTTTGGTTTTTGATCTGTGAGATATTGTCGTAGTTGAGTTGTTTCACATGGTCAGCTTTGTGATGGGGCGAAGATAATGTTCACAGTAATGTCAAGAATCTTTTAGATCAGTGGCTTTTCTTCTTGAATACAAATCTTCCTGGGATTGGAGTAGTGAGACAATAGTAGTATCTCTGCAGTAATGTATAACGATTGCAATCACGCTGTATATCAACTGCTGAAGGAAAAACACAGGTGGCACAAATTACAAAGCTATTTAAATGTGTACGGTGTTGGATCTAGCCCTGATCTCTTGACTGGGTGAGAGTATTCTGCTTAATTCAGAAACTCTGTCCATCACCACCTCTTGTTGTTAAATATTTTGTCCACCCTAAGCGTGGAAGGGTATACTCAGATGTGAGTCCCTTGCTCATTGCACCATCAGGATTCAGGCAAGCCGGGCCGATGACGGCTGAAATGCCAGAAACCGGTCCCCGGAAGCTTGTTTCCTTCCCAGTGTAAGAATTGGCTTGGTAGTTTGGTTTGCCCTGTTCCCACCATGCACTGGGACAGGAACAGACTAATTTGCATATAGCCAGGTTCTGAACTGGGATGGTGCAGTGAGATAAAAAACGGTGTTGGATCTAGCCCTGATCTCTTGACTGGGTGAGAGTATTCTGCTTAATTCAGAAACTCTGTCCATCACCACCTCTTGTTGTTAAATATTTTGTCCACCCTAAGCGTGGAAGGATATACTCAGATGTGAGTCCCTTGCTCATTGCACCATCAGGATTCAGGCAAGCCGGGCCGACGACGGCTGAAATGCCAGAAACCGGTCCCCGGAAGCTTGTTTCCTTCCCAGTGTAAGAATTGGCTTGGTAGTTTGGTTTGCCCTGTTCCCACCATGCACTGGGACAGGAACAGACTAATTTGCATATAGCCAGGTTCTGAACTGGGATGGTGCAGTGAGCTAAAAAACGGTGTTGGATCTAGCCCTGATCTCTTGACTGGGTGAGAGTATTCTGCTTAATTCAGAAACTCTGTCCAGCACCACCTCTTGTTGTTAAATATTTTGTCCACCCTAAGCGTGGAAGGGTATACTCAGATGTGAGTCCCTTGCTCATTGCACCATCAGGATTCAGGCAAGCCGGGCCGACGACGGCTGAAATGCCAGAAACCGGTCCCCGGAAGCTTGTTTCCTTCCCAGTGTAAGAATTGGCTTGGTAGTTTGGTTTGCCCTGTTCCCACCATGCACTGGGACAGGAACAGACTAATTTGCATATAGCCAGGTTCTGAACTGGGATGGTGCAGTGAGATAAAAAACGGTGTTGGATCTGGCCCTGATCTCTTGACTGGGTGAGAGTATTCTGCTTAATTCAGAAACTCTGTCCATCACCACCTCTTGTTGTTAAATATTTTGTCCACCCTAAGCGTGGAAGGGTATACTCAGATGTGAGTCCCTTGCTCATTGCACCATCAGGATTCAGGCAAGCCGGGCCGACGACGGCTGAAATGCCAGAAACCGGTCCCCGGAAGCTTGTTTCCTTCCCAGTGTAAGAATTGGCTTGGTAGTTTGGTTTGCCCTGTTCCCACCATGCACTGTGACAGGAACAGACTAATTTGCATATAGCCAGGTTCTGAACTGGGATGGTGCAGTGAGCTAAAAAACGGTGTTGGATCTAGCCCTGATCTCTTGACTGGGTGAGAGTATTCTGCTTAATTCAGAAACTCTGTCCATCACCACCTCTTGTTGTTAAATATTTTGTCCACCCTAAGCATGGAAGGGTATACTCAGATGTGAGTCCCTTGCTCATTGCACCATCAGGATTCAGGCAAGCCGGGCCGACGACGGCTGAAATGCCAGAAACCGGTCCCCGGAAGCTTGTTTCCTTCCCAGTGTAAGAATTGGCTTGGTAGTTTGGTTTGCCCTGTTCCCACCATGCACTGGGACAGGAACAGACTAATTTGCATATAGCCAGGTTCTGAACTGGGATGGTGCAGTGAGATAAAAAACGGTGTTGGATCTGGCCCTGATCTCTTGACTGGGTGAGAGTATTCTGCTTAATTCAGAAACTCTGTCCATCACCACCTCTTGTTGTTAAATATTTTGTCCACCCTAAGCGTGGAAGGGTATACTCAGATGTGAGTCCCTTGCTCATTGCACCATCAGGATTCAGGCAAGCCGGGCCGACGACGGCTGAAATGCCAGAAACCGGTCCCCGGAAGCTTGTTTCCTTCCCAGTGTAAGAATTGGCTTGGTAGTTTGGTTTGCCCTGTTCCCACCATGCACTGTGACAGGAACAGACTAATTTGCATATAGCCAGGTTCTGAACTGGGATGGTGCAGTGAGCTAAAAAACGGTGTTGGATCTAGCCCTGATCTCTTGACTGGGTGAGAGTATTCTGCTTAATTCAGAAACTCTGTCCATCACCACCTCTTGTTGTTAAATATTTTGTCCACCCTAAGCATGGAAGGGTATACTCAGATGTGAGTCCCTTGCTCATTGCACCATCAGGATTCAGGCAAGCCGGGCCGACGACGGCTGAAATGCCAGAAACCGGTCCCCGGAAGCTTATTTCCTTCCCAGTGTAAGAATTGGCTTGGTAGTTTGGTTTGCCCTGTTCCCACCATGCACTGGGACAGGAACAGACTAATTTTCATATAGCCAGGTTCTGAACTGGGATGGTGCAGTGAGCTAAAAAACGGTGTTGGATCTAGCCCTGATCTCTTGACTGGGTGAGAGTATTCTGCTTAATTCAGAAACTCTGTCCATCACCACCTCTTGTTGTTAAATATTTTGTCCACCCTAAGCGTGGAAGGGTATACTCAGATGTGAGTCCCTTGCTCATTGCACCATCAGGATTCAGGCAAGCCGGGCCGACGACGGCTGAAATGCCAGAAACCGGTCCCCAGAAGCTTGTTTCCTTCCCAGTGTAAGAATTGGCTTGGTAGTTTGGTTTGCCCTGTTCCCACCATGCACTGGGACAGGAACAGACTAATTTGCATATAGCCAGGTTCTGAACTGGGATGGTGCAGTGAGCTAAAAAACGGTGT
Source organism: Lissotriton helveticus (assembly GCF_964261635.1). Taxonomy (NCBI): domain Eukaryota; kingdom Metazoa; phylum Chordata; class Amphibia; order Caudata; family Salamandridae; genus Lissotriton; species Lissotriton helveticus. The sequence continues at coordinate 145,814,641 of NC_136069.1, forward strand.
TGGATCTAGCCCTGATCTCTTGACTGGGTAAGAGTATTCTGCTTAATTCAGAAACTCTGTCCATCACCACCTCTTGTTGTTAAATATTTTGTCCACCCTAAGCGTGGAAGGGTATACTCAGATGTGAGTCCCTTGCTCATTGCACCATCAGGATTCAGGCAAGCCGGGCCGACGACGGCTGAAATGCCAGAAACCGGTCCCCGGAAGCTTGTTTCCTTCCCAGTGTAAGAATTGGCTTGGTAGTTTGGTTTGCCCTGTTCCCACCATGCACTGGGACAGGAACAGACTAATTTGCATATAGCCAGGTTCTTAACTGGGATGGTGCAGTGAGCTAAAAAACGGTGTTGGATCTAGCCCTGATCTCTTGACTGGGTGAGAGTATTCTGCTTAATTCAGAAACTCTGTCCATCACCACCTCTTGTTGTTAAATATTTTGTCCACCCTAAGCGTGGAAGGGTATACTCAGATGTGAGTCCCTTGCTCATTGCACCATCAGGATTCAGGCAAGCCGGGCCGACGACGGCTGAAATGCCAGAAACCGGTCCCCGGAAGCTTGTTTCCTTCCCAGTGTAAGAATTGGCTTGGTAGTTTGGTTTGCCCTGTTCCCACCATGCACTGGGACAGGAACAGACTAATTTGCATATAGCCAGGTTCTGAACTGGGATGGTGCAGTGAGCTAAAAAAACGGTGTTGGATCTAGCCCTGATCTCTTGACTGGGTGAGAGTATTCTGCTTAATTCAGAAACTCTGTCCATCACCACCTCTTGTTGTTAAATACGTTTCACTCAGGCACGTAAATAGCTTTGTTTATGAGAACAAGCCTAATTTTTTTATCTACTAATTTGGATTTTATACTCATTAAGTGATTCTTATGCAAAGTTGTTTTTGTAAGCAAATCTACCTCGGGGAGGGGGGGGGACAAGTAAGCTTTACAAGGCTAGAGTCTCCTTTGAGTTTGTGTACAGATTCTTACATATCTGTGGATAGGGTCTTGGACTTTCAGATCCACCCGAGACAAGATAGCGATCATAACGCCCTAGTAATGACTCTCATACCAGGGAGTTTGGGCCTGTCTAACTCCGCACCAGTGCCCAACCAAACACAACATGTATTGTCTCTAACCAAGAACAGGCGGAGAGTGAAGTGGTGTTATATCCAGGGATCTCCAATTAAATTGGCAAATATTTACCATCAGGTCCTGCCACACTTAATAGAAATGGGAGAGGCCGGAGAAATGGACACACAAACGGGGATGGTGGATAGGCCTCTAAAAATCCATAAACAGTTGACATCCAAATTGCTTGGTGTGTTTTATCAGGTAGGAAGTCAAAGGGCGAAACCCGTCCCAGTCCATCCTTGGTACAACGCTAACTGTCGCAAGGCCAAATCAGAACTGTTAATTGCAGTAAAGGCTAAGGACAGGTCAAGAATTAATCTGTGTAGGATAAAGTAAAAGCAGTTTATCCATTCAGAAAAGAAAAACTGGGAAGCCGACAAATGGGATGATCTTAGGAATGCCCTCTTGGGAAAAGACCTAAAAGCCTTTTGGGAAATAGTCAGCTCTGGGGGCAGGGAGTGGAGACCTGCTGTAGAACCTAACATAGCCCCAGCAGTCTGGGAAGCTCACTTTGGAGCATTGTATGCAAATTCGGGCAATGACGGTATTTCTTCTTCGCTTATGAACCTCATCCATGAGCATCGATTGGAGGGGGTTTGGGAGATTACTTTATGCGAAGTAGAATCCGCCATTGTCAAATTACAACCAAACAAAGCGCCAGGCTTAGATAAGCTTCCTGAGGATCTTATCCGGACAGAACCAAAAATGTGGGCACCGTATTTGTGTGTTCTGTTCAATGCTATTTTAAAGGGTATGGACCCGCCGGATACTTGGCGTGGTGCCGAGATAGTTCCGATATACAAAAAAGGTTGCCCACTCCTACCGTCCAATTATAGGCCTATCAGCCTAATAGACACCACTCAAACACTAATGGGACGGGTTATTCTAGATAGAGTCCAGGGCTAGATTGAGGAGAAAGAGATCTTGAGTCCCTTCCAGGCTAGTTTCAGGACGAGTATATCGACTATCGATCAGATATTCAGACTTCAGGTCTTATATTGGAAGACAGTGAGAATAGAGGGTGGCAGCCTCTACCTCATCTTCGTTGACCTGAAGTTTTCCTTCAATCTGGTCCCCAGAGAAAAGCTGTGGAAGGTACTGTATGACCTTGGTATCCCACCATATCTTCTGGATGTGTTGGTGAGGTTGCATTAGGAGACCTACGCACAAGTTAGGTGCGGGAAGCATGCTGAATTGTCAGCACGTTTCCCGGTGAAACAGGGGGTGCGCCAGGGGTGTGTCTTGGCCCCCACTTTATTTTGTTTATACATTAATGGGCTTATATACCACCTACTTTGAGTTAAAGATAGTGATGCCCCAAGGTTAGTCTGGGGAGGGTGCCCGCGTTGATGTTTGCGGACGACACTTTGTTGTAGTCCAAAACATCAACGGGCATCCAACGCACCCTGGACGGCTTTGCCGACTTCTGCATATCGAGAGGTCTGGAGATCAATCTAACTAAAACTAAATTTATGATCTTCAACCCTCCTAGGTCTACTCGCCCGAATCCACTACTGGATGGCACTCCCCTGGAGAGAGTAAAGACTTTTGAGTATTTGGGCATTACCTTATCAGAACAGTTAGAATGGGACACCCAATTAGCAAAGGCATCTCTAAAGTTAACCCAAATGGCGGGGGGATAATGAAAATGTACAGATTGTCTGAGTTCAAGCCAGCTGTCCCTGTTATTGAAATCTATAAAGTACAGGCTAGGGCGGCCACCCTATATGGGGCTGAACTATGGGGGCACTGTAGGCCCGCCAACCTCATGAAGGTAGAGCACGCATTCATGAGGAATTTGGTGGGACTTCCATCTAGTACACCGTTAGTACCCCTCCACATGGATTTAGGGTTACTTCCCATTGAGGAAGAAGCTGCTCTAAGGCCACTCATGTACTGGAGAAGGATATGGGTAGTTCCTGATTTAGCCTCCTATAGAGATGAATTTAGGGAGGTTTGGCTAAGTGTGAGCACCAAGAAAACCCTGTAGCTCAGTTACATTAGGGCACTTAATAGTAGGATAGGAAGGCCTGAGCTTTGGGAAGTTCCAGATGTAGCGTGCCAATCAATAACTAGGGCAGATTTGGTGCAATATTATAAGCACCATAATCTGTTATCCCTTCATGCAAGTTCCACAGTCGGTCGTTTGCAATAGAGTTTCTCAAAGTGAAAGCGGAATATAAAAAAAGAAGAGTTTCTAGACCTGATTTATCCATCTGCGGCTAGGAAATTAAATATGCACTTTAGATTGGGGACTCTCCCTCTTATGCCATTTACTAGCAAATGGGAGAGTCAAAAGAACACTGAATGTCCAGCATGTAAATATAGGCTAGAGTCAGAAATTCATGTCTTTTTTATCTGCCTTGCATATTATGCATCACGCAAACGATGGGTGATTCAAATCTGTTGTAACTTAGGTTTTAGACATTGCCTTCAAGCTTTTTTAGGGTTTTAAAGTACGATACCCATCCCCCTATTGTTGTTGCTGTCTCGCGTTTTTTGAACGGGATGTGGCACAAGCGTAGGAGTTTTTTAAAATAATTATTTGCAGAGCTGTATACTTGTTTCCTGTTAAAAGAAAAGTATTCCGGTATTGACATATCTGGGTAGCTGGAATCTCCCCATTAACTTAGTGACTATTATTGATAACTCTTATTGAATTTTGACTCTGTTTTATTATGGGATCGCTAAACGTATAGTTTTAACTTGTTAATAATGTTGAATATATGATTGTTTTGTACTGTTCTATGTTATTTATTAACTCAATAGTCGTTGTATGTGTGTATTTAGTAATGTGCCTTTATGGTCCGTTGTGACCGAAATAAAGTTATCGACTGACTGGCATATCTGTGTGTACTTAAGAAGCTCTCTTTGACACCTTCAAATATGCAAAAGGCCAGACATTTTCTCTTGAAAATGGTAGGAGTAATCCCTTTCTAGGGTAGGAAGGAGACTCTTACATCAACAAAATTGGGTCGGCAGGGCTAGGTGAGAGGTCGCATTACGGAGAAAAATTATTTTAATGTGAAGAAGAAAACAGTTAAGAGATTTTTGCATGTTTATATATTTGCTTATGCAAAAACAAAAATTCTCAGAAAGTTTCCAGGAGTATCCCTGGATCTATTCAGCTGTGGCAGGCTTCCATGGGAGCTTCTGGAAACTTTTGTAAATTCTGGAAAGCAAGAACCTATCCGTATGTGATGCCGTAGACCCGTGGTTGCAAATTGACGACTTTCTTCAAGAATGATGATAATGATGTACACAAAGCTGAGAGGTGACCATCTCCATGGAGAGGATAGAAACCTTCTGATTTGTGGAAACAAAGCTTTAGGTAAGGTGCTAGAGTAAACGTATGACGCAAGTGACCTTGTCTCTTATTCTGATGCAGGTTTTGCCATGGTGATTCACGAGAAGACTCTGACTGCAACGGAAGGGAGCCGAGTGACCCTCCAGTGCCAGCTCAAACACGCCCATGATGTACTTCAAGTCACGTGGCAGAAGGACCCTGGAGATTTCAGTGGCACCATGGCCACCTACAGCAAAGCCTATGGGCGGAAACTTATGGGTCACTACAAGAGTCGTGTAGTCGACTTCTCCAGGACGGAACTGAACTCCACAGCAATAACACTCCATTCTGTTAGCTTGGGTGACGAAGGCTGCTACAAGTGCATCTTCAATGTGTTCCCAACTGGAGCCATCATAGGAAGGACGTGCCTCCATGTCTATGGTGAGATATGACCCGCTCATACCCAGTAGAGTCTTAAATGTGTAGATCGCTTTCCTTTCGAGGTATTGTGGCCATCCACAGTGACATTGTTATAGGAGAGCCGGTCAGACCAAGGGAGCTCATACTGTAAGGAAAATATGCATGTTTTTGACATGTATGTATGTATATATGTGGTATTGCTAAACAAACTAAATTCTTCAGCTCTCATTCATGCACAGATAACACAAATATTGTACTTGCAACAAGCATTCATAATGTCACCTCTCTTCCATCCTGGAGAACCAGGGGGCCTATTAGGATGGCGGACGGACCTGCGTCCGTCCGCCACCCCCGAGGTGGAGGGACCGTCCGCAGGGGCAGCGGCCGTGCCTCCGGTGCAATTAGGATGTGACTGCCACCCTGGCGGTCACATCCCTTATCTTTAACCTTGCGGCGGGTGCTGCTTGCAGCAGCACCCGCCGCAAGGTTAAAAAATGCATGCCTTACATTTACATGCACAAAGCGGCAGGCACCGCGCGGTGCCTGCCGCTTTGTGCATGTAAATGCTGGGGGGGTACCATAGGTACCCCCCATGTGCACCCCCCACACCCCTGACACCCTGGGGGCCCGCAACGGGCCCCCAAAAACAAAAGACCACATGCTTTTCCACGGCGGAAAAGCCGCCGTGGAAAAGCATGTTTCCGCGTGCATCCTAATATGGCTGGCGGTGTCTTGCAGACACCGCCACCATATTTGCCAGCCCACACCGTGGATCAGCGGCGGACGGACTTGCCGCCCGCCGCTGATCCCAACGCCATCCTAATGTGGCGGTGGGTGTTTCAAATGTCCGCGGCGGTGAATCCGCATCCTCCAGGCTGGCGGTGGCTTCCGGAGGATGCAGATTTACCGCCATCCTAATCGGCCCCCAGGTGCTAATTCGGCCTTTTTACTTGGCCAGATATTGAGAAACTCGAGATAAATTACCCCTGTTCCATGTGCCTCTAAGTGAAAATATGTGTGATGTAAAAAGTCCTATCTTCATGATATGTAAAATGTGCGATGCAAAAAATATCATGTCCCTCGTATCACATCCTGGTACCCAGTATCTGGTGCTACTGGGCTCCTAAAGACAATACTGTTTATTGTATAGTATTCATGTTTATCATACAGTATCTCGCATTTAAGATGTTCCGATTGCAGTCTGTGCCAAATCCTCCCTGGCTCCTATTTGCTACTTTAGAGCTATATGTATTACCTAAAATAAAAATAGGATTTAAATTACGTTTACCCAAAACGACCTAATTCTGCAAAGCTGCTCAGTGACTCTCAGCAGACGGTGTGGCGTTTGTCTCAGATTGCCAAAATACATACAGCTGGTATCCATGCGGATTAAGCATTAGTATTCAGTAGGTTTTTATTCTCCTGGTGAAATTGTGGTTGACCAGTTACAAATGGTTTCTATTAGTCCCGGGTGCTGGCTTATAAAGTCTTGGGAATTGTAGAATATATCTCTTGTAGGGAAAAACAGGTAAATTCTACAAGTTACAAGAAATGCCTACTGAAACCAGTAGTAGCCATTACCTACTATTAACAAGTTCTATGACGTAATTGCAAAGAGCAGGAATTTCCTCCTTCAAATCTCAGTAGATGTGTCAAAGCCACATGCCACCCAATTGCATCCAGTAGAAATGTTTTCCCAGGCCATCTGGAGAACCCCTGGGCAGGCCCTCTTTAGAGAACAATGAACAGAATAGGGAAGGCGTGACTCGTTTCCTCGTGCAGAACTTCCGGGGTGAGTGTCTACCACGTGTGCATTCCAACGTGATGCACCTATGTTTAGAAAAGCTATTATTAGTATCTCAATGAAAGAGGAAGTGGTCAGGATCAAAAGAAATCATGACAATGGGGGGCGGTGTTCAAGGATGTGCAGAGGTGATGTCACACCACGCGAACTGTGATAACATTCTACAGTGAAACCGACTGACTCATATCCCATAGTGTCACTGACATGAAGGTACTTTCCAGGATGATCGGTCACTTCCAATATATTGCATTTGATGCCTTTTGGAAGTGATCATATATTGGGAGGTGTGTGTATGTATGTATATATACATGTGCTATGGTCCGTGTCCGTTCATCTGCACCAGGGAATGGTGGGAAAGTAGCGGAGTACTCAGATATATATATGTATGTATGTGTGTGTATATATATTTATATACAAAATTGTCAACACAGATTGTACAACTGTTAGTACCCGCCTCATTCTCACCAACTGACTTTTCTTGGCGCTTTTGCTACCTTTCCTCCTGCCCCCTGCTGCCACTCCTTTTATCCACTTCAGAAGGAACTTTCCTCCTGCTCCCTGCTGCCACTCCTTTTATCCACTTCAGAAGGAACTTAAAGTGCTGGGTACCTGCACTTGTTAAATTTGAAAGGGAGAGTCACAGTACTTTTCTCAGCAACAAAGAGATATTCTAGGACGGAGCACAGTATTTCTACGTATCCATGTTAAAGTCTCCCATATTATGGCGTCGGCCATGTTTCTACTTTCTGCCACGTGGCCTATGGGTGCATTGTGGGAAAACGATTGCCAGAGTGAGAGGAAAATGAAACTAAGGTCATGAAAGGAGCACCGACGGCTATACCTCACCATTTGTGATGGAATCTGCCGTCAGCTTTTCCAAGCGATCAGTATGGAAAGGCGGGAACCTGGTTCTGGCGATGTGCGACGGTCATGGCTCCAAAGATTATTTATAACATGTGTATGAGCGTTTTTATGATGAGGCACTGCATAGCTCTCAGTGATTTCTTTCATTTTGCAAAGGCGAATCATTTGAACTTTGCAAACTGAATCACATTCCCTATTTTAGGCAAACTTGACCGGAAGGTATTGGAGCGCTGTACATGAGCACCAGTTGCATTCATTCATTTTTAGGAACGGAGAAGGTGATTAGCCCAGAATCACAGGAGGTGGAGGCCACGCGGAGACTTGCACGTGGTTCCCCAGCTTCAAAGTTGGCTGCTCAAGTAGCTACCCCACCAGGGGCGGCTCTAGGCTCATGGCGGCCCTGGGCAGGGAGCGTAGGTAGGGGGCCCCGGAAGAGGGGGTCCGGGCGGGGCGGAGCGCAGAAGCCAGTGAAGAGGGGGGGTCGGTTCAGGGTGTTTGGAAGTGGAACAGAGCTGGAGGACACAAAATCCCTGCCAGCGGCCGCCACGCAAATATGTATCCATCCTCAGAGGATTATTATATTACGGATACATATTGGCGTGGTGGCCCCTGGGGTTTGGTGGCCCTGTGCAGGTGCACAGCTTGCACATGTCTAAGGCCGCCCCTGACCCCACATCCTCTCCACGGGTTTATAAAAGGAAGCAGAGAGGAACAGTAAAGAGGAAAGCTTTTCACAACTCAGAAAGCAGCTTTTGCACTGCACAGGTCAGGTGAAAATAAATATGGGTGGTGGAAAGCAGCAATTGCTGGTATAAAACGAGCTAGGATTTGCTAAGAATCACAGGATGTTGAGCCTGCTGCTGCAGAGACTCGAATGAAGTTCCCCAACAAAGTCAGCCGATCAAGCCGTTACTCCACATCCTCCCCAGTGCTTATAAAAGGAAGCGTAGAGGAACAGTAAAGAGGAAAGCTTTTAACAAACTAGGAGGCAAGCTTTCCACTGCACACACTCATAAAGAATTGCATTAACAAAACCGGTAGTTTTGTAATCCTTGGCGGAAGTTGAAATTGTTGATGGGATCGTACCTTGGTCATGGATCAGACTTACACAGCGCGCATTGAAATCTTACTCGTGTTGCAGAGACGCAGCGCCATCATGGTACCTTCACACGTGGAGTTGTTATCAAGGAGAGCGAGTAAGTCAAGGGAACAGTAAAGCAGGTGGTTCAGTAAAGCGAACAATTGGATATCACGGAAGCAGCATTCTAGTGGCATGCTTGATCATTAATAAAACAAGCAAGTCAAGAGAGCAGTAAAGTGTGGCGTATAGTAGGAACAGTATTTGGGGGTGTGAGGGCAGGTGGTATTGGTGAAAGCAAGAGTACTGTGTAGAGTGCCTTTAAACATAGAAAAAAGTATGTCCTGAAATAGTGCAAAAAATGGGAGCAGTGGATGTTTACAAGTAGTTGGTCCATGCTCTGGGGGGAGGTCTAAACAAAAGAAGAGGCATGACCATGCATGCCACAGACAAATGGTGACAAAGAATATGATACAGACAATGGAGCAAGCAAATGCAAAGCCTGTGGGCAGGCTGAAGCCCACAGATTAAATACATGTCTCTTCAAGACAGCAAATGCGCTGTGTAGCTGAAACCTAAAATACCACAATTGCATCACAAATATATAGATGAAATTAAATAAACAGGTCTTGTAGAACTGAAGTAGGTAATTCGACTTTTGCTCTCCATGCTCTCGTTCAGTCAACCAAACCTCTGTGCTACAGGAGAATTACCCAAGTATGCTCAGGGTTTTTAAGACTAAGTTGTAAAGAAATGTGTTTACCGCAGCAAAGAACCGCAGTAAGGGTAACTCATTACCTGTTTATATTCAAACACACAAAACATGTTTAAAGATTTCATGATAATACAAAATTAAATATTAAGTAAGTAAGTAATTTTATTTGCACAGTTAATTAAAACCAATGCAATACGATACAAAATATGAATTAAAATAAAACACAATATAAAATCACATATGTTTAAAACCATCATAGTATGAACAATGATGTTCTGTTCTTCATAGTTATAAAATCGTATTAGCCTTTCATTTATCACACAGTATTTGGAAGTAGACATAGTTTGTATTGCAAAACAGGATGGGATCAGAACGGTTCAAGATTCTAGTCCTGGCATTTTTTCCTCCACAGCCTTTAAACATTTTACAAGGCCGCAACTCAGTTGAGGGTCCTGAGATGAAAAACAGGTAAGTACTGCACTCCTTCGTGTACGTATCCCAAACCGAATAAAATGTTGTTTCAAAAGAAGTTTCCTCTCCTCTTGCATTTTCTCGCAAGAGCATAGTAGGTGAATCATATCCAAAATTAAATATAGATAACAGCAAAATGTATCAAAAATACACCATATAAAGGCCTTTGAGTAATTGCACCCTTCTCCCCCATACAATTGCACTGCTCCATTGGACACTCAGTCTAAAACACTAGGAAGAATTAGGCCCTGATAAAGACTTGCTTGTTATATTCTGATGCATGAGTAAACCCCTGTTTATGCATGGGTCGGAATTACGAGTTGGTAGGTATTTTACACATCCGGTAATTATTGGATATGTTAAACACCTCATTTGTTATGACATTTCAGTTGGTCAAACCTGCCAAAATGAAGCAGGGAAAAATTATACAGTATTTACTGTATCAATGTGGATTTTGGTCCATTAAACACCAAAATCTGAATGTTATTCCCCACCAACTCCCACGGGATATATAATGTAGCCTGTGGTATTGTTATTTACCAGGTGTGATAAATAACACCTAAACTCGTTATCAGGACCTTGTGATTTATGGTAGTGAATATTATAGTCAAAAGAGAAATTCTTTGAGGTGCTAAATGAGCAGAGATCATAAATATGGAGCCCAAGCTGTATTTTTAAAATGATGTAGACTTCACCAGTCATCTTCAAATAAAGGCTGTACTGCTGTCCTCACCATCAAGGAAAGCGACTTATTTTCCTGCCTGTTCCAGCTGCTTCCTGGGAATGCACACAGTAATGGGGCAAAACACCATCACTCACACTACCTGTCCGTGCAAGCAGTGTATGGATTTCTCACAGCTTACCTAAAAATGTGAATGTCACTGGCAGGAAATCAACATCAGCAAGAGGCTACCATGTTGCCCACTCGTTGTATGGAGAAACAGTGAGGCTGTTTCTAGCCCAGACATAGTAAACGGAAGCAGCCTGTTGCTTTTCTAAAAACTTGCAAACCCAGAATAACTGATTGACAAACAATTGCAAATGTTACACCTTTACTCGCCTACGTTTTTACTGCAATGAAAATTACCAGTAAGTAATAAGTACATTAAAGAGGAGTGTTAAGATAAAAGCAAAGAAACCTAGGCAGGTCACACCCCCCTCTACTAGCACCTGGCATAAATTACCTGATCTTAACTTAGCAGAGCTGTGCAGAACAGATTTTCGGTCTAGCCTAGAAACAACTTTATATTTTGTTTATACTTAGCTTAAGAGGTCCAAAGACCCATTGTGAACAAAATAAATACACCTAGTGGGCTTTGCTTACCATTGGTTGACTACTTTGGTAATCTAATGTCCTTGCTTTATATTTAATGGTTTTCTTTTCTTTTCCTGTTGTAGTCCCTCCCCGGGATCACTGCTGTTTCACTGTGTATCTCATCAGATGAATAGTAGTACCCTTCCACAGCTTACAATCAGGTGTCTATTTTTTCCAGCACTCCAAGGGTGTGCATGTGTTCATCCTCTCCCTTGTGTGCTTGTTTTGTTTTACATTTTCATTGCTGTCCCATTGTTTTTCATTTTCCCCATAGCTCATCGCCATTACTACCTCTGTTTATCTTGGTTTCACCCCAACTTCCCCCTACTCTCCCTGGTCTTCCATTACGTTTCACACCACTGGTTCCTCCATTGCTCTAGCCCGTTGCTCTCAAGAGACAACTTGATATTACCCGAAGCAACGAATAATCGTCAAATGATTTCAAAGAGGCAAAAAAAATCCTCAATTTCCAAGCACTCTGCGCACCTGGCAGAAGTGCAAAGAATGAAAGTACTGGGAAGTCTTTCCTGTAGGTATCTTAGATCTCGCGCCAAGTGCACAGCAATATTTAACCCTGATGACAAATCATAGTGAAAACAGGTCTTTTACACTGTCAAAGGCTATTAAACAAAACTCTGAGTGAGGTAAATGTGGAAATACCTGTAAATTGCTTCTGCCATGCCACAGGAGATCTGAAATACCTATTATTAGACTGCACCCTGTATAGTTCTGAGAGAAAGAGTACCTTTACCAAGCTGCTTAAACAAGAACATCCTGGGGAGCTGGATGAACAAATGTTCCTTCTTCTAAGTGACTTGTCTGGGAAGGTAACAAAATGGTCTGGATGATTACTAAGAAGCAGCTGGAAATGGAGAATAACATTGTAGCAGAGGAGGGTTTACACCGGCCCTGCCCCGGGCCTCTAAAGCCATATCGCAGGGTGAGGGCTTGATTCATTCTAGAAACAGAGAAGGTTTGCGACTTTTCTCAAAACTAAAGATTAATTGTTTGTGCCTTATTTGCATGTTTAATCGATTATGTTAATGCACATTGTATATTGTAAATAGTGCTGTAAGATTCACTTCAATATGTATTTTTCTTGTGTGAAAGTTTTTTTGCTTTGTAAGTGGGTCTAATACACTGTAAATAAGTTCAAATCCAGATCTGCTTCTCTGTCACTCTCCCCGCTCTTCTGTTGCGTTCCACCTCACCAATTTCTCTGTTGCTCTGCCACCCTCCCTGCTCTTCCAGGGCTTTTCTTCTTTTCACCAATTCCTCTCTTGCTCTGTCACTGATCCCTGCTCTTCCAGTGCTTTTCATTCCTTCACCAATTCCTATGTTGCTCTGCCACCCCTCCCTGTTCTTCCAGTGGTTTCCATCCCTCCACCAATTACTCTGTTTCACCAAATCCTCTGTTGACCTGCCAATCCTCCCTGCTCTTCGAGGGCTTTTCATACCTTCACCAATTCCTCTGTTGCTCTGTCACCAATCCCTGCTCTTCCAGTGGTTTCCATCCCTCCACCAATTCCTCTGTTGCTCTGCCGCCCCTCCCTGCTCTTCGAGTGCTTTTCATCCCTTCACCAATTCCTCTATTGCTCTGCCAACCCTCCCTGCTCTTCCAGTGCTTTTCGTCCCTTAACCAATTCCTCTGTTCCACCAAATCATCTGTTGCTCTGCCACCCCTCCCTGCTCTTCGAGGGCTTTTCATCCCTTCACCAATTCCTCTCTTAGTCTGTCACCGATCCCTGCTCCTCCAGTGCTTTTCATCTCTGCACCAATTCCTCTGTTGCTCTGCCACCTTTCCCCACGTTTCGTCTTTTCACCTATTCCTGTTGCTCTGTCATCGATCCCTGCTCTTCCAGTGCTGTTCATCCCTCCCCCAATTCCTCTGTTGCTCTGTCACTGATCCCTGCTCTTCCAAGGCTTTTCATCCCTTCACCAATTCCTCTGTTGCTCTGCCAACCGCCCTCTCTTCGAGTGCTTTTCATACCTTCACCAATTTCTCTGTTCCACCAATTCCTCAGTTGCTCTGTCACCAATCCCTGCTCTTCCAGTGCTTTCCATCCCTTCACCAATTTCTTTGTTGCTCTGCCGCCTCGCCCCCCTCTTCCAGTGCTTTCCATCCCTTTACCAATTTCTCTGTTGCTCTGCCAACCCTCCCTGCTCTTCCAGTGCTTTTCGTCCCTTCACCAATTCCTCTATTCCACCAAATCCTCTGTTGCCCTGCCACCCCTCCCTGCTCTACGAGGGCTTTTCATCCCTTCACCAATTCCTCTGTTAGTCTGTCACCGATCCCTGCTCCTCCAGTGCTTTTCATCTCTGCACCAATTCCTCTGTTGCTCTGCCACCCTTCCCCACGTTTCGTCTTTTCACCTATTCCTGTTGCTCTGTCATCGATCCCTGCTCTTCCAGTGGTTTCCATCCCTCCACCAATTCCTCTGTTGCTCTGCCGCCCCTCCCTGCTCTTCGAGTGCTTTTTATCCCTTCACCAATTCCTCTATTGCTCTGCCAACCCTCCCTTCCCTCCCAGTGCTTTTCGTCCCTTCACCAATTCCTCTGTTCCACCAAATCATCTGTTGCTCTGCCACCCCTCCCTGCTCTTCCAGTGCTTTTCGTCCCTTCACTAATTCCTCTGTTACATCAATTCCTCTGTCACCCTTCCCTGCTCTTCCAGTGCTTTTCATCCCTTCACCAATTCCACTGTTGCTCTGTCACTCCTCCCTGCTCTTCCAGTGCTTTTTATTCCTTCACCAATTATTCTGCTGTTTTGTCAATCCTCCCTGCGCTTCCAGCGCTTTTGCTTCCCTACCAGTTCCTCTGTTGCTCTACTTGCCCTCACCATTACTTTTTGTTTCTTCAGCATGTGTTATCAGGGGCATAGCCTAAGGGGATTAAGGGTGGTTACACCCCCTCCCCCCAAATAAATGTATTTTCTGATAAATAGTTGAGTACAGGTGATTTCAGTAGGGTACTGTGAGATGTCAGTCCGGTGTCCCCAGGGCACTCAGACAAAAATGCACACTCACTCTCGCCATCTGTTTTGAAAGTCCTCAGAATAAATAATATTCCCCTCTCTCTTTCTTCCTCTCCCTCTCTTTCTGTTTCTGTCTCGCTCCTCTACACATGCTGAAAACCATGACTTGGAGAAACAGCTTTTACCCTCTCTTTTCTCTCCTTTCCCTCATTTGCTCCGCTATGAAATGGATCCAAAAAAAGAAAGAAACACTTTTGCTGGAAATCTATTTTTCTGTAATTTTTCTATTTCAAAGTGCAGGTTGGGGATGGATAGAAAAAAAGTTTCAAAATACGAAAAGTAACTAAATAAAGCAAGACAGAGCAGTCGCAAAGTGACCAGATTGGTTTTATTCACAACCAAACACATTAGCACCACTTTACAGAGTTTGCCAGTGAAGAGCTACTTTTGTTTTCTCGTCTTTCTGTGAACAACATTGTTTTTCCCGATTGGAAAAGTGCACCATTCTCTTGGTCCTGCAATACCTGGTTGATGTTTGGAGTAGAACACGTTTAATGTGATCCTTTTCAGCTGTTTTGCTTATTTTAGTTGATAAAGTGTTCAGGGATGTGGTCTTTTCATACTATACTGCTAAGGATATAAGCAATGGACATTGAAACTGGACCCTTCAGGGCCATGTAGTCATGCCCTTAACTTTTCAGGCAAAAACACTCACTGATTTCTGAATAATGAGTGTAAATGCATTAAGGTAACCATGTTGTTCCTGCTTACATTTCACATACTTTACTTAATCTTGCATTCCTTATGAGTGTTTGCTTTTTCCAGTATTCTTATTTTTTCAGGCAGCATATTACTCTTGCCTAGTGCATACTTTGAATTTAGTTGCATACAGGTGTTTATAGAGGGGCACAATAGGGTTGTAGCTGAAGGCAGTGCGAGTTTCTCTCAGTGGGGTGGTAACTTATAAGTGAACTGCTTTTCCTTACCATAACTATTCTGTTTAGACTGTGTTTTTTGTAAGATGTAGGAATGGGAGCCAAGTTTATTGATCCAAAGTGCGTATTCCAAACAATACTGGTATATTACTGGTAAGCACAGCAGAATCTTACCTCTGAAGTGTTTAATGGCTTAAACGAATACCAGTTGGCATAACGGCCTGCAGCCAGCCTTCCGGATATACAACATCATTTTAACCAAGTTGCATCTACTGATCATGTTTGCAACATGGGGCTCAGTGTTAGGCGCTACATGAAGCACTTCTAAACAATGTCATTGCCATGCCGAGGAAGGTGCAAGCCTTTAACTCCAAGGCATTCTGAAGCACAGCTCCCCTATCATTGGCACCTGCGGTATCCTCTAAGTAACCAGAGAGACAGCCCAAGTATCTGATTGTTTATTTAAATGGTCTCTCGCTTTCGTTTCCTTAATTCGCTGGTTTGAGGAGGTAGGGGGCCATATGTTCACCCTATTTACACATCAACGGGGAGACAGTGACATTAACTTTGCTGACAAGTCAAGAGCCATAAAGTATGTTGAGTGTGGCCAAGGCATGGTATGTTGCCAGGATTGTGTACACGTGTATACGTGTAGTGTGTGTGAGCAGCATGTATTTGTATTTATCATGTGTGCACACTATATGTGCATAAATATAGCGTTTGTTTCCACGATTGTATCTATTTATGTGTACATCTCCACTAAACTGATTAAGTTAAGTACTTTTACATTATGTGTTCCCAGCCAAGCAGAATTTATGTTTGATTAGAAAATGCCTTTTGTTGAACACCCAGTGCCCGTCCTCCTTCCCTGCCCTACCATCCTCCCTTCTCAGTGATGGTGAGAAGTGCAGGCTCCCTTTAGCCGAGCTGCTGGTTATTTCATTACACTTCGCGTTGCATCAGTGCAACATCAACTCAGCACCACCTCACTATCAGCGCAGCACCAGTTAGCGTTGTTAAGCACCACTTTTCCATCCCTCTGCAGCATCACTCAGCAGCACCTGAGCACCACCACAGAACCACCACGGCATCACTGAGCCACAGCGAAGCACCATCTCAGCACCAGCACAGCACCACTTTAGCACCAGCGCAGCACTATCTGAGCAACACCTCAGATTCAGTGCAGCAACACCTCTGCACATATGCAGCACCACCTACACACACTTGCAGCACCACCCTGCTACCAGTGCTGTCTAAGGTCGTCCCACCCGCTCCCCCCATAACAAAAAAACTATACCAAACAAGCATTTGAACAGCCAGTAAGATTTGCCAGAACAGCAAAAACAAAAAACTAGAAGACAATTTTGATGGTAATACTTTTTTTTAATAGAGTCGTACAGTTCTACATAATACGTCCTTCGTTATATATACACACAAAAAATGCTCACAACACGCTTTTATTATAACTTTTCAAGATACAGCACAGCAGCCACACTGCTCTACACCATAGCTTAAAGACATTGGCAAAGCCAGTAGATCTGGCTATACACTCATAAAGTCCCAAAGACGAGACCTATTGGCAATGTCAATGCTCGTTATTTCATATAGTGCAGTGCGCAGGGCCCGGGTGTTGTAACAAAAGAAAGAATAGCAAATGTTGGGAAAAGAAGAAGGCTCACAGAAAGGAGTAAAGGAAATTAGTGGTGGGGCAGGAGAGGTGAAAGTGAAAAGGATATGGAAAGAGAATAGAAGGGCTACAGAACAGAGAGCAACAGACAAAGGGGAGACAACGCGATACGGAAAGAGAGGAGGAATTAATGTGAGGACGGCAGAATCGGGTAAAAAGTAGTATCACCTCAAAGCAAAGGAGCAGAAAGGCAATGGTGCGTGAAGAAGTGAATGTCTCTAGCCATCACAGAGGTCGCTGCGGACGTTTACGTGAGTGCAGACCGACAGCCTATGAGACAGCCGCAGAGGCACACGAATAAGGGGAATAGAAATTGAAGGCCGTCCATTATGAAAAAAAAACACCGGGGAGTTTTAACGTATTTCGCGGTCTGGCAGCTTTCGGTTTCTTGTGTATATTAAATACAGACGTGACCTGTTGGCGCTGCCAGGGAGTTTTTGTGTGTGTTTCCCGTGGGCGGTGAGTCGTGCTTGCGTGCTATGGTGATAGGTTGAGCGCGTTCTATAAACAAGTCAGACAGCCGCTACCTGCTCTTGGCCGGGCGCCACGGTCGTACATTCTGTCTTCCCTCACACTGCAACATTCGTATTTTCGGTTCTAACATACAAGCATATATAGTACAACTTCTAGGGATCCTCACTCACACTGCAACGTGCACAGAATTTGTGGATGTTACACAATTTTTCAGTCGTGAGCTAAATTTTAAGCAATATGCATTATGGGATTTGTAGTGTTAGTTCATTCTGACACAAATGATTAATGATCTTAAAACAATGAATTGGACTAGGAGAGCCTAGGATTGTTACATTTTGTACCTAATAAAATGGAGTCTCCTGCTAACCTTAGGGCTGTACGACTTAGTTACAAAAGAGTGAGATTAACGCCATATTTTCTGGAAAACGTATTCTATTCCATTAAATGTATTTGTAGGCAAATTTACCTCTTGTAGACATTGTGGAAATCTGGCATTCCCCTGCCATCCTGGGCGTCCCTAATATAGGGCCCAGAGGGAGCGCTCATGTTTTCCAGTTTCATGCTTCAGTGCCTCAGCCAGGCCAGGTTTTTATTTGAACTCTGGGAGTTGTCGTCCTCTAGATCCCATTCAGAGATCAGAACTACAATGTAAAGGAAACCCCTGGACTGAATGACCTGCTTATAAAGGGACCTGGGAAACTTCAGAGCTTGGCTCATAGCGCTGACATGGTGCACGCTGGCACATTCGTGTAAAGAGCTGTACACCATGTAGCGTGCGGCTGCGGCAGTATATGTTCATAGTATGATCTTTATAGGACGCAGTGGGTATTATTCTAGTGTCAGAGATGTGATCCCTTATCTTTGGTGCTAACTTGTAACTGTGCTAGCACAGTGCTAAAAGAGGGCATGAAACTGAGCACTGTTTGACATGACATTCATTCTGCTGTTTGCCCCACAGATGAGTTTTCAGTCTCGGTCTAATCTTCACACAGGTGCTTGTATTTGTGTAATTACTTATTCCTCCTGGGTTTCTGTGCACTCCTGTGCCAGGTGCCCTTCTCAAAAGCCTAGTACAAACACTGCAGGAGCACTTGTTTTACGAGTGTACTGGGTACATCTTTTGAGTATTAGCTTGCATATTATGAAGAAGGTCCTATTATCAATGCCCAGGTTCCCTGATTTTTTAGTGACCCTATTTTATTTGTTTAATTTGAAAACAACAGTATGGCCCAGAGCACCAAGCAAAGAACATGGATATGACAAATCATACCTAAACCAATTTAATTGCTGAAAACTCTTCATTTAGGGATTTTGAATGCGGAAGTAATTCGCCCCCCCCCCCCCTGCTCTTCTGGCACTAATGGGGGCCACCTGGGCTATTTGTAAATAAGTACCTCGAACTTTGCAAATTTGTCCATGGCTCTACCCCATTCATCTATCAGGGGGTTCAGACATTGACTTCGAGTGTTAAGAAATGTCCCTTTTTTCGGTCACTGTTACCTATGCCCACCAAGGCCCCACTCATCCTGGCTATGCTGGTGGGCATTCAATATTCCCAAAAGGCTATCCCTGAGTTCCATCTTAAAACATGTGATAGTTGCTATTTCTTCATACAGATCCTGCCCCTAATTTGGACCTCCCTTAAATTGCACATCTGGGTCCCTCCCTAATAATCTTCAGGAAAACCTGACATCCATTCGAGGCCCTAACTAGGGTGAAGCTGGCCCTATGTTGCTTGTGTTCTGGTTCCGGGAGGACCTGGCCTGGTAGTTCAGGCTGGACTTTTCCCATTGGAGCAGGGTCAAGACTGAGTGACATATGGCTGGGTCCAAAATGAGGTGGCACGGAGTACAGAAAAAGATGGACTGGTATGCAGCCACAAGTGATTATCAGTGGCTGAGATTAATTCATCCTTCCTGTTATCACTGTTCTGTATACTTTAGGATATAGAAATGATGACCAACTGCCTTTCCTCTCTGAGGACCGGGGTCCAGGCTCGGCATAGCATGTATCGTGATAAGTGAATCAGAGCAGCAAGTCTGCATGCAAATGTTTGGTATAGCATCAAGGGCATCCAACACAGGTGCAGGAGAACTGGAACTTTTCCAGATTTTCGGCATAACCTCAGATTATGTGGTTGGCCTTTATTTAGATGTATCGAATGTAAATTTACCTTAAGAGGTTATCCTGAAAACCTCTTTCGCCGCAACATACATTCAGTGTGGGTGGGGGTTGAAGAGTAAACAAAATCTTCTTAGAAGGAGAGCCTTGCCGAATTGGATGAGTGGCTGTTGTCTATTGGAGATTGCCTTTTGTCAGCACAGTTGGTCTCCCTAAAGGTGGGTGTCAGCATGAGAGGTTGTACTTTGTCTTTTGAAAGTCGTTTGAAGCTAGAGGAGCTGTTTTCATGTGTTAATTTTGAAAATCAGGTAGAGGTAAAGAAAATAATATAGGTTACAAGTATAAGAATGAACCATGTCCTTATGTCTTTTTTACCCTATATACAAGTTTGTGTGCCGTCTTTAGGTCTGGCGTTAGCCAAGATCTTTTGAATTTACTAAAATTACATGTATAATATCCTTCCAGTGTCTTTTAGGCAGCCCTATTCATCCGTTTGTCTGTTACTTTGTCATCATTTTATTTCCGCTCAGTACAGCATAAAGCCACAGGAGAGCTACAGGAAAAAGCCTTTGGTTATCTTCCCTGTTACTGGTGGCATTCTGCCCTTTCACTAGAGCACACACCCACTGAAGGTAGTTTCCTTCAGTGCCCAGGAATAGTGATGCAATGGTTACTTTTTGAGACCAAAATATATTTTCACTTTTAAACAATTTTGTTCTTTGAGTGGTCCAGGCAGGTTCCCTTATAATAAGGTTTTGTAAAAGCCATGATAAAACCAAACAAGTATTGACATAATCAAAAGGGTTAGCCAACGTTGGACCTATTTGCTTTGCCAATGCTTGTTTTACATTCCAGCTTTATTTCTTCGCAACCATTTGTGTTCTATGTATTCTCTATGAACTAGAACAAATATCATTTTAGTCAAGAGCTCTCTCTGACCTGGAATATTGAAAATCACATTGGCCGTCGAAAACTGGTTTGTCTTGTTACTCCTTGTTTCAGAACCTTCAAACACTAAAGCAGCAACAGGAAGGTGTATTTCATCCGAACTGGAGGAGTTCTGTAACCTTTGAAAGAGGTAATAACCCTCTGGTTAGCTGTGGCTTCTTGCCTTGGCTACCAGAAAAGGAGAAACACTGTCCTGTCCAGTGTGGGCGAGTATTTGGTACATCATTCAGAAACTAACGAGTCATTTTACACCATTTATGGACAGACCTATCGCCAGGAGTGTAACATCTGCTGGGTTGCCACTCTCCATCCAGACTGGGCCAATGTCTGACAATCCCGCATGAAGTGGTGGCTCCTCAGACCCGAGAGGAATGACGAACATATCTGCTTGCAGGTGGAGCTCGACTACACCTGCTGAGAGGAGTGGACTTACTCCCAGGAAGAACCTGAAGAAGGCCAAGCTGCCTAGAGAATCAGTGTGAAGGACGTTTCACTGAACAGAAATCAATCAGGAGCCTCAAGAAACCTACAACTCTACTGGCTAGGAGAAGAACAAAAAACCCAGACCATGGAACTGCAATATCATTTGCCTGCAATGAACTGATAGTCCTGTACCATTCCAAGTAATCCCTTCTCGTTTTTTCAAGGATACAGTCAACATCTTCACATGTAATACAGGTAAACAATCCAAATTCAGGTAGAGGGCCCCTTTTCTTACCCCAAATGCATCTCATTGACAACAGTAGAATGATCTTGTCTTTGCTGTTCGATGTATAACAGTAAACGTGGACCACCCCCTTCCATTATATGGACGGGTACATCTCACATTTTTATAACTTGGCCCTTATTCAACATAATGTTATCCCTTATCGGCATTCGTAACAAGTCTTATTTTGCTATTCCACCAACAGATTAAAAAACATCGACGGTGGACACACATACAATTTAGCGCTGTAGCTAACAAGAACATGTCTCACGCATCACTGGGAGGACCTCTACCCGTTTTTTGACTTGTGTATGTCGGGCCGCCACCTGTGCCATAGACCGTTTATGCACATCCATTGTCCATTTACAAACATCAGGTGCTTTTTTTGCCTACACCCCATAACAATATTTCTTTTGGCCAGTATCATGGCAAGAGCTATACATTTACAAATGTGCTTTAGGTCTTGGTACCTGTCCTAGTAAGTACACGCCTGGATCCATTCCCAAGTCCCACTCGGTCTCCTCCTTGATCCAGTTCACCCCACTGTTCAGAAATTCTGGATCTGCTGGCATTCCCATACCATACGGTAAAAGTCAACAAAAGGGTGTGCACACCTGGGCCAACCACCAGACACCCCAGAATACACCTTCACAATTTTTCTCACATACAAGTATGATTGATTCAAATAATTTTATTGGGTAAACTTAAATCAAGAATTGTGTGGCACCTTCTTTGTATATTACCAGATGGAGTTCCAGTCCTTGTGCGTGACCCCTTCGGTAGTTTATCTTTCCATCTCTGATTCAGCCGGGTTATGTCTAGATAAAAGGTGGGTGCTAAAACTTGTATTAAAGCTGTCACTGCTTGGCTTTTATTTCTCCAAGTCAAAATTGTTGTCAGCAATCCCACACCGCCAGGCTCATTGTCGGGGCGGGCTTTAGGGCGGTGCAACCTGTGCCACCGCACTGGGCACCGCCTCTGTTTTCAAGTATATTTTGATTTTAAAAGCACCTGCTGCCGCGTTCCTTGCCTTGAGCTATTTTCAGGCAACAATAAAAATGTAAAAATAACTCCAGTGATTAATGTTCTTCCTGGAGAGAGATGGAGTTATGTCTAGTGGCAGTTTTGACTCATCATAAGGCAACAGAGGGTTAATCTTCCTGCTGCAAAGTACGTGTACCATGCAGATCACAAAGTGCATATTATGAAGCTAGTTCAGTGAGTTGCTGCTTTTGTCAGAGATCCTTTTGTTACTTGCAGTTAATAGGTTAAAGTCCTAAAATAGAACAGTTGCTATTAAGTGTTATCAAATAGCTGAATGCAAACTGCAAGGTATAGGTTGTAGGGCTACGATTTTGTTCACAGTCTTTCATTATCCTAATGTTGTATAAAGGGTTCAATTGGGTAGAAATTCATTCTTATTAGTAAAGACAACCCCCAACCAAGGTGTTACGTTTTAAATTCAGAGTTTATGCTTCTCCAGACCAAGCACTCTTAAACTATACTGTCTACCAGTATGGTGACATGTGACTGCTACACCTTGTAGTCCTCTGTTTTATGTAACGTTTCTTATACACTCACTTACACACATATGATTTATTGTCTCTGTGTAATGTGTGTGTGATGTAAAGTGCCCCGACACCATGGAGTGGTATGAGTGGTGCTATAAAACAAAAGAAATGCACGAGAGAGAGAGAGTGGTTATGGAGACTTAAGAGGCACTGTTAAAGGGTGGTGGTGAGGGAATCTGCGGAGATGGAGGTCATTTGGGGGTGCCAACAAGCATTGTCGCACAGTGTGCCGTCAGCGCTAAAGCCGGCCCTGCTCATTGTCTTCTGTCCCCAGCTCTGTTGTTCACCCACACTACCCCGTTTTGACCAAAAAGTGGCGTCCTGTCACCCCATATTCCTCTGTGAGATCTTCAAAGTAGAGACGTTAGCCCCGGCATACAGATCTCCCACTACCCTTACCTTATCATGATAAGACAGTTTCTTCCCATAGATAAGATTTCATTTCCGAAACTGTGGAAGGTTCCAAAGGAAGATCTCTGGAGAGCATGCTATCTTATTCCTGCCCACGCATGGGTGGGGTTGGTGGTGGGTGTGGTAATAAATCGGCATGACTGACCGTAGTCAGCTTCACCTGACCCACTCCACTTCCATGGCAGAGTAATATTTTCGAAGGAAGGCTGTCTGACTGCTGTCTCTCTTGTCCCCGAAGCCGTTCTCTTGTGCGCCCATTCCTCTATTCCTGTGTCCCTATTTCCTCACCCCTCAGTCTCAGTGCCTGTCACTGCTTAGCCATTCTCTCATTCATTGCTCCTCTTCTTTTCTCCATGTCATTTCAATATATCTCGCTTATGTATTACCCTTTCTTGTCTCTCTCTCTCAAGCCTCTCTATCCTGTCTGCTGGGGGAGGGGGAGGGGGGGGGGGGACTCAAGGGACCTTACAAATTGATGGGGGGGGTTCTCAAGATTCGGAGTGACACCTGCAGAAGGACACTCGGGAGTGTCCCCTGCAGGTAAGAGAGGTGTCACGGGGAACTTGACAGACGAAAACTAGGGTAAGTTAAATAAATAATAAAAATATTTCTTCTTCGTCGTCTGTCGAGTCCCCACCCCACCACTCTTACCTGCACAGACAGTGGGCCTGGAGAAGTAGGGGCAGCTGAAAATGCCCCCGGGGCTTTTGGCTTTTGTTTCAGGTTATTTTACGTTCTGCAGAAGGGCATTTTTATACGGAACATTTTTTGGTGTTGATGATCGTGATTGTGACGATTATATGATGACATCCCGCATTCTTTTTCCCCGCAGGGAATCACACGCTGTTCCCACGACCGTGTTGTGAATCCGCATACCATTACTCCGCAAGTCAGAACAACGACTTGCGGAGGGGGGCGCTGGAAGTTGGAATAATATAATTTACTATTCCAACTCAAGTCTGTGCGGACACTAGGGAAGGTGTTGGATTTTAAATCCAACACCTCCGCCCCCCCCCTCCGCAAGTCGTTGTTCCGACGTGCGGAGTAATGGTATGCGGAATCACAATGCGGTCGTGATAACGACCGCGTTGTGATTCCCTGCGGTGAAAAAGAATCGAGGTAAACGCTGTTTACCGAGTGTGACAGCTGAGCAGGAAACCCACCTTTGGGTGAGAGAAGAGCAGAGGTTAGGTGGTATTCTTTGATAGGTTTGTTTATGGTGGGTCAACTGTGGAAGGGGAAGCTTTCTTGAAGACTAAAAGGTCTGAATACATAGAAGTAGAAGAGGGCACTAGAAGCTCAGGCAGGGTTCAGTAGGAAAGATGAATGAGGAAAAAGCAGGACAGACAGCCAAGTTACACTAGGAGCACCTGGTAGTCTGAAAGGGGTGAGGACAAGCACATTTTTGCACAAGATATAGCAGAAAAGATATCTTGTAGACAAAATATTGTGTCAAGAACATAGAGGACAAAAATATTATGAAGGGAAATTTCTACCGGTAAGCAAACTCTAATTATGCTTAACTCCACATATATGTACCATGACAATATATATATATATATATATATTCACTGAAAAAACCATAGGTTATAGACCATATATAGTTAGGAATTAGCATTTAGAAAACCTTATTTTACTCACACAAAACCATTGAAATTCCATATATAGTTAGTTGCACTAACTATATATCGCGCACCCGCAATCCACTGCTGATGATGTCACATATTACATCATTCATGACATGGTCAGTGACATCACTGATAACAACATCCAGTGATTTTTTGTTTCTATAAAGTTTAAATATGTCTTACATATTGAAGAATGAGTGGATGTGTAAGTGTCTGGACGAAGGATTTAGTAGGTGCATGACTGACTGTATGAGTGAGTGATTAAATGTGTCTCACTGACTGCATGGGTTAGTGACTAAACTGTCTTAATTTGTGCATCATTATGTCTGTTGTTCTGTAAACTGCTGCATGTGTTGATCAGTAGCTATATGAGTAACTATATGGGTTATTGATTGATTGCCCAAGTATTTGTATGGGAGACTGAGTGTGTGTGTGGCTAGCTGGGAGGTGTGTGACTCTGTGCAGATCAATCTGTACTTGTATCAATGATTGTATAAGAAGGTAAGTATGTGTTAGTATATGTTTGAAAATGTAAGGTGCTCTATGTTTAACTGTATAGACAAGAAAATGGAAGTGTCATTGATTCTTTACAGGACTGACTAGGTGTGTGAGTAACTCCATGGATGAGTGGCAGACTGTGAGTGTCTGTATAGGTGTATGAGTGCATATGATAGTGTTGTAAAGATGAGTGATTGTATGTATGAATGATTGTATGGGTGAATGAGTGAAGGTGTGTGTAGACGTAGCAATCAGTGAGTGCGTATGTAGTAACTAGTATTGGTGTGTCAATGGTTTCAAAAATTATACTCTCTTTTTAACACTGGGTGAAACAGAGGTTATATTAAAATGTGAGGAGATGCATTGTATTGTCACATGAATGATATCATCAGTGATGTGGTCATTGATGTCAAATGAGATGTCATCAGTGATGTCATCAGTGATGTCATTTGAGATGTCATCAGTGATGTCATCAGTGATGTCACTGACCATGTCATGAATGATGTAATATGTGACATCATCAGCAGTGGATTGCGGGTGCGCGATATATAGTTAGTGCAACTAACTATATATGGAATTTCAATGGTTTTGTGTGAGTAAAATAAGGTTTTCTAAATGCTAATTCCTAACTATATATGGTCTATAACCTATGGTTTTTTCAGTGAATTTTCAAGGTTTTGTAAATGCTAATTCCTAACTATATATGGTCTATAACCTATGGTTTTTTCTGTGAATTTCATTGGTTTTTTAGCAGCTAATATCTGTAGCTGTAAAATGTATTCTTCTTTAAATCCAAAAATATATTTTATATGTTTATGAATAATTTTTTTTTAAATATTTTTTTTTCTTCGTTCTCGCTTCGCGAATCGGGAAGCTTCCCGTTAGCTGACCTTGATGCCGCGAAATAGACCGCGAGCCGGTAAACGTTTCTTTACCGCAAGTGCCGCGTTAGAAAACAACATCGTGACGCCTCCCGTCCGCATGACGTTTCACGTTGTCGCGTGATACGTCATATGACGTGCTACGTTAGCGAACTGGTACGCGAAGCGAGTCGCAAAGCGCAGGTTTCTGGAAGCAAACCGGGAGGCCCTGCAAAGCGCTTAACGTAAACACAGCAAGTCATGTGACTTGGTAATAACACTTTTCATTGGTTCATTTCACTTTTGGTTTCCTAATGATGTAAGACTAGGTCATATAATCTAAAATGAACACTTTTGATTGGTTGAGAACTCTTGTTTTTCCCAAATGATGAAAATCCCTCCTTCTTTCCTCACTCTGACTTTCATCATTGTGAGAGAAAGACCCTTTGTGATCACTGAGCAATGACTTCTTTAGTAGCTTCAGCTGGTGCTTCCCCACCACCTCCACCACATCCAAGGAAGAGTGGACCACCTGCTCAAGTTATAATTCAACAAGAAGAAGAAGAAGAGGAACAGGACGATGAGCACGAAGAGAGGCAGTTTTTGCCTGAGCAGCCCAGGACGTCTCACCGGAAAGAAAACTTCATTTGGCAATTTTTTAAAATTCCCAAAGGTCAGAAAAAAGTAAATGCAAGATACGTAACTTGCCTTATATGTCAAGATAGACTGTCCAGAGGAACCGAGAAAAAATACAGTTTCGGAAACTACACAATGCATCGCCATATGACTAGGTGGCATCCTAACAACTACAGTGCTGCACAGTTTCGGAACGACCTAGATAATCTCCCTATTATGGCCAGAAGATCTGTTGTACCGGAAGTAACGGGACCAGAGGGCAGGGAGATGGTGCCAAATATACAAATGAAATTTGGTGAAGTAAAACACACCTGCGTATTTTGCGATGGATTCATTTCCTACGGAGAAAAAAGCATCACTCTGATCAACAGAGCTATTGACTATCATATGCAAGTTTGTACGAAACGCCCAAAATAATAAATACTTCTTTTTTTGTTTTGTTGCTCCTGTTGAGCCCTTTACAATGAATCGTTTTCATTGCCCCCTCCAAGAAAAACCCAAAAAAATATAAAACTTCAGAAAAATTCAAAAAAAGTAAAAAAATGTTCCGAAAAATAATAAAAAAAATATAAAACAACAAAAACAATAAAAAAAAAAGTTCTTTTCAGAACTACCTCCCCGTTATTAAAAAATTGGTACAATATTTGGAACTGTGCCAACCTCTATTTCTCTTAGTTCGCTTCCCAGTTCGCTCGCCGGTACGCGAACTAGAAGCGAACCAAAAACAGTAAGTATAAGGGAAGGAAACAGACACTTATGTTAAAAGAAAGACAGCTATAGGGGAGTAAACTAGAGATACTATTACCCGTAATCCACTGCTGATGATGTCACATATTACATCATTCATGACATGCTCAGTGACATCATCAGCAGAGGATTGCGGGTTTTTTGGCAACGTGCCTTATCCACGGTTTAATAACGCTGCCTTTTGCTTTATATAAGTTTTCAAATTGTATGAAATATATACCAATAGGTCGTTATGAACCTTTAGGTAGTGCTTTTCTTCATGAGGTCTGGTCGCTTCCATACACATACAGATGTTTCAAAGATGATCAAGAAGTTTATCTGAATGGAGAGGAATGCACTGAGACGCCAGATCATTCACTAATGTGTAGGCACATACAGTTACACGGTTCATGCAACAAACACCGACCAAATATGGCTTGCGTGTTGCAAGGCACGCCAGTTCCTGCTATCATCCCCACGTTCAAGTTGTTGGAAAATGGTAGTTATTTGATGCTCAATAATGAAGATTGTTCTGAGTTAATTGAAAAGGGTCTGCACCTCTGTACGGGTGTTCGCTATGTGAAGCACGAAAGTTTCACGGGCCGAACTCAAGGCCACCTCTCTCTGAGACAAAAGAGCTCTTATTCTTGCCATGCCGTTGAAATCTGTCCCAAGGTTGGTATTTGTGGCCAGATTGAAAACTCCCTATGTTCATGTGTGGGAGGAAATAGAACATTTCTGCAGCAAATAACCCGTTCACTTACTGTTACGATAAAAGGAATACTTTTAATTCAGATTTGCCTTTCAATTTCAGCAAGATGGTTCTGACTATCTTTAACGCATCCTCCACAAAGACCCTGGCGCACTTTTTTAAAGTTGTTACCAGTGGTCTCGTGACTTCATTTGAGAAAATCTTTGGAGTCATCCCTGCTTCCTTTCATTCTATTTTCTCCACTCTGGTTCGTGGATTGGCATTTTTACTTGCATTACCAGCGGACGCTCTTGTGCTTTTTTACATTTTTAAATATGGATGTCCCTCCTATGCAACCTCCCACCCTGCAGCTGCTGACACTGTTCCGCAATCGCATGCTAGAATATTATGGCACAATGCCGTTGGCGATATTAAGCACGGCATATGGATTATCTTTTCGATTCTCCTACTTCACCTGTGTCCAGCCTGTATTTCACTGCCTGACCTGTGATTTCGATTGGGCCATTGATTTGTGTCTCTGCGGACCGGTTTCTCCTGACGTCGACTTTAATCAGCTGATGACTCCTATCATTACTCACGAGTTGGTTTGTCCTGGCGAAAGGATTATGGCTGTGGCATTGATGCATGGACTACTTGGTCCCTGGAATTTACTGGCGGCAGCACAGTCTTTCTTGGAACAGAGCTTTCTTGAAAACCCACCGAGCTGTCCTCTGATGGTGATAGAGGATCCGGTGCTGGGAGAGCACGTATGTTCTTTTCCGCTTTTAAATTGGATGGCTGAACTGTTTTCGGATGAAGACGGTGACTTCCTATTGGAGGCTGTTGCAGCTTATTTTGCATACACAGTTATGTCATAGACCTTTTTCATGTTTGATATGCTGAGTACTAGCATTTCATTGACAATTCATTGACTTATTTGTCAAGTTTTTATTATTTACCTTGCCTATTGGCTTAAGACTCGATAAAGTACTTGGCTGTTTTATTTTTCTTTAGCATTAAATTTTCCTAGTTTTTAATGCTTTACCTTGCGGACCGTCCACATATAAACTTGCAATCTGCTCTCATGAGATGGCACTTCTATTATCTTATTCAGTTTGTTTCCGGATCATGGGGAGGTGTCATCTAGGTCCTGGATATCTTTACACCGTGTTAAGTTAGCATGGGCTCATTACCGGTTTAAACGCCATTTTTCCTTTTTTGCAACTTCTGCACACGACACTTAGTTGTTGCTTTAGCTTTCCACCTAGTAGTTCATCGTGGTTTACATGAGAATAATATGTTATTGCTCTACTATCTGCTTTGCTTGTTAAACTATATCTGTACAGCGAGTGCTAAAGTTTCAAGAACAACACGATACAGAATTGTTATGAGGTCTGATCTCCACGACTTCATACTCATAACATAAGTGCAACTTCTGCCAATTCTAGGCATGAGGCGGGTTTTATATTGCTTTGCCGAACACACATACACAACAGTTAATGCGGTTCACATGAAGAGAGAGCTGGTGTATGCTGATGTGATTCCTTCAAATCTAAGACACTAAAGTATGGGCACGCCCTAAACCAACACAAAGAGACCTTCTTAGCAAATAATATAATATGTATATTAGGGAGGGTGAGATATAAGCAGCCGCGGGCCGTGGAGGGAGTTACGGTGAGGCAGGGAGGCGGGGAGGGGGAGAAGCAGGGTGGAGCCCTCTCTACCTTGCCCCTCCCCCTCCCCGCCTCCCTGCCCCACCGTAACTCCCTCCACGGCCCGCGGCTGCTTATAAGTGTTGCTAACTCTTATTCATTTACAGCATGTTAACATACTGTCACCATTCACTTTTTATGTACTAGTAACTATGCTGGTAATTTTGCTACTGATAATATGTGTACTTGTATTCTCCACCCTGCTTCTCCCCCTCCCCGCCTCCCTGCCTCACCGTAACTCCCTCCACGGCCCGCGGCTGCTTATAAGTGTTGCTAACTCTTATTCATTTACAGCATGTTAACATACTATCACCATTCGCTTTTTATGTACTAGTAACTATGCTGGTAATTTTGCTACTGATAATATGTGTACTTCTATTATCTAAGATACTACGCCTGAGAAGACGGCATTAGTAAATAAACATTTCAAATACACATGTGTTCTTCTTAACTCCATGTTCTGGTTTCTAAGAAATATATAACGACCGACTGTTCATGAGTTCCACGTATCCTGAGGTACTATAAGTTCATATTCTGGATTGTCTAAACATTGAGAGTTTGTTATATCCAATGTGACACTGTACCTAGCTTGCTAAGGAGTTTTTGATTACTAACGTGAGTTTTGGGACACCCTAATTCGCCGAGGTTCCAATCCTCTGTCCACAGTTCTGTGTGAGAACAGAAACCCTGCGACAGGGGCACCCCCGACCCTTGCTGGAGCTTCATTACACTTGCGATACAACTCCAGCAATGCGCCACCTTTACGGCACAGATACATCACGCATCTGTGCTGTTTTTGCCCCATGATGCGCCGCATTGTAAATGCAGCACACCATAGGTGACGGAACAGCGGCACAGAATGACTAACACATCCCTGGTGATGCGCCAGTCATCATAAATGTATCCCTATGCTTCTTATCTTGTTAGAGATGAACCGCCATATGTATCATCAAAGTTTTTTGCATTTCCTAAATAGCGAACTTTAAGGAATAAATAGCGATTCTTTACCATTCCTAGTTTGCGATGAGCTATTTGCTAATTACAAATTACCCATTCATTTCCTTCATTTCCATAGGGCGGTTGGACTCACTTTTAGCTCGAACGGCTGAATGGATTTCCACGAAACTTGGCAAAATTGTAGGAACTGGTAGCCCGATGTGCCTTTGCTATGTCTCAAGATATATGCTCC
The DNA here is from genome assembly GCF_964261635.1 of Lissotriton helveticus. NCBI lineage: Eukaryota > Metazoa > Chordata > Amphibia > Caudata > Salamandridae > Lissotriton > Lissotriton helveticus. The sequence goes on from NC_136069.1 coordinate 145,845,478, forward strand.
AGTGGTTTTTACGAAAATTAACTTTGAAAAATATATATTGGGCTACATTGGCCTATATATATGTTGGAGCCCAAATGTAGCCCAATGTAGCCCAATGAAGCCCAATGTAGCCCAATGTAGCCCAAAGATGGCCGCCAGACACACAAAAAAACAAATGTAGCCCAAATATCAGCCAGATGTAGCCCAACTATAGCCCAGTGACAGAATGACCAATCAGCTTCGCAAACCTCCGTTACGCGAAGCGGAGCGCTGTTACAGATATATATCTTTTTTTGAACGTTAATTTCTCAAAATCCACTGGAGCACATATATTGAGACCTAGCAAAGGCACATCGGGCTACCAGTCCCTAATATTTTGCCAAGTTTCGTGCAAATCCATTCAGCCGTTCGATTATTATTATTATTATTTTTTTTTGCCCCGCGGGGCCCTTTTAAAACCTCCACATCAAACCTAGGGGGTCAGCGAGGATCTACTATGCCCCCTTATAGTTATTTCCCCCTTTGTTTTGACCTCCTCTTGTCTCTCGATCCTACCGAGAGACAAGATGGCGGCCGCTACGGACTTTTTGGAATGTTGACAGACGCCGGAGAACCAATCAGCTTCGCTTCACAAAGCTCCGTTGCGCGTAAAGTACGCGTCCTGGGACGCTGCCAGGTCCGCTGTTACAGATATATATCTTTTTTTAAACGTTAATTTCTCAAAATCCACTGGAGCACATATATTGAGACCTACAAAAGGCACATCGGGCTACCAGTCCCTACAATTTTGCCAAGTTTCGTGCAAATCCATTCAGCCGTTCGGGCTAAAAGTGAGGCCAACCGCCCTATGGAAAACTCAATGTTAAAAACACGTTTTGGGACCCCCCTTTTTTCTCGGCCCCCCCTTGACGAACCCCCCCCAAATTTTCAAGGGCTGCTCAGAAACAAAATGTGCCATTTTCCTGAAAATTTCAGCCAATTCCGTCCACAAACGGCAAAGTTATTAGACATAGAATTTTCAAAAATCCCATAGAGAAAAAATCCTAACTATATATACCTACTGGCGACCGCCAGTAGGTAATATATATATATATATATATCTTCAAGGTACATAAAGGTGAAGTTAAAAATACTAAATATCTCATTAAACTTACCTTCTCTATATTTTGGTTGTCAATATTTTTGACACAATATTCTGTCTAAACAATATTTATTTCCTCGATATTCCGTCAGATAAACCGCCAAGTGGATGGGTTTTAAGGTGGGCGGGGTTAGGATAATTGTGCAAACATTAGCTTTTTTCCTTAAACTGTCAGATGCCATAGTTGGTTGAGCATGTCTTACAAACACAGCCCTGTCACAATAAAGGGTTCTTTTACACACTGAGGCCGAGACTTACTGATCCTTTTGTGTTGTGTAAGAGGACGCAGGGCAACCCAAAGTCTTATTTGGAATTTACAAAGCCACACAAGGCCTGATTTGCATTACCTTGCATGGCTGTTAAAGCATTGTAACGCAATGCATCTGTTTGTGCTGCATTCCGTAACATTTGAACTTGGGAGGCGTTCCATGGGTGTAGCATGGGCGTTCCCACTCATTCACCCATGAATTTTGGTGCATTCTGAGAATTACTAAAGCTAGTAAACCTGTGAATGTGTCAAAATGCTAGGCCTTTCCCAGTGAGGTATAATGAGTAGAAATATCTTTATTTCCCCTTATTATTTCCCCTTACCACATGTACTGCATTTTGCAGCAGACGTAAAAAGAGAAAAATGCCTCTAAGGATTGTTTTTGTGCAGGAAGGTATTGCTTCCTGCACAAAAAAGTGTTGCCTGTAATGCTGGCACTATGGAGCAAGGGTCCCTGCATTGGCGCTAGGCAGCACAAGGACAGAGTAGAGATGCTCCGCATCTTTGTAAATATGGTTCATTTCTGCCCTCTCCCTTTCATTCAGCGCAGCAACTTTGCTTGCTGCCCTGTACTGTATGAAAGATGAGTAAATATGCCCCTGAGTGTCTTCGTGATTGCGCCGTCCCTCCAAAAGCTGTAGTCTGCCTTTGTCAGCGGGCACCACCATCTTATACTTGGTGACTTAGCCAGTTTTTCTGGCCCTATGAAAGGACTTTGTTCATCAAAGTTCAATGGGCACCCAAGTCACAATATTTTTCACCAATTAAAAATTATTTAGTCAACTTCAAGATATCTTTATTTGATTTGCAACAGGAATCATAAAAGTACAATAAAAAGAATTTGTAACAGCAATAAAAACATAATCAGTCATGTCTGTGCAATTTCATAAATGGGTATGATACACCCCCGTTAAAATACACTGATATATATAAAAAACAGCAAACATTCAAATTATCTAAAAATTGCAGATACAATAAAGCGGTCTTACTTACATAAAATTCAATGGCACAAGAAGAGGAAAAACATACTTATGACGCAAAGCAGCCCATTTAAGGCAGATAAAAATAATATGTGAAGTGTCTAGTGCAGAAGTTATATCACATGTGCAAAGAGGGCGATCTGAAGGCTTATGCCAGCTCACTAGCAACCGTGAGAAGACATTTAAACAAACATATTTTAATAATCTTGTATTCAGAGCCGTCAATTCCAATGTTAAGAACATTTCCAAATTGTTCATAAACTCCAATATCATGTATTGCATGTAGCTATTATTTTGCTGGGGCACCAGGGCCCTTGCTTCTTGTGTAACCGTTTTAAAGCCCCTTTAGTCCATGCAATATCTGATTTACAAATCATATCTGGTGCACTGAATAATTGAGGTTTACCCATCGCCCCCAGGGTAGTTTTAATGTTACTCAACCATGGTATAGTTTGACTATATTCCATTTTCATACACTCGCGAATAGCCCTACTATTAAACTCCAAATCACTTTTAAGCCAGCTGGAAAGCCATAGGAGTAGTGGGCAGAGTTGTATAAAATCAGAAATAAAATCTGCTCCCAACTCTTCATGCACTATTTCTTCTGGTACACTCTGGGGGAATCCGCAATATTCTTTTAAACAATTTATTTTCTGCTACAAGTTATTCAGTCACAAGGCCTGTAGTACAATAAAGAAGGAATGGGTTTATATTTGAAATGTCTGGTATGAGAATAACGCACAAAGGATAATCATCCATTTAATTTAATTTACAGCAATATCTGAACCCAGACTCGAAGCAAGTTTTCTGTCGAAACCAGAGAGCCTGGAGAAAGAAATAATACTGAGCTGTTCAGCGACAGGGAAGCCAGCCCCAGAAATCACGTGGAACCTCACCCAGAGCCTCCGGGGTAAACCCCAGCACTACTTCATCGACAACCCTAACCGCACCATCACCGTCATCAGCAACTTCACCTATGTCTCCTCTCGATTCAGCCCTGAGAACCTTGTGACGTGCGTGCTGCGTCACCCAGCGCTCAATGTGGAGATTACACTTCCTGTTGAAACCGAGATGCAAAGTAAGTACTCAGAGGTGAAATGTCTGATTGAAAGTTATAACGAGTCTTAAGAGAAGGTGAGATGAAAGCTACAACAACCGTTGGTACACCCTTCTCTTAAAGTTGGACTTACCCAGGTACATGCCACAGTTTTCTGTTTACCACAAAGCATAGTATTTGTTAGTCACTGGACGCTAATGCAGAGCTGTTCAGATAGAATTATGTTACTGACAATCTCGCTTTGTGTGGGTATAAAATATAAATGTGGTTCATTTAGCTGTATAGCACACATCACTCAACTTAGTGTTTCTTGGCCCACAGCAGTGAGTCATCTTGGCTACATTGTTGCACAGGGTAGATTGAGAGAAAGCACTTAATTTGTTTTTTTTTTAAAGTACGTGCCCGGGCCCTTTTCAATCAATCAATCAATTCAATCAGGTGTTTGTTAAGTGTGGCTACTCACCTATAAGGGTCTCAAGGCGCTGGGGGGTGGAGGGGTCACAGGTTCCAGTCCATCAAGGAGGGGGTCTGTCGAAGAGCCAGGTTTTGAGGTTTCTTGCAAAGATGGGGAGCGATGTTATCTGTCTACGGTGGAGCGGAAGGTCGTTCCAGGCTCTAGCCGCGCGGAAGGAGAAGGAGAGGCCTCCTGATCTGGTCCTTCTGGTGCGGGGGGACCACGGCGTAGGGGAGCTGGGCTCATCGTGGGGCCCTTTGGGGTGCGTGGAATTTTAGTTGAATTTTCAAGAGGCCACTTCAGCTTGCACCACACATTGTCGCTAATAGCCCTGCCAATGGAAGTAACAACAAAAGTGTACCATTTCAGACTATTTATTATGGCAAGATACAGGCTTAAACATTATACTCACTTACATGGCCAGGACCCGCCTTTCTCCCAAATTGCTAACTTAATGGAAACCGGTTCTTCAAAGAAGGTAAAACTGGTTGGGGTGTTAGAGGGGGCAGGACCAGGATTTATGTTTTTGAAGATCCTTACTTTAAGGCTGTTTTTCCTCACTCAGCAATCATGTCCTCCTGGCACATGCAAATGGCTGAGAACAAGTCCTGCTGGCCTGTGACCCCCAGGTGCACTGGAGTGTCATCAGCGTAGTTTTGGGAACGAAAGTCCTGAGACCAGTGGTTTAAGAGGAGCGTAAAGCATTAGTTAAATAGTCAGGGCGAGCAATGTGCCCCAAAAAGCGCTGTAAGGTGAGGACTCTGGGATTTGATATGTCTGGGGTTAGCCATGATGACTGGGCACGCACGCTGAGTGTGGTCGACAGGTCTACAAGGAGGAATGAATTGAAGCATTGGGCAGTGCAGTCCTATGGGTGCCATAGATTATCCATGCACTGAGGAGGAACAATGTTCCCTTGGCCACCAGCCCCTTCCCAAACCTGGAGCTCAGTGCTACTGCACTAACATATCTGCATGAGTCCTGATTCTGGCCACCCTCTGCAGGTTTTTCAGGAGGATGCTGTGGTCCACAGTGTCAAATAATGCAGGGAAGTGTACAGGTAAAGGCAGGACCAGGGCTCTACTGTCTCTACCTGGTCTGATACAAGTCCAGATTCTGTTCATGCCATGAGTGGACACTGTATTGGCACCTGTCTAGTGTGCGTTGGGGCAGCTGTTGGGATGTGTCCACCCTTTCTACTATATCAGTGTCCCATGGAAGCCTTCTATAGCAAAGCTAGTGGTCAGCTTGGCTACATCAAAATAGGCCTTTTGTAGGATGTGGTGATAAGTGACTCTTTCAGGACCTTTGGGACACATCCTAGCTCGAAGGAGTCATTGAGAGATTATATCAGAAGCATAGGTTGGGTCTGTGAATTGGCCTAACTGTTGACTGATGAGCTGGAGTCTCCAGGTTTCAGGGTAGGCCTTTAGGGGTCTGTAGTGGAGAATGTGCCTGTACCATTTTGTCTATCTTCAGGTTTTTTCTCGAATGAAATCGATATAGAGATTCTTTGCAGGTGACGTGACCCATTAGCCTGCTGATTGACCGCATCAATTGCATAATGATCCTGATTTGTCTTATAGATGACTATGTGATTGGATTCTTGAAGCCCTTGACGCTCTAATCCCTGCCAAATGGTCTAAGGGCCGTAATTCTGACCCCAATCCTTGGTTTAACGAATCTCTGGCCGCTATTCGTAAATCTTGTAAAAAGTTGGAGCGCACCTGGAGAAAGGACTACGACCTCGGGGCTAAAGCTTGTTATCAGGCCGCTATTAAAAGCTATCACAAGACTTTACACTCTGTCCGGTCAGCCTATTTTGCCAATGAAATCAAGCGAAGCCGCAATCCGGCTAAGTGCATTTTTAAACTACTCGAGGATCTCAGAGTCAGAAAAAAACTCTACTGCCTCCATGATTATTTCTGAGCAACATTGTGAAGACTTGGCGACATTCTTTATATAGGTCGTTCCCTTCACTGCCTTCTTCTCTCACTGCTCCTCACGGACCTCCTCCTTCCCATTTTTTGAGGTTATCTCTCCCATCTCACAGGAAGAGTTCTTTCTGCTGTGTGGTAAAGTTAAATCTGCCTCTCCGGTAGATCCTCTGAAGCCTGCCCAGTTCAGGGACTCCCTATCTGTGCTCCTGGCTCCTTTGTGCTATGTCGCTAATACGTCTTTTTCTACTGCCGTTGTCCCTGAGCTTTGGAAGCAGGCCATTGTGGTTCCGCTACTGAAAAACCTTCGCTGGATCCGGCTAAGCTGGAAACTTTTCGTTCCATATCTCTTCTACCATGGGTAGCTAAGATCGCTGAGGCTCACGTGAATAACATCTTAAAGGGGTTCCTGAATATTAATGGCACCCTGGATCCCTCCCAGAATGGCTTCCGCCCGTGACACAGTATGGAGACTGCTCTCTTGGCTGTGACCGAGCATCTGCAGATCATTCTTGAGACAGAGCACACTGCGGCACTGATATTACTCGATCTCAGTGCCGCATTTGACACGGTCTCCCACAAGATTCTTTTACGTCGTCTGTAGGACGCGGGTGTTCTTGGCTTAGCCCTGGAATGGTTTAGATCTTTCCTGTCAGGGAGAACATTCCAAGTGACCGCCCCCGTTTCTCTCCCGTGTCCAGGCCATCGTGCAGGGGGTACCTCAGGGCTTTTTAATCTGTACGTTCAACCCAGTGCTACGGTGGCTAGGGACAAAAGCCTGGTGGTGGCCCTCTCCGACAACTGTATGCAGGACGCTTCCAAGTTTAGAAGTGGTCTGGTGGCAGTCGCGGAGTGGATGACCTCCAACTGCCGCCATCTTAACACCAATAAAACGAGGTGATGCTGGTGGGGTAAGATAGGAGCTTGTGGAGTGAGCAATGGTGGCCTACCTCTCTTTGTAGTGCGCCCGTCCCCAAGACAGTGGTTAAAAACTTAGGGGTTTGGATGGATTCCACCCTCAGCTCCCAGGATCACACCAAGAAGGTAGCCGGTACTTGTTTCGGCCTTCTTCGTGGACTTAGACCCCTGTTGGGGTTCTTTGATCCACCCACTTGTCAGCTGATTGTTCAAGCGGCTATACTATCTAGACTGGACTACACCAGCTCGCTCCTCCTTGGGGCAAATCAGGCCGAGGTTGTGCGCTTGCAGCGAGTGCAAAATGCAGCCACTAGAGCCCTGTTGGGGCTCCCGCGCAGATGTTCAACAGCTGGTGCTATCCGGCGTTTACATTGGCTGCCCATGGCTAAGCGAATCAAATTTAAGGCTCTTTGTCTGTCCTTTAAAATTCTTAAGCTTGCGTCTCCCAGGCTTTTGGCCAACATGTTGGTACCTTACGTTCCTAGTCGCCTGCTGCGCTCTCTGGGGCAATACTTGACTGTGATCCCTCGAGTGAACTGTCTCCGTGCCGGGTGGGCGGTCCTTTTGTTGTCTGGCAGCTAGGTTATGGAACTCCCTGTCCTTTCAGATTCGTAGTCTGGATGGCTTGCTGGCCTTCCATAAAGTCATCAAGACTTACCTCTTCTCCGCGGCCTAATCCTTCCTTTTTATGTTCACCTTTTTATTTGCTGCTTCGCCCAGTTTCTTACCCTCCTTGTCTCTCTGCTGTCAGGGCCGGGACGCCTCTTTGCTGAGGCAGCTGTGCACTTTATAAATTTCGTTAACATTAATATTAACATCAGTAATGTGCCCACTACCCGAATAGATACTTAGGTTTAGACCTGGCACACAGTTCCTACATTTGTGCTATTCATTTTTGATTTTGTTATAAATACAAAATTCTATTAGCTGTACTTGGTATCAGCTCTTTTCTAGGCTTTTCAGGAAAAGAGAACGTTTGATTATAATAGGGGTGTCACCATAAAGCTGCAGAGTAGCATCTATCCACATCTCTACCATAGTGTGTGTGTGTGTGGTGTATGTTCAGAATAAATCAAGCTTCATAACTTTAACTCCTGAATGGTTTTGTCTTTCCACAGATATTGCTTCATCATCACCGCTGGTGCTGGTTGTGTCCCCAATTATAATAATGCTTGCAGTGTCTGTGCTTTGGTTTTCTTCTGGATGAAATGTCATGACAGACAAAAAGCTCACCCAGCCTGTGTAAGTATATTTGAGCATTTACACCACATTCTGCTTTAGCCCAAGGAAATAGGCTTCCCAATTACTGCTGTAAAAGGTCTCTCGTCTTCAATGGTGTAAGTAAATGTTAGAAGCTTAACACTACAGTTATATTTTTTGAGGCATCTTTGGCATTTGCATGACATAGCAGGTGGCGTTGTTCAAGATGGTTGGTGAGATGTTTGTTGATAGCTTTCTCCATGACCTTGGATGGAAAGGGCAGGAGTGAGATGTGTAGTTGCTGAGCTCTTTTGGGTCTGCCGTGAGTTTTTTCAGGAGAGCTGTCATTTCTGCATGTTTCCAGTTGTCTGGGAAAGTTCTACTTTGGATGGATGTGTTGATAGTTGTGGTGAGGTGTGAGCTCATCAGAGTTACTCCTAGTTCATAGATATGGTGGGGGCAAGGGTCAATGGGGGCCCCAGAGTGGATTATTCTCATGATTTCAGTAGTGTCCTCTGGGGTGAGGGGTTTCCAGTTTGTGATCTGGTGGTCTGATTTGGTGGTGGTGGTGGGCAGCCAGTTGATGAGTTCTTTTGTCTTGCATTGAAGCAGCTGTTGTCGTGGTGCCCAGTGTTGAGTGCATGCAGGAGGGAGTCTGTGCAGCTGTGGCGTTCACTCGGACTAGGGTCCGTGGTGCTGGGCGGGCTCCCAGATGCAGACGGGCATGCCTTTGGTGTTCCCTAGCGCTCCAGCAGTGCGCCCACTGCGCAGTCCCCCTGCGGCCTCCATTAAGTAGGTCCTAGGAGGGAAGGAGGGAAGGAGGGCGGGGTTAAAGAAGTGTGGGTCGCTGGAAGCGGGAGAAGGCATGTGAGGTCAGATGCAGGTAAGGAGCGGAGGAGGGAGGCAGTAAAGTGCAGGAGGAACCAGAGGAGAAAGGCCACAAAGGAAAAGTAGGCTCAAGGAAAATGGGCAAAAATAGGCACAAAGAGCGAGTGGATAGTGGGGACCAGGACAAAAGCAAAAGAGTGAGAATGAGAGTTAAAAGGACAAAGAAAAGGGCACAGAAGTGAAGGGTAAGAAGAAGGAGCAGAGAGCGAGAGAAAAGAAGGAGCGCAAGAACAAGACAGGGCCTAGAGGCAGCGAGGCCGGGTCTAAAAGGGCCTTAGATTGGTCGGAGGATCAATCCAGGTAAGTGGGAGCTGGGGCCTAGGCACCTGTTCAATGGGGTTCTGCATCAGCGGCCATTAGCATGTCTTGGGGGAGAGGCAGACTAGGTAAGGGCAGGGCGCTGGATGCGGGAGAACGCATGCAAGTTAGTCCTAAGTTAGTTAGGAGAATGGGCACAAAGGAAAAGCGGGCACCAGTAAAATGGACAAAGAGAGGCACAAAGAGAGAGAGAGAGAGAGTGGAGAATGAACCAACGGCAAAACGAGGCACAAAGAGTGAAAGTGGAGAGTGGACAATGGGCACAAAGAGAGAGAGTGGAGAACGGGTATAAAGAGACACCAAGAGAGAGTGGAGAATGGATAATGGGCACAAGAACAAAGGCAAAAGAGTGTGAGAGAGAGTGAAAAGGACAAAGAGAAGGGGACAGGCGTGAAGGGTGAGAAGGAGCAAAGAGCGAGACATAAAAAGGAGTGCAAGAACGAGGCAGGGCCTCGAGGCAGCCAGTCCAGGTTCGAAAGGGCCTTAGACTGGACAGAGGACCGGTCCGGGTAAGTAGGAACTGGGGCCTAGGCATCTGCTCAACGGGGTCGTGCAGCAGCCACCATTAAGTAGGTCCTGGGGGGCTTGCTGGGGGGCAGAGAGGGGGGCAAGGCAAGGGCAGGGCGCAGGAGGCGGGAGAAAACACGGAAGGGGGATGCAGGTAAGGAGCAGTGGGAGCGGGGAAAGCACAGGAGGAACCAGAGGAGAACAGGAGCAAAGGAAAAGCAGGTGCAGGGAAAACGGGCAAAAAGAGGAACAAGGAGAGGGAATGGAGAGTGGAACAAGAGCAAAGAGAGAGAGTGGAGAGTGGAAAATGGGCACAAAGAGACAGTGGAGAGTGGGGAACAGGCACAAAGAGAGAGTGGAGAGTGGCCACAAGGACGAAGGCAAACTAGTGAGAGAGAGAGTAAAAAGGACAGAGAGAAGGGCACTGGAGAGAAGGACGAGAGAAAGGAGCAGAGAGCAAGAGAGGAGAAGGAGTGCAAGAGCGGCGCAGGGACTCGAGTCAGCATGGCAAGGGCCAAAAGGGCCTAAGACTGGTCCAGGAAAGTGGGAGCTGAGGCCACTGCACCTGCAGTCAAATGACCCATGTGAGCGGGTGCTTGGATTCATTGGGATGTAGTTTTGCAAACTGATATTTCTGTCATACTGGGAACCACTAAAATGTCAAATTCAAGCACAAAATAGGCCCCTACCACAAGTGTTGTACTTAATAAAGCCATACTTGGGGTGCAGCAGTTTATATTTCAAAATAAAATGAACAGTTGGGTAGATACCAACTGCCTCTCAGCGTCCAGTGCATCTCAAGGTTCCAAGCTGTCAGTGAATCAGAGTTTCTAGTGTCACAGAGGATGATTTGATTGCAACTTTCCCAGAATTCTACACACAGCAGCAGAGGGCATGATGAAATAGGGATGGGGTGCCCTCTGTGAGCAGCACTCGCTCTCCATCTTGCAAACTTCATTTTTACCTTACAGTAAACCTTCACAGATAGTTACAGAATAACACCAACACCAGGTGCACAAGTAATATTTGTGACACTCTATATCAGTGGTTCTTAACCTTCTGACTTCTGTACACCTCCTCTTAATCATTACTGGAACAGCGGGACCCCTAATGAATCATTATTGGAGTCTGGGAACACCCACTGGAAGTCTGAGCTTCAGCCTGAGCATTTTCAATTATTTAAACCACAAAACATTAAACAAAAAATACAGAAACAAACATTTGGCAAGCAAATACATTAATGCTGAAATGTTTTATTTAATTGACAAACATAAATCAAAATTGTAATTTTAATGGGAAGGTTGGAGCTTTTCTACATTTAACGGAGACCACTTATTGTCCGTCTGATGCACTTGCACCGCTCCCAGAAATCAATCTCAGAATACTAACTGAAATTTTAGCCTCCCATTTCAAATTCTTTCACATTTACAGAATGTTTACAGATTTCCAATTGCACATTTCGATTCTTTATTTATGTGCACTTTATTAATCTGTTAATATCAATATTATTCAGTATTATTATCTTTTCTAAGCTGTTGCGGACCCCATGAGTAGGTTTCACATGCTCCAAGGGGTCTTTGGACCACAGGTTAAGAACCGCTGCTCTCTATCATACCTCACTCATACTGTTAGGAAAACATTATGGTAATAATGGGGGTGTTCATAATGTTAACAAGCATTAGATTTCTTAAAAATAAAAAATAAATGGGCCCCTGTTACCCCGAGCCTGTGGCCATGAACCATATGGCAAGGCAAATAGATAGCTTCCCTGATTGCCACCCCAAAAACTATGCATAATACTCCCACCAGCCGTGGCTCAAACTGATGGGGTGAGGGAGGGAATACCCCACTGAGATTAATGGTATGGAAACTAATTGGGGGTCTCCAATCTGGGGCTCCATCAAAAGTGATTTTTAGAGAAAATGGACCCATCAAACTGTTGCTTAAAATAAAGAGTACATCAGAGTCAAAGGAAAACTGCTGGTTTACACCGAAGAACAAGCCTTCCAGTAATGCTGAGGGAAAGGTATAGCATAAGAGAAAGGTTTGTGTAGTAAGAAACAGAACAGGCATTGGTAAATGCATTAGGTTTCACCATTAAGATTACTAATAAGAGGTATAGGAGCAGTGTATGAGTGCCCGGAGAATTGTGTGAGTGCGCTCAGTGCAGGGTGGGTGGTGCATGAATGAAGGTTGATAAGTGTCCGAGTGCAGGGTGAAAGTGTCTCAATGCATGGTGATTATTGTGTGTTTAGTGGGCCTGGGCGGAGTTCACGGAGTTCTGCAAGCGGCTGAGTGAGTTAAGTCGAGCTACTCCCGCTGATTTTTATCGGCTGGAGTTTGTCCCGTGCTATAAAATCCACACGAACTGCACAACTCGCAGCACAAGAGGGTGCTGCTTCTTTCTGCTGCCAAAGTAGATGCTGTACTCGAGCAGCAGCTTCCTCAACGTGACCGGCAGGTTTCTCAACTCGAGCGGTAGTGACCTACTGCGACCGCCCGCGTTGAGAAATCTCGCCAGGAGTTGGTCTAGCGAATTTCCTTGCTTGCACTCGCCAACCGAACGTTGGCTACCCGTGTAAGGGGAAAACCTCCACTCTGCGCTGCTGTACAAGGTAAGAGGTGTGCGAGTACAGGATGAGCAGTTTGAGTTCAAGGTGAGAGGTGTGGGTGGAGGGTAAGAGGAATGTGAGTGCTGGATGCGAGGTATGTCAGTGGCATGTGAGTGCAGAGCAGCAGAGTCAGCACTGTGTGAGTGCTGGGTGAGAAGTATCCGACTGCCAGTGCAATGTCAGGATGACTGTGCAGAGTAATTGGTGGATGAGTGTGCAGGGTGAGTGGTGTCTTAGAGTAGGTACATGGTATGTAAGCGTTTTGCAGCAAAATAAACTTTTATAATACAGAAAGATGACCTCTTTCATGAAAATCTAGTTAAAACAATGCACAATTATGTCCTCTAATACACCCTATCCAAATGTCCAGGTTTATGAAATCATGTAACAAGAGCACTTTATTAAAAGCAAAATACAGGGATGAATCTTTGCTTTTGTTTGGTGAAATATTCAACCAGCTGCAAGACTTTCTCTCTTATTGGTGTAGACAGAGCATCATTTATAATTGCCGCTCTGAGCCACTCCTTAGAAACTAGCAGAACTATACCATACTGTTGCATAACTATTCTTAGCTAGCAGCATGGCACATTGACTTAAGGGTTTGCTGCTCAGATATCACAGTACACACTGTAACCAAACACAGAACATGCACCCAACTCATCCCGATTATGAAACTACCTTGCTGTCAAGCCATCCAACAACACTTTCTACCACCAGCTGCATATCAGACGTATACATTTGCCAGGCAGTAATCACCTAAAACAACTGATGAAATATCCAAGCAAGGTATTACAGACTTTGGAGCACATTTTGCAATAGCAAATAGTGTGAATCATAAAATTCGGCCATTTGCGATCTCAAAATTGTATTTATTTATTTTTTTTATATTTTTTTTGTAGAGCGCGACACTCATCCCAAGGGATATCAAGGCGCTTATACCAGTGCTGATAATTCTGCGGAACTGACGTTAGAAGCGGATGCATTAGGGTTTGTGAAAAAGATATGTTTTTGGTTTTTTCCGGAACTGAAGATAGTTGGCGGTGTGTCTTAAGTCCTGAGGAAGCTCATTCCATTTCTTGGCTGCTAGATAGCAGAATGAGCGTCCTCCTGTCCTTACTTTATGTATGCATCTTGTTCTGATGAGGGCTGATTGGAGGGATCGTAGATTTCTTGTGGGAACATAAAATTCAATCTTCTCCTGGAGTATTGTGGGGCCAGTTTTATGAAGAGCTCTATGAGCATGGCTAAGCAGCTTAAAAGCTGCTCTCTGACGCATTGGTAGCCAGTGCAATTTCTTCAGACAGCCTGAAGCAGACTCAAGCTTTCCTTTGTTGCAGACAAGTTTTGCCGCTGCGTTCTGCAGTACTTGTAGACGAGTGAATAAATGCTCATTCATGCCTACAAATAAGGCGTTGCCATAATCCAAGAGACTGACCAGCAGAGCTTGTGTGACCGAGCGTCTGCAGTCCAGTGGTATCCATGTGAATAGTCTAGCTAAAAGCTTAAGGATGGTGAAGCCTTTGCCACAGAGGGATCGCACATGATCCTTCATGGTCAGGGCGTCGTCCATAATGACGCCCAGGTTTTTGGCGTGTTGTTTTGGGGTGGGAGCCCTACCTAGAGTGGGTGGCCACCAAGTAGGGTCCCACACTCGTTTGGCACCGCCGAACAGAAGGATTTGGGATTTGCCGGCGTTCAGCTTCAGGCAATGTGTATGCATCCACTGTGCCATTTCAGAGAGACAGTTGTGCAGTTTAGATTTGGTGATGTCTGGTTTTTCGTCGAAAGCCACCATCAGTTGCGTATCATCCGCATAGGAGCAGATGCCAATGCCCCACTTCCTGCCAATTTTAGCTAAAGATGACAAATAGACATTAAAAAGGGTGGGGCTTAGTGAGGCCCCTTGGGGACCCGCAACTGATGGGGCTGGGTTTAGAATGGAATTAGCCCATATGTACTGCTTGGGTGCGGTTGCTCAAGAAAGAGTATAGCCAGCTTAGGGCAGTAGAGTGAACTCCTTTTTCCTGGAGGATGTTCAGCAGGCAGTTATGGGAGACCGTGTCGAACGCTGCCGACAGGTCAAGCAGTATCAGAGCCACCGCCCCACCTTGGTCGGTGCATAATCTGATACTGTCCGACAATGCCAGCAGCGTTGCATCTGTACTGTTACTTGCTCTAAAACCTGTCTGGGAGGGGTCCAGGAGATGTTTCGTTTCCAGGTAACTGGTCAACTGGCCATTCACCAATTTCTCCAGAACCTTAGAAAGGTATGGGAGCTGGAAAATGGGACGATAATTTTCGGGGTTGTGGATGTCCGTCCCAGCTTTTTTCAAAAGGGGAATCACTGAGGCATGCTTCCACAAGTCCGGGAAGATGGCGGTTCTTAAAGACTTATTCAAGAGTTGGGTAATCAAGGGGCAGAGCGTGGGGGCAATTTTAGAGAAAACAAAATGGGGACAGGGATCCAGTGGAGAGCCAGATTTTATGGAACTCATAGCTTTCAGAACCTCATCTGCTGTGAAGGGCTTGAAACTGCCAGGGGTTGGAGTGGCTTCCGAGTAGGGGACGGCCCCAATGGTCTTTACTGCGTTAATTGTAATAGAGGTATTTACTACGTCTGTTATGCTAGAGGGGCTCTGGGGACTAAAGGAGGAGTAGATCTTTCTGATCTTTTCAGTAAAGAAGGCACTGATTCTTTCACAGGCCTCTACCGAAGGGGTAAGGGTTTGAGTAATGCTAGACGGTTCGTTAAGTTCCTTAACAATTCTGAAAAGTTCCTTGGCCAAGTTACAATTTTCCTGGATACGCTGGGAAAAGTAATTTCTTTTTGTATTTTTTATGGAGAGATTATAGGACTTCCAGTGAGCATATAGCTTAGTTTGTCAGCTTCATTTTTGGACTGCCTCCATAGGTGTTCTAGTTTCTGGCACTCCCTTTTGAGGCTTTTTAATTGTGGGGTATACCATTTTTCCGTATGGGGTCGTTTCCTGGATTTCCGAATAGGGGCCAGCTTGTCTAGTATTTGATAAATCTCAGATTCGAGAGTGGCTGCGTCTAAGCATACTGAGGTATCGTCTGAGCATCTATGTTAGCATCCAGGAAATGTGTATCAAAATTTGAATCATTAACTAGCCTCCAGGCTCGGTTAGAGATCTGGTGGGTTGCCCTGGGTTTCGATGATTTAGTGGGTAAGTCCACTGTAAAAATTATGAGAGAATGGTCAGTCCAGAGTAGTGGCATGACCTGACCGATATTTGTGGCTTCGATGTTGGTGAAGAGTAGGTCTAGCGTATGATCTGCTATGTGGGTTGGACCCTCTATCCACTGTTTAAGATTGAGGATCCCCATGTCACTCTCCAGTTGGGAGACAGCTAGGGTGTCCTTTTTCTCATAATGTATGTTGAAGTCTCCGTTTACTAGGTAGTTTTTATATTTTAAGCAAATTGGTAGGAGTTGGGTGAGCAGTTTGGCACTAAAGTTAACTTGTTGGCCTGGGTTTTATAGATTACTGCTCCTGCTAGAATGATGAGGCCGTCATAGAGTAGTTGAAAAGGAAGAATTTGATGCTCGTTGTAAGAGGTTATCTGCTTCGGAAGGCAAGTCAGATGGTCTCTAAATATGATAGCAACCCCCCCTCCTTTACTTCCGGCTCTGTCTTGTTTAATAATTTTATAATTGCTAGGCAGTGCATTAGCCAAATCTGGGGCGTTAGTATCGGGCAGCCAGGTTTCGGTGATAAAAACCAGATCGGGATTCTTTACCTTCAGTAAATCTTTACATTCAGTAAATTTTGGGATGCATATCCCTTTTTTGCAATTTGCAATTAAGGAAATCACAATTTTTTGCGATTCCCTTAATTGCGAATGCAGTTAGGGAATCGCAAATTGCGATCTCCTAAATATGATACATTATCGCAATTTAGAATCGCAAATTACCATCAACTTCAAGTTGATGGTAATTTACAATCCCTTCGAAAAATGCATATAAACCTTCTGTTCACGCGTTCTGGTAAGTCTGGCTCAGCCCTTCATGATGCCAATGGAGGACAACTGAGTGACATTAAACTGAGTGCTAGTAACACATGATAATTACAGTGATTAGAATGCTCAGTAAGAAACATATATAATATAGGGATTGAACAAGTTACATATATGCAACTCACGTTTATGCACATAATTATTCATATTTTCCTGTGTGAAACATTAACATTTTATTCATGCTTAGCTATCAATCTTGTAAGCTAATAATATGTGTAAGGCCTCACATGAGCTGGTGCTCATGTGGCCTCTAAAAACATTTGTAATCAAAAGTAACCGGAATTGACAGACTCTCAGCATGTGCTGTCAATTCATCTGTTCCTGCACATGCCAGGACACAACTAAAGTAAGCGCTACAACAAGGATCTTCCCCTATGTTTTCAAAACATCCATAAAGGGGCCCAGGCAACAGGCTGCAAGTGGAGATGACCTATACCTCTGCCTCGTGCTAACCAGAGACAAAGGTCTCCTCTTCCTGCAACTGTGCACTTGCACAATGCAGGTTCTCAGTTGATTTCTACGAGCAAGTTTTGATAGCAAGGTTCAATTCCTGCCTGGTCTCAACTGTTAGACCTGCCTCCGGTTTGAATTGCGCTTCTTCACAATGACGTGCACGGTCATTGGCCAGTATCAGGAAACTCCATGGGAAATGACATCATTACTGTGAGATCTAAGAGTCAACTCGCATGCTTTCATGCAAAACAACATCCTGAGAGGCGGCCATATTAAACTCAGGCTGTGTGAGAACAACGAAGATAATAATATCCCGCGAGATCCAAGAGATCCAATAGTCAACTGGCGTACTTTCATTCAAGGCAACGTCCTAAGAGGCGTACATATTAAAGTCAGGCTGTGTGAGCGCAATGAAGATAATAATAATAATAAGAGAAGAGCCGACATGAAACTGATGAGGCACATGCAGTTCCGTATGACGGGGGAGGCGGGTTGAGAGCTGGCGGGTATGCACGCTAGCGCTGTGTAGGCAAAACATGAAAAAAAACAGTTTTGCTTCAAAAGCAGATTAAAACAGTACTTGGGCCTCAGCACACTGATGAGAGCAAACACAAAAGGAAGAACAGGAAAAGCATGCTACAGCCAATAGAAACGGAGGAAAAGTAAATGGCAAGCACAGGAACCAATGAAAATCAAGGTGACAGGATATATGCCCCTTTTAAGATGTATGTTCACAATAGATTTCACAAGCACAGCACAAACGCTGTGCAGGCAAAACTTAAAAAGAATCAGCTGAGGAAAGAGTTGAAGAGGGTCTTGTCCATAAAAATTAGAAGGGTACCGAGCTATCAATGCAAGAGGGGGAAAAACAGAAACCGTTTATGTTAAGAGAAAGAAGGGTTCTAAAGGGGAGCCCCCTCTCTTAAAGATTTTTTTTTAATTTATAGCGTAACTCCCCCAAAAAAAGAGATTAAGTAAATTGTAAAAATCGAAACCTGAGATTAATCAGTCCAAGAAAAACATACGGAAAGAGTTGGTCAATTAGTGGCTCCAATTCCCAATATGTTTGCTCCAGCGGTAGCAGTGCTGCTGCCGGCATCGGTGACAGGGCTGCCTTCTCAGTATTGAGTTTGCCAAACATATATCATTCAGGTACATTGGAGGGGCAGCACTCACTGCCCATTTTGGATTGCTTTACGGCAATGCAACTGTTGTAAATGTAGTCCACTGTTGGTGACTCACTGCTGGTTAGTGAGACATTGTTGACTGCTGGTTAGTTTAATGTGATCATGTCTGTTATCATCATCTCAGGATGTGATAAATAGTTGGCGCAAAACTATATGTAATTTTCTGACGTGATTGTTTTGTCTCCATAGGTTCCTGTTTTGACATCTGTATAATGATTGGAAGGACAGGCAATCCAACAGCACCTGCTTCTGGTGTGTTCAGTGGATGCTGAGGAAGAATCCGGATAATGTTTACAAAGTGCTAGAAACTGCCTATTCAACAGTGCTAACAATAGTGTGAATTGTCTTTATAGATTGATTATTGTTACAACTACCTCACAAAATGAATAGGAATGTTTTTTGCACAGCTTAGTATGGACCATGGTATTCAATACGGTAAATGTGAAAAGGAGGACGTGCCTGGGTATATTGTTTGCATGCATATGCAATTTTCTGTATTTATGTGTGTATGCAAGTTTTATTTTGCCACTAAAGTAGGTTTTATGTAAAGCCTAATGATGTTGTAACCATTGGAACTCTGCCCTCCAAGCAGGTTTGTCTGTGCTTGTGCATGAGACATTTGCATACTAATTGGAAGTGGCAGGGCATGTGAAGATGTTTATGTGTTTATGGATTTGTAAAGTGCATGGCTGCCCGAAGGCTTCCAAGCGCTAGGAGAAAGATAGCAGTCAGGGTGCATAGGAGATTTAAGGGAAGAGCCAAGTTTTGAGTCTTTTCTTGAATAGCAATTAGTCAGTCAGCATACGCAGTTCCCTAGGTAGGGAGTTCCATAGGCCAGAAGCCAGTTGCGAGAAGGATCTGTCTCCCCATCGGGCTCTCTTTATCCTAGTCTGTTTCATGAGTAGTTGTGCAGAGGATCTTAGGGGTCTGCCAGGGATGTAGTGTGTGACAAGCGTTTTGATTAAGGCTGGACCTTTGTCATTCATATCTCTATGAGAGATACATAGTGACTTGAACTTGATCCTGACCTGAATAGGGAGCCAGTGTAGTGTCTTCAAGGCTGCCTTGGCTGACTGCTGTCTGGGAATGCGCAGCAGTATCCTAGCTGCGGCATTCTGAACCACTTCCAGTCTGTTTATAACGTATTTGGGTGCACCAAGATACAGGGAGTTACCAGCTGCGACACCACTAGGGCCTGGACCACGGTTCTGCGAGTGTGTTCAGGAATGAGAGGGAGGATCTTCCGTAGCATTCGCAGTACTCCAAAGCTGGCAAGATTCAACATGAAATGCCACATAATTAGATTCAATTTTTTGGGCATATTGGAAGATAAACCCTAGCATAAGTTGACACTTTGTCCAGGGCGTGATTAACTTTTGCCTGATGTGATGCACCTTGTGAGGCTGCATTCAGACTTCTGATAAAAGGCTGAATGCATAGCCAGCATAGTTATTTATTATGTTAAATCTTCTATATTGTATAGTGAATTGTGGTGACGCACGCGAGCATGCCTTGTTCAGCCTGTCAGAACTTGAGGTAAGCAGAGACCCTCACCTTCAGCACCCGGAAACAGACTGCCCGCTCATTTAGTCAAGAGCTTCCAACAACAAAGACAGGCAAGTCTGGGCTCTTCCAAACTTAGACCTTCATCCCCCTCCAATCGTGGCTTGTGAACAGTAAGTTAAGCGGGGCCTGAAGCCAACAAATGTGTGGCACAGTTCCCATAACACTAAGTCCTGCCTGAGGCCATTAATCCTCTCCCCAAACAGCAGTGCCAATAAAAGACACAAGATCATCGTAGAAAATTGGGATAATGAGCAGATACCATTGTCAGCCTTGTCTGTCTGCCCTAAAGAACAGTTGGAGCGTCTGGCATTAGTTAGTGGTGGTAAAGGTGAGAGGGAATACAAACAAAATGAAACAACTAAAATAAATAAAATTGCACTTATCCGCCTCTCCGACGGACGCCGCCTCACTCCTCAACTGATGATCGTTGACTCCAGCTGCACAATGCGCTGGCTCCCAGATGCCAATCCCAGCACTTCTCTCTTGCTGGAAATACTATTCCCACCATGAGAGAAGCGCTGGGATTGGTCTGAGCAGCCTGGTTTGCCGCTCAGACAGTAACTGGGAGTCGGTGGCGTTTTTCCAACCTTGTTGTGCAAGAGAAACCTAAGTGCATATGGCGGTTTGGCAGGCCTAAGACGGCCGGCCAAACTGTCATTCGCACATAAAAATGCCCACCACCAGTCCCCTGCCTTGCCTGTTACAGGGGATTGCCTGGCCGGCCCCACTGAAGGTTCGCGTCGCCTCAGGTAGGCAAAAATAAAATGATAAAGTATTTTATTTTTCATTTTTAGCAGGGAGGAGCCTCCACTGCTCAAGAACTAAGAGTAACTTTCCTGCCACAAAATTCAATCATGCTGCCTTGTCCTCACAGGATCCTTGGTAGATAGTTCTCTGAGGATAAAGATTTTCAGAAACCCATACTACTGATTTTGTACAACACTGTGGGTTTCAAGGCCGTTGCTTTAAAGACTTTCCAAGATGTGGGAAATTATACTGTCAATATTGTTAGGAGGCACATAAGAGAATGAAATATTTAAGAAATCAGGACTCCGGGCAGAGGTTGGTGTATCACAAATTCCGATAACTGCAAGGTGGGTTGGAAAAAAAAGAATGTTGTAGGCACTTTACTTGGAGACAACAAAATGTTTGATCAGAAATCAGTGTTATATTTGCTTTGTATATTATTATGTATGAACAGCAGTGTTAAAATGCAGGACATTTTTATTTTGCTGTATGCAATGGACCAATGTAAGTAAATTATTTTCCTAATAAACTGAATTCATATTGAGTTGAACATAGATCTTTGGTTATTTCCACAATGTCTGAGATGCAGTATAATGCACTTCGTTATGGTGGTCTGATCTGTACTGCTATGAATTTTCGTAAGAGGAGACATTTTTTAAATGGACTTTATTAGCCATTCTTTATCTCTTAAATATTCTTAGCATGCAAACGGTAATACAAAGTGGTTGCTAGTACATTAAAACAAATGACTGGTAAGCTGGAGAGGCATGGGAACAGGTTTAGAATGACTCCTCTAAACTGGATGCTGTCAAAGGAATTGTCTCTCGTTTGGGTTGTTTATTACAAAAAGGATATTCTATGAGCCACAGAGTGAACCAACAAGGGATCCTCCTTAACAGCAAATAGCAGCAAGCTCCCAAGACACAGATTTATATTGTAACAGATGATTTCTTTTTTTAAACACTTCAATTTTATTGCTTTCTATAAACCACAATCTACAGCTTTATGCAACATAGTCATGCTCAATATAAACAGAATAGTTCCAGTATTCTACTGAGCATGTAGAATGCCCCCTATGTAGTATGCAGTCCCTGATGATAGTCCCAACACATACCCCACAGTTTATGGTACTTCTGAGACCAACCGTGGGTGTACACACATGTTCCTCAGCTTTCACGCAGTGGTCCATTGCCCTGGTCCATCCCCCCAGGGAGAGGGCTGTGTCTAGTCTCCAGTGGCAGATGGTGTCTCTTTTCACCATCAGTAATCTGGCTGCTACAAATGTCTTGGACCTCTAGGGCCCCCCATTCTTCCAATAATCCTAGAGTGCCATTAGCAGCATGGGTTCAACCCAGGATTCTGGACAGTGTATGGTGTACTTGGATCCGGTATGGTCGTATGAGCGTGCAACACCGGACTGTATGATCAAAGGTCCTAGTTCGTCTTTACATCATCGACAATGTGGATGGACCTCCTCTTTCATCCTGCGTAGAGTGGTGGGTTATAGTAAACCTGATGTAAGAATTTCATTTCAATGATCCTAACATGTATAGATATAGTGAGTCCCTGAGGGACCTTCTTCACCACCACCCAGTCAGCATCATCTAGACGAGCCACATCCTATCATGCAATAGCACTGTAACGGATGGTTTGTAGTACTGGTGAAATTACTACATTCTCCAAGAATACAAGTAAGTGATTAACTAGTGCAAGACCCTCACAAACAACAGTTATATAAATACATTTGGATGAGCAAAATCTACATATCAGGTGCTAAGGCACAGCTTACCTCAAAGTTGAGCCCATCTGGTAAGCAAAGATAGCATGAGCAGAAAAACATGGCAGCTGCAGGTTCTTTTGTCAAGCATCAGTTATTACATTTCACAATTCTTCCCTCGTGCACTATTTTAATGCACAACTCTGTTCATGAAGCAACTCCATGTTCATTACGCCAATCACTTCCTTTCCTCTTCCTTCTCTACTTTCTACGGTGTCCTCATGATGTTCATCATAAGCATTGCCATCATAAGCCATTATGTGGTAAGACAGGGAACTTATCTTGCTTCTTGGTGATATAAATTTAGATGAGAAATTGAATGAACACAGGTATGGTAATGATCAAGGTAATCTTCAATAGCTTCATCGCCTAAACACAATACACTGTGCAAACCCCACCAATGTCCCTCCACTCAAATCCCTTATCCACAGTATGTAAGTCTTTGAGTCGTTTGCAAATACTATTAATCTTTTGTTAACACCTACACAGGTGTAGGGAATATATACACAGCATCCACCACCAAAAAATATGCAAACTCTACTCTTAATCAATCGAAGGAAATTGAGAGCCACCCTGTTCTCTAAAATTGCAGTTCTTAGTGTCACTAATTGAGTCGTTTTTATGTTTGTGCAAAATTCGCTTAGTTTTGTTTTGGGTAATTATGTGAAATGTTGGCAAAATGAAATTATGTGAAACACAGCACTGGCATTAGGTTCTGTAGTTTAGTGTGAAATGCATCCTCCTGTCCACTCTGGATGCGAGGATGCCTTTTAAGATGGGAAAATAGTGCATAAAACACTAAAGAGCTGCGAACAACAGCCACACACACTCATGTTGTTCCTGTGCGTTGGCGAATAATTTTCAATACTTTTGTAGTAAATCTTAATCAGAACATTAAGTAATTACATGATGTGGTGTAATAGTCTAATTTCAGAAATTTTGCATAACCAAAGTAATGCTACATTACCAAAACTATGCTAATGACGCCAGCATAACACACATTTTACCCGGGCCTAGTTGTTATGAGATTAAGATGATTCACAGTTGAATTAGCCACTTCTTGAATCTCCGAATATTAGGCCCATTCCACAGAGGGGTATCAAGATGGCGTAGAATCATGCAGGCTCTGAAATGTCTCTTTTTTTACCTTCTGCACAGGCAGAAGGCAGTCTCATTGAATGTCTCATTGTAAGCATCGCTTACCCAGGACAGCATGAAGAGGACCAGTCTTTGGACAGCCACACATAGGCCACCACCATGCACAGGAAGCCCGAGCTTGATTGGAGACACCACTGTGGGTGTACAGGACTCAGGAAAGTGGTGTTAGGAACATCAAGGTGGGTAGACATTGATAGCGGAATGGGTTCTTTACACATGATGTGGTCACATTACAGTCACTGCATCACATAAGGATGCTGTTGTTTGCTTCCTCGCAAACCAGTCAATGGGCAGGTGAAGCTAGATGAACGGCAGGGGCAGAACCTCTGGATCATGCAGGGGCACAGGCAGCTCATCAACATCCACTTTAGTGACAAGGTATCATACTCGGTAATAAAGTTGGAGTGTAAACTAGTGCATTGTTCCTCCAATTCAAATTGATTGGGATAATGAGAACACACCCATTTCAGTTAGTGGGCACCCTGGAATACATCCAGCATGAGGGTTTCAGGTAGCTGGGAGGCTTTCTGCTACAGTCGCAGACAGTAGCCATGAGGAGAAGGGGCTGCATCTTTGTTGCATCTTCATGATTTGCCTGCAAGAGCTGCTCTTGTGGGCAGGTCCAACATCTCTTGGCTCTGTGGTGTGCTAGTAGAGTGACGCGTGGATCTAGCTGAGCAATCCTCAGCACTTCAAGGCAGTTTTTTTGATAAGCAGGTGGAATGGACCTTGCCATCAGAGTTGAAGCACTGTTTTTCGCTGGTGAATTTTCACATGACTCCAGTCACCTGGCTGCAGGTCAAGACAGGCTTCCCTCAGGATGAAGGGTAGCATAGCTTCTACTTCAGAATGTAAATTGTTGAGACAGCAAATCTTCTGCCTTGAAAACCATCAGACAGGTTAAAATCAGGCAAAGCTGGAGACACTGGATGGGAGGACTAAAGAATTATTGGTCTGCCAATGATTATAAAACACACAAAAGGTGATGGCGGGTATGCTTGCAATTTGTCTAACCACTTGCAATTGCTAAATAGCATTCCAATCCACCATTCTTTTGCCCTCCGTGCCACCTCAGATTACACCAAGCCATATGCAATTCAACCTCTGTCTTGCTCCAATAGGAACAGTCCAGTCCTAACTTTCAAGTCAGGTCATCTCTGAAAACGGAACACAAGCAACCCAAGACTGGTTTTGGTCTAATTAGGGCTGTTCAGTTAGGTGTAGCTTGGTTCCAGTGGCACAGTGAGTAAGGGACCCATCTCCAGGCATACCCTTGGCCACTTAGGACTTTACATCAAACACACAAAATATGATGGGAGGAATGCTTGCAACTTGTCTAACCATTGGCAATTGGAGCTCACCCTCTGAGTCTATCTCCCAACTAAGGGAGACTGGGGTATGTTCTGCCACTTGCCCCTGGGGGCTACTTACCCCTAAGGCCACATTGCCACTCCTATAGAATTCCCACCATTGGGTGGTTTCTTGGGACAGACAGAGTTCCCCTGCTTGTGCTCATTGGTGAAAACACTAAAAGCACGGGGTTGGAAATGGAGCGCCTTCAGTCCTTGCCCACCAGAATCTCCCTTCTGTTTCTCAAAAACGGCTTGGGAATCCTTTCTCACTACCTAAGTCTGGGTTTCCCTGGACCTCCCCCTCACTCTGCTGGGGATAACATGAATCAACCTTCTTTGAGTCACTCCCAGGTACCGTCTTGGACACTTCAGTGCTGACCCAGAGGTCCGCCTCCTGGTCAAGCTCCTTAGTTGAACTGAGCTTGTTGTCATTGAGGTTTTTGTGCAGCTCTGTAAACAAAGTTCAAAGCATGTTCTCCCTCAAAATCAGGACATGCAGCCTATTGAAATCACTCACTTTGTTGCTCCTCACCCAGCCACTCAGTGCCTTCCTGGAGTAATAAAATAAATCCACCCAAAACAAGTTTCACAACTTTTGACTGTACCTAAATCTCATGCGATACTTCTCTGGGATCAGTCCAAACTTAGTAAGAATAATGGACTTTATGGGAGCATACCTCATCTTGCCCTCTACATCTAGTAAGCACAGATTATCCCTCCGCACTGTAGGGATGTTTCCATAGATAAGCCCTGATATACTCCTCTAGTAACTTTGTGCATCCTCAGGGTTGCCTCATAGGCTTGAAAGCCATTCGTATGATGTTATCCTCCATCCCATAGCCTTCCTGTCCTCCAGTTCCTCAGGGGATAGGTCGTGGGAGGACACAGTACTTCACACCCTGGCAGGGAGCTCCAATCCTGTAGGCAAGATGTCCTCCTCCTCCTCTGGTGCTGCAGCTCAGCACCTATGGCCAAGCCCACATCTTCCTCCTCTAAGTCCTCATCCTCATGGTCATCATTTTCCAGCTCCTCAGAGGTGGTCTGCTTCCTTCTGACTTCCACTAAGGCTCAGAGAGCTACATGGAGGTCCACCTTTGTGGTCTTCCTCCCCACATTCAGCCCCCTCTCCTCGAAAAGCCTCTGCAGCTCTGCCTTGCTGAGGTCATTAACGTTGATCAGCTCCATGTCTATTGTAGCAAAAGGGATGGAAAGCAAAAACTAAATTCGGAAAAAGGAAAAAAAAATAGCCAAATCTAAAATTAAGGAGAATTTACGAAAAACAATCACATTTGATGTCAGGGTATTTTGGGGATTTTAGTGTTACACCAAATTACAGAGTGGCACTGCACAAATACAAGTAAAGAATCCCACCACTAAACATCAATGTAGGAATCAGGGTGTTGATTAAGGGGGTTGGAAATCATACTCAAACAACAACCACAATCCTTGTCAGGGTGAATAATAAAAGTCACTAAATTAACCTGTGCTTAATGCTCTGGTAGCTTAGTGCAAAAGTAGTCAGGCTTAACTTAGAGGCAATGTGCAATGTATGTATGCATCACACAAACAGTAATAAAGTGAAAACACAACACAAGACAAGACGCACACCAATTTGGAAACACAGAGTAACTTTAAAAAAATAAAATGACACCAGAATGACAAAAATCCAATCAGTAGAACCAGAGTTTTAAGTAGATATAGTGCCTAAAAGCACAAAGCACTATTCGCTGTCATCCGGTCATGCTAGACATGGGGAAAGTCGCAAGTTCAGGCCGTCCACATTGGTCCAACACTGACCCCTCACTGCCTTTCTGTCTCCTTGTCCTCCTTAGCCCCTTCCTTTCACTATTTGTTGTATAGATTACACTTGCAACAATTTCAATGTTATTTCAGCAGATTCTTTCTTTCGTTTTTTTAACAATTACACAATTGGGTACAGAAACCAATTCAAATATATTTTTATTTTACCAGTGGACGCATATTGCTCATAGGTATTCTTGCGCTTTCTGTGACATCTCTGTTCAAAAGCTGCCCCCATTGTCAATAGAGCAACTTCAGCACTGTTAGCAGTATAGAGTGACAATCAAACATATTCTTCTCTCGATCTAGGAAATCAGTGGGAGATTCACCCTTATTTCGCTTACAATTATTAATTTTCCTCAAGCCTATTTTGTTCCGGCATACGTCTGTTGTTGCATGCAGAAAAGCATCTCTAGCAGCTGTAAATGCAGCAATGTCCATGAGTGCCTTTTGTGGCCAACAGGCCTTGTTGAACAACTGGTCCCATATGTATTTAAGCTTAATAACAATGTGCCACAATTTATTTCCCTCATGGACCCCCTGGTTCAACGACCTTCTCACTGAAACAGTCACCGACTTACGCTCCCGGTACCAACAACTCCTGGTTGTGGGGGACTTCAACTACCGCTGGGACCAGATACCCAGAGAATCACAGGCCAGGCAGTTAGAGGAAAGCATGGCCACACTAGGGCTGCAGCAGCTCGTGGATTCCCCCTCCCATGAGAAGGGACATTCCCTAGACCTCATTTGGTCCACTCAGCCACCGGCCAAACTGACGGATATCAGGCCTTGTAGTTGGTCGGACCACTACCTGATCAGGTTCCAGATCCCCCAAGATAGATGCCCCACGCAACCCCCTCCAGAATGGAGAATGATACGAAGATGCAGCAAAATTGAGACAGGCAGCCTAGGGGACGCTCTGCAAGGCAACTCGCCTAGGAGATTACAGCCGGCGGATCTCAAGGAGAGGAGTGAATCCATCACCAACCAGTTGAGAGCAGCCATCAATAGGGTGGCCCCTGCTGGTAGAGAAAGAGTGAGGAATAAGGGCAAGGGAGCCCCCTGATTCACGGAGGACCTAAGGGGGCAGAAACAGGCCCTAAGCCAACATGAAAGGCAGTGGCGTAAGTCATATGACCTCAAGAAATACATGGCCAAGCTAGCCACATACAAAAGAGCAATTTTAGCTGGAAACGCAGAGTGCTATGAGGCCAGGATCATGGAAGCAGATAACAAACAAAAATAAACCTTTAGAATTCTGAAGGAACGTAGTCAAAAGCAAGCGCAGGAAACAGTTGCTAGCCCCGAACACTGCAACAGGTTGCTGACCTTTTTCCTAGATAAAGTAAAGGGCATCCTAACTGACATACATAACACCCCCACCAGCCAGAACCCCCTGGTTATGGATGAGCCACAATGTGACTTCAGGGAGCCTCTTGCCTTATTTCCAAGGCTAGACTCCTTGTCCCACACTACGGCTCGAATTTAGTCAGGCTCACCAGCGGACCTATGCCCACCAAGGATATTCAAGATGGCTCTACCAGTGATTGAGGAAGAGATCCTTATTCTGATCAAGTAACTTCAAGGACGCCAGAGTACCCGCCTATTGAAAAAAGTGGGGCAGACGTCGCTAACCTTAAGAACTATAGGCCCATTTCCCAACTTCCTTTCTTGGCTAAAATAGTGGAATAGCATGTCCTTAAAACTCTATCCCTATTTATGGAGAAACATCAGTAAATCGAGGTTCGGCAGGCAGGATTCAGGGCCCACCACACCAAAGACCTGGTGATGCTGTCGGTGCTGGATGAACTCAGGCTCATGGCAGACAGCAAGAAGCTGTGTTCCTTGGTCCTTTTAGACCTCTCGGCTACGTTCGACACGGTCAACCACAGCCAACTCCTGGCTCGAATCAGGGACATGGGCAACAGTGGGATGGTATATCAATGGATCACCTCCTTCCTGGCAGACTGGACTCAAAGGATCCAGATGGATGACTGTGTATCCAATAAAGGGACATTAACCTGTGGAGTCCCACAAAGGTCGACACTATCTCCGCTACTGTTCAATATGTATCTCAGACCTTTGGTGGGGGCCCTGGCCCAAATGGACTGCCAGGTCTTTAACTATGCCGATGACACACAATTAATTCTTCAAATTGACAATACCTCACAAGCCCACGCATGCATGCAAAATATCCTCCGATACGTGGTCAACTGGATGACAGCTAACTCACTTAAAGTTAATCTGGACGAAACTGAGGTCCTAGCCATCACCACAGGAAGCAACCAGTGGACCGGCCGCTCCTGGCCACCAGAGCTGAGTGCCACACCTCCTCCAGCTCCAGTCGTAAAAAGCCTAGGCATTAAAATAGATGTCAAACTCACATTGTCTAATCAAGTGTCCTCCGTGGTTGGGACCAGTGTGGGCCTGCTGAGGCAGTTGAGGAAATTATCACCCCTCCTCTCATTTTCCACCCTGTTGACGGTGGTGACCACACTGATTGTGTCCCGCCTAGATTATGGCAATGCGTTATATATTGCACTACCTGAAAAGCTGCTAGGTAAGCTGCAAGTAGCAATGAATGATGCAGCCAGGCTGATCTTCAAGCTCCCTAGACGGGCACGGGCCACACAGCAACAGCTATATTGGCTCCCCGTCAAACAGCGAGCCAGGTTCAAGGGTCTCTGCACTGCCCACAAGGCCCTTCATGGACAGGCTCCAGGATACATCAAGGAGCGCCTGTGGAGATACTTCGCAGGACGTACCCTTTGGTCAGCCGAGACAGGCCGGCTGCCCTGTCCACGGTTCAACACAGCAACCAAAGGGGGTCGAGCCTTCTCGGTCTTGATCCCGCAGTTGTGGAATGAGCTACTAGGAAACCTTCGTACAGAAAAAGCCCTTCTCGGCTTTAGAAATAAACTGAAGACCCTCCCCTTTACAGAAGCCTGGACATAATGCACTCTTTGACCTGGGACCAACAGTCACTCACTGGGGTGGGCCATAGCTACTCTCTCTTAGCGCTTAGAGACCTGCCGGTGATTATGAGCTCTACAAATTCCAATTAACATTTATGTCCGCCCATCTAGGGTCCTCATTTATGAGTTTTTGCAGCTGAGCAGCGCCACAGGCCTTCATGTGGTGCTGCCCTATGGTAAAAGAAAGGGGCAGGAATGTGCTGTATCTATTGGATACTGTGCATTCCTATCATTTTCCCCTGTGCCTGCACAAAATGGGCTGCCTTGCGCCAATGCAGGCACCTTTGCACCATGGTGCAAGGGTGCCTGCGTTGAGTTGATGATTATTTCTGTGCAGGAAGGGAAACCTTTCTGCTCAAAAACAATCAAAAGAGGCTTTTTCATATTTCTATGTGTGCTGCAGAATGCAGCATACATAGAAAAGGGGAAAAAAAGAGAAATAAAAATATTACCTTGTTGTGCCTCCCTTACACCAACACTGGGAGGCGTAGGTTTTTGGAGCTACCTCAGATTTACGATTTCTCGTAAATCTGGGGCAGTGTCAAAATGCCATGGATGTTGCTGGGAACACCGCCAGCAACACCTATTGCACTCCCCTTTAACGCAGAAAACTGTGTTAAAGGGGACAATATTTACAAAGCAGAATTATGCCAAATAAAAGTGGCTTAGTTCTACCTCGTAAATATGGAGATGGCTTCTGCACCACAGAACGTCACAAAAAGGGACGTTTCGGCAGTGCAAGGGGTCTCATAAATGAGACCACAGAAATATAACATTCAAACACACATTTCAGTTCCTTTCAGAAGTTCGGTGGAATTCTCAGGTGATATTTAAAAAGATGGACATGGAGCGAGGAGCATGTTTGGTAATCGGTCTTCCCTCTCCTGGACCTAAATACTGTTTCAAGGTCAGGAGAGCGTATGGATGGGTATTAGAAAGGGCACAGTAGCCATTGCTATCTTCATTAATGGGGGACAGCTTTCATCTACTGGGTCATTCTACACATTCATGGTTTCTGGCCCTTTGTTGAGCAGTCAGTCGATCACACACTACTCCAGTTAATAATCAGTCTATGCGTCCAATCGCTCCAAACATGTACCACAGAAGATCAAACCTCCTGTTGCGACAGTGCTACGTGTGGTCATCATGCCTGTCTCTTGGCCAGTCCTCTCACTGGCCACACTGGCACCAGCTGCACTGCAGCCGGTCTCGCTTCTCCAGGCTGTGTTCACTGTGGTGCTCAGTGCTTTCACTGCATCCAACTGTGCCCACACTATCTGCACTGTCTGCTTGGACCCCATCGCCCAGCTCATCGGCTGACCCTACAACAGGCATATCTGCTGGTGCGCCCTCAACCATGTCAGCCGGAATGGGAAACCCAAGATATTTAAGATATCCTGTTCTGTTTTCCTGCACCTCCTCAGTAATCTGGCCAAAGATGTGTGTGTGGGAGGCGCTGCAGTGGAGGACCAAGCTCACATCATGCCCCTCCCGGGGCCAATCGCTGTTCATGTGGGGGTTATTTTTTGGTTTAAGGTTATTTATATGCTCACTATACCTTCTTTGGGGAAACACCTACTTCTGTCATCCTCAGTGCACTTGATCCCTGTTCATTTTGAACATTCATGTCCTTTTAACATGAAGGTTGTACAGATGTGGCAGAGTCCCTCTGGGTGGCCCCTTGGTTTGGTGTGATTGTCCGGTTCCAATGTTCCTAATGTACCATCCCCCTTACAAAGGTAAGATGTTTTAGTATGCTGCCACCTATCGCCACAGTTCATCACTGTGAAGGTGAGGGAGGTTGGAAAAACGCTTTTTGGGTAAGAGGGAAAGGATGAGTCTGACAGGTTTTCCCATCATTTGAACCTAGAGGTGTGGGGCGGGGGGGTGAGAATGCACTCATGCTTGTTCACTGTCCTCTATGCAAGGAGAACCCCTAGGTAGGCCCAGGGCAGCTGAACCAGCCTATCTCTTTAAACAGCATTCATTCAATAGGGTATGTACTGGCGGATCCAAGCTATACCCTTGCTGTCCTTATCACCCTTCTGCTCTGTCTCTGAATTATCACTCCTACTTTTATGTCCTAGCTCCAAGACTCCCCTCTTCTTTTCACAAACATTTCTTTCCATCTCCTGCTCAGCTATATTTTCCAAAGTTAACGTAAAGAAAAGGCAATAAGTGTTTATCAATAACTACAAACAGACTCGCATTTCAAAATTCAGGTTTTGTAAGACTGATCCGATGGCCAGCCGAATTCTGAAGCATCCTCCACACATGTCCTCATTAAGACTGTCTTACCATTGGCATCTGGGTTCATCAAGTGGATATCCAATCCAGTGACAGCTGGCACAGATCAGGGGTCACTGGGGGTGGGGGACGGGATGTAAAAGAAAAATGATTTACCTTAATGCCACGTCTCTCCTCTGTCGTCTATAGCATCTGGCTGGTAACAACAAGCATCCAGGCTCCCCATAGTCAATCCCAATGCTGAAATGCAGCGTTGTGATTAGTCTGAGTGCCGTGGTTCAGCGCTCAGCCAGAGAATTGAAGCCTGGGCATTTTCTCCACCCAACACCTAGGCTGTAAGGCAGCCTGGGTGTAAAATATTCATGCACACTTACAGGGTGTGCCCACCACGCCTCCCCCTGCTCTAAGATCAGAGCAGCTCCGCCCTGCAAAGCTGCTGCAGCAGGACAAAATAAAATAACGTTGAGTTATTATCATTTTGTTTTTCCTTTATTTACAGTGCGAAAAGCAGTGGGGTGACGCCTGTCCAATCCACCATCAGTTGCATTTTTCGGTCGAGTCACTGGAATTCCCAGCCAAAGTACCAAGAGTTATCGAAGAAAACGCCATCTCACATTTGCCGTCAGTCTGTAAGGTGTTTATTGTAAATATTAATCATCAGTGAGTTACAAAGGCCACCAGCAAGGGGCTCCCCCTCATAGGCAAATAAAGGCAAGCTGCCAGTGCAAAGCCAACTTGCACATTTATACTGTGCTACAGATGGTTTCTAATATCAACCACATGGTCTATTTCTCACTAAGAACATGAGCTCATGAGAGTACATGGCATTCCCAAGTAGCAATAATATATGCAAGTTTGACTGAACAAGCTGATTTGCAAAATCTACGTCTTAAGTGCCAAGGCACAGAGATCAGCATGCCTCGGGGATGGGCACACCTGGTGAGCAGAGATACCATAGATACACAAACATGGCAGCTATGAATTACCATAGGGAACCATCAGAGATTGTGAACTGCACAATACCCACTCAGAGAAAGGAATGAGGGAGAAAAGGGTTAGTTCCACATATCAATGTGCCCAGGTGTTGTCAGTGCGTTTCAGATGTGATTATGAATTAAGGTAGTGAATCATAAAACAGAATATAAAACCTGTTTGCGTTCCCCCACCTCTTAAAAGCCACCTAACCCTCTTCCTACTATGTGTTCTTGCTAGGCCTGCATGCTACAAATACCCGTGCTTGCATAATTATGAAGGAAGTGTGGTCCTCACAAAGACGCACTGAAAACTGGTCATGCATGACCCATGCACAGAGATGAGTGACCTTGTGCAGTCCTGTGGTGTGCAGGTATTACAGCCACACAATTAGAATCCTGGGACCAGTGGCATCCTTGCCACTGAATTCAAGCTAGCCTGACTGATGAGGCGTGTTACCACAAACCGGTTCCAGGATGCTTGTTTCCGGTTCAGGGAAGACCTGGCTTGGCAGTTCAGGCTGGACTGCTCCAATGAGGCACAGGGTCAAGACTGATTTGCATATAGCTGGGTCTGAACTGAGGTGGCGAAGTGAGCTAAACAACGATGATGGATTCAACCCAGATCTGTGAATGGGGTGAGTGTCTGAAAGGTTTCACCACTCCGACCATTATCTCCTTGTGTTGGCTTTGTTTGCCCTTAGTTGGCAGGGTATGCCCAGATGTGGATCCCTTGCTCAGTTTGCCAGTGGATTCAAGCTAGCCTGGCTGATGAGGGGTGTTACCGCGAAACCGGTCCCAGGATGCTTGTTTTCGTTTCACAGAAGAACTGGCTTGGCAATTCGGGCTGGACTGTTCCCATGAGGCACAGGGTCAAGACTGATTTGCATATGGCTGCATCTGAACTGAGGTGGTGAAGTAAGCTAAAGAACGATGATGGTTTCAACCCAGTTCTGTGACTGGGGTGAGTGTCTGAAAAGTTTCAGCGCTCCCTCCATCATCTCCTTGTGTTTACTTTGTTTGCCCTAAATTGGCAGTGTATGACCAGACGTGGGTCACTTTGCCACTGGATTCAAGCTAGCCTGGCTGATGAGGGATTTTACCCTGAAACCTGTCCTAGGATGCTTGTTTCCGGTTCAGGGAAGACCTGGCTCGGCAGTTCGGGCTGGACTGTTCCCATGAGGTACTGGGTCAAGACTGATTTGCTTAGAGCTGAGTCTGATCTGAGGTGGCGAAGTGAGCTAAAGAACAATGATGGATTCTACCCAGATCTGTGACTGGGGGAGAGTGTTTGAAAAGTTTCAGCGCTCCGTCCATCATCTCCTTGAGTTTGCCTTGGTTGCAACAGTTAGCAGGGTATGCCCAGACGTGGGTCCCTTTCTCACTTTGCCACTGGATTTAAGCTAGCCTGGCTGATGAGGGGTGTTACCCCGAAGCCAGTCAGTACCAGGATGCTTATTTCCGGTTCAGGGAAGACCTGGCTTGGCAGTTTGGGCTGGACTGTTCCCATGAGGCACAGGGTCAAGGCTGATTTGCATATAGCTGGGTCTGAACTGAGGTGGCGAAGTGAGCTAAACAACGATGATGGATTCAACCCAGATCTGTGAATGGGGGTGAGTGTCTGAAAAGTTTCAGCGCTCCGCCCATCATCTCCTTGTGTTTGCATGGCACTGAGTGAGGCACATAATCTCTCCCAGGCTGTGGATGGAGAGGAGCAGTGTGTACTAGAAAGAAACCCAGAGTGTGACACAGTCACATTACATGATGCCTTGCAATCAAGGATCATGGTGGCAGAGGATGGTCACCTGGCAGCACAATAATTTTTTAATCGAAGCATGAATGGAGGGATACTGGAGCATTTATTGGGAAGTGAGAACATGGGATTCAGTCAAGTGAATTCCGCACCTTACCTGGGGTCCTATAATACTCAGTACGCTCAGGGCCAGAGAAATATTTACAAAATAGGTAGAGGTAAAATCAAGGTGTTTGCCAGGTTCTGTACCCCTTTCTTGGTTTACCCTTTAGGAGCGGGGTCAGTCTGCTGCCGGGTTCCTTCCTCAAGTTACAAGTGTGTCAGTCTTGACTACAATAAAAATGAGTTTGATGGGCAATAGGCTGATGGCGTTTCCTTTCTATCCTGGGTCATACATGGAGAGAAGCTCTAGTTTGGGCTTAGGAGGGCTGTGATGGGCAGTTCACAGTTCTGCAGTTATGAGTGTCCTGATATATCATTACTCACCATCTACAGCAATGTCATGGTGAGTTCCCTTTGTCTGGAATTTGTAGTGAGTTGGTTGGGTGCATCATAATCACATCATGGTGAGAATTTGCAGTGTGAATTAGAATGCATGGACGCATGTAACATTAGAGGTGTGGTAGGCCATGTGAAGCAGTATTGTTTATTAATTCATGTTAAAATGTGCAATGTCTACGTGGTGTGTCACCAACACGTGGGTATGATGTGAGGATTATTGTTAAGGAAGTATTTCCGTCCTCAGAGAGAGCCGCCCGCTCTAGCTGTTAGAGTGACGTGAGAGGCAGTATTGCGACTTCCATCGGGAGTCGCGTAGATGACGTGTAGTCTTAAGCGCGAGGTTTCGGCATTTTCGTATGACCGTCTGGCAACAGCCCAGAGTGATTTATGAGCTGACAGCGTTTTCTCACAAGGTATGCAGCTTGGAGGACTGGTTAGCGGGAAGTGTATTTCAGTTCGCAAAGTTGTCCGGTAGACTGATTATGATTTATTTTCCTTCGTAGAAACAGTTTGCGGCGATGCGTCTTTAAGAGGGTAAGTTCAGATGTTAGATAGACGTGACCTGCGGGTGTTCAATCAATAGTCTCTTGACACAATGGTTTTGAGCGTTCATGTTGCGTTTTTCACTATTCAGGTTCTTTCATTCAGTCATAGAAGGAGAGGGTAAGCCCCACACAATTTATACACGGGGAGATGGTGGTGGAGCACAATATCTTCGTTTTTATTTGTTTTTGATTTAAATTCAGCAGTGGTCCCCTAAATTGTAACGCTGTTTTCCAACATTTTGTTTAGATTTCAGGCCCCGGAGGAAGAGCCTCAAAGGGCTCGAAATGCATCGGGCTTTTCAAATGTTCATTGTTTCATGTGAAAAGATGTGTAATGCTATAAATGCTGCAATGTTCTGAACTTGAAAAGAACTGTTATGTTTGAATAACAAACACTGTTATGTTCAATGTTTGTAATTGAGATGTTACGTTGGTATAAATTGAATTTGATAAAGGTTTAAAACATTTTTTGAAAATAAACTCAAAAGAGTTTGCAACTGTGCACATTGGTCGGGTGTTATTCACTCGAGTTAGGTTGGTTCTAGTGAGGGCACGTGAGGGCAAACGTGCCACCGATGTTGCACGCATAGATTATTCATCACAAATAGTTCAGTGACGGCAAAATTAAGGTGTGCTTCTCCAATCTAAAATTCGTGTCACCAACAGACCCACACGAGTAAGCTGGAATGTGTTTGTCTAGCTTTCACATGGTCAGTGCATATTGTCGTGTATTTCTATAGGTTCTGAATCAGTCCCCCTATTCCTGACCCTATTCTGGTTAAACTAACTATCAAGTTAACTAACAGTCAGCCCATGAGGCAAGAAAACCCCCATGATGCAGATACCGTTATCTGACGCAGTCACACTACGGCACAGGAACGTGTTATCTGATTAGGTCATAACGCTTGAGATCTAATTAGACAAGCGACATTCCTCCAGCCCCTGATAAGGCATACGACGTTCTCATAACAAATCAAACCTATGACAACCTGGAAATCCGTGCGGCCATTGTTTTGATTTCACAGAGAACTTTAGTAAAGAATGTGCTAACGAGCAAGTCGTATGACATCTTTATTGACGTATCTATGTCCATCCTTACGTCAATCTCGGCACCTTTAAGGTATAAATATTGCCGACCTTGCCCTATGCAAACACACGCGTGGTGACAAGACGGAGCAGCCACACTTGCCGAAGCCGAGAGCAGAAGCAGACCCCGCTGGCAGCAGCCCCGCCTTCCTGACGCGCTGAGAGACGCGCTGCTATCTCAAGCCGAGAGACCCAGCACCGGCGCTTTCGGGCTGCCTTGGCAGGCAGCCTGGAATATCGAGAGCAGAGAAAGAGATACTATTCCTCATCCATCCTAAATTCCAGGTACAGAACTGAATAACCCCTCACAGAGAATTCTTTAGTTATTCACTTGGCAAAAACAAACTTAACTTAAACTGTAACTTTCTATTCCCGCCCACGCATTAGACTTAGGTCAGGTACACGGGGTAGGCGTATTTAGAAACACCAGTTGAGCACGTTTAGTCAAAATGTATATGTGTATGTAAATATATTTTAATCATTTTAAACATCATATGGCTCAGAAACCATATCAATGTTTTTACAGTATTATTTTATACTATTGCTTTTAATGTATGCACTTTACTTAACTATAAGTATTGCAATAATATCGATCCATTTCTCATGTATGAGAAAAGAGACTGATCAATAAATAACATCTTTTATTGAACACGCCCGTCTCTTCCTTTTCTCTACATTCTGATGAGACTAAGAATGCACGTACTGACTGAGTAAAATAATTGCCTTGTGCTCACACGACTATCGAGATTGACTCTTGATTAGGGGAGAGCAAAGTTGTCATGTTCTATGGTTGTCAGAAACTAAATCCCTTCTTGTCTAATCAGGGGAGTTAATTCCTTCCTTGAACATTCGAGAAAGTTTCTAGCAAACTCTGAGCTTAGCTGGCAAACCCAAAAATTAAGTCTAGTATCGACAGTAGTAGACCTAGTTAACGTCTGGCCTAGGCCTTTACTGCTGTAGGTACTATTCCAATGCGCAGAGCCTATTGGGAAAATAGGAGCTACACTACAATATGTTTTATTGTGCCTATTGCTGGTATGCCAAAGGGACCTGGTAAGGGTTAGAGTGAGGATATGTTTAGACCAACAGGGAATGTTTGTTGTGATGCTCAGCAAAATGCTTGGCATTCACATCTGCTAGATGCATGGTCATGGTTTTAATGTGGATATTGTGCAGCATTTTCTAGGGTAATGGCTTCCTGCAGCCCAAACAAGGACACATTGTTGATTTGGGTAGAATTAGAATTGTTTTAGTGGCGAGGTTATAGATAACCATGTCCTGTGCTTGTCTTGTGATCGCAAGCATTCACATCTCTGGAGGATCCATGAGGAACTACCTCCTATGGTCCACCGTTCGACAACTTATCGCTGCAAAACAACTTTTGATATGTCCCCAGTAGAATCTGCTACAACGCTGCCCGGTTCCAATATCTCCTAACAGTACCTTGCAACACTTACAAAGGAAAAACCAAGACAGCCAGGGGCTCCCTAGAACCTGTGAAGTTCACGGTGTAGTGTAGTTCCTATCATCCCAATAGGCTCTGCGCATTGGAATAATACCTACAGCAGTAAAGGCCTAGACCAGACGTTAACTAGGTCTACTACTGTCGATACTAGACTTAAAGTTTTGGGTTTGCCAGCTTAGCTCAGAGTTCACTAGAAACTTTCTCGAATGTTCAAGGAGGACTTAACTTCCCTGATTAGACAAGAAGGGATTTAGTTTCTGACAACCATAGAACATGACAACTTTGCTCTCCCCTAATCAAGAGTATATCTCGAGAGTCGTGTGAACAAAAGGCAATTTATTTTACTCAGTCAGTACGTGCATTCTTAGTCTCATCAGATTGTAGAGAAAAGGAGGAGACGGGCGTGTTCAATAAAAAGGTGTTATTTATTGATCAGTCTCTTTTCTCGTACAAGAGAAATGGATCGATATTATTGCAATACTTATAGTTAAGTAAAGTGCATACATTAGAAGCAGAAGTATAAAATAATACTGTAAAAACATTGATATGGTTTCTAAGCCATAAGATGTTTTAAAATGAATAAAATATATTACATACACATATACATTTGACTAAACGTACTCAACTGGTGTTTCTAGATACGCCTACCCCGTGTACCTGACCTAAGTCTAATACGTGGGCGGGAATAGAAAGTTACAGTTTAAGTTAAGTTTGTTTTTGCCAAGTGAATGACTAAAGAATTCTCTGTGAGGGGTTATTCAGTTCTGTACCTGGAAGTTAGGATGAATGAGGAATGGTATCTCTCTTTCTGGTCTCGATATTCCAGGCTGCCTGCGAGGGCTACCCAGAAACGCCGGGGCTGGAATTCTCGGCAGGAGAAGTCAGCGCGTCTCTCAGCGCGTCAGGAAGGCGGGGCTGCTGCCAGCGGGGTCTGCTCTGCTCTTGGCTTCGGCAAGTATGGCTGCTCCGTCTCGTCACCACGCGTGTGTTTGCATAGGGCAAGATCGGTAATATTTATACCTTTAAGGTGCCGAGATTGACGTAAGGATGGACATAGATACGTCAATAAGGATGTCATACGACTTGCTCGTTAGCACATTCTTTTACTGAAGTTCTCGGTGAAATCAAAACAATGGCCGCAGGGTTTTGCCCAGGTTGTCATAGGTTTGATTTGTTATGAGAACTCCGTATGCCTTATCAGGGGCTGGAGGAATATCGCTTGTCTAATTGGATCGCAAGCGTTATGACCTAATCAGATAACACGTTCCTGTGCCGTAGTGTGACTGCGTCAGATAACGGTATCTGCATCATGGGGATTTTCTGCCTCATGGGCTGATTACTAGTTAACTTGTTAGTTTACTAACCAGAATAGGGTCAGGAATAGGGGGATCGATTCAGAACCTATAGGAATACATCACACCCACTCCACGCTAACTATGTACATATTTACTAATCTATGCATAGTATAACATAGTACAACATACTATAGAGTATAGTGTATACCTTACCACCCCAAAATACATAAATGCATTTCGAAATTTTTCAAATATACGGAAAAATTGCAGACATATGTATTGTATGCACTCAAGCTGAAGAATAATGCCAAAGTAATCGCATTTGTATACATTATTGCTTATTTGGTATATGAGAATTACACATGAAATGGCTTCTTAATACAGAAAAAGGTTCGAGACCATTCCATCACAGAATAAAATATTTATGAACGTATCAGCGGGCAGCTAATGTCTATAAGCTATCTAAAATTTAGAAACCTTAGTTCTTTAAGAATAGTTCTTACTTTAAGCAGAAGATAGTGTCCCGAAAATATGCAAAAATATTTGGGGCTGCTGAAAAATTGCTGTCCGTGAACTGGAGGGAAAATCTGTTCATGTGACTTTATTTTTAAAGTTGAAGGCCGAATTCAGGGAACTCCGTGTGCGAGCTTGCTCAAAAGTCTCTATTTCTGCTCTGGTGAGAACATCATATCATTTAGGCTTTCGAAAAAACTGTCAACAGCTTCCTGGGAAAGTTCCACTAACTCGGAAATAGGTGTAATCATGCATTCTTGCGCATGATTGTCTCCATTGACATTCTGATTTGCATTACTGACAGAAGGTCGTACCTGTTCGATGCTGCTTT
This sequence comes from Lissotriton helveticus, assembly GCF_964261635.1. Lineage (NCBI taxonomy): Eukaryota > Metazoa > Chordata > Amphibia > Caudata > Salamandridae > Lissotriton > Lissotriton helveticus. Next base: position 145,885,496 of record NC_136069.1, read on the forward strand.
CATCTTGAACTTCACTACCCATCAATCGTAGTGGTGAAGCTTCCACGAATGCCGTCATCAGGATTGGTAGCCTTTGAGGGCAGCACAAAGCATGAACCTTGATCGGGCTCAACAATGTTTCTGCATCCATTGGCGCATCCGATTGTAGCGTTAGACAGGTGTCTAACACGCATTCTTCTCCGCATAGCAGACACCTCAATACAGGTAAAACACATCTTTGCCACATTGGTCGAAATGATAGAAACCAAGTCATGTTCAGGTCTCTAAGCCGGGATAGTCCCAGGATTTTTGATATCCGGTCCCGGTATCCAATGGCTAGGATTGTTTCTTCCCTTGTCGCAAGAGTTTTGTCTGTGACATGGTTTGCCATAACGAAAAATAAGGACTAAGAATAGGATTCCTGCAATTAGTCCCAGGATCAGGGGAAGTCCGCCAAAAATCGAATGGACGAAATCTGGAAAAATACCCAGTATGGCTTTGAATGGTGTTAATGCCATCGAAAATACTGTCTTAAATACCTTTGAGACCCCATTGGTATCAGAAATATTTAAGATTTCATTCAGGATTTCCGCCAAATGTACGGGGGAATTAGTTGATAATAATGTATGTATCTCTGCAGTCGTCCTTGCGACTTGTAGATCATACGTTTCTTTTGATGACGAGAGCCTGGTAGGCATCTGAAGAAGCACTGTTTTCATTCTGCTTAAAGTATCTATTCGAATAGAAGTAATTTTCAAATCGGGCCATGCCCTTGCCTCCCTGTCTGGGAAGGAGCTGGGGAACAATGAGCGTCCACAGCACTTGACCTTCGCAGTCGTAGTTACTAGATAAGGAGTCCCGGGCATAAGACTACAACATTTGCGGTCTACAATAAGAATGTAACTCCCATTATAGAGTCTTTGAAAGAATGGTTCTATTTCTGTTGCAGGTGCGCCTTGCTGGTGACATGAAAGGTTGTATGAATTCCCTTCACAGGCTCCATGCAAACTAATTCCGTTACACAGAAACGTGCCGCTTAGTGACATCGCACAATTATTGCCACTAAGAAACACTTTCTGTCCTTTATTACTGACACATGCATGTGAATAGGGCAGGTTCCATGTTGTTTTAAGGTATCCTTTTCCCAATTTCTCGTACATGCCAGCCTGTATATATTTTTGGCAGTATTGAAACCTGAAGGTTGAGATCGGAATATTTATTATCCCATGTATTATCCATTCACTGACAGGTCGTTCTGACATTGTCATTGGTAATCTCTCAAGTTTCTCAATGCTCAGGATTGTATAATCAGCACCCTTCTGGGCCATACTGATTTGTCTATCAGTAAGGTTAAAGATATAGAATAGTGACGTTGTGTTGATTAAACGCCAAGGCACATAGCCTGAACGCAGATTTTGTAACGTCCAGCCAAGCTGTACAATAGAACGCAATTGGGACTGACCGTGTTGTAATAACAGTAAGTCTTGCGATAATATGTCGATTGCTGAAGACACAATGCTGTCCAAAGAAAAAATTCTGGAGGACAGAGTCATTAACCCATTGTCCACTACAGAAAGTGATTTTTCCAAATTAATACGGTCAATTTCCCGTATTCTCTCTGCTGTCTCAATTTGAGTAACCTTCCAGGCCTCATTGTATGCTGCATATACAGAGGCTGCTATGAAACTCTTTTGACGCTGTTTGCGTGGTCCCAAAGTGAAATCACGCAAGTCAGCACCATCAGTAAGTAAAGTTAGGTGTTGCTTAATTTCTGCCAGTGTGGAAGTTTGTAGCCATTGAAGGCATAATTTGCCCACACTGTAGGTGGTTATTATCCCTGGGTGATGTCTTTGAGGATATCTAGGGTCTGGCCTGGTCATTTTGAACCCCTGTGTTTTGTTCAGGAATCTGTCTTGACAGTTATTAGTATCTGTGGGCCAGATCAACCACTGTTTCCAATCAGGATGTGTTCTGTTTTGGTTTAATATATGGTTTACGTCTATCTCTTCATCTGTAGAGGTGTTGCTAAACATTGTTGGCTTTGGAATAGACGGTTTAATTAAATCTTTGATTTTGGCTAGGCCAAGACAGGTGGTTTGTTGAACAGTGTCATTTAAAAATATCATTTGTTCTGGGATCATGCAGGCTCTAAACAAAGCTTCTATACCCTGTACTTGCCAATCTTTGGTACCCCAAACACTTTTCAATTCAACATTTTTGTCCCAATAATCAAAACCAAAAGTATTCATTTTTTCAAAGAATGAGTCTGAATATAACAATTTTGTGTTGGTTATCATGGTCTTGGTCCCTGTTTTGTTTGACAATTTAAAATAAAATGTTTCAGCATTACTTGTGTTAAAACCTGAAAAATATGAGTATTTGTCGTAAACGGTTCTTGAGCTCCCTTTTGGAGGTGTTGCACAATGTTCCCATTGATTATAATTTAAAACATTTCTAGGTTGTGCAGATCTATGTAAAAAAATGGTTACCATAGTGGTTATAACAGTACATACTATCATAATTTGTAGAACCCTGCAAATAATCATGTTTGGTAAATTTAGCAGACATTACTAAGTCAGACATCATATTATTAATGCTTTCGAAGTCCCAATCATCAGCAAATGAGTTTGGTTTTACAAAGTCACTCAAGGAGATCTTAATTTGGTGTGGATATTTCAGGATCTCGACCGCACCATAAATTTCATAGTCAGTGTTGTCCCAAGCTACCCCACCAGGTATCGGATTGGCTGTGAAGTTGGCTGAAGAAAGTTCTCTTTTCTCGACATGTGAAGATGTGTGTGGTTTGAGGATCAAGTTGATTTTCTGACTTGCTGTGTCCATTTTAGCATATTTTCCCTCAATGAAGCGTCCCAAAGTTAGTATCATGATGAGCCATAGTATGAGGATAAATGCACCAAAACCCACCCAAAATTCAATCCATGGAGAAATCAGATATGTTTCTTTCAGTTGTTTCAAAAGTTCTTTAGCTTTATCTTTAAAGGTTTTTGATGATGGCTGTGTCTTTGATTCACTGAAGCCTTCAGAGGAATCATCGAAGTTTATGAAGTAGCCGGATGCAGTTCTGTCAATTGTTCCAATTGGTTCAGGATTTCTGTTTCTTGCATTTTCGTTTGGTACTTCAGTATAGATTGGTGTGTCTCTGCTAAATGTTTTTATTTGGGATTTCAGAGGTCTTAGTTCTATTGCATTGTTGCATAGTCCATGTTGTTCTTCTGTAGGCGTTTCGAATGTGATGAGCCTTTTTGTTAGGACCTCTGTACTGGTAGCAAACCTTGGTGTTCTGCTACTTATTGGGAGTCCACTTGGCCTACTGTTTGTTATCGGCCACATGATTGTGGTTTTACCAGGTCGATGGATACAACTCGGTTCTCCTTTTTACCAGCAAGTGGCGGTAGTACAACTGATCTTGTCCCGTTGACAGACAAGACAGGAACTGCTTTTCTGTAAGAAGGCCCAAATTCCTTCTTTACCGCGATCTTCTCCCTGACTAGATCCCCGACTTTTGGAATCCAGACAGGTCTTGCTGGGACAGGTGGTGGTTCTTCAGTGGTTGTTGGCTGTTGTTTCAACTTTATGTTGCTCAGGTCTTTTCTTGTTTTGTTTAAGTCCTGCAAAATAGCCAAACGGTCTTTGATATCAAAGCTTTTTTCTTTCACCACTGAAGTCTGACTATCAATGTCAGAGATCATCATCCTAGTTCCAAATAATAATTCGTACGCACTGAATCCCTTCAGAGAATTTCTTGGCAAGTTATTGAGACTACGTTGGACACTTATTAGATGTTTGACCCACCCAGCTCCCGAACCTAATACCTTCGCCGTTATAGATTGCTTTATGTCACGGTTTTTTCTTTCAACAATTCCGTTCCCCTCAGGGTGAAATGGACAAGAGTACCGCAATTGCACGCCCATGCTGACCATGGCCTCCTTATAAGCCCGAGAGCTAAAAGCAGGACCGTGGTCTGAATGCAGCATGCCAATTGCGTATGTGCCGATAAAGACTCGCAAATCTTTTATAACAGTTCTGGCATCAGCCGTTCGCTGGGGCCACATCCATATGAATCTTGTGCATGAATCCACTGCGACCAGGATATATTTATAGTTACCATCCCTTTGTAAGGGACCACAGTGGTCTAGGTAAACACAGGCTAATGGTTTATCCGAGATTAGAAGGGGCGTCTGAGCTGGACGTCTCACAGTTGATACTTTCATTTTTTGACATATCTCACATTCTAGAACATAGTTCCTTGTTTGTCTTCTCATTTGTGGCCACCAGTATCTCTGTTTTAATAATGATACTGTGGCTGAGACGCCAGCATGGATAGAAGCAAGCCCTTCGTGTGCCGCTATTATTAGTCCTAACCTATGTTCCATGTTTGGAATTGCCCTATCCCCCACTCCAGGGATTCGAGCAAAAGGAACATTGTTTGCATCAGTTATGTATGAGTATTTTACTGGAAAGCCTTTCGGGAGTGTGTCTATCGAATCCTTTTCTGAAGCGCTGACAGCTTGTAATATTTCGCTGTCTATTTTTGTTTTTGACCGGGTGATGGCAGCTACGGAAGCCGTTTGCACAGCTGCCTTCGCGGCCTCATCAGCCAATGAATTCCCTGCAACGTGAACGCCATCACATTGATGACTCAGTGTATGTATCACGTGAGTCTTTGGTAGTTCTTTTTGTAAAAGAACTACTTGTTCCCAGAGCATTTTATGCTTGATTGTGCCACCTTTCGCATCCTTGAAACCATTCTGAAGCCAGACCTGCAAGTATTCATTGTAAGACTGAACGCAATAATACGAATCGCACACTATGAGTGTGGGGAATTCTCGATCGGTATTTTCAAGCGCCATCTTGAATGCCAGTAGTTCAGCTCGCTGAGCTGTACAATCTCCTAAAGTTTGTGTTTTAGTGATTGTTGGTTTAAATTTTCCTTCGTGCCAGCGACCTTTAACGATCGCGCACGCAGCACTGTAAGCTTGCTTACCCTCCACTGCGGGTTGTGCTGATCCGTCTGTATATATTATACAGCCGTAGTGGTCTAGAGGCAGAATTTCGGTCGGCGGAGGACATTCAAATTCATATTGGAGAAATTCTTGTGTTTTTAAGTAAGGATCAAATTCGTACGCCACGTCTGTTGCAGCAAGAGAATTAGCCCATTGTATCCATCTCGGATGGAGTGCTTTAGCATTTGGAATGCTTGCCTTTGTTACCGCCTCTAGGGCTGGTATTGGTGTCACGATTATTATTCGTTTACCTTGTGCCAGGGCTCGTTCTTTTGCTATAGCTGTCTGAGTTGCCGTAAGAATTTTTTCCGTTGGGCTAAATTTCATTTCAGCCTTAGTGTACAAGTGTGATTTGAATGCAAGTGGTACCTTTTCTCCCTCATTAGAGGTCAGGTATGTCAATCCGCATCTCCCTGGGATGACTCGAATCACAAGATTGCGTGTGTTATCACGTGTTTCTAATTTTGTTTTAATTAGCATGTCTGTTTGTAGGGATCTCAAAATTTCTGTGTGTATTTGAGTCCAATTGGATCTTTTAAAATCTGGTTTTATTATATCATAAAGGGGTTTGACCCTTTCTGCGTAATTTGTAATGTATGTTCTTCCGAAGTTTATGAAGCCTAGAATTGGCTGTAGGTTTTTTAGTGTTCTAGGTGCTTGGAGTACGGCACATTTTTCTAGGAAATTGTCAGCCAGGCTTTTGCCTTCACTTGATAACTCATATCCTAAGAATAGGACTGTCAGATGGGCAATTCTGGATTTTTTAAAGTTGAATTTGTAACCCTCTGCTGCGAACCCAAGTATTATGGTGTTCACTCTCTTCAAGTGAGTCTCCAAGTCATCATCTGTTAAGTAAATGTCATCGACATAAGATAATGCTTCATCATCATATAGTTGTAGTAATTCTGTTACTCTCGCTGAGAATACCCCCGGGCTGTTCTTGTACCCCTGGGCTAACCGACAGAATTGTTTTTGAGTGCCATTTATTGAGAACGCAGTTAAATATCTGCTCTCTGGTGCTATGTTTTGACAAAAGAATCCATTAGAGATGTCTAAGGTTGTTTTGTATTTTTTGCGCACTATGTTATTCATTAGTGCAGCACTGTGTGAGTTTTGCACTGCAAAAGTTTTGCAACATGTGTTAAGGTGTCGGTAATCCAAAACTAGACGATATGAATTGTCTGGTTTGGAGACCGGAAACAAAGGGTTGTTCATTTGTGAGGTGCAAGTTTCAATCACCCCCTGGTATTCTAGCTGATCTAGTATTTCATTTACCTGTTTTTTAGCTTCTTGCTTAATTGGGTACTGCCTTTGTGCAGTAGGTTGTGATTTTAACTGGATTTTGTGAGGAGGAGAATCCTCATCCCATCCCACGTGATTTTTATATAAAGCAGGAGCTAGAGCCACTGCCCACTTTCTAGCAAGTGTGTATTTTTTATGAATTGGAATTTGATTTGAGAAGGCAGGCATAATTATTTCTTCGCCATGAGGGCACTCCCTGACAAACTCTGGTGGCCAGTCTTTTTCAGCTAGAAGGATGTCATAGCCCTTGGAGAGATTATCCCAAAATAGTCCCCTTATTTTCCTAGTCTTATCCCCCTCTATACGCAATGTTATTTTGTATATTTTGTGAGGTTTGCTAACTCTGGTGTCCGCAGTTTCCACTTGAAGATATTCATTCGTGTCCACTGTCTCCAGATGATTCATAAGGACTTTGCGAGCTATGCTCACTTCTGCTGCACTGTCTAAAATTGTCTGAGCCCACTCTCCGTTTTTCAGTTGTGTCCTCAGTATTCTCGGCATTGTTAAATACCTTGATACTGGCTACCTTCTTTTTTGGAAATTGTAATTTCTTTTTTAGTTGAGCAGGTTCCTTGTCTTTGGACTTGGCGTGCTCTTCTCTTTGTTCTGATCGTCCTCTTCTTTCCGATTTCTGCGAGGAAGTTTGAAAAGATTGAGAGGGACGTGTATCAATGTCTTGATATCTATCAGGCTTTTTAATATTATCCCTATTTCTAAGGTTATATCTTTTCCCAGAGGGGTCACTCTGAGGTGACCTGTGTCTCTGGTTCGGAGATTTTTCTCTTCGCCTAGGAGACCTTCCTCGGGACTGGAATTTCTTTTCTTTAGGATTGGATTGTTTGTTTCCATCCCAGTTCTTTTTTGGTGATGTAGAATTATTATTAAAAAATATTTTTTCAGGACTTTCAATCAGTTGCGGTTTTACTGGTATTCCACCTAAACTATCTCTACCTAGTTCCTCATAGGATTTTTCTATGATTCTGGCAATTTCAGCTGGTTGGTCTGCTATATCTGTCTCTTTTAACCTCTGGCGGATCGCCACGTTTGCTGCTTCTCCTTTTATGTTGGCTAATAGTATAGCCGAGACCTGCTTGAAGTCTTTCAGTAATTTCATACCAAGAGTTAAAGCGGGTTCAGGACCATATTCATCTTGAATTTGTTTTAGCACATCTGGTATTACCGAAATGGATGGAACACCGTGTGTTTTTGTGTAGATGGAAGCAAAGACTGTACCCCAAGTGTCACAGTCCTCTATGTGTGGTGCGATTCCCATTGGGAGACAGATAGTCAGAATCCTGTGTTTTTCTAACGGGGTGGTGTCTGGAAACACCGCCTCTATTTGGGTGATTTTCTGTGCCAACCAGAATGGTATTTGTTCCCGTTTAGCCGGTACTTTACCTAGGCAGGACTGAATGTTCTGTGGTGTAATTTTATTTGTGTTCCCCTGGTGAGGGGTCAGCTGTGGGAGTTTAATCGCTGGCTGAATTGTTGAAGTCCGCATCACATATTGGACTAATTGTCTGTGTATTTTTAGTAATTGTTTTAGCTGTGTTAACAGCTCTGCTGCTGGCATCTCATTGATGTCTGGATGTGGTGTGTATCCGGCTAGGACCGGCCACGTTGCTCCTGGTCTACCTAAAGGACCGAGCCTGGTGATGTGATTATTATGTTTTAGGGCGCCATCAAATAAGAGCAAATGCTCTTGAAATTTGAGTGGTACTTCCACCTCCTCGAAAGGAGTGTACTCATTAGGAGGTTCCTCTATTTTGTAATAGTGGAAGTACTTTGTTACAGCATTTGCTGCTGGAAAATGTATCCATGAATAGTATACCTCTGTCTGCCGATATTCGTGTGCCTCAATTACGAATATGATTCAGAAAAGGGGGTGGTGATGAACAGAGTGTCTGAATTAAGCAGACCACTCTTACCCAGTCCAAAGATCAGGGCTTGATCCATCACCGTTATTTATCTCACTGCCCCATCCCAGCTCAGAACCTGGCTATATGCAAATTAGTCTGTCCCTGGCCCAGTGCATCATGGGAACAGGGCAGACCAAACTACCAAGCCAATTCTTCACCAGAAAGGAGACAAGCTACCGGGGACCGGTTTCTGGCATTTCAGCCTCTTCGGCCCGGCTTGCTTGAATCCTGATGGAGCAGTGAGAAAGGGACTCATGTCTGAGTATACCCTGCCACACCTATAGTGGCCAAAAACGATTCAGAAAAGGGGGTGGTGATGAACAGAGTGTCTGAATTAAGCAGACCACTCTTACCCAGTCCAAAGATCAGGGCTTGATCCATCACCGTTATTTATCTCACTGCCCCATCCCAGCTCAGAACCTGGCTATATGCAAATTAGTCTGTCCCTGGCCCAGTGCATCATGGGAACAGGGCAGACCAAACTACCAAGCCAATTCTTCACCAGAAAGGAGACAAGCTACCGGGGACCGGTTTCTGGCATTTCAGCCTCTTCGGCCCGGCTTGCTTGAATCCTGATGGAGCAGTGAGAAAGGGACTCATGTCTGAGTATACCCTGCCACACCTATAGTGGCCAAAAACGATTCAGAAAAGGGGGTGGTGATGAACAGAGTGTCTGAATTAAGCAGACCACTCTTACCCAGTCCAAAGATCAGGGCTTGATCCATCACCGTTATTTATCTCACTGCCCCATCCCAGCTCAGAACCTGGCTATATGCAAATTAGTCTGTCCCTGGCCCAGTGCATCATGGGAACAGGGCAGACCAAACTACCAAGCCAATTCTTCACCAGAAAGGAGACAAGCTACCGGGGACCGGTTTCTGGCATTTCAGCCTCTTCGGCCCGGCTTGCTTGAATCCTGATGGAGCAGTGAGAAAGGGACTCATGTCTGAGTATACCCTGCCACACCTATAGTGGCCAAAAACGATTCAGAAAAGGGGGTGGTGATGAACAGAGTGTCTGAATTAAGCAGACCACTCTTACCCAGTCCAAAGATCAGGGCTTGATCCATCACCGTTATTTATCTCACTGCCCCATCCCAGCTCAGAACCTGGCTATATGCAAATTAGTCTGTCCCTGGCCCAGTGCATCATGGGAACAGGGCAGACCAAACTACCAAGCCAATTCTTCACCAGAAAGGAGACAAGCTACCGGGGACCGGTTTCTGGCATTTCAGCCTCTTCGGCCCGGCTTGCTTGAATCCTGATGGAGCAGTGAGAAAGGGACTTATGTCTGAGTATACCCTGCCACACCTATAGTGGCCAAAAACGATTCAGAAAAGGGGGTGGTGATGAACAGAGTGTCTGAATTAAGCAGACCACTCTTACCCAGTCCAAAGATCAGGGCTTGATCCATCACCGTTATTTATCTCACTGCCCCATCCCAGCTCAGAACCTGGCTATATGCAAATTAGTCTGTCCCTGGCCCAGTGCATCATGGGAACAGGGCAGACCAAACTACCAAGCCAATTCTTCACCAGAAAGGAGACAAGCTACCGGGGACCGGTTTCTGGCATTTCAGCCTCTTCGGCCCGGCTTGCTTGAATCCTGATGGAGCAGTGAGAAAGGGACTCATGTCTGAGTATACCCTGCCACACCTATAGGGGCCAAAAACGATTCAGAAAAGGGGGTGGTGATGAACAGAGTGTCTGAATTAAGCAGACCACTCTTACCCAGTCCAAAGATCAGGGCTTGATCCATCACCGTTATTTATCTCACTGCCCCATCCCAGCTCAGAACCTGGCTATATGCAAATTAGTCTGTCCCTGGCCCAGTGCATCATGGGAACAGGGCAGACCAAACTACCAAGCCAATTCTTCACCAGAAAGGAGACAAGCTACCGGGGACCGGTTTCTGGCATTTCAGCCTCTTCGGCCCGGCTTGCTTGAATCCTGATGGAGCAGTGAGAAAGGGACTCATGTCTGAGTATACCCTGCCACACCTATAGTGGCCAAAAACGATTCAGAAAAGGGGGTGGTGATGAACAGAGTGTCTGAATTAAGCAGACCACTCTTACCCAGTCCAAAGATCAGGGCTTGATCCATCACCGTTATTTATCTCACTGCCCCATCCCAGCTCAGAACCTGGCTATATGCAAATTAGTCTGTCCCTGGCCCAGTGCATCATGGGAACAGGGCAGACCAAACTACCAAGCCAATTCTTCACCAGAAAGGAGACAAGCTACCGGGGACCGGTTTCTGGCATTTCAGCCTCTTCGGCCCGGCTTGCTTGAATCCTGATGGAGCAGTGAGAAAGGGACTCATGTCTGAGTATACCCTGCCACACCTATAGTGGCCAAAAACGATTCAGAAAAGGGGGTGGTGATGAACAGAGTGTCTGAATTAAGCAGACCACTCTTACCCAGTCCAAAGATCAGGGCTTGATCCATCACCGTTATTTATCTCACTGCCCCATCCCAGCTCAGAACCTGGCTATATGCAAATTAGTCTGTCCCTGGCCCAGTGCATCATGGGAACAGGGCAGACCAAACTACCAAGCCAATTCTTCACCAGAAAGGAGACAAGCTACCGGGGACCGGTTTCTGGCATTTCAGCCTCTTCGGCCCGGCTTGCTTGAATCCTGATGGAGCAGTGAGAAAGGGACTTATGTCTGAGTATACCCTGCCACACCTATAGTGGCCAAAAACGATTCAGAAAAGGGGGTGGTGATGAACAGAGTGTCTGAATTAAGCAGACCACTCTTACCCAGTCCAAAGATCAGGGCTTGATCCATCACCGTTATTTATCTCACTGCCCCATCCCAGCTCAGAACCTGGCTATATGCAAATTAGTCTGTCCCTGGCCCAGTGCATCATGGGAACAGGGCAGACCAAACTACCAAGCCAATTCTTCACCAGAAAGGAGACAAGCTACCGGGGACCGGTTTCTGGCATTTCAGCCTCTTCGGCCCGGCTTGCTTGAATCCTGATGGAGCAGTGAGAAAGGGACTCATGTCTGAGTATACCCTGCCACACCTATAGTGGCCAAAAACGATTCAGAAAAGGGGGTGGTGATGAACAGAGTGTCTGAATTAAGCAGACCACTCTTACCCAGTCCAAAGATCAGGGCTTGATCCATCACCGTTATTTATCTCACTGCCCCATCCCAGCTCAGAACCTGGCTATATGCAAATTAGTCTGTCCCTGGCCCAGTGCATCATGGGAACAGGGCAGACCAAACTACCAAGCCAATTCTTCACCAGAAAGGAGACAAGCTACCGGGGACCGGTTTCTGGCATTTCAGCCTCTTCGGCCCGGCTTGCTTGAATCCTGATGGAGCAGTGAGAAAGGGACTCATGTCTGAGTATACCCTGCCACACCTATAGTGGCCAAAAACGATTCAGAAACCCCCTTTTCTGAATCATTTTGTCCACCATAAGCGTGGAAGGGTATACTCAGATGTGAGTCCCTTGCTCATTGCACCATCAGGATTCAAGCAAGCCGGGCCGACGACGGCTGAAATGCCAGAAACCGGTCCCCGGAAGCTTGTTTCCTTCCCAGTATAAGAATTGGCTTGGTAGTTTGGTTTGCCCTGTTCCCATCATGCACTGGGACAGGAACAGACTAATTTGCATGTAGCCAGGTTCTGATCTGGGATGGTGCAGTGAGCTAAAAAACGGTGATGGATCAAGCCCTGATCTTTGGACTGGGTAAGAGTGGTCTGCCTAATTCAGACACTCTGTTCATCACCACCCCCTTTTCTGAATCATTTTGTCCACCATAAGCATGGAAGGGTATACTCAGATGTGAGTCCCTTGCTCATTGCACCATCAGGATTCAAGCAAGCCGGGCCGACGACGGCTGAAATGCCAGAAACCGGTCCCCGGAAGCTTGTTTCCTTCCCAGTATAAGAATTGGCTTGGTAGTTTGGTTTGCCCTGTTCCCATCATGCACTGGGACAGGAACAGACTAATTTGCATGTAGCCAGGTTCTGAGCTGGGATGGTGCAGTGAGCTAAAAAACGGTGATAGATCAAGCCCTGATCTTTGGACTGGGTAAGAGTGGTCTGCCTAATTCAGACACTCTGTTCATCACCACCCCCTTTTCTGAATCATTTTGTCCACCATAAGCGTGGAAGGGTATACTCAGATGTGAGTCCCTTGCTCATTGCACCATCAGGATTCAAGCAAGCCGGGCCGACGACGGCTGAAATGCCAGAAACCGGTCCCCGGAAGCTTGTTTCCTTCCCAGTATAAGAATTGGCTTGGTAGTTTGGTTTGCCCTGTTCCCATCATGCACTGGGACAGGAACAGACTAATTTGCATGTAGCCAGGTTCTGAGCTGGGATGGTGCAGTGAGCTAAAAAACGGTGATGGATCAAGCCCTGATCTTTGGACTGGGTAAGAGTGGTCTGCCTAATTCAGACACTCTGTTCATCACCACCCCCTTTTCTGAATCATTTTGTCCACCATAAGCGTGGAAGGGTATACTCAGATGTGAGTCGCTTGCTCATTGCACCATCAGGATTCAAGCAAGCCGGGCCGACGACGGCTGAAATGCCAGAAACCGGTCCCCGGAAGCTTGTTTCCTTCCCAGTATAAGAATTGGCTTGGTAGTTTGGTTTGCCCTGTTCCCATCATGCACTGGGACAGGAACAGACTAATTTGCATGTAGCCAGGTTCTGAGCTGGGATGGTGCAGTGAGCTAAAAAACGGTGATGGATCAAGCCCTGATCTTTGGACTGGGTAAGAGTGGTCTGCCTAATTCAGACACTCTGTTCATCACCACCCCCTTTTCTGAATCATTTTGTCCACCATAAGCGTGGAAGGGTATACTCAGATGTGAGTCCCTTGCTCATTGCACCATCAGGATTCAAGCAAGCCGGGCCGACGACGGCTGAAATGCCAGAAACCGGTCCCCGGAAGCTTGTTTCCTTCCCAGTATAAGAATTGGCTTGGTAGTTTGGTTTGCCCTGTTCCCATCATGCACTGGGACAGGAACAGACTAATTTGCATGTAGCCAGGTTCTGAGCTGGGATGGTGCAGTGAGCTAAAAAACGGTGATGGATCAAGCCCTGATCTTTGGACTGGGTAAGAGTGGTCTGCCTAATTCAGACACTCTGTTCATCACCACCCCCTTTTCTGAATCATTTTGTCCACCATAAGCGTGGAAGGGTATACTCAGATGTGAGTCGCTTGCTCATTGCACCATCAGGATTCAAGCAAGCCGGGCCGACGACGGCTGAAATGCCAGAAACCGGTCCCCGGAAGCTTGTTTCCTTCCCAGTATAAGAATTGGCTTGGTAGTTTGGTTTGCCCTGTTCCCATCATGCACTGGGACAGGAACAGACTAATTTGCATGTAGCCAGGTTCTGAGCTGGGATGGTGCAGTGAGCTAAAAAACGGTGATGGATCAAGCCCTGATCTTTGGACTGGGTAAGAGTGGTCTGCCTAATTCAGACACTCTGTTCATCACCACCCCCTTTTCTGAATCATTTTGTCCACCATAAGCGTGGAAGGGTATACTCAGATGTGAGTCCCTTGCTCATTGCACCATCAGGATTCAAGCAAGCCGGGCCGACGACGGCTGAAATGCCAGAAACCGGTCCCCGGAAGCTTGTTTCCTTCCCAGTATAAGAATTGGCTTGGTAGTTTGGTTTGCCCTGTTCCCATCATGCACTGGGACAGGAACAGACTAATTTGCATGTAGCCAGGTTCTGAGCTGGGATGGTGCAGTGAGCTAAAAAACGGTGATGGATCAAGCCCTGATCTTTGGACTGGGTAAGAGTGGTCTGCCTAATTCAGACACTCTGTTCATCACCACCCCCTTTTCTGAATCAATTACGAATATGACTGCGCCACCTCTAGGTGTCAGTCCATTTTCTATAAGTTTTAAAGTTATAGATTTCCTTTTGATGACCGGGATGAGTATTATATCCCCGTCTGCTGCTTGCATGGTAGCATCAGCTGCTGCGAGTTCAGTTGCTAATCTAACTGCCTCTCTTTCATCCTCATTGTCTGACATTTTACTGACAGGATGGTTATTTTGTTTGTTTGCAGATCAGGTTTCTTGTGGAAACGAAGATTAGATTAGATGCACAATATTTTGGAACCGTGTATCCTTCAACGTTGACTATACCAAGAACCATACATAGGAGTTCCCTCCTGCGAGGTCTGGCGGATATAACCTTTCACCCACTCCAGACGTCTTTGGAGTATTGTGGGAAAAGGGGTCTGAGTGAGAAAGCACGACTGAGTTACTCTAAATGTCTTACGTTAGTTTTATCGCCCTTTACAAACGCGTTGGGCGCCATGTAGTGTAGTTCCTATCATCCCAATAGGCTCTGCGCATTGGAATAATACCTACAGCAGTAAAGGCCTAGACCAGACGTTAACTAGGTCTACTACTGTCGATACTAGACTTAAAGTTTTGGGTTTGCCAGCTTAGCTCAGAGTTCACTAGAAACTTTCTCGAATGTTCAAGGAGGACTTAACTTCCCTGATTAGACAAGAAGGGATTTAGTTTCTGACAACCATAGAACATGACAACTTTGCTCTCCCCTAATCAAGAGTATATCTCGAGAGTCGTGTGAACAAAAGGCAATTTATTTTACTCAGTCAGTACGTGCATTCTTAGTCTCATCAGATTGTAGAGAAAAGGAGGAGACGGGCGTGTTCAATAAAAAGGTGTTATTTATTGATCAGTCTCTTTTCTCGTACAAGAGAAATGGATCGATATTATTGCAATACTTATAGTTAAGTAAAGTGCATACATTAGAAGCAGAAGTATAAAATAATACTATAAAAACATTGATATGGTTTCTAAGCCATAAGATGTTTTAAAATGAATAAAATATATTACATACACATATACATTTGACTAAACGTACTCAACTGGTGTTTCTAGATACGCCTACCCCGTGTACCTGACCTAAGTCTAATACGTGGGCGGGAATAGAAAGTTACAGTTTAAGTTAAGTTTGTTTTTGCCAAGTGAATAACTAAAGAATTCTCTGTGAGGGGTTATTCAGTTCTGTACCTGGAAGTTAGGATGAATGAGGAATGGTATCTCTCTCTCTGGTCTCGATATTCCAGGCTGCCTGCGAGGGCTACCCAGAAACGCCGGGGCTGGAATTCTCGGCAGGAGAAGTCAGCGCGTCTCTCAGCGCGTCAGGAAGGCGGGGCTGCTGCCAGCGGGGTCTGCTCTGCTCTTGGCTTCGGCAAGTATGGCTGCTCCGTCTCGTCACCACGCGTGTGTTTGCATAGGGCAAGATCGGTAATATTTATACCTTTAAGGTGCCGAGATTGACGTAAGGATGGACATAGATACGTCAATAAGGATGTCATACGACTTGCTCGTTAGCACATTCTTTTACTGAAGTTCTCGGTGAAATCAAAACAATGGCCGCAGGGTTTTGCCCAGGTTGTCATAGGTTTGATTTGTTATGAGAACTCTGTATGCCTTATCAGGGGCTGGAGGAATATCGCTTGTCTAATTGGATCGCAAGCGTTATGACCTAATCAGATAACACGTTCCTGTGCCGTAGTGTGACTGCGTCAGATAACGGTATCTGCATCATGGGGATTTTCTGCCTCATGGGCTGATTACTAGTTAACTTGTTAGTTTACTAACCAGAATAGGGTCAGGAATAGGGGGATCGATTCAGAACCTATAGGAATACATCACAACGGTGCATCAGTATCCCCAGGGCTGGAGAAGCATGTCCGCTTCACCAGATGTACAAGTACAGGAGTGTGTGACTCTCAGCTAGCAGACTGGTGTCCCACAGCCCTTCACCTCCATCATGCACATCCACCGCCACACGGCTGAACCAACTACATGGCAGTTCTCCCTGTTTAGGAGGCAGACACCAGATTCGGTTTGCTAAAATATTAATATATTTCCACATTTTTCCCCCATTCTAAAAGGACAATCCTTCCATTGTGGGTAAATCAGCACGTCATGGTTTGCCACTGTTTCCTACAAAGTCTACCTATTGACGTGTCCCAAATGTTGACATGTCTGCAGGTTCTGCCCATTCTCTGCCCTCTACCACAACTCTAACATCCACACTCGCCACATCCTAGAGCATCTCCTTTGAGCCGCCTTCTCGACTGGCTCTTGGACATCTTAAAGCCCTGGTCTCAGAGCATAAGGAGCACGCCTTCCTCAAAAGCAAATTTCCAGTATATAGATCAACAGAAGGTAAACGCTGGGGCTGTAAAGTCACTTCCAGTGATGTCTTCAGGCTCCATGGGATGCTCATTGCCTATGTTAGTTAGTCTCCTACTTGTTACTTGTAAGACTGGTGCTGATGATGCGTTTCATGGATGTATTCTAGTGTAACAGAATGCAGGTACAAGCTGCAAGATGGGAGAGCTGAGGAGGGGGCATTAATATGGGGAGACGGGGTTGAACCAGGGGAGGAAAGTAAAAAAAAGAGAGGAAACAAAGTGGAGGAAATATGAAAAGGCAGTGGAGATGCGAAGAATGGAGAATAAGAGAGCGAGGGTGAGTCAGAGGGAAAGCATCCGAGAAACATTGTTCCTACGAAATGTGACAGACCGTGATGTATTATTTGTTTACTTTCATGAGCATTAGAACGAACCATCTGCAGCCCTTTTCTGCAGAAATTGCATTTGGTTGAGTCTCTTCTCCCCAAACCTGCTGCGGGGAGCCAAGCCCCCATACTGAACTCAACGATTGGTGAAATGTGGGTCTGGTCTGAATTTTTTTTCTGTGAATGTTTTTTTAATTCTGAGCATGGCTCTGTTATGTTGTAGGAATATTCAGTATATTTCGCTTATTGTTATTATTGTTAAAGGAGGGTAGATGTGTTATGTTTTCTTGTACCATATTGTTGTTCTTTGAGTATTTATACTCGTGCTGTTCCTTGGTGACAGCGCATTCTAGACTGGTAACGGGAGTCGTTGTCCCAGGAGCCGGCTGAGGACCCTCTAGAATGAGCTGTTCTTTATGTACCTCATCCTTCAACAGTACTGGAATATTCAGTTGTACCGTCTCTTTAAGAATAATGCGGTGTTCAAAGTAGGTGAGATTACCAATTTTACCTGAAAACAAATTAGAGAATTTTACCTTACCTACCTCCTCCCCATCATCTACCCCCATAACTGGTTCTGAACCATTGGGATTTAACATCATTCCACGGTTGCCTTGGTTAAGCCACCCCAACACCGATGGTCCCTTTCTAGCAATGTACGATTTTCTCTGACTTCTCTACTCTTCGATCTGAAGAGCAATGACCTGTAACCCAATATTTCAATTCTTTCACCGTAAAAACCTTTCGGCCTAATATTTGTGGGTAATAACTTTTTCCTAATGGGGTTCACAAATGTATTCTTCCACACCTCCTCCTTAAGCATGGTGTAAGGTGAGCCTGAATCTGCAAACATATTGATCTCTACACCTCCAATCCTCATCAGACAAATAGGTTTCTTTCTTGAATTACCTTCATCTTTGACATTCAGCACAAATGAATCTTTAGCATAAAACTCCCTGGGTGGACACTGAGGGCACGGGTGCTGATGTTTGATTTAGGTTGTTGGGTAGGGCAGCCCCATCTTGTAGTACAGGGGGCTGATTAATGTGAAGATAGATGTCTGAAATGTGATGAATCTCTTGTGATGGATTTTCCAGGACGCTGGGCTGTTATCATGTGTCACTTGCGCGTCAAAACTTTCAGAGGCTCAGCAGCAAATGGAGTATCCGTTTTGCATTTCCGTTTTTGTTTGATAAGAACCCAGTCAGCATGCATCTTCATTTGACGTTTTCAAGCAGTGTCAGTGGCACAAACCTTGTCAGCATTCTGAGTTTGTTCACTGGTCCACAGTGGTAGTTTGGTTCTTACTGCTCCAAACAGCAAGTTTGCAGGACTCTCCCCAGTGGTGGAGTGAGTAGTCAAATAATAGGCATGGGGGCTCGGCATAAGGCCTGAATCAGTTTGATACCTTTCCAGCAATGCATGTTGGATTGCTCTCTGTAGGGTGCCCATGGATCGTTCCATGCCACCGTTACCTTGGGGCCACAAGAGTGTACTGTTTGGAAGCTTGACTTTGTGTCCATTTAGAAACTCCTTAAGTTCCTTGCTATCGAACAGTGGACCACCATCAAATGTCAGGATGTCTGGGGATACCCCATGCTGCAAAGATGTCGTCCAGCTGCTCAAGGACCTTGTAATGCGCTGTCGATTACATTTCCTCTGTCGGAGCAAAACAGGAATACCTGTCAATTACTACCGCAAGATGATGTCCATTCACTTGGTGCCCAAAGAAATCAACTGCCACTTTTTCCCATCCACATGCAGGAAGATTCTCCCAGAATGCAGAGGTAGAATTGTATGCAAATGTGTTATATGCGATTTAATTCATTCAGTGTCTGAAAACAGCACCCTTCCCTCAATTTACACTTTTAGAGACAGAGGAAAAAATAGTTTTGAGTTCCCTGGTTGTACTTCACACGGTGACCTTGCGCCATGCAGAGTGTGACCCCTCCACCCTTTTCCTGACTAACCCAGGTGATCCCACTATACAATGGAAAAAGTGGAAAAAAGTGTTTTTGAATTACGCAACTGTGTGTGGGCCTAACCTTGGCCTGGAAAGGAAGGTAGCATTGTTAGCGTATTACTTGGGTGCGGAAGGAGAAGAGGTTCTAGACCACCTCCCAGAGTTAGGGACACAAGAAGCAAGGGGTCTCAATGAGTTAGAAGTAAGTTTAAAGAAATTGGATTTACACTATCTCCCCAAGACTAGCACAATTATGGAGAGGTACCACTTTGGGAGGAGGACACAGAAGGAGGGGGAATCTATTGAAGATTTTGTCTCTGAACTGAGGAAGCTAGCAGCTACGTGCAAGTTTGGTGGGGCAAGTGAGGAAAGAATCAGGGATCAGTTCGTATTGGCTTGCAGAATGGAGCGTGTGCGAGAAGAGTTGTGGCTGAAGGATGACCCACCTTTGAGGGAGGTTCTCATCATAGCTAAACAAGTTGAGCACATGCTACAGTGTGTCAAGGAAATAAAACAAGACACCGGGGAGAAAAGAAGCGAAGATAAACCTAATGTCAATGAAGTAGTGACCGAGGGTGAGGCCGTGTCAGTGATCAAAGGTCAGAAGGTGGTGTATAGAGAGCAGAGGGTAAGCAAGTTGGGAGGAACATTCAAGGGCACCTGCTACAGGTGTGGCAAGCAGGGGCATCTTGCTAATGACAAAGAGTGTCCCGCCCTCAGGTTTACATGTAATAAGTGCGGCAAGAAAGGTCACTTCAAGCAGTATTGCAAGAGTGGGCTAGGAGTTGGAAGACAGAGTAGAGACAGGACGAACGAAGTATGTGACGAAATTGTAGTGCAGGTGAAAGAGTTTCAAATCCAAAGTCTTGTTGATGCCACATGCGAAGAAATAGGAGTACAAGTTGATGAGAGTCAGGTCAGCAGCCCTAAAGACACAATAAAAGTGGGGAGCACTGAGTTAGATGCTTTGTTTGATTCCTGTTCAAGGATAACCATTATCAATGCAAAAGAATTCAGTCGTGTGTCCAAGGGGAAGATAGTTTTGAAAGGTATGGACCTGAGACCTGGGGGGTATGCTGGTCGCCCCATCTCTATGAAAGGTTATTTCCTAGGAAAAATCGAATACAAAAACAGGACAACCGTGTCCAAAGTGTATGTGTCCACTGTCGGGGATAACATCTTGGGGTGGCAAGCTCAGAAGGAGTTGGGAGTCTACCTCAATCCTAATAGTAATCCCCAGATCCTGATACAAGAGATACAAGAGCAAAAGACTAACGTAGTGACTGAGTTCAAAGAAGTGTTCAGAGAGGAGCTGGGATGCTTGAAAAACTACTGCCACAAGATAAAACTTAGAGAGAACGCGAAGCCAGTCGTGGCCAAAGTCAGGAAGCTTCCCATAGCCATCCAAGAAGAGGTCAAATCTGAATTAGAGAAATTGTGTAAGGCTGGAGTCATCGAACCAGTTGAGGCGACTGAATGGCTAGCGCCCATCGTGGCCGCGAAGAAGAAGGATGGGTCGGTTCGGCTCTGCATCGACCTGAGGGCATTGAACAAGGAGGTCGTGGTTGATAGATTCCCCCTGCCCAACATCACTCAAATGATGAGCATGCTTGAGGGGGCCAAGGTGTTTTCCACTCTCGACCTCACCTCGGCCTACTTCCAGATAAAGCTGCACGAAGAGTCTCAGGAACTCACTGCATTCGTGACACCTATGGGCGCGTACAAGTTCAAGAGGATGCCGTTCGGGTTAGTCTCGGCGGCCGCCGTATTTCAGAGACTCATGGGGAACATTTTGAAAGACATCCCAGGTGTCATGTGCTACCAGGACGATGTACTCATCTTTGCCAAGAACCATGAGGAACATGATGAGAGGCTGAGGCGAGTACTGGGAAGATTCAGGTCACAAGGTCTAACGGTGAAAAAGGACAAGTGTGTGTTTGGTTGCGCTGAACTGGATTTCTTGGGACACAAGGTGACAGCTGAAGGAATATGTCCCAAAGTTGAACTACAAAACACCATTGTTAATCTAGCACCTCCGACGAGTAAAGACGAAATCAAGTCAATGATGGGAATGTTGGAGTTCTATGGAAAATTTATAAAGAACCTGGCAGGAAGGACTTACGCCATCAGGCTGCTGCTAAAGAAAGAGACAGAGTTCAACTGGAGTCAGGAGTGTCAGAGGGAATTCGAAGACGTAAAAAGGGCACTTACTGAGGCCCCCAGTCTGAAGTCTTACATACCCAACCGGGCGACTGTGGTCACCACCGACGCAAGCGCTAAGGGACTGGGAGCAGTCCTCACTCAAGTAGGCAAGGACGGAGAGGAAACCATAGCTTTCGCGTCAAGATCACTCCAAAAGTCCGAAAACAACTACTCGGTGATTGAGAAGGAGGCCCTGGCAGTATCATGGGCATTAGGGAAATTCAGAGACTTCCTGTGGGGCACACAGTTTACTCTTCGCACCGACCACAAGCCACTGGTGGAAGTATTTAGCAAAAAAGGCCTGGATGCCATCTCCAGTAGGATCAGGCGGTGGGTGGTCGGACTCCAAGAGTACACCTTCGGTGTCGAATACGTTCCAGGAGCGCGAAATTTCGCAGCAGACTGTCTGTCAAGACTGGTATATGAGAATGAAGTGAGGGAGAGCCAAGAGAAGGTGGATGATGAAGCGGATGAACTACAGATGGAGAATGTCTGCGCCATCCAGAGGGCACTAGGAGAAGAAACATGGAAGAATGCATTGAAGGAAGATGAGGTCTTGGAAGAGGTGTTCAAAAGAGTAAGAAACAGGTGGACCCACGAAGATAAACAGGAGGGAAATCTGCGACCATACTGGGGGGTCAAGGATGAACTGTCCATAGTAGACGAGTGCCTGTTCAGGGGGACGAGACTAGTGCCACCCACGTCGGTCAGAGACAACCTGGTCGAGATAGCCCACGAAGGACATATGGGCCTCACAAAGACTAAACAGAGACTCAGAGAGAGCTATTGGTGGCCAGGCATGGACCTTGCCACCGAAAGGAAGATTAGAGACTGCATTCCCTGCAGCAACAGTGACAAGGTCTTGAAGCAAATCACACCCCCGATGGTATGCAGGCCGCCACCGTCAGGACCCTGGGAGGAGTTAGCATTGGACATTGTGGGTCCTTTGTCTGGAGAGCTGCGCACGCCGTACATCCTAGTACTCATGGATATGCATTCTAGGTGGCCTGAAATAAAGTTAGTAAGTGAAGTCACTACTAAGACAGTCATCGGATTCTTGGAAGAGGTGTTCATCAGGGAAGGGCTACCCAGCAGCATTCTCACGGATAATGGGGTGCAGTTGTGTTCTAAGGAAATGGAGGACTTCCTTGGTGAGAGGGGCATCAGACACAAACGTTGCGCTCTATATCACCCCGAAACGAATGGCATGGTCGAGCGTTTTAACAAAACCCTCAAGGAGAGCATACAGTTGGCCAAGGCCAGTGGCTTAAGCTGGAAAGAAGAAGCATGGAGGCGGGTAGAAGCGTACAGGTTCACACCACACCAAACGACGGGGGTCACGCCTTTCGAGTTGCTCCGCGCAAGGATACCCAACACCAAGCTATCCCCGGGGTGGATGGGGTGGCACAAGGGATGGTCAAACCACTCAAAAGAAGTGAAAAGCCAAGAGAGACAAGAGGGAGCAATGGCAAAAAGGAAGGAAAGATACGACCAGTTGAAATCCACACGAGAGGCCGGATTCAAAGTAGGGGACAGAATCAAGATCAGAACCCCAACTGGGAGAGCTAACTGGTCAGAGTACAGTAGTCCAATCAAGATCACAAAATTGTTCAAAAACGCTGTGAAGACCCAAGAGGGGAAAATCTGGAATCTGGGGAGAGTAGTGAGGTTTCACCCACCCGGGCAAGACTCAAACAGTGAGGGGGAGGGTGGGGCGGAGAGGAACAAAAGGCCCAACACTAAGATACTGTTGCCATCCCCCCACCCCAGTGTCAGGCCCAGCAGGAGAGTGACCAGACTCCCCAGACACTTTGATCAATATGTCATGATGTAACATTTTGCGGGAGTTGTTGTATTGTTATATTTCTTGTGTTTTCTTTCCGCAGGGGAGGGGGATGTGTGGTATCTTCCGCCTGCATTCCCCCCCGGCGACTCCGCGTGTGATGGAGCTGCTCGCGGTGACATCACTTAGAATGTCACCGCGACCAGCGTTCCAAGGCGAGCGCCGGGGGAGATGAGGAACGGCTGTCTACGAGGAGGCTGTGGCTGAGGTCGCAGAGTTAAACTTAACTTAAATAAACATCCCTGGTTAAACACACGTGGTGTCATTCGTGTATCTGGGACCTTTATCACAACATGGTTAGTGGATGCTGTGTCACTTTACGGGAAAGGAAATTACATAAATGGCACTCCTTTAGCTCCCTCTCAACTCTCTCATCCAAGCATAGGAACCACACTCGATCCCTCAGGGCTCTTTTGGTGGCAACAATGCCACAATGTTCATCGTGAGCGGTTCAATGACTTGCTGTCTGAGACTCTGGGGTATGACGATCCTGGAGCCTAAAAAGGCAATGCCTTCTTTAGTGACAGACAGTTCATCCTGCACATTTATGAACTTTTGAAATTAAATTCAACATTGTCACTCAGAGTTCGAAAACTTTGCCTCCATGACTGCTGCAACAATGTGTTTAAGTGCAAGCATGTCGTTATCAGCATTTGTAGCAGCACCAATCTGTTCAATGGATAAGGTCGCTGACGTGCTGGGCCTTACAATAAAGTTGATGTACTCTTCAGCTGTCATCGATACTGAGCCGTGCTGATGTATGGTCACTCGTAATCTGCAGGGTTTTGGATCTTGCCTGGCTTATGCACAGTGGTATAGTCGTACTCCTGCAAGCGCAACTCCCAACTATCAAGGTGAGGGGGCATCTTATCTTTGGAGTTTCCGAATATAGTGAGCAGTGCTTGGTGGTCTGTAACAATTGTGAAATGCTTTTGGAAAGAAACACATGAAAGTGTTCGCAGGCCCACACCACAGCAAGTCTCTCCTTCTCTGGCTGAGAATACACATGTTCTGTGTCAGACAGACTTCGGCTGGCATATGCCCCAATGTGTCCCTGAGCATTTGGATGCCCATCATGCTGAGCAAGAATTGCTCCCAGCCCCACCGGACTTAAATCAACAGCCATCTCAGTATGTAATTTAGGATCAAAGTAAACCATCTTGTGGCAATTTCAATATCAAGCTTTATCCTTTTGAAGCTTTGGTCACATTCAGAGGATCATCAGAACTGGGCATTTTGTTTAGTCAGGTCTCTCAATGGGGCCCTCACTGTGACAAAGTCACAAATGTACCTTGAACAATAGCTGGCCATGCCCAAGAAGGCTCGTAGCTTGTGGGGGTTTGATGGCTGATAGCGCTTGTACTTTATCTGGTCAGGAGTCCTTTCCCAATTAGAGAATATGTGCCCAAAGGACTTGAGTTTGAGTTGTGAAATTCACACTTGTATGCATTTAGAGTGAGACCTGCATTTGAAAATAACTGGCACAATTGTTTGAGAGCCATAGCATGCTCCTTCCGTATTGTCCCAAATACCAGTATATCATCACTGTAATATAAAGCATGCGTAACAGGTTGAATTATTCTGCGTATGACACCTTGAAATATTTTTGCAGAAGATGACACTCCAAAACTCAATCTTTTGTATCTCAACAAACCAACATGAATCAAAAAAGTGTTAAAGTATCTACAGTTTTCTTCCAATTTGATTTGATAGTATCCCTTGTTCAGGTAAAGACGAGAGAAGACTTTGGCTACATTCAGCTGCATGATCATGTCTGCAATGTGCAGGCCTGGACGTCTTTCTCTCTCAATTGTTTTGTTGGCATGGCTCATATCTACGCAAAAGCACACTGCACCTCTTATGTCCTTTTTTGGCACCACACCTATGGGCAGCACCCATGGTGTGGGACCAGTTGAGCACTCAATGATGTTGCGCTTCAACAACGTTTCTATTTCTTTTTCAACCGCTTCTTACAGGTGAAATGCTATTCTGAAGTGTTGCTGTGCAACAGGCCAGATGTCTTCATTGATGTGAAGTTGTGCCTTCATTATTTTGAGCTTTCCTAGGCCATGAAATAATGACGTGAACAGGCTCATAATTTTAGATTGTGTATGTAGGTTATAATTCATAGATGTCTGTCCCATGTCAACAGCAGTTGTAGAACTGAGTAGACATACACTGGGTGAAGTACCTTGAAGAACATGCATTGGGGCTTTTACAGACGTCTTGTTATGTCGTAAGGTCACCATGAATGAACCATGACTCTGCAACGGTTTTGAGCAGCCCATGTGTAAACCTTTGTGGTACAGGTGACAAATTGTTAAAGTGTTCGACTGGCATGAGGTTGGCCGATACACTACTGTCAATTACAAATGTTAGGGGTTAACCATTGACCTTTAGTGTGATCTTGGGGCATTGTTTATATGAATTATTTTGTTTCTTTGACTCACTTTGTTTTTTTCACTTGTTTGTCTTCTTTGAAAGCAGCAAGACCCACATGGGCATGTTGCTTTTTGGCCGATAGGATCATCACACATGCATCCTCTTCACTGTCACTCAATTGTGATGTCAAAGAACTTTTGTTGGATGAATATGATGACAATTAACATTGTTAACTTTCCACCTGTCACAATTGAGGTTACTTTTTGTCTTTGTAGTTGTGGGAAGAATGCTTCTGGAACGTCTGGTGTCCATTTACTAGTCTCACCATGAATCACAGGGTTTCTCTTTCACTTTGCAAACCATTATGAAGTACTTTCCCTTTCCACAACCTCTGCATGTCTGTCGGATGGCTGGACATTTGCTTTCATGTGGAAATGAAAATCCATATTGTAAAAACAGTTTTTCTTTCTTTGAGAAAGTTGACTTATGTGTATCTACTTTGTACTTGTGTTTACCCTTCATTTTACTCCATCACCAGTAAGATTATTACAATATTTAATGATTTTTTCATCATTTACTTCTTCCAGACCACCTATGAATTCATCGAAGGTCTCGATCCATGTTGTCCATCGGGCACCATTATTCTGTTTTTGGCAGTATCGAATGGTGGCGATGGCTTTAGGAAGGCGGCTGCCGCGTTCTGCACATTTCTTTCTGCCACCGTTAAGAGTGTATACTGTTCAGACAGCGCTTGTTGTGCACCTGAATCTGCACCTTCTGGAAGTATTGACTTTGTGCTTGGGTCACTTGACCCACTCACAGGTCATGCGGTGCCTTCATTATCTTTGAGGGTAAGTGAGTTTTCAGTTTCTTGCATGTTATGGTCTTTGCTTTTGTCTTTCCGTTTCGTTCAAGTCATTTCTTCATGCTATTTAGACAGCTTTCACCACTCTCAGTCCAACCTGCAACTTCAAGAATGGCAGGCTGTGCATTTGAGTTGCCTCATTTGAATTCACTCGGACCACGGTGGATGCTATTTGCTGCTTTGCACAAATTAGCCTATTCTCCAGGCCCAGGCCGCCATCTCCCGGGTTGCAATCATAGAGTGATTTACTTTGCTGGTGAGTAAATGTCACTGTTTTACCTGGTTGTCAGCATGTCTGGCATGTCTTGGCGGGCTTTTCCAACTGTGCTTCTATGCTAGACCTTCAACTTCTTCATGAAGCCCTGTGCGGGCAGAGGTGTGGCTTGGACTCCACATACGCCAACTGCAGACTCCTTTGCACCTGCTTGGGATGCATGTGGCACACATGAGCAGTTTGCTGTATCCTTGCAAACTCTCAGGGATTGCAGTCCTGTTTCTTTTGGGCACATATCCCCTACTCGTCACCAGTTGTCGCGCACTCCCCAGCCAGGGAGCATGCAAAATGAGCACACCACACAAGGAGCTCATAACCAATATCTTTATTCAGCAGCGTACAACATTTAACAGAACGTCTCATTATCTCCTAACTATTAATAACCATACCTTAACACCTCCCCAAATCGTTACGTAATTCTTTCATTGAGTCAACCCAGAAACGCGGAGTCCTGGCGCTCATAGTCTTAAGACAATACACTTTACTTACCAGTGCACTGTGTTTGCTATCAAGACAATAGCGCTGTCTATTCCTGTGCACTTTGGATTCTAGGCAGCCAAAGCTCTTTTTATAGGGTAGGAACGGCTACGGCAAAGTGTGGTTTTCATACAGGAGAATTGAAGATACTGGTATTATAGAGGTAGCCATACACTAATGGATAGCTCTAATGCATAAACCTCCATAATAAGTTACCTACTTCAATACTAACATTTCTCTGGCAAATGTTAATTTATAGGATCACTAGCAGCACAGAGGCTGTGAGGGACTCTTAACTGCCACAGGAACATTGTGTCCTGATAGAGGTTAAACTAGTATTATTCCTACTAACATATGACTTTGTAAAGCCATTTATTCAGTGATGCACTATCAGACAGGCACTGTATGACCTATGGTACAATTATGTGGCTATTGTTTATCCATTTATTCTGTCCCTGGCACATAATGTCTTCACAGGGAGATACATGATTGCATGCTCCAGGAAACTACTGCTACTTGGTAATTTAGCACACCATGAAGCTTGGAATGTTTCATTAGTTCTTCTGGCCTTCATTTGAATCATTTGGATTTTTAGCCAATACATTTGAAAACATATATAACTATAAAATACAATGCTTTGTCCCAATTTTGTGCCCTCGCTACAGAGCCTGGGCTGACAGTCAAAAATATCTGTGTCTATAATACTACATAGACTGGAATGTGAGCTCTTTGCTTACGATTAGATGGCTGCCTTGTCTAACCCAGTTCTCTGCTCTTTACTGGATGACTTTCCTCCCTATTCTGTGTTTGTCCAGCCCCTGGAGCATGGTTTGTTAACACTTGATTTTTATTGGATGAAGTACATCCCTCCACTGATGATGTCATGGAAGGAATTATTTTTTTCTTTCCCCATTTCACTTCCTATTTAGCTACCATGGGAGTTCATGCCCTGCTCCTTCCTATGCTTTTGAGCAAACTCATGCTCTTTCCCTGCTACCTGAAGTATCCTTACCCTGTCTACCACTCTGCACCCTCCCTTCCACACTCCTATATCCTATAAGGTGTGCCAGACGCTGGATGGTGTGCTTGGTGATACACTGGGTATTGTCATGCACTACTTTCATGTGCCTTGCGTTGTCACCTTCCTTCTTCTCTAACTTCCACCCCCAAGCCCCCTCCTCCCCCCCAGCAGCCAGGCTGGCCACCTGGCTGGTTTTATACTGGAATGACAGGTATTTTAATGTCCCTGCCAGTAGTAAAATTAGGAAAATCGCCGTAGGATGGTATTTTTATCCCTTATATTTTAAACAGGGAATGTAGAAATGAAACACTATAAAATATGTTCTACAGCTGCCTTAATGACCCCTGACATATATTTAAAATAAACAAAGGAAGAAATGCCATGTTAAAAGTGAATACACACAATTTCATATACAGTTCTACTTAAGAGTCATGTCCAGGCCTTTGCAGAATCTTACAACATGAACAGATAGCCGGTATTTTCCTTTGGGAAAGGTGGAACTCCTACCTGCAACATTTCTCCCGCTTCACTGTGAGCACTGTGTTGCATTATCACTTTGGAAGCCATCTTAAAAGAACAGGAAACAATGGGCCTGATTTAGAGTTCAGAGGACTCACAAGGTTCTTGTTAACAATAAAGTTCCTGAATTTAAAGTTTGATGGATGGCCTCGTTAAGCATGACAGCCATCTGTCCAACTTTAAAAAGAATGTTGTTTCCTAAAAAAAACTAAATCCCAAAGAAGGATTGTATTTCTGGAAAAACAAAAACTAGTGTCCCCCAAATTTGGTCATTTAAACTTTGACCGTGTCCCTTACCACCAGGTTTTTCACAGAGGTAAGGGATAGTAATCACTGGCCATTCAACCACCCGCTTTAAATCGAGCAGGCAGTCAAATGGCCAAATTTCCGATGGCCATTACACTGTCGGACTGTCGGAGGAGTATGTCAGTAGTGGAGACGGAGTAGGCTAGTTGGTGACATACTAAGGTCTGCCGAAATGTAAATCAGGCGGGCGGGCCTTCAGTTTGGTGGAGAGCTGTACCCTCTCCATATACCTGTAAATCAGCTCCTATATTTTTCATACTTTGGAGTTTAGAAAACGATGTGTTCAATAAGATGGCTAGTTGTCACTATTGCTTTGACAATGCAAGTATATTTTAAAAGCATCTGGCGTTCTTAAAGTCAACAGCGGCGACCACACAGCCATGGCAAAGTGAAACCTCTTGGCTTTACCAGTGCTTGTTTTTAGTTGTCACGGAGTCATCCACTCTCCTGTGAGCGTACAGTTTGCTACATTAACTCGCACAGCGAAATAGGATACTTGATATGAATTTTTTGCCCCTCATACAGTCACATACATACATTCACAACATGTTCCTGTTCATATCATTGGGGGCAGCGACTATAAATAATGAAATACAGGTAAAAAGTTGTATCCATCGGTGACAATTACATTTAAACGTTGATCTTATAAAAATACATAATTTATGAAAAACAAAAACTTTCTCCATTTTTACGAAAATTCCTTGATAGCAATTATTCATCAAACTGGTTATGTTATGATTAAATGTTTAAGTTATTTTATGTCTGAAGAAAATTCAAGAAGCCATTTTGCCGGTTATATCACCGTGCACTTTTTGTCATTTTCTCCTTTGAGCACACTTTTATGTGCTGTGTTGTAAACCTTTTCTGTGACTAAACTGGAGAAGCCGTGCATCAATAGTGTGAAACGGTTCATTTAACACAAAAGTGTGGTCACAGCTCTCTCTGGTGGACAAATAACAAACATTGAAAAACAATGTGGATATTTAAAAAAACCTGTTCTGACATTCTTGAAAATAGAAAGTGCTGTCAGGCATTGATCAATAGGTTCTGGCTGAAAGACTGGAACCAACTCAGCGGTTCTGGCCTTCGCCATCAGTTTCATTTGTAATTTTTATATCATGTTCACAAACATTGCACACAGTCGTCGCTGGTGTAAATATTTGCATGCATTACAATGTATGTGCATAGTAAAGGCTTTATCAACATTCTTGATACACCTGCCATGTCCATAAGCACACATTCACAGTCACACTCATCCATCTACATGCACACTCCGTAACACCCATGCATTCACAACCACGCACACATACCCTCACCATTCCCAAGCACATGTACACGTACACCCATTCACAGCACTTACGCCTTAATACACCTTCATTGACGCATACACACATGTATGCACACAGTAAACGGTTTTAAAAAGGGTTGCGGGAGAGAAGCCTCCGAGGTTCCTGGAGGGTTGGGACTGCAGGCAGTTCCTTACTTACTCGTCACAGAGTGTCATGGGGTTAGGGAGAAATGCCGACCCCACCATGAGACTAGGAGTCACTGATTGACACTTGACCCTGGGGACTTCCGGCTTAAAACGGAAGCGTCAATGTCTGAGTCTATCTATGATTTCTCCCGTCATCATGAGGAGGAGGAACTCGAGGTGCTTTGCAGGGCTGAGTAGGTCACACCCCATGGCTGTGAAATCTTTAGCTTGGCAAGCTCAGCTCAGGCACCCAGAAGCCTGTGATTTAGCACATGTATAATGCCTGGCAGCCTGACCTGAACATAAAGAGTGTCTGTCATGCTGACCATTGCTCAAACTGATAGACACTCTTCATGTATGCATAAAGGTGGAGGAGCAGAAGAGACGCGCCTGGCCTCAGTGCAACTTCAGTGAGCAAACAGCTTTGTGAATCTGCCCCAACGTTATTAAAGAGAGATACTACTACCTAGCTAAACACAAAGCAAACATCTGTTGCAAACTTTAAAAAGCTGCTGGAGATAATACTTGTGTATTGCAACATTACAGCCATGACATCATACGCCAGCATCGAGCCCCTGTTCTTCAATACTCTCAGAATAAAGTAGGACATTTTCTCTAGTATTTTTAGTTCCATGTTTGGAATTCACAAACAATTGCAGGAGTCATCTTGGCAAGGTGCAGTGGCAAAGCTTCCCATAGGTAGTCATGTGTATTAAAATGCAGCAAGTGTATATTTTCAAATAGCTAAATGTAATGTATAAGTGCACTTCACTTGCTAACTTTTTTCGGTCGAGCTAGACAGTGCAAGCTGTCTCTTCGAGACCTGCTGTAATCAGTCTGTGTGCATCAAATCATCCCCTTTTTTGATATTGCTTTTCATTGTTCTATGTCAGTGTCCTTTAAAGATCCTTGCTTGCTAGTGGTCAGTCCTACCTCTTTGGACCTCCTTTCTCTCTTCTGTTCCTCCCACAGAGCAGGGGCTTTTTCAGTCTCATCCACTCTGGTTCTTTATATGTTGTCTGGGGGACTCTTTTTTTTCTTGGTTTCCCTCTCTGTTACTGTTTGTCTGTGTACAGCTTCAGCTCCCTAGTTGCTTACATGTAAATAAAGCACTCTTCCTCCCACTGCCTCTTAAAGTCACAGTTGTGTGACTGCCGCCTCCTGTCCCATTGCTTGTACTATTTTTAGCCTTTTTTTAGCAATTTTGGATGTCGATCGGCAGTTGGGCTTCATTTGGTAAGCTATTCGGTTAGTTTTGGGCTTCATTTTAAGGGGATTGGGCTTGTCTTACAAGTTAACTCAGATCAAGTATGCTAGAGGTAGAACAGCCCTGGGCACGTTGCTTGTGTGTCTGTATGTTCTTGTTTCTTAATGGTGACATCGTTTAAAGGCGGCACCAAATGGTGGCGTGGGTTTTAGCCTTTTTTTTTTTTAGCAATTTTGGATGTTGATCTGCAGTTAGGCTTCATTTGGTAAGCTGTTCGGTTGACTTGTGCTTCATTTTAAGGGAGATTGGGCTTGTCTTACAGGTTCACTCAGATGGAGTATGCTGGGGTGTTGGACCTGCGATGGGCAAGCCCAGCACAAAGGGGGTAGCTTGGCTCAAGTGACAAGGCAAGTGAAGGCTGTAGTGTTAAGCCGGCTCTGACCCAATAATAACTCCTTGTACATCCACACCAAAAAGAAGGACACCACACCACTGCTGTAGAAAAATACGATTCCTTTATATAAAAGTTCTTTGTTGTAAATAGGGTTGACTGGGAAAGCACATATACATTTCTTTTGGTCATACAGTTCTGGTAATAAATAGTATTAATAAATAGAATAACTTCAGGAATGAGTATCACAATAAATATCAGAATAAATATCAGAATAAATATCAGAATAAATATTGATTCATTTAAATAAACAACCACATGTTTCTTCTGGTATCGCTGCCACCAATTAAATACTTTAGAATCATTACATCTGCAATACGTTTCAAATGGGAAAGATAACTCTTACAGTTTATGCTGTTTTCAATGACCAGGTATACGGCTTCTCTGAGCACAAAATAAGGTTTGGGACTCTTTAATAATCACTCAAGGCATATGCGCGTATATCTAGAAGGCAAGGAAACACAGTAAATACATCATTTGCACTCAGCGGTCACCGGGATAGGATCTCTGCTTTGCCGGTGAAGTCTATACGCGCCTACGGGCTTTAGCACCACTTGAGCACAGGCGGCACCAGTTCAAAGTCATTAGACTGACGAACGGGCTGCCGGAGAGGTCACACAACCTTCGCGTGCAGTCAAATAAATGCCGGTTCACAGTTCCTTCACAACGCTGCATTCACTATGAGGAAACGGGCCCACCTCACATCGGCTGCAATTCAAGATACGATTCAGTCGGGCACAGCACTCCTCTCGTTAGCGACGGGGCTCTCAGGGGCTCCACGGACCTCCCTCCGACTTCCACATTCAGGGTGGTTCCCGCCCACAGCTACAGCTCCCGGGTCACTGGGGAGTGGCAGAGACGCTAGTCCCGCCCAACGAAGGCCGGCCTTTCCCCGCCCCGGCGCACCACCTCACCTTCAATCTGCGCAGGAAGCGCTCTACGCTGGTGGGGCTCGGAGACGTCCGAGCTCCCCTCTAGAGGCACCTGACGCGAAGGGGGCACAGCTGACGATCGCGGTCGCGGCGAACTTGCTCTCGCCTCGCGACTCGATAAGTCGATCACAGTTCACCACCGGGGGCGTAGAGGCACACGAATCTGGCCACAGTCTTTGGGGGCAATGAGGTACTCGCTGGGCAGGCGCTGTAGGCGCTAGGTCACTTCTCACGTAGCTGACTGGAACGCCAGTCAGACACAACGCCAGCAACCCTTTGCTGCTCTACTGCCTGCGCTACCAGCCACCTCAGGGGTCAACAGGGCAGGTGTCAATCTGGTGTCAAGTCTGGAATCTCTTCTACTCCTTCATCCAATCTAATCTTCTTCTTCTAATCTAAAATGGCTGCCAGGGACTGGGCCTTATATAGCCAGTGCCCTGGGGTACTGGCACGAGCCAGAAGGTTCTAGAACCTTCTCTGGCTGTGACAATGACATGGCACTCTTGAGGGGTATTTAGGACACTCACAGCCACCGTACTGGGGTTCTAGAGCAGCCATTTTGTGTACCTGAGGAAAATAAAGGAATTCCTGTCAGAAATGCGCGCCAAACAAAGGGCGCCAAAACCTCAAGAGGCCAGGGTTCATGAAGGCTCCAATGGGAGTCACTTCACATGAGGAAAAAGGGTGTCCACCATTTTAAGTTCATTTACACAGGTTGACAACCCCAGCTTGTTATGCCACAGGTTTGGCCCAGGCGCCTTGTAAATAGGTGCCACCAACCTTGTGAGCAACTGGGCGTCAAGGAACATCTAACCCCATGAAACAACACATAAAAAGTCCTGGTAGACAAATAAAAAGCGACAAATTTTGGGAGGTACAGGGGAACAAAAGAAATCATAGTGGTGAGGGGACTCTCAGAAGCAGACGGGTCTAACATGGGGTAAGAGCAGCGCTGCGCACGCTGCTTGCGTACCTGTACACCATAAAACCATTGGGAAGGGTTAACTCCCGACATCGATCATTGGGAGCGTCCACCGCTGTAGCCGCCGTTCCACCTGGCTGCAGCATTGCTGTGATATTGGTTAAATTCTCGCCAGGCAATCGCACCTCAAGATGGCGCTTGGGGTGGAGCGGACTTGCGTTTTGATGTAGCAGAGCGGGTGCCATGACATCGGGAGTGGGCTCCCGGGAAACTATACCGGATTAGCGGCGAGTTCTGGAGCTCCCCCTTCTGCTACCCCGGTGGGCGCCCGCAGCAGAGGTGAGCAGTTCTACCGAGGGTGCAGCTTTGAAAACTGGAACTACATCCAACGAGATCCAGGCATACTGGAGTCCCCATCCGCTTGTGTGGCCTGGCCGCAGTGCGTGGAAGGAAATCGCGGCCGCAACGGACAGAGGCACTTGTAGCTGAAGGCAGAGGTGAGCGGTCCTCCCCCAGTGCGAGGCATAATTGTTGGACTGCCGTGAGGGGAGATGCAACCCGGTGGGCCTATAGGGACTGCGTGACCCCTGATCACCCGTGAACACCTGGGAGCTTTTGCGACCTTTAAAGAGCAAAGGGAGACTGGGCCATCCTTCTTTGTAAAGTACTGTGAGTACTTGGCATACGTAGGGTGTGGAGAGGTGTCCCTGGGGCCACTACATACGCAGAGCTGAGGCCGCCAATATCTTCAGACTATTAGCATTGCACTCAGGCAATCCTACCAGAGCATGCTGCAGACCCCATCCCCGATGCTTTTAACATGGAGAATTCTCTGAGAACCCCCCCCCCCCCGTCATATCGATCTGGCCAGGGACTGCTGAACTTTTCCTTACAGAACCCTTTCAGGACAGCAAGATGGTGTCTGGATTTCATTTGGTCCTTGGTTTCTCACCCCCGCGCTACTCTGACATTCTTTCAGTACACCTGATAACTATCCTGACAGCGGAGTCCAAGCATTGTGTCCGATGCCCGGTGGAGCTGCTCTGTTCAGCTATTGAGGAGATCGACCCTGGTTCATTCCCTCAGCTGTCACCTACCAAGCCGGACATTGGGCACAGTTTCTCCCCGTCTCCCTGTCTCCCTCATCCCCTCCCCCCGTAAAGAATTTCTGTGACTCTGCTCTTTTTCTTTGTTTCCTATGTTTTGATTTCTCTTGAACAAATGTAACATGTTAGCCTGTAACTCTGATCCTCATGTAGAGTGTTTTGATACCTCAGGGACTAGCCAGCACTATCTAAAACTCAAATAAATAAAATAAATAAATATGTTCTTGTCTCGTAATGGAGGGCATCGTTTAAAGGTGGCACCAAAGTGTGGCATGCGTGTTACGTAACTACAGATGGAAGTAGCGACAATTAAAATGACCGATGGGCAGAGAAACCACAAAGCCTGGAAAAAAACTGGAACTTGGACACTTTTTGTGAGTTGTTTTGATATTTTTTTCCCCTGCTGTTGTGGTGATATTTTTCAACCCTAGTCTTTTCTTCTGAACAGATCTCACACAAAGCAGTTGACAAAAGTACATTAAAAGCTGCTTTTCTACCCCTTCGGTTTTACTACAATATGTTGAAGCCTATCTGGTTTAAAAAGGACTCAAGTGAAAGGTAAATTGCATGCGAGTGTCTGATGTTTCCGAGCCTGACCCTTTAATCTAAATATGCTTGCTCTGGGCACCATTGAAATAATATCTCTCATTGCCTATTCTACATATGCTGATCAAAGCCAGGCTCTTGGACATGCAGTCATGGGGGCCGGGTGAGGTTACCATGCACGAGCTGCATATCACGCCCTCTCAGCTGCTGAAGTTTTATGTCTTAGTTAGGCGAA
Organism: Lissotriton helveticus; assembly: GCF_964261635.1. Taxonomy (NCBI): domain Eukaryota; kingdom Metazoa; phylum Chordata; class Amphibia; order Caudata; family Salamandridae; genus Lissotriton; species Lissotriton helveticus. Next base: position 145,920,999 of record NC_136069.1, read on the forward strand.
ACGGAGGTGGGTTTCTTGATTATATAATTTACTTCAGATGGGACATCGCCTAGAAGTTAGGGCTGGACTTCCCCTCTGCAGCGATACCAAGAGTGATTTGAATAGGTAATGGCAGAGTGGTAATGGAATGGAATGCTATCAAAACATTTCAAAACGTGCTGCATTGCTTTTAAAAGCTGAAAGGTCTAGCACACATGTTTGTGACAAAAAAAAGTGGAAAGGTATATTCCAACATGCAATCTAAGATATATACATGCTAAAAGGCATATAGTCCCAACACTTCGTAAGAGTATATCATACGGTCATAGCTTTGCAGCACTAACACCGGCAATTTGGAACTCTCTGCCAGCAAAATGCACATTGAAGTTGATTTTAAGTAATTTCAGAAACATTTAAAGCTAATGCTTTTTAAACCGACCTATTATCAGAACATTGGAATGTTGGGAGCTCCATTGAAAACAATGGAGTGCTCTGGGCTTATAATGGCTGGTATAAGCCTGGAGCTCCAACATTCCAATGTTTCTTTGTTCACAGCTCTGGCTGTGGACAAAGGCTTCAGGGAGCCTGAGGGGATTCCAATCCCCTCACACTCCCATTAGGCTTTGCTCTTTTTTAGTTGAACATTCTGCCCTCTAGTGGCAGAATGTTCTAATAGCCTTATAGCCCTTCATAGCTGGGCTATACCGGCTATTAAAGTCCCTCTCCCTTGTTAAACGCTGGAGAGGGCCTTTAATAGCCGGTATAGCCCTCTACAGCGGGCTATAAGGCTATATTATTAACCTTTCCTCCTTGAGTGAAACTCTGTCTGAGTATTGATATCTTTGTAAAAGCACCAGGAAACCGTTGCTGAGTGTGCACTGTGAAGAAAAATTAACATAACATAACATCAAGTAAGATAAGATAACACAACATAGCAATGTCAATGCCTATAAATAAGTCAGGAATCACATTCTTTTTCTTCTTATTGAATCACTGTGAGTGACTAGGGTATGTCCAGTTGTGTCAAGACATATGTAATGTACCTTTCTGTACTTCCATTTCTGGCGATTTTCAGCAGCAGTAGCAGTGGGGGCTACGAGGGAGGAGAACCACGCTCCTCATCCCTGGATTTTTGATATTACTTCTCGCGTTTCCCGCTTTGCTGGAAACGCTCGCACCAGTGCCTGTGACCAGCAGCTGTGGGGGCCATGATTAGCTTGAGGACTACGCCACCGACAATCCAGCGGGGCAGAGAGACGCCCTGCCGCAACACGCCCTGCCCAGGTGTTCTGCTTTAAAGCCTACCTGTGTCCTTCGCATCGCGGAGCACTTCCTTTTCTGGCAATTTTCAGCAGCAGTAGCAGTGGGGGCTACGAGGGAGGAGAACCACGCTTCTCATCCCTGGATTTTTGATATTACTTCTCGCGTTTCCCACTTCGCGGGAAACGCTCGCACCAGTGCCTGTGACCAGGAGCTGTGGGGGCCATGATTAGGTGGAGGACTACGCCACCCACAATCCAGCGGGGCAGAGAGACGCCCTGCCGCAACACGTCCTGCCCAGGTGTTCTGCTTTAAAGCCTACCTGCGTTCTTCGCATCGCGGAGCACTTCCTTTTCTGGCAATTTTCAGCAGCAGTAGCAGTGGGGGCTACGAGGGAGGAGAACCACGCTCCTCATCCCTGGATCTTTTATATTACTTCTCGCGCTTCGCGCTTTGCGGGAAACGCTCACACCAGTGCCTGTGACCAGCAGCTGTGGGGGCCACGATTAGATGGAGGACTACGCCACCCACAATCCAGCGGGGCAGAGAGACGCCTTGCCGCAACACGCCCTGCCCAGGTGTTCTGCTTTAAAGCCTACCTGCGTTCTTAGCATCGCAGAGCACTTCCTTTTCTGGCGATTTTCAGCAGCAGTAGCAGTGGGGGCTATGAGGGAGGAGAACCATGCTCCTCATCCCTGGATTTTTGATATTACTTCTCGCGATCCCCGCTTTGCGGGAAACGCTCGCTCCAGTGCCTGTGACCAGCAGCCGTGGGGGCCACGATTAGGTGGAGGACTACGCCACCCCCAATCCAGCGGGGCAGAGAGACGCCCTGCCGCAACACGCCCTGCCCAGGTGTTCTGCTTTAAAGCCTACCTGCGTTCTTCGCATCGCCGAGCACTTCCTTTTCTGGCGATTTTCTGCAGCAGTAGCAGTGGGGACTACGAGGGAGGAGAACCACGCTCCTCATCCCTGGATTTTTGATATTACTTCTCGCGTTTCCCGCTTCGCAGAAGTGCCTGTGACCAGCAGCTGTGGGGGCCACGATTAGGTGGAGGACTACGCCACCCACAATCCAGCGGGGCAGAGAGACGCCCTGCCGCAACACGCCCTGCCCAGGTGTTCTGCTTTAAAGCCTACCTGTGTTCTTCGCATCGCGGAGCACTTCCTTTTCTGGCGATTTTCAGCAGCAGTATCAGTGGGGGCTATGAGGGAGGAGAACCACGCTCCTCATCCCTGGATTTTTGATATTACTTCTCGCGTTTCCTGCTTCGCGTGAAACGCTCGCACCAGTGCCTGTGACCAGCAGCTGTGGGGGCCACGATTAGGTGGAGGACTACGCCACCCACAATCCAGCGGGGCAGAGAGACGCCCTGTCGCAACACGCCCTGCCCAGGTGTTCTGCTTTAAAGCCTACCTGCGTTCTTCGCATCACGGAGCACTTCCTTTTCTGGCGATTTTCAGCAGCAGTAGCAGTGGGGGCTACGAGGGAGGAGAACCACGCTCCTCATCCCTGGATTTTTTATATTACTTCTCGCGTTTCCCGCTTTGCGGGAAACGCTCGCACCAGTGCCTGTGACCAGCAGCTGTGGGGGCCACGATTAGGTGGAGGACTACGCCACCCACAATCCAGCGGGGCAGAGAGACGCCCTGCCGCAACACGCCCGGCCCAGGTGTACTTAATCGGTCTGCTAGTCCCACCTCGCGGGACGAGCCGGGCGAAGCCTGGGTAAAGGGCGGGCCGTCTGTGGCCGTCAGAGGCCAGTGGGGGCCGGGCCACCCCCCTTGGACCTCGCATGGAACATTGAGCAGGTGACATTGATTCTGTTTGCATCAAACGTTCTAAATAATCCCTAATAGTTGGACATTGTTACTATCGTTTTGGTAAAGCTTATAATGCCCCAAGGGTAAATCATGCCCCGTCGTAAGGATATTGGGGGATCATTACCGCCTACACCCTGTGGGGGAAGCATTATTGGTCCATTAGATGGCTTCTTCACCAGGGCAGTGGCTGCCCTGGAACGAGAAATAGCAATAACTGAGGAAAGGTTATCATCTGAATTCCTTAGCGCCAAAAGATCTTCCTTGGGTAACATCATGAGTAGCGTAACCCCCGAGAGGAGAGTCAGACAACGCCTCATAGACCTAGGGTTACCAGAAACTAGCACTATTTCAGAAGACCAAAGCATCACTGCGCTGGGGAACAGTATACAGGATAGCACTACCCGTAACGATGACAGAACACAGGGTAACACACCCCCTACAAAGACCAAAGCTTGCCCTACTACACAGATAATTTCCACCAGATGCAAACAAACGGGGAAAAGAAAACGGTGTGTAGGCGGGAAGAAAGGCAATCGGGCAAAGATCCCTAAGCTTATGGCCAAAAAGATTAACCCCCCAGGTGCACACAGACAAACACAAGCTTCTGTCCAGCCTATTAGCACCCAAGCCCCGCTTAACCTTAAGCACCATCCCCCGCCTAAAAGATCACCACTGACTGTTCAGGGAGGAGGTAGCTTGATTGGACAAGTAGAACAGCTAGTAGTGTCGTTAACTCTCCCCCTCATAGAGAGACTTAGAGCGGTTAGTGCAAATTTAGAGAAGTTACAGCAAATCACCATAGACAATAACCACTTGCTTCAAGAGATAGTGGGAAGCAAAAGGTCTTCAGGCTCTGAGCAACACCCAAGCACAGGGAATGGTATAAACAATTCATCCACGCCTTCCATCTGTCAACCCCCCACGGCGCCACTTAGCGGAAACCTGGATACGAGGGATAATAGAAGAGTGGACAAGAAGGGTAGCCCCAAAAACCCTGGTGGCCGCTGTAGCTTATTGGAAGCTCCTAAACCTCCCCTAGAAGAGGACCCACTACCGGCTCGACAACCCAACGGGCCCATACAGCCTAGCAGCAGAGCCCAAGGTCTGGGTATTCATCCCATTTTGCACTTGCCCCCCCAGAGTACCCCACTAGTAATATTATTAGGGAATGTTCCACCTTTGCCCTTGGGGGGGAGGGAGGACTTCGCTCAGATTAAATACAAAGTTACCCATTGGTTAGCAAACAATACCGTAAGTGGCCAAAACATAGGGCACAACATAATTATGGCACATCGAGTAGCCTGGCTGGGGCGTACCAGGAAATGTAGAGAAGGGGACTGCATAGTAGTAAATTTTAACAGCACGGTACCAGTTGAAAAGATATTGATGGAAGCAGAGACATACACTGGTCAGAGGGGACAAGGCATAGAAATCTTACCTCTGGGATTCTTCTATGGGCCAGTGCAAGATCATGTTAGTTACAACAGAAACAGGATGCACCATAACACGCACAGAAAAGGAATGGATGGGTGGTATACAATACCTGTTAGGTCATTCAGGGGACAACCGAGGGGTGGTATGGAATCTATCTCACATATGGAGGTTACATATAGATTTAACATCCTCTCAGGTCTTAACAAATGTGACTGACTGAGGGATCCCGCTGCCAACCCCTCTTCCTCCTTTGGCCCGGGTCTTCAGTCAGACTGTCCGGCATCACCAAGGGGTGGCACGGCATTAACCGCTGCCACCACAATGGAAAGTGTTGGTTCATCGGGCCGAACAGTAACACATGGAGACCGTGAGGATCTTATTACCAGATTAACGCGGCCTGGCTCACCTGGCGTAAGTAGTGGGGTGGACTTAGATGGCAACCTAGTATATAACATCTTGTCGTGGAACATAGCTGGGGTTGCAAGTAAGATCTCAGACCCTTTATGGGTGCAGTCTATAAAGCACTACTCTATCATCTGTCTCCAGGAGACATGGGCAACCGATAGTAACTTCGCACTCGAGGGCTAAAAGTCATTTTGTGTACCGGCAACAAGCTCCAGAAGTGGGCGGGCTTCGGGCGGCCTGGTTATCTTTTTTTCCCTGGCACTAAGATGTAGTGTTAGGGCCCTCCCCTCAGTCAACAAAAACTTCCAGGCCATTATGTTGGGGAAAGAAGAGAACAGCATGTGCGTGATCAACTTTTATACGCAAACAGCCAGGGTGAGGGCTGTAGGATCTCTGAATTGCACAACTTTATTATCCAATGTCAGGGAGCGCTCAGAAGGAATCTGCTACTCGCTGGGGATTTTAACGCCCATTTATGTGGTGACCCCATGTCACATACTCTAGCAGATATGGGTTGTACCTTGTTTTCGGGACTCCATTTCGAACATACAACCCAGGGTAGTGCCATTAACCACCAACTAGATGAGCAAGACCTCCTGTTTTCCATGAACATCGCCCCACCGACGACTACACAAAAATAACCCACCTTTAAAGGAGGCAGTCATGGAACCTTTATTGATTTTATTCTATTTGACAGAAATCTTATGACACTCCTATCTGGTTTTCGAATAGCCCCCAGTGTTTACAGTGACCACAACCCAGTTTGTGTCTTGTTAGGAGGGACCCTTATGAAAAAAACTAAAAAGGTCACCACTGCAAGAGATAATGTGCTGCAACCCATTAATGGCGGGCGACATATAAAATGGAACAAGGTGATACCGACCGAATTCCACAGAAAATTGATAAAGGACTGTGATAAGGACTTTCTAATCTGTCTCAGTTCCAACTCCGAGAGTGAAGGAGTCCTTACAGCCTTTGAGAATATTGCCCGAAATGTAGGAAACATGTTGGAGGGCGGGGGGGTAAAACCATATCGGATAAACCTAAATGGTTCTGCCACAACTGTTCAAAAGCAGCTAGAGATTTGAAAGAGGCCCTTAAAATACTTCCCCGGGATAAAGCTTTGATCAGCTCGCTCCGATTAACTTATAAAAAGGTGCTGAAAAAAAGGAAGACCGAGCTGAATAACGCGCTATGGGAGGAACTTTTAAACCCCTTGACCCGATCCAATAGCTCTAGATTTTGGTGTACAATTAACCAATCACCACTAGCACCATCAGGGACTACCGAAGTGGGGTCATATATCACGGAGGGTGAGTGGGTGAACCACTTTTCTACCATCTTTGAGGATAAAAACATACAACCAGCACCCTCACATGAGAGGCCTGGGCAGGACATTGTGGTATTTTCAGTAGGTGAAATGATGGAGGGAATAAGTAATCTCTCCAACAAAAAGGCCCCAGGCCCAGACAGTATTCCTCCTGATCTCTACAAATCAGACCCTACTTTTTGGGCCCCAATTCTCACCGCTGTGGGAAATGCCGCAGCAGCAAAGGCTTGCCCAGCCTCATGGGGTTGTAGTGTTTTATCTAGGAACCCGAATCGATATTCCTATCTTATGCCCTTGTCCGGCTATAATCAATAATATCCGTACAACGGCATAATAACAATATCCATAATTCAGTCGTAGCACATGCTGTCACATTAAGCAAGGCTACTTCTCCGGCCCCTAGTAAGCACACCGAGTTCTCTAAACAAAACCAAGCCTCCAGCAACCTGGGAAATCCCCCTTGCTTTTGTTTTGATTTCGTCCTAGAACTCCTGTAAAACACTGTAAGAACGGCCAGTTCTTAGTGACATCTTTATTGACGTCTTATGTCCAACCTTACGTCAAACCCAGGCACCTTTCAGGTATAAATATACCAAAGTTGCCTTAAGCAAACACATGGTGGTGAATCTGGAGCAGAGCAGCTATCTACTTCCCGAAAGCCCAGCTGATGTGAGAGCCCACGGACGCTGCCCCTCCTCCTTGACGCGCTGAGAAAGACGCTGTATTTTCTCCTGCCGAGAAATCCAGCTCTGGCGTTTCCAGCCTACCCTTGCGGGTTGCTGGGATATCGAGTCCTGAGAGAGAGATACCAGACCTCCTGCTTTCTATTACCCAGGTACGGAACTGACTAAACCCTTACAGAGAATTCTTGAGTCAGATTCTTGGCAAAACAAACTTAACTTAAACTGCTACTTACTTACTCCTTCCCACGTATTAGGCTTAGGTCAGGTACACCGGGGTAGGCGTATTTAGAAGCACCAGTTGAGTACGATTAGTCAATGTATATATGTATATATCTATTCTATCTATTTTAAAGTATCATATGGCTAAGAGACCATATCAATGCTTTTACAGTATTATTTTATAATCCTCCTTTTACTGTACGCACTTTACTTTACCATGAGCATTACAATTGTGGCAATTAATTTCTCTTGTATGAGGAAGAAGACTGCTCACTAAATAACACCTTTTATTGAAAACACCCGTCTCTCTTTTCTCTGCATTCTGGTGAAACTAAGTACGCACATTTGACTGAGTGAAATAGCTGTCTTTTGTTTTCACACGACTCTAGAGATACACTCTTATTCAGGGAGAGCAAAGTTGTCATGTTTTATGGTTGTCAGAAGCTAATCCCTTCTTGTCTATCCAGGGAGGTTAAACTCCTCCTCGTTTATTCGAGAAAGTTTCTAGTGACCTCTGAGCTAGCTGGCAAACCTTAAGTCTAATATAGTCAGTAGAGACCTAGATAACCTCAGTCCTACGTCTACACTGCTGAATATATTATTCCAATGCGCAGAGCCTATTGGGAATATAGGAACTACACTACATGGCGCCCAACGTTTGGTAAGGCGATAAATCTAACGCAAGACGATAGAGTAACTCAGTCGTGCTTTTTCACACAGACCCTTTTTCCCGTAAATACTCCAAAATACGTCTGGAGTGGGTAAAAGGTTAAAATCCGCCGGAACTTAGTAGGAAGAGATTTCTATGTATAGTTTTGGTTTAGTCAACGTTGAAGGATACAGTGTTCCAAAAATATTGTGCACCTAATCTTTGTTTCCTTGAAACCTGATCTGCAACAAAAACCTTTCTGCCAGTAAAATGACGGAAAGTGAAGAAGAAAGGGAGGCAGCTAGAATAGCAGCTCAACTCCTAGAGGATGACACTAGTCTCCTACAGATCGACCCGAATGCTATACTCATTCCGGTCAACATAAGAAAAACTATAACTCTTAAACGTTTAGAGAAGGAACTAACATCGAGAGGTGGACAGTCATATTTGTAATCGAGGCACATGAATATCGGCAGACAGAGGTATATTATTCATGGATAAACTTTCCAGCAGCAAACGCTGTCACACACGAGTTCCACTATTACAAAATAGAGGAACCTCCGGATGAATACACTCCTTTCGAGGAAGTGGAGATCCCAATAAAATACCAAGAGCACCTGCTCTGGTTTAAAGGCGCCCTAAAACATAATGATCACATCACCAGGCTCGGTCCACTAGGTAGACCAGGAGCAACGTGGCCAGTTCTAGCCAGCTACACACCACATCCAGACATTGATTAAATGTCAAGCGAAGAACTCTTAGTTAAAATAAAAGAATTAACAAAGGCCTATAGAGAGTTAGTTCAAATGGCAACGGAGGATATAACTTTGCTCCAGAAATTGAAAGAGACAGATATAACAGACCAGCCCTTTGAACTTGCCAGAATCATAGAAAAATCCTATGAAGAACTAGGAAGAGATAGTTTGGGTGGGAAACCAATAAAACCCCAACTAACTGAAAATCCTGAAAAAATATTCATTAAAAATAATCTAAACACTCCAAAAAAGAGCTGGGATGGAAATAAACAATCCACTCCCAAAGAAAAAAGATTTCAGTCCAGAGGAAGGTCTCCTCGGCGGAGAGAAAGATCTCCGGACCAAGGACACAAGTCTCCCCAGAGGGAGCCCTCTGAGAAAAGATAAAACCTTAGAAATAGGCATAATCTAAAGAAACCTGATAGATATCAAGATATTGATACACGTCCCTCTCGATCTTTTCAGACTTCCTCGCAGAAATCGGAAAGAAGAGGACGGTCAGAACAAAGGGAAGAGCACGTCAAGTCCAAAGACAAAGAACCTGCTCATCAAAGTAAAAAATTACAATTTCCAAGAAAGAAGGTAGCCAGCATTAAAATAGTCAAACATGCCGAGGATACTGAGGACACAGCTGAAAAACGGAGAGTGGGCCCAGACAGTGCTAGACAGCGCAGCAGAAGTGACCATAGCTCGCAAGATCCTGATGAATCATCTGGAGACAGTGGACACGAATGAATACATTCAAGTGGAAACTGCAGACAGCAGAGTTAGCAAACCTCATAAAATATACGAGATAACATTACGTATAGAGGGAGATAAGACTAGGAAAGTAAGGGGTCTATTTTGGGATAACCTTTCCAAAGGCTATGACATCCTTTTAGCTGAAAAGGACTGGCCACCAGAGTTTGTCAGGGAGTGCCCTCATGGCGAAGAAAGGATTATGCCTGCCTTCTCAAATCACATTCCAATTCATAAAAAATATACACTTGCAAGAAAGTGGGCAGTAGCCCAAGCTCCTGCTTTATATAAAAATCATGTAGGATGGGATGAGGACTCTCCTCCTCACAAAATCCAATTAAAATGTCAACCAACTGCACAAAGGCAGTACCCAATTAAGCAAGAAGCTAAAAAAACAGGTCAGGGAGATCTTTGATCAACTTGAATACCAGGGGGTGATTGAAACATGCACTTCACAAATGAACAATCCTTTGTTTCCTGTCTCCAAGCCAGACGATTCATATCATCTAGTTTTGGACTATAGACACCTTAACTCATGTTGCAAGACATTTGCAGTACAAAACTCACACAGTGCAGCACTAATGAATAACATCATACGCAAAAAATACAAAACAACATTAGACATCTCTAATGGATTCTTTTGTCAAAACATTGCACCTGAAAGCAGGTATTTGACCGCTTTCTCAATAATGGGCTCCCAGAAAATTTCTGTCGACTCCCACAGGGGTTCAAGAATAGCCCAGGATTATTCTCAGCAAGAGTAGCAGAGTTACTACAAATGTATGATGATGAGGCATTATCTTATGTCGATGACATCTATCTAACAGATGATGATTTGGATACTCACTTGAAAAGAGTGAACACCATAATACTTGGGTTCACATCAGAGGGTTACAAATTCAAATTTAAAAAGTCACGAATTGCCCATCTGACTGTCCTATTTTTGGGATATGAATTATCAAGTGAAGGCAAAAGCCTAGCAGACAATTTCTTAGAGAAGTGTGCTGTACTCCAAGAACCAAAAACACTGAGGAACTTACAATCAATACTAGGTTTCCTAAATTTCGGAAGAACTTACATTCTAAATTATGCAGAGAGGGTTAAACCTCTCTATGAATTAATAAAACCTGATTTTAAACCAATCAATTGGACTCAAAAACACACAGAAATTTTGAGATCATTGCAAACAGACATGTTAACAAAAACAAAATTGCAAACTCGTGATAACACACGCAACCTTGTAATCCGAGTCATCCCAGGAAGATGCGGATTCACGTACCTGACCTCTAATGAGGGAGAAAAGGTACCAATAGCATACAAATCACATTTGTACACACAAGCTGAAAAAACATTCAGTATTACAGAAAACATTGTAAATGCGGTTCAAACAGCTGTAGCAAAAGAAAGAGCCCAAGCCAAAGGCAAAAGGATAACTGTTTTAACAGCAGAATCAGCCTTTGAGTCATTAACAAGCCCACGCAATTTAACTACCGTGGCATTAGATCCAAAATGGATTGAATGGGAAAATTCTCTTGCTACAGAAAAAGTGAAATACTATGTTGACCCGGAAATGAAAAAAATGAAAGATCTAACATATGAAAGAGAATATCCTCTGCCAATCGAAATTCTGCCCATACAACTTTACAGATGTGTAATCTACATGGACAGATTTGCACAACACTACGATGTAGAGAAAAAATCCTACAACGCGGCGTGCGCGATTGTTAAAGGTCGCTGGCGCTTGGGTAAATTCAGACCGATAATTACCAAAACTGAATCACTCAGAAACTGTTCAACTCAGCGAGCTGAAATAAGATCTTTAAAAATGGCGCTTGAAAATGCCGATCGCGAATTCCCGACACTAATAGTGTGCGATTCGCATTACTTCGTCAAATCATACAATAACGACTTGCAGAAATGGATTCAAAACGGTTACAAAGATGACACAGGTGCCACAATAAAGCATAAAAACTTTGGGAACAAGTAGTTCTTTTACAGAAAGAACTACAAAAGACTCACGTGATCCATACACTGAGTCATCAACGTGATGGCGTTCACGCTGCAGGGAATTCATTGGCTGAGACAGCCACAGCGAAAGCAACTAATCCGGCTTCCGTAGCCACAAAAAAGCGTTCAGAAAAATACATAGACGGGGAAACCATGCTGGCGGTAAAAACGTCCTCAAAAGGCGACTGTGCAGCATTGCCCGTGAACTATCCACTCAATTATACATACATAATCGATGCAAACTCCGTTACTTTTGCCCGAATCCCTGGAGTGGGGGATAGAGTAATTCCAAACATGAACAGGAGAATCTTCTTAATACAAGAAGCACATATGGGATTAGGTCTAAGGCATCAGATGATAAAGGAATCTCTGACAGAATTACAATCTGAATACTTGTGGCCGGGAATGAGCTTGGATAATCACAAATTTGCAAAAAATTTTTAAAACTGCAACAGAGATCGCAGTAACGAACCGGCCGAAGTAGTGCCAGAACACCAAATAGAAAGCGTAAGGCTATCTATACGCATGATTAAACAGGAAACATGCGTCCCAATGTATATTTTTTAAGACTAGATTCACTTACAATGTAGACACCAGCGCTCGGCTGACGCCAGAACTGTTATAAAAGATTTGCGAGTCTATATCGGCACATACGCAATTGGCATGCTACAATCTGACCAGGGTCCTGCTTTGTAGCTCTCGGGCTTATAAGGAGGCAATGACCAGCATGGGCATTGCGGTACTCTTGTCGCGTCCATCCTGAGGGAAACGGGATTGTGGAAAGAAAAAACCGAGACATAAAGCAATCTATAACAGCGAGGGTATTAGGTACGGGTACTGGGTGGGTCCAACATTTAACAAGTGTCCAACGTAGTCTTAACAATCTGCCAAGAAATTCTCTAAAAGGTTGCAGTCCGTATGAACTATTGTTCAGGACTAGAATGCACATTCAGGACCTCGATAGTCAGACTTCAGTGGTAACAGAAAAATGCTTGGCTATTTTACAGGACTTAAATGAAACAAGAAAAGACCTGAGCAACGTAAAGCTAAAACAGCAGCCAACAGCCACTGAAGAGAAACCACCTGTCCCAGCAAGGCCTGTCTGGATTCCAAAGATTGGGGATCTGGTCAGAGAGAAGATCGCGGTGAAGAAGGAATTTGGGCCTTCTTACAGAAAAGCAGTACCTGTCTTAGCTGTCAACGGAACAAGATCAGTTGTACTACCGCCCCTTGCTGGTAAAAAGGAGAACCGAGTTGTATCAATCGACCTGGTAAAACCACAATCATGTGGCCAATAATAAGTAGTAGGCCTAGTGGACTCCCAAGAAAAAGCAGAAGACCAAAGTTTGCTACAATCCAAGAGGTTCAAACTGAGAGACTAATCACATTTGATAAACCTGCAGTGATTAAAAAAGGACTATGCAATGATGCCATGGAACTTGTGCCTCTTGAAGCCCAAATTGAAACAGTTCATCAAGAAACACCTGTCTACAACGATGTAGCCACAGACTATGCTAATGAAACAAAGAAAATTCCAAAAGCAAATAAAATTCTTGAAGCGATTCCAACAATTGACAGAACTGCATCTGGCTACTTCATCAATTTCAATGACTTTTCTGAGGATCCAAGCGAGCCTGAAGAACAGCCAACAACAAAAACTTTTAAAGACAAAGTAACAGAACTCTTTCATCAACTCAAAGAAACCTATCTGATTTCTCCATGGATTGAATTTTGGATTGTGGTAGGTGTACTTTTCCTCCTGCTTTGGCTCATTGTGGTTCTTTGTTTGGGAAAATTCATTGAGGGAAAATACAGTACAATGGACACAGCAACTCAGAACATCAACTTGGTCTTAAAGCCACACAAGTCATCCCACATCGAGAAAAGAGAACTATCATCCGTGAATGTCACAGCCAATCCAATACCCGGTGGGGTAGCTTGGGACTAAACAGATTACGATATTTATGGCCCGGTCGAGCTCTTGAAGTATCCAAACCAGTTTAAGATTTCATTGAGTGACTTTGTAAAACTAGCAAATTTTCTGATGATTGGGACTTTGAAAGTATTAATGATATGATGTCAGATTTAGTAATGTCAGCAAAATTTACAGAACATGATTACTTGCAGGGTTCATCTAATTATAAAGACATGTACTGCTACAACCTTTTTGCACATCACTATTTGCATAAATCTGCTCAACCTAGAAATGTTTTAAAGTATAATCAATGGGAACATTGTGCAACTCCACCAAAAGGCAGTTCAAAAACATTTTATGAGAAATTCCCATACTTCTCAGGGTTTAACACAAGTGAAGCAGAAGTCTTTTATTTTAAAATGTTAAATAAGACAGGAATGAAAACAATGCTGACAAATACTAAATTAATCTATTCAGAAGCATTTTATGAAAAAATGACTACATTTGGTTTTGATTTTTGGAAAAACAATATTGAAACAAAAACGATCTGGGGTACCAAAGATTGGCAGGTATAAGGTATAGAATCATTATTTAGAGCCTGCATGATCCCAGAACAAATAATGTTCTTGAATGATACCATTCAACAGACAACCTGTCTTGGCCTAGCCAAAATTAAAGACTTAAACAAACCGTCTATTCCAAAGCAAACACCTGACAATGATAGCACTACAGATGTTGAGATAGACGTATCCCATATTTTTAACCAAAACAGAACACATCCTGATTGGAAAAAATGGTTGATCTGGCCCACAGACACAAATAACTGTCAAGATAGATTCCTGAACAAAATACAGGGGTTCAAATTGACCAGGCCAGACCCTAGATACTCCCAGAGACAACATCCAGGGATAGTTACAACATACAGTGTAGGAAAACTCTGCCTCGAATGGCTACAGACATCCACACTGGCAGAAATTAAGCAACACTTGACTTTACTTAAAGACGGTGCTGACTTGCGTGATTTCATAATGGGACCACGCAAACAGCGTCAAAACCGTTTCATAGCGGCCAGTATATATGCGGCATACAACGAAGCTTGGAAAGAAACACAAATTGAAACAGCAGAAAAAATACGAGAAATTGACCGTATTAATTTGGAAAAATCACTTTCTGTTGTGGCCAATGGGTTAATGACTCTGTCTTCCAGAATATATTCACTGGACAGTATTGTATCATCTGCTATAGATATAATAGAACAGGACTTGGAAATGTTACAACATGGTCAGTACCAATTACGTTCTATTGTACAGCTTGGCTGGACGTTACAAAATCTGCGTTCAGGCTACGTGCCTTGGCGTTTAATCAACACAACGTCATTATTCTCTATCTTTAACCTTACTGATACACAAATCAGCTTGGCACAGAGAGGAGCGGCATATACAATTCTGAGCATTGAAAAACTTGAGAGATTACCATTGACAATGTCAGAACGACCTGTCATTGAATGGATAATACACGGAATAATAACTATTCCGATAACTACTTTCAAATTTAAATTCTGGCAAGAATATATACCAGCAGGCCAGTATGAAAGGTTGGGTAAAGGATACATTAAGTCATCATGGAAATTACCTTACACACACACATGCTATAGTGAAAAGGAACAGAATGTATTTCTTAGTGGAAATAATTGTAAAAGATCACTAAGTGGTATACTTCTGTGTCAAGGTATTAACCTGCATGGGGCCTGTGAGGGGACTTCAAATAACCTTTCATGTCACCAGCATGGCACACCTGCAACTCGAATAGAGCCATTCTTTAGACGGCTTTCTAACGGGAGCTATATTCTAATAGTGGACCATAGATGTTGTGGCATGGTGCCAGGAAAAGCTTATCTAGTTAGCGTTAGTTCCATGGTCACTTGCTGTATGGAAGTATTGTTTCCAAACAGCACTCCAGACAGGGAGGAAAACATTTGGCCATTTTTGAATATCTCTTCTATTCGAATTGATACTTTAAGCAGAATGAAGTCTGTCCTTTTGCAGACAACTGTGCCCTTGACGTCATCAAAAGAAACGTATGATCAGCTAATTGCCCCCTACATTTCGCAGAAATGTTAAGCCAAATCCTAAATATGTCCGATACTAGCGGTATCCCACATGTATTTAAGACAGTTTTTTCGGGACTGTTAACACCCTTCACAACAGTTCTGGGCATTTTTCCTAATTTTGTCCATTCTGTCTTTGGCGGCCTACCACTCCTGTTGGGACTCGTAGCAGGCATTTTATTTTTGATACTTCTGCTTCGTTATGGCAAGCCAAAACGCAGACAAGACTCCAGCCACAATGGAAGAAACGATCCTAGCTATACGCTATCGCGACCGCATAACTAAAGTCCTTGGATTAGCCCGGCTAAGAGATCTGAATATGACCTGGTTTCTTTCATTCAGACTTATCTGGCAGAATTGCATCTTACCTGTGCTTCGATGTATGCTATGCGGAGAAGAATGCGTGTTGGACGTCTGTCTTACACTACAATCAGCAGTACCATTGGATACAGATACTTTGCTAAGTCCTGTAACGGCTCATGCATCGTGTTGTCCCCAGCGGTTACCAATCCTGATGACGGCATTCGTTGAGACTTCACCACTGCGATTAAAGGGTAGTGAAGTACGAGATGAGAGCAACATCACCCAGGTACGACCTTCTGTGAGCACTGCTGATCCTGTCATCGATGATAGCAATCATGCTCACGACTGCACAGTTGCGGCATTTTCCAACTTGGTCGAACTTTCACCTGAAGCGGTAACCACTTTTTTGAAAGTCTGTCTGAAATGATGTTTTCCCCCGAACAAAAGAATAACTTTTAAGCAAACTAGTACACAGCGTTCCCTGAACTCTGAATTCGGCCTTCAGCTTTGATAAACAAAAGCTACTGAACATATTTGGAACTATATTTTTTCTCTCTCCCCTGAAAGCAAAATTATTTTTTTCCCGATTCCAAAATATTTACCTTTTTTCTGGCACATGTACTGTGCTTGAAGTAGAACTATTCTTAAAGAACAGAGCTTCTATTTTAGGAACTCTAAAGACAAATATATCACGTCAGCCTCTAGCACATTTACAGCAACTGTATTTATATGTGATGGAATGGTCTCGACCCTTTTTTCTGTATTTAGAGCCATTTCATGTGTAAATTTCGCAAATCATTCATGCCGATATATATATGCATCCTTTTTAATGAATGATTACACTGCTTGAAAAGCGTACAGTACCTTTAATCCTTTCATGTATTTCGCATACACCATTTCAAATGCAAAAATGTATTTTGGGGTGGGTTGGTATACACATGCACCTTTCATGTTTACTATTGCTTAAGTTTTAGTAATGATGGACATTAATTCGTGGAGTGGGTGAAGTGTTTTATCTAGGAACCCGAATCGATATTCCTATTTTATGCCCTTGTCCGGCTATAATCAATAATATCCATACAACGGCATAATAACCATATCCATAATTCAGTCGTAGCACATGCTGTCACATTAAGCAAGGCTACTTCTCCGGCCCCCTAGTAAGCACACCGAGTTCTCTAAACAAAACCAAGCCTCCAGCAACCTGGGAAATCCCCCTTGCTTTTGTTTTGATTTCGTCCTAGAACTCCTGTAAAGCACTGTAAGAACGGCCAGTTCTTAGTGACATCTTTATTGACGTCTTATGTCCAACCTTACGTCAAACACAGGCACCTTTCAGGTATAAATATACCAACGTTGCCTTAAGCAAACACACAGTGGTGGATCTGGAGCAGAGCAGCTATCTACTTGCCCGAAAGCCCAGCTGATGCGAGAGCCCACGGACGCTGCCCCTCCTCCTTGACGCGCTGAGAAAGACGCTGTCTTTTCTCCTGCCGAGAAATCCAGCTCCGGCGTTTCCAGCCTACCCTTGCGGGTTGCTGGGATATCGAGTCCTGAGAGAGAGATACCAGACCTCCTGCTTTCTATTACCCAGGTACGGAACTGACTAAACCCTTACAGAGAATTCTTGAGTCAGATTCTTGGCAAAACAAACTTAACTTAAACTGCTACTTACTTACTCCTTCCCACGTATTAGGCTTAGGTCAGGTACACCGGGGTAGGCGTATTTAGAAGCACCAGTTGAGTACGATTAGTCAATGTATATATGTATATATATATTTTATCTATTTTAAAATATCAATGCTTTTACAGTATTATTTTATAATCCTCCTTTTACTGTACGCACTTTACTTTACCATGAGCATTACAATCGTGGCAATTCATTTCTCTTGTATGAGGAAGAAGACTGCTCAATAAATAACACCTTTTATTGAAAACGCCCGTCTCTCTTTTCTCTGCATTCTGGTGAAACTAAGTACGCACATTTGACTGAGTGAAATAGCTGTCTTTTGTTTTCACACGACTCTAGAGATACGCTCTTATTCAGGGAGAGCAAAGTTGTCATGTTTTATGGTTGTCAGAAGCTAATCCCTTCTTGTCTATCCAGGGAGGTTAAACTCCTCGTTTATTCGAGAAAGTTTCTAGTGACCTCTGAGCTAGCTGGCAAACCTTAAGTCTAATATAGTCAGTAGAGACCTAGATAACCTCAGTCCTACGTCTACACTGCTGAATATATTATTCCAAAGCGCAGAGCCTATTGGGAATATAGGAACTACACTACAGGGTCTCTCAACAATAGTCCCCGTATTTAAAAAGGGAGACCATAACTGCATTTTAAATTACAGGCCTATCTCCCTGTTAGATTCCATAGTAAAAGTACTAGGGGGCGTTATCTTGAAGAGGCTGTCCCATGGGCAGAGGAGAAGGAGATCATCTCTGACATACAGTATGGGTTCCGTGCAGGACATTCTACTATGGCCCAGTGCCTCAACCTCTACCTAATCCTGGGTAAATACACCATCGCACGGCCAGGAACTGTTTACATGGCCTTCATGGACCTTTCCTCGGCTCTTGACTGTGTCAACCGGGGAAAGTTGTGGCAGTCAATGGAGGCCATGGGGGTAGAGAAACATCTGGTGAACTTCCTAATGGACCTACACAGTGACACACAGGCTAACGTCAGATATACCCGGGATCTCAAGGTCACTCGAAGTTTTAGAACGAGTCGGGGGGTCAGGCAAGGGTGCATCCTGGCCCCCTTTCTTTTTAACTTATATATCAACGACCTCGAAGACAAACTGGTTAAGACGGGGGCGGACTACCCATATGTGGGACGACGGGGTCTGCCAGTCCTACTGTATGCCGACGATGCCATCCTCTTAGCCCGCACCCCGAAAGGACTACAAACATTATTGGACACCTTTTATGGATTTATGTTATCACGAGATTTACATATAAACAACACTAAATCATATGTGTTGCAGGTGGGAAAGGCAGCCAGAAAACAGCATCCATTTAGGGTACATGGAACCAGGGTGCCCTCATGCACCACATTTTCTTATCTGGGGTACTTTTAGATCAACAGTTGAACTGGGTTGCACTTCTGAACAGGAAAAGGGGAGAAGTGGCTAGGGCTAACGCTGCGCTTTTCGATTTCGCAGCCAGAATGGGCAATAGACCGGTGGCGGCAATGCTAAAGGTCTATTACTCCAAGAGTACTGCAATAGCCACTTATGGGAGTGAACTATGGGGATACAGCAACCACGAGGGTCTCCAAGTCGCTGAAAATAAATTTTTAAAACAACTTTTGTCCGTCCCTCAGGGAACCCCGAATACATCAGTGCACGAAGAAACTGGCATGCCCTTCATCAGTGACACTTTGTCACTGCACCCCCTTATGTTCTGGATGCAATGTTGGCTCAACAAACATCTTGGGCTAACACATAGCTTGCTAAAAGAAACCCTGAGCCTCGAACATATGTCCAAAATACCGTGGCTGAGATATCTTAGAGATAGTTTCGGCAAAGAAGGGCGACCGGACCTATTTGTAAACCCGTCAGGAATATCGAGGACAGATCTTGCTTGTATAAAACAGTCATTTATTACTCGCAAGAAACTGGACAGAGAGGAAAGGGACTCGTTGAAGCCCAGCGTGTGCCTCCATCTGATGTTAATAACCTTGCCTGTTGAGGAGCAGTACTTACTCTGGCCATTACCAGCATATGAGTGATTTCTTTTAATTAGGTTTAGGTTTAACTTGTTTCACCTTTTATTGGCAGTCCCTAGTGGGTGTCATAAGGGGATGGTGTTAGCACCCTGTGGCTGCGACAATCTGTCTCCACAGGAATTGCTTCACTTCATGTTTTATTGTAAATATTATGAATTCCCCAGGGCTTTTTATCTTAAACCTATTTTAAAAAGGATGAATTATGTACAAGCTCGCCCTGTGCTATTTTACCTACAAATGTTGAACCCAGAAAGTATACCTCATGTGGCTGGTTTTTTAAAATGTACTATGAAGTATAGAAAATGTTTGGATATGTAAGACTGTCAAGAATAAAACCCTGTGTCTTCTGTCCCCCTTTTGATCATCCAACAGCTGAACATTTATGTTACGAACAGCCGGTTTTTATAAATTGTAACTTGTCTTGTGTATTTTTATCTGAAAGTTTGGATTGCTAGTTTTACTATCATGTGAACTTTTATGGTTTTTGTAAAAAAAAAAAACGAATAAAGTACTTTTGAATTTTGAATTAGAATACCTTACTGTACCGTGGGGGAGCACCAGCGGCACATCTAAGGTCAAAACATTTGAGGAGTTCTTGTGTTCTCATTCTGAGGTAAAGTGACTCTCAGTCTGAGCTGGACAGGGTTGTATGACATTACCAAACATTCATTTACCACACATGTTTTTACAATGCAGATTTTAAAATGCATACCACGCATTTACATTCACTGATATCTGAAATACCTTAACCATACAATCCCCTACCACGCACACTTTTACCAGGCTTACTGTTACAGAAAAATCCAGTCACAGTATAACACTGCCGCCTATTGTACATTAAATCTTATAACACTATTTGTAAACAAAATATATATATTTTAAAATAAATTACATTTATGTTGATTACAGGTTTACTTTTTGGGGGGCACCCCTCAACCTTCCCTTTTTTTAAATACCCTTTATAAACTACTTACCACTTAGTCACCAATACAAACATATATGCTTTGTAAAGTCTTGCGTGGTAAAGACTAGCGTGGTAAAAGTAATTACGATTTAAAATTGCCTTTTGATTGCATTTCGTGATAGAAACTTTGTGGTAAAGGTCATTAGCCCTTTTCATTCCCCCAGCACAGTATTTGTTCTCAGTAAGTCACTGTAGATGACATGTGGATGCCAGGATGTACACTTTACTGTGCCAGATTGACTCAAGCTAAAACTCCCCCACTGATTAGGCCCAATAAACACATACAGCAGAACAGAGAAAGAGGAGAAATTCAGAGAAACTGGAAGACAATGTGAGGAAAGTACAACACATCCAGATCTGTCTCTCCAGGTGTGTAATAATGATATAATTATTATAGGAATCCCTAGGCTCAAGACTAACACTGGGCGTAGTTTGTGAAGTAGCGCTACGCGTAGCTACGGGAAGTGCACTTCGCACTATGCGAGCTACGCATAGTACTACTTGAACTGCGCAGTACCCTGTTTGTACTGTGCAAGATGCCGTTTTCAATGATTGCACAGTGCGGATAAGCATCCGGCACTGTGCAATCATTGAAAACGGCATCTTGCACAGTGCGAGCTGTAGTTTTCTTCAGCTCAAGTAGATTTTTATTAGAGCAGCAGCTTTCTCAACTCGGTCTGGTAGGTTCTCATTGCGAGCGGTCGCGAGCATACGCGACCACTCGCAATGAGAAACCTGACCTCCCCGCGTTGAGAATCTTGCCGGGAGGTTTATTTTCCACACTCGCAATCGGCAACTTGATGTTGCTGATCACGAACGAGGAAAAAGTCTCGCCGCGATGTCATTTTGCTTGCTCACGGTCGCCAACTTGACGTTGAGGACCACGAGCAAGCAAAAAATGACCCCTGCATTACGCGTGTTTGCACTGTGCTACGTACAATTCGCGTAGCGCGAAGTAGAGGAAACTTTGCAAACTACGCGAGCATAGCGTAGTGCTTTGCCCAGGGTTACTCAAGACCACTGCCAAGTGCGAAGTGTCAAGCTGACACAGTCTTTAAAGGTCTGAAATAAGTGTTAGGAGATGTTTTTAATGATCATCCATGATCCCTCTCAAGCTCGGCAGGAGATGATGATGTATACAGCATAAGACTGAAGCAATATTTTAGGGATAGTACTCTCCTTCAGTGTACAGCGAGTTCCTACCCATACCATAGAAAAAAACTTAGCAGACTGTTTCCCCTACAGGTATAAGTCTTAAGAGATCTTAACAGGCTAACAAAAGAGGAAATAACTGTTCATTAAAACAAACAAACAAGAACAATAAATGATCCAATTTCTTCAGGAAAGAACACACATTATTGGAAAATCAGCAGACAAAGGTCGGGAGATTGTAGTAACCGCATTTGAATATTATAACCAGAAGTTGTACGCATAAGTCAGTGATGATTGTAGCTAACTATAGCCCCTTAGTAGAAGTACAAGGCATCTTATGTCTAATAATATCTCGCAA
The DNA here is from genome assembly GCF_964261635.1 of Lissotriton helveticus. NCBI lineage: Eukaryota > Metazoa > Chordata > Amphibia > Caudata > Salamandridae > Lissotriton > Lissotriton helveticus. Next base: position 145,942,808 of record NC_136069.1, read on the forward strand.
AAGAGACAGTAAATAGATTTCATAACACAGAAAATACCAGACGGACAATAGTATATTTCGTTTCTAAAATACCCCCTTGGAGATTAGTAGCTCTGCAGAAGTACAGTATAATGTTTATCAAAAATTGTAGCTCTAAGAGTTCTTTTGTTGATGTGGGTCGAATCTCTGTACATCTCATAATGAGGTACGACCTTCAGAGAGAATTCTTGCAACAAATTATTTGGAATCAATTTCCTTGAGTAATCCTCAGGAAGAACAATTACGGTAACAAAGGAAGCTTTGGTGATACGAGAATACTGCCTAAATGCTAGACTGCTTCAGGATGGAGTGTATCAAACCTTCTGTGACAAAACGTTATTTCTCATTATAATTGAATTTATATAGCACACGTGGATTAGTGTGGATTAGTAGAGGGGAATATAAACAGTTTTTAGGAGCAGTGGACATGAGAGCTTTAGTTGGATGAATAGGAGAACGGAAGGATAGAGGAGGGACGAGTTTAGAAAGGATTACTTGGGGGTTCATAGTAGTAAAGAGGTTTAGGAGGAGTCATCCAGTGGAGGTAGGGGATATTTTGAAAGAGGAATAGGATGACTCATAGAGTAATGGTTTGAGGAGGTTTTGGGAAATCTACTGATAGACGTAGGACGCATCAATAAAGTCAACTTTTTCTGCAATGTGCCCACTTTTTGACAATCATTTTGAGAATCTCTTTTCCTCTATCGCTCTTGTTATCTTTCTCTTAGGGCCTAATTATCAGTGTAGCGGTCTGAGGACCGCCAGACTCACGGGGGCATGGCAGTGGCGGTCCAGCCACTGCCGCACCATCGGTCTGACCACCCCATTACAAGTTGGGCCGTCGGACTGCCATTGCAACGCCACAGCTGCCAGGGAACCATCGTTTCCTGGTGGTGGCGTAGCAGTCAAGGCCTCAGTAAAATGCTGGTGGTGTCGCTGCCGCACGCCATGCATATTACGAGTTTCAGAACCTCCAGCGGTGTCATAGAGGTCTTTCCTCTATGAAAGGGCTGGCAGTCATCAAACAAATAGGTCCCTACACGGCCCACTGTTGCCCATGTGCAATGGGATGCATGCAGGGGTGCACAACATGCTCCCCTCTGTGTGCATGCACCCCAGTTCCTGCACAGCATAGACTTTACGTTCCATGCTGTGCAGGAACTATTTTTGGCATTCCCATTGCAGTGCCCATTTTCAGAGGCACCGCCGTGGGACTGCCCAAAACAGCCTGCCAGACATGTGGAAACTTGTAATCTGGCGAGCAGTGCAACCACGGGTTTGGTTGTGCAGGAGTCGACAGCCGGTGTGGCGGTCCGCTCCCCCACCGTCAAACTTATATTCAGGCTCTTAGTATGTTGGGTTGACTCTGAGAATGTCGAGGCAAAAAGAAGATGGAGGCAAATAGTTGATGCAAACCTGGCTGCATGCCATTGGTAAACCACATCTTATTAATTGCATACAATGACAACTTGCTTTCACAATGTTTAAACTGTGTTTTGGTTTAAAAAGGGGCCCGTGACCAACTGTGAGAAATATCTTGTTTAAGGGTTGCCTTGTGAAAGTATTAGTTGCTGTTGGGAGGATACTTCGTAGATAAATGGTATCAGCAGCGACTAAGAGTGGAGATCGTGCTTATTCGGAACACGGCGACCCGGGAAGATGCAACGCAGCCTATGCTTGATTGCTTCCTAAACATGCACCTACTGAGGGTTATCCGCTCCAGTCGGATCACTAGCAGCACGTCCTGGGCATTCCACACGTGGAATGAATACATAAGCACAATCTCCACTCTTAGTCGCTGCTGATACAGTTTATCTACGAAGTATCCTCCTAACGGCAACTTAAGCGCAGGACTAATACTTTCACAAGGCAACCCTTAAACAAGATATTTCTCACAGTTGGTCACGGGCCCGCCGGGGCGGAATTATCACTGGTGGAGCGACCTTTTTCTTTCGTTTCTCATACCGCAGCCCTGAGGAGTCGCGAACACACTGTTCCTAACGCGACGAAACACGTGTCGGCTGGTTGTGGAACCATTAAAAACTCTGAAACGACAGCGACAAGTGCCAATGAAATGTTATCATTCCTTTTGTCCTTGGCTTCTCAAAACTGTGTTTTTTCCACTTGAACATGACTGTTAGAAATATTACGTGTGTGTGCATAAGGCATTTATGTTTGTTGCACCACATAACTAGGGCTCCCACCCACTGTTCAGAGATTGGTAAACACTATATAAATATAATTTCATTGTATACCGGGCAGATGGACCGGCTAGACTTTGAAGATGGGAGTCAATAATGGTAATCGTTTTCAATACAAACACCAATGCAAGAACATGCTGATAATGCATTAACAAAATTTGGGTGAAACTTTTTAGACATCTGCATTTGGGACAGCTCCATGTCAGTTCAGTTGCAAATAAAAAGCAAATAATGGTAATGTTCTTTCTATTTGAAGGAAGTGCTTGACAAACGTTTATTGTGTTGGACAGTGCCTCTTAAGCTGGTCATGGAAGTATATAGCTTTGTTTTTCGACTTCTTGGAAGCATTACAAATATTCATGTTGACCAAGAACTGTAATTGTATTTAATTATATATTTAGTTATTGGTAATTTTGTATGGGGCGAACCGGACCCTCGGGAGAATTGGAGTGTTTTTACAGTTAAGAATAATAAATACAGTAAGCGTATACTTGAAGAATAACATTGTTGGGTGAAAACATATCCCAAAAACAGAGAGCGAAAAATGTAAATGTAAATGTCATGGTATTTATAGAGCGCACTGTCACCAGCCGGTCACTTTGCGGTGTTGCCTATTCGGCTTCTTGGCGGTGAGACTCATACCGCTGTGGAACCCCTCCTGGCTTTCCCTGTGAAGTGTCCACTCCAGGGCACCCCCAGGGTGAAGCCAGGCATTCTTAGCGCTGTTGGGGCCGGTGTGGAGGCTAAGCAAGCTATTGCCCAGAGTTGCAGCATGGGGCCCGTGATTAGAATAGGCACCGAGGCGAGATTTAACAGGTCTGAGGAAATTGAGCCCGAGACCCCGCCGAGGCGGGAATCAAACCCTGGTCCCTGGCCAGAACTCTGCATCAGGGTTTGCCGCTCTAACCATTGAGCCACACTCCTCCACAGCAAGTATATACTTAGTGTTGTTCACAGGGCATCAAATAATGCGAAGTTCAGAGAGTGAAGTGGTTCTGAAAGAGTAGGGCTTTGAAATATCTCTAAATGGCAATATAGGAGAGGTTAGTTCTGATGGACGGGGTATGGAGTTACAGACTCTACAGGTACATCTAGAGAAAGATTGATTCAGTATTTTTGTCTTCTTCAAAGATGGAGTTTCCAGGAAGAGAGTGCCAGCACTTTGAAGCAAGCGGGAGGTCCCAGATATTACCAGATTTATTTATTTAAATGTGTATATCATGGCAACAGCTACCTTAAAAGGGTTTCCCGGCGCTATCAAGAAAACAACAGAGCACAGAGAGAAACCTACTGGTTAAAAAGCCAGGTTTTAAGTGACTTTCGGAACAGTATGAGGTTAGACTGAGTGAGGAGGGACAGATATGGTTTGAGAAGTCTGCCTGAATAGATTTATGTACCATGCTTTCCAGTCGGACTAAGCGTCATACCTCAGTGGGGAGTCAATTGAGTCCCCAGAGAATTGGGGTGATGTGGTCAGATCTTCTTGCGCTGGTAAGTACACGGGACACGTAGTTGAGGGCTGATTTTAAATGTGTAAGGTGAGATTTAAGTATATGAGCTAGAAGGTTTAGTGTAGTCCACTCTGTAAAAACCTGGTGCTAGGCTGGACCGGCTTTAGGGCAGTGTGACCGGTACAGCCGCACTGGGCACTGACCTGGAGGAGGCGCCGCTGACCTCAAGTGGGGGCCCGTGTTCAGCAAAAAAGCACAATTTAAAAAAGCAGCTGATGCAGAGCTCCTTGTGCATCCAGATTTCAGGCAGCAATAAAAATGTCAAGATAACGCTCGTAATTAATGTTCCTGCTAGAGAGAGAAGCAGGTTTTTTTTTCTGGGGGCTATTGTGACTCACCATAAAGTAGCGCAGAGGGTTAATATGCCTGCTGCAAAGAACAGATCGGTATTTAAAGTGGATAGATGAGTAGATTTGTAAAGCCAGCCTTTACCAATGCTTTAAAAAAAAATTCATATATGCAAGAAAGGGGCTGTGGAGAGATGAGGGGCCCTTTTGCCGGGTGTTAGTGAGGAAATCTGAGGAGGAGGTCATAGGGGCTAGGGGCACATTAAAAAAGATTGTTGCACCGGGCGCCACTAGCTTTAAAGCCGACCCTGGTACTTACCACCATCTCAAAGCCTTCAGCTGGAATTGATAGAGCAAGATTTCGCATCGCGACTTGCTCGAGTCAAGAACCTCGAAAATCTATTATAATCTCGTAACTTCAATTGTTTGTTTTACTAATTTTATGTATTTTGAATGTGCGTGGGTATCATAAAGACGCTTGCTTATGTGTTTTACTAATACGATTAATTCTTGTCCCTAAAATGGCCACTGCTTGACTTTCCTCTTCTGCGCATGCGTCAGTCACACTCACGTGACTACACGTAGAGATAGTTTTGGAGGAAAAGGGTGCGCATGCGTAATAGCCACCAGATGGCATTTCCTTGTATTAACGTGGTGAAGCTTGTGCCATTGTTTTCGTGTCATTATATATTGCACTAATATTTAACTTGCATAGTATATTTTTATGATGATAAACGTGAAGTACGAAAATATGACATGTAATGCCTTCATTTATTTCCATGTATTAATTTGTTTTCGCTTACTTTTCATGTATCCTCGGCACTGAGGGGTGATGGGGCTGGGGAGTCCATCTTGGAGGGAACTTCTGCGCAGAATCAATCGATGGTGCGGTGGCATTGAAACCAAGCCAAAGAAGGTTGCTGGCAGAGCCTGCATGGGAAGATGAACCTTTACCCAGCGAGAAAGCCTAACTTGTACCCTATTTGTATACATTGTATTCTTTCCATTGTATTCCCTGCGACTTCTCGTGGGAACCCCAATCTTGCTAGGCGGCACCTTCACATGCAAAATAGGCCTTAGAATAGTCTGTTCTGATTGGTGTGTTAACCAAATCCTACCTTAGGACCAATCGAAATTGGGGATTCTGACACTTTGCAACATTTGGGGGGTGGTACCCTGTCCCAAAACAGTATATCTAGCCTAGGTTCACCTAGGGAAATTGTCCGACTTGTCTGAATAGCTGACCTGTCACTGACCCAACGCACTCAATAGGTGACTTGATACAGAGGTGCTGCGGAGCACTCTGTCCGAATTTGACCATAGACTATGGTTTTACTAAACCTTAAGTGCTGGCGGAGCACTTTGCTGAGGAGTTCGCTGACCCAATCGGGGTTCCGATCGATGGCTGCAGAGAGGGTGGAGCGCAGGCGTTGCTTCCGAACTGCGGGTGCTGGTCGTGCCTTGGTGGTCCTGTCCTGATCCTAATCTGGGTTTCCTGTCCTGTCCTGGGTGGCCATTCTGCACCTGCTGTCCCATTGATGACTGCTATTCCTTGGGGTATTTCCTGTCCTTAACTGACCCGTGGCCAGGGTTGGTTTTCACACCAGTCTAGGTAAATATCGCTCTGAATCCTTAAACTGCACCTTCCTATTTTTCCGTCTTTGCTTCAATAAAGACATACCCTTTGCATATGTTAAATTTTCCATGCTTTTCTCTGCAAATCATTGCATCTCATTAAAGTCATTTACAGTTTGCATTTCATAGCATGTTCCTATGTTCCCCTGCCTTTTTAGTATAAATCTCACTATACTGTTTATGAATTAAATGCGTGTTACAATTTTCCTCCTAAATACTGAATTGAAGTAATAACGTTAGAATTATAGCGTGTTGCACTTTTTACCCTTCCATAGATGTATAGGTTACCCTAGTGTCTTTTCTCTCGAAATATGACCCCATGATAAAGTTCCTAATACGTGCATAAAATTCCTAGCATTAAGTACTCTCCCTCGAATTTCATTTCCGTTATTTCTGAATTTCCCTCATTAGTGGGTTAGATGGTTACCTGTATACTCTTCCTATATAGTTATGTGCTCTTCGTTATTCTGATTATAGATTGCCTCATTACTATAAACTGTATGATTGCAGAATCTGAAATCTAAGATAAACTTTTAAAACTTCTCAGTTGTCCGTGGTCATTTCATGAAATAAAGTACAAAAGTTGGGGTTTGTATCTTGCTGCCTTTCCTTTTACAGCTAGCTCCCTGACCCATCGTGGTTATAGGTACCCATAACAGTGGATGGTAAGTTGGGTACCCTGGAAATAATTGAAAGGGAACTCACAATTATTGGTAGTAGATTGTGTGGTCATCTGATCAATGTATATGATAAAATAAAGTATATGGGCCCGAAGCCAGGAGTGGCGAGATTATTGGTCGGGTGACCCGCGATCTCTAGCAGTAATTTTCTGGTAGCGAAGAGGATGGTTAGGGAATAGTTAAAGGTTAGGTAGACTAGTTAGGCTAGCTAAGTCGGAAGCTGCTAGTATATTGATGCTGCTACAAAAGTAGGCACTTCAGGAGATCTGATCATTCACTTGAAATGTTTACTTTGAAAAATTATGAAATGTTTTAAAATTGTTATTTTTGTTATTATACTGTTATATGTATTAATCCATTCGTACGTGAAACGTTTTTTATGTTGTTAGGAATCCCCGGGGAATTGAATAGCGAGTGGTGAATAGAATCCACTTGCTTTGAGGTCACTGGCCCAAGGAAAGTTGGTGCAGGTTAGGCAGAACTGGAAGCACTAACTAGGGTTTTTCTGAATGTATGATTGAATAAATGTTAGTAACGAGGTTCATTGGCAAAATTCCTAATGTGGCATAACCTAGTGAGGGTCGCACCGGAAGAGTAGCAGGTTCATCGGAACTCGAGTGAAAGCAAAGGGGTTCGCTAGGGAAACGTTAGGCTCGGATATATCCCGGAAAAGTGGATGAGTCTAGGGGAGTAACAGGTTCTCTAATGCTAGAGTGAAGGGTAGGCAGAGAAGATCTACTCGTAGTGAGTGAAAAGTAAATGGAAGTAGTTTACTTGCAGTAAAACAAATCTTTCCTGTCTAGACACTTGAGCACAGTGGCGAATGTGTATTCGTTGTTAAATAACCAAGCACTGAACACTTTAGAAAGAAAGAAAGTTTCCGTTACCTTGTAAAGGAGGGAGTCAGGCGCGAAGCTGCTCTGACGTCACTCCGTGCCGCGCTGGGATTGGTAGGCGTAGCGAGCTGGTAGCAGAGCTGAAATTGTAAAGGAGGGGTGAGTGCCAAAGCCGTGAGAACTGTCTCGCGAAAGGCCGCGCACCCATTGGTCGAGATTATTTTGAACTCGTGCATTATATTGGCCGCACGAAAATAAAAGACGCATTTGGATTGGGAGTGACTTGTAAACAAAGCCGCTTGCAGAAATCGTATGTGGCACTCGTATACTCCGGAGACTAGACCTGATCCAAGATACCTAGGGTTTGGAAAAGATCAGTGGAAGACTAATAGATACGACATTATGTACGGAAATAAGAGAAAATTGTCCCTCGCAAATAAAGTAAAGAATTTTTTCAAAAAAGACAAACCGATTAAAACTAGAGAAGGTGGTGTCATACCGCCACCAAATACTCCCGCATCTTTCATGATGTTCGATAAAGGGTATAACACATGTGTATGGTTGGAGAATTGGGTGGAATACACAAAAGATGACGGAGTATTGGCTTTTCCATTAGATGGAACATTTAACAGCAGGATTCTATTCAATCTTAGAACCAGAATGAATGACTTACATCCCAGACCTAGATTAACGCAGTACGAAGCACTAGAGGAATGGGAAATTGAGGCTTTCGAAAGGGATAAGCCCCGAATGGATAAAGGGTTAACAAAATTTTATCCAAAATTAAAGCAAGAAGCCCGAGCCAAAAAGATGAAACAGTGGAGGCAGAATATGATAGTGGAGGGATTGTTTCCCATGATGCCAGCAGATGATCCTTCTGGGAGGAAGAAACGGTTGGAAAAATCTAAACACTGGGTACCCATTGGAGAGTCGGATGATGAATTATTAGATGACCTGTGTACGAGAAGTCCGCCTCCTTATAATGAAGGACATCGACCTTCCAGTGCAGGAGATATTTCCCGAAGACTCCCTCCCCAGGAAGAAGTTAGGTCCGCAAGTGTAGGAGGGGGTTACCACATACCTCCCTATACCGAGAGTCTAGGACCAGTGGATACCAGAAACGTTTACCCCAGAATGTCAGCTAATGGGGAGACAGGATATTCCCGTGAAGGAGATTTTTGTTCTCGACCTCCCTACGGAGGCGAGATGAGACCCTCAAGTTCAGGAATGCCGTTGTTACAGCCACAGTATGAGGAAGAACGAAGATCCCTAGGTACAGGAAGTTTATTCCCAAGACCAAATTATGGTGAAGGACCTAGTGAGACTCATCCCACTGCCCCGAATTATGCTCCCACACTGACCCCGCAGGTGTTACACGACAAATCCTTAGAGAGATTACTGGAAGAGAAGGAGCGGGAGGTCCTAGCAAAACAGAGAGCTGAAATCATTCAGAAAATGTCCCAGTTAAATACCAGTCCTGAAGCATTGACAATCCCAGTAACAATCGGACCCGTGGTTTCATTGTACGGGGATCGGCATGAAAGTCCAAAACCTCCAGTCATTACTCCCGTCATAGCACAGCCCAGACCAGAACCCTTAATTGTAGATGAACAGACAAGTGAGTGTGAATCTGAGGTCTCACTGATGGATCTGCCCATTAGAAATACAGGGAAAAGGATGCAGAAAAGACATAATCCTTTCAATGCGAGGGAGATTCAAATGGAATCAACTTCGGGTACTATAAGTGTCACTTTGGTCACACCTGAGAAAATCGAAAGATGGAGTCAAGAATTAGAGAAACAAACTTCGCAAACGAAACCTTTAGACCTCTACAAACTGAGAGTAGAAATAGAAGAATTAATGGCAGGAAATGTAGGATTAGACAGATTAAATACCTACTCTGAAGAAGAACTGTTGTTTATGTGCAAAAGTCTTACCCGCAATGTCCGAGTACTTCATGAAAAATTGACAGATACTGCTGCTAGTATGGGAATAGACATTTCAAAATCGAAACCCTTGCAGAAACCATACCGAGCAGAATTTTCAGACAAAGATTTGGAAAACCTGAATGTTTCAGGAAAAAAGGCACAGGTCAAAGAACTATTGACAGTGTTGCAGAAATGGGGAGACGTAGAAAAATGGAAAGCCAGATGGGCTAGAAAAAAGGATGAGGCCAGGTCTAGGCAGGTAACTCCTGAATTTGTCCTAAAGGAGATAGACAAGCCAGAACAGTTATGCCCTATGCGGGAAGTGCCAGGAGGAAAATATGTACATGTTCCATGGTCCCGACAGGATATTGTGTCCTTTACCAATGACTTCCCTAAATTGCGAGAAAAGCCAGTCGATTGGTACCGGCAGGTAGAAAGATTTGTAAAAGTGCAGAAATGCTTGTGGAAGGACCTGTATGGGTTCTTCGACATAGTGGTCCCTGTAGATCTGTGGACTGAGTGTAAGATAGCCATAGCCTGGCCTAGTGAGGAATACCCGAGAGACGACAAAACAGGGGAACCATCGAAGGAAGTGATGAGGAAGTATGAACAAGTAATTCAACATTTGAAAATAAAAGTACCTGCAAAGGAAACTGATTGGACCAAGATAGATAGAACCACGCAGGAAAGAGATGAGACAGTGCACTCTTTTTATGAAAGGCTGTTGCAGGTATTTAAAACATACAGTGGTATAGATAACATCGAGATGAAGGACATGACCCATTTCATTTACAGGTTTGTAAACGGTTTAAGACCCGAAATTTGTCAGTGGATAAAGGATAATAAAATCTGTTGGCATACCAAAAAGATAGATGAGGTCCTACGGTACGCAAAGTACTGTGAGGACGAAATGGCAGAAAAGAAAAAGGCCCTGAAGGAGAAGGTGATGTGGGCTCAAGTAAAGCTCGCAGAACAGCAGGAAAAGCAACTGAGTAAGTTAAACAAAACTACTCAGAACCAAGGCCCTGGGGTTGGGGGTGGAGGAAAACCCCGTCCTAAAATGAGTAGAGAAGAAGCGAAAAAGAAATTTCCCTGCCACCAGTGCGGAGAAATTGGACATTGGCGAGACGAGTGTCCGTATTTACAAGGTGATAATGCCCAAACACCTGATTTAATTCCACAGACGCAGAATGAAAAGCAAAGAAAGACCCAGCAGCAGGTAAAAACGATTCAAGTGCCTCGAGCGCCAAAACCTATTTTTAAAGGGAAGTCACCACAGGGTGATGATGTAGAAATCTGGGGAGGCAATGAAGATAGAAATACAGCAACTTCGCAGTATTTGTTGAATGACACTTTTTTCTGTGATGACCAGTACTGACGGGGCCTGAGAGGGGAGGACGAGGAGTGCGTACTTGGCGCCTCTTTGCCGGTAGACCAGTCAGGGCCATAAATTGAAGGAAAGGTTGATGGAAATGATGTCACCTTTCTATTGGACACTGGTGCTACCCGTTCTACTGTGAGAACAGTGGACGTTCCAAACCTACCCCTCTCGGGAGAAGCAATCCAAGTAGTAGGAGTATTTAATCAATTGATTAGTACACCTGTTACCGAACCCATGGAGATCTCAATTGGAAACTTTAAACAAATGCACAGA